>NC_080544.1:673667-1979500 GCF_028640845.1 Ahaetulla prasina | reverse complement strand
GCCGTGTAACGGGGTGAGCTCCCGTTACTTGTCCCAGCTTCTGCCAAACTAGCAGTTTTGAAAGCACCTAAAAATGCAAGTAGAAAAAATAGGGACCACATTTGGTGAGAAGGTAACAGCGTTCCGTGCGCCTTTGGTGTTGAGTCATGCTGGCCACATGACCACAGAGACATCTTCGGACAGCACTGGCTCTTCGGCTTTGAAACGGAGATGAGCACCGCACCCTAGAGTCGGGAACTACTAGCATGTATGTGCTAGGGGAATCTTTACCTTTACCTTAGGAAAAATAGGCTCCGCTTTGTCCAGAAACTTGTCTCTGTAGACTTCTAGTTTTTGTGTCTTAAGTGCTTGTTCCTCAAAAACCAGAAACTTGTCATGTTGAATATATACCCAATCATCAGAGCATGTGACATGATAGGCAATGCACTGGCTCTTTTCTAGCAACCTATTAAGTTGTCTTGCTTAACCACACTGTACTTAATGAACCACATCAGTTGGGTTCACACAACATTAAGGCTTTATATCACGGCTTTATTTTCCAGCTTGGTTTTATGTTCTACTACTATTCCTTAAGATACAAACAAGGAAAACACGTCATAGTTTTAGTTTGAGCCAGCTGCCGGCTAGCGTGGGTAAGGTAGCCATACCTGTTTTTGATCTTCAAAGCTCTGCTGAGTTTCTTTACCTGAAAGCAGTTATTAGAAGAAGAAGGTCAGCAACCCCGGTGCCCTCACCTGTTCGACTTGTCTGTCTGGCTAGCTAGATTCTTGTCACCTGAGCCCTTTTTTGGCTGGGCTTGGGATCGTTCACTCACAGGAACAATGGCCTCCGTGCTCATCTTCCATGCCAGAGGGCTCTTTCACCAGGCCTCACTTAAAGAACAAGGCAAGAGGTGGTTTCACCCAGTGGCTCTGCTCTCTCTCTGTGTGTGTATGTGTGAGCCATTTGCTAATTTGAAAATAGTGACAGTTAGTACAAGGAGTAATGCTGAGGAACAGCTGCAGCCCAACCACCGTCAGATAAAAGGAAACCAAGTCCAGCCTAGAACTGCAGCCTGAGAAAGCACCTCAGACAAGACCCCCTGCAAGTTCTTGTGAAAGGAGGGGAAGCACATTCAGAAGAAGATGCGTCGACAGGTGGTCCTCATCTTATGGCCACAATTGGGACATAGGTTTTTGGTCACCTAGCACATGCGGATGGACCCTTTTTTTTTTTACTGTGGTCACTAAGCATATCACTGTTGTTAAGTGAACATGGTCATTAAGTGAATCTGGTGGTACAACAGTTGTAATACTTTTAAGGGTGGGTCATGTCATTCCCCCACCCCAGACCATCATAAATCTGAACTGTTGTTAAAGAAGTGGTCGTACATCAAGGATTACTTGTATTAGGTTTACCGTAAAACTAGTATTAGCACCCATGGCTTTGGTTTCTAGTCCAGTGTACCTTGAAGAATTGAGGTTGATTTTCTACATCTGAATGTGCTTCCTCTCTGCCTCCCCTTTATGTTCACCCGAAGGACACTTTCTTGGGTAACAATTCTGGTCCAAATTGCTGTGCTTCTTCCTCCCGTTTGTCGCGTCATTCCTTCTCCCCATCGGGGCATCACATCAGCCCTTAAACGGGGTTTGAAGGAAGTCAACCCGGGGCCAGTCCTGGCGTTTTAGTTCAGAGGCTGGACGCCTTGCACGAACCCTGAAACTGGTTGCAAGGAAGAAGCCCCGGTTGAATTCGGGACACGGATGTCGTGCGAACGAAGAAAGCCACGCCGGGGAAGAAATCGCCGCGATATAGACGGGCGGCAGCTTTGACTTCAACGTCGCTGGGTCCCTTCTGGAGTTTAGCAAAGTAGGTAGAAATGGCATCGGGGCACCTCAAGGGTTCCGCCCGGCGCTGTGGAAGGTGGAAGAGCCGGGCCCGCTTCCCACGAGGCCCGCCTGGGCTCCCGGGGTTTTCGCGGAGGGCGGCCGGGGCGAAGAAACAAGCAGGCTGCGGAGCCAGGCATCATCTCCGGCGCAGCCTGACGGCCGGGAGCCGAAGGCGGCGGGGCGGATCTCCGCTCGGCGCGCCCGTCTGCGGCGCACAGGTGGGGCGCCGCTTTTTCCCCAAACCCGGCCGCGGGAGCGCGCCTCGCCCCTGGCCCGCAAGGCAGCCGGCGGAAGGGAGGAGCTGGGGCGCGTCCCCGGCCGGCAAAGATGGCGCGCCCCGCCGCGGGAACGTGCAACCCCAGCCGGCTCTTCCCCCGTGCCAGCCAATGGCGGCGAGCACGTTGGGCAGAAGGGAGGCGCGGCCGGGCGGCCCCGAGCCCCGGGCTCCGTCCCCAGCGCGCGCCTGGAGCGGGAAGGCGGGGGAGCGCCCTGCGTGCAGGCGAGGGGGCCGTCATTGCTCGCCAGCCGCCGGCGCCATGGCCACCCTCAGGTAGGTGGGCTGCCCGCCCCAGGCTTCCCAAGGGACCCGCAGCCGCCCAGGCTTCAGGCACAGCGCGGGGATGCTTGGCCGCCCCCGCTGCACCCCCCCCCCAAAGCCGCTAACTAAGTTAGCGGGACTTGCGCCGGCTCAGCGCTCCGCAGGCGTTGGAGAGGGTGGAGGGCTCCCTCGCGGCCAAGGGAGGAAGGCAGCCGCCGCCGCCGCCGCCGCCGCCGCATCCCCTGCAAAGCCAAAGGGAGCGTGGCCGTCCGTCTCCCGCGCGCCCCTGCCCGGACGAAGCGGTCTGTGGAGCTGCCGAATCGGGGAAGGGACCTCGCTCGCTCGCCGGAGCCCCAGCAAGTTCCCTGGATCCAAAGCGCCAGCGCTGGCTCTGGATACCAAATACGCGGGGTTGCTTTTAAGTGCGGGAGAGAGAGAGAGAATCTGCCCGGGACGCGGCGTCGGTTTTAGCGGAGGAGCCTGACCCTCTTTTCCCTCCGATCCAAACGCACCCCCTCCAAGATTTTGGGAAGCCTTGCATTGCAGCGATAAGCAGGCAAACCGTTTGGAAAGAACTCTGGCGGCTGATTAACCCGGATTTTTCTCCAGCCCGCTTAAGGGGGAAAAACAGTTCGGATCTTTTAAAAAAAAACAAAAAACAGACCTGCCCGGATCTGGATCGCGCATCTCCCCATCCGAGAGTTCTTTTTACCTGTAGGATGGTCGACAAAGGCCGGTTGGCTGACTGGGTCAGCGGCTTGGATTCTCCTCCTAACCCCCTTTAAAGCTCTAGAAAGTTTCTGGCTCGGTCGAGCTGTTTTTTATCCGATCTCTTTGGAGAACTTCTTCCGATCCTGGGGCTTTTTCTGACCCTCTTTAAGTGAATAAATCGTGCCCAAAAACAGGGCAGGAGGGATTGTCTCAGCAATCTAATGGAGTTGATTTTGAAACCTTTGCCCGGATCCAAAGCAAAAAGTGTAGGGTGAATTTGGCCCTGTTTCCTTTGGAAAAGGCATTTGCCAGGTATCGTTGTAGGCAAGGATGGGATTGCGCCATGCTGTTCTTGCAACACAAGGCTAAAGACAGGAGGGCCTCCAATAGCAGGCAGGACAATATGATCTTTGATCATCAGGACCCCTTTCAAGGCTTTGAAGGTTTGGGGTCTGGCCTTTGCCAAACCCCAAATTGCTCCATGCATGGCAATTGGCTCCATAGCCTGCGTGGATCCATAATCTGGCTGGATCAAGAGAGCCAAGCCATTGGGGATTTGTAAACAAATGCTTTTAACTTGAAATTTGAGATTCATGGATTCCACCAAGTCAATGCAGTCCTTCAGATTCAATCCGGAAGAGCTGGTAACCCAAATCCACGAATACAGAACCTGTCTGGAACTTAATTCATCCAACTTTTTATCAGATCTGAAGTTTGAGATAACCCGAGTGGGTGCGGAGTTGTAGAAATTACTGATTGATGGGATGTTTCCTTTCTTTTAACCAAGTGAGGTTTTGCTGTGACTGCAATAATATTGGATGTCTCAAAACATTTTCTGTGTTTAATGTTCTGCTACAATTGCAAGAGATTGTGAGTAAGATTTTCAACATAGTTCTGAAAGAACAGATATTTCAGATATCAGAGTAACCAATTATATGCCAATAGGTCCAGTACATTCAGGGTAGTTTAGCTAAAATTATTTAGACCAGGGGTCTGCGAATTTGGCTCTTTTAAGACTTGTGGACTTCAACTCCCAGAGTTCCTCAGCCAGCAAAGCTGGCTATGGAACTCTGGGAGTTGAGGTCTACAAGTCTTAAAAGAGCCAAGTTTACAGACCCCTGCTTTAGACTTTACAACAATTGTGAAGATCTGTGAACTCTTAAGTATAAACCACATTGCACAGTGAGCTTGATGGCTGAACATTGATTTTCCGGTTTTCCAAGTTTATTTACAAGACTTATATATCACTGGAATCAAAGCCAGCTCTTTACATAAATAAAGCTGAAATGTGCCAGTAACATTCTTGTCTTCCCAGAAGATTCTTAATTTATTTTAGTAATGAGGTGTTTCAACTTTTTGAGAGTTGATTGCAGGGTTGAATTTTGGCACTAGTCAAGGCCAGAGTAAAAATCTTTGAAATTACTGGTGGGAAAGGCATGATGTTTGAAAATGAACTCAGTCTTTCTGTTTGCCAGTCTCGTGGAAAATGAATTTCATTGCAGCTCAGCCTAGATGAGGCTATCCTCTTGAAATTTCTAGAATGGCCTCTAGAAACCTGATTTTCAGTTCTGAGTGGTAGTTACCAGGGGTCTCCAACCTTGGCAACTTTAAGCCTGGCAGACTTCAACTCCCAGAATTCCCCAGCCAGCAAAGGTAGCTGGGGAATTCTGGGAGTTGAAGTCTTCCAGGCTTAAAGTTGCCAAGGTTGGAGACCCCTGTGTGGTGACCTTAACTTGAAGAAGACAATATCCCACGTGAACCTTATTTTATAAACTTGGGGCTAGCTTGTGACATGGAAGCATCTGCTTAAAGAGTTACAGCTGTAGTCGTTTATTGTGATACATTTCTGTTAACATTGATCATTTCCATGATCCTGTTTGCCTGATCCTATCTGCCTATTTTTCTTTCTTCTTTGTACAAAAAGGATTTTTAATCTTGGATATTTTTTAAATTTACTTTTTAACACTTTTAAACTCTTAAAAAAATTAAATTTAAATTTTATATATATATATCTGCTAAAATCTAGACATTGGTATCTGAACAGGGCCAGTGTGATTTCCTAAAATGTTGATTCAGTTGGAGAAAGAGACCTTTGGGTTCCATTTCAGATGCCAAAAGTTTTGGGCTTCCTTTGAAAAAAGATTGTAATGTTTTATTAACTGAAGCCAAAATAAACCATAAAGAATGTTTGCTTCCCCCCTCCCAACCAAGATACACACACACACTTTTCAGCTCTTAAATTTAGTTAGTATTAGTTTATAAGCTAGAGATGAATCTTAAAACACATTTTATCCAGAAAGGCCAGCTTAAAAGTTTATCTTATCCTAATGGAAATCAGTGGTCAGTGTAGACAAAGGCTGTAAGTCAGGGCTGTGAAACTTGCGGCCCGTGGGCCGGATGCGTCACATGCTGGCCACGCCCACACCTGGTTTAGCAAAGGGGGGAAAAGTCACAATACATCATGTGACAACGCCGTGATGACGCGAGTTTGACACCCCTGGTGTAAGTGAATTCTGTCTAGCAAGAACAGTCGAGCTCTACTTGACTTAAGTACCAATTAAATAAAAATTAGAGATTGAATGTGGAAAACACATGCTCTATCCACGGCTCCTCTTCGTAGCTTTTGGGGCCTATTGCTATGCTGATAGGTATTTACTCAACATGAGATACGGCCAGAAAAAGCTAACTTACAGGAATTGATCAACAAAACTTTGATTGAACGTTTGTGTTCCAGCAAACAGAGTGAATTTAAATGTTCCTTAGGCAACTATAGAAGCACAGCTGGTGCCCACAAACTTGATTTTTTTCCCCCCCTTTGGTTTTTTAAAAAAATCTGGAATACAGATAAAGCTTTTCAAGTGTGCCTCTTGATAAAATAACATTTGAGGATTTCAAAAGCCACTTAGCCGCTTGCGCTGCCTGTGCTTTTTACACAAACACACAGAAAGGCTTAAAAACAAATCTGTGAAAGGTCTTGATTGATCTCTGTTTGGCGTAGTGGTTCAGGTCATTAATTAATCCTGACATCAGTGGCGGGGAGAGAAAGGTTTTGCAGTCTCAAAGTGGAGTGAGCTTGTATAGGTAGTCCTCAGCTTAGAACCACAACTGAGCCCGAAATTCCTCATGCTAAGTGAGACAGTTGTTCGGTGAGTTTTGCCCCATTTTACGATCTTTCTTGCTTGAAGCAAATCACGGCAGCGTTAATTGAATCTGGCTTCCCCCATTGACTTTGCTTGACAAGAGGGTCACAAAAGGGGATCACATGACCTCAGGGCAGGACACTGCGACCCGTCATGAATATGAGTCATTGGCCAAGCATCTGAATTTTGATCACGTGACCAGGAAGATGCGGCAATGGTTGCAAGTGTGAAAGTGTAGTGGCGCAGTGGTTAGAATGCGGTATTGCAGTATTGACTCTGCCGACTGGCAGCAGTTCGAGTCTCACCAGGCTCAAGGTTGACTCAGCCTTCCATCCTTCAGAGGTCGGTCAAATGAGGACCCAGATTGTTGGGGGAGATAGGCTGACTCTGTAAACCGCTTAGAAGGGGCTGTAAAAGCACTATGAAGCGGTATATAAGTCTTAAGTGCTGTTGCTATAAGTCACTTTTTTCAGTGCCACTATAACTTCGAACAGTCACTAAATGTGTTGAGCTTAATAGCTGAGGATTTATAAGTACTCTGCAGTTTGCAAAATGAAGTAACTTGAAGAACTTTATCTTGCAGTGAAAATGTCCTCTTTGGAATGGGAAACCCTCTCCTCGACATCTGTGCTGTGGTGGACAAGGATTTCCTTGACAAGTAAGTCTTGAAACTTGTTAAGTCCAGCACTTTGGGTAATACTTAAACATTCTGCGCTTCTACTCTGCTCCTTCCTCTTGGGGTAGACCTGGTTTTCTTTATTGCACCCCAGTAATGTATTCACAACGGGATGCAGTGGCTCAGTGGCTAAGTTGCTGAGCTTGTCAATCAGAAGGTCGGCAGTTCAGCGATTCGAATCTGTAGTACCACATAACGGGGTGAGCTCCCATTACTTGTCCCAGCTTCTGCCAACCTAGCAGTTTCGAAAGCACGTTAAAAATGCAAGTAGAAAAATAGGGACCACCTTTGGTGGGAAGGTAACAGCGTTCCGTGCGCCTTTTGGCATTGAGTCATGCCGGCCACATGACCATGGAGACGTCTTCTGACAGTGCTGGCTTTTCGGCTTTGAAACGGAGATGAGCACCACCCCCTAAAGTTGGGAACAACTAGCACGTATGTGCGAGGGGAACCTTTACCTTTACCTAATGTATTAACATGTACAATTTGACTTAGATTTCTATTTCTGTGCAGTATGCCAGAAATGTTCTCTCGCTGAAGCCACCCAAAATTATAATAAAGTGTAGACCATCAAGTGACTCAAGGATGCTGCAACCATCGTAAATACATGCTGGGTTTGCCAAGCACCCAAATTTTGACCATGGGTCAGTGGGGATACCGCTGTAGTCTTTAAAGTGCAAGGGCTGGTTTTGTGTCCCTTGTTTCAGTGCCATTGTAGCTTTTAGTGGTCATTTATATAAATGGTTATAAGTCAAGGACCTCTTGCAGTTTCTTAGCCATCTGCAGAGCTGAAGGCATCTATTTTATTTCTCAAACCTCAACTCAAGGTCCTCCGCTCAAACACTCTAAAAAGAATCCAGAAAAGATGTTAGCAACCCTGAGCTGCTCCTGTTTTATACTTCTTAACCAGATTAAATTGTATCTTGTGTTAAAAAAAGACTCTGCTGAGACGTGAAGATGACACAAATGGAGTAGGCTTTATATATCAGCATTGCGATCCTACTTAAACTAATTTTGAATATCTGCCCTTTTTCATCGGTCTCACCGCCTTACTCTTTTTCAGTAGGATAAAAATATCTGTATAAGGCCTGATTTGGACAAAAGTTTATCCCAGAAGTTGGAACTCTGGAATATTCCTAATGTTGTATTCCCAAAATCAGTTGTTGCAGATTGCAGTGCAGTGGTTGTATAACGGGATTCACATATTTCAATAGCCCGTCTTTTGTGGAATCACAGTTTATTGAATAAACCACAATTGTGGGAAGTGCAAAATGTGCTTACATTCTGAGCTGTAGCGTCCAAATCACAATGACTGACGTTGCACAGATGCACAAACTACATTGGCTTAGCCTCATGTGAGAAATGAACGTGGGTCTTGCCTTAAAATCTCTGTGAGGCCTTCAGCCAGCAAAGTGGAAAAGCTTGGGCATAGGCATCTGAGAAAAACCACAATGCAAATAAAGCAATTTATACATTTCATTTTTTCATTTTATATTTTTTTTATCCCACTTTTATTATTTTTATAAATAATTCAAGGTGATGAGCCTACCTAAAATTCCTTCCTCTTTTCTCCACAATTACTTTGAGGTGGATTGGGCTGAGAGAGAGAGAGACTGGTCCAAAGTCACCCAGCCGGTTTTTATGCCTAAGGCAGGACTAGGGCCTGAAGTCTCCTTGTGACTGGCCCAAAATCTCCCAGTTGGCTTGACTTCCAGCCTAACACAGAGCTGTAAGTCGCCATCTCCTGGTTTCTAGCCTGGTGCCTTAACCACTAGACCAGGGGTCTGGAAACTTGTCTCTTTTAAGACTTGTGGACTTCAACTCCCAGAGTTCCTCAGCCACCTTTGCTGGCTGAGGAACTCTGGGAGCTGAAGTCCACAAGTTTTAAAAGAGACAAGTTTCCAGACCCCTGCACTAAACCAAGGGTCTCCAAATTTGGTAACAATACCGGCTGGGAAATTCTGGGAGTTGAAATCCACAACTTTTAAAGGAGCCAAGTTTGGAGACACCTGCACTAGACCAAGTCATGATATAATGTCAGTCGTGTTATATGATGACACAGTTGGCATCTTTCTTTGTCTTTTGCAAAATGACATCATAATGTACATGTCATGATTTGTCTTCTTGATCAACCTGTAACCATTAACAAGTAGAGGGGGAACAACACAACTCTCACAGGTGAAATAGTCTTTGTGAATTTCTCTGGGCATTCCTTGACAGACAAAAGATCTTCCTGAGTTAATTTTTTGAATATATAATCTAGTCCTAAATCTTTTGCTTTTTTTCCCCTCAAGGTACTTTATCATCTTTTTTTGCCATGTAGAAAATGTATTTCTTAGTCATATGACTTGTTCTCTGTTTAGTTAAAAAAACAAAACACCTTTGGTTTCATTTTGGTTCCAATATCATAAATATTCAATTGAAAAAAAAAATAGAATGGAAAGCATTCTCATTGTTTCCTTTTTCAACATTTCCTGACATGTTAGAATTTTATGTGACTGTTATTTTCCATGCTCAGCATTTTGGCATTATGTGAATTTTCAAATTAAACAGGATAGACAAATATTTACAATTTCCATTGTTGCTATCCCAGTTGTTGCTTTATTTTTCAACATTTCTGGATTTCAGAGGACTTAGGTAAAATGATAATTAAGAGCATTGATATAATTTCTCATTGTATTCTCTGGTTTCTTGGTCTCTAGCTTTTCATATGCTCATCAGGTTGCATCTTTAAAGAAATAGCTGGCCGAGATTGGTCTAAAATCTCATCCCTCTGGATTAAGGGGCTTTTTTTGTTAAGAAGGCTTTCCTGTGTTCAGGACTTGTCTGGAATGGAAGAAGATAATTTCCTTTTACAAAATGAAATTGGCCCCTTCCATCTGGTTTGGTGTTTTATCATTGGGAGTCCTAGAGGTGCTCTTTTCAAAAGGCAGCTGGACTATCTTGGTTTTTTTCTCTGAAAATATTTCACTTTTCATCCAAGAAGCTTCTTCAACCATTTGACTAGGATGGTATAAGGTCTTCTGATTTGAGCAAAAGGTTGAACCAGCACAGGGGTGTCAAACTCAAGGCCCGGGGACCGGATCCAGCCCGCGGGGTGCTTAGGTCTTGGCCCACAGGGATGCCCTGGAAATAGCAAAGGACCGGCCCACGGTGCCTCAGCTGCAGGCGGCCCCAGGGGTGAAATCTAAAAATTTTCCCTACCGGTTCTGTGGGCGTGGCTTAATTGGTGGGCGTGGCTTGGTGGTCAGGTGACTGAATGGGCATGGCCAATAATATTAAATAATAAAAATGATAAAGTATACAAAACTTGGGAGTTCTGGCACCAATTGCCTTTTTTTGGGAGGCACCAGTCTATCTTCTTTAAAAATAGAGGCACTGGTCTACCAATTGCCCTTTTTTGGGAGGCACTGGTCTACCTTCTTTAAACATAGAGGCACCGGTCTACTAGCCGCCTACAGCGCTGATCAGCTGTAGTGCGGCCCTTTGAAGCAGTCAATTAAGGCCGTTTGCAACTATATCACCACCAAGAGCTTCAGGGACAGAGAAGAGGAACAGCGAGGCGTGGGCGGGGCAGGGATTTTTGCTACCAGTTCTCTGAACTACCCGCCCCCATCGCTACCCACCCCCATCGCTATCGGATCGCGTGATCCGGTCTGAACCAGGAGCATTTCACCCCTGGGTGGCCCTCCCAAGCTCCATTTTCACTGGCAGAAGGTTTCAGCAGGCTATCACAACTGAAAATGGAGCTTGGGAGCCCATTTTCGTTGGCAGAGTGTTCGGGCCGCCAAAGACACCCCTAACACAAGTAACTGGCCACGCCACCCTGACCCCCAAGATCAAACAACCTTGATGTGGCCCTCAAATGAAATCGAGTTTGAACTAGAAGATCTCCTAGGTTCCTTCCAGCCCTATGATTCCGTGTTCTATGAACGGGAGAGTTTCAGATATCAAAATTAAGATTTGCACTTCAGCATCTGCAGATTGCAAGGATCCTCATTTCTCCCCTAAACATTTGGGAACCTTGAATTGTGGGGGGCCAGTCCGTTTTTGGTTTCCAAAAGTGGTCCATCCTTAAACCTTGGTGCATTTCTTGTAAAAAGTAAATCAACCGGCTGCTTAAGGAATTCTCCATTCACTTCTTGACAGTTTAGGGCAGGGGTCTCCAACCTTGGCAACTTTAAGCCTGGAGGACTTCAACTCCCAGGAGTTGAATTCTGGGAGTTGAAGTCCACCAGGCTTAAAGTTGCCATGTTTGGGGTCCCTTCGTTTAGAGTGAGGCTTTTACTAGCAGAAATGACACTTCAAGACTTTGTTGTAGCTCTGTTCAGTGTGGAATTTTTGACCTGATGCTTTAAATACATTTGTGGTTAGGGGAAAAAACACCGCGGAGGAGATGACAGGGCCTCTCTGTCAACATTTCCCTAGAAGAAGGAGAACCACTCCTTTCACTGTCCACTTCCTACCCCTAATGTAAAACCTTGAGGGTATTTTGAGAGATTTGAGTCAGTGGAGGAATCCGGTTTTTTGCCAGTGTGGGAGGGACTGTGGGAAGTCAGTGGGTGAGAGAGAATTGGGTGATGTGAGAAGAGACAACCCAGGTCCAGACGTGGGGCTGTGGGAAGGAAACATTCCAGACCTGTCTTCATGGACTTGTTGATTCACTCTTAAATCTGCCTTCAAATTAACTCTTTGACGGTTTTCACAATGAATGTTTTTACTCTTGGCCAGCATGAAAACACTCTTTCCATAAAACCTTGCGCTTCTTGAATTTGCAAGCCGGGTGAGGCTTAACAGCCAAGCCAAGCAATCCTAGGCTCCCTCCTGAGATACTTAGAAAAGGTCTCTGCTTGCCTCTATAATACTGAAGCGAGAATTAGAGACTTTCTGGACAGATATTTGGGTAAATGTGATGCCAGCTGTTTTCACCCTGCTGTTATTGGCTTGATGATGAGGCCAATTGTGGCTTGGTCTCCCTTGTGGTTCTTTATTGTCTTCTGCCAAACATTGGGGAAAGCTTTCACTGTTGCATCCCTCTTCATCCTTCTGTTGGGTTGGACTGGGGCTATCAACTGCCTTCAGCTCTAATTGCTGGAAGATACCAGAAAAAGGTTTTATTTTCCTGGGCTCCAGGATCACCGCAGATGGGGACTGTAGCCAATAAATTAAAAGACGCTTGCTCCTGGGGAGGGAAGCCACGGCAAATCTAGACAGCATACTAAAAAGCAGAGACATCACTGCCAACAAAAGTGCGCATAGTCAAGGCTATGGTTTTCCCAGTTGCAATGTATGGCAGTGAATATTGGACCATAAGGAAGGCTGAGCGCCAAAGAATTGAGGCCTTTGAACTATGTTGCTGGAGAAGACTCCTGCAAGTTCCGTGGACTGCAAGGCAATCAAACTGGTCAGTCCTAGAGGAGATCAACCCTGACTGCTCTTTAGAAGGCTAGATCCTGAAGATGAAACTCAAATTCTTTGGCCACCTAATGAGAAGGAACGACTCAGTGGAGAAGAGCCTAATGCTGGGAAAGATGGAGGGCAAAAGAAGAAGGGGACAACAGAGAACGAGGTGGCTGGATGGAGTCACTGAAGCAGTCGGCATGAGTTTAAATTGACTCCAGAGGATGATAGAGGACAGGAAGGCCTGGAGGAACATTGTCCATGGGGTTGCGATGGGTCGGACATGACTTCGCAACTAACAACAACAAAAAAAAAGATTCCATAACCTTTACAAAGATGCCCTTGTGTCTTAGGACAAGTGGTAACCATTGAAATGGTTCTTTTGTACTGCCAGTTTTACACAGCATCTTGAAATGCCCCACTCCTGGCTGGTAGAACAGGATATAATGACCAGCAGTACAAGCAATTCTTACTTTCTGATATTAATCCTGAAATAACATAAGATTGCCAGATTCTGTGCAGTGGTGTAGAAAATTAGACAAAGAATAATTAAGAGTAATTGAACTTGTTTGAGCCAGGAATGGCTCTGTCTCAATATTACCCCACTGGTCATTTGTGTTTTTTTAATGTCAGCTATTGTATCGTCTCCCTTCCTCAGATTTGTCAGGAGCCACGTAATTCTAGATTTTAAGTTAGTTTTAACTAATAAGAATTGTTTTCTAGCCTTTTTTATGTACTGTCCCTCCTTATTTATTATGGAATGTTTTGGATATTCAGAAAGTATTTTCTCCTGCTTTTTCTTTCTCCTGGTTAATGACCGCAATAAAGGGATTTGAATTTGGGGCTATCAACTGTTCTCTTGTTTTCATGCCAGCTGAGTGTTTATTGCTTCTTCAAGTTGGCAGAGGCAGCCCCGTCTTTAGCGTTAATGTTATTAAATTTTAGGAGGTTAAATTTTGAATTTTTTTTTAGAGGATTCAGATACCATACGTTGATGTGCGTGACTTGCTTTAGCTTGAAAAGTGTTGACGTGTAGAGTCTTGCTAAATTAAAGCAAGGTTTCCGTGGTTCATCAACACGGGAATTTTAAGAGCCTGAAGAATATTTTATTTCTTATTAGCTCAATTCTGTAAGTCAGCTGAGGCCAATGTACTCACTGGCTGTGTGATGCTATACAGCAGCGGTCTCCAACCTTGGCAACTTTAAGACTTGTGGACTTTAACTCCACAAGTCTTAAAGTTGCCAAGGTTGGAGACCCCTGCTATACAGTATGTGTTTAAATAGTGAAACTGCATTGTGCTTTTAAGGTGTAGAAACCTCTTACATTTCTGTTACGTTTCCTGCAATATTAATCCTGCATGTAGCAAATTTCATTGCAAATGCTAAGTCCAGCTGTTTTATTTGTTTGCACGGAGTAGAACTATGAAAATTTGCTAACTGAAAGAAATGCTTGCTTCTAATTTTAACCTTTAAAGTAAGATTTTTGCCACACAATTTGTGTGTTTAATCCAGAAGGTTCCCCCTTTCGACTTCTCTCTTGTGGAATCAAGCATTTGCACCTCTCTGTAGTCTGTGAATCGGGACCTTTAGGGATGGCTCACAGTGAAGTTGAATTTACTGAGTAACAATGGGCGTCTCCTGCTGTTCTTAGCCAGTTTTCCAACTTGTTCCTGCTTTTGAAGCTTTTTGATCTCAAGGAAAAGAACTTAGAACTTGCAGTTCATTTTACTTTGTTTCTTCCATCCCTTAAGGCAGTGATCCCAACCTTCCCGGGTTGACATAATGGCAGCAGTGGGAAGAAGGGTATGGTTGTGCATTAACAACCTAGTTCCCGCACATGCGCAAATGAAGTTTCGTGCAATTGCCTGCCACATTTGTGGCACGGTTTCCAATGGGCTGCGGACCAATCCGATCCCTAGCCTGGGAGTTGGGGACCCCTGCCTTAGGGCATTTCAGTCCCATGTTACAGCTTAGAGGTCATTAATTTAATAAACTTAATAGCAGTGACTGTGAGAGGGATCTTGGAGTCTTGGTGGACAACCAGCTAAATATGAGGCAACAGTGTGCAATGGCAGCCAAAAAAGCCAATGCAATCCTAAATTGCATTAACAGAGGGTTACGATCAAGATCAAGTGAGGTACTAATATCACTCTATAACGCCCTAGTAAGACCACACCTAAAGTACTGCATCCAGTTTTGGTCACCATGTTATAAAAAAAGATGTTGGGACTCTAGAAAAAGTTCAGAGAAGAGCAACCAAGAGGATTGGGGAACTGGAGACTAAAACATATGAAGAACAGTTGCAGGAACTGGGCATGGCTAGTCTTCACTTCCAACTCTTCACTAAAGGAACATAATATTAGTGTTCCAGTATTTGAGGGGCTGTCACAGAGAGGAGGGGGTCAAGCTATTTTCCAAAGCACCTGAAGGCCAGACAAGGAATAATGGATGGAAACTGATCAAGAGAGATTCAACCTAGAAATAAGGAGGAACTTTCTGAGAGTGAGAACAATCACCCAATGCAGCAGAAGTTGCCTTTCGAAGTTGTGGGAGCTTCATCACTTGAGATTTTCAAGAAAAGATTGGACTGCCATTTGTCAGTAATGGTGTAGGGTCTCTTGCTTGAGCGGGAGGTGGGGTGTGTGGACTAGATGACCTATAAGGTCCCTTCCAACTCTATTTAATCTGTTAATTGTTCAGTTCATCTCCATTCTCTCTTGCATTGTAAGATCGCTTATCCAGACATTAGATTGTTCAAAATCTTACTTGTTTATTGTAACGAATGAACAACCTGGACATTTTTTCTTTAACATAGAAAAACAGTTGTAGTACGTAGGTCTATAGAGTTTGAGTTTTCAGCCGTAATCATAAGCACTGAGAGAAATCTCCGCCTTGGCTGTTAAGAGTGCTTTACACTGACCTTACAAATACTTAAGAGTTTCCTGCTTGGGGGGGGGGGGTTGGACTGGAAGACCTCCAAGGTCCCTTCCAACTTTGTTATTCTGTTATTCCATTGTGTTATTCCGATGACATGCTTAACTTTTGAGGCTTCCAAGACCAAAGAACAAAAAGTGTACTCTAGTTGCTTGGAAGCGATTCTTATCTACCAACTTCAAAGCATGAAGTACAGGTTTGTTGTAAGGCCATTCTCCAATTACACCTGCAAGTAAGCATAGCCTTACTATTTTACATTTATTTGTGCAGAACAGAATTGTTTACCTCATTTAAACAACTGAGAAGCAGCAGATAAGAACAGGCCGGATGTATCTTAGCTGCATCTTTCCAGTGGATTGAGTTTCAAGGCCACCAAATGATTTTTTTTGTTTTTGTTTACATTTATACCCCGCCCTTCTCCGAAGACTCAGGGCGGCTTACAATGTATAAGGCAATAGTCTCATTCTATTTGTATATTTTTTACAAAGTCAACTTATTGCCCCCCCAACAATCTGGGTCCTCATTTTACCTACCTTATAAAGGGTGGAAGGCTGAGTCAACCTTGGGCCGGGCTAGAACCTGCAGTAATTGCAGGCTTTGTGTTCTAATAACAGGCTTCTCTATTGCCTGAGCTATCCCGGCCCCTTGGATTTCCCTCCTTGCCCCTTGGATACCTCAGCCTTGCACTCAATTGTAGGACATTCCTCAGCTACTCTTGAATCAAACAAAAATAGAGTTCCTTAATAGCGCTTGGTTGGTTATCATGAGTGAATGGTTGACTCTCCACTGTTGCCTTTATCCACCCCTAGACAGAGCAACCAACTTTGCATGCCCTAAATCTCCTAAATGAGCTTGTGGCTCATCTGATCAGGTTCCACCCGCTTGAAGCCTCTGTGCTACCTCCATTCTAGTTTGGCTTACCTTTCTCAGCAGCAAAAGTAGAGCCGGTCATGAACTTCATGTGGGAGGACTTCAAACTCAGCTGCTTCAATTGGCCACCCATCACTAAAGCCCTTTTCTTCAAGCAAGAACTGGGTGCCACATGCTAAGTTCTAGAGGAGGACGATGGCGTCCCAATTCTTTTGCAACAAACTGCAAATAATGATGATGCAAGGTAAAAGTATAGTGGGAAAGTTACATTGTCGTGGCTTTGAGCAAAATGTACATGCATCTATATGTACATCTCTGTCTAGGTTGCTCCGTGGAATTGTAACAGGTTAAGCTGATATTAACTACCAATTACTTTCTGGCATTGATAATTGATTAATATTTGATTATAAAATTTCATGCAACCTTAATTAGTCTGTTTCAGTTCAGGATGTACTTCATCTTGAAGTTCGCCTCGAATATAATACAATTACTATATTGCATTTTTAGGGTTGTTTTGTATCTTTGCTCTGTAAACAGCTTCACTTCAGCAGGAAGATATGCAGCTTTCTGTTTTTTTTAAAATTTATTTATTTTTTATTTACATTTATATCCCGCTCTTCTCCGAAGACTCAGGGCGGCTTACAGTGTATAAGGCAATAGTCTCATTCTATTTGTATATTTACAAAGTCAACATTGCCCCCCCAACAATCTGGGTCCTCATTTTACCTACCTTATAAAGGATGGAAGGCTGAGTCAACCTCGGGCCGGGCTTGAACCTGCAGTAATTGCAGGCTGCTGTGTTCTAATAACAGGCTTCTTACAGCCTGAGCTATCACGGCCCCTCTGTTAGCTGCTCTGCTCCCCTAATAGAAAATAAATGAATCGCAGAACAGAAGTGAAAATAGGAAACTGAGAATTGGACTAGGGAGGCCACAAAGAAGTGGCGGTCAACTTGTTTTCCAAACAGGGTGGATTTGATTTAAATCAAGTCGATTTAAGGTAAAAGGTAAAGGTTTCCCTCGCACATATGTGCTAGTCGTTGCCGACTCTAGGGGGCGGTGCTCATCTCTGTTTCAAAGCCGAAGAGCCAGCGCTGTCCGGAGACGTCTCCGTGGTCATGTAGCTGGCATGAGTCAACACCAAAGGCGCACAGAACGCTGTTACCTTCCCACAAAAGGTGGTCCCTATTTTTTCTACTTGCATTTTTACGTGCTTTCGAAACTGCTAGGTTGGCAGAAGCTGGGACAAGTAACAGGAGCTCACCCCGTTACACAGCAGCACTAGGGATTCGAACCGCTGAGCTGCCGACCTTTCGATTGACAAGCTCAACGTCCTAGCCCCTGAGCCACTGTGTCGATTTAAATAATGATTTAAATCACCGTGTCGATTTAAATAATGATTTAAATCACTAGTAAAAATGGCTGGATTTAAATCAACTCGATTTAAATCATAATTTTTAAAGAGCAACTATCATCTCTGTCCCGCAGCGGCTCCTCCTCTGACCTGCTGTTGACTCACCAAGTCCCAATATTGCAAAATATACAGTCTCCTGCTACATAACGAAGCTCCACTTCATGCTGAATAAACCAAATTATGAATGTATCTTAAATAGGTAACTATCTTTAGATAGATTTTTAATCCAAAAACATTTTATTAAAATAAATTTGATAAAAATCCAAAAAAAATCCAATTTAAGTTAAAAAAAATCAGATTTTTAAAAAAAAATTTAAAAAATCATTGATTTTTATCCACCCTGTTTCCAAAGCCCCAGAAGGCAAGACAAAAAACAATAGATGGAACGTAATCAAGGAGATAAGCAACTTAGAACTAAGGCGAAATGTCCTAATAGTGAGAACAATCGGTCAGTGGAACAGCTTGCCACCAGAAGTTGTGTGTGCTTCATCACTGGAAGTTTTTAAGAAGAGACTGGACAATCACTTGTCTGAAATGCTATAGGATATCTTGCTGGAGCAGGGAGGTTAGATTAGGACAGGGTCTCCAACCTTGGCAACTTTAAGACTTGTGGACTTCAACCATAGTCTGGACCAAAATTGCGATGTTCCTGGCGAGATGACGGAGTTGCGTCTTGTTGAGGTGGTTTGGGATGAGTTTGATTCTGTGGCTCTCGAGGATGTGGACAGGTTGCTGGGGAGGTTACATGCAACTACATGTTTACTGGACCCGTGTCCCTCCTGGTTAGTACTGGCTACTCAGGAAGTGACACGAGGCTGGCTCCGGGGAATTATAAATGCTTCATTGGTGGAAGGGGTTTTCCCCGCTGCCTTGAAAGAGGCAGTGGTGAGACCCCTCCTCAAGAAGCCTTCCCTGGACCCAGCTATTTTGGGGAATTACCGTCCAGTCTCCAACCTTCGCTTTGGTTGTAGAGAGTGTGGTTGCATGGCAGCTTCCCCAGTACCTGGATGAAGCTATCTATCTAGACCCGTTCCAGTCCGGCTTCCGGCCCGGTCATAGCACGGAGACAGCTTTGGTCGCGTTGGTGGATGACCTCTGGAGGGCCAGGGATAGGGGTTATTCCTCTGCCCTGGTCCTATTAGATCTCTCAGCGGCTTTTGATACCATCGACCATGGTATCCTGCTGCGCCGGTTGGAGGGGTTGGGAGTGGGAGGCACCGTTTATCGGTGGTTCTCCTCCTACCTCTCTGACCGGTCGCAGACGGTGTTGACAGGGGGGCAGAGATCGTCCGCGAGGCGCCTTATGTGTGGGGTGCCTCAGGGGTCGATTCTCTCGCCTCTCCTGTTCAACATCTATATGAAGCCGCTGGGTGAGGTCATCAGTGGATTCGGGGTGAGTTACCATCTGTACGCTGATGACACTCAGCTGTACTTCTCCACCCCGGACCACCCCAACGAAGCTGTCGAAGTGCTGTCCCGGTGCTTGGAAGCCGTACGGGTCTGGATGGGGAGAAACAGACTCAAGCTCAATCCCTCCAAGACGGAGTGGCTGTGGATGCCGGCACCCCGGTACAGTCAGCTGCAACCGCGGCTGACTGTTGGGGGCGAGTTATTGGCCCCAATGGAAAGGGTGCGCAACTTGGGTGTCCTCCTGGATGGGCGGCTGTCGTTCGATGATCATCTGGCGGCCGTCTCCAGGAGGGCCTTTTATCAAGTACGCTTGGTCTGCCAGTTGCGCCCCTTCCTTGACCAGGATGCTTTATGCACGGTCACTCACGCTCTGGTTACATCTCGTTTGGACTATTGCAATGCTCTCTACATGGGGCTGCCCTTGAAGTGCACCCGGAGGCTGCAGCTAGTCCAGAATGCAGCTGCGCGAGTAGTAACGGGAGCCACTCGTTGCTCCCATGTAACACCACTACTACGCAGTCTGCACTGGCTTCCTGTGGTCTTTCGGGTGCGCTTTAAGATTTTGGTTACCACCTTTAAAGCGCTCCATGGCTTAGGGCCCGGGTACTTACGGGACCGCCTGCTGTTACCCCATGCCTCCCACCGACCCGTACGCTCACACAGAGAGGGTCTTCTCAGGGTGCCGTCCGCCAAACAATGTCGGCTGGCGGCCCCCAGGGGTAGGGCCTTCTCTGTGGGAGCTCCTACGCTTTGGAACGAACTTCCCCCTGGTTTACGCCAAGTGCCTGATCTTCGGACTTTTCGCCGTGAGCTGAAAACGCATTTATTTATCCAAGCGGGACTGGACTAAAAGTTTTACTTAATTTTAACCGGGGTTAATTATTAATTTTTAGATAATGGGGTTTTATCATTTTAACTATAATTTTAATTCTGGCCTATTTAAATAAGTTTTTTAATTAGTTTTTATTGTGTATGATTTCTGTATTTTTATCTGGCTGTGAACCGCCCTGAGTCCTTCGGGAGATAGGGCGGTATAAAAATTTGATTAAAAAAAAAAACTCCCAGAATTCCTCAGCCAGCTCTGCTCTGCTGGCTGAGGAATTCTGGGAGTTGAAGTCCACAAGTCTTAAAGCTGCCAAGGTTGGAGACCCCTGGATTAGAAGACCTCCAAGGTTCCTTCT
Organism: Ahaetulla prasina; assembly: GCF_028640845.1. Lineage (NCBI taxonomy): Eukaryota > Metazoa > Chordata > Lepidosauria > Squamata > Colubridae > Ahaetulla > Ahaetulla prasina. The sequence goes on along the minus strand of NC_080544.1, from coordinate 1,959,359 downwards.
AGCTTTATTCTGATTGATTGAGGCTTGTTTGAAGCTCTGGAGAGGAGAGGGTCGGTGATGATCTGTCTGTCTTGTGAGGTAAAGTGGGCAAGGGGATATCAAAGCAGTTTTTTATCTTCGGAGAGAAGCATTTATCTGTCCAAAGTGATTAAGATGATGGAATAAAAGAATTCAAATCAACTTTGTGTGTGTGTAGACTCCTAAACTGAGCCGGGACAAAGAATACTTCAAAGACCCAGCAGATCTTTCCTGAGTTTGTCATCCTAAATGCCTCTTAATTTGAAGAGGCATCTGTCTGAAGTGGCTGTTTATTTAGTTGGCTCCCTTTAATATGCGAAAGTCTCCTATAATTAGGGGTTCAGACATTAGGAAAAAGTCTCATAGGGTCGTTGGAGAAGGTCTGACTGGAGTTGGAGTGATGCGCTACGGTGACTAATAACCCATTTCACGCCTTGATCTTGGGAAATTAAAGAAGTTGAAACCATTTTGGAATGAGTCGTAACAAAAATGTTCACATCAAAGAAATTAAGTTCTATCTGAGGAGCCGGGAAATTCTAGGTGTTTTCTTCTTACTTGGTTATTGTTGCAGAAAATACAACTTTCACAATAATTTGAGTCAGGGAACTTCTGAGGGAAGAAATGCCAGGCTGAATTCAGGTACATGAAAAGCGGAGATGGTGATTATGGTAGAATGAAGGGCTGTTGAGTAGACTAGGCCTTTGATAGTTCCTCATGGAGGAAGGATAGCACCTGAGATTGCCCACAACCGCTGTTGTCTTTATGATGGTTGCAGCCTCTTGGGGTCATGTGATCACCATTCCCAGCTGGCTTCTGACAAGCAAAGTCAATGGGGAAAGCCAGGACTTCATGATTCACTTAACAACTGCAGTGGTTTGCACCAAAAAAAATGGCAAGAGACAATAGTATTATTTTTGAAACAAGGTTTTTTTAAAATATTAATAGACAAAAATATTTGTGTCCCCGAAAGAATTATATGGTTATATGGTTATAGAAGCTATAAGGGAGATATTCTCTGAACTGGATTGGATTTTTATGTTTTAGCTGGTTTTAAATATTTTAGGATTAATTTGTTCTACTGATTTATATATTTTATTATTGTTTATTGTTAATTTTTTGAAGGATTTGGTTATGTAAGGAGGAAGTCAGAGCTAGAGAGGGAGAATTGGTATAATAGTTTTGGGAAAAAAATTTTTTTTTTTAGCATATGTTTGTTTTATTTTTAACTATACCTTGTGTTTGTTCCGGGAAGCCAGGGGGGGAGGGGGAGGGGGTTTGTGAAGGGAAAGGGGTTGGGGGGAAAGGGGGAAAAAAATTTTGTAAAACTTTTTGAATAAAAAAAAAAAAACAACTGCAGTGGTTCGTTTAACAACTGTGGCAAAAAAAAGTTCATAAAACTGGATGTGACTTACTTAAGAACCACTTCCTTTCATAAGTCAAGGACCATCTGTGCTTTGCTTTTTTGTGTTTTCTGGAGCTCTTCCATTGTCAGAATGTCTTTTGTAGTCCTAGTTGTGACATATAGTGCCAAAGGCAAAAAACATTAATTCTGTAAGAAAAGTCTGTTCATATGATTTACTCATCGAGTTGATGTATATCCTGATTTTCCTCCTGAGATTCCCTCCTCCAATTTTATCCCTGCAGCAGTTCTGGGAAATAAGTTAAGACTAAGAGATGCCCACTGACTACAAACGCTTCCGGATGCTTCTTAAGTGAGACCCGTTTTGAATCTGAACCTCAGTTCAGCAAAATCCGAACTAAAATTGATATGTTGGATTCTTCCGAATTCACACAACTCGGAAGAATCCAAAACCACTATTGCTATTTGCATCTACTTGATGCTACTCTAATAGTAACAATCACACTCTTGTCTTTCTGCTTATAGAATTACTCAAGGTGGCTGGTTACATACCGTATTTTTCAAAAGGGAGTGAAAATTTGGGTGCATCTTATACACCAAATGTAGCCCTGCCCACCCACTGGCCCCCACTCTTTGGCCTCTGTCTCTCAGCAATTTACCTCCTTGCAGCAAGTAGCAACAAGAAACAGCCCATTTCAGCTTCAGCACAGCCTAATTAGCACAAATTGATTGTTCCCAACTCTCAGCTGTTTCAGGCTGCAGGAATTACCATTGCCTCTGCTGCTTGCTGCAAGGAGGTAAATTGCTGGGAGCAGATTTTCTTTTTCTTGTGCTAATCAAGCTATGCTGAAAATGAAAATACTAAGCAGGCTATTTGCTGTTCAGTGCAACGAGGCAAAATTGCTGGGAGGCAGATTTCTTTTTCTTGCTTTCCTCACCAAAAAAGATAGGTGCGTCTATTAGTCCGGAGCGTCTTATACTCCCAAAAATACGGTAAATGCAAAAAGTGAGAGTAACAATAAAGTGAGGCTGAACACTTAGTCAACTTAACACTTAACATCTTGGAAGGTTGGTGGGGGTGTTTTTTGTTTTGCCTTTTTCCTAAATATAGAGTGTGTTGAGATGAGTATCTCCTGCCCCTTGGGAGAGCTTTCCACAGATGGGAGACCTCCTTCATGTTAGATTGCTGAAACTTTTGGCAGCTAAGGGCCCTTTCCTGTTCATCCACATAACTGAACAGGTTTATGTTTTTTATTTTCATTTATTTATTTATTTAGTCAAGCATACTTAAGATTATAGATAAAAATATAAACATGGTTATGAATACATGAAATGGATATGAATAAAAGGGGACATTAGGACAGGGACGGTAGGCACGCTGGTGCGCTTATGCACGTCCCTTACAGACCTCTTAGGAATGGGGTGAGGTCTACAGTAGACGGTCTCAGGTTAAAGTTTTGGGGGTTTGGGGATGAAACCACAGAATCAGGTAGTGCATTCCAGGCATTGACTGTTGCTGAAGTCATATTTTTTGCAAATGAGTTTGGGGAGGTTTACCTTAAGTTTGTATCTATTGTGTGCTCATGTATTGTTGTGGTTGAAGCTGAAGTAGTCATTGACAGGTAGGACATTGTAGCAGATAATTTTATGAGCTACACTTTGGTTAGACAGAAGGCAGCGTAGTTCTAAGTTGTCTAAGCCCACAATTTCAAGTCTAGTTGCATAAGGTATTCTGTTGCGAGCAGAAGAGTGGAGGACGCTTCTTGTGAAATCTCTCTGGACTCTCTCAATTGTGTTAATGTCCAACATGGAGTGCGTGTTTCAGATAAATGAGCTGTATTCAAATGTTTTGTATGCTCTAGTTAGTAGTACAATATTACCAGAGAAGAAGCTACTCAAGATTAGGTTAACAACTCTTAATGCCTTTTTGGCAATGTTTTTTACAAAGGGCTGTGTTTCTCAGGTGATTGAGAAATACCAGAGCAACCAAATATCGTGGCAGTGTTAGGTCCAAAGTGCATGTCATCCCAAGAACCATGTGGAACAGAGTAGATAGGATCTTAAGGCTGATTGCTGAAGGCATCAGAGGTCTCCATTGCGCAGCAATTAATCAGCTTTGTCTTTCCTTGCTTTCTCAATCACTTTTAATCATTTAAACCTATTATTTTGGTGTTACATTCAAAAGCTCTTTGTAGAGCTTTTGCACTCCACTGTATTAATTACAGCTTAAAATTTTGTCCAAATGCACGATTAGGGTGAGGCTGCCCGACAGACTAGATGATTTGGTTCAGACGTTGATCTGTACAAATGACGAGTTGAGTTATAAAAAAGAACAAGATGGATGCATGCAGATATCTTTTGCTACTGAACACAGCCAATTCCAGAAGATTGAACATTTCTTGGATGAGTTAGGAAGAACTGCATCTAACCAGAAGTTGCCTTTATAAATTATGCTGCCTAATGCAACTTCTAATTCCTCCCTGTTGTCCTAATCCAATAACACTCTTTAAGTAGTTTTTGCAAAGCAGTGCTAGCATCAAATTACGTTTGTGTATTTGAACAGTATTTGTTGGATCCAAATCTGAGCTAATGCTTGTTCAATCAATAGTACTTAAAAGCAGGTACTTGGAGATACAAGAACAAAGAAATCTTACGATTGACATCCTGTATAAAAATGAGCTACATCTCTTGATTTTTTGATACCGTATATTTCTTACTTTGAGTTTTGATTGCACAAGGACAATTATTATATGGATCAATGATCCTGTTAATCAGAAAGGGGGAAAATGGGATGCTGTTAGGCTGAATTCTTGCATCGCTTATACAGGTAGTCCTCAACTTAACGACCACAGTTGAACCTAAAATTTATGTTGCGAGGTGAGAAATTTGTTAAATGAGTTTTTCCCTTGTTTTCTGACTTTTCTTACCACATTTGTTAAATGAATCACTGCAGTTCTTAAATTAGTCACACAGTTGTGAAGTGAATTTGGTTTCCACATTGACTTTGCTTGTCAGAAGGTCACCAAAGGGAATCACGTGGCCCTGGGACAATGGGACGGATGCCCTAATTAAATCATGAGCCTCAAGCCTAGCTTCAAAAGAAATCCAGTTATTTATTAGGAGCTTCATGTCTGCAGGTACCCAAATGAAGTCAACTCTGACCCCACATAATTTACGGCCCCAGTCATGACCCTGTGTTTTTTTTTTAATTTGAATTTATATCCCGCCCTTCTCCGAAGACTCAGGGCGGCTTACAATGTGTTAAGCAATAGTCTTCATCCAATTGTATATTATATACAAAGTTAACTTATTGCCCCCAACAATCTGGGTCCTCATTTTACCTACCTTATAAAGGATGGAAGGCTGAGTCAACCTTGGGCCTGGTGGGACTTGAACTTGCAGTAATTGCAAGCAGCTGTGTTAATAACAGACAGACTTAGTCTGCTGAGCCACCAGAGGCCCTCCCCCAGCGTGTGTTATCAATCACATTTGCCAACAGAGCAATTTCGCAGGTTGTAGAGATCACTTCCCTCCAGCCAGTGTGGGTAAACCTAGGAGACAGCCTTGAGAAAGATATGTCTGGAATGTACTCCTGTCTTTGGTTGCCATGTTGCTTCGCCAATTTCCCATCCCCCTTGTCTATGGCAACTCAAGAGCAGGCCAGGGATGCTTTGCAAGTTGACAACTGTCATAAATGGGAGTCAGTTTTCAAGCATCCAAATGTAAATCACACCAAATGTGAACCACACACTTCTTTGTGGCAGACCCTCCAATTTTGGAACACTACTATCATGTCTCCTTTAGTCCTTCTTTCCATTAAACTAGACATGCCCAATTCCTGCAATCATTCTCTACATGTTTTAGCCTCCAGTCCCCTAATAATCTTTGTTGCTCTTCTTTGCATTCTTTCTAGAGTCTCAACATCATCTTTACATCATGGTGACCAAAACTGGATGCGATATTCCAAGTGTGGCCTTATCAAGGCATTATAAAGTGGTATTAACACTTCACATGATCTTGTTTCTAACCCTCTATTAGTGCAGCCTTGGCAGCTACTGCACATTGCTCATATTTAAGTGATTATCCACCAGGACTCCCAAGATCCCTCTCACAATTACTATGTATTGAGTGAATAACCGCGAGAGGGATCTTGCAAAACAGGTTGTAATAAATGGGTCATTATCTTAAAAAGACTTCCATTACAGTTTTATACCAGAAAGAAAGGAAATGAACATTTATTTCATCTATGAATGTTAGAGATAACTACATAACAGATTTTACAATAATTTCAATTATTCTTTTGTGTTCTGCTCAGAAGACAGAGTATCTGTAATAATAATTTCATTTCTAAGTTTAGATTTGCCATCACTGATTCAGCCGGAATTTTATAGATTGATGGTATCTGTTTCAGAATGGAGATACTGGTTTTTAAACATTTAAATCCCACAAATTAAGGGTTTACTTCAGAATTTGATAGGAAATTCATGTATTATATTGTTCAATGGCCCAGGATTATTGTTGCCGTATTCAGATTCAGCAGTTGTCAGAATCTGATATGAAGCCAAGAACAAGATGATAACATATATTTATTTAATAAGGATTGGTAATTATGCTGCTGTTCAGGATAAACATGGTTTTACTAAAAGCAGGGAAAATATTTCTAATAAATTGATTATTTTGAAATATCAGATTGCAAAGAAAGAAAGCTTATAGTGATGCTTGATGTTTTTAACATGGAAAGGGTTTTGATTGGGTGAAAGGAATATTTTTTTGTATATTTTTTTCCAATTCTATTGAATTTAAATGCTCAGTTTTAAGATTTGCTCATCATTAAGCTATAAAAGAAAGTGCTTGTTTAATGCCATAGAAAAAGGCACATCAAGGTTATCTTTTTTCCGCAACTTTTCTCTATCCGGTAGAACTTTTATCTATATTAGAAATAATTTTAAATAACTGGATTTCAATTGAATTAAGACCTCGTATGCAGAAAATATAACATTGCAAACATGGCAGTGACTTATCTCAAAGCTGTGTATAACTTACTAATATTTTATGCCATTTTTGTTCATGCTCTTGCATTAACAAATCAGAAGAATCAGCTGTAACATTAATAAGAAAATTAAGGAAGAGCTATCCTTAGTAATATTTAGTAGCATCAGATTATGACTGATTTTCCTACTTGAATCAAGTAAAACCTAATTCAGGTTCTAACAATATCAAAGAATATATTTAGAAGAAAACTGAAATTGGTGAACTCTACAAATGTAGAGTGTTAATTAAAAAACTAACATTCTTTTTAATAGTTTGGAGAATGTAATGGAAAATTTTGTGAATATTTTTCTCCACATTATGTGTCTTGATCAGAAATTCTTCATATTGGGTAATTATGCGTTATAACATCTTCTCAGGGAAAGGTTAGTTCAATTCAAAACATTTTCTCCAGGATTTTCAATTTATCCCATATTAATATAAATTACTTGACATTTGTGAAACCGATATCTGCAAATATAACATAAAATAAGTTTCAAGAAGTTTATCTCACCGTATGTTCTACAATAATATTTTTGTTCTGTGCTGATGAAATATACTGGACACTTACCAGGTGCGCAATGTATCAGGACTATCCTTAAGGTTACATTATAGAACCTATGGCACGTGTGCTGGAAGTGGCACGCAGAGCCATCTCTCCGGGTATGCCAGCTGTCACCCATGCGTGCAGGAGTACCGGAAACCAGAAGAGCAGCCTCCCCATGCGCATGCGTGCACGGGAAGCTGAGTTTCTGGTCATCACGCGCCCATGCACGCCAAAAACTGGAAGACCAGGTGACTGGCGCTCATGTGCGTGTTGGAAACCAAAAGCCCAGCTTCCTGGTACGTGCATGCGCACTGAGAGCTGCTGTCATGGTTTCCAGTGCTCCTGCACACTGCCCTGGGGAGCTACTCTTATGGTCTCTTATGGTCTCTGGCGGTCCCCTGCGCCCGCCACGCTCCCATTTTGACACTCGGTGCTGAAAAGATTTGCCAACACTGGTATAGAAGATATATTCAAACCTATGCACAAGAATCTGGCCAGCTAAAGTTCAACACTAAATTGGTACCAGATAAGGGTCAACAGAGTTTAGGAGGGTTTGGACTTGGAGCGCTTCTGGCAACACAACAACTCTAAGCTGATGACCCACTTAACTCGGCCACCCAGCTCTGCCTCCTTTTCTCCAACAGTTACAGAAATTTGAATCTTCAATTTCATTTTCACTGCATTTTTCTTTGAATAGTCTTGCAGACAAAAAATGAGAAAAACATTATAGATAAATGATGTCATGTTTCACCAAATGCTATACTAGATAGGAACAACCATTGCTATTCTGGGGAAGAAGCAGTTGCTGTCTGCAATAGAAAAAAAAATATGTAAATGGTAACAGATACTAAACATCTTTTTTTTTTAACTAAAATGACATTAAGAATCCATGTGATATAAATCAGGAATGGGAAACTAGATCTCTTAAGAATATTTCTCATTGAGTGCAGTGTGGCTTATTCCAAGTGAAGCTGGTGCAGAATTTCAACCAAAATATGCCAATGTATAGGAGAGAAATTGGCACATATTTTCCTTTTCTTGCAAAATGAAAACAAAGAATTACAATGGTTCTTGTTCAGTTTACTTTGCTTTTGAACATTTTTTGTTTGCTATAACTTGTTTAGGATCATAGACATATTTCAAATACCTGATAATGTATCAAATAAGAAAATAAAAGTAATGTTGACTAACCTTCAGGCTCTTAAAGCAAAATGGAAAACTGCTTCTGTGTTAATTTCTTTTCAACTGACTAGGTTTTTTTCCCCTTATATTTTCAGATACGGGTTGAAACCAAATGACCAGATCTTGGCAGAGGAGAAACATAAAGAGCTGTAAGAAATTCAATGTTACTTCTTAAGTTTGATTTTCTATTAATTTAATAGAAGGTATTCTGTTTTCACCAATTATTGATAACAGCTTTAATTATTTTTCGTTAAAAATGAAATGAAATAATACAAACGTCTTCCTTCCTTCCTTCCTTCCTCCCTCCCTCCCTCCCTCCCTCCCTCCCTTCCTTCCTTCCTTCCTTCCTCCCTCCCTCCCTCCCTCCCTCCCTTCCTCCAACCTCCTCCTCCTTCCTTCCTTCCTTCCTTCCTCCTCCCTCCTCCTCCCTCCTTCCTCCAACCTCCTCCCTCCCTCCCTCCTTCCTTCCTTCCTTCCTTCCTTCCTTCCTTCCTCCCTCCTCCTCCTCCTTCCTCCAACCTCCTCCTCCTCCTTCCTTCCTTCCTTCCTCCTCCCTCCCTCCTCCTTCCTCCTCCCTCCTTCCTTCCTTCCTTCCTTCCTTCCTTCCTTCCTTCCTTCCTTCCTCCCTCCCTCCTCCCTCCCTCCCTCCTCCCTCCTCCCTCCTTCCTTCCTTCCTCCTCCCTCCTCCCTCCCTCCTTCCTCCAACCTCCCTCCCTCCCTCCCTCCCTTCCTTCCTTCCTTCTCCTCCCTCCCTCCTCCTTCCTCCAACCTCCTCCCTCCCTCCTTTCCTTCCTTCCTTCCTTCCTTCCTTCCTCCCTCCCTCCTTCCCTTCCTCCTTCCTTCCTTCCTTCCTCCCTCCCTCCTCCTTCCTCCAACCTCCTCCTCCTCCTTCCTTCCTTCCTTCCTTCCTTCCTCCTCCCTCCTCCTCCTTCCTTCCTTCCTTCCTCCTCCCTCCTCCTCCTCCCTCCTCCTTCCTCCAACCTCCCTCCCTCCTCCTTCCTTCCTTCCTTCCTTCCTCCCTCCCTCCCTCCTCCCTTCCTCCAACCTCCCTCCCTCCCTTCCTTCCTTCCTTCCTCCCTCCCTCCCTCCCTCCCTCCCTCCCATCCATCCTTTCATCCAAGGATTGGAAGATACATTGGAGAACTTCTAGAAATTTATTGAATGAATCTTGCCCCATTTTATGACCTTTCTTGCCACAGTTGTTAAGCGAATCATTGCAGTTGTTAAGTTTGTAACATGGTTGTTAGGTGGGTCTGGTTCCGCATTGACTTTGCTTGTCAGAAGGTCACCAAAGGGGATCATATGACTGGGACAGTGCAACCATCATAAATATGAGTCAATTGCCAAGCAGTTGGATTTTGATCATTTGACCTTGGGATGCTGCAACGGTTGTAAGTGTGAAAAACAGACATAAGTAACTTTTTTCAGTCTCATTGTAATTTTGAACGATCACTAAATGAACTGTTGTAAGTCAAGGACTACAACAGTTCATTTAGTTTTATTCCTAAAGCTGACTCTCTGTAGTTTCAAAATTCAAACTATATTGTTGCCGTAGTTGTATTTGATCGCATGCATGTAAACTGTGGTACTTGATGGGTGACTTTTGGAATAAATGTGCGTACTTGTCTTGAGAGCTTATTTCCAAAAACACTTCCAGAAGAAGCCCTGGGATGCAGTGACTTCAAGTTCTCAGCAGTTGGATGTTTATATAAGTGAAATAATTGCTTTTTATCAGCTCTGAAATCTTGGTTTGGGTTACTTTGTTGTAGAAACATTTGCTTGCTCCATGAATTATGCAGTGCCGCTTAGCTTATGCAAAGGTATATTACCCATGGCAAATGAATGTAAGATTATTATCTCACGGTCAAAATGACATGTATAAATGGTAGAATCAAAGTGATTTCACAGTCAGCTTTCCTTTTAAACTTTTAGATGTTTCCTGTGATTTGAATGACAGTTTTCTCTTTTGAATTGAAGTGTCTTCTTAGATCTTTTTATTTCTTTTACTTCCTAGCCTAATCTACAGAGCTGGGATCTCAGGGTGGTCTCCTATCCCAGCATTAATTAGTCTCTGCCCGCTTTAGCCTTTTCAACAATCAACTTCTCCCTCATAGATACAAGTATCCTCAATTTAATGCAAACTGGGATTGGTCATATTGCCCAGAGGTGTTGAAAGTTGGTCAGCATGCAGGTTTTAATAATAATGACATAAGACATCATCTCTGGTGACTCAGCAGACTAAGTCTGTCTGTTATTAACACAGCTGCTTGCAATTACTGCAAGTTCAAGTCCCACCAGGCCCAGGGTTGACTCAGCCTTCCATCCTTTATAAGGTAGGTAAAATGAGGACCCAGATTGTTGGGGGCAATAAAGTTGACTTTGTATATAATATACAAATGGATGAGACTATTGTTTAACACAATGTAAGCCGCCCTGAGTCTTCGGAGAAGGGCGGGATATAAATTCAAATAAAAAAAATAAAAAAAATAATTATATAGTATTATCACATTATCGCCAAAATGATTTATCATGTGCCAGTAATGAAAAGGTGGTTGAAAATTAGGAGGTTAAAATATTGTGGGATTTCTGAATGCAAGCTGATGAAGTCTTGGCCCCATAACACACCAGATTTAACTGTGGATAATTTATGTGGCAATACCATGGAATAGCAGAATAGAATTGGTGACATTCATAGAGTATCAAGATCTGAACACTGAAGTTGAAAGATTATGGCATAAACTGGCCATAGTGGTCCCAGTGATTATCTGGGTACCCTGCTCTGGGTACCATACCAAAAGATCTTGGATGCCAAGGAGAAAATCTGGGCATTGACAGAATTTCCATCTGTCTATTTCGAAAGGTCACACTGCTTGGATCCACGCGTATAGCAAGCCATTACATTGCAACCTCCTAACTTTTGGAGAAAAATTCAGTGAGTAGGAAGGCTAACACCAGCTAAAGAACTGGCAGCAAAAGATTTCACACTGTTGTGTACATGATAATAGTAGTAGAATCTCCCATCAGAAACTGTGCGGGGATCTTTAAAGTTCTGAAAACTTGTACAATATGGCAAAATATATTGAAAATAATATTGTCTTATAGATGGCCTACATCAGGGGTATCAAACTCGATTTCATTGAGGGCTGCATCAGGATTGGGTTTCACCTTGGGGGACCTGGGTGGGCGTGGCCAGCTCGACATCACTCATGCCCGTGGCGGCCTGAGTGGCTCTGCCAGTGAAAACAGGCTTCCGAGCTCCGTTTTTGGCTACAATGGCCTCCTGCAACTCTCTGCAAGTGAAAAGGGAGCTTCGTTTTCTCTGGCAGAGGCACCGCGGGCCGATCCTTCGCTGTTTCCAGGGCAGCCCTGTGAGCCAGTTCTAAGCACCCTGCGGGCTGGATCCGGCCCCTGGCCTTGAGTTTGGCACCTCTGGCCTACATTAACTCTGTTACATTTGGAATGAAAATAGAGGTGTCAGCCAAAGAATCATCCCAGAAAATCCATCCTCTGGGGTAGGGGTGGGCAACTACATCGCCTTTATGACCTGAGGACTTTAACTCCCAGAATTCTTGAGCCAACCATGCTGGCACAGGAATTCTGGGAAATGAAGTCAACAAGTCGTAAAGGGGCCATAATTGCCCACCACTGCTCCCCAGAGTGATTCAGATCAGGGGCATGCATGGAGTAGATATTATCATTATCATAGTCATTAAATGATCACATGCTATTTTTGCATAGCTTCTGATGCATCAGAACTTCAAAATATTGATTAATCTGGATCTTGCTATCTTTCAATGAGATGCATTTTATAATAATCACTGCTCCCTGAAGATGTGTTTTCACTGAAGGTCAGCCAAGCTTCATCCTCAAAAGAATGCTGTGACTTCCTACTTAAAAAATGGTTCTGTATAGTTGTCTGGATCAGTGGTGGTATTTAGCCGGTTTGCACCGGTTCGGTCGAAATGGTAGTGGCAACCTGCGGGTGGGCTACGCCGTCCTATTTAGCCATGTTTTGTAAGCCGTGCGCATGCGTGCGCAGAAGGTGTGTGCTCACTTTTTTTGTATGCAGCGAACCGGTGGTAAAATATTTTGTCTCCAGATTAGCTTGTGCCAGTAGTAGATTTGATTCTTGTTTGTCCTGGCTACTGTCCAGGGTCTGGGTTAGGATGACTGTCTTGATCTGGGATGTTGTTAATGCCTCTTTGTGTGTATGGGGGTGGGTGACAAAGCTGTGTCACCAGCTTTGACACAGGCTGAGGCACAGCCTCTCTACCTGACAGAGCTCCCATGGTCCAACAGAACTAGATAGTTATCACTACTGGGATCAGCTCTCAGTTTCCAGTGTTCCAATTTTGGGGGGGGAAATTACTGAGATTGGTGACAGTCCATCATATACAGAGGTAGTATTCAGCTGGTTCAGACTAGTTCGGACGAACCAGTAATGGTGACCTGCAGGTCTGCCCGGCTGCACTCCGGTCCTATATCACTGTGTTTTTGATGCCGCACGTGTGTGCGGACAGCTTGCATGTGCAGATTGTCGTGTTGATTGATGTTGCACACATGCGTAGATGGCACACGAGTGAATTGTTGTTTGATGTCGCGCACATGCGTGGACAACGCTCGCACACATTTCCGGTGCTGGGCAAACTGGTTGCTACAATACGTGAATCCCACCTCTGATCTGTACCCTAGATAAAATAGAATAACAGAGTTGGAAGAGACCTTGGAGATCTTCTAGTCTAACCCCTTGTTTAGGCAGGAAACCCTGCACCACTTCAGACAAATGATTATCTAATCTCTTCTTAAAAATTTCCAGTGTTGGAGCATTCACAACTTCTGCAGGCAAGTCGTTCCACTGATTAATTGTTCTAACTGTCAGGAAATTTCTCGTTAGTTCTAAATTGCTTCTCTCCCTGATTAGTTTCCACAACTTTGCTTCTTGTTCTACTTTTAATAAATTTACAGACATTTCTAAAATTCTGTTTTCACTTTATCATTGTTGGGTACTGAGTGTAGATTAATGAGACAAAAAAAATGAATTTCAACAAGAAATTGTAGAATCAGGCTGCAGCATAACAAAATTGACAAAAGTGAAGGGGAGTCTAAATACTTTCTGATTGCACTGTGAGTGGCCAAGGGTTTTTCCTTCCGCAGAGGTCTATCGCAGGTGTTCAGGCAAGTAAAATTAGTGTCCTGGCTTGCTTTCCTGTCATTTCAGTTATATTTTCATATTTGGTGTTAGGAGCCTGTCTCCCTCTGAAAAGAGTTAGCATTAAAGCAGCGGTTCTCAACCTGTGGGTCGCGACCCCGTTGGGGGTTGAATGACGATTTGCCAGGGGTCGCCTAAGACCATCGGAAATATGGGAAGTATACTTGCGAGTCGAAGAATCACGCTCCAATAGTTGACTCCACAAGCCAGCTGCAGGCTCTTCAAATCGCTAGCCGAGTTCGGCTTCAGGCACGATGAATTAAAAAAGAGAGAAATCTTTGCTCTGATGTCTCCCTCTCAAGCCAGCTGCAATCACTCCCAATCGCTAGCCTAATCTGGCTTCAGGCGCGATAAACTTAATAGGGGAGGAGTCTTCGCTTTAATGCCTCCGTCCTGTATTAAAGCGGTCACAGCATGTATTAAAGTGGTCGCAGCACTATAAAGGTTAAAGTGTTCTGCCGATTGTTTTAACTGCACATGGTTCTCCAATTTTTGCGGTTTTCAATTAGCTTTGGCAGAAAGAGGCATGTTAGCAGTTCCTCCTCCTCTTCGTTACTTTTATCCAGCTAAACAACCTGCGCACCATTTTTCAAAATGAATCTTTATTCGCATTGGAGCGAATAAGCTAGAGTACACATATATGATACCACCAGGGGCCTTAATGCACATATAAAGTGCTTTTCTATTGGAAACCCAATTGCGCTGTTCATATTACGCTTTGGCTTGAAGTTCTCCTGCCTCTAAAAATACATACGTGGCGAATACCTGTCCAAATTCATTCCTTGCACTTCTCAAAGAACGATGCTAGATGGTGCTGCTTTTTCTTGCCGCTACAAAAATCTGTGCAGCAAATTTCAAACCGACTTGTTTTTGTTTTTTGATGCTGCTTATTTCATTTAGCTTCCACCTCTTTCATAGACGAATCCCACCCCCTCAATTGCGGGGTGTGTGTGTGTGTGCAATCCACAGTTGTTTGTCTTTTCTGAAAAAAGAAGCTTAAAGCCGCAGTTCGGTTTAGGAATTACAGCTTTTCATTATGAACTTGAAAGCCTCGGCTTCACATTTGGTTTTCTGCCTCAATACATTTTTGAGGGTTTTTTCCTTTTTTTCTCCAAGAAAAAGCCGAGCCGTGTTTTTCCCAAAGGCAATCCCATTATATGTTCGCAGCGCCGTTCAGAAAAAAAAGAAGAAGAGTATAACAAATGTATTTGGGAGGTAGATGTTAATAAGTATGGAGTGAATATTATTTGGATCAAAGCAACCTGATTTTGCGGTAGATTTTGGAACAGTTTTATCTCCCAGAGGGAATGTTTTTGTGAAGAAATGGAAATGTTAACGTTGCGTGGTACAGAAACATCTTCCTTTTTGAAAAGTGGATGTGGCTGACAGAAGGGAAATATAAATATTTACATGAACTGGGGTTTGTCTCCCTCTGAAGTATTTACTTAAAACTGCAGTTTGCCTTCTTCTGTTTTGAAGTATTTCTGCACCATAAATGTTGCTTGCCTCCTGTGCCCTCCTATGCAAAACATCTGGCTAGATAAGGACTCCTTTCTATGATATTATTCATCGCTTCTGAGGCTATTAATTCGGTAAGACATTATTTTGGAGGAAGGGTGGGAATATTGAGAGGCTCTTATCAGGAGGCAGCGTAGCCTAATGATGCAGACTAGGACAGGGGTCTCCAACCTTGGCAACTTTAAACCTGGCGGATTTCAACTCCCAGAATTCCCCAGCTGGAATTGAAGTCCGTTAGGCTTAAAGTTGCCAAGGTTGGAGACTCCTGGACAAGGAGAGATGGTAAGTTTTACTCTTGCCTTAGGCATGAAAGCCAGCTGGGTGATTTTGGCCCAGTATCTCTCTTTCCCTCAGCCCAACTTATCTCACAGGGTGGTAGTTGTGGGGAGAACAGGAGTAGGAAGAAGTATTCGATATGATCACCACCTTGAGTTATTTATAAAAAATAAGAAAGGCAGGATAGGAAAAAAAAGGAACACGGTGGATGGGTGGCTAAGATACTGAGTTTGTTGATTAAAAGGTCGACAGTTCAGCAGTTCGAATCCCTAGTGCCGTGTAACAGGGTGAGCTCCCGTTACTTGTCCCAGCTTCTGCCAACCTAGAAGTTTGAAAGCACGTTAAAAATGCAAGTAGAAAAATAGGGACCACCTTTGGTGGGAAGGTAACAGCATCCCGTGCGCCTTTGGCATTTAGTCATGCCGGCCACATGACCACGGAGACGTCTTTGGACAGCGCTGGCTCTTTGGCTTTGAAACGGAGATGAGCACTGCGCCCTAGAGTTGGGAACGACTAGCACATATGTGCGAGGGGAACCTTTCCCTTTCCCTTTAGAAATTAAATAAATATTGCTTGAACTGCCAGCGAAGGTTGTTGTTGCACCTTCTCTTTGGCCGAAGCCAAATTCGTGTTTCCAAAAGAAGGAGGGGAAATGGGTCTCCAGATAACCTTGCAATTGGCCATTGGGTTTTTATGAAATTAACAATTGAGGTCTCCAAAGGATAGCTTACTCCCCCTTTTCTCTTTAAATTCTTGTTCATGGTAACCCACCATAATATAATAAATAAAAAAATGTAAGAAATAAAATGCAGCAGTCCGAAAAGAAAGAGAAAAACAATGGCATCCGTTGTGCAGTGCTGTACTGTAGTCAAATATTAAGACTGCCAACTAAGACGGGGTCCTCAAAATGTAGATCGTGAGATCTTCAAGTCCAGGGGTGCCAAACTCAAGGCCTCAAGAGGGGTGCTTAGATCTGGCCTGCAGAGCTGTCCTGGAAACAGCGAAGGACTGGCCCGCGGTGCCTCTGCCAGTGAAAATGGAGCTCAGGAGGGCTGGACGTGAGTTTTTTCAGCTGTGACAGCCTCCTGCACTCCTCTGCCAGTGAAAACCGAGCTCAGGAGGGCCGTGAGCACTCGGGCCACCACAAGCACCCCTGACACGAGTGACATCAAGCTGACCACGCCCCCAGGCCGCCCCCCAAGGTCAAACACAACCCTGATGCAGCCCTCAGTACAATCGAGTTTTACACCCCTATTGTAGTCCAACCTCCTGCCCAGGGCAGAAAGTCTCATACCATCCTGGAGACCAGTTGCCCAGTCTTTGCGTGGGAAATGTCCATGATTGAGCTTCCATAACTCCAGAAGGGAGTCTACTCCATGCTTGGTAGCTCTCCCAGTTAGGCAAATACTCCTTATTTTGAGTTTTGATCTTGTTCTATAAAGTTTCTGCCCTCCGGCTCTTGTCCTCTTCTTCCCTCTAGTCTGCTCTTCCTCCTCTTCCAGGGGAGTATCATTGTTTGCAATGATTGGCTCTTTAAGTGCCTGAGAAAAAGGATGGCATCTATTCTGATAGTTCCCTAACTCAACTGTGAATTCAGCATTCACATTGAGGACCTACATCTAGCCTCCTCTTCCTAAACTCAGCCCAGCTTATCAGTATCCCAACACCAGGAAACCTTTGGCGATTATCTGTGTGAAACAGCTTATCTCCTGGTGCCCATTCCTCAGTGGAATCGCATTTGCCCTTTCAAATCAAACTGTACAGTAGCTTTATAACGAATAATGACAGCTACTCTTCCATGTCCTTGTCTCAACTTTAATCAAGCCTACTTTAATGTGGAATATTGGCCTGGGGATACAATTTGCTTTTAATGACAGCTTGCTCAAAAGCCTACGTAGTGTCAAAAGTTTTATGGCCCATTTATGACCATTTGTGGTTGTCAATACAGTCAGCACACATTGTCCTACGCCAGATTAGTATTTTTTTTTTCCTCCCCCTGCCCCTTGCGGAGAAGAAAGATTGCAGAGGAAGGGATTGCAAGAGAGTAAGCTGTTTGCTCTTCTACAGATTGAAAGTGACAATTGGGCTGTCAGGGCTCCAAGTAACATCCCCCAACGAAGTTTTGAGCACTATATGCAAACACTCTTGAAATATCTTTTTTTCTGGGCTCTCTGTGAGACGAGGTGAGGTGAAAAAAGCAAAAAATCTCTCTTTTGCCTGACCCTTTCGTGCTGCTGGTGCAATTGTATTGCTTTCGATGTGTACAAGACAGCAAGCATCTGCACCAATGAGTTAGATTGTAATGTGCTTGTGATTTTGGTTGTGTTGGGTTTATTGTCAGAATAGTTTTTCCCTCGTTAGCTCTTTGTTATTCCTTTGAAGTGGAACCAGATGAGGAAAGTTGATTACAGGAAATATCAAAACTTGATGATCCTTGATTTATGACACAATGGAACCCAAAATTTCCTTTACTAAGCAAGGGTGTTGTGAAGGGAGCTTTGCTCCATATTATGATCTTTTCCCCATAGTTGTTAAGCAAATCACAAGTGAATAATACGGCCATTAAGTGAATCTGGTTTCCTTCATTGACTTTGCTTGTCGGAAGCCACCTGGGAAAGTTGCAAAATGTTGATCACATGACCCCGGGAACCGGGGTGAAATCTACTTACCTTCCTTACTGGTTTGGAAGTGTGCACGTGTATTACATGCGATTTGGACCCTCTGCGCATGCACAAAGCCTTCTGAGCATGAATAGAGAGTAAAAAACAGATTACTTCCTGGTTAAAACCAGGAAGTAATGACATCGGGCGGGTGGGAGGAGGCTCGCACTGCCACCACTACCGGTTCACCTGAACCGGTGCGAACCGGTAGCATTTCACCCCTGCCTGTAACCATCACAAATACATGCCAGTTGCCAAGTGCCCTAATCATGGGGAACGCTCTAACGGTCGTTAAGTGTGACAAACACTCCTAAGTCAATTTTTTTCAGTCCCATTGTAACTTTGAACAATCACTAAATGAATAGTTGTAAGTCAAGGACTGCCTGTACAGGATTTAAGAAAAGAATTTTGAAAGCCCAACCACATTGTCCACCTTCCTTCCTTCTTATACTAAAGGGTTTTATTTAGGGGTGGGCTTCAGATCCTTTAGCAATTGGTTCGCTGCCCTGTTGCTGGGTGGGCGTGGCCATGGTGGGCGTGGCCTAGTCAGCCATCTGCCATTTTCACCCTCCCAGGCTCCAGAGGCTTTCCTCGAGCCTCTGGGAGGGCGAAAACAACTTCCTCCGGGCTCCAGAGGCTCTCTGGAGGCTGGAAACAGGCCCGTTTTAAGATTTCCAGAACCTCCAGTAGGTCCATTTTTTGCTCTCCCAGACCATCCATGTGGCTTCTGCACTTATCTGGAATGATGAACGGGCCATGTGGACACTCCTGGGAGGGGAGGGGGAGGGGAAGGGTGGGTGTGGCCAGCCAGGGTTGGCATTTGGGGATTCGCTGAACGTTGGCCATCCTTGGCTAGGGGATCATCCGAACCCTGCCGAACCCCCAGGAGCCCATCCCTGGTTTTATTTCTAATGATCCCTTCTCCTCCTGATTTAAATTGTATTTTTTTTCTCCCTTTTTTTCTACAAGGTCACCTCTGTCCTGCTCTATGTTTCTTGGCCTTAGGCCAGGGGTCTGCAAACTTGGCTCTTTTAAGACTTGTGGACTTCAACTCCCAGAGTTCCTCAGTCAGCTTTTCTGGCTGAGGAACTTTGGGAGTTGAAGTCCACAAGTCTTAAAAGAGCCAAGTTTGCAGACCCCTGGCCTAAGGCCATAATCAAGAACTCTTTGGAGCCTACTTCAAAGGGATTAGCTTGTAAATTTAGTCACAAGCTAATTTGTCTCCACCTCCTCCTCCTCCTCCTTTTTGTTTACACTACTTTTGTATAAACATAAACAGATATTTTAAAATGTAGAAATGCAACTTGTTTAATCCAAGCTTAGCCTGTGATCATTTGTCCCTTTCCTCTGCTTTCAAAAAAAGGTTTTATAAAATAAGTCCCAGCGTGTGGGGTTTTTACGATCCAATTCAGATGTGGGGTGTTTTGCTCGAGAGGAGCAGAGGGAATCTGCAGGAAAGATCCATCAAATAGATCCCCTGCCTGCCATCCTGTGGGATTTGACAAGCCCTGAGCACAACAGGATCCTATCATGGCGGTAGTTCATTTCTGTGGGAATTTTCTCCCACAGATATAGCAGTGAGGAGGGATTGCCTGAACAGAAATACTATCTTATATACTAAAGCTGGCTAATTTTGAATTTGGTTTCTCTCTTTTAAATCCCTTCTCTTCTAAGAGTCTTTGATTATTTAATCCCCACTCTAATGGGATGGTCAACGTTATTAAACTGCCAATAATGCCATAAAGAATTTTGCCGTTTTGAATGCAGATGAAGAGACTGCCACAGGATGGTGCTGCTGTCTTGCTTCTTTTCTACTCTAAAATATTCCTATTGAGACTGAAATAAAAGCTAATCCGTACCACAAAAAGGCCTATTACAGTAACAACAACAAAAAAGCTTGATGCCATTTTGCCACTGAAGAAATGTACATGAAGATACACCAGGTGTAGTACAAGATAGCTGGAAGGAGCCTTTCTTGATATAATCCCAGGCCGGTTTCTCCAGTATTTTAGGACTGAATTTGTAATCTGCATAAAGCAGGTTTTGTGTTTTATATGCAGGGATATTGCTATAGAACGCTTTCCCAAAGATATTGTTGTGATGTCACTTCTGACTCTGTAACCCAGTGGATGTCTGCCTGCCACTAGTTGCTTCTTTGAGTTCCTGTTAGTTCATGCAGGTGTGTCTTAGGCGCTTTGTTTTCTGTCCATCTATGTTTTGTTTCTTGATTTTTCCAAATATCCTGGTCTCTTCCGTGACTCTCTTCTTAGTGTTTTGGGTTTAAAATAGGCTTTAGCATCAGCGTCTTGTAAATTATCAGGGGCTTAGGTGCAAACATGTGGGATCTTTTATCCAAATGCAGTACGGTGCGTTCTAATACATGGGTTTTAAAAACCACAGGGGTAGTCCTTGACATATGACTGGTTGCAAAGTGATTATTTGAACTTACGACCAACCTCTCCAGAGTGCATTGGCTAACCATCAACCACAGCTTTTGCTTAACAACCTCCACACACACAAAAAAGAAAATCATAAAATTGGTCACAGTCCTGTGACAACTGATTTACGACCGTAATCCTGGCTTCTTCCTTGACTTTGCTTGTCCCTTTTCAACCTTCTGATAAGCAAAGACTGCTGAGGGAAGGGACAGAAGATGCCTTGCCTGTTACAAACGTATTAGATCAGCGGTTCTCAACCTGTGGGTCGGGACCCCGTTGGGGGTTGAATGATGATTTGCCAGGGGTCGCCTAAGACCATCGGAAATATGGGAAGTATACTTGCGAGTTGAAGAATCGCGCTCCAATGGTTGACTCCACAAGCCAGCTGCAGGCTCTTCAAATCGCTAGCCGAATTCGGCTTCAGGCGCGATGAATTAAAAAAAGAGAGAAATCTTTGCTCTGATGTCTCCCTCTCAAGCCATCACTCCCAATCGCTAGCCTAATCTGGCATCAGACGCAATAAACTTAATAGGGGAGGAGTCTCCGCTTTAATGCCTCCGTCCTCAAGGCAATCGCAAGCAGTTCAGATCGCTAGCCAATACAACTTCAGGCGCGATAAATTCAAAACGAAAATAACTTTACGGTTGCGGGTCGCCACATCGTGGGGAATTGTATTAAAGGGGTCACAGCACTATAAAGGTTGAGAACCACTGTATTAGATGCAATTTCAAAATACAAATCCTGTCCATCCATTTCTTCTGCCTTAAAAAAAAAAGCAGTAAGAAAATGCTCTTGCCAGTACCAGATGGAAAGCAACTAGCTGTCTTGCTAGGATGGGTGTGCCGACTGGGTGTGCCGACTGGGTGTGTTGCGCTTCTCACATCTAGGAATTTACCACCTTGTTCTGTTTAGAATAGAATAGAATAGAATAGAATAGAATAGAATAGAATAGAATAGAATAGAATAGAATTTTTTAGATTGGGTACGAACTGTCACTCTGGGATGAAAGGGGGAAATATCAAGAACTAAGAAAAATGTGAATGATAAAAGTGATTGCTCAAATTTTCTAAGATTTTTGCTCACCTTAAAGTTGTTGAGTTCTGCTCATGGTTGGAAAGAAGGGCAGGTGTCTTTAAGTAGTAGTGCTTGGCCTTTCATTCGATGTCTTCAGGATGAAGCTGCCAAAGTGGCTGGTTGAATCTGGGGCAGCATTCTGCCTCCAACTATTCAACACCTCCTCTCGGAGACTCTCCGGCTCAACCAGACAGAAGGTTGACGTCTTTACTACAAGGGAACAACAGGGAAGGGTGAAGGAAGGTGAGGCTTGCTGAGGATACTGATTGATTGGGATAGAGGGAGGCAGATGGAACTGGATATTTAAGGGTGACAAGGAGAAAAGTTGTTAAACACTCCTTTCACCTCAGTTAAGACATTAGTTTCTTCTATTTTCCATTGATAGGTGTTCCTTAACTACAAGTGAATCAATATCCCATAGCTTAAGATAGAGCATTTTTAGAGGTTGGGTCTGAGACCTATTTCAGGAGAACAAGAAGTTTGTGTCAAAGTGGCTTGACATAGTCAAAATAACCTCATGAGTGAGAGCAAATACATGTGTTCCAGGATAATACACATTCTAAATGTGAGAGACATTCCCTGAGGATGGGATCCGGCATGAATCCGAAAGGTCAGAAGACTAAACCTCTGGTCCTGGTGACCGACCCAGATTACAGCTTGCAAAATAAGCCTATTTGCCAGGGAAGTTTGATCTTTTCTATTGAAAGTGTAGCTAGTTCCACAGGGACATCTGTTGGGCTGTCGCATGCTCCTCTGCTCTTCTTTTATTTTAAAAAAACCTATAACTTTGACTCTTAAGGCCTTGGCAGATAACTCCTTCAGTAGAGAGTGCCATAAGGGTTCCTGGGAAGGCTAGGTATAATTTCCCACCTCCTGGGTTATAGAATAGAATAGAATAACAGAGTTGGAAGGGATCTTGGAGGTCTTCTAGTCCAGGGGTCTCCAACCTTAAAGTTACCAAGGTTGGAGACCCCTGTTCTAGTCCAACCCCCTGCTTAGGCAGGAACCTTACACCACTTCAGACAAATGGTTATCCAACCTTTTCTTAAACTTCCAGTGTTGGAGCATTCACAACTTCTGGAGGCAAGTTGTCCCACTGATTAATTGTTCTGTCAGGAAATTTCTCCTTAGTTCTAAGTTGCTTTTGTCCTTGATTAGTTTCCACCCATTGCTTCTTGTCCTACCCTCAAGTGCTTCGGAGAATAGCTTGACTCCTTCTTCTTTGTGGCAGCCCCTGAGATACTGGAACACTGCTATCATGTCTCCCCAGTCCTTCTTTTCATTAAACTAGACATACCCAGTTCCTGCAACCGTTCTTTATATGTTTTAGCCTCCAGTCCCCTAATCATCTTTGTTGCTCTTCTCTGCACTCTTTCTAGAGACTTCATATCTTTTTTGCATCGTAGCAACCAAAACTGAATGGTTTTGAATGTTCCATTCTAGAACATTTTGGTTCTGTAGCAGGGAAAATAGGACCCTGGATTTTTCCAACAGTAGAAATAAGCCGTACAGCCTACACAGAAATGATTGATGGATTGAGAAAAGGGAAATCCGCCAGAGTGACAAACAAGTGTATGTACTATAGCTTTTCTTCCTTTTTCTTCCTACATTTCTCCAGATTTCTGTCCTTTGAGCTGTCTTTCCAGCAGACTAGTCTTATATTGGAAAAGAAACAAAGCCCGTCATCATTTATTTTCCTTAAACCTGCCTGTGGAGCAAGCGGGAGGAAGATATGTCTCCTAAGCCGACCTGTTTCTGTTGTAGAAAAAGGGCCTTCACAGTGAGTTCAGTGTACCATTCAACATTTTAAAGCTCCAGCTCACCTTGGATATCCCTGCTATGAATAAAATTAATAGCTCATATCCCATGAAACAGAAGGTTTCGTGCTGAATAACAAAAGACAGCTGTAGAAATAAATGAATGTGGAGCGATAACAAAGCCTGAAGTTATCATGAAACCTTTTTTTCCCACCTACTAGTTCCTCTTAGACAAAGGCATTTGCCCCTTTTTAAAAAGGAGAATGTGCCAAAAAGTTAAATTGTTTTATAGCTATTCCGTTTGTAAGTAATTATTGAACAGAATAAATAATAGGATCAATAGAAAATTTGAAAGTTAGAATATTGAGGCTAAGAGAAACCCACATTTCAGATGTGGTGCAAGCTCATTTATCGAATAATAATCCAAAAGTGATTTTCAAATTGAATTATTATTATTTTTTTGTCAGATAGTTTTGATAAAGGAATTTTCATCTCAAGTTTTTAACGGCTGAGCCATCGTGCCCTAGGAGTTCAAAAGCATGCAAATGCAAGTAGATTAATAGGTATCACTTCGGTGGGAGGCTAACAGTGTTCCATGTGCCTTTGGCGTATAGTCATACTGGCCATGGAAGTGTCTTTGGACAATGCTGGCTCTTTTGGCCAAGAAACATAGATGAGCACTGTGCCCTAAAGTCGGACATGACTGGACAGGGAAACCTTTATATTTAAACTTTAGGAGGGACCTTTAGAGTTTGTTATCACAAGATGGCATGCTAGCCATCAGCTTGGTTGGCTTAAAGAAAGGGTTGGACCAAAATAGGCTAGCCATGAAGAAGTGACTAGTAGCCTTGATGACATTGTGACTGCTGCTGAAAACCATCTGCTGTGCAACTTCCTTGTGCGGTTGGTTGGTTACTGGATGACCAGGCTGCTGGAGTATATAGACCAGGGCTCTGATCCAGTAGAATACCGCTTACGTTCTCCTCCATTTCTTAATCACAACAACATCTCTATGAAGTTGGTTGAGGAAAGAGGGGAAGAGGGAGAGGGAGAGGAAGAGCGTGGGGAGGTCCTTTAGGGACCTTGTATGGCTATGGGTGGGTTACAGCCTGAGTCTTCCCAGTTCCATTTTTTCATCTTAACCACAAAACCATACTGATTCAGAGACTTAAATAATTATTCCAATTTAATAAACCAACAGTCTTTTTCATCCTAGTTGATTGTATATTGCACTTCTAATGAACAGTTGAATGATTCTCTCATTAAAATAAATCCTCCAGCTGAAGAGAGAGAAGGGAGAGGAAGCAGAAGAGAAAGAAAGAGTCAAGCTAGGGAGAAATTGCTAACAAATGGCTTTTTTACAAGGGACTGGTGTAGTCTTTGCTACTTATTTGGTTGAGGCAATTTTGGGGACAAATAAAGATGTCATCTTTCAGAGAACAAATTCACTCACCAAGGAAACTGGGGAAGCAAACAAGAATTTTTCCAGGGAACTCAAAGAGTAGGATTGTTTTTGGTTCAATCTCCTTCCTATTCACCTGAGGAACAGGAACTTGGGATAATGCTCTTACGATTAACACAAGGCGTCCTGTGCTTGCTTTCTTCCTTGATGATGGTAAATCTGGAAGAGAAGGTTAAGAGACTAGAACAAAACATCACACACTTTCTGACACCTCTAGATTTCCCAAGTAGGAGGAGAAATTCTGAGATCAGTTACAGCAGGGGTGGCCGACTTTACGACCTGTGGACTTCCATTCCACAATTTCTGAGCCAGCATTTATGGGAGTTGGAAGTCCCATAAATGCTGAGTTACAGGAAACACTTGTCGAAGAAGAAAATTACCAAGAAGCTTCCCAGCAGAGCAATGGAAAACTGATACAAACATCCATGTCTGCTGAGAAGAGCTCCAGAATAGCTTCCATGACAGTCAGTTGACAATCTTCCCGGATCCCCAGTAGAGGTGGCATTCAGCCGGTTCAGACAGATTTGCCCAAACCGATAGTGGAAATCACAGGTGGGCCTGCCCACCCACCCTGGCTCTATGCTGTCCTATTTAGGCACGTTTTTGAAGCTGGGCGCATGTACGGAAGGTGCACGAGAGAGCAAAGCGCATGCGCAGAAGGCAAGTATACGTGCGAACCGGGCCCGTGCGCACATGGCGAACCGGTAGCAGCATAATGTGCAAACCCACCACTGATCCCCAGATAAAAGAGCAGCTACAAAAGCCTTTGAAAAGACCTTCCAAGCACTACAAAATGAAGGATTCTTGCTTTTAGGACATAATGTAAATATTCCTAATGTTTTACTTTCCCTGACCATTAACCTTTTTTGCTAAGGCAGAGAAGGAACAAGGCCTTGAAAACACTGCAAGAGACCTGGGCAAGAAGTGAAGGAACTGGAAGCCCAGATGGCATTTTCATTAGACCTTCCTGTTTAAGGATGTGACCCAAGAGAGAGGGAATATTGGAAGTGAACAGCTGGCTACACAGATGGTGCCCCGTGAGGCCTCTGCGTGGTCTATTTTGGCCGGCAGAGGCACTGTGGGCCTTTGATCTTTCCAGGCCAGATTTAAGCATCCCATGGCCTTGAGTTTGACACTCGAGCTGTAGAAGATCTGATATAGAGAATCCGATGCAGTTAATCAGCTTCAGATGCTGATTCTCACAATGGTGGTGTTACGTCTTCCATATTTCTTCCCTGACAGCATCACGTTTGCTTTGCTTCATGGTCTGATATTCCACACATCACTGGTATACTTACCTTTGCAGTACTTACACCTCTGGCCTCAAAAGCAGCTGGATGCTCTTTGGACTTCAATCGGGCCACATCCTAAGCACCAAGGCTACTTCTCCTCTGCCCTTTCCTAGTAGGACATCTTCTGACTTAGAGGCCTGATCTTTCAGTACCTGCTTAACGTTGCTCTGCACTTGGGAATGAGTGCCTGGTTTTCAGATCCAGCAGTAGAGCTCAGAGCTTTGTGGGGTGCTGTAGGCTCCTTCATTACTCCTGCAGTTAATGCCGCCGTTACACTACAGCAATTAAATTAATATTTTTGGCAAGTAGCGTAGTGCACTCACATCTTTTGGCTTTACAAAAGACATCTTTTCCAGTATGTGCATATTTTCAATTAGGGTGCCCTGTTGTCTGAGGAGATGAAACAAGTTTGGTATTCAGAAAAGTGCACTCCTTTTTATTACGTTATTCATTTAGTATAAACAACGTTGATTACATAGAATGTACTTTGTGATATATTTTGAAACCAAAGCCTTAGTTTCGTGATATATTTAACCAGAAGCATGCGGCAATGCAGAAATATAACCACTGTTTTTATTTATAGCCCTGTTTGACTTATCTAAAATTAAGCTTTGAATCCATTGTTTCTTTACTTAAATTGTTGTATATTCTAACATAATTTATCTGTGATAAGCTATCCTAATTAAAGTTGGAGAATCTACAACATTGTTCCAATTATGTACTAATCAGTTATACGCTAATTTAATTCTACTTAGCTGCAGTACATCATTAATCAAGTTCAGGCTTAGGATGACAGATTTAGTACATTAACTAGCTGGGAGTATTCAAATAAGGAAAATAAAATTGATTGTAATGCAGTTGAGATTAAATAATTCAACATCACAGTGTGCCAAATAATAAGTGCCATTCTTCATCTAAAAAGTACAAGTGGTCCTTATGAATTATTTGGAAATTAGCAGTACGAAGTGAAATACATGAAAGTGTACGTTGAAATAACTATTGTAGTTGTGAATATTTAGTTATGAAAGTGTTATTAGTTGTAAAGGTAAAGGTTTCTCCAGTCCAGTTGTGTCCGATTCTTAAGGGATGGTGCTCGTCTCTGTGTCTTAGCCAAGAAAGCCAATACAATCTTTCTTAAAGACTCTTTGTATGCTTGCACAGTTCCTCTTAGGAGGAAGTTAAGACCCAATAGAGCAGGGGTCTCCAACCTTGGCAACTTTAAGACTTGTGGACTTCAACTCCCAGAATTCCTTAGCCAGCTTTGCTGGCTGAGGAACTCTGGGAGTTGAAGTCCACAAGTCTTAAAGTTGCCAAGGTTGGAGACCCCCGCAATAGAGTAATTACAGTGGATAATAGCTAGTATTCTGACAACAGTTTCTCCGTTTACTAAATTCAGGGGTATAGGAAATAAGGGAGGACAGGATGAGAGAGTGCCAGGTTGAATGAAAGAGCTCTTCATTTGGCCTCACTGTGTAGTAGCAGATGGAGATGCTGTCCAGAGTTTAAGCAAAGCAGCCGGAGGTTGCGTAAACACACGGCAAATCTGGGAATGGGAAGGCCTCCTCCTTGCCTAGTCTTTATCCTTGTACTGAGTTAGGTGGCCCATCGCAGGAAGATAAGACCTGGATGGATGATCCAAGCCCAGTTCCATGCCCTGTTTACAGAAAGGGGGGAGGGACCTGTAAGGCCACGGGAAAGAATTGCCTAGAGCAGGGGTCTCCAGCCTAGCGGACTTCAACTCCTAGAATTCTGGGAGTTGTAGTCTGCCAGGCTTCAAGTTGCCAAGGTTGGAGACCCCTGGCCTAGAGGATCCAAGCCACTCTTAACTCAACCAAAGAAAATGTTGGAGAATAAAAGCAGAGACTGCCTGTTTTTCTGTTGATTGGTTGGTTAAAAGATGCAAATCTAAGAAAAGGGAATAGTGTTATAATTTAATCAAGGCACCTATGGGATAACCATGACCTGGATGACTGAGAATCTCTACAGACTTTTAGCTATGCAATTTGGGATGGACCACCCTTGGAACAGTGTGGGAGTAGGAATGGATTTCCAGAGGAAAAATATGGCAGACTACAGGAAACATGTGCACCACTCAGGTGACCCTGAGAACACAAAAGGATGCAAATGACCAGCTGTTTGCAATCCTTCCATTCCCCACTATCCAGTCAGAGCTGAAGAAACTTCTTGGATGAGAAGCGAAATGTCTTCAAAAGAAAAAACAAGAAAGTCCAGTTGTCTCCTGAAAAAGCACCTTTGGGACAATCAAGGCTTTAGCAATGGGATACAAATAGACTTTTACCCAAATGTAAGAGTGTATGCACTTAGTGATTAAAATGCTTGGGCTTGTTGACCAGAAGGTTGGCAGTTCGAGACCCAAGCATCCTGTGACAGGATGAGCTCCCATTATTTGTCCAAGCTCCTGCCTACCTAGCAGTTTGAAAGCAGGCAAGTGAGAGTAGATAGATAGGTACCACTTCGGTGGGAAGGTAACAGCCTTCCAAGTGCCTCAGTGTATATAGTCATGCACATGACCACGGAAGAGTCTTCAGACAACAGTGGCGCTTTTGGCTAAGAATCAGAGATGAGCAGTGCCCCCTAGAGTCAGACAACCGGGCAGGGGAAACCTTTACCTTTAATATATGTGTTTTCCCCCCCTCCTTTTAATAATTATATGAGCTCCAACATTGGAAGTGAAATACCAGGGCAAATCACATCTGCTATATTTTGCACAGACGTAATTAAGATGAATTAAGTCATATATTGATGTTATGCATGCACTTATAAAAACGATTCCATATTAATAAAACAATAGTAACACTTCGGATACAGCCAGCAAGCAGACAACCAAAGTTGAAATAAATTTAGTTGGAAATTAATTTATATTTTCTGTCAGAAGAGTTTAAAAATGGCTTTATGTGTTCGTTTAACATGAAATCAACAGATGAGAACAAACAATAATAGATGCCAGTCTCATCTTCCCTCTGGGAAATTATAACATTTCTTTCAGGATCCTTAAAAACATGGAATACTGTAAGGCATTTCTTCAAGTATTTGGAGCCCAATGAAGTTTATAGCTGTATTTAACAGATTGATTGGTAGGCGGGGCAGACAAATAAATAAATATTCTGGTTTTCCTCCAAAAGCTCAAAACAGGACAGAAAATTTATCCTCCATTTTATTTAAGCTTATTCATTCATTCATTCTCAGACATTTTAAAATGTTCATATAAGACTTAATTCAGATAAAGAAGTCAATAAATAGCTATAACCTTTTCATTTGTTACAAATTAGGAAAGGCTAAATCCAGTTTAATCATTAAAACTGCTTCCTAATACCCCTTTAATTCAGAACACATTGGAGCTGTTTGAACCTTTCTACATGAACCTTTCACTTAATGGATAACTGAAAGAATTAACAAATATGTATATATTAGAAAAGGTTGCATTTGCGTGTTTGAATCTGGCTGGGTTTGGAACCATTTTTAATGTATCTTAAGTATTTTAAGTGAGTAAAAATGAGAAGTTGCTTAGTATTTTAATGTGACTGAATTTTAAGATCGGGTGTTCTGCAAAGCAACAGTTGCACCAATGTTAGGGGTTGTGGCTTCTCATGAATTTGGGGCACAAGCCCTCTCGGGGCATCAGTGCTTGTAGGGATCTCCCTTCAGGGGGACTTCACTGGTAGATCTGCTGTCAGACTGGTGGAGATGGTCCTGAGAGAGAGAGAGAAAAAGAGATGTCTAGGTAAGAAAGGAGAAATAATAGTGATTCAAAGTTGGCATGTGGTACTGCTTCAATTAAGGGCATAACCAGGAAGATTGAGAAATGCATTAGAAAGAGAGGAATTGGAGAATCCTTGGTGAGCAAGCATTCAAAGGGAGCAGAATGTCTCAAAATGATGGCAAAGTTTTACCAGCTGGATAGTATTTTGCATCGTCTGAAAGGCTGTCTCCCAAATCGGATCTTCAGAAATGGGACAGTCTTCACCTTACTCCCATTCTTCCAGTGGTGGTATTCATTGCAAACTTTGTCCGATGTAGCAATAGCACTTAGACTTATATACCACTTCACAGTACTTTTACAGCCCTAAGTGGTTTACAGAGTCAGCCTCTTTCCCCCAACAATCTGGGTCCTCATTTTACCCGCCGCTGAAGGATGGAAGGCTGAGTCAACCTTGAGCTGGTGAGACTCGAACTGCCAAACTATTGGCAGCCGGCAGTCAGCAGAAGTAGCCTGAAGTACTGCATTCCAGCCACTGTGCCACCACGGCTCTGTGAAAGCAGTTGCACTGTAGCTAAGTTTACTTTTCTAAAAAGAAAATACCCTTTTCAAATATAAAGGTAGGGGTGTTCCAACCTTGGCAACTTTAAGACTTGTAGATTTCCAACTCCAAGAATTCACCAGCCAGCATGGGGAATTCTGGGAGGTGAAATCCACATGTCTTAAAGTTGCTGAGGTTGGATATCCCTGCTCTACTATGTATAGTAGACACTTCATAGACAGCTTAGAATGAGGTTTTACTCCACTTTTCCTATCATCTGTACCTTGGATTAATCACAGTCTCCAACTATGACTCCAATTATCACAATTCAATAGAAACCTCTGATTGTGGGACCTTAGTTGACTGGCTGAACCATTAAAATGTTCACCAAAATTTTTCATGGTGTTCCATGACAGATAGCAAAAATAAATCAATCAATCACTAAAGATAGGCAATTGATCCTTAAAAGAATTGTAAAAACTTTATTATTCGATGCAGCATTTTTTAAAAAAAAGATGTGTCTAGGTAGCAGGGCAGACAGGTGGTTTACTTCTGGCCCTAGAACCATCAAATACTGGCTGAATAGATGAATAAATAATTGCAAAAGTAAAAAGTTAACCCTAAAGTCAATGTTAGAGCCCTCAAAGTATAAACAGCACAGATGTGTCTTAAAAGGCCAGGCCTGAGGAATAGCACAAGTTTCCAGGAAGAGATCTCAAAACAATGAACAAAGAAATAAAATGCCTCTTTTGATAATGATGCAGAGAGGGTCTTTAATTATCTTCTTGGGATTGCCTCCACTGTATGGAGAAGTCCCACGTCTGAGTCTATAAGTAACCTCAAGCAGAGCATAACTAGAACAAGAATGTCTGATTTTCTTAATTTGTTTATTTAAGGATGTGTACGGCTGGCTGGTCAACTCACAGAAATGCAGCTGAATGACCTACACAATAAGTAGTCAATAACAACTACAACAAAAACCCAATGATAGAAGTAAAACAGACAGTTGAGGCACATAACATATTCTGCCTCCCAAGACGAGGCCAGCTAACATTCCTGCCCCAAGGCCTGAGGGACAACCAACTTTTGAAAGTTTTCCTGAAGGCCAACAGAGTTGGGGCCATGAATGCCTCTTTAACGATAGGATATGGCAGGTCCTTCACTATAGCCTTAAAAACAAGCTGTGTTGACTCAAGATGCTCAGTCCAGTACAGGTAGTCTTTGACTTACAACCATTCATTTAGTGACCTTTTGAAGTCACAACACGGACGGTTGCAACATCCCCATGGTCACCTGTTCAAAATTCAGGTTCTTGGCAACTGGTTCAGGCTTATGACCGTTGCTGTCTTCCAAGGTCATGTGATCCAAGCAAAGTCAATGGGGAAGCCAGATTCACTTTGCACCTGTAAAGTGCAGTGATTTACTGTAGTGATTCACTTAACCACTGTGGCAAGAAATGTTGTAACGTGGAGACACTGACAAATGTATCGCTTATCAATGGAAATTTTGGGCTCAGTTGTGGTTGTAAGTTGAGGACCAACTGTATTTTTCACATGATCGCATCCCTATGGGATGGACAATTGCATTTCCAGTTTATGTTCTCCTGTAACTAAAACACTGAACTTTATTGCCCTCATTAGAATAGAATAGAATAGAATAGAATAGAATAGAATAGAATAGAATAGAATAGAATTTATTTATTTATTTTATTTATTTATTTTATTTAATTTTTATACCGCCCTTCTCCCGAAGGACTCAGGGCGGTGTACAGGCAAAAGTAAAAAAAAAAAACACAATATAAAGATTAAAATACCATTTAAAAACTTATTAAATTAGCCTGAGATTAAAATTTTCCATACTAAAAACCCCATTTAAAATTAATAAAATTTCCCCTTAAAACTAATTTAAGCCAGCCCCGCGCGGATAAAAAGATGTGTTTTTAGTTCGCGACGAAATGTCCGGAGGTCAGGTATTTGACGTAAACCCGGGGGAAGCTCATTCCAGAGTGTGGGTGCCCCCACAGAGAAGGCCCTTCCCCTGGGGGCCGCCAGCCGGCATTGTTTGGCGGACGGCACCCTGAGAAGTCCCTCTCTATGGGAGCGTACGGGTCGGTGGGAGGCATGTGGTAGCAGCAGGCGGTCCCGTAAGTACCCAGGTCCTAAGCCATGGAGCGCTTTAAAGGTCATAACCAACACCTTAAAGTGCACTCGGAAAGCCACAGGCAGCCAGTGCAGCCTGCGCAGGATCGGTGTTACATGGGAGCTACGTGTAGCTCCCTCTATAACCCGCGCAGCTGCATTCTGGACTAACTGAAGCCTCCGAGCGCACTTCAAGGGGAGCCCCATGTAGAGAGCATTACAGTAATCCAAGCGAGAGGTAACGAGCGCATGAGTGACCGTGCATAAGGCATCCCGATCAAGGAAGGCGAACTGCCGGACCAGGCGAACCTGGTGGAAGGCCCCTGGAGCGGCCGTCAAATGATCTTCAAACGACAGCCGATCGTCCAGGAGGACACCTAAGTTGCGCACCCTATCCTTTGGGGCCAATAACTGCCACCAACAGCCAGCCGCGTCTGAGTCTATAAGTAACCTCAAGCAGAGCATAACTAGAACAAGAATGTCTGATTTTCTTAATTTGTTTATTTAAGGATGTGTACGGCTGGCTGGTCAACTCACAGAAATGCAGCTGAATGACGTACACAATAAGTAGTCAACAACAACTACAACAAAAACCCAATGATAGAAGTAAAACAGACAGTTGAGGCACATAACATATTCTGCCTCCCAAGACGAGGCCAGCTAACATTCCTGCCCCAAGGCCTGAGGGACAACCAAATTTTGAAAGTTTTCCTGAAGGCCAACAGAGTTGGGGCCATGAATGCCTCTTTAACGATAGGATATGGCAGGTCCTTCACTATAGCCTTAAAAACAAGCTGTGTTGACTCAAGATGCTCAGTCCAGTACAGGTAGTCCTTGACTTACAACCATTCATTTAGTGACCTTTTGAAGTCACAACACGGACGGTTGCAACATCCCTATGGTCACCTGTTCAAAATTCAGGTGCTTGGCAACTGGTTCAGGCTTATGACCGTTGCCGTCTTCCAAGGTCATGTGATCCAAGCAAAGTCAATGGGGAAGCCAGATTCACTTTGCACCTGTAAAGTGCAGTGATTCACTGTAGTGATTCACTTAACCACTACGGCAAGAAATGTTGTAACGTGGAGACACTGACAAATGTATCGCTTATCAATGGAAATTTTGGGCTCGGTTGTGGTTGTAAGTTGAGGACTAACTGTATTTTTCACATGATCGCATCCCTATGGGATGGACAATTGCATTTCCAGTTTATGTTCTCCTGTAACTAAAACACTGAACTTTATTGCCCTCATTAGAATAGAATAGAATAGAATAGAATAGAATAGAATAGAATAGAATAGAATAGAATTTATTTATTTATTTTATTTATTTATTTTATTTAATTTTTATACTGCCCTTCTCCTGAAGGACTCAGGGCGGTGTACAGGCAAAAGTAAAACAACACAATATACAGATTAAAATACCATTTAAAAACTTATTAAATTAGCCTGAGATTAAAATTTTCCATACTAAAAACCCCATTTAAAATTAATAAAATTTCCCCTTAAAACTAATTTAAGCCAGCCCCGCGCGGATAAAAAGATGTGTTTTTAGTTCGCGACGAAATGTCCGGAGGTCAGGTATTTGACGTAAACCCGGGGGAAGCTCATTCCAGAGTGTGGGTGCCCCCACAGAGAAGGCCCTTCCCCTGGGGGCCGCCAGCCGGCATTGTTTGGCGGACGGCACCCTGAGAAGTCCCTCTCTATGGGAGCGTACGGGTCGGTGGGAGGCATGTGGTAGCAGCAGGCGGTCCCGTAAGTACCCAGGTCCTAAGCCATGGGCGCTTTAAAGGTCATAACCAACACCTTAAAGTGCACTCGGAAAGCCACAGGCAGCCAGTGCAGCCTGCGAGGATCGGTGTTACATGGGAGCTACGTGTAGCTCCTCTATAACCCGCGCAGCTGCATTCTGACTAACTGAAGCCTCCGAGCGCACTTCAAGGGAGCCCCATGTAGAGAGCATTACAGTAATCCAAGCGAGAGGTAACGAGCGCATGAGTGACCGTGCATAAGGCATCCCGATCAAGGAAGGCGCAACTGCGGACCAGGCGAACCTGGTGGAAGGCCCCTGGAGCGGCCGTCAAATGATCTTCAAACGACAGCCGATCGTCCAGGAGGACACCTAAGTTGCGCACCCTATCCTTTGGGGCCAATAACTTGCCACCAACAGCCAGCCGCGGCTGCAGCTGACTGAATCGGGGTGCCGGCATCCACAGCCACTCCGTCTTGGAGGGATTAAGCTTGAGCCTGTTTCTCCCCATCCAGACCCGTACGGCTTCCAAACACCGGGACAGCACTTCAACAACTTCATTGGGGTGGTCCGGGGTGGAAAAGTACAGCTGGGTGTCATCAGCGTACTGCTGGTATCTCACCCCGAAACCACTGATGATCTCACCCAACGGCTTCATGTAGATGTTGAACAGAAGGGGCGAGAGAATCGACCCCTGAGGGACCCCACAAGTGAGGCCCCTCGCGGTCGACCTCTGCCCCCCTGTCAACACCGTCTGCGACCGGTCAGAGAGATAGGAGGAGAACCACCGATATACGGTGCCTCCCACTCCCAATCCCCCCCACCCGCGCAGCAAGATACCATGGTCGATGGTATCGAACGCCGCTGAGAGGTCTAATAGGACCAGGGCAGAGGAATAACCCCTGTCCCGAGCCCTCCAGAGATCATCCACCAATGCGACCAAAGCTGTCTCCGTGCTGTATCCGGGTCGGAAGCCGGACTGGAACGGGTCTAGATAGACGTCTTCATCCAGGTATTGAGGTAGCTGTCGCGCCACGGCACTCTCTACAACCTTCGCAACAAAGCGAAGGTTGGAGACTGGACGATAATTACCCAAAACAGCTGGGTCCAGGGAGGGCTTCTTAAGGAGGGGTCTCACCACCGCCTCTTTCAAGGCGGCAGGAAAACCCTTCCAACAAAGAAGCGTTGATAATCCTCTGAGCCAGCCTCGTGTCACCTCCTGAGTGGCCAGTACCAGCCAGGAAGGGCACGGGTCCAGTAAACATGTCGTGCCGTGAAGCCTCCCCAACAACCTGTCCACGCCCTCGGAG
This sequence comes from Ahaetulla prasina, assembly GCF_028640845.1. Taxonomy (NCBI): domain Eukaryota; kingdom Metazoa; phylum Chordata; class Lepidosauria; order Squamata; family Colubridae; genus Ahaetulla; species Ahaetulla prasina. The sequence goes on along the minus strand of NC_080544.1, from coordinate 1,924,085 downwards.
CCACAGGGTCAAACTCATCCCAAATGGACTCAACAAGGCGTGCCTCCTCTCCCTCGCTTGATCATCCCAAATTCGATCCAGACCGTCCCTCAGCTGAGCGATTTTATCGTATAGATAACCGCTAAACTCCTCGGCTCGTCCTGCAAAGGGTCATCCCGCACCTCCTGATGTAGGAGAGAGCGGTGACCAAACAGGGCGGCCGGGCGGTTATCTGCCGACGCAATGAGGGTGGAGGCGAGAACGCCTCGCTTCCCTCATTGCCACTAGGTAGGTCCTAGAATAGGACCTAACTAGTGTCCGATCAGTTCGGGCGACTGGACCTCCAGGTACTCTCCAGGCGTCTTCTCCGGCGTTTCATCTCCCTCAGCCCCTCGGAGAACCAAGGGGCCGGTCGAGATCTACGCCGGGTCAGAGGCCGCAAAGGCGCGACACGGTCCAAGGCCCCGGCCGCGGCCTGTTCCCAGGCCACGACCAGTTCCTCAGTCGTGCCGTGGGCCAGTTCCTCAGGGAATGGCCCAAGCTCCGTCAGGAACCTCTCTCAGGAACCTAGAATAGAATAGAATAGAATAGAATAGAATAGAATAGAATAGAATTTTATTGGCCAAGTGTGATTGGACACACAAGGTATTTGTCTTGGTGCATATGCTCTCAGTGTACATAAAAGAAAAGATACATTCATCAAGGTACAACATTTGCAACACAATTGATGATCAATATATCAATATAAATCATAAGGATTGCCAGCAACAAGTTATAGTCATACAGTCATAAGTGGAAAGAGATTGGTGATGGGAACTATGAAACGATTAATAGTAGTGCAGATTCAGTAAATAGTCTGACAGTGTTGATGGAATTATTTGTTTAGCAGAGTGATGGCCTTCGGGAAAAAACTGTTCTTGTGTCTAGTTATTATTGGATTCCATTAGCGCTCAATGCCTTCTGTTTGTTTGTTTATTTATTTAAGAAAATTTATATTGCCACCCAACTCACTCTCAGTAACGCCAGGCAGCTTACAAGGATAAGTCGAATACAAACACAATAAAGAAGCAGTCATCACCCACCCAACCACCCTCAAATAATAAGTAAGGTTGCTAAACAATTCATTGGCTTGAAAATTCACTCAGAAGGAGAGCCGTGAAAAAAAGCAGTCCTTATGAACTAGCGGTGGTAGTTCTCTCACTTGGTCCTTCCCAATATCCATACTCAGTTTCCTGTTGTTTTTTTAACCACAACCATCATTGTATATAACCTTTCTCTTCTAAAAAGTTATCAATTTGTACCCTATGACTATCATTAAGTGTTTGTTGTAAGTGTTGTACCTTGATGAAGGTATCTTTTCTTTTATGTACACTGAGAGCATGTGCACTAAGACAAATTCCTTGTGTGTCCAATCACACTTAGCCAATAAAGAATTCTATTCTATTCTGTTCTGTTCTGTTCTGTTCTGTTCTGTTCTATCTATCTTTCCATCTAAAATCCAAACCCTTCCCATTTTAGTTTTGGAGTAAGAGTGAAAGGAACTTGAAATACATGGTTGAACGTCCATATGTTTCCCCATTTCTCCAAGTCTTTTATTCTAATTCCAAAGAGCTTTAAAAAATGTGTGTTGCTTTCTTTATGTCTTCACTTTTTTTTAGTATTGTTGCAGTGGGCATTTGAATTTCAGACCTACATACCAAATGCAATCCAGAGGATAATATATTTGATAAAGAGACCAATATTTGACGGATAATCCCATTGGACACTTTTATTCAAGTGCTTAATGTTTGGCAGATGTAAGAGGTAGTTCTCACACAGTCAGAGAAAGACATGAAAGTAGATCTGATCATTGTCAAAACAAGGGGGCAAATGGAAATTGGGTCTCCAGTCTGAAAGAGAGACAAGGCAACAGGAACCATTGGGGAAAAGTTTAAATCTTGGTTTTGCATTTGGGGCTTATGTTTGAAATACAGCAGTCACTGGAAGTCTTTTGTGATGTCTTTGTAGTTGTTTTTGGTAACAATAAAAGTACTGATCAGAAGCTTCTGAGTGCTTATGTGCCCGTTAATTGTTCCCAATCCAACCTGCTGTGGGTCGCTCCCTAATAATACACTTCTTGAAAGTGTCATCTTGTTGGTTATTTAGCATTTCCTATAGGCATTGATTGATGTAGGAGAAGGAATGGCAGAATCTGGCGGCAGAGACAAAAGAGGAAGCAGCATTGTGTCTCTACATAGCTACACATGGACTAAGTGCGACCCTTCTTGAATTTTGTTGACCTTTATCTAGTACCAAATTAGTGCTGCCTGTTAGTTGAATAAATTCCTCTGCATAAGCACAAGTAATAATAAATCAGTTTAATTGAAACTTCACAGGCGGTCCTGTTTTTCATCCCTAACACTAATCAACTGAACTCACTCAAAACTTTTCAGTGGGATTCAAGAGGGGTTGGATTTTAGTCCATTTGTGGCTACATAGAGATTCTCCGCTGCTTCCTCTTTTGACCCTGCCTCCAGAATCTACCACTCCTCTTCCTACTTTGACTGAATTGATGTGATTTGATTTCTATAGCCTCCCATCTCAGACAAGTGATTCTGAGCGGCTTACAATTATAAAACCATAAAACAGTTAAAACAATTTAAAAGAATGAAACTATAAAAACATCCAAAAGTATAAATAGGTGCAGCAGCCAAGAGTGTTAACCGAAACAAGCTTTGAGAAGCAAATAACAATTAATTAATTTATATTCCTACCTCAAACGTGGCCGTCAGACTGTAACCCAGACTGTTCTCAAATTTCAGATTTCAGTCAGGATAATTCAAAATCAGCATGCAGAGAGACAGATAGCAAAAGCATACAGGAAGATTGGCTGGCTAAACAGAGGCTGAAATCTGGCAGTTCACCAGAGATAACTGGTCTGCTAATTCAGTCTTTGTGCCTGAAGAGATTGCCTTTTATTTCTTTTTCTTTTTCCCAATATTCTGTTTTGCCGCCATCAAAGGCAAGCCAAGAAAATCATTAACAAAGACCATGGCTATGAAGTTCTACATAAGCTATTCAGCATATGATTGGAATTCCCCTAGAATGCTGAATGCTTTTATCTGGGAGCACGGCTTACGAACCCCAAGGTTTTGAACAACTATTAATTGCATATTTTGCTAGTAATAAAATGAGTGGAAATTAAGCAATTAAACAACAGTCTTTCCCCTTGCCCTTGATAATAATAAGTGTGACTTACAACTAGCCACATTTAGATGATGTGTGCATGAAGAGTCATGTATGTACTACAGATTTGAAAGTTTATATGTTTTTATAGAATGAAAATGGCAACTCCTTATAGAAGTATTTATTATTTGCAAAATAAAATTACCTCAAACTAGTGCTTTATTTTCCAAAACCACTTCTTCTAAACAAATAGCAACTAAATCAGAAGTCACTAATTCTAAACAGATTCCATGTTATGAAGAACAGATGTTTATATATGAAAGAGACAATTTGCCTGTGCATTTTCGAAGATTCATAGCTTTGAAATATTTTACCACAAACGTTAGGGGTTGAAAAAAATGGACTTAAATGTCAGTTTAATAGATGCTAAAAGAACATTTTCCACATATGTTTACATTTAAACAATATTGGAACAAGATGTAAAAAAGTAACTTGGGCACAAAAGTAAGGTTAAAACATTAGCTCTGTGATTTAAAGACTTTATTTTCTTTTTAGTAAAGTCAGCAAGCTTTATCCATGTTTTTTTTATCTCAACTTTAAAAGCCACTTTTTTGCTATTACCTGAAAGTTCCTTGAATGCTGTGTAAAATTTCTGAAATAAGTTGGGAGATTCTAACATTAAATGTTTGACAGTAATAGGTCTAAAATAAATATTTGTCAGTAGTAGATATTTAAGTCAGATTTCTGTATATTTTTCTGAATGTAAAGATGTTTTAAATGATTCTTATTTACCAAGCAGATATGGAAATCAGAGAACATTGTTTACTGATACTATTTCATGCTTTTTAAAACATTATTTTGCTAACCCACTTCCCTGTCTCAAGGTAAGCCTGGCATATAACATTCCCCCTTGCTGTTAGGGAGATTGGTCATTCCCACCTCCGCCCCCCCCCAAAAGAATTACAATCAGTTATGTATTTTTGCTTAACTGAATGTGTCATTTAAAACTACTTTGTGCAAAAGCTAAAAGTTCTGTAAGATATTGAAATAGACTCTGGATAGGAAGTCTGGTTCCATGGTATCTTTATGCCAGGTAGTGTTTTTTTTAATCCACCTTACCCCACTCAAAACGGGTTAGCAGTTTGAACAACAGGATTACATACCCTAAGTATCAGTTTTCTGTTTTCAGGCCATTCAACATAGCAAAAAATGCAGATTAATCTTTGGTTTAAAGTTTGGAAAAGATGTTAATCCACCACTATGCTTCTTCACTCAAAGTCCTTGGATTGTTGGGGAAAAGAGATGTGATTGAGAGCTGAGCAAGTATATAAATTAATGAAAGAAATAAAGTTAAGAGACCCCTTTCTCTTACATTTCACATTTCAAATGTGATAATTCACTCTTAAGTTTGGCAGAATCATTGCAAAATCAAGATTTTATAATTGTGAGTAAAATGCTGGCCACCACTGTAGATGGAGGCTGAAAGCATTTACGGCTGATTTTGTTGGCTTTTAAAATCAAAACAAGTTACCGTATATACTCGAATATAAGCCGATCCGAGTATAAGCCGAGGTCCCCAATTTTACCCCAAAAACTGGGGTAAACTGGGGACCGAGGTGGGAAATGAGGCACCTACCGGTTGGGGAAACCTCCTCCCTCAGCTGAGAAGGCTGGCGGCTCCCCGCCCGCCCTCTCACTGCACCGCAGGGCTTCCCGTCCGTAAAATGTGAAAAAAGAAAAAAAAAACTCGAGTATAAGCCAGATATACTCGAGTATAAGCGAGGGCTAAAAAAAAAAAAACCTCGAGTATAAGCCGTATAGACCCGAGTATAAGCCGAGGGGACGTTTTTCAGCACAAAAAAAGTGCTGAAAAACTCGGCTTATACTCGAGTATATACGGTACATAAACTGAAATATACGATAATATATTTAATATACACTAAAAATAATTGAGATGCAGTATCTTGGCTATAAGCATTCAGTCCCATAACTGAAATTAAACCTTCATATAACTTGTTAAAAAAACAGTTTCATTTCACATAAGCAGAGCTGAAATTAGGCTCTGCTTAGCTATAAAGCAGGGGTCTCCAACCTCGGTCCCTTTAAGACTTGTGGACTTCAACTCCCAGAGTTGAAGTCCACCAGGCTTAAAGTTGCCAAGGTTGGAGACCCCTTAGAGGACCAAGACAAGCACAGGAGAATGACACCCTGCATTGTACACCCAGGTAGTCCTCAACTTATGACCACAACTGAGCCCAAAATTTCTGCTGCCAAGCGAGACAGTTGTTAAGTGAGTTTTGACCCAGTTTATGACTTCTCTTGCCACAGTTGTTAAGTGAATCTGGCTTCCCCATTGACTTTGCTTGTCAGAAGGTCACAAAAAGGGATCACATGACCCCTCAGGATACTGCAACCATCATAAATATGAACCGGTTGCCAAGCATCTGAATTTTGATCACATGTCCATGAGGATACTGCAGTTGTCGTAAGTGTGAAAAGTGGTCGTAAGTCACTTTTGCAGTGCCGTTGTAACTTCAAATGGTCACTAAACAAATGATTGTCAGTTGAGAACCACCTGTGCTGTATTGGGATGCATTTCTCCTTTGTACAAAAGTTCTAAAACAAATCGCCTTTCACGATTGATTTAGAACTTATAGAAGAAAATGCAGATTTTTAGGGGGGGAACCAAATTTGCCTTGATCTAGGAATGAAGGGGTGTTGAAGTGTTCAGGAATTGGGGTTGATAAGCAGAAAGATCTAGAACAATTATTTGGAAGAGGAAGACCAGAAAGTTGGTCTTCTGTTGGGAAGCAGTATTTTGACCAGAAAGACTGTCTTTTATTGACTTGGTTCTAGCTATTCTCAGCCAAAGGCAGGCACTTTCTCTCCCTTAAACACACACAGTGAAGTAGGAATTGGAACTGAAAGTGTTGGAAGATTCCAGATTGAAAACAGGAATGATCTCAAAATTTTGATTAAACAAAACCAGTATGAAGCTTTCAAAACCTGATCAATTGGAAATAAAAATTGGAGCCACCCTTCCCACAGCCCTTGTGGGAAGAGCCCAAAGGGGGAATTCCACAATCCTGAGGCTCATTTGTAAAATGCTAAACTACTAGTTTCAAGAAGATTTACATTAGCCTTAAATTAAGAGTTGCAATTTAGATCTGCTTCTTAATGTTTTTGTGAAGGAGATTTAAAAACCGATTAGCATGAACTCACACAGAGCTTTTTTCCAAATGGAGTGCAAACTTACTAAATATTGACTTTGCCATTTGTTTAGTCTATTCAATTGCCTTATATTATATTATCTGTTTGTTTAGGTCTGATTAGTGCCCATAATCTCATATAAAGCAAGGTAAATTGAGCTATTAGAACTTGAGAGTATTTTAACTCTCAAATAACAGTAAAATTGATTGCCACTATGAGTTCTCATTTCTCAGCCTTTTGACTAAAATCCAGCGTAGCATGTGAATTTTGGGAATCCTTCCTACTGTAATTTCAATTTTATATGTGCCGGGTTTCATGCTTCTGTCCTAAAGGATGTATTTTTTTCTTCTGTAGTTTGGCCACTGCAATCATATAAAAATGTTTTCTCATGGTTTCCTCTGTGGGCTGACCAAAATAGACAAATGGGTGTGTGTGTGTGGCAGAAACCTTTCAAAATGCTTTAACAGTTCCTGCTTATCAACCGTGTCTCTTGCAATAGCAAGTACCATGTTTTCCCGAAAATATGACCTACTCAGAAAGTAAGTCCTTTTACACATGCGCCCAATATAAGCCCTATCCCCAGCCAGGGTACACAGATAAAAGACTCTAGCCAGGGTGCACTGGTAAAAATTAACCTAGGGTGGGGAGAGGGGGTCATGGAGCTGCCCTAATATTTACCTTCAGATAGTTGCAGCCAGGCCTCACCCATTTCTTTTGCTGCAGCCAGCAAGGTTTTCCTGAAAGCCTCTCTAGCCAGTAACAGAGCTCCAGATCGATCCAGAGCTCTGTTACCGGCTGCGGAGGCCTTCAAAAAAGTCTTGCTGGCCTTGTCGGACAAAGAAGTTCCTGAAGGCCTCTGATAGCAAAAAAAAAAAAAGGCCTGGGGCGACAGGAGCAGCTGAGGTGAGTCAGTGCCTTTTTTGGTGGCAAAATAATAATAATAAAAAATAACACAGGTCTTATTTTCAGGGAAACACGGTAATAGTCTATTGGAGTTAATTTCCTACTGAACCATTGCTATATTGATGCCTTAAATCAGGGGTCTCCAACCTTGGCAACTTTAAGACTTGTGGACTTCAACTCCCAGAGTTTCTCTGCTGGCTGAGGAACTCTGGGAGTTGAAGTCCACAAGTCTTAAAGTTGTCAAAGTTGGAGACGCCTGCCTTAAATCACATGACTTTTGATGTCACATGATGTATTGTGACGTATTTTTTGCCTTCACGTGGCTGGGGTGGGCGTGGCCTACGCGTGATGCATCCGGTCCCCAGGCCCCCAGTTTGACACCCCGCCTTAAATTCAAATCCTCACAGCGTTCCCTAATATGAAACTTACAGAATCACAAAGATACAGAAATATACAGAATCACAAAATGTAACCTCTTTTTTTCTCCCTCTCTCTTCTTTCCCTTTGTGATCTCTTTCAGATTTGAAGAACTTGTGAAAAAATTCAAGGTAGAATATCACGCTGGTGGGTCTACGCAGAATTCCGTTAAAGTGGCGCAGGTTTGTCCCCTTCACAATGAATTACATCCAGGTTAAGACTTAATGGCAGAAAGATGTTTTTGGTCTAAATTTGTTTATTTATGCAGCATAAACACAGCATTATATGGCTGTACTTTATTGTTGCCAACAGTATGAAGGGATGGCCGTCTGTACAATGATCATCTGAAGTTGTAGCCGCTATTCTGTTTCTGGGTTAATGTGTAAATGCCCTACTTTAATTGAATCAGATATTTAAATATTCCAGGGTATCTTACAGTTGGGGATTTCGTTGTATTTCAAACATGCCCTTGAATAAAACCAACGAGACTAAGCTTCATTCTTAATCTTATCTGAGACTTCATATTCATCGAAGAAGTAAATATCTGGAAGGTTTTCCACCTAATATTGGATTAAAGGTCTGTTAAAAGCTTGAATAAGATTGGGAACAGATTTAAAAATTTCCACAATTGGAGAAAGGAAGAATCTTGGGAAATCTTTGCCTCAGGATTTTCAGGGGCACTTATTTGACAAGTTCTCCCTTCCAATGTGGAAATTAAGTGGGGTGGGGGCTGGTTTGAAGAGGTGGAGGCCTGGAGAAGCAAACACCACGAAGTGGGATGAAAATCAGCAGAGTCTAAAAGCATTAGAGCAAGACTGCAGAATAATTGTAAACTAGTAATCTGAAAGCCATACATTAAGACCAGAGGTCTTCAAACTTGGCAGCTTTAAGACTTGTGGACTTCAACTCCCAGAATTCTCCAGCCAGTTTTGCTGTTTGAAGCATAAATTTGAAGACCTCGGCATTAGACTGATCTTAAATTTGTAGAATTGAGTAGTAGGAGAATTTAGAGTGACAAAAGATAAGAACTGTGCCCTTATTAGAAGCATATAGGTCAGTGATGGTGAACCTTTGACGTCCCCGCGTGCCGGCCTGCGTGTTGGAAGTAGCACATGAAACCATCCCGTGAGGTATGTGCGGCCTCGTTGGCCTTTGTGTGCGTGGGAGCGCCGATACCCAGAAGAGCAGCGGTGCATCACACATGTGCGAGTCGGCAACTGAACACCCGGATACTGGCATGGAAGCGTGCCTGACGAACAGCTGGCCATCGCGCATGTGCGCAACGTCAACCCGGAAGGTCGGGTGCCGGCCTGCGCATGTGTGAGGGAAAGCCGCTCTTCCAGATTCCACCGCTCCTGCACGCGTGGCGGCCAGCTGACCGGCGCACGTGTGATCACAGGAACGCGGAATAGGAGCCAGCGAGGTTGCACATTCTTCGTGGGATGGTTCCATATGGGATGGTTCCATTCCACGCGTGCCATAGATTCGCTGATACTGATATACGTAATCTTCAGTTTACAACTTACATTCAACTTACATTTGTTTAGTGACTATTTGAAGTTACAATGGCACTGAAAAAAGTGACTTACAACTATCCCTCATACTTACGACTGACACCACATCCCTACAGCTGCAATGTCATCAAAATTTGTGTGCTTGGAAGCCAGCGTGTATTTACAAGTCCTTGTGGGAGGCTCTTAACAAACACATGCTTGACTTAACCGCAGTGGTTGGCTTAACAAGCATGGCCAACAATGTTTGTTTGTTTGTTTGTTTATTTTATTTATTTATTTAGTCACAACAATATATGTAGGTATCATACAAAAAGATTATATAGCATATAAACACATATATGAGTAAATATTAGGAGGTATAAGCATATATATATATATAGGAAGAAGAAAAGAAAAACAATAGGACAGGAATGGTAGGCACGTTTGTGTGCTTATGCACGCCCCTTATGGTCCTCTTAGGAATGGGGTGAGGTCAATAGTAGAAAGTTTTTGGTTAAAGCTTTTAGGATTATGGGAAGAGACCACAGAGTCAGGTAAAATATTCCAAGCACTGATGATTCTGTTACAGAAGTCATATTTTCTGCAATCTAGATTAAAGTGGTTAACATTAAGTTTTAATCTATTGATTGCTCTTGTATTATTGCAATTAAAGCTGAAGTAGTCTTTAACAGGAAGGACATTACAATAGATGATTCTGTGAGTTAAACTTAGGTCTTGTTGGAGGCGATGGAGTTCCAAGCTTTCTAAACCTAGGATTTCAAGTCTGGTGGGGTAATGTAAAATTGGATTTGGTTCACTTAACAACTGCCTTGTTTAGCAATGGGTCTCAATTGTAGTCGGCACTCAAGGTCTACCTGTATATAAGAAAAAGTTTGTCTTCCTTTAATCTCTTCCCCCTTCCCATTTTACTAAGACTTCGTGAGGAGAAAATGAGTTAGGATTTTATATAAATTTTATTGCATTGAAAAGTTTCTGCTTTTAAAGTAAAGTAGTTCTGAACATTCTCACAGGATTTTTCAGCCAAGGATCTATAGGTTAGGGCAGCGGTGGTGAACTTTTTTGGCACTGAGTGCCCAAACAGGAATGCACGTATGTGTGTGTGCCAAAGCGCCGGAAACCCGGCATATGTGCACGCTGGAAACCAGAAGAGCAGCTGGTGACAGCGTGTGTGCCAACAGTTGGTCGTGTGATTGGTTGTTTGTTTAGAGTTATATTTAAATTCTAAGCAGCTGATTATATTAAAGTAACCAAAATGTCTTTACAATCCCTAAGGCATGTCACAACTTTTGAGCACCTGTAATGTTTGGAAATTAAAAGTTGAAACATTTGACATCCCCCTAGACCAGGGATGTCACACTTTATTTCATTGAGGGCCGCATTAGAGTTGTGTTTGACCTTGTGGGGCTGGGGATATGGCCAGCTCGACGTCACTCATGTGCCATTGCAGGAAGTCGAAAACGGAGCCAGGAGGATTCACACACGGCCCTGCCAGGCTCCAGTTTTGGCCATGACGGCCTCCTGCAGCCCTCTGCCAGTGAAAACGGAGCCGGGGAGGTCGCGCCCAGTCCTCTCGAGCTCCATTTTCACTGGCAGAGGCACTGCGGGCTGGTCCTTCGCTGTTCCAGGGCAGCCCCACGGACCAGATTTAAGTACCCCGCTGGTCGGATCCAGCCCATGGTCCTTGAGTTTGACACTCCTGCCCTAGACGGTAATCCCCCTTTTTTGATATTCAAAATATTTCGAGTTACAAGTTCAGAAGTTAAAAATGCATTCTGTAATTATTTGACTAGCTGGCAACCTATGCCAAACAAGCAAAGATGGAACCCTTTAAAATTAGGGAGTGATCATGCAGTGAGATGGTCATGTGATCTTTCCCAGGTGAAGGAACAACAAACAAAATATAAAAGGGGTGAAAAACGATATTGCCATAGGTCTATACTATAGGCCACCCAACCAAACAGAGGAAGTAGATGAACTTTTTGCTAGTCAGCTAACTAAGGTATGTAGGAAGCACATCACAGTAGTAATGGGGGATTTTAACTACCCTGACATCAACTGGGAAACAAACTCTGCACCAAGTGGAAGATCCAACAGGTTCCTAACAAACCTAGCAGACAACTTTGTTTCCCAAAAAATAGAGAAGGCGACAAGGGGATCAGCTATATTGGACTTAATTCTCACTAACAGAGATGAAATGATAGAAGGTGTTGAAGCTACAGGAACCTTGGGGGCAAGTGACCACGCAATATTGGAATTCGCCATTAAGCAAATACAAGTAGTAGAACAAAGTCAAACTAGAGTCTTGGACTTTAAGAGAGCTAATTTCAATAAACTTAGAGAGAGCTTGAGAAGGATTCAATGGATGAGAATCCTCAGGGGGAAAACAACTCAAGAAGCTTGGGAAATTTTGAAAAGTGAGATTATAAAAGCACAGTCTAACACAATACCAATGAAGAAGAAAAATAGTAGATCTCAAAAGAAACCAGCATGGATGCATAAAGAACTATCTGACAAATTGAAAGACAAAAAGGACAAATATAAAAAGTGGAAAGAGGGGCAAATAACTAAGGCAGAATATCAGCAAATAGCCCGAGCCTGTAAAGATGAAGTGAGGAAAGCTAAGGCTCACAATGAACAAAGGCTAGCGACAAAAGTAAAAAATAACAAAAAAAGCTTCTTCCAACATGTTAAAAACAAGAAAAAAGTCAAGGAAACAATTGGCCCATTGCTGGGAGAAAGTGGCAAGAAGATGACAAGCAACAGGGAGAAAGCAGATCTACTTAACTCATATTTTGCATCTGTCTTTACACAAAAGGAAAAACAATCCAACCTATCAAAACAGCACTACAAAAACAGATTAGAAACACAAGTTAAAATAGGGAAGAAAATGGTAAGTGAACACCTGTCTACCCTAGACGAGTTCAAATCACCAGGACCGGATGGATTACACCCCAAGGTTCTGAAGGAACTGGCAGACGTGATCTCAGAACCACTGAACTATATCTTTCAAAGATCCTGGAGCACAGGGAGCTGCCAGAGGACTGGAAAAGAGCTGATGTAGTTCCCATCTTCAAAAAGGAAAAAACAGATCCAGGAAACTACAGACCTATCAGTCTGACCTCAATACCGGGAAGATTCTGGAAAAGATAATCAAGCAACGAATCACCGAACACCTAGAAGCAAACAAAGTAATAACCAAAAGCCAACATGGGTTTGTCAAAACAGATCATGCCAGACTAATCTTTTCGCATTCTTTGACAAAATGACAAAATTAGTAGACCAGAGGAATGCTGTTGATATAATTTACTTGGACTTCAGTAAAGCATTTGATAAAGTAGACCATAACCTACTACTAGATAAGGTAGAAAAATGTGGGTTAGATAGCACCACCACCAGATGGATTCGTAACTGGCTGGCCAACGCACTCAACGTGTAGTCCTCAACGGAACTACATCCACATGGAGGAAGTATGCAGTGGAGTACCCCAAGGCTCTGTTTTAGGCCCAGTACTCTTCAACATCTTCATCAATGACTTGGACGAGGGATAGATGGGGAACTCATCAAATTTGCAGATGACACCAAGCTGGCAGGAATAGCCAACACTCCAGAAGATAGGCTCAAGTTACAGAAAGATCTTGACAGACTTGAACATTGGGCTATCTAACAAAATGAAATTCAACAGTGAAAAAGTAAGGTTCTACATTTAGGCCAAAAAAACAAAATGCACCAGTACCGTATATGTGGTACCTTGCTCAATAGTAGTACCTGTGAGAGGGATCTTGGAGTCCTAGTGGATAACCATTTAGATATGAGCCAGCAGTGTGCAGCAGCTGTTAAAAAAGCCAACACAGTTCTGGGCTGCATAAACAGAGGGATAGAATCAAGATCACGTGAAGTGCTAGTACCACTTTATAATGCCTTGGTAAGTCCACACTTGGAATATTGCATCCAGTTTTGGTCACCACGATGTAAAAAAGATGTTGAGACTCTAGAAAGAGTGCAGAGAAGAGCAACAAAGATGATTAGGGGACTGGAGGATAAAACATATGAAGAACGGTTGCAGGAACTGGGTATGTCTAGTTTAACAAAAAGAAGGACTAAGGGAGACATGATAGCTGTGTTCCAATATCTTAGGGGCTGCCACAAAGAAGAGGGAGTCAGACTGTTCACCAAAGCACCTAAGGGTAGAACAAGAAGCAATGGGTGGAAACTGATCAAAGAAAGAAGCAACTTAGAACTAAGGAGAAATTTCCTGACAGTTAGAACAATTAATAAGTGGAACGACTTGCCTTCAGAAGTTGTGAATGCTCCAACACTGGAAATTTTTAAGAAAATGTTGGATAACCATCTGACTGAGATGGTGTAGGGTTTCCTGCCTGGGCAGGGGGTTGGACTAGAAGGCCTCCAAGGTCCCTTCCAACTCTGATGTTATGTTATGTTATGTTAAACCGAGAGTTGCCAGGCACGAACATGTGGAAGGGGTGGCGGCAATAGCTTCCTCTTGCATCCGGCCCTTGCTGCTCCTTCTTACGTCTCCTTTCACAGAAGAGCCTGGCTGTGTCACACCCCAGTGCACCATTGTGTGTGTGTGTGTGTGTGAGCACGTGACGCCCGTCATTAATTTGCACATTTGGCAATTATAATTAGGAATCCAAAAATGGATCATTGGCTTTTATCCGGCACACTTAAGAGAAAAGGGACAGATGGTACAAATGACAGTGAGACATCAGCATATGAAAGAAAAGTTAGTAAGCTAAAAGTACGGGTGTGCGCGCGCGTGGAGCAGGGAACACTTAAAAACTGGGATTTACTTTCACTGGAGCAGACAAACTAGGAAAGCTTAAAACCAGCTAAATTTTACCATCACTTTGAGGGTAAACCTGGGGAATATAAGCTTAAATAATGTAAAAGCAGGAAAAAGACCGTGAAATAGACAATGTTTAATACTAAGGCACTGGAGCCCTATAAAGAGAATAGATATGCTCACAATAAAGACACAAAATATAGAAAAACTGGCAAATCTTTTCACTGTTGCTGCACTGACTTGTCTTTTTCATGTTGCACAATGAGTTGAATTTGTTTGTTTTTTGCTTGAACATGGCTTTGGGGGGGGGGCGTTCGGCAGCCTCCTGAATCGATTCATAGATACGTTTAGTAATTTGAGTGGTCTCTCAATCTGTATCTTCGGAAATGAACAAGGAGCCTTGATCAAGAAAGAAGAGACAAGGACCAGATAACCTGAATAGTCTAATTATGACTTACCGTATATACTCGAATATAAGCCGATCCGAGTATAAGCCGAGGTCCCCAATTGTACCCCAAAAACTGGGGTAAACTGGGGACTCGAGTATAAGCCGAGGGTGGGAAATGAGGCACCCTGCGGGGGAAACCCTCCTCCTCAGCTGAGAAGGCTGGCGGCCCCGCCCGCCTCTCACTGCACCGCAGGGCTTCCCACCGTCCGCAAAATGTGAAAAAAAACTCGAGTATGCCGAGGGCTTAAAAAAAAACTGAGTATAAGCCGAGGGCTTAAAAAAAAACTCGAGTATAAGCCGAGGGGACGTTTTTCAGCACAAAAAACGTGCTGAAAAACTCGGCTTATACTCGAGTATATACGGTAATTAGAAATTTCTTCAAACGTTCTTGGTAAACGTATGACTTGAGAGAATAGAATAGAATAGAATAGAATTTTTTTTATTGGCCAAGTGTGATTGGACACACAAGGAATTTGTCTTGGTGCATATGCTCTCAGTGTACATAAAAGAAAAGATACGTTCATCAAGGTACAACATTTACAACACAATTGATGGTCAATATATCAATATAAATCATAAGGATTGCCAGCAACAAGTTATAGTCATACAGTCATAAATGGAAAGAGATTGGTGATGGGAACTATGAGAAGATTAATAGTAGTGCAGATTCAGTAAATAGTTTGACAGTGTTGATGGAATTATTTGTTTAGCAGAGTGATGGCCTTCGGGAAAAAACTGTTCTTGTGTCTAGTTGTTCTGGTGTGCAGTGCTTTATTATTTATTATTATATTAAATTATTTATTTATTTATTATTTATTTATTATTTATTTATTTATGATTTAGAAGAGGACCTTCAGTGTTGGAAAAAAACCCAAAACCTTAGGCCAGCATCTCCCTGTGTCTGACTTAACATTCAACTGGATAAGGGAGCCCTGATGATGATATTTTTCTAAGCATTAAGATGAGAGACCTAGGCAGATTTATGCTATTTTCATATTAGTAACTAAGAGGTTCATTCACACACACACACACACACACACACACACACACCCATGATAACTGGCTGTTCTTTAGTCTGAAACTGCTTTGCAATTTATGGGGTGTTTTAAATTCCTTAGAGCTTATACTCTCAAGCGACTTTGATAATAAAGGAGAATATTTGTAGCTCAGGTTTGAATTAGGGGTCTGTGGTGCTCTTGCTTATTTTCTTGCAGTAACCTCATTAGTGCTAGTAAATAATGGGGTTTGCTGTTACTTTATGTTCTGGTGTGTTGTTCTGTCAGCGTTGGTGGGGATGGTCTTAGAGGTACTTTGGTTGTTTGCTGTTGGCTTCTTTGGCAGTCCCTTGACTGGGGTATTGTTTACTTGATTGCTAGTCTGATGTTAACCGTGGAGTTAATCTATGCTGATCTACATGCAGCCCTCCCGAGCTGGCAGAAGCACCTCAGGCTGGTTCTTCGCTGTTTCTAGGGCAGCGGCGTGGGCCAGATCTAAGTACCCCATGGGCCGCATCCAGCCCCCAGGCCTTGAGTTCGACACCACTGATCTAAACTGTATTTTGTACAGTTTCTGCTTCAGTTCCCGCTTCAAGGATATTTTTAAGGTACCTTGGAGTATCCTTTATCCTTATTTTCTTCTATCAGCTTTCCTACATCCTTTAGCATCTGGTTTTTTTTTTTTTACATGGAACCATTAATCTACTTCCATTTCATATTGTATTTCTTTAAACAACGATTTTCTGGGAATACCATTATCTGCTATTACAGCTAAGTGACTTTCAAAAGCCTCTTATGATTTAGAAGAGAGAGATGACCGTTCAAAGAAAGGAGGAAAAAGCTATTAGGTGAGAGTGTCTGAGCTACTTCTGCCGAAGACGAGGTGATCCTTACTGTTGAGCCCACCGACTCTGCTCTCTCTCTACCAGGTCCCTGAGCTGGTCCTGAGAAATACAGGAGAATTCCTGCAGAATAATTTGCTGGGAGATGGTTGTTCTTTGCAATCACAGATGCGGGTGCACAGAGTAATTAGGAAATCCTTCTCTAGTTTGCATTGCAGGTAGTCCTCAACTTACAAACCATTTGATTAATGACCGGTTGAAGTTACAACAGCACCAAAAAAACCCGCCATTTATGATCGTCACAGCATCCTCATGGTGATGCGATCAAAATGCAGGCACTTTACAGTTTTGAACATCGTAGGGCTGTGTTTGACATGGAATTGCGTAGAAAGGATCAAAAGCATAAATTTTTATTGAAATTTAAAGCAAAACAAAAGAAAGAAAGAATGATAAAGTGGGCTAAAAATCTTGATTATAATATACAAATGTAACAATGGGAAATATGTGCTTGAAAGGATTGATATTTACACCATGTTATAATATTAAAGAGAATGTTTATAAAATGATGTATCATTGGTATACATCATCAGAGAAATTGTCTAGAATGTATAAAGGTACATTTCAAATTTGAATAATAAGAAGGGACAAATTCATCACATTTGGTGGATACGTACAAAAGCTAGAAAATTCTGTTTTAATTTATGATAACTGGAGTGTGATTATTGTATGAACAAAGGTAGAAAGATTTGGCGTTACCCACAGTGGAGGAATGATGGGTGAAGATGATGGAACTTGCAGAGAACTGCGAACTTGGCCAAATGGACTTTCAGAGAAAAGACAAACATCTACATTATTGCTGACTGAAAATCCCTTATGGACTTTTGGTATGAAACAGAAAAAAATGAACTTATGATTTCTAGATTTGATGAGACAGGATAGATTATAGAAAGAAGAGAGTGGTGTTGTAACCATAAAGTATGAGGTAAATTTATAATTGTATTTAAAACAGGTGTAAAAGAAGATAGGAAGTCTCTTCTTCGTATCTTTTTTCTTTTCAGTTTTTCTTTTCCTTCCCTCCCCCCCACTTTCTTGCTCTTCTAGCTTTCTCTTCTTTCTTTTTACCTCATATTATTTTGTATTCGTTTTTATCTTCTTTCTTAAACACCCACACAAACAATAAGAGGTGGAGCTATCATTGAGAAGATCCAAGCATGTTCTCCCTGAAGTTGGAGCCTCGACAAGTTCTCTCTACCAGATATTGTAGTAGAAGCAATACAGAACATGCTGCTCAATGGTTACCTCATCACGCTGGAGTGGGATATTAATTGGGCTGCTGCAACTCAAAACTCTTGGGTTCTAAATATTTCAACATTTTGATTGGTGATTTAGATGAAGAGTTCTATTTGACTTGTCCAGTAAGCAGAAAGGCCTAACTAGCCATGTGATGATCCAGGGCATGGCACAGAGATAACATGAACAGCTGGCAGTTCAAACCGCCCTTTTATTGCTCCAAAGCTCCCCAAATGCTCCCACGTCTCTGGCAAGTCCCAGAGCAGAGTGAGAACAAACCCCCACACAAACCTCAAGCAGCCTCTGGCTGGAATTAGTCCAGCCCGGTGCTGTCTGCACCAAGGCTGCATGGCAATAAATCCCAAATGTATTTGGCAAAACAAGAGTCAAGCATGGAGTTCGGGGAGCAAAAGATTCAGACAATTAGTCCAGTACACCAACAAGGCATGATAGGATTCTTGGCAAGTTCAAATGTCTGCACACAACACTTCAGGAACTCTGGAGATGTGATTGTGAGGATGCTACCTATTATCATATATGGTGGACTTGCAAAAAAGTTAAAGCCTTTTGGATTAAAATATGGTGGATTATGCAGAACATTTTGAAAAAGAAGATCAAGTTTGTTCCACAGTTCTTTTTATTAGGAATAATTCCAGATTGCACTGTTATAGAGACAAAACTGATTTTGAATTTAATAACTGCTGCAAGACTATTGATTGCACAATATTGGAAGAAAGAAGACTTACCTACAATTGGAGAATGGATTAGTAAAGTATCAAATTTAGCAGAAATGGCAAAAATTTCTGCCTACTTGAAAGACTGTACACAAGAAAAATATATTTTGGAATGGAGAAAGTGGATTGATTATATTCAAAATAAGTATCAGATTAAAAAATATCAATTAGTTTTTGAGTGAAGTTAGGAATTGCTATGTATTAGAGTTTAAGAAAGAAGGGAACTGATAGTGTGATGGTGTGATGGTGTGAAATGGAATATGTTTTATGTTATATTTTAGATTATGTTTGTTAGTTACAATACCCTGTATTCTGTTCTGGGAAGTCTCGGGGGGGAGGGGGGAAATGGCGGGGGGGGGGGAAGGGGAAGATTATAAATTGATTGATTGCCATTGTACAGGAATAATGGTAGAATTAAACAAGTTGGAATGGTGTAAAGTCGGGACTGCTCGGTAACCACTCCCGAAGGGAAAGGGTAAGGAAAGAGGAGTAAAGAAGGAAGAAAGTAGGTAGGCAGGTAGGTAGGTAGGAAAGAAGGGAGAGAGAAGAAAGGATAGGAGGAGAAGAAGAAGGAGAAGATAGAGGGTTAGAAAGGATGGTAGTGAGAAGTGGGAAAGAGGTGGGAAAGTAGGAAAGCGAGAAGGATGGTGGGGAAAGTCGAAGAAGGATGAGAAGGGTAGAAAGGATTAAGGGAGGGAATGGCGGTCGAGCAGCCCTGATTGAGTATAATTTGAGTATAGGATCGATTGTTGGATAAGTGATTGTATTGTACACTGGTCAAATTGTGGGAATTATTATGGAAAATAAAAAATTTTGCCCTGGAAAGAACACTTCAGGAACTCAGTGTTTGTTCCCGACAAATGTCCCTCCACACGGCGTCTCCTTAAGTCTTATTCCCCAGGTGTGCCTGGTGAAGCTCGGGGGAGCACTCTCCTGGCGCGTGGCCTTCCCCCTTCTGCAGTGATTCCGCCTTCTCCGCACTCTCCGAGCCCTTGCATCAGGAGGGGGTGGTTCTTGCTGAGCTCTGTCTCTCCTCCCTGCCTGCAGGCCTTACTAATTCCGAACAGCCTTGCCTGGACTGACTCTGCCCTTCCCCAGTTTCCTCCAAGGCCAATGGAGCTCCCCTCCCTCTCTCTTTCTCTCTCTGTCAGTTCTTGTTCCAGCTCATTTTCTGCTGCAGGTTCAGACAACTTCTCGGGAGCGGGAGGTATGACAAGCCAATTTGGAAACTAGAGATTTTGGAGAAGGAGGTCACATTATGATCTGACCATTATTATCTAGATCTAACAGGACGAATCTACCAGCTATAAAGTTCCTTGTACTATTATTGCAGACACTCCTCTATTTTTGCAAATTCAGAAGAGAAAAGTTGCCAAGCCTTACTACCAGCCATCCAGCTTTAGAGTGAATATATGAGGAAAATAAAATTGATCAGGTTGGGCACGGCTACATTCTGCTTGAATAGATTTTGAGCTAGCTCTGATTTGATTCTAGAATGCCTGGTTAGCACAAATTCCCATCAGCTTTAGATTTAGGACTATGGAAGTTGACATGGGTGTTAGCGGAGCCTCCAGGATGGAAGCTGTTCTGCGTCATCTCAGCCCCTCTTGGGGGCCATCCAAGGCATTTCGTCTTTTTTTTCCCTGTGGCTAACTAAATATCTGGCAGCCTTACAATAACTCAAAAGGATATTTATTTCCTTCTAAGAAATTTCATCCTCTTTGTGGGTGGGGGATACACTTTAAAAAGGGGGGATGGATGGATACTTTTCAACATTTTCTTTCATTCTGAATTGCATGTGTATAGTATGAATGAAAGTTTAGTTCCTTTATTTGTGTTGCTGAAGGGTAGTGCTTTTTTTTTATCAGATAGCAAGATTTACTTTTTTAAAGAACTTATTTTCCTACTGGGTGCTTCTACAAAAAGATGTGTTTCAAAAACTGTAACTCAAAAGGTGTAATGGGTTTTTTTGTTCGTCCTACAGATGGAAAAATAATTAGATTAGATCCAGAGATCTCCCAATAGAATTCTCCTGCCTTGCTGAAGAGGGTGGGAAAGTGATTCTCTATCCCCCCTCCCCATTCCTCCTCCTGTTTGCATTTCTTAAAAGTCTGTTTTGAAGGGATGGGGAGTAGAGGGAAGAGCACTCTGAACAGCAGGAGTCCTGAAGGTTCGGAGATGGGAGGGTGGGCAAATTGGGTTCCCACTCCCACCCACTGACGAGGGTCTGCTATATTGCAGTGATCTCTACCAATGGAAGAGTCCTACTTGGTTCCAGGCGATTGTCAATGTTCCAAAATAAGCTTTTGATTAGGATGTACCCAGAATGGAAACCAAAGCAAAATAAAATAAAATCATATTCTAGAGAAATGTGAAAAGTATGCTCAGTGGCAGAAAATGCTTAATGTTTTATCTCTCCCATTGAATCTGAGAGGGGGAGAAGGAATTCCAAACCTATTTTTTGTTCTACCATGCAATAAATGTTGATGGATTTAATGCCACATCCCTTGCAGAAAAATCAGAGTGCAGCCCTTTCTTCCTATAGGAATTATCTATGAAGTAAGAGGTTGATGTAATGGGGCTTTTAAAGAGAAGCTCCTTGCTTCTGCCTTCCTGTTCCTATAGAATGAAATAAATGAGGAAATGGTGGCCTGCAGCTGATTCCAAACATAGAACAGGTGGAAGATCAAATCCAGTATTTTTAGTTTATTGGATTTCATTTCTTGTTACTTTATTGGATATTTGTCTTTAAATGTTAAAACATTTGAAAACTTCCTTTTATCCCACCCTTTTACCTTCCTGTTAAATAAATTCTACTTCTCACTTTTGTGCATTCAAATTTCACATACTTCCCCCTATAATACAATAAAGAGCCTTGTGAACTAGGGGCATCACATTCTCTCCCCCACTCCCATATAACATCATTTCCTCTGTAGGGATCTCTTCACTTTTCCATTGTTATGCAAACACAATTTTTGCTAATACATGTAAAATTAAGTATATATTCCCTTTATGTTACTTTCTGGTAATATACCCGACAGAAATATTTCTGGTTTCAAATCTATGTGTTGCTCTATCATTTTTCTAACCAGGTATGTATTTTTAACCCAGCATTTTTTTTTGCCTTTGGGCACGTCCACCACATATGATAATATGAACCTGGTACTTGATTGTACTTCCAACATTTAGCTGATAAATTTTCAAACATCTTTGCTAAACGTTTTGTGACGTTTTTCCCATTTGTGTGACACATCCGGCCCACACGCTGCCATTTTGACACCCCTGAGCTAGATTATACCTCCGGTACTAAGGGAGCTAGAGGATGTGATCACAGAAACGGCTTTGGTCCTATCTGAGAATTCTTGAAGGAGAGCTGAGGTTTCAGGAGAGCGATGAGAAGCAATGGTCACATCAGTGGTGGGATTCAGCCGGTTCGGGTCAGTTCGGGTGAACAGGTAGTTAAATTGCTGTCTGGCTCTGCCCTGCCCCTTCCAGGAGTCCTTATGCGCCCCATTTTCGCTGCCACAAGGCCTACTGGGCCAAAAATGGGGCGGAGGGAGACGTGTCCCCCCACAGCCCGTTTTTGCTCCCAGGAGGGTGCAGGAGGCTGAGTGCTGCCTGTCATCCCCTGGCCACTCCCACCATGGCCACACCCACCCAGCCGGTCATTAGGGCAGAGAACCGGTTGTTAAATTATTTGAATCCCACCACCGGTCACATCTTCAGAAGGAAGAGAAACCCTCTCAGATGATCATCTTACTTCCTTCAAACAGATTATCAAGCAGCATGTTTATGAATACTTTAGGTAGACATGCTACAGTCAACAGCAACCAGCATGAATTCATTGCAGATAAATCATGCCAGAGTAAATTTATTTCCTTAGCTGATGGTGTTATTAGCTTAGTCAATCAGGGAAATGTCATAGACCTCGTATAGCCACACCAAAGCCAAGATAAGGAAGAGAAGAACAGATATACAAAGCCGGAAGCTCAATCTAGGATACTAGTAGGGGTCCACTTAGGTGGTCAACCCTTCAATTTTAGCCCAGCCAGATATCTGAGGCAAATTGAAATATGTAAATATAGATGAACTACGATGTTAGCACAATTTAATATTTTACCTACTGCTGTTCTGGAACAGAAGTATAACTCCTAATAACGAATGACTTTGCCTGCGTGTAACGGGTAATGTAAAGACCGATGCTCACTTTTTCCCTTTTATAGAGATATTTCTACATGCCGCTTAATAGTGTTGTTAGCATATTGTCCAGGACACCGAGATTCATTTTAATCTTGGGAATCTGCAGTTTGATAGAAGAGATATAGTCTCTCTGAATGTTTCTTATCCAGAAGAGAATAACTTCTTAATGATCTGTGACCGTATGGAATATGCATCCTGCTATTTCATATCTATTAGACATTACTATTATTAAATATTGCAAATTATATAGTATTTTTGATGTACCTTACCTTAATATAAATACTGGTTTTAATGCACCAATTGAATAGTTTTGTTTTCACTTTTATATGGTTAATAGGCCTCACAGGTTTAATTATTTGGATTTATTTTATAGATTTTATGTTCCTAATATTAACATATTTTATTCATACTTGTATGATTATTCTGTTAAGGTTTTACTGTTCTTTAATTTGTTGTACGCTTGTCATTATCTATTCTGATGTGTAAGCTGTCAGCTAGTGAGCAAGGCGGAGTTCTCCTTTGCTAGAACACTTCAGAGTGAAGCTGGATGGGCATGTGTCTGAGTGTTGTGGCCCGCCGGCGGCCAGCAGAGTCGGACAGTGAGGAGGTTGTGGAGGAACTTGGGTCAGTCCTGGGGGCTGGGGAAAGCTTGGACGAGGGCTCTGCATCAGAGGCAAGAGGGAGCTAAACAGCAGTGAGGCGAGGAACAGCTGGAGCCTGTTCCCAGAATGCGCATGCGCAGAGCTGCCAGAAGACAAAAACAACTAAGAAAGCAGGGTCAACTTGGGAGTAAAGCCACACCTTGGAGGTGATTGGCTCCTCCCATAGGAAACAAAAGAGGAGCGAATGGGGAGGGGGCTTTTGCAGGAAACAATTCATTTGTTCGGTTGTTTCAAGAGTGGAAAGTTCTGTTTGTGACTCTTAAGAAACTCTGTGCCAAGTTTTGCCTTGCACTGCTTTTGTAAACTAGCTATCTGGCAGCTTTCCAAGCGAGATACGGTTTGTGTGGATAAATATTCCTCTGAAAGACTGTATGCCAAGCCTTCCCTACTGTGAATGAAAGGAATTCACAGTCGTGTAAATAAAAGGGGTTTTGCCGGGACCAAGACTCTGTTTTATGCTTTTTAAGGAAGCCTAGGTCAGAACACGGAGGTAGAAGTGATCCAGGAGTTGCAGAAGACCCAACCTTGGCAACATTAAGATGTGTAGACTTCAACTCTCAGAATTTTCCAGCTAACGGTCCTGGCTGAGGAATTCTGGGAGTTGAAGTCTGCACATTCTAAAGTTAAATGAACTTTGAAATAGGCCATAGGTGAGCTGGGGAGGTGTGGCAGTTCTGGTCTGGCCCCGCACTTGCCTCGCAGGGCCTACCCCACTCCTGAGATGCCCTGTGTTCCATTTAATGACCTATGCAGTCATTTAACAAATGCAATTGGGAGAACAGGATTGGGGTAGGTTAAGCAAGGCGATCACATGAGCGCCTTGCTTAATGACTGCCACAACTCGCAACCATAATGGGCAGTCTACCTTACAGTCATGAGTCAAAGACTACTAATTGTTCATCATACTGCTTGTAAACCTAGAATGCATAATTCCCAGGTCGACATCTAATTGAGGGTGGGGAAAAAGAAGCTTTGTGTGCCTCTACATAGACGTTTTAAGCATTAAAAGTTGCTTCAGGGCATGGGGATGAGTGAAATTAGGCTGCAGGGGGAAATACATTCTTGAATTTCCTTAATTCAATATTGTTCCATCCTTGCCTTACCTGTTTCTATATGTATTTGCATCTACTTGAATTTTATTGTCTGTTGCATTGGGTCATCGTAAAATAAAACATAGTTCCAAAATAAAGGATACAGATGCTAACAGTCAACATTCAAGGATGATGTAATTTCAGAAGAGCAAATCTTAAATGTAGTACAAAATCAGAAACATATGGTGGTTCATCACACAACTGTCATGAGATATTGCAGTACTTTAATCTGTGTGAAATTTAAGAATGGGATATGGAAATATCTGTGGCATTTATATAAAGTCAACATAGCGTCTTGAAACTGGCGCATTTGGTGAAGATAGTATTCCTATATTAGTGGGTTTATTTTAGTCTATTTTATTAGCGTGTTTAATTTTATATTTGTTTTTTACTAAAATATTTTTATACCACTTCTCATTGCAGAAGTATTCCAATGTGGTTTTACGAAGCCTGTAATGAAAAACATTCTTTTATGAGTGACATCTTAAAGAGAGTTAATGGCTGGGAAAGGCCGACTTAAAAAGATAAAGGCATGGAGAAGGGTGGTTAAGGAACAGCAAATAGAAGTAAATTATAAATAACTAAAAGTTTCAAGATCTGCCTTAAACAGGTCGGCAGTAGGCGTGGAAAAGATCACTGCACAAAGACTCCTGCCACCAGATAGCAATCCATCAGCCACTGCACGGAGCAGGGCCTCTTCCAAAATCTGTGGCCAGGAGTCTATGACAGATAAAACCTTCTCTAAGGTTGTTGACTACTCAAAGCCCTTAGGACACTGTTTCCCAACCTTGGCAAATTGAAAATAAATGGATTTCAACTCCCAGAATTCTCCTTGCTGGCTGGAATTCTGGACGTTGAAGTCCATATACCTGGAAATTGCCAAACCCTCCTTTAGGACTTTGTATACTGATACCACCACCTCGAATTGCCTTGGGAACTGACTAGCACCCAGTGCAGATCTTGTTGTCCAAGTTTAAAATGTATATAGTGTGTACCCTACAGGATAGCCTAAGCACTGAATGAATAAACATTATAAATGGACAAACATTCTAAAGAAATGTTAGATCTTAGAAGGGTCTCAAGGAAAGTCCTGCATAGATTAACAAGAGTTGGAAGGGACCTTGTAGGCCCAAGCAGAAGACCCTATACCATTTCTGACAAATGGCAGTCCAATCTCTTCTTGAAAACCTCTAATGATACAAGCTCCCACAACTTCTGAAGGCAAAAGCTGTTCCATGGATTGATTGCTCTCACTGTCAGAAAATTTCTCCTTATTTCCAGGTTGAATCTCTCCTTGATCCGTTTCCATCCATTATTCCTTGTCTGGCCTTCGGGTGCTTTGGAAAATAGCTTGACACCCCCCCTCCTCTTTGTGGCAGCCCCTCAGATATTGGAAGATGGTTATCGTGTCTCCCCTGGTCTTCCTCTTCACTAGATTAGCCATGCCCAGTTCCTGAAACCGTTCATTGTATGTTTTAGCCTCCAGTCCCCTAATCCTCTTGGTTGCTCTTCTCTGTACTTTCTCTATAATAGAATCTATTATAGGTAGCCCTTGGCTTATGAGCCCAAATTTCTGTGGCTAAGCAAGACAGTAAAATGCGTTGTGCCCATTTTACGATTTTTCATGCCACAGTTGTTAAGTGAATCATTCACAGTCATTAATCAGGTCTAGCTTCCCCATTGCTTGTCAGAAGGTCGTAAAAGATGATCCCATGTCCTTGGAACTGTCATAAGTACATGCCAGTTGCCAAGCACCCAAATTTGGATCATGTGGCCATGGAGGTGCCGCAGCAGTCAATAGGTGTGTGAAAAGCAGTCACAAGTCACTTAGTGTTGTTGTAACTTCAAACAGTTGCTAAAAGATTGGTTGTAAGTCAAGGACTACCGGTATTGCAATAATAATAATTAAAATAGCAATAACAGAAGTGTATGAATCACCAAGCAACCTTTCCCTGGTTTGTCGGACCAAACCGGCAGAAAGCATTCCTCACCTTGGATATCAAGTGGGCCTCTAGTTAAAAATAAGGATGGGTGCCCCGGATTGCAAGGCAGTTCCTTCAGAGAAAATTGGGCCTAGATTGGGACCCATTCATCTGCAGTGCTCCTGTCTTGGGATTTTGGCTTGTTAGCCCTGAACTGGTCTAAGTAACACCCTATCTGTCCTGATTTATGGAGAAACCGATCATCTCCAAATCCCAAAAGGACCATCTCCTCAAGCTTCGTATAGAATGACATATGGATAGCCAATTTTGGGGATGACATTTGAGGGAAATGTCTCTGTAAATTGCCTCTGAGAGAAAAACAAAGATATCTGAAATATGTTCCAATCTTTGAGGGGCTGCCACAGAGAGGAAGCGGTCAAGCTATTTTCCAAGGCACCCGAAGGCCAGACAAGGAATAATTGATGGGAACTAATCAAGGAGAGATTCAACCTAGAAATAAGGAGAAATGTTCTGACAGTGAGAGCAATTAACGCATGGAATAGAAGTTGCCTTCGGAAGTTGTGGGAGCTTCATCACTGGAGGCTTTCAAGAAAAGATTGAACTGCCATCTGTCAGAAATGGTATAGGGTCTCCTGCTTGGGTGTGGGGTTGAACTAGATGACCTACAAGGTCCCTTCCAACTCTGTTAATCTGTTAAAAAAGAAGGTATTTATCATAAAAAGAATTCTTCCAAGCATATTAAGTATATTATTGGGGTTTTTGATGCACCTTTTTAATATACTACATAGCTCAAGGCGGTGGACATTCTTAATTACGTACTAACTGCCTCCAGTTTTTTTTATTTCCTATTCAATTTCCTAAAGTTGAGCCCAGCTGCAACTATTCTTTCCTACATAAAGATGAGAGATAAATGTAATAAATAATAATTTCTTAGCCACTGCATTTGTGTCTTACATGGATTTTTGCCCGTACATAATTACTTTGCCATTGTTTCAAATTGAAACAGAGCAAACCACAATTGTAAGTGGCATGAAATCAAAGGAAAAAGGTAAGAATGGTGGTTGGTGGGTAAAAATCAGTTTGTTTCCAAGATACGAGCTTGATTAATACTCATTGCCTTTTCATAGGTTTTAATTTTTCAATCAAATTTTGATTGTTTGGGGTTGCTCCTTGTGTTGCCGTGTTAACTCCTATAATGATTGGGGTGGTAAATGTTACAGTAGAGTCCCCTTTTAATGCCATGTAAATAGAACCATCAATTTCCTCCTTTAATTTTGCTTCTGACATTCTAATTTGTTAGCATTTTTCATTCGTGCGGTGCCTGAAGCTACTTTGTTTTAACATGGTATATTGCGGAAATAAATTTGCATTAAACGTCATTTTATCATCTTGACTGCCTCATATTCTGAACCTTTCCTCTGTTTCTATGGAGAATTAATAAATTACATGTTGTTATACTTATAAAATCATGTAATGATATCATTAACATATTAGCAGAGTACCTAGCAAAAATAATAATAATACCAAATGTGTTTTTTGCTTTTAACTCTAGGATAATGTTGAGATTTGACTTGGCAGAAATTATGAGATGCTTGAACATACATTTGTTTAACTTTAAACTTGAATATATCATTGCATTGCATATAATTGCAGAAATTAATATAGGTTAAATATAGGCAGCACAATCAATCCTATAAGCTGACATACCTTCAAATTTATTCTTGTGATGAATTCTCCCTTTTTCCCCCCACTTCCCCCCCCTACTTTTCCCCCTATTACCGACATTTGGACCCCCCAAAAAATCCAGTGTATGGTTTCCCTCCCTCCTCTTTTGGAAAATTTGTGTTTAGAAAATTTAAGGTAAATTTTGATAAATAATTTATAATTCAATAGCAAGATGCCCTTGCTCACCTCTACGAAGACTGAGAAATGAAATAGAGTTAGGCTTGGTTAGAGGAAAAACAAACAGGACTGTAGGGGAAAATCCCTTAAGAAGCTGGTGTCAAAATAAATGTATGAAATGCATGTGTGAAATGACTTGAATTAGCAATGATATCCCAATATTGTGGCAAACCAAGGTTAGTAGCAAGTCTGATTTTGATTCTTGGGTGTCTTGCTTAGCTCTTCTCGAAAGAAATCATAAATAAATAAATCATAGAATTGCTGAATGGTGTCACATCCCTCACATTGCAAAAACTACCGTATATACTCGAGTATAAGCCGAGTTTTTCAGCACGTTTTTTGTGCTGAAAAGCGCCCCCTCGGCTTATACTCGAGTATAAGCCGAGTTTTCAGCACGCTTTTGTGCTGAAAAGCGCCTCGGCTTATACTCGAGTATAAGCCGAGTTTTCAGCACGCTTTTGTGCTGAAAAGCGCCTCGGCTTATACTCGAGTATAAGCCGAGTTTTCAGCACGCTTTTGTGCTGAAAAGCGCCTCGGCTTATACTCGAGTATAAGCCGAGTTTTCAGCACGCTTTTGTGCTGAAAAGCGCCTCGGCTTATACTCGAGTATAAGCCGAGTTTTCAGCACGCTTTTGTGCTGAAAAGCGCCTCGGCTTATACTCGAGTATAAGCCGAGTTTTCAGCACGCTTTTGTGCTGAAAAGCGCCTCGGCTTATACTCGAGTATAAGCGAGTTTTCAGCACGCTTTTGTGCTGAAAAGCGCCTCGGCTTATACTCGAGTATAAGCCGAGTTTTCAGCACGCTTTTGTGCTGAAAAGCGCCTCGGCTTATACTCGAGTATAAGCCGAGTTTTCAGCACGCTTTTGTGCTGAAAAGCGCCTCGGCTTATACTCGAGTATAAGCCGAGTTTTCAGCACGCTTTTGTGCTGAAAAGCGCCTCGGCTTATACTCGAGTATAAGCCGAGTTTTCAGCACGCTTTTGTGCTGAAAAGCGCCTCGGCTTATACTCGAGTATAAGCCGAGTTTTCAGCACGCTTTTGTGCTGAAAAGCGCCTCGGCTTATACTCGAGTATAAGCGAGTTTTCAGCACGCTTTTGTGCTGAAAAGCGCCTCGGCTTATACTCGAGTATAAGCCGAGTTTTCAGCACGCTTTTGTGCTGAAAAGCGCCTCGGCTTATACTCGAGTATAAGCCGAGTTTTCAGCACGCTTTTGTGCTGAAAAGCGCCTCGGCTTATACTCGAGTATAAGCCGAGTTTTCAGCACGCTTTTGTGCTGAAAAGCGCCTCGGCTTATACTCGAGTATAAGCCGAGTTTTCAGCACGCTTTTGTGCTGAAAAGCGCCTCGGCTTATACTCGAGTATAAGCCGAGTTTTCAGCACGCTTTTGTGCTGAAAAGCGCCTCGGCTTATACTCGAGTATAAGCCGAGTTTTCAGCACGCTTTTGTGCTGAAAAGCGCCTCGGCTTATACTCGAGTATAAGCCGAGTTTTCAGCACGCTTTTGTGCTGAAAAGCGCCTCGGCTTATACTCGAGTATAAGCCGAGTTTTCAGCACGCTTTTGTGCTGAAAAGCGCCTCGGCTTATACTCGAGTATAAGCCGAGTTTTCAGCACGCTTTTGTGCTGAAAAGCGCCTCGGCTTATACTCGAGTATAAGCCGAGTTTTCAGCACGCTTTTGTGCTGAAAAGCGCCTCGGCTTATACTCGAGTATAAGCCGAGTTTTCAGCACGCTTTTGTGCTGAAAAGCGCCTCGGCTTATACTCGAGTATAAGCCGAGTTTTCAGCACGCTTTTGTGCTGAAAAGCGCCTCGGCTTATACTCGAGTATAAGCCGAGTTTTCAGCACGCTTTTGTGCTGAAAAGCGCCTCGGCTTATACTCGAGTATAAGCCGAGTTTTCAGCACGCTTTTGTGCTGAAAAGCGCCTCGGCTTATACTCGAGTATAAGCCGAGTTTTCAGCACGCTTTTGTGCTGAAAAGCGCCTCGGCTTATACTCGAGTATAAGCCGAGTTTTCAGCACGCTTTTGTGCTGAAAAGCGCCTCGGCTTATACTCGAGTATAAGCCGAGTTTTCAGCACGCTTTTGTGCTGAAAAGCGCCTCGGCTTATACTCGAGTATAAGCCGAGTTTTCAGCACGCTTTTGTGCTGAAAAGCGCCTCGGCTTATACTCGAGTATAAGCCGAGTTTTCAGCACGCTTTTGTGCTGAAAAGCGCCTCGGCTTATACTCGAGTATAAGCCGAGTTTTCAGCACGCTTTTGTGCTGAAAAGCGCCTCGGCTTATACTCGAGTATAAGCCGAGTTTTCAGCACGCTTTTGTGCTGAAAAGCGCCTCGGCTTATACTCGAGTATAAGCCGAGTTTTCAGCACGCTTTTGTGCTGAAAAGCGCCTCGGCTTATACTCGAGTATAAGCCGAGTTTTCAGCACGCTTTTGTGCTGAAAAGCGCCTCGGCTTATACTCGAGTATAAGCCGAGTTTTCAGCACGCTTTTGTGCTGAAAAGCGCCTCGGCTTATACTCGAGTATAAGCCGAGTTTTCAGCACGCTTTTGTGCTGAAAAGCGCCTCGGCTTATACTCGAGTATAAGCCGAGTTTTCAGCACGCTTTTGTGCTGAAAAGCGCCTCGGCTTATACTCGAGTATAAGCCGAGTTTTCAGCACGCTTTTGTGCTGAAAAGCGCCTCGGCTTATACTCGAGTATAAGCCGAGTTTTCAGCACGCTTTTGTGCTGAAAAGCGCCTCGGCTTATACTCGAGTATAAGCCGAGTTTTCAGCACGCTTTTGTGCTGAAAAGCGCCTCGGCTTATACTCGAGTATAAGCCGAGTTTTCAGCACGCTTTTGTGCTGAAAAGCGCCTCGGCTTATACTCGAGTATAAGCGAGTTTTCAGCACGCTTTTGTGCTGAAAAGCGCCTCGGCTTATACTCGAGTATAAGCCGAGTTTTCAGCACGCTTTTGTGCTGAAAAGCGCCTCGGCTTATACTCGAGTATAAGCCGAGTTTTCAGCACGCTTTTGTGCTGAAAAGCGCCTCGGCTTATACTCGAGTATAAGCCGAGTTTTCAGCACGCTTTTGTGCTGAAAAGCGCCTCGGCTTATACTCGAGTATAAGCCGAGTTTTCAGCACGCTTTTGTGCTGAAAAGCGCCTCGGCTTATACTCGAGTTCACGCTCGGAACCCCGCACAGGAGGGGTACCGAACGGACTCCCATGGGAGGGACGGGAGCGGGCCCGCCGAGGTCTCGCGGGATTTGTCGCCCCCAGGCCGGCCCCCATTCCCGTGTCTGGTGGGCGGACGGCGCAAACTTGGCGGGCTGTGCATTGGCGCGGGGAAGCCCTGGTGGTGCAGTGAGAGGGCTGGGCAGGGGCCGCCAGCCTTCTCGGCTGAGGAGGAGGTTTCCCGACCGCGCGAGCTTCGCCGCCGCGAGCCACCCAAAGGCCAGAAGAAAAGGTCATTCCATCGAGTAATGGAGCGAAGGCTCCTTCCTCTCCGCCTTACCCATGCTGTGCGAGCCCGGCTGGGCTGCAACACCGCCGCCGCCGCTCCTTCCTCAGCCTCCCGGCCTCGCGCTCTAGCAGCCGGCAAGCTCAGGCCGGACTTGGCAGCTCCCCATCAGCACTGCACGGCGCGATTCGGGCAGGAGGAGTCGGGCTCGCTCCGTGGCGGTGGCGCCTCCGCCGCCTCCGCTGCCACCGCCGCCACCGCCACCGCCACGGGGCGAGCCCGACTCCTCCTGCCCGAATCGCGCCGTGCGAGTGCTGATGGGGAGCTGCCAAGTCCGGCCTGAGCTTGGCGGCTGCTAGAGCGCGAGGCCCGGGAGGCTGAGGAAGGAGCGGCGGCGGCGGGGGTGGAGGCCGGCCGGGCTCGCACAGCAAGGGGAAGGGGGGGGAGGAAGGAGCCTTCGCCCATTACTCCGATGGAATGACCTTTCTTCTGGCCTTTGGGTGGCTCGCTCTCGGGAAACCTCCTCCTCAGCCGAGAAGGCTGGCAGCTCCCCCGCCCAGCCCTCTCACTGCACCGCCAGGGCTTCCCCGTGCCAATGCATAGCCTGGCGGGAGTTACTGCGGCTCACCCGCCCCGCCCAACTGGTGGTGTCGGGCAGCCGCTGCCGCTTAGCAAAAGGTCGCCGCCCAAAACTCCTCGCCTTCTCCTGGGAAGGGCTGGATGGCTAGCCGGAAGGGTTGAATAAGCCAACCTCCTCCCTCCTCCCTCCTCTCCCCGCAAGCGAAAGAGCGTTTTCCCGTTGGAAGAGAGAGAGAGAGAAGGAGGCCGTTCCTCCTTCTTTCATTCTTTCTTCTCCTCCGTGCTTCAGAAGCTGGGCGTGTGTGCGCCTGTGCCCTAGTCCCTTCCTTCTTCGCGGCGCTGGAAGAGAGAGAGAGAGAGAAAGGAGGGCCGCCTCCCTTCTTTCATTCTTTCTTCTCCTCCGTGCTTCAGAAGCTGGGCGTGTGTGCGCCTGTGTGCCCTAGTCCCTTCCTTCTCTTCGGCGCTGGAAGAGAGAGAGAGAGAGGAGGCCGCCTCCCTTCTTTCATTCTTTCTTCTCCTCCGTGCTTCAGAAGCTGGGCGTGTGTGCGCCTGTGCCCTAGTCCCTTCCTTCTCTTCGGCGGCGCTGGAAGAGAGAGAGAGAGAAAGGAGGGGCCGTTCCTCCTTCTTTCATTCTTTCTTCTCCTCCGTGCTTCAGAAGCTGGGCGTGTGTGCGCGCCTGTGCCCTAGTCCCTTCCTTCTTCGCGGCGCTGGAAGAGAGAGAGAGAGAAAGGAGGGCCGCCTCCCTTCTTTCATTCTTTCTTCTCCTCCGTGCTTCAGAAGCTGGGCGTGTGTGCGCCTGTGTGCCCTAGTCCCTTCCTTCTCTTCGCGGCGCTGAAACGGCCGCAAACGGCCACTCAACCGGCCGGAAGGGGCCCCACGGAGGAGAAGGCTTTCCTGAAGGTCGATCCTGAGCTAGTAGTCACCGTGCTGGGCGACCTGGAGCAGCTGCTCTTCAGCCAGATGCTCGTGAGTCAGCCCGTCCCTTCCTTCCCGTGGGGTCTGCCTTGCTGGTGAAGGTTATTGGGGCTTTTGAGCAAGGGAGGAGGAACGCGAGCACCGCCTTTCGCTGGCATTCCGGGATTTCCTTTGTTTAGAGCTGGGAATCCTCCTTCCCCTTTTGCACTCCCTCCTCCCTCTCTCTCTCTCTCTCACACACACACACACACAGACTTCTAAAGTCGATTGGCACAATGCTAAGCAAACACAGCAGTGGGTCAAGGGTGAAGGGCTAGGAACCTGGCAGGTGAAAGGTTGAGCGACATGAAAGGCAAAGACCACAATTGTTTTAAGAAAGAAGCTTTAGCAGGAGGGGGATGGAGGGTGTTTTAAGTTTTGGCAAACAGCCAGGCCAACTGTATTGGAGAAGGTCACACAACTGGCCTTAACATTTTAGCTGCTGTCTTTTCCTCACACTTGGGTTTAATGATATTAGAGACCCTTATTGCCCTGCCAAAAAAAAAAGAGCCACCCCAACGTCTATGAAAATTAACCTTCTCTGCCAAGAGACACTGTGCAGGGTATTTTCACTATTGGTGTGCATACAGGCTTAGATTTGTGCTGGGTTCTTAGTGCTTAGAGCACTGACCTTCAGAGGCACCCTGGTCCCTTGGAAGCTAAAGGAGGACTCATTTTCATGCTTGCAGTTGTATTGTCAATTTCTGTGAGACAATGTTGTTGAAGTAACTCACTCACTCATTCATTCATTCATTCATTCCTTGTGTGTCCAATCACACTTAGCCAATAAAAATTCTATTCTATTCTATTCTATTCATTCATTCATTCATTTTATTTTGTCAAATACATATTAAATAATTATATAAATATAAGCATGAATTGAATACATAAAAGGAATACAACTAAAGGGAACATTAGGACAGGGACGGTAGGCACGCTGGTGCTCTTATGCACGCCTTACAGACCTCTTAGGAATGGGGTGAGGTCAATACTAGATAGTCTTTGGTTAAGGCTTTGGGGATTTTGGGAAGAGACCAGAGTCAGGTAGCACATTCCAGGCATTAACAACTCTGTTACTGAAGTCACATTTTCTGCAATCTAGATTGGAGAGGTTCACTTTTAAGTTTGAATCTATTGTGTTCTCGTGTATTGTTGTGGTTGAAGCTGAAGTAGTCATTGATAGGAAGTACATTGTAGCAGATAATTTTATGAGCTATGCTCAGGTCATACCAAAGGCGGCGTAGTTCTAAATTTTCTAAAGCTGGGAATCCTCCTTCCCCCTTTTGCACTTTTATTGTTTTTCGTTCAAATAAATATTCATGTTATTTTACTTGGCTCTATCTTTATTTTTTACATTGACCAGTAGCTGCCTCATTTCCCACCATCGGCTTATACTCGAGTCAATAGTTTTTCCCAGTTTTTTTGTGGTAAAATTAGGTGCCTCGGCTTATATTCGGATCGGCTTATACTCGAGTATATACGGTAGTTTGTTAGGTCTCAATTTTTGGTTTCTTAATATAATCACCCATGATGATAAATAGATGGAAAGAACAATTAAAAAGCAGAGCTAGTTTTCAAGTCATGTCACAAACTGAATTCCTTTTGGCTAAAAAGGTCTCCTATGTGTATTTCCTTCATGATCTTGGAAAGGGGAAGCACGGCTTGTTGCCAACTCTGCATTTAGGGCAGGGATCTCCAACCATGGTTCCTTTAAGACTTGTGGACTTCAACTCCCAGAGTCCCTCAGCCAGCAAAGCTGGTCCACAAGTCTTAAAGGGACCAAAGTTGGAGACCCCTGTTCTATCTTATACCCGAGTTTTAAAACAATCTGTCTTAAATTTAATTTTGCTATGTTAGATCATTTCTCTAACCTATCAAGATCATTAAGAATTTTGTTTCTGCCTTTTAGAGAATTAGCTATTCTGCCCAGTTGTTTTATCATCTTTTAAAAAAAATACTAAACCCATTTTTTTTGTCCAAGAATTACAAAATGTTGTGAGTTCCAGGTTTGATTTGATTTTTACCCTATCCTTCTGATATGGCGAATATTCCACAGCTAATAAAACGTTAAAATCAAAAATAGAATATATAAGAAGTTAAAAACTGCATTTGTTTTCAGAACCTGCCTTGGGATTCTCTTTTAAACTCTGGTAAATCAGGTTGAGCGTGTTTCATCCATCCTTCCCAATCCTTGGGAGATGGAGCCCATCTCATCATAGAAGTCCTTCATCTGGAAAATATAGACCATTTCTCCCCCAAAAACCAGGCCTCTCACACTGACACCGGTCATAGAATTTATTTAGATGGTGATAAACCCGCTCATTCTTCTCTTCAGCAGTATGTTTAGTACTGACAAAGGAGACCGTGTGTAGCTCAGGGTTGAAATGAGGGGTCCTTGATGATCTCTCAGCTTGGTAGTTTTCTTGCAGACGTTTTGTCCCCCAAACTAGATAACGTCCTCACACTAATAAATGTTACCTAGTTTGGGGTAATGAAATGTCTGTAAGAAAACAACCAAGCTCAGAGAGCACCAAGGACCCCTCAGTATGATTAATTGCTGTTTTTTGGGGTTTTTTTGCCTGGGGCTGAAAGCTGTTGTTATTGTTGTTACTTAATTCAAGCTGTGCAAAACGTCTTCTGAACCTCTGGACTCCTTCAGTTGTTTCTTGCCTTTGAGAGGACCTTTTTCCTAGGGCCCATTCTCCCCGGCAGTGGGTTTCCAATATTTTTACCACCGGTTCGCCACACGCATACTCACTTCACACGTGTGCCTTCTGTGCATGCGCTTTGCTCGCTCGCTCGCATGCGCCCGGCCTCAAAAATGTGGCTAAATAGGACGGCATAGAGCCGGGCCCACCCACAATCTCTGCTACCGGTTTGCCCGAACCAGTACAATCTGGCTGAATACCACCTCTGATTCTCCCACATAAAGAGACGTATGGCTGCTCTCTCCTGCAATATTTTTGTCTTTGATACAAGAAGTACAGGACTTGTGTTTTCTTGCTGATGTCTTCTGTGCTGTTGACAGTCAGGAGAGCAACATGCCCCGAGCATTGCAGTTACCACTAAAGAGTCACGTCCATCCATCTTCTCTCCGATCAGCTGGCGAGTTCTTTCTTCTCACCCTGGTCTTCTGTTCACAGGTCACCTCCAATTATGAACCGTTGCTCAGATAGAAATTCCGTAGAGTTGCTTGCTCTCGGCTGACCTCACTTCTGCAGCTTGTCGGTAGATGCGGCAATAAATTGTATTTCCCTAATAAGTGGGTTTCCTTCAGGCTTCCAACCAATCAGAAGCCTAGAATAACATCCATTAGAATGCTGTATTTTCTTACTGCTGGATGGATGGAGTCACTGAAGCAGCGGAGTGAGCTTAAATGGACTTCAGAGGATGGTAGAGGACAGGAAGGCCTGCGGGAACGTTGTCCATGGGGTCGCGATGGGTTGGAGATCACTTTGCAACTAGTGACAACAATTTTCTTACTACAGATAGTCCTCAACGTAGGACCAGTTGCTTAGTGACCAAGCATAGAATCAAGATCACATGAAGTATTAGTACTGCTTTATAAAACGCTAATAAGACCAGACCTGGAATACTGCAACCAATTTTGGTCACCATACTACCAAAAAAAAAAAAAAAAAGATATTGAGACTTTGGAAAAAGTTCAGCGAAAAGCAACTAAGATGATCAAAGTCCCGTAGGTTAAAACATGTGAAGAATGGCTGCAGGTTTTGGGTTTGGCCAGTCTAAAGAAAAGATGAATTAGGGGTGACATGATAGCAGTATTCCAGTATTTACTTTTAATTTCCAGCAACCAAAAACGTATTGGGGAAAATCGATTCACTTAATGTCTACAGTGTTCTCTTAACAACGGTGGTGTTTGCTTTACAACAGCTGCAAAAAATGTCAAAAATTCGGGTCCGATCACATGATACCTGTGATCGTAATTCTGGGCTCAGTTACGATTGCAAGTCAAGGGCTGCCATCTTCTGGTTTCCTTTTTTTAACCATTAGTCCATAATTGATAACACTATTAGATTTTAGAGGCTTGGGCCGCAAACAGTTCGTTGGGCAGCTTCAGCAAACTTGAAGGGTCAATAATTTATACTGGGGTGTCTTTGCAGATACGATTTACAACATTGTTTTTGCCGTCTTCCAGTATTTGAGGGGCTGCCACAAAGAAGAGGGGGTCAATTTATTCTACAAAGCACCAGAGGGCAAGACAAGAAATAATGGGTGGGAACTAATCAAAGAGAGAGAAGCAACCTGGAATTAAGGAGAAATTTCCTAACAGTGAGGACAATTAACCAATGGAACAGCTTGCCTCCAGAAATCGTGGGCACTCCGTCACTGGAGGTTTTTAAGAGTGGACAGCCACTTGTCTGAAGTGGTATACGTTCTCCCGCTTATTTATTTATTTGATTTATTTGATTTATTTGATTTATTTGATTTATTTGATTTATTTGATTTATTTGATTTATTTATTTGATTTATTTATTTGATACAGGCAAATAAAAACAGACAATATTATATAAAATGCAAGATTAAAAACTTATTATACTTTGCCTAAAAATTTAAAATATATAGAAAACTAAAACCCCATTTAAAATTAATAAAAACTATAAAAACCATAAAATTTAAGCCAGCCCTGCGCGAATAAAAAGATGTGTCTTCAGTTCACGGCGAAGGTCCAAGGTCAGGTATTTGGCGAAACCCGGGAAGTTCGTTCCAGAGTGTGGGAGCCCCCACAGAGAAGGACCTTCCCCTGGGGGCCGCCAGCCGACATTGCTTGGCGGACGGCACCCTGAGAAGTCCCTCTCTGTGACAGCGTACGGGTTGGTGGGAGGCATGTGGTAACAGCAGGCAGGCTGGGGGCTGGACTAGAAGACCTCCAAGGTACCTTCCAGCTCCTATCCTATCCCATCCCATCCCATCCCATCTCAAAGCTACTTCAGACACATTTTTGAAATTGCAATGACTTGCCTTTCTGCCTGTTTGCAGACGCACGATTTACAACATTGTTTTTGCCGTCTTCCAGTATTTACTTCTAATTTCCAGCAACCAAAAAACGTATTGGGGAAAATCGATTCACTTAATGTCTACAGTGTTCTCTTAACAACTGTGGTGTTTGCTTTACAACAGCTGCAAAAAATGTCAAAAATTCGGGTCCGATCACATGATACCTGTGATCGTAATTCTGGGCTCAGTTACGGTTGTAAGTCAAGGGCTGCCATCTTCTGGTTTCCTTTTTTTAACCATTAGTCCATAATTGATAACACTATTAGATTTTAGAGGCTTGGGCCCGCAAACAGTTCGTTGGGCAGCTTCAGCAAACTTGAAGGGGTCAATAATTTATACTGGGGTGTCTTTGCAGATACGATTTACAACATTGTTTTTGCCGTCTTCCAGTATTTGAGGGGCTGCCACAAAGAAGAGGGGGTCAATTTATTCTACAAAGCACCAGAGGGCAAGACAAGAAATAATGGGTGGGAACTAATCAAAGAGAGAGAAGCAACCTGGAATTAAGGAGAAATTTCCTAACAGTGAGGACAATTAACCAATGGAACAGCTTGCCTCCAGAAATCGTGGGCACTCCGTCACTGGAGGTTTTTAAGAGTGGACAGCCACTTGTCTGAAGTGGTATACGTTCTCCCGCTTATTTATTTATTTATTTGATTTATTTGATTTATTTATTTGATACAGGCAAATAAAAACAGACAAGACAATATACAATATAAAATGCAAGATTAAAAACTTATTATACTTTGCCTAAAAATTTAAAATATATAGAAAACTAAAACCCCATTTAAAATTAATAAAAACTATAAAAACCATAAAATTTAAGCCAGCCCTGCGCGAATAAAAAGATGTGTCTTCAGTTCGCGGCGAAAGGTCCGAAGGTCAGGTATTTGGCGTAAACCCGGGGGAAGTTCGTTCCAGAGTGTGGGAGCCCCCACAGAGAAGGACCTTCCCCTGGGGGCCGCCAGCCGACATTGCTTGGCGGACGGCACCCTGAGAAGTCCCTCTCTGTGACAGCGTACGGGTTGGTGGGAGGCATGTGGTAACAGCAGGCAGGCTGGGGGCTGGACTAGAAGACCTCCAAGGTACCTTCCAGCTCCTATCCTATCCCATCCCATCTCAAAGCTACTTCAGACACATTTTTGAAATTGCAATGACTTGCCTTTCTGCCTGTTTGCAGACGCACGATTTACAACATTGTTTTTGCCGTCTTCCAGTATTTACTTCTAATTTCCAGCAACCAAAAAACGTATTGGGGAAAATCGATTCACTTAATGTCTACAGTGTTCTCTTAACAACTGTGGTGTTTGCTTTACAACAGCTGCAAAAAATGTCAAAAATTCGGGTCCGATCACATGATACCTGTGATCGTAATTCTGGGCTCAGTTACGATTGTAAGTCAAGGGCTGCCATCTTCTGGATTCCTTTTTTTAACCATTAGTCCATAATTGATAACACTATTAGATTTTAGAGGCTTGGGCCCGCAAACAGTTCGTTGGGCAGCTTCAGCAAACTTGAAGGGGTCAATAATTTATACTGGGGTGTCTTTGCAGATACGATTTACAACATTGTTTTTGCCGCCTTCCAGTATTTGAGGGGCTGCCACAAAGAAGAGGGGGTCAATTTATTCTACAAAGCACCAGAGGGCAAGACAAGAAATAATGGGTGGGAACTAATCAAAGAGAGAGAAGCAACCTGGAATTAAGGAGAAATTTCCTAACAGTGAGGACAATTAACCAATGGAACAGCTTGCCTCCAGAAATCGTGGGCACTCCGTCACTGGAGGTTTTTAAGAGTGGACAGCCACTTGTCTGAAATGGTATACGTTCTCCCGCTTATTTATTTATTTATTTGATTTATTTGATTTATTTATTTGATACAGGCAAATAAAAACAGACAATATTATATAAAATGCAAGATTAAAAACTTATTATACTTTGCCTAAAAATTTAAAATATATAGAAAACTAAAACCCCATTTAAAATTAATAAAAACTATAAAAACCATAAAATTTAAGCCAGCCCCGCGCGAATAAAAAGATGTGTCTTCAGTTCACGGCGAAAGGTCCGAAGGTCAGGTATTTGGCGTAAACCCGGGGGAAGTTCGTTCCAGAGTGTGGGAGCCCCCACAGAGAAGGATCTTCCCCTGGGGGCCGCCAGCCGACATTGCTTGGCGGACGGCACCCTGAGAAGCCCCTCTCTGTGAGAGCGTACGGGTCGGTGGGAGGCATGTGGTAACAGCAGGCGGGCTGGGGGCTGGACTAGAAGACCTCCAAGGTACCTTCCAGCTCCTATCCTATCCCATCCCATCCCATCCCATCCCATCCCATCCCATCTCAAAGCTACTTCAGACACATTTTTGAAATTACAATGACTTGCCTTTCTGCCTGTTTGCAGACGCACGATTTACAACATTGTTTTTGCCGTCTTCCAGTATTTACTTCTAATTTCCAGCAACCAAAAAACGTATTGGGGAAAATCGATTCACTTAATGTCTACAGTGTGTTCTCTTAACAACTGTGGTGTTTGCTTTACAACAGCTGCAAAAAATGTCAAAAATTCGGGTCCGATCACATGATACCTGTGATCGTAATTCTGGGCTCAGTTACGATTGTAAGTCAAGGGCTGCCATCTTCTGGTTTCCTTTTTTTAACCATTAGTCCATAATTGATAACACTATTAGATTTTAGAGGCTTGGGCCCGCAAACAGTTCGTTGGGCAGCTTCAGCAAACTTGAAGGGGTCAATAATTTATACTGGGGTGTCTTTGCAGATACCAAATATTGTTCTTAAGTTCACCCTGTTTTCGGTACTTTATTTATGACGTAGACCATTTTAATGCTCTCTAAAGCTTTTTGTTCAGATTTTCCATTAAAGAAAAAAACCTCAATTGTTGGGTTTATTATAAAAAAAGAGTGTATTGTTATCTGTACTCTTATTTTGAAATACCGTACATCAGTTTATCAAACCAATTTAGCAAGCCTTTTGCAGTTAAGTCTGCAAAACATCTTTAAGTAACACTCCAGATAAGAGTCAAGATCTGTGCTGTCATCAAAGGATTCTTTAGAACTCTTATGGTAAAAAAGGGAGGAGGTTGTGAACTGAGACTGGGTAACTGATACATGAATTTCCCTCTAAACCCACCTCAATGGGTTATTAAAGCAAAAGCAAAAACACATTACACTATGCATTTAATGTTGCAGTTTACCAATCAAAATCTTTCTACATTGTGTTGGAACAGCTGTAATAAATTATTGTATATAATCACCACTGGTGATAATGCCCAGTTCAATACTCACTTGAGTCAAAAGTCCTTAAAGGAATTAGAAAAAAAACCATTCAGCGTTCTTTGATAATGAATTCTGTGTAGCTTTGGCCAGATTTACATTTTGTTAGAACACAAGATATTTTGGTTGTTAGTTATCAGAATTAGCCAGGGACAGTTATCCATGAGTGGAACAACTTGCCTTCAGGAGTGGTTGGTGCTCCCCCATGGGAATGGGACAACCCACCACAGCCAATTCACTGCAGCCAACTCACCTAGGACAAATTGCCGTAGGACAATTTTAGACTAGACTAGACTAGACTAGACTAGACTAGACTAGACTAGACTAGACTAGAATAGAATAGAATAGAATAGAATAGAATAGAATAGAATAGAATAGAATAGAATAGAATAGAATAGAGTGTGGAGATAGGATAGGATAGGATAGGATAGGATAGGATAGGATAGGATAGGATAGGATAGGGAGTGGAATTAATAGAACAGAACAGAATAGAATAGAATAGGGAGTGGAAATAGAATAGAATAGAATAGAATAGAATAGAATAGAATAGAATAGAATAGAATAGAATAGAGAGTGGAGATAGGATAGGATAGGATAGGATAGGG
Source organism: Ahaetulla prasina (assembly GCF_028640845.1). Taxonomy (NCBI): domain Eukaryota; kingdom Metazoa; phylum Chordata; class Lepidosauria; order Squamata; family Colubridae; genus Ahaetulla; species Ahaetulla prasina. Next base: position 1,882,108 of record NC_080544.1, on the reverse strand, counting down.
TAGGGTAGGGTAGGGTAGGATAGGATAGGATAGGATAGGATAGGATAGGATAGGGAGTGGAATTAATAGAACAGAACAGAACAGAATAGAATAGAATAGGGAGTGGAAATAGAATAGAATAGAATAGAATAGAATAGAATAGAATAGAATAGAATAGAATAGAGAGTGGAGATAGGATAGGATAGGATAGGATAGGATAGGATAGGATAGGATAGGATAGGGAGTGGAATTAATAGAATAGAATAGAATAGAATAGAATAGAATAGAATAGAATAGAATAGGGAGTGGAAATAGAATAGGGAATGAGACTAGAATAGAATAGAATAGAATAAAATAGAATAGAATAGAATAGAGAGTGGAGATAGGATAGGATAGGATAGGATAGGATAGGATACGATAGGGAGTGGAATTAATAGAACAGAATAGAATAGAATAGAATAGAATAGAATAGAATAGAATAGAATAGGGAGTGGAAATAGAATAGAATAGGGAATGAGAATAGAATAGAATAGAATAGAATAGAATAGAATAGAATAGAATAGAATAGAATAGAATAGCTTTATTGGCCAAGTGTGATTGGACACACAAGGAATTTTTCTTAAGTGTATAAGCTCTCATTGTATATAAAAGCTATAAATGATAAATCATGATCATAGTCATCATAAAAAATGTATTCATTGAGTTGAATTCATTGAATTCCTTGAGTTACTTATAAAGTAATAAAGATGGAATAAAAATCTAATAAATAAAATAAATATTACTCTTTTGGTTATAGCACCAAAATAGTTACTGTAATTATCTTCAGCTGTACTGATATTTTCTAGTCAGAAGTAATTAGGTAGTTGAAATAATTGTATATCTCTTTTTAAGATTACAGAGATGCTTTTTGGGCCTTTGATACATACACATGTATTTCTCAGTGCTTGTTTTTGAATTTTTGAATTTTTCTTTCACCAATTTAGTTTTTAATTTTTTTTTTGATGTTGTGCAAATAGGCAGTACTAATAAAAATGTAAAAATGAAACAATTATTTTATGTGTGATAAGGTCTTTTTCAGGGACTTTGATGGGTTACTATTTTCCAGTAAATCTATGAGTATGTATATGTGAATGTGAATGCATTTATTTATGTATGTATGTACGTATGTACATCTTACCATAGGGTAACACTGGATGGCTTACAGTTACACAAAATCTAAAATATAAAAAGGGAGCGGATAGAGGGAGGGGGAACCTGTTGTTATTATTGGGCCTACCGTTCCTGTCCTATTGTTCCCTTCATTATAACAAATTAACATAGTTGTTGCACGTTTTTACTTATATATACATATATTTCTTTCATGATAACTTGTTTTTATTTATGACGATGTTTGTGTATACTGTTGTGACAAAAATAAATAAATAAATTAAATAAATAAATAAATAAATGTTGTTGTTATTACTACAGTACTACTACTACTACTACTACAATATATACAATTGTATTCTATATAGAGATTTGTTCCTTGTAGAGTTTGCATTGCCTAACTCTGTTAATTTGCTTCTTTATTCAGTATCTGTATAACCTCAGCATTCCTTCATTAGAATAAAATTGAAGTTGTTTTCTTTTTAAGCATTATTTATTTTGTTACATTTCAAACTAAATGAACTTCTGGTTTTGTTTTCCTGGAACATTCGAATTTTAGGGGAATTATCGGTTACATATAAAATTGGTAATAAACTATATAATTAATATAGTGGTAATAAACTACATAACTAAAATACGTCCATTTTCGTTTCTTTGGACAATCTAAAGAATTAAGTAATTTGAAAGCCATCAAAATGTAACTTAAGTTAAAGATCTTATCAATTGACTTTGATTTTGACTTTGATTTGACTTTGTTAAAGTGTTAATTCTTTGGTATAGTTTTGCCTTTAAAACAGTTTAACGTGCTCTACGGTGTGATGGAAATCTAGATGTAATTACAAATGTTTCATTTTTTTTCTGCTTTAATTGCAGTGGATGATCCAGTTCCCCTACAAAGCCGCAACCTTTTTTGGCTGCATTGGAACTGATAAATTTGGTGAGATCCTCAAAAGAAAAACGGAAGAAGCCCATGTCGATGCTCACTACTATGAACAAAGCGAAGAACCGACGGGAACCTGCGCTGCCTGCATCACCAGTGATAACAGGTTGGCTATGTGTTCTGACCCAGCTGCCCAAACATGACAAACCCTCTGTAGTTGAAGCAATGATTCCTTTATTAGGAGCGCCAGCAGCCCCAACAAAAAGTTTCTTTCTCACCACAGGCTAATAAGTCTGTCCGGCAGGGCGATGAATAGTTGTCTGCCACACCTGTTCATCTCCACACCCTGCCTTTTATCCCCAGAGCTAGGGTAGGGCTTCGGTAGCAGTGGTGGCTCTTCCATCCCAAGGATCGGCACACAGATTACCACTGCTCTTCTTTCCCCTGCCTTCTGTGCATTCGCATGTCGGGCACTGGACCCAGATGCTCCTCCTCTTCCTCATCAGCCACCTCAAGACCTGGGGGCTGTTGACTCTCCAGTTGAGGGCTGATGGACAGTCCAGGCTCCGCCTCTGTCTGTCTCTCTGCCAGCTCCATTCTCTCTCTTCCCCCTTGGAGCTCTCAGGTTGCCTTGATGCTGACCCTGACTCCCACGCCACCTCCTCATCTGATTCAGCTGACAGGCCACAACATTATGTTCTCCTGAGACGTGGAGTAAACAAGCAGAAGATACAGGAAGCCCTTATCATGGCTTGCATTGTGGCAGAGGTCGCAACTAAATCTTACGGGCTACACCTGGAATGCGCCCCATTTCCATTTGGGGAAATAAGATTCCTGTATCTCACTGGGTGCTTGCAACCAACCAGATGGCACTCCTCTCTCTGTGTTTCTGAGGACTGCCTCCTGTGGAGGCCATTGCTGAGAAGGACTGGTACAAAGGGCCAGCAAATCAAATTCCTGATTTGAGCCTCACCTTTTGGCTGGGTCCACACACATAGCATAAACCCATAGTGTGCTTGGCTTGATTTGAGTTCAGTGTTGGCCGATGAGGCAAGCTGTGGTTTATGGTTTAGTTTGGTCTGCTCAGTGTCTCATGGCATAATGCAATATGCAGATTTGCTCTTGGTGTCATAATAGTATTACTTATAGCAGGATGATCTGGGTCAGAAAATTGGCCTATATTTATTTACAGGAGGATTGGACAGCCTCAGACAAGTAAAAATATGAAAAAGTAGCACCAGTACTCTAAAAATGGTAAGAAAAAATACTATTATTGTGGAGAAAGGAAATGGGTGTGAATTTCAGAGAGGGCAAGGTTTGTTTGTTTGTTTGTTTAAATGGATTTATATGGCTCCCCTCCCCACAAATGCAACTCTGGGTGGCTAACAGGAATTTTTAAACATAAAATATTCTACCCATCCTGGAGTATTTGATTATGCAAAACATTTTTGTCTAAGGGTGGCTCTAAAAGATATGAATTGGGATTCTTGACTCTATGGATAGTTTTAGTTTATTTTGAAAACAGTAGAAATTGGTTAGAATAAAAGAAAGGCATACATCTAGTTTAGTGAAAGGTACTTTTTAAAAGCCATCCTATTAATTCCATTTAAGGAGTGTCCCAGAGATTGTATGCAGTAGATAGTTGATTTTGACATCAAGTTTATTGAAGAGTTTAATTTAGAAATTGAAATTACGCAATGTTTCTCCTTAACTTCCTTGCTGTTGACACTATAAAATACGTCTCTGCTTTCTACACTGCATTTCAAAAGAATAAATCCATTTGTTTTTGTACTTCCCTGCACTTTTCATGATAAAATTAATTCTGCAGTTAGGACTGACTGTTCGGTTGTGAATAAGAGCTGTGATTATAAAATATGGATAACAATGCTTTCCTCATTATCTACACTATTTTTATACATTCATTTTTTAATCAGCTCAAAGCAATTTTGAAAAGGTGGCCTTTTTCTCCTTGTTTGGTAAAGAGTTTATATCTTGATTTTGGTGGAATAGCAGTGAACAGATTTTAGGTTTGAAAATTTGCAAAGTAAGAACATTGATAAAAGATAAAAATGTCTGTATGGATTTAGATAATTCTAATCACAGAAGATGAAAATCTTGACTGCATTAAATGTGCCCCATTTTGACAGCAGCACCAGGATCTTTGATAGTTTTTCTTATTAATACGCTTCTCAAGATAACAGAATTGTATTATACCACTGTACCAACCAGGCCTTTTTCATCTGAATGACATTTATTTTTAAATGTTCATTGTAGACTAAAATCCATCTCTGGCTTAACAGTCCAAACCAGGAGGTCTCCAAACTTGGCAGTGTTAAGACTTGTGGACTTCAACTTCCAGAATTGCCCAGCCAGCATGAGGAATCCTGGGATTTGAAGTCCATAAGTCTTAAAGTTGCCACATTTGGAGGCCTCCTGGTCTAAACTACATAGGACAATAGGTTAGTAAAAAGAGCTGGAAGAAATTTTCAACCAGGATATGAAAGAAGAGACCTACTTCAATCTCTTTTTAAGGCATAAGGCTCAGACATTAAATGAAGGCAGCTGTCTTGAATAGAACATCGCTCCTGGTGACTAAATGGACATGGCAAAGTTGTTTTCTTTGCAGCAGTTTTTTATTGCCTGCATTAATCTTCCTAATCTAACCTATAATTTTAGCATTTCCTTGTCATCTTCCATGTAAATACTCTATCCAACCGTGTTTAATTGTTTCAAGGTCATTTTGTTCTGTCCCCTTCTACAGGCAAATTAATCAAGTAAGACCAGCAACAAAATTGTGCAGTGTATTCCCCAATGTCTAATAAAAGAGAAAGTGGGGGAAATAATTCCTCTCTTTTTTTTTGCTTCTTATTTTCCCTGTCCTTTCTCTGCTCTAGGTAGAAAACCAGTTTGGGGCAGACCCATTGCTTGCTGCTGAAGCTGTTATGACATCACAGTGTCATTGTGTGTATCCTGGTGCAAATAACATGAACCATGTGTTTGTCTCATTTTGCATGGATGTCATAATCATATAACATCAGTGCTCCTGCCCCTGCTACCTTTTTACAATTATACGAGTGCAGGATGGCAAACACAAAAATGCATTCTTAACCCTTGCTTCCTATTAAAAGATTCCTGAAGATCACAGCGAGGGAAAATCCACCCTCTATTAAGATTCTTTTCCATTGATTTTTCCCCCCTTGTATCCCCAATATACCTTATATTCTGGAAGCAAACTAGTCAGGCTCTTTGATATTTTAATGCTTTTTCCACTTTTAATTGAAAAACCCTTTCTATTTCTTCCAGTGTATCAGTCATTAGGTTCTTTGGGGTATTTTTTCATACAGTATTAAACACTCAGCCACCCAAGTGGACTATTAGAGAAAACAACAATTAAATACAACACACTGGGATGAGTGTGCAGCTCCTACTTCTCAGCCTGCTAATGCTTTGTACATATTATTCGAAAAATTGGGACCACAGCGCAGAGCGGAAAGGTTAGGTAGCATCTTAGAGTACATGGCATGGTCTCCAGTGACATTCCATAAATTTGTTGATTAAATAATTAAGGGGTAGTAAGGAAATTGTAGTTATTCTATGAGAGGATTAGAAAGCTGACTTATTTTAATGATTTTTTTTAGGTCTCTGATTGCTAACTTGGCTGCTGCTAATTGCTATAAGAAGGAAAAACATCTTGATATGGAGAAGAACTGGAAACTGGTGGAAAAAGCTAAAGTTTATTATATTGCAGTAAGTGTGGTTAATGTTGCAAAATGTTCATTTGCATTGAGATCTTGAATTTTTGGCTCACAAATTACATTTTGTGCAAACCAAATCTTAGAAATGAATTTATATTTATGTTTTCATACACTCATGGTTTGACCTGCCTGTTGGCCTACTTGCTTGGGAAGAATCTATTCATTGTTATTTTCCTGATGTTTCCTAAATTAGTATTTGTTTCTGAAGTATATAGTATAAGAATATTCTTGCTTTGTTTCTTGAATGCAGACAAAAGTGTTTTGGATAGGGATAAGAGGGATAAGAATGATGGATGTTCCTTCTTTCATACAACTATGCAAGAAAATATTTGTCTAGAATATTTTTATTCACTTGTCTACCACAAGGCATCCAAAGAACTAAACAAAAATTAAAAGTTGTAGGATTATTTTAAAAAATAAAAAAAATTAGAAAGTTCTGTTAAGATTAAGGTTGACTCAGCCTTCCATCCTTTATAAGGTAGGTAAAATGAGGACCCAGATTGTTGGGGGCAATAAAGTTGACTGTGTATAATATACAAATAGATGAAGACTATTGCTTAACACAGTGTAAGCTGCCCTGAGTCTTTGGAGAAGGGCGGGATATAAATTCAAATTAAAAAAAAAAAAGATTCTCCCACCCCAAAAATCAAACAACCTAGAAAACTCTCTCTTGAGGAGGAAGTGGAGAGTATTGAGAAGAGGTGGGTGGTGCAGTGATTAGAATGCAGCATTGCAGGCTAACTCTGCTGACTGCTGGCTGCCAGCAGTTCAGCAGTTTGATTCTTACTTGCTCAAGGTTGACTGAGCCTTCCATCCTTCTGAGATGGGTAAAATGAGGACCCAGTTTGTTGGGGGCAAGAAGCTGATTCTGTAAACCACTTAGAGTGGGCTGTATGAAGCGGTATTTAAGTACTACTGCTATTAGTGGGAGAGGCTTGAGTACTGTGAGGGATAGAGCAGTTGTGTCAAACTGGGATAGAGGGATGTCAAACTTAAGGCCTAGGGCCTGTATCTGGCCCATGGGGCGCTTAGATCTAGCCTGCAAGGCCACCCTGGAAACAACAAAGGACCAGCCCACTGTGCCTCTGCTGGTGAAAACGAAGCACAGTGGGTCATGCACTGTCCTCCCAGACTCCTTTTATAGCCACGACAGCCTCTTGTAACCCTCTCCAAGTGAAAAGTACACACACACACCCGACAAGCTCCATTTTCACTGGCAGAAGGCTGCAGGAGGCCATCGTGGCCGAAAATGGAGCTCAGGAGCCCATTTTTGCTGCTGGAGTGCTCAGGCCACCGCAGCCCCCTCCACCCCCTGACAAGAGTGATGTCAAGCTGGCTACTACTTCCCCAGGTCAAATACAACCCTGATGCGGCCCTCAACAAAATCAAGTTTGACATCCCTGCTCTAGACCAATCAAGATACCATCAGAAGTTGCCTGGTGTGGATAGCCGGAACCTGGGGTGTAAAGTTCATCAGACTGACTAATTGCTTCTATCCATCAGGAGACAAATGACATTGTTAGAAGAGAGCAAATACTTCGGAGAATTACAAGAGGAAGGTGAAGTGGAGCTGGAGGCATAAAGAGGGGTGTTTTTTTTCATCGTCCCCACCAATGTTCAAAAAATCCAGGAAAATAAATTTGGTTACAATGGAGTTACCAAGACAAAGATGCATTCCTAGATGTGGTCTAGGACAGGGGTCTCCAACCTTGACAACTTTAAGACTTGTGGACTTCAACTCCCAGAATTCCTCAGCAAAGCTTAGTCTTAAAGCAAAGTCTTAAAGTTTGCCAAGATTGGAGAACCCTGGTTTAGGATCATCTACTACAAGTCAGGATTGGGGGGCAGCAGCAGACCTAAGTGCTAAGTTGTAAAGACTTCACTGTACATGATAATATGTAAGAAGATTATGAGATGCAAAGTCCTCAGACCAGAAGTCTGAGTATTTGTGTCAAAAAGTCCATATAGTGCCCATAAGAATGCAGTAGAAGTACCTCTCATTTTTACATGTATTGTGCGTGCAACACATGTAAAAAAAGGTGCAGAACTTCCAACACGTGCTCATGGATATCATGGCTTTCTGGACCCTCTTGTCCATGAATACCTCTGGTATTCATCTCTGGCCAAAAGCAGGAGAACAACTAGCAGGCTGAAATTAAAAGAAAGGTGATTCAGGCTGAATGCTAAGCAATAAAATTATTTGAGCAATGTTGGGTTCCCATTGGAGTGATGGGTGATGATTAACAGATAAACCAAGTTGGAAGGGACTTTATAGGTCATCTAGTCCAACCCCCCCCACCCCTGCTCAGCAGGAGACCCTACACCATTTCTGACAGATGGCAGTCCAATCTCTTCTTGAAAGTCTCCAGTGATGAAGCTCCGGCAACTTCTGTTCCATTGGTTGATTGTTCTCACTGTCAGAAAGTTCCTCCTTATTTCTAGGTTGAATCTCTCCATGGTCAGTTTCCATCTATTATTCCTTGTCTGGTGCTTTGGAAAATAGCTTGATCCCCTCCTCTCTGTGGCAGCCCCTCAAATATTGGAAGACTGCAATCATATCTTCCCTGGTCCTTCTCATCACTAGACTAGCCATGCCCAGTTCCTGCAACTGTTCTTCATATGTTTTAGTCTCCAGTCCCCTAATCATCCTGGTTGCTCTTCTATGCACTTTTTCTAGAGTCTCAATGTCTCTTTTATAGTGTGGTGACCAAAACTGGATGCAGTATTCTAGGTGTGGTTTTAGACAACATGTTGGGAAGGTCTTAATGAGCTTCTTCATTGAGAAGGGTTAGACTACGCAATGGCTGGTTCTTCCTATTCCTGCATTCTCTGATTCAAATTGTAGAAGGCAATTCTGACACATAGAAACAAATAATGTGAGTGTAATGTATTAATGACAGTCGCTTCCATCATATTACCTGAGGTCTGTAGAAACAGCTGGTGAGAAATGTGGAAAAAAAGAAAGAAAAGATTATCCAAGAGGAACAAATTCATTAAAAAATATTGTTTTCTTCAGCTAGTGTTAATGTTCCTCCAGACTGGCGTTTTGTGCAGCTTACTAAATATTGCACATCTGTTGTTGATTCTTGCATACGACTAAAAACATCCCTTTACAATCCATCAAGTAAATTGCTTGCAAAGGGTTACACAAAACAGTATAAAAGTGGGAATATACCTGACTCCATGCCTTCCTCTCAATGCTTGTCCTGGTTGGGCAGGTCAAGATGAGGCTTCCATGTGGGGACTGCAGAACCCTTGAGGCCTGCTCACTCAATCAACTAAAACTAATTATGCTTAATATCTCTTGCTGATAGGCATTGTTGTGCTTTTTTCCCCAGTTATGTCTTATTTTTTGTGATGCAGGCAGCTTCCAATAATGAGGTCATTCAGAGATTGCTGCTGGATTAGAATTTAATTGAACGATATATGAATCTTAACGAGTTCACAAAATATCAGCCCTGACTCTTTAGATCTTGAGGGATATCATCGGCCATTTTCTTTCTTTGATAATGGCTTTTCTTTCGGTCCCTTTGTGGACGTGTTTGCCAGGCTGTCTCTTTGTGGTGGTGCCTAAGAATAATACAAAATAAGCATCTACATCTACTTTTCTGTATATTAATCTGATTTACTAAGTCCCTTTGTTGCTCCACTTATAGCCTGTGAAACAATCCTTCGAAAATACATTTATTTGTTTGTATTAGATTGATAAGGCTGCCTCAATTCACAAATGCGTCTCTGGGCAATTGACAATTTCAAGAAACTTGAAAACGAGGAATTAAAAATAAAATATACCTTTGGAATATGGGAAAAAAAAAAAACCAGGAGAAGTAATTAAGGCCAATCCCTCTCCCCCAAATCGCATTCAAGTATCTCGCCTTGGAGGTGGAACGGAACCCATTTTGATCTGTGGTGAGCTGGCATTTATTTATTTATCAAACGTTGAAATGGCCTCCTTCGCTTGAAACGCCCACTGGCGCTATTGATCGCATCTTGAGAAATTACCAGATGCTTCTTCTTGTTGTTGTTTTTTTCCCCCTTCCGTCTCTACAGCCTTGAAATTGCAGCTAAATTTCCTTTGGCTCCTGAGAAAAGGCAGCCCGATTAGAGCATTTACAGCAAAGTCTGGTTGCTCTGCCCAGGAACCACCATGTGATTTTCACAAAGGAAATGTTGAACCGGAGCCAAATGTTTGGTGGCAGAGGCTGTTGCTAGGAAATCAAGGTCCTGAGGCAATTAATGACAAAGCAAGCAATAAGAAGAAGACAGAATTACAGATTTAAAAGAGGGAAAAAGTGGTTGGTGTTATAATTACCCAAAGAAATCTGCACTCATTAAATAGGCTGTTTTTATGATTGACTTTAATTGGAGGTTAGTGCAGATACTTAGCTCCTTTCCCACCCCTTTAAACACATGCATGTGCCCAGGCTGTAGAAATGCAGAACCCTCCTGGTCCACCAGGCGCTTTCCTGCAAATTGATCCCTACCGACAGATGCGTTTTCAAGGCCGCCATTTTGCATTAACCTATTGTGCAACCGTGTTTTCGGCTCTTTGGAACAAAACATCCACTCTTACTCCCTCAGATGGGTTGGGTAGAGTAGAAGAACGTCGAGTCGTGTAAAAAGAAGGCCATTGGCAGAAAGCTACCTGGCTGCTTTGATAATAATGGTTGATGCACAATTATTATTTTTTTAAAAAAAACATAGCCAAAGGCAGGGAAGAATAAGGGTTTGTGAACACACAATGTGGAGGGTTTTTTTTTCTCTCCTTCAGAAATTGCCCTTCGAGTAGCATGATATGAGCATTCTATATCTATGAAGGAGATGTGGAGTTTTAAAAATAGATGATAGATAGATAGATAGATAGATAGATAGATAGATAGATAGATAGATAGATAGATAGATAGATATAGATAGATACCGATAGATAGATACCAATAGAGAGAGAGAGAGAGACCGACAGACATAGATAGATAGATAGGTAGGTAGGAAGGTAGGTAGGTAGGTAGGTAGATAGATAGGACAGATTTCCTAAAGAGTATAATCCTGAGATGTTTTAGATGCAAGTGCCTAATTGTTCGCTCTTTTTTTTAAAAAAATTCTAGATCCTTTGTTTTAGTATAAGTTGCAGTAAAACCATTCCTGCAGTTTCTATTCTCCCCGTGCAATCTTTTGATTTGAAAATATTTCAGAGACAAATTAGTAGGTTTTGCATCCCCATTTTGCAATATTTTTTTTTTTGGTAAACTAGTTCCCTCCCTCCCCCCCTCCTCTCTCTCTTTTATTAAAAGGGTCCCTTTTACCGCACGGTGGAATTTGATTCCGTGCCTTGTCAGTCAAATCGTGAAGCACATATGACAGCCCTTGCAGGATTTTTCGAAGTGAATATTTGGGAAGAGCATAATGGTAAAATCCTCCAGATGTTTAATCAAATGCTGAACAATGGAGCCTCCGCAAATTCTACCCAGCCATCTTTGAATGTTGCTAATGAGAGGCCAATGCCAGGCTGTCTGCTTGTTAAATACCCTGGCATCCCTGGGGCAAGAAGACAGCTGCTCTAACTGCTATGAAATTTGGTAGCTCCGTCTCTCTTTCAGCTACCCTTGGGCTATAGCGCTACAGTTAATTTAGACCACCCCAGCACACCTCCTTCAGGGAATGTTTTTTCAAAGCTTTGTAATTAAAATGATAAAACATCGTTATTACTTTGAAAATGGTTATGTACAATTTTGCACTTGACAGATACCTAACAGACAGATGAGCACAGCGTGTAATTTTTACTGGCTTAATGGCTGGAGATCCAGCGTGTCTTTTTCCAAGTGGCATAAATAAATATATTCCACACTCCCCAGAGGCGAGTGGAAGGCCAGGCTTTATCTTTCGAAGAAGATTTTGAAATTCAGATAATTCAGTTGCTTGAACTCTATAAGGTTGTTTATTAAAACATGCCAGGTGAATGAATATGGATATATGTCGGCTCTGTTTTTTTTCTTCTGCAGGGAAAAAAAAAAGTAAACTGACTAAACAAAGTTGGGTTGAGGCAGAATATGCTTTCAGAGTTTGAAGCAAAAGCTCCTTTGTGTGGTAGAACCAGATTTGGTTGCAGGGGTGAAATCTACTTCCCTACTGGTTCAGAAATGCGCGCACATCATGTCTGATTTTAGATCCTCTGTGCATGCTCAGACGGTCAAAAACAGGTTACTTCCTGCTTAAAACCAGGAAATAACGATGTCTGGGTGGGTGGGCGGAGCCTCATGCTGCCACTGGTACCGGTTCACCAAACCATGCGCCGCCACTGCTACCGATTCGCCCGAACTGTAGTGAACCGGTACCATTTTATCCCTGGCTGGTTGTCTTTTCTTGATTGAGGCCTAAATCAAGATTATTTGATATCTGGTACAGGTAAAATGGTTTTATTTTTTTTTTAGTAGAAATTAGTTTGGAAAAAGATAGTCAAGAGCATAGAATTCTCCGTGAATTTGAAATTTGGAAATAATTCGACTGAAACATTGGTTTTGTTCAGAGAGCATCTCATGCTAAAGAAAATATTCCAGAGGCAGTTAGGAGTAAATATCAGTTTTTTGTAACCCCTCTCTACTTACAGTAAATCAACTGGGAGAACTCATTGTTAGCACCCAGAGGCTCCAGTTGGTCCAGAATGCGGCTGCGCGGGTGATAGAGGGAGCCCCTCGTGGCTCCCATGTGACACCTCTCCTGCGCAGACTGCACTGGCTGCCTGTGGCCTTTCGGGTGCGCTTCAAGGTTTTGGTAACTATCTTCAAAGCGCTCCATGGCATTGGGCCGGGTTACTTACGGGACCGTCTACTGCCACCAATTGCCTCCCACTGACCCGTGCGCTCTCACAGGGAGGACTCCTCAGGGTGCCGTCAGCCAGGCAGTGTCGACTGGCAACACCCAGGGGAAGGGCCTTTTCTGTGGGGGCTCCCACCCTCTGGAACGAACTTCCCCCAGGACTTCGCCAACTTCCTGACCTTCGAACCTTTCACCACGAGCTTAAGACACATCTATTTATCTGCACAGGACTGGACTAGAATTTTAAATTTTAAATTAGGTTTTAACGGGGTTTTATTATTTTATTGTGGTTTTAATATTCGGCCGTATTTAATAAGTTTTTTAAATTGGGGTTTTAACTTGTATTTATATGTACGTTTTACTTGGCTGTAAACCGCCCTGAGTCCCTTGGGAGATAGGGCGGTATAAAAATATGATTAAATAAAATAAATAATAATAATAAATTTTACTGACTGACTGTTCATCCAAACAAAAAGATTGGGAATATAATCAGTTCCAATAGAAGAGAATATGTGTAGCTCTGGGTTGAACTGTTGGTCCTTGGTGCTCTCTGAGCTTGTTTACTTGCAGATGTTTCATTACCCAACTAGGTAACATCATCAGCGAATGTGGGGCTTGCTCCCTATTTATAGTAGCTAGCCCTGCCAGTATTGCTGTAGGTGTGATTTTCTCCTTGGCAATTCTTTGATTAGGATATTGCTTTCTGCTGAATGTTTGTCTAGTCTTAATACCTGGTTATCTGAGGGTTGGCTGCTGGAGAGGATGTTGTTGTGTCTTGCCCGCCCCTCAGAGCAGCCGGGGCCTTCTTATCTGCTCCCGAACACGGAGGAATGTATGCCTCCCAGCCCCAGTCCTGGCTCCATGCCCAGACAAACTGCAGAAGAAGGAGCACCTCCCAGCCCCAGCCCTGACTCCATGCCCAGGCAAACGGAGCAGCTAGACCCCTCCCCCTCCTCCACAGCATGTGAGCCTGAGGAGGGTTTATTACCAACAGCTGATTGGAGTGACCCTCGCATCAGAAGATTGGATAGGCGGAGGCAACAGAAGGAAGGGAGGGGCAGGCCTTAATGAGTGCTGAGTCATGGAGCCACACCCCATGGCCTATATAAAGGATCTGCTTTCTGGCAGTCTCTGAGTCAGGCAAAGTCGAACTTATCTTGCTGAAGTCACTTACTGGTCTCCTGCCTGCTCTGAGGACTTTGCTAGGACTTTGGGCAGAGCTGCAGAGGCAAGCCTGATTCGGATTTCCCTGACCCGGCCGTCAGCGGAGGAGTGGGACACGACAGATGTATTCTGCTTTTTTGGTTTCCTTCTAGCATTTTTATTGTCTTTTTTGAATGGTTCGTAAATGTGGTTTATCTCTATATATCAGTGATTGCAAACCTTTTCGGCACCGAGTGCCCAAACCAGAACACATGTGCCAGAGCGCCAGAAACCCGAAGACCAGCTGGCGATGGCACATGTGCCCACAGAAAGGGCCCTGCGTGGCACCTCTGGCACATGTGCCATAGGTTCGCCATCGTGGTCAATTGATGACTGATTTGTCTGAATGCCGTGCATCCACGAAATCCTTACCATTTTGGAATTTGGCTTGGTTTAGGATGCTCCAAGCTTTCCGGTTGAAACCATGGTTGAGTCTGTCCATTTATTGTTTGATTAAGGAACTTTCAGCATATCTTCTGACAACTAATTAGTTTTCATTAATGTGCTCTGCTAGTCTTCTGTCTATCTGTCCTACATACTGTATGTTGTAAGTGACCCCTGTTTGTTCTGCTTCGGCTATTGGGTCTTTTGGTTTACGTACAAAGTTTTAGAGCAGAGGTCTCCAACCTTGGCAACTTTAAGCCTGGCGGACCTCAACTCCCAGAATACCCCAGCCAGCTTTGCTGGCTGGGGAATTCTGGGAGTTGAGGTCCGCCAGGCTTAAAATTGCCAAGGTTGGAGACCTCTGTTTTAGAGGGATTCAGTTGGTTTGCGTTCTACGGTCATGCCACATGGTTGTAATAGTCTGGTGGTTTCGGAGATGTTTTTAATGTACTATAATGTTATTCTTTTTATGGCTTGTGTTGGTTGTGTTATTAGTGGGTGGAATGGTCAGGCACCTTTTAACAACTTTTAACAAAGTTGTGTGGGTGTCCATTTTGTTGGAAGTTGTTGTATAGGTGAGCTGTTTCCTTTTTCTGGTGTTCTGAGTTGATGTAATGTGTTTGTACTTACCTGAACAATGTTCTTACCCAGCTCCTTGTGGGAGGTTGGATTTTTTTACGTTGGAACACTTGTTTAGTGTGGGTTATTTTTATAACATCAGTGCTAAATAACAATTGTCAGTGTTTCTGCCTTTCCATTCATTCTTCCGAGACCTTCAAACTACTTTGCTTATAAGTAGAAACATATTCTTAGAAAAAAAATTACAATGTTGTCATATATTTAGACTAAATTAAGCCCTGAGAATTTAGCAGTCTAAATTTTCATGTATTTTATTGGAGCTTCTCGGGTATTAAGAATGCATGGAGGCCCAAAGGATTGTAAGAATGCATGGACACCCAAGCACTTTCCTTCACTGGTGTCATCGGGGGGGGGGAGGAGAGGGGGCTTCAGTGAGCAGGCCTTAGTCTTTTTTTTTTTTTATTCAAAAAGTTTTACAAAAAAAAAATCCTCCCCCCAACCCCCCTCCCTTCACTAATACCCTCCCCCCTCCCCCCTGACTTCCCGGAACAAGCACAAGGTATAGTTAAAAATAAAACAAACATATGCTAAGAAAATTTTTCCCCAAAACTATTATACCAATTTTCCCCTCTAGCTCTGACTTCCTCCTAACATAACCAAAATCCTTCAGAAAATTTTAAAAAAAAATAAAAAATTAACAATTAACAGTAATAAAATATATAAATCAATAGAACAAATTAATCCTAAAGTATTTAAAACCAACTAAAGCATAAAAATCCAATCCAATTCAAAAAATATCTCCCTTATAGCTTCTATAACCATATAATTTCCCCCCCGGGTCTTTCTTACATAAGATCTTTTGAGAATATTCTATTTAAAATTCAGTGCAACACATTATAAAATTTCAATACAGAAAATTACAATATCTATTCAACTTTAGTCCTTCCTCATCAAAATCCAGTATAGATCCAAATATCTAGTCTTTTATGATAGATATAAAACATATAATCAACCCATTTCTTCCAGATCTTCCTCACAAATTGTCTTTCCAGGACACTAATATTTTTGTCTATTAAAAGCAGGCCTTAGTCTTGATAACCTCAGTGGCCCCTTTTACTTTAGAACTTCACGATTCTGCAATAGGTCAATATTGAAGAGTAAGAACAGTCCTACCAGTGAAATAAGCAGAATGTATTTCTTCTTCTTTCTTTCTTTTTAAGCTTCCTAGACCAATTCTGCTATCTAATTAATTTTAAAAATCATACACATAGTGAAAATAACAGTTTGGGAATCATCATCAATATTATTGAAAGAAGGCAACTTGAAGAGATGTGGATTTGAACTCCCAGAATTCTTCATCCTGCATTGTCAACACCTCTTCAAGTTGCCAAGACTGAGGCACACTGGGTTAAAGCATTGGACACTGTATTTTTAGATCTTCCAATGGTGCCCCAGTTGCCACTGTAACTAAGGCCATCATCTTGCTACCCTCTTCTCTTTCCTTCTGTCTTTCCCAGCATTCAAGCTTTTTCTAGGGGATGGGGTCTTTGAATAAAGTATCCAAAGTAGGATGATTTGAGCCCCAAAAAGGATTTATTCCAAGTTGTAATGGCAGCCCATAGCAAAATTTTAAAGTGAACTGATTAAAATGAAGAAATCTACTCTTCGAAGTCAACCCATTAAAAGAAAAATTGCACCACAAATGATCAGAATAATATTGCATACTTTGGTAATAGGTTCCTCGGTTCAAATAAAGGATTAAATTAAAATAACATAGATATGAGATCTCACCAACTGACAATATTGCAAAAATTTGGGGAAGAATATTCCCATGATAATATGTTCCCAGGGAGGATGAACAATTGAAAGTTGTTGAATCCCTCTTGAATTTAATATATTTCATATGATGTGAACTTTATTTTTTTCCACCTAGTCCCAAGTGCATTGCTAAATTCATTTTTGAAACCAGAGTACAAACCAACAATGTAATTCATATCTGATAAATGCCATTTTTTAACCCAACAATATGTCAGCGCCCTGCTAGGATCATTATTCATCTTTGCAATATTTGAGTTATGCTGCCAAAATTATAACAATGGTTTGTATTGTAAAGTGTGTATTAAGATAATAAATTAAAAATCACATTTAAAATTAAAATTGACATTAAAACTAAAATACTCAAGTGCTAAAGGCAAGGAGAAACCTTTTAAAGTTTCACTCGAAAGTTTTTATGCCTATTTTATGAGGAATAAAATAAAACTAATGTAATTGTTAAAAAAATATTTACTATCCGATAATAAAATTGCAAACTTTCTAATCATATTTGCTTCACACAATTTTCATTGTAGACTTTATTGTTTATTTACGTAAACACAATTCTTCTAAATTTTCACTGTAGTTTCTAAAATATGAAGTCTGGCTCTTCATATCAGCCTCTTCAGACATAATCTAGTAATGTTTACTGATATAAATTGACTGGACTTCTGGTCGGCTCCAGAATTGAATGGGGGGATTCCAGTTAGGACCTTTGTGGCTCTTTGAGTGTTTAAGGTTGCTGACCTCTGACCTAGACTCACAGTTACTGCTCAGTGAGCAAATGATGGACCTGACCAGTTCCCACACCATAGAGATTCCTCCTAGTGTGGCGTCCTGTTTCCTTTGCTGACTGGAAGTCCAGTTCCCCCACCATAGAGTCTCCTCCTAGCGCAGTGTCCTTTTTCCTCTACCTGTCCTAACCGAAAGCCCTATCAATTGTGGAGCCGACCAGCGACAGGGAGCTGCAGCAGAGGGATGAAAGAGCCACGGGAAGCTCCAGAGCCGCAGGTTGCTGACCCCTGGTCTAGGTTGAACCCCAAATTGTGCAGCAGCTCTGTCTTGGGGAAACACCATCCAATTCAAAGTCATCAGACACTGGGAAGCCACAGATCCAAAGCCCTTCTATCATGTTTATTTATTTATTTATTTATTTATTCATATTTGTATACCGCCCTATCTCCCGAAGGACTCAGGGCGGTTCACAGGCAAGTAAAAACATATATGTACAAATTAAGAAAACCATTAAAAAACTTATTCTAAAAGCCAAATTATTAAAAAATAGTATAAATATTAAAACCAATTAAAACCCCTATAAATTTAAAAACTAGTCCAGTCCTGCGCAGATGAATAAGTGTGTTTTAAGCTCGCGACGGAAGGTTCGGAGGTCCGGAAGTTGTGAGTCCTGGGGAGTTCGTTCCAGAGGTGGAGCCCCCACAGAAGGCCCTTCCTGGGCGTCGCCAGGCAACACTGCCTAGCTGGCGCACCCTGAGAGTCCCTCTCTGTGAGGCGCACGGGCCGGTGAGAGGTATTCGGTAGCAGTAGGCGGTCCCGTAAGTAACCCGGCCCTGTGCCATGGGCGCTTTAAAGGTGGTTACCAAAACCTTGAAGCGCACCGGAAACCACAAGTAGCCAGTGCAGTCTGTAGAATAGAATAGAATTTTATTGGCCAAGTGTGATTGGACACACAAGGAATTTGTCTTGGTGCATATGCTCTCAGTGTACATAAAAGAAAAGATCGTTCATCAAGGTACAACATTTAAAACACAATTGATTGTCAATATATCAATATAAATCATAAGGATTGCCAGCAACAAGTTATAGTCATACAGTCATAAATAGAAAGAGATTGGTGATGGGAACTATGAGAAGATTAATAGTAGTGCAGATTCAGTAAATAGTTTGACAGTGTTGATGGAATTATTTGTTTAGCAGAGTGATGGCCTTCGAGGAAAAACTGTTCTTGTGTCTAGTTGTTCTGGTGTGCAGTGCTCTATAGCATCGTTTTGAGGGTAGGAGTTGAAACAGTTTATGTCCAGGATGCGAGGGATCTGTAAATATTTTCACGGCCCTCTTCTTGATTCGTGCAGTATACAGGTCCTCAATGGAAGGCAGGTTGGTAGCAATTATTTTTTCTGCAGTTCTAATTATCCTCTGAAGTCTGTGTTTTTCTTGTTGGGTTGCAGAACCGAACCAGACAGTTATAGAGGTGCAAATGACAGACTCAATAATTCCTCTGTAGAACTGAATCAGCAGCTCCTTGGGCAGTTTGAGCTTACTGAGTTGGCGCAGAAAGAACATTCTTTGTTGTCCTTTTTTAATGATGTTTTTGATGTTAGCTGTCCATTTGAGATCTTGCGATATGATAGAACCTAGAAATTTGAAGGTTTCTACTGTTGATACTGTGTTGTCAAGTATTGTGAGAGGTGGAAGTATGGAAGGGTTTCTCCTAAAGTCTACCACCATTTCTACGGTTTTGAGTGTGTTCAGTTCCAGATTGTTTTGGTTGCACCACAAGGCTAGTCGTTCGACCTCTCGTCTATATGCGGATTCGTCATTGTCTCGAATGAGACCAATCACTGTTGTGTCATCTGTGAACTTCAGTAGCTTAACAGATGGATCATTGGAGATGCAGTCATTGGTATACAGACAGAAGAGAAGTGGGGAGAGCACAAAAAGAGAGTGGAGAGCCAGTTGTCCGGAATGGCATAGGGTCTCCTGTTTTGCAGGGGGTTGGGCTAGAAGATCTCTAAGGTCCCTTTTTTTCCAAATGATCTGCCCAGCTATTTTGTCCAGCAGATGCTGTGAATGTTCCTTACAGTGGTATAAATATAATTGAGTAAAAAAGATTTACTCAGATTAGATTTAGATAATACTGTTGTACTATTTTGCTTATCTTTGAGCTTGTCAGGACTGGCTTTGTTTACCTTAGTCCTTAGTAATTTAGTGCAGCAATTAATAAAGGAGGAAAATATGGAGTGATTTCATTAAATCACAGAAAAATAATTTAAATAAGCATTCTTCCTCCATAAATTATCTTTGCCCTTTTCTCCATAAATTATCTTTGCTTTTATCTAGATAAATGAACATCTATGCATTTGATATATTAGCTACATTTTCTCCAATTGCCTCTTTTTTGTTAGATTCTTACCTCTCTTTTATTGCATTAGTGTGATGGTGCAGCAAGGCTGTAAAGCAGAGGTGGGAAATGATAGCCCTTTTATGACTTGTGGACCAACTCCCAGAATTCCTGAGCCAGCATATTACAGACCAATTTTTTTTCAGCTCAAGTTCCATTCACTCAAGATGTAGGTAATTTGGCATCAACCATGATGACCTTCAGTGATTTTTTGAATTAAAAAGGCACCACTACGCAAAGATTCTGCCACGTAGGGTTGTGTTGAGGGAGTGGAATGATAAGAAGTGTACTACTTTTAGAAAAACAAAAACAAAATACAATGGAAGGCAAAATATTAAATCAAAAAGCTAGAATATAAATCAAAACAGTACTTTGGAAGCTTGCATCCTTTAAATACACTCTCATAAATCTGAATAAAGATAAAATAATAATTCACAATATTTCATAATATTAATAATAATATCAAATTGTTTACTATTAAATGATATTAAATAAATTAAAATCTATTACACACAATAAATTACAGCCTTGAGACCTTTCCATTTTTATGAACGATATTCTTTTAGAAACAGCGAAGAATAAATAATTTTCTCCAGTAAGCTCTATCCCTGATTTGGTCCTTCAGGAGTTCTAGCACTGCACTGTCCATTCATCTTGGTCCTGGTTTTCCTCTTTCTATTTTTCCTTCCACTTTTCCCAGCATGATGGACTTCTCAATAAGGCAGCGTAGCAGGATGTGACGTGGAATTTACCAGTTACTTCATACTTGCAACTCTTACAACTTTGAATCTGTCAGATAGTATAATTAAGTTGTTAATTAATTTTACAGAACATTCTATGCTCCACTTCATTCTGTAACTCAGGTACTTAGATCTGGCCTGCGGGGCCACCCTGGAAACAGTGAAGCCCACAGTGCTTCTGCCAGCAAAAAGGGGTTCCTGAGCTCCGTTTCCATTGGCAGAGGGTTGCAGGAGGCCCTGGTGGCCGAAAACAGAGCTCAGGAGCCCCTTTTCTCTGGCAAAGCACTCGGGCCCCAACAGGTGCCCCTGACAGGAGTGACGTCGAGCTGGCCGCACCCAACCTGGCCACACACCCCTGGCACCCCTAGGTCAAACAACCCTAGCGGCCCTCAATGAAATCGAGTTTGACACCCCTGCTGTAAGTGGTACAGAGATAATCCGGCTATGGACTCCGGTACGCTTTGACCTAAAACTATCAGTGTAATAAATAGCTTGATCATTTTTTTTCCCACCTCGTGTCTAGAAATATGTGCATGTAGGAGAGTCAATGGGGAGGAAATCTTTCATTTAGCTTGAAGAAGACAGCCGTGCCAACTACCGCAACTCTTTGGATTGACTCCAAGTTCCAACTTTTGCAGTCATGTCAACAGGATCTGACTTGCTAATTTGCCTTCTGTAAAGCAAGACATTACAGGATTTGACTGATTGGTTGTCAGTATTGTGATCCTGTGGAGAAACCCACTGATCTTAATGGGCTGTCTCTACTTCCTCTGGGGAATTAAAGAGAGTTGCTGTTAGTCTCTCCCTTGTTCCGTGATGGCTGTTAGCGCCCATTCTTATAGAAAAAAAGTAGACATTAACTTTGAAGCTTTCTCTATGTCAATAACACTTACTTAAATCTGCCTATGGTTTCTATGTGGGTGTGCAGTCATTCTCAAGGACTAAAAGCACATTTGTTTTAGATCAGTAAAGCTGACATCTCTTAGAAAAGGCAGGAAAAGAGTGGGAATTCCTATCCTGAGGTAACATTCAACATCCTCAGCATTTATTGTGGAATGAACGTCATAATGACTTTGAAAGCACTGTCAAAAATTTTGACTGTAAATGCACAACTCCGGTTAGAATAAGACAGGAGGTTAATATCAGGCGCAAAGGGTCAGGACCATACATTAGGAGGTTGCAGTTCAAAGATTTATTGCTCAAGACTACAGAAGAATCTAGTCAACTAAAGTTCAATACTAAATTGGTGCCATAAAACAGTCAGTGGAATTCAAGGAGGGTTGGATTTGGACCATCATCTCCAAGCTAATGATGCACTTAACTCTGTCCCCAGCAGGGGTGGAATTCACATAATTTACCTGCCAGTTCGCCCAGCACCAAAAATGTGAGTCACCTATGCGCATACACCCAGCCTTCTGCGCATGCATCTGGCCTCAAAAATGTGCTTAAATAGGACAAAATAGAGCCGGGGCAGGTAGGTGGACCCATCTGCGATTTTCACTACTGATTTGACCAGTCTGGACCGGCTGAATACCACCTCTGGCCCCCAGCTCTACCTGTTCTTCTCGTACATCTACTATCTCAAACTATGCTACACAAAATGCCTCAGTGTTCCTGGTGCAACTCTTAACACTCTTCCAGAGGTCCTCACCCAAATATATTGTTTTAATGTGATGGGTGGGAAACATTATTAAACTGATGGGCCAATAATATTAAAATATTTTCACTAAATTAATATTACATCCAGTTGAATCAATGAATCTGTGGAGAAAATATTAGCTATGAGGCCACCATTCTTACTTTTTTGATATCTCTGCCATGGAAAGTTTGCATATCCAGATCCTGTCCTGGCCAGATATGCGGTCTCTGGCAGGCTACTCATAAGCCATATTCAATCTCTGACTTACTGAAGTATGGGAATATAAATTGAATCCAAAGTATAATAAGCAAATGTAGAAAAATAATAATAATAATCCGATCAACTGGTCTAAAAAGTAAAGACTTTCTTTGGAAAGCATAAAGTTTTCAAGGGAAGTCTCTGAAACACTGAGTATGTTTCTGCTTCTAATAGTGGCCACAATTGATTCCATATGAGAAAGAATTTGCGGAGAAGGAATTTGAAGTGCAGGAAAAGTTCATATAGGAAGAGTAAATGCAGGATTCCATGGTAGAGCATATACATATGACTAGTTTTTTCTGATGAATGAGCAAACAGCCTTTGTGTAGCAGCTAGAACTTCAAATCCTTTGAAAGGCAACCTCATTATTTCATTCTATTGATTTCTTTATTAACTAGCTGATAACCCGGCGTTGCCCGGATATTTATTTATCCCAATCCTGTATTAGACAGGAAGAGCAACTTCACCCTGAGCCCTGATTTCAATGAGAATTAGTTAAAAATGTTTTCTTTGTGCCCCCATAAGCATCAAGTAAAACGATACTACCTTGTTGTTTTGCTAGCTGATCCATGATCATTGGGCATGCTTTTTTCTGATCTTGATTTAGAAGTGGCGTCTTGTCCGTGATATATGCACTAAGCTGTTTGACGTAGTTCTTTTCTTGTATGTAATCTGCGTGAAGTACGTTGTGTTGGTCTCGTAGTGGTGCAGGCAGGCCGAGCAAAGATAATTCATGGCATATATTTGTCCTCAAGAATAATCAAAGCCTTGTTGAAAATTTCCGGACCAAATATAATTTCTAATGTTGGATTTTCCCCCTTACCAGAGGGAGCCCCCTTGTGGAGTACTGTGAAGCCATTACCATGGCAACTCCACTGTGCTACACAGTAGAAGCCATTTTAAGGCAGTCCAGTAGAAGCCATTTTAAGGCACAACAGGCTGTATCTTAACAGAATACATACTCCAAGGGGTGTTAGAGGTGTCTTACCCCACAGTATTTCTTTTCAGAGAGTAAGTCATCTGTGTACCAAGTTTGGTTGAAATTGCTCGAGACATTCCAGAGTTATGCTGGAACACACACACACACACACACACACACACACACACACAGCCATTTATATATAGAGAGAGAGATTTAGATAGAGTACATTGCGGTAATTTAGGGGTGAAAAACAAATCATACTAATTGTTTTTTTCTGTTGGTTGGAATAATCAAGAAAATCAATGAAAGATGTTCCATCCAAGCTTTTGCCACCTGAAAATTTGAGGGCACTGCCAATCCACCGCATTGCCCAACCAACAGATATCTTCCAAGTTTGCCTGTTTACAAATAACGCCCCCCGCCCTTAATTATCACCTGTGCTTTATCAGGTCCTTCATTGAAACCGCTGGGTTCCTTGTGAATCTTAGATGTATGTTCAACATCATGGCCATCTCATCCAGAGGTTACAGCTAATTCTGGAATTATGACCCTAATTGAGTCAGGAATTGTGGTCATACATTAAGCAGGTCATCATGTGATGGTGCCCAATTTGGCAACCTTTTTTTTTCCCCCAGCAGTCATTAAGCAAACACCATAGTCATTAAGAAAACCCATTGTCTGCAGTGGGCGGTTTTTTGAGTTTTTTTTGCCAGAAGTAAAATAAACTTCAAATCTAGGTCATAAGTACCTTTTTGGGGAGGGTCCGTCATAACTTTGAGTGGTCCTTAAGCAATTAGTTGTAAGTTGAGGATTACCTCAATTTGCCTGGATAACCAGTCTGAGATTGTACCAATATTTAAAAGACTAGCCTTGGAAGTAGCCCTCATGCAGGGGAACCTTTGTCTCCCAATATTGTCCCAAATGTGCTTTTTCAAGAGGCAATTGGACTTTCTTGTTTTTTTTTTCTTTTGAAGACGTTTTGCTTCTCATTCAAGAAGCTTCTTCAGCTCTGACAGGATAGTGGGGAATGGAAGGATTTATATTCCTTGGAGATAGCTGGTCATTTGCATCCTTTTAGAGGGTCCTTGAAGCACTTGGAGGTTTACCTGTGTCCTCAGAATCACCTGAGTGGTGTTCCTGGTTCCTGTAGTTTGCCATTTTTTCATCTGGAAATCCATTCCTACTCCCACACCATTCAATGGGTGTTCATCCCAAACTGCATAGATAAAAGTCTGTAGAATTTCTCAGTCATCCAGGCCATGGTTGTCCAAAGGTGCTTTTTCAAGAGGCAACTGAACTTTTTTGTTTTTTTCTTTGAAGACATTTCTCTTCTCATCCAAGAAGCTTCTTCAGCTCTGACAGGATAGTGGGGAACGGAACCATGATCTGGATGACTGAGAATCTCTACAGACTCCTAATATTGTCTTCCTCTGAAACCAGCCTTCCAGAAAGGGGGGTAAATCTTACACCATCTCTCTAATATGCTGCATGGAGAAAGGCAGAGAATAAAAGACCAAAGTGTTATTTATTTCATTTGGGGAGGAAGGTTCTTGCTAATGGGAGCAAAGTGTTGTTCCCACTGATGGGCAGGCTGTTTTCTCTGGTCTTGTCCTTCCTGTCCCTTCTAAGAGCTGCAGTGGTGCAGTGGATAGAGTGCAGTACTGCAGGCTATTTCTGCCAACTGCCAGCTGCCTGCAATTTGGCAGTTCAGATCCCACCCCACCAGGCTCAAGGTTGACTCAGCCTTCCATCCTTCTGAGGTGGGTAAAATGAGGACCCAGATTGTTGCGGGCAGGAGGCTGACTCTGTAAACCACTTAGAGGGGGCTAAATAAGACCTCCCTGGATAATAAGCCCAATCGGGATGTTGAGTGCATGCGCTAAAATACCCCCCCAAAAAAATAAGCCCTCCCTGAAAATATTTAAAAGCATGCTCAGGCGATCCCCGTCATTTCCTCTGTTTAGAGTTAGGGAGACAGAGCTGGAAATCAGGTAAGATGGCAAGAGGAGCCCCATCTTGCTCCAGGTACCCCAAAATAATAAGACTTCACCAAAAATAAAGCCAAGCATTTATTTCGGAGTTCAAAAAAATATAAGGGAGGGTCTTATTTTTGGGAAAACAAGGGTAAGTGCTATTGTTATTGCTATTGTCCTACCTAGAGTTGCCTGATTCGGACAGAACAGAAATTTAGCACATCGAGAAATGAAGTCCCGTAAATTTGCAGACCATTGCTTCTTTCGCATTAATAAAAGTTAGAGCTTTGAAATGCCTGGACACTGCATGATTACAGTGAATTCCATTTATAGCCTTCCTTGATTGCAAGGAAATTTAATAGAGCCAACTTGCGTAACAAGGAATCAAAAGCACTGTCTATTTAATAATAGCGAACTACCTTGCAATTAAAAAGAGGGGTTGATTTCCTTTATTTTAATGGTGGTTCTTTGAAGATGTTATTTTTTTTCCCAAGTAGAATGACATAAAATGTGGTTTATTAGATGGGATGATGATGGCATATTTCATACTTGTTCAGTGGAACTTAGAACAATATGTTGGAGCTTGGTGCTCTTAAAGCTGCAGGAAATAGCTTTTTTCTTCACGACAAGGGCTGCTCTACAGTCATTTCTCCTTTTTTTTTTCCTGTCTTGTCTTTAAAGTTCAGGAAGTGCTTGAAATTTATGGCCAGCCTTTGAGAGCAGAAAAGCAGATTCAGCCCAGAAATATTTCCTGTTGAGATATTAATTTAATTCCACAAGCAAAGTTGGTTTTTCATTTTGTAAAGCAGAGCTTTGAAGTTGCAATTCATTGCTCTGGGTTATCACGATAATCACTCTTAGTTTAGATGCTGAACTGATTATCAGCCTATCTAATGGGAAGAATGTATCATTTTGGCTTAATAATATATTAATGAGTTTTGACATAGGCTAGTTGATGTCTCTTTTTAGGAAAGAAACCTGAATGAACTCTTCATTACTTACCCTCAATTATATATGCTTTCATTTGAAGTCTGAGTACTGCTTAGAAGTTAATTGTTGAACCTTTAAGTTGAACCTAAAGGTCTCTCTACAGACCTTTAAGTCTGCGTCATTCAGGTCATGGTTTCCCATAGGTGCTTTTTCAGGAGGCAACTGGACTTTCTTGATTTTTCTTTGAAGATGTTTTGCTTCTTATTCTTTACTACCTTAACTACCTAAGGTTTGATTTTTGTATCATTTCTGATGACTTATAGTAGCTGCTATTGTAGCAGAACCATGATAATATTGAAGTTAGATGGTTGATAGATGCCATCGGGTTAGACTTGAACTCTGCACGGAGAAACCCTCACCTATTGTGTGAGTTTCTGTATACTGATCATCTATCTCATCAGGGGAACTGTCAATCTTTATTTAATCCAAGATTAGCTGGTTCTTTTTGCGCACTTAGTAATCATTTCTGAACCCATAATTTAAAGAGAGTATCTTTCTTCTTTCTCTCGCTCATTCTCAGTAGCCAGCATTCGCAGCTATACCTGACTAGGAAACAGGACTGCAGCTGCAGTGAGACTGACCTTTCTTGTCCTTAGTGTCATCTGCCATTTCTCAAATAGTGTTTTGGTCAACTAATTTGATACCAGCTGTCATTTTTCCCAGCCTCACCATTTTGATAACATATTAACTAGATAAGATAGGACGACAATGGGCATCATTTTGTCTCATTTTGATCTACTCTACTGTTTCTCCAGACTTTACTTCTTACAAAAGATTCTTGTGTCTTGTAAAGGTTCCTCAGAAATTCAAGTATTCTGGTAAGCTTTAACATATTTTACATTCTGGCATATTCTCCATAATCAAAGGCCTGATTGTAACCCCCTTCTTGTAGTTTTCTTGTAATCTTGTATACCTGTAAGTCTCATTATCTGTCTTGTCATCATTATGTCAACTATTTCAAAACACAGCCTATTCATTTCTTTTTTCCTTTGTGTGGCTCTAATCACACAGAACAGGAGACTTACCAACTGTGATATGATTCTAGCCATATCTGTGCATACATAGGATTCTAATTGTTTCCAGGCCTAGAAATATAGCTACTCGCTGGACGCTCGTGGTTCGCTATGAAACTATGTGATCGAGCTTGATAAGTTGACACTTAAAGCCTGAAACCTAATGTAGAATGTGTAATTCCATAGCATCAGAGCATGTTAATATAAGGCAACTGGCAGTTGGAACAGAGGGGGAGTGGGAGTAGAATGTCCCAGCCCGCAGGCCGGATGAGTCATGCGCTGGCCACACCCGGTTTAGCGAAGGGGTAGCATCAGTGTGTGTGAATATAAGGCAACTGGCAGTTGGAATAGGGTTCCTTTCAGGTGGGGAAGGGGAGTAGAACATCTAACTCCTTAGCATCAGAGCATGTGAATATACTGTATAAGAATATACTGTATATAAAATACTAATGATCTGATGGTTATTTCGAAAAATCCTAAATGCCGAAGGTGCATGGAACGTTGTTACCTTCCCACCAAAGATAGCTTCTATTTTTCTACTTGCATTTTTTTCGTGCTTTCGAACTGCTAGGTTGGCGGAAACTGGGACAAGTAACGGGAGCTCACCCTGTTACGCAGCGCTAGGGATTCGAACCGTTGAACTGCCAACCTTCTGATCAACAAACTCAGCATCTTAGCCCCTGAGCCACCATGTCCCTTGAAGTGGTTACCATAGAGCAAATTATGGATTCCGATTTGCAGAAAGGAAATCCAAGGAACTTCCCCCTTTTTGAGAAGACACTAACATACTCGCTTCACAGAATACAGTTGAAATTTTGGGCCACGTGCTGTCCATAATGCCAGTTTTATGATCAAATTCATCCCTGCCGCTTCCAAGCAATAATCTCTGGCAGTCTAGAACAGGGGTCTCCAACCTTGGTCTCTTTAAGACTTATAAACTTCAACAGCAAAGCTGGCTGAGGAACTCTAGGAGTTGAAGTCCACAAGTCTTAAAGGGACCAAGGTTGGAGACCCCTGGTCTAAAAAACCCCTATTTTTCTTTTTTTTCCCCTCACAGACCGTAACAGTGACGTCATCTTGAAAGTGGCCAAATGTTATTCCAGAGTTTGCGTTATTAGAAAAATAGTGGAACTTGACAATATTCAGACAGGCTAGAAACAAATGATGTAACTTGGCAACAGCGACTACATTTTTGTGCTATTTTTGTAGTGCTACTTTATTTTTTCCACACGGGGAATGATTTTCTTTTGTATTTTTACAAAGTGGTCATTTAGTAATTTAATGTGAACTATTTTTTATTTTTTTTTGCATTCTGGTATTTGTATTTATGACTATAAAGTGCCACAATAATGATATTCTATATATAATTCTAGCATCTTTTCTTCCTGGGAAAATAGAGGGCAGGGTTTTTAAATTGTTTGCCCACTCCTCTCTTAAAATGCAAACACAGTTCATCTTTGCTGTTGTATGTACCAGTGTAAGCCTTCCGGACAACAAATTTACTCTTGAAGTTGCTACTGGTTTCCAGGGTGCTTATTTGTTGATGGCATCACTTGGCAGGCCACAGTCCTGTCCTTGGATATGGGTTGTGTGCTTGTTGGGTCAGTAACAAACCAACTGTTATTGTTACTGCATCCTACTAGTGTTATCATTAGCCATGGCAGTTTATTCATCAGAGCTTATACTGCAGCTAACCATTACATCTAATGGGCATCCCCGTTCAAGTTCACTTTAAACCTTACCTTTGCATTTAACTGATTATACATCCTTCGTTCTTTTGTGATTGGCTTAGTTCAGGAGCATTTCTTTCTCTCCTTCATGCAAGTTATTAATAAATATCTTGAAGTGCATCCTTTGGCACTACTCTTGATGTCAATCTCTAGTTCAGGAGTTTTCAAATTTGACAATTTGGCTGGCTGAGGAATTCTGGGAGTTGAAGTCCACAAATCTTAAAGTTACCAAGTTTGGAGATCCGTGTTGTAATTGTTGAACAATCATTGGGGAGTACCCTTTGAATATAATATTCCAGCCTGGTATGCAGCTACTTATTTGTAAGCCCATCTAGTTTATCAATAATGAACTTCCTAATCAGAATGTAATAAGTTACCTTGCGAGGTTTTTCTTAAATTCAGGATATATTATATGTACCATGTTTCCCCAATGTACTAAACTTCTAATTTATTTCCTTTAAATGTGGTATAATAATAGCTTAGCAAGATTTACCCTTAACAAATTCAACAGTTAGCATTTCTGGTTAAGAATTGGAAATTTCCGTTTTCCTGCTTCCTGCTTCCATTCCAAGTTCCAGCTAAGCATATTCTGATCTTGGCAACAGAGTGGAGAAGAATTAAATTAAAGAGTGGCTAAGATGCTGAGCTTGTCAGTCGAAAGGTCGGCAGTTCAGCGGTTCGAATCCCTAGTGCCATGTAACGGGGTGAACTCCCGTTACTTGTCCCAGCTTCTGCCAATGTAGAAGTTCGAAAGCACATAAAAAATGCAAGTAGAAAAATAGTGGAACTTGACAATATTCAGACAGGCTAGAAACAAATGATGTAACTTGGCAACAGCGACTACATTTTTGTGCTATTTTTGTAGTGCTACTTTATTTTTTCCACACGGGGAATGATTTTCTTTTGTATTTTTACAAAGTGGTCATTTAGTAATTTAATGTGAACTATTTTTTTTTTTTTTTTGCATTCTGGTATTTGTATTTATGACTACAAAGTGCCACAATAATGATATTCTATATATAATTCTAGCATCTTTTCTTCCTGGGAAAATAGAGGGCAGGGTTTTTAAATTGTTTGCCCACTCCTCTCTTAAAATGCAAAAACAGTTCAAGGTGTCCTTGAGTGGCGCAGACTGCTAAACAGTCTGTTATTAACAACAGCTGCCTGCAATTACTGCAGGTTCAAGTCCCACCAGGCCCAAGGTTGACTCAGTCTTCCATCCTTTATAAGGTAGGTAAAATGAGGACCCAGATTGTTGGGGGCAATAAGTTTACTTTGTATATAATATACAAATGGATGAAGACTATTGCTTAACACAGTGTAAGCCTCCCTGAGTCTTCGGAGAAGGGCGGGGTATAAATGTAAATAAATAAATAAATAAATCTTTGCTGTTGTATGTACCAGTGTAAGCCTTCCGGACAACAAATTTACTCTTGAAGTTGCTACTGGTTTCCAGGGTGCTTATTTGTTGATGGCATCACTTGGCAGGCCACAATCCTGTCCTTGGATATGGGTAGTGTGCCTGTTGGGTCAGTAACAAACCAACTGTTATTGTTACTGCATCCTACTAGTGTTATCATTAGCCATGGCAGTTTATTCATCAGAGCTTATACTGCAGCTAACCATTACATCTAATGGGCATCCCCGTTCAAGTTCACTTTAAACCTTACCTTTGCATTTAACTGATTATACATCCTTCGTTCTTTTGTGATTGGCTTAGTTCAGGAGCATTTCTTTCTCTCCTTCATGCAAGTTATTAATAAATATCTTGAAGTGCATCCTTTGGCACTACTCTTGATGTCATTCTCTAGTTCAGGAGTCTCCAAATTTGACAACTTGGCTGGCTGAGGAATTCTGGGAGTTGAAGTCCACAAATCTTAAAGTTACCAAGTTTGGAGATCCGTGTTGTAATTGTTGAACAATCATTGGGGAGTACCCTTTGAATATAATATTCCAGCCTGGTATGCAGCTACTTATTTGTAAGCCCATCTAGCTTATCAATAATTAACTTCCTAATCAGAATGTAATAAGTTACCTTGCGAGGTTTTTCTTAAATTCAGGATATATTATATGTACCATGTTTCCCCAATCTACTAAACTTCTAATTTATTTCCTTTAAATGTGGTATAATAATAGCTTAGCAAGATTTACCCTTAACAAATTCAACAGTTAGCATTTCAGGTTAAGAATTGGAAATTTCCGTTTTCCTGCTTCCTGCTTCCATTCCAAGTTCCAGCTAAGCATATTCTGATCTTGGCAACAGAGTGGAGAAGAATTAAATTAAAGAGTGGCTAAGATGCTGAGCTTGTCAATCGAAAGGTCGGCAGTTCAGTGGTTCGAATCCCTAGTGCCATGTAACGGGGTGAACTCCCGTTACTTGTCCCAGCTTCTGCCAATGTAGAAGTTCGAAAGCACATAAAAAATGCAAGTAGAAAAATAGGGACCACCTTTGGTGGGAAGGTAACAGCGTTCTGTGTGCCTTTGGCATTTAGTCATGCTGGCCACATGACCATGGAGACGTTTTTGGACAGCGCTGGTTCTTCGGCTTTGAGACAGAGATGAGCACCACCTCCTAGAGTCGGGAACAAGTAGCACATATGTCCGAGGGGGACCGTTACCATTTTTATAGAAGCTAGAGTTTTAGGAACGTTTAGAAATCCTAGGTTTGTATAAATTCTGGAGTTATGCCGATTTGGTGAGATGTTTCCTTCTATGTTTGCCCCTGTCTTTTTGAATAGCTGAGCTTTAAGCTTTTATCATAAGCTTATTTTCCATACTAATATTAAAAGAGCTCTTGAAAAGGATCAATTTTCAAGGTCAACATAAGTGAGTTATTTCTTACACCTCAGCTTCTATTCCAAATGAAACACCAAATGAACAAGAATTAGAATGTTGACGTAATAACTTGGTTGACATTTTCTGAGCGCCTGCTGTTGGTGCACGCTGTATATTAAAACTATTTATTTTTATTTTTTATTTATTTATTTTATTTTGTCACAACAATATATGTAGGTATCATACAAAAAGATTATATAGTATATAAACACATATATGAGTAAAAAAAATTAGGAGGTATAAGCATATATATATATATATATATAGGAAAAAGAAAAGAAAAACAATAGGACAGGAACGGTAGGCACGTTTGTGAGCTTATGCACGCCCCTTATGGTCCTCTTAGGAATGGGGTGAGGTCAATAGTAGAAAGTTTTTGGATAAAACTTTTAGGATTATGGGAAGAGACCACAGAGTCAGGTAAAGTATTCCAAGCACTGATGATTCTGTTACAGAAGTCATATTTTCTGCAATCTAGATTAAAGCGGTTGACATTAAGTTTAAATCTATTAGTTGCTCTAGTATTATTGCAATTAAAGCTGAAGTAGTCTTTAACAGGAAGGACATTACAATAGATGATTCTGTGAGTTAAGCTTAGGTCATGTCGAAGGCGACGGAGTTCCAAGTTTTCTAAGCCTAGGATTTCAAGTCTGGTGGGATAGGGTATTTTACTGTTTTCAGAGGAATGGAGAACTCTTCTTGTAAAATATTTCTGGACACGTTCAATTGTATTGATGTCAGAGATGTGGTGAGGGTTCCAAACAGGCGAGCTGTATTCTAGAATTGGTCTAGCAAATGTTTTATATGCTCTGGTTAGGAGTGTGGTGTTTTTGGAAAAGAAGCTACGCAAAATTGTAGTTTACAACTCTTAGAGGTTTTTTTGCTCCAAGGTCTTTAACGGGATGGGGGTTCTTTTTTCCTATATATAAGACTGAGCATTTGCTGGTTGAAATTTGGAGCTGCCAATTTTTAGACCAAGCGGATAGATGATCAAGGTCGTTTTGAATGATAGAAGTATTGTCTGTGGTGTTAAATAGTTTGACATCATCAGCAAAGAGAACACAATTACTTGAGATGTGGTCACAGAGATCATTAATGTATAGTATAAAGAGTGTTGGTCCAAGGACGCTGCCTTGAGGAACGCCACTCTTGACAGGAACAGGATTTGATAAAGCATTGCCAATTTTGACCACTTGTTGTCTGTTAGACAGAAAAGCAGATATCCATTTGTGGAGGGGTCCTGAGATGCCATAGGATGTTAGTTTTAGGAGAAGTTTATCGTGTACTACTGAGTCAAAAGCTTTGCAGAAGTCTATGTAGATTGCATCTATTGATTTGCCTTGATCTAGATTTGAAGTCCATATGTTTTTGCAGTGGGAAGTTGTAAGTTACATGATAATTTTTTCCTGAAACCAAATTGTTTGTTGGAGAGTAGGTTGTTAGTTTCTAAGTGTGAGGTAATGGATTGGTTGAAGATAGATTCCATGACTTTGCAGGTGACGCAGCAAAGGGAGATCGGTCTGTAGTTTTCGACTAAGCTGGGGTCTCCTTTTTTGAAGATAGGGATGACTGTGGCTAGTGACCAAAGTTTGGGAAGAGAACTGGTAGTGAAAGCTTTTTCAAAGATAATACTTAGGGGTTCTGCTATATTAATGGAAAGTTTTTTTTAAGAAATATGCACATAGTCCATCGGGTCCAATAGAAAGCGATGGTTTTAAGTTGTGAAGGGCTTTTCCAACGTTGTCTTCTGTGAAGTCTATATGAGTTAAATCATCATAGTCATTGCTGGTTCGTTTGTGGAATGTCGGATATGTGTTATTGGAGTTAACAAAAACTGAGCCAAAGAAAATGTTGAAGAGGTTTGCTTTGACTGTTTCGTCATTGCATTCTTTGTTGTTAGAATCTTTTAGTGGTGGGATGGATCTTGAGTCTTTAAGTTTATTGTTGACAAAATTATAAAAGGCACGATTGGAACTACACAAGAAGACTACACAAGTCTGGCTCACTTCTCTCTTTTTGTAACCCCCTCCAACAGCAGGATCTAATTTTAGTTTCCTGCCATTTTGAGTTGGGGAACTAAATGCTGAAATGCATTTAAGAGTTAATATAATTTAAAAAGCTGAAAACGTGAAGCAAACTCCAGAATGATAGAAAAAAAAATGTTTATACATGTTATTTTTACCTCTCCATTTATATTATTTGCTCCAAACCATTAATTGGGCCCCACCAACCACTGTGTCTGCTCCCCTCCCCAGTATAATAGTAAGGGCATTGATCCAGCTGATTTTGATAATTCCTGGTTTCTTTTCCCAAATGTTTGGTTCTTTGTGTATTAATTCTGCCAGCATCGCATTCCGTGCTAGAATCTGGGCAGCAGCACACTTATCCAGTCATCTTTCTTACAGAATTAAATTTGATTATGTAACATGAAACTGGAGGATGCAAATATCAGCTGGAATGGAAACTGATGGAAAGCACATGAACATTTGCAAAGGTTTTAGTCCCCTGATCTGGGCAACCTTTTCTCCTTCTTGTTCTGGCAAAACATACGCCAGGATTCAAACATGTTCTCGGACTCTCTAGCTGCTGGGTGAAATGATCTGTAAATGCTGGTTTGTTGGACTGAAGGCCCCATTTCTAAAGAGGGCCATACAGCAGACAAAACATGGTTTGGGTTTTACACTTTAGGAATAATTAGGAATGTTGGGAACGGCCCCCATTTCTGGATGAAGATTCCCACAGCAGAAGCATCCTTCTGTTTAAGCAGTTTTTATGAGGACTTACATTGTAATTATGGTATATGCATTTACCCCATGGGTGGCTAATAGGCAATTTATTAAAACCTTACCGTTTCAGAAAAAAGAAGGATATAAGGATGACTCCTGTTAGGATCTGTTAAAATAAGGAAGCCATTTGTTGATTAAAAACCTGTTTTAAAGGATAAATGCTATTTGGGGACATTTGTATCAGATTGATGGACTTTATGCCGAGACTTAATGTTTGCTGTATTAAGTGTATGTTAACTGAGCTCTGACTGCCATAAATGTGATCATTAGGTATAGAAAGAGGAAATTCAGTGAGGCTAAAAATATTGTTGTATCATTATACAAGTAATGTTTCAATTAATTTGAAGGTATATATACTGTCACCAGTGGCATCTATGACCAGAACTCTCCGGTCGAAGCTCCATCACCTTTGTAGATGCATGTTGTGGTTGCCATTTTGGCTACTACTACCCCTCGCAGATGCTGCTAGATGTCCCTTCTATTTCTCTAGTATATGGCACTGATATATGTGACTTTAGTCACAAAAATGAATATTTTATCTAAGAGATAACTTTGTTTTTACTTCAGTAAAATCACATCGTGATTTATAACCATGGCCTTGTCTCTTCACAAAATCAGTTCATTTTCTGAAAGATGATGTATGAACATATGGAAAGATACTCATACATGTTCAAATCGGAGCAGTGTTATGAATCAGATAAGATAAAATCTGCCTGAATTCTTCCCTTTTATTTTTTTTAAAATTTATTAATTCTTCCCTTTTATTTTTTTTTATTAATTAAATTTATATCTCATCCAACTCACCATAGAGCAGGGGTGTCAAACTCGCGGGCCGGATACATCATGCGCTGGCCACGCCTGGTTTAGTGAAGGGAGAAAAAAGTTGTGATACATCACATGCAGTGGTATATTCAGCCAGTTCACACCTATTCGGGGGAACCGGTTGTTAACTTTCTAAGCAGTTCGGAGAACCGGTTGTTGGAAGAAATCTTATTTTGTTTTCTTCCACTTTACAGGGCTAATCCTGCAAGGAAGGCAGGAAGGAAGCATTCTGGTGGTGTTTCTAGCCTAATTTTTATTGCCCTGCTTACAGAAACTGCCTCTCCGGTTAACCCTTATTACATTGTATCTGCTAAGGCAAAGTGCCCATTGACGTGAGTGACGTTGAGTTGGCTGCGCCCACCTAGTCACATGACCACCGAGCCACGCCTACCCAGCCAGTTATTAGGGCAGAGAACCGGTTGTTAAATTATTTGAATCCCACCACTGGTCATGTGACACCGCCACGGTGACGCACGTTTGACACCCCTGCTTTAAAGAGAGAAGTATGTCAGAAGGCTATTTTGGTGTTTTGTTTCATAGTCTATGTGTGCTGATACAAAATGTGGGGGTGGGAACCAACATATGGATTTTTTAAAAATAGGGGATTTTCTGGAGGTTTCTCTTTAGTTACAGTCTGGGTGTAGAGATGCAACATTACTTTCGTGCCTTTTCCTAGATACATGATAATTTCAATTAAATGAGCCATTGAGCAATAAATAACATGATCTGATTGATACAGATACTTTGATGCAAACTAGATTAAAGCGGTTGACATTAAGTTTAAATCTATTAGTTGCTCTAGTATTATTGCAATTAAAGCTGAAGTAGTCTTTAACAGGAAGGACATTACAATAGATGATTCTGTGAGTTAAACTTAGGTCATGTCAAGGCGACGGAGTTCCAAGTTTTCTAAGCCTAGGATTTCAAGTCTGGTGGGATAGGGTATTTTATTGTTTTCAGAGGAATGGAGAACTCTTCTTGTAAAATATTTCTGGACACGTTCAATTGTATTGATGTCAGAGATGTGGTGAGGGTTCCAAACAGGTGAGCTGTATTCTAGAATTGGTCTAGCAAATGTTTTATATGCTCTGGTTAGTAGTGTGGTGTGTATAATAGTAATTTGGCATATGTAAGCTGATTTTTTTCATATATATAAGACTGAGCATTTGCTGGTTGAAATTTGGAGCTGCCAATTTTAGACCAAGCGGTTAGATGATCAAGGTCGTTTTGAATGATAGAAGTATTGTCTGTGGTGTTAAATAGTTTGACATCATCAGCAAAGAGAACACAATTACTTGAGATATGGTCACAAAGATCATTAATGTATAGTATAAAGAGTGTTGGTCCAAGGTCTCTGCCTTGAGGAACGCCACTCTTGACAGGAACAGAATTTGATAAAGCATTGCCAATTTTGACCACTTGTTGTCTGTTAGACAGAAAAGCAGATATCCATTTGTGGAGGGGTCCTGAGATGCCATAGGATGTTAGTTTTAGGAGAAGTTTATCGTGTACTACTGAGTCAAAAGCTTTGCAGAAGTCTATGTAGATTGCATCTATTGATTTGCCTTGATCGAGATTTGAAGTCCATATGTTTTTGCAGTGGAGAAGTTGTAAGTTACATGATAATTTTTCCTGAAACCAAATTGTTTGTTGGAGAGTAGGTTGTTAGTTTCTAAGTGTGAGGTAATGGATTGGTTGATGATAGATTCCATGACTTTGCAGGTGACGCAGCAAAGGGAGATCGGTCTGTAGTTTTCGACTAAGCTGGGGTCTCCTTTTTTGAAGATAGGGATGACTGTGGCTAGTGACCAAAGTTTGGGAAGAGAACTGGTAGTGAAAGCTTTATCAAAGATAATACTTAGGGGTTCTGCTATATTAATGGAAAGTTTTTTTAAGAAATATGCACATAGTCCATCGGGTCCAATAGAAAGCGATGGTTTTAAGTTGTGAAGAGCTTTTCCAACGTTGTCTTCTGTGAAATCTATATGAGTTAAATCATCATAGTCATTGCTGGTTCGTTTGTGGAATGTCGGATATGTGTTATCGGAGTTAACAAAAACTGAGCCAAAGAAAATGTTGAAGAGGTTTGCTTTGACTGTTTCGTCATTGCATTCTTTGTTGTTAGAATCTTTTAGTGGTGGGATGGATCTTGAGTCTTTAAGTTTATTGTTGACAAAATTATAAAAGGCACGATTGGAACTACACAAGAAGACTACACAAGTCTGGCTCACTTCTCTCTTTTTATAACCCCCTCCAACAGCAGGATCTAATTTTAGTTTCCTGCCATTTTGAGTTGGGGAACTAAATGCTGAAATGCATTTAGGAGTTAATATAGTTTAAAAAGCTGAAAACGTGAAGCAAACTCCAGAATGATAGAAAAAAAAATGTTTATACATCTTATTTTTACCTCTCCATTTATATTATTTGCTCCAAACCATTAATTGGGCCCCACCAACCACTGTGTCTGCTCCCCTCCCCAGTATAATAGTAAGGGCATTGATCCAGCTGATTTTGATAATTCCTGGTTTCTTTTCCCAAATGTTTGGTTCTTTGTGTATTAATTCTGCCAGCATCGCATTCCGTGCTAGAATCTGGGCAGCAGCACACTTATCCAGTCATCTTTCTTACAGAATTAAATTTGATTATGTAACATAAAACTGGAGGATGCAAATATCAGCTGGAATGGAAACTGATGGAAAGCACATGAACATTTGCAAAGGTTTTAGTCCCCTGATCTGGGCAACCTTTTCTCCTTCTTGTTCTGGCAAAACATACGCCAGGATTCAAACATGTTCTCGGACTCTCTAGCTGCTGGGTGAAATGATCTGTAAATGCTGGTTTGTTGGACTGAAGGCCCCATTTCTAAAGAGGGCCATACAGCAGACAAAACATGGTTTGGGTTTTACACTTTAGGAATAATTAGGAATGTTGGGAACGGCCCTCATTTCTGGATGAAGATTCCCACAGCAGAAGCATCCTTCTGTTTAAGCAGTTTTTATGAGGACTTACATTGTAATTATGGTATATGCATTTACCCCATGGGTGGCTAATAGGCAATTTATTAAAACCTTACCGTTTCAGAAAAAAGAAGGATATAAGGATGACTCCTGTTAGGATCTGTTAAAATAAGGAAGCCATTTGTTGATTAAAAACCCGTTTTAAAGGATAAATGCTATTTGGGGACATTTGTATCAGATTGATGGACTTTATGCCGAGACTTAATGTTTGCTGTATTAAGTGTATGTTAACTGAGCTCTGACTGCCATAAATGTGATCATTAGGTATAGAAAGAGGAAATTCAGTGAGGCTAAAAATATTGTTGTATTATTATACAAGTAATGTTTCAATTAATTTATATATACTGTCACCAGTGGCATCTATGACCAGAACTCTCCGGTCGAAGCTCCATCACCTTTGTATATGCATGTTGTGGTTGCCATTTTGGCTACTACTACCCCTCGCAGATGCTGCTAGATGTCCCTTCTATTTCTCTAGTATATGGCACTGATATATGTGACTTTAGTCACAAAAATGAATATTTTATCTAAGAGATAACTTTGTTTTTACTTCAGTAAAATCACATCGTGATTTATAACCATGGCCTTGTCTCTTCACAAAATCAGTTCATTTTCTGAAAGATGATGTATGAACATATGGAAAGATACTCATACATGTTCAAAACGGAGCAGTGTTATGAATCGGATAAGATAAAATCTGCCTGAATTCTTCCCTTTTATTTTTTTAAAATTTATTAATTCTTTTCTTTTATTTTTTTTTATTAATTAAATTTATATCTCATCCAACTCACCATAGAGCAGGGCTGTCAAACTCGCGGGCCGGATACATCATGCGCTGGCCACGCCTGGTTTAGTGAAGGGAGAAAAAAGTTGTGATACATCACATGCAGTGGTGTATCACATGCAGTGGTGTATTCAGCCAGTTCACACCTATTCGGGGGAACCGGTTGTTAACTTTCTAAGCAGTTCGGAGAACCGGTTGTTGGAAGAAATCTTATTTTGTTTTCTTCCACTTTACAGGGCTAATCCTGCAAGGAAGGCAGGAAGGAAGCATTCCGGTGGTGTTTCTAGCCTAATTTTTATTGCCCTGCTTACAGAAACTGCCTCTCCGGTTAACCCTTATTACATTGTATCTGCTAAGGCAAAGTGCCCATTGACGTGAGTGACGTTGAGTTGGCTGCGCCCACCTAGTCACATGACCACCGAGCCACGCCTACCCAGCCAGTTATTAGGGCAGAGAACCGGTTGTTAAATTATTTGAATCCCACCACTGGTCATGTGACACCACCACGGTGACGCACGTTTGACACCCCTGCTTTAAAGAGAGAAGTATGTCAGAAGGCTATTTTGGTGTTTTGTTTCATAGTCTATGTGTGCTGATACAAAATGTGGGGGTGGGAACCAACATATGGATTTTTAAAAAATAGGGGATTTTCTGGAGGTTTCTCTTTAGTTACAGTCTGGGTGTAGAGATGCAATATTACTTTCGTGCCTTTTCCTAGATACATGATAATTTCAATTAAATGAGCCATTGAGCAATAAATAACATGATCTGATTGATACAGATACTTTGATGCAAACAGCTTTTATGAAAAGTTGCATGTGGTATCTGTTAGCAATTGGGAAGATTGGTGGTTGAGTTATTGCATAGATTAGCTGGAGCAGCCGAAGGGCCTCAGTTTAAAAAGCCTCTGCCTGTTTTAAATCTTGAGATTCTTACTAGCTTTGTAAGCTGTCACCTTAACTTGCATGTTTTAAACACCACAGTGTAAAGATTAGAAAAGATTTCAGAATGTTCTCTGAGTATAATGTAAGGGTAATTTAAAATGTATTTATATTTCCTTACTATATAATCACCATTTAACCTTTAGATCATGGCTTCAACTTGCAAAACATAGCACAGGTAAACCGAATGAAGCTTACAATATAATTTTCAAATGAGTTTAACATTTGTTTTAGTCATTCGGCATATTTGTATCGCATAGAGAGGCAGCCTTATGAAGCAGCTTACAAATCATGAAGGATTTGGACCCAAATATGAGGAATCTGTGTCAAGTCTTAGTAAAACCTGAATATGAGACCGAGTGAGATCTTGGAACAGGCTTCCTTAACCACAATTACTATCTCCATCAATTTCCATTGTTGATATCTTTGCAAACATGTCGGTTTTCTTCTGTTGCTGTAAACCAGGGATGGCGAGGAGGACATAACACTCTATTTCATTGAGGGCCACATCAGTGTTGTGTTTGACCTTGGGGGGCCCAGGGTGAGCGTGGCCGGGATGGGCATGGCCAACTCAATGTCACTTGTGTTGGGGACGCCTGTGGTTGCTTGAGCACTCTGCCAGCAAAAATGGTCTCTCAAGCTCTGTTTTCGTTTGCGGCGGCCTCCTGCAACCCTCTGCCAACTCCGTTTTCGCTGGCAGAGGCACCACAGGCCAGTCCAGGGCGGCTCCATGGGGCAGATCTAAGCACCTCGTGGGCCGGCTCCTGCCCCTGGGCCTTGAGTTTGACACGCCTGCTGTAAACAATGTCTCCCCCACTATTTATTTTGGCTCACCGGCTTGTTTCTGTGTGCCTTCTTGGTGATGTTGACAGGACACTATCCTAAAACAAAGTATACAGAAATTCCCCCAGTTCCTTGTTGTCCTCCTAGGAAAATCCTTGAGGCTCAGTAACTTCGCTGCAGAGCTGCTTCCGCCTTTGACCTCAGCCAGATAGAATAAGGAATGGCTGCTAAACCTTCTTCTTTTTCTACCTCTGTCTTATGACTGTGAATGCTTTTGTTGGGAAGTGATGGTGTGAACTGGCCGTTTTGGTTATGATCATCTTTCAAAAGTGGGTTCAGATTCCGTGGGTAGCTCTCCTCGCCAGCCACCCTGTCAAATCAATCTTTAATCTAGATAAAGGTAAAAGTTCCCCTTGCACATATGTGCTAGTCGTTCCTGACTCTAGGGAGCGGTGCTCATCTCCGTTTCAAAGCCAAAGAGCCAGCGCTGTCCGAAGACATCTCCATGGTCATGTGGCTGGCATGACTAAACGGCAAAGGTGCACGGAACGTTGTTACCTTCCCACCAAAGGTAGCCCCTATTTTTCTACTTGCATTTTTTGCGTGCTTTCGAACTGCTAGGTTGGCAGAAGCTGGGACAAGCTCACCCCGTTATGCGGCACTAGGGATTTGAACTGCTGAACTGCCGACTTTTTGATCGACAAGCTCCATGTCTTAGCCACTGAGCCACCACGTCCCTTTAATCTAAGCATTGCTTAGATTAAACTGCTTGTGTGGGGCTGCTTGTGTCTTCTTGACAAAAGTTCTAGTCACAAGAGAAGGAATCCTACCTCAGCAGGTTCTGTTTCTTGCCGTTGTGCTTTGTTGGAGTGACACATCAGTGCCATCCCCAGTGACCAGTTATGACCCATTGTGTGTATCTGCGCAGAAACACAAGTGGGGAAGAGTCGATTCTTGTTGGCACCATCGCCTTTCCCTTGTACTTTGAATCGGGAGATAGTGGTGGGTTTGTTTTCAATGATCCCTTAGCTCTTTCTGTTGTGTATGATCCCATTGGTGGGAAATCCCAGCGGGAAATTCCAGCGGGAAAACATTTGAATTCTATTGGTGACCAACTGATCCAGGTGTGTATATAAGGAGAGCATCCTGCCTGCATCTTTTGCTGAAGTCTCACTCTAAATAAAAAGAGCTATTGTCACAAATCCAGCCTCGAACTCCTTACTCGCAAACTAAACACTGGCGACGAGGACGAGGGTGACCTACAATTTCCGATCAGGACAGAGACGAAGAAACCAGCCCTCCCAAGATGGCCAAATCTGCCAACAAACTGGAGCCATTTGATCCGGCGGAAGAGTCATGGGAGATGTTCATGATAAGATTCAATTGCTTTCTACACTTCAATGACGATAGCCAACTACCTGATGATAAAAAACGGTCGTTTTTCCTCACCAACTGCGGCTCGAAAGTATTCCGGATGGCGGTGAACCTATTGTCTCCAAGGCCAGTCCACCAAGTCGACTGGTCCGTCCTGCAAGATACACTTAAAGCTTACTATGAACCAACCCCATCGAAATACTCCCAGCGTTTCGATTTCCGCCTGCGTCTCCAGCTAGAGGGGGAATCTATCTCCGACTTTATCGCCTCCCTTCGGCAAGCCTCCTCCATGTGCGATTTTGGGGCATACCTAGATGAAGCATTGCTCACGAATCCAGCCTCGAACTCCTTACTCGCAAACTAAACACTTTCATTGAGAAAAAAAGCAAAAATATATAAATAATTGCTGAAGTGTGTGTGTGCGTGTTTGAATAGAAGAAGACATTTTGAAGATTGACCTTAATTGCTATGGGTAGAGAACAGTGGTGAAATGCTTCCGGTTTGCACCGGTTCCAGCAAACCATTAGCGGCGGGGCACAAGGCTCTACCCACCCACCTGGACATCGTTACTTCCTGGTTTTAACTAGGAAGTAACCTGTTTTTGACCTTCTGTGCATGCGCAGAGGGTCCAAAATCGCACGTGATGATGGTGCACACATTTCCAAACCAGTAGGGAAGCTAAGTAGATCCTCTTGTAGAGACTCTCTACAAGAATGAAGAATATTCCCCTTTCTCAATGAGCATAATGGGAAAACCATATTGGTGCTCTTCACCCACCCCCACCCAAAATCACCCTTTTCGACTTCTAAACCCCTTTAAGAACCATTTGAATTCACTTCTCCTTGCATGAAGTGGTAATTTGGTTCACTAACCTCGTATGGATAACATAACGTCTGGGCTCCACTTTGGAAAGAAAGGAATACTGGTTACATGCAGTAATCTGGATTTAAGTCTGAGAAGGGGATTTAGAGTGTCCATGTTTGCATCTAATGGACCCTTCTTAAATCAAATGGGCCTTGGTTGCTAATTGTGGCTCAGACTGGTAAGACAGTCTGTTATTAACACAGCTGCCTGCAATTACTGCAGGTTCTAGTCCCACCAGGCCCAGGGTTGACTCAGCCTTCCATCCTTTATAAGGTAGGTAAAATGAGGACCCAGATTGTTGGGGGCAATAAGTTGACTTTGTATATAAATATACAAATAGGATGAAGACTATTGCTAACATAGTGTAAGCTGCCCTGAGTCTTCGGAGAAGGGCGGGATATAAATGCAAATAAAAAATAAAAAATAAAAAAATAATTGAGCTCAGCAAGTGACACAGCAATTGTGAACACTTTTTATATTCCCTCTTCCTTTTCAAATCTAGCTAGTTGTGTAGCTCCATTCCCTGGATTGCAAAAATGACAACAATACTGGTCTAGAGAACGTTGTTTTTAAAAATGACTCTTAAACATGGTTCCTTACCGTTGTTTTTTGAGCGACTTCCTTTCTAATCTGACATGAAATCTCTTTTTCTGTGCTTTAAATTAGTTCTTTTAAATCATTTGATATTTATTACTGCTTTTATTATTGTTGTTTTCATTTATTACCCAGCACATTAATAGAACTGGAAACTTTGTATTGCTTTGTTCAACACTGGTATGTTGAGACATTAGGGATAAACCCAAACATTTGATTTCCTCTTTGGGCTATAGAGACATTCGCTATTTGAAATCTCAGCTTCTCCTATGCTACGGATGCCATTCCTACCCCCAGAGGGCATCTGTTATTTCAATTAGAGCAAGCAGGCACCCAACCATTTTATAGGCATTG
This sequence comes from Ahaetulla prasina, assembly GCF_028640845.1. Taxonomy (NCBI): domain Eukaryota; kingdom Metazoa; phylum Chordata; class Lepidosauria; order Squamata; family Colubridae; genus Ahaetulla; species Ahaetulla prasina. The sequence continues at coordinate 1,838,002 of NC_080544.1, read as the reverse complement.
GAAAACAATTGTTCTCTTGTAGATCTGGTGAATGAAAAATACACCTTCCTTTTTTTTTCTTTTTTTTTTCCTTTAGTGGATGCTGGGTGAGAGTTATGATCTATCAAGCAAAGACGTTTTTCATGCAAAGGAATTATGTGATATTTTACTAAGCTCTAATAACACACTCCTTCCTCATGTAAATGCTGACTGGAAAAACAGCCAGCAATGAAGTCAACACTTTTATATTCCCTCAGCAATGAAGTCACTGAACAATGTTTTCAGGCCAGGCGAAATTCTGCTTTTCTGCACTAAAACAGTTCTCCGTTTCAAAATATTACTACTATTTTCATATTTTCAATAAAATGATGCCATAAAATTTGATTTCAATCACACCAATCTATTAAAAATACTAAAAATTATGACAGCGTAGCAAACTTTACAAATAAAGCTTTCTTTTTGCACACATGCCTTAACAATATATGTGCAGAGAGAAAGCTTTATTTGTAAAGTTTGCTACGCTGTCATAATTTTTAGTATTTTTAATAGATCGTGTGATTGAAATTCAATTTTATGGCATTTTATTAAGCAATGTGGATGTAGTCTTTTCGACTCCCCCTCCCTTTCCTGAAATTATATAGAATTACTTTGTCCCGGCGTCGTTATTTTATTTTTAAAAGGCTTATATTTCTTTATTTCCTTCAGGAATTCAAAGGAAAGGTATATAAATGGTCTCCTCCAGTTACTCCCTAAATAACATCTCTGGGTAGTGGAAAGGATTGGTGCAAATCCTTAAGTTGGCTTCACAATATAATGTTTGAGAGGGTTCAGGTTGAATTAATATGGAAGAGGGCTGCCATATTAATTCAACCATCTCAACATCAGTCCAGTTTGGTTTGGAACTAGACCAAGCCTACATATGCTCTTCCGTGTAAATCATATTTAATGTACATTGACTGTGAGACATCAGTTTGACATATGTGATCAAAATTTAGAAAGCGCTGAACGATATCAAAACCCCCAAAATTTAAAATCAACAGTTGTGGCTAACTGCCACTAAAGGGTTGAAATTCCTTACTAGAAAGGCAAAAAGAGAAAGGATCTGAAGGGAGTTTTTGAGGGGAGAAAATTGGACCCAACTCTGGGAGTTGAAGTCCACAAGTCTTAAAGGGACCAAGGTTGAGACCCCTGTTGTAGGGGATGTTTGCTGCTGGAGGAAGGAAAAGGGACAGAAAGATAGGTGAGGGGGAAAAAGCCTACAAAAAGGATCAGTGACCGTGGTTGGTGACCCTTGGTTGAGCCACTGGTGGTCCGCAAGAAAATTTTAGTGGTCCGCAGAAAAATTATTTGCATTCTTTATATTGCACTAAATATTATTTATCTTTTAAAAAAATCATATTAGTGGTCCTCGGGATTTAAAATTATGAGTTTAGTGGTCCCTGAGGTCCGAAAGGTTGGTGACCCCTGGCCTAGAGCAGGGGTCTTCAAACTTGGCAACTTTTAAGACTTCTGGACTTCAACTTCCAGAATTCCCCAGCCAGCCATGTAGCCAAGTTTGGAGATGCCTGATCTAAAGAAAGAATGTTGATCAAGTAGTTATACTAGATGGATTACTTTTAGCTTTGTATCTCTTGCTTTTTCTGTTTAAAAACACCAGACCTGGACTGTAGTCCGTGCAAGGCTGGGATGCTTCACGTTACAGAGATATAACATTTTTCACCACGATGGCATAATTTGCTTTGTCAAAGGGCTGTGTTACTGTCAGAGTTTGTTGCAAAAATCAAATCCAGAAAGAACACACAGATAACTGATTCAGCAGGATGCATTAACTTCTCTTTATATACATAATAACACATGAAGCAAATTTACAAATACTAACAGCAGATTCTTCCAACGTGGTAGCAAGTACAAGCAAGCACAAGGCAGAGGAGAGCAGAGATGAGTTTCAGTTCAGAGTTAAGAGCAGAATACAGACAAGACCAGACTAGTTTCGTTTTAGAACTGAGCACAGAGCTACGCCATGCCCAGACTCCTTGCTTAAGTTTCTGTTTCCAAATAAGCCTCATTGGCTGACCTGTTACCATGCCTATTCATTGGCTGTCCTTGTTACCATGTCTCTGCCAGTTCGTGAATATTCTGACAATTTCCTTCAGGAGTTCAGCGATGCCCAACAAGGCCCCAGAAGAGCTGCAAAGCAAAGGAATGCAATGTGCGATGGCTTTGCTGCCAACCACAGAGTTACCAGACCTTCTAATCTAGAGCAAATAGAGATATCCTGCCTTGCAACAGAGGAAGACTTCTTTCCGGATATAAAATAGATTTGGGCATCTTACCTGAGAAGGTTATGCTGCTGTATTAGAAGACAACCTAATTGTACACTTCCCAAAATATGGCTTTTATCTGCATAGAAATTACTGTTTGAAGAACTATATCTAAATAATCTGCCTATCAAAATTCCATGCTGTGAAAAAGGTTTCAAGATCTGTTAGGTTTTTCTTTTTCTTTCTGGGATAACGCCTACTATTTTACCATAAATTCTGAGTGAAGGGTATATCCCATTTACTCTTTCATTATTATCCGACCCTTATTTGCTCTTAAGAGTAAATAATTGTTGACCAGTACCACCTTCTTCAAAGGCATCGATTTAAATCTGGTATTATGTAACGGTTAAGGAGCTGAGAAGAATATGTTTGAGTTCATTCTCAAGCCAAGAAAGCTTATTGGATGATTCAGAGCCAACATTTTCCCTGTGACCACCAACCACACAGTTGCTATTGTGGGGAAAAACTGGAGGAGAAGGTGGTATGTATGCCACTTGAGTTCCTGGTAGAGGAAAAGTGGCATAAAATTTAACAATAGAAAACAAAAAGATTGTTAAACTCTGGGAGTTGTTGGACAGCATATACATTTGGAGAACTATAATAAAAGTAAGAACAACAATGCTGTGGTGGGCTCACATTGAATTCCCATCTGGTGCTTTGGAGTGTACAGGGAGCAAACATTGTGCGGTCTTCAACTCTTTAAAGCAGCCACGTCTTTTCTTGGAACCTTACAATGGATTTATCAAAGGTCAAAGAAAAAAGTTGCTACAAATGGAGCTGAGACAAGAAGCAATTCTCCATTTACACCTATGTAAATATGTTAAACTTCACAGAGTCATCATGTAGGGGAGGTGTGCAATTAATCCCCACATGCTTCCAATTGAAATTCCACTAAGAAACAGCTGCAATCACACATTGCTCCCAGAAGCACGAAGCTGAAGCCTGAAGATGACAAATGAGACTTCGTCGAAACGTCGCCAAGACACTTCCAATTTTACATGGGAGAAAACCCGAACAACCAAAGACCTACATACAAACTCCCGTGAAAACCTCAGAAAACAAATATTGCACCTCTACGGGGAGGAAATCCACCATCTGACCAGGATCTATGAAAAACTAGAAGTCCAAAGAGCTTCCATTTTATGTGACCTCGCATTCCTACGAAACTGCCGAGATCAAAATTTAATCCCCACGTGCTTCCAATTGAAATTCCACTAAGAAACAGCTGCAATCACACATTGCTCCCAGAAGCACGAAGCTGAAGCCTGAAGATGACGAATGAGACTTCGTCGAAACGTCGCCAAGACACTTCCAATTTTACGCGGGAGAAAACCCAAATAACCAAAGACCTACATATAAACACACACACACACACACACACACAGGAATGAGCTCAGTAAATATTGGTAACAACCAAAACCAAGAGGTACGGAATATATTTTGCATCTCTGGAACCAAGAAACAGCTTTCTTTGTAAAATAAAAAATAAAAAAGACTTGGTAATAGTACTTGCAACATTGCAACTTGATAACAAAATGAAGTATAAGTCAGTGGTGTGATGTGATCTCAAAAATGTCACCACCACACATCCACCCAGAAAGCAGACCCAAACCAACACTGATCATGAAGCACGACCAAGAACCAGAAGCCAGACCGCAGCTGCAACATTAGCCATTTCAAACCCCTCCAATCCATACATGCAGCAGACTGACACCCACTATGAAGATGTAGCACAACCACAAACACAAAGCCAAACAACAGCTATGCAGCTCACCAGCTCAAATCCTGCAACTCAGACTAATCTGAGCACAAACAAGCCCCCACCCAAACAAGACACACCCCCAGCCAATCAGAGCACACAAAAAAACCCATCCAATAAGAGCACAGCCAAGCTCCCACCCAATCAGTTCAAACCCCCACTAGCAGTTAAAAAGGAAGAAACAGCTGCAATCACACATTGCTCCCAGAAGCACGAAGCTGAAGCCTGAAGATGACAAATGAGACTTCGTCGAAACGTCGCCAAGACACTTCCAATTTTACATGGGAGAAAACCCGAATAACCAAAGACCTACATACAAACTCCCGTGAAAACCTCAGAAAACAAATATTGCACCTCTACGGGGAGGAAATCCACCATCTGACCAGGATCTATGAAAAACTAGAAGTCCAAAGAGTTTCCATTTTATGTGACCTCGCATTCCTACGAAACTGCCAAGATCAAAATTTAATCCTCACGTGCTTCCAATTGAAATTCCACTAAGAAACAGCTGCAATCACACATTGCTCCCAGAAGCACGGTTGAAGCCTGAAGATGACGAATGAGACTTCGCCAAGACACTTCCAATTTTACATGGAGAAAACCCAAATAACCAAAGACCTACATATAAACACACACACACACACACACACACACAGGAATGAGCTCAGTAAATATTGGTAACAACCAAAACCAAGAGGTACGGAATATATTTTGCATCTCTGGAACCAAGAAACAGCTTTCTTTGTAAAATAAAAAATAAAAAAGACTTGGTAATAGTACTTGCAACATTGCAACTTGATAACAAAATGAAGTATAAGTCAGTGGTGTGATGTGATCTCAAAAATGTCACCACCACACATCCACCCAGAAAGCAGACCCAAACCAACACTGATCATGAAGCACGACCAAGAACCAGAAGCCAGACCGCAGCTGCAACATTAGCCATTTCAAACCCCTCCAATCCATACATGCAGCAGACTGACACCCACTATGAAGATGTAGCACAACCACAAACACAAAGCCAAACAACAGCTATGCAGCTCACCAGCTCAAATCCCCCTGCAACTCAGACTAATCTGAGCACAAACAAGCCCCCACCCAAACAAGACACACCCCCAGCCAATCAGAGCACACAAAAAAACCCATCCAATAAGAGCACAGCCAAGCTCCCACCCAATCAGTTCAAACCCCCACTAGCAGTTAAAAAGGAAGAAACAGCTGCAATCACACACTGCTCCCAGAAGCACGAAGCTGAAGCCTGAAGATGACGAATGAGATTTCGTCGAAATGTCGCCAAGACACTTCCAATTTTACGCGGGAGAAAACCCAAATAACCAAAGACCTACACACACACATACACACACACACACACACACACACACACACACACACACACACACACACACACACAGGAATGAGCTCACCAAAACCAAGAGGTACGGAATGTATTTTGCATCTCTGGAACCAAGAAACAGTTTTCTTTGTAAAATAAAAAATAAAAAAGACTTGGTAATAGTACTTGCAACATTGCAACTTGATAACAAAATGAAGTATAAGTCAGTGGTGTGATGTGACCTCAAAAAAGGCAGTGCATATTTAAGCTACATCCACAGAAGTATAATGGGCATTAATAGGACATAATAGTTTCATTTTTACCACCCTGCACTGGTCAGACCTAAATTTATATATTATACCCGGAATCAGGGACACAAATAGATGTTTTCAATAATTTATTGCTTCAAGACAAGGCTCATTATGCAGAAGCCCCAGAGCTCCATCAAAACTCAGTTGGGACTCATTAATTCTCTGGAGCACTTTAGGAAAATACCTGATTATCTCGTATTTTTTCCTCCTAAGGAGCCATCTTTTGAAGCCTTGGGCATATAGTTTTGCAACTGGGAACAACACCACTCATGACCTTCTGAGGGTCAAGAAAGGCCTTCATGGTCAGGTACCTGGATTGAAGGTTCAGAAGAAGTAGAAGGCCCAGTTCTGCCCTGAATTCTCTTCACACCAACATTCCTCATCCAGCCATTCTTCCTCTGACATATATTTGTCTATTAGCAGCTCAATCTTCCATGTCACTAACACGGAAGCATAGGGCTATTAGCCTTTTAGCTGCAAAGCTATTTTAGAAGCATTTCCAAAGTTGTTTGGATAAATGTTACTTAAATCTTGAAGAAAATGGTTACAAAAACAGAATGATTTCTTAGAAATAATTGGCAGCAATTTTCAAAATGTTCCACATTATCGAGTGTTAAGTGCGTGAGAGGGAACATCACGTTCTAGGTAATGCACTCAGAGCTGTGGAAAGTGTTAGCATGTTGCTCAGCTCATATTTATTTCTGTGTGCTTGGACCAAAGCGCATAATTAATCATATTAAGATATCAAAGGGGGGGATCATTGCTCACTTATGATATCTACTACTAAGTTTTATCTTAATCATTCTTTTTTCTCTACATAAAAGAAAATTCAGGGCATATCTCAGATTAAATTATTTGAAGCAGATAACCATGCCTGTTGTGTTGTCTTTGTGGCCTGTAGGTCCTTATTGGATGAGAGTAGAGCATCTTATATAAGGAATTTTTTAACTTCTCAAAGATTTTTTTTGTTGTCTAATGTTTTCTGCTAAAATAGTGGATGTAAATGAACAAATGAACAGATTTCACTTCAACAAGAAGCATGAAAAGTAAAACGGATGCTCCTGTTGTCTTTGATGACATACAAGTAATAACTATTCACAACAAGAAAAATTGAAGAATGGCTGTGTCAGACAGTATGAAATTTAGCATAAGAATGTGACATCTTTGATAAAAATACATAATTAGACCTGACACTTACAGTGAGCTTAGATAGAAGATGGCATTTCCTAAGTATTCTTGTTTTGAATCTGCATGAATTCTAACATCTTATAGCCATTTTTCCCTCTTTTCAATCACTGCTTTCCTTCACCGGAATTGGAGGATATTGAAATGATTCCTTCCAGGAAAGCTGTAAAGATTTGGTGTCTCCATCAAACCATGGAGGCAGGCTTGTTGTGACTGTTGTTTGGCACAACGAGTTGGTTTGTGGCTTTGAGTATTTAGATTCCCAGTTTCTGTATGGCAGTATTGCAATTTATGGTGGTAATTTTAATTTTGATTGTGTTAGTTATTGTATTATCTCATCTCTTTATCTTCTCTGCTTGTACCCCAAGTTGGCAAATGGTTAGGATTGTGATGTCCTGGGACAAGACACGAAGGTCACACAGCCAAGTGAGCGTTCAAACTCCCTTTAATGCTCCAAATTCCTCCCCAAACGCTCCCATGTTCTTGGCAAGTCTCAGAGCAAAGTACACACACACACACACACACACACACACACACACACACACACACACACACGGCAGCCTCTGGCTGCGTCCAATCCAGCAAAACAAAGGAACAGGGAAATTAGTCCACGAAGCAAAGAAGAAGCAATGAGTCCACGAAGTAAGGGACAAGGCTCTGAGTTCACGAAGCAAGGAAGAAGCAAGCAGTTCTGCAAACTCCAAATGTCTTCAACGGCAAACAAAACTACAAACTCAGTGTTTGTTCCCAACAAACATCCCTCCCCACAGAATCTCCTTAAATCTCAGTCCCCAGATGTGCCTTGTGAAGAGAGGCGGGGCACTTTCCTCATGAGTCGTTAGGTCGGCCTGCGCTGTTCCTGCCTTCCCTCCACTCTCTGTGCTCAGGGATCAAGAGGGGGCGGTTCTTGCTCTTCGCCTGTGGTCCTCCGGTCCTCATTTCCACTGCTTGACCTCTCTTGGTCATCCTATCCCCATTCCTCCCTGCTAACAAGCCATCCCAATCCTGAGAGGCCTGGGCTGCCTCGTCCTGCTCCTCCCCACATTCCTCCGAAGCCAACAAAGCCACCCCCTTTGCTCCAGCTCTGGCTCTTCCTCCTCCGCAGATTCAGGCTCGGGGTGGGGTGGGGGCATGACAGGTCTTGTGCTCAGAGTCACTTTGATTGGAACAAGTTATAAGCCTTGTAACTAAACAAGTGGATCAGTAAGCAGCACTATAGAGAGCTGTAGGTTCTGGCTGAAAATTAGAAATGTATAGTTTAGAGCAGTAGGGTTTGTATGGATCTTTCGCACCATCTTCTATGTTGACTATCCTGGAAGTGAGGTTGACATGGCTGTGATACCTGCCACCTTATTGAAGGTTAATTTGAAATATTTGGATGGCTAAGTGGGTGTCCACTAGTTCCTTCCACGCTCCTCCTGCATCCCTCTTGAGATTGCACCTAGAGTAAAGAAAGAGATCATCCTGAATAGGAGGGTATTGGACTTTGGTCAAGGATATACAATAATTGCATTCCCGTTTGAACCTCGGGAGGTGAAGATCTATGCTGCTACCCTTTCTTTTTAATGTTTTAAAAATTCTCTTCAGGGTGAAGGAAGGGGTGCGTGTGTGAGTGAGCACATGGGTGTGTATCGTCATTGACCTGGCAACCTGTGTGGGATCACAAATGATTGCCTACCTAGGGAGAAGACGCTTTGAGAGAGATTCCACGGCTCTCAATTTCATAGTTTGCGTTCTAACGAAAATGTTTGATACGAGGAATTCGTGTATCCACCGCGATCAAATTACAAGATCCAGCACAGACTTAACAGGAAACTAAGGTTTCCTGCTATGTGAATATGCTTCAGTTCTTTACATCTGGACTGCTGCTTTCAGTTCCAGCAGTGAGACTGATTGACAGCAGCAAGCCTGTTAGGCAGCAGAGAAATTTGTGAGTAGTCTGTCTCTTTTGCCCAATACTGAGCAATAAAAACCAGTTTGCAATCCCTCCCCAAAGTCTGCAGGAATCACTGGGGAGTGAGGTTGACCATGAGAATCAAGAGGGTTTTGGTTTTTTTGTTTTTAAAAAGGAAAAGAACAGCCTGGCCTCCTAAACAGCACTTATCTGGCTTAAAATTATAAATCTGCCAGGCTTATCTTGAAGTACTAAATTCAATCCAAGTTTCCTACACACATGGGCAGACTCATCAGGCAAAATATGCAAAAAGAAGTAGGGAGAGAAACTGAATGTCAGACCCCAGGAAAAGCTCTTGGTAGCCAGGAGTTGAAAGATGCCTTCACAGGGCAGATCCAGTGATCTTTTCAAGCCCAGATTGCTCACCTTGGACCTTACCCAGGCGCAAGTAGCCATGATTAGGTTGGGACTCTTTTATTCAGTTATAGGGGCCTTTTGGCATGGAGGAGCACACTTCAGCCTCTTTGTTGTTTGATTTGTTCTCTTCCGGTGCCCGTGGTTTTAAGGATGGGATGGAGGCGGCTCCGGAGTGGCACGGTGGCCTAGAGGTGGATCTCTCACCTCACAATCAGGAGGCTATGAGTATGATCCTTGGTAAAGGGATATGTTTCTTTGGGCACAATGAGAATATATCTCCTGAACAAAGCTCCGCATTGGGGACAAGAAGGGCATCCGGCCATTAAACACTCTGCTAGCTCCACCAGCTTCCCAGATGTGACCCTGCAAGGGATTATGGGGTCGTTAAAAGATGATGATAGTGGTGACTCCTGGTCTGGAAGAGTGGGACCAGTTGACTCAGCATCATCACTGATTCTGGTAACACAGATTCTCTGTTGTGCTCTTCCTCATCTAAGGAGGCTTTTGAGACCAGACAAGGACAAGGACACAGTTTGTAATCTCGGGGCTTTTGCTTTTCTTGCAGTCACGAGGATTTTGTATGATGCTAACTTGATAGTAACACCAGATGTGTTGGATATCGAGCCAAATATCCGGCAATCTGCCATCGGCAGGATAAATCTGTACTCTGAGGGATCATCTAAAGCAGGGGTCTCCAATCTTGGTCCCTTTAAGACTTGTGGACTTCAACTCCCAGAGTTCCTCAGCCAGCTTTGGGTGGCTGCCTCTGGGAGCTGAAGTCCACAAGTCTTAAAGAGACCAAGGTTGGAGACCCCTGATCTAAAGATAACAAATTACTGATTTATCTCAAGCTCTGTGTCAAGTTGTACCCTTCCCTATAGCTAGTGATAGCTAACCTTTTTGTCATCACGTGTCAAAAGTGCCTGCACGTGCCTGCACCCAATACGAGTGCAACCCCCGTCCGCTCCCCTGCCCACAGATGTGTGCACGAACCCCCTCCTCATTTTGGGGTGCCCCCGCCCGCGGCCCATTTTTGGTCCCAGGAGGCTGCAGGGAGGCCTGCTAGGCCCAAAACAGGCTGGTGGGAGGTGCTGCATGCATGCGGGGTGAAGCTGAGTTGAGTGACAGCTCATGTGCTTCAGAGAGAGCTCCGTGTGCCACCTGTGGCATCCGAGACAGTCTGAGGGCCGCTACTTTGGGGACCCTCTTATCACACATCCTTAGCGTGCTTTCTACCCCGGGTGTTGGATTCTCGGAATCCTCTTTAAACAGATTTATTGAAGGGGGAAAAAGGGAATTAGATTACAGAAACCTTGGCAATTGAATATGTTTATTTTAGCAGCCAATATATCTCTAGTTTTCCTAAGTTAGAACTTTCTTGATCCTCTGGCTAGCCACCTGTTTAGGGTACCTGGGGAGATGGGCTACATATTTTCCTGATAAAGGAAGAATGTGCAGATGTTCTATCTTATAATGCCGTGCAAATCATGATCCTGTTTCCCAGGCTCTGAGGAGCCCATTACATCCACCTTTTAGTTCCCAACATATTTTAGACTTTAGGTTTGGTGATAGCTGTGACCTATTTTTATGAATAATGTTTGCTATGTTTTCCTCCTGGAGGCCAAGATCCATTTCCAAGGCAGAAACGTCTTGGATTTTTATAAAGCTATTGTCTGGGGAGGGGCCATGGCATTTAATAATTAGAAATTGATGTTAATTTTTAAAGTATAATCTTTGACATGCCTAAGGTAAGCTCTAAAGCTATTAATGTTCATTACTTTATCTTGTAACTTGCTTTGCAGCTGTTGTAATGATAAATATCAATGTGGCAACAATTAAGATTTTTTTTTTCAACATTAGTGAAACTGTTCCAGTCTTAAAGTAGTCCTCTCTTTTTCGCATGTTGGCACTAATTTAAAAGAAAACGTCAGCCTCAATATAAGCATATACTATGACAGTTCAGCTTTTTTACTTAAGTAGAAAAGCTGTTTGAAATTTAGCTTTCATCAAAAATGGGAAAACTGCCCACTTGAAATAAAACAATAGCTGAAATCTTAGTCATTTTCCACTTACGAAGCTCTGTTTCCATTAAAATAAACAATACAAATTGCAGAATGCCAAAAGCTTTATTCAAAGCGTTGGGAAAGGGTTTCTTTTGTTTTTTGGCCATCGTAACCCAGTCGCATTTGAAAACAGGCACATTCTGGATTAAATAAGTTAAAATCCTAAACAGTCAGCTAATATTTTAGCAGAGAATTGGCAGATAGAAATGTGTTCAAACATGCCATTAAAGCGAATAATGCTGGCTGGGTCCACTCTGCTTTCTTAAAAATATTTTCCATATTTCTTGAAGTGTCTTGTTCAAGACCTCATGTTGACTGACGCTTGTGGGTGATGTGATCATTTTTGGGGGGTGGGGGTGTAACTGAGTTATTATTGACTTTTGGCAACTCCCAGGCTAATTTCCTGCAATTTTCTTGGCAAGATTTCAAAAGTAGCCATTGCCTCTTTCCTAGGGCTGAGAGAGACTGACAGGCCCAAGGTCAACCAACTGGCTTGGCCTGTTGCCCTCCTCAAATTGGCTCTCACCATCATCTGTCTTGACATTAATCTTTAAGATTATTAGTTGAGTGTTTAATTTTTAATGTTTTTTTGTGCATTGGGCAGCATTATAGTTCTTTTGGAACAGCAGATGTTTCAAGCCGCAAAAAAACGGAAAAAGTTATGTTGTTCTGAATCCCCGTGGAGAATCAGCTCCCAAATTGCCTTCTGCTCTTCGGTTCTAGTTCATTTTGGTTTAAACGCCAATAAAGATACCTAAGTGGGGGAGAGGATGACAGTAAGATTTGATTTTGACTTTTTAAAATTGTTTTCACTGAACGGATTCAGCAGTTGATCAATTCTGATGCCACTCGTGTGTTGAAAATTCCTTGAGGTAACTTACTAAAGATGATTTGCAGAACGTTAATGTGTGAACAAAAGTAACAGCAAAATAACTGCAGAAAATAAGTGCTTTAACACTTCTGTAAGTCAACAACAGAAAACCTTATTCAAATAAACTTAGTATTGCCACAAAATTGACAGTAGAGTTGGCTTTAATGTAACTGTGCAACAGAAGGATTTGAAAAATAAACACACCGGAGTATAAGACGAACTGAGATTTCGAAGAGGTAAACAAGAAAAAGAAAGTTTTTGCCCTCCCCAGCCCCCAGGAGCACTCTGCAGGCCTCCCAAATCCTCTGTGCATCCCGTTTTTGCAAAAAATGGGCCCACTTTTCACAAAAACGGGTCACGCAGAGGGTTTAGGAGGCCTGCAGAGTGCTCCTGGGCCCTGGGTGGGCAAAAAATGCCCCATTTTGGCCTCCCAAACCCCCCATACATCACATTTTTGCCCTCCACAGCCCCCAGGAGCACTCTGCAGGCCACCCAAATCCCCCATGCATTGCGTTTTAACCCTCCCCAGCCCCCAGGAGCACTCTGCAGGCCTCCCAAACCCCTGTGCATCCTGTTTTTGCAAAAAATGAGCCTGTTTTTCGCGAAAACGGGACGCACGGGGCGGGATTTTATGAGGCAAAAAAAATGGCTATATTCGGTGTATAAGACGCACCAACATTTCTACCCTTTTTTGGGGGGAGTGAGTGCATATTATACTCCGAAAAGTATGGTAATTAAGAAATACTAATACCAGGTGAGTTATATCATATACACATTGCAAGGAGGAATCGGTAGAAACATGACTAAAACATATGAAGAACGGTTGCAGGAACTGGGTATGTCTAGTTTAATGAGAAGAAGGACTAGGGGAGACATGATGGCAGTGTTCCAATATCTCAGGGGTTGCCACAAAGAAGAGGGAGTCGGGCTGTTCTCCAAAGCACCTGAGGGTAGAACAAGAAGCAATGGGTAGAAACTGATCAAGGAGAGAAGCAACTTAGAACTAAGGAGAAATTTCCTGACAGTTAGAACAATCAATAAGTGGAACAACTTGCCTGCAGAAGTTGTGAATGCTCCAACACTGGAAATTTTTAAGAAAATGTTGGATAGCCATTTGTCTGAAATGGCGTAGGGTTTCTTGCCTGGGCAGGGGGTTGGACTAGAAGACCTCCAAGGTCCCTTCCAACTCTGTTATTATGTTATGATCTCCCCTTGACTTCTCTGTGATATCAAAGCATAGTATGTCAAAGTATGTCAAAATGGGAATCTTTTCTTAACCCTTAGAATAAATGTTATTTACCGTTAACCATCAGTAATTATTTGTCTATGCTGACACTGACATTGTAAGTAACAATCACTTATATGTCATTTCCCTGGTCTTTTTATTTCCTCTCACAAAATCTAAAGAATAGGCCACATTTTTCAGATTTCTAAATAGAGCTAAGGGGGAAAAAAAGCACGAGAAGTGTTCAATTATTTCAGTACTCATACACCGGTAAATTATTTAAACACTTCATTTAGTTCTCATTTATTTCCCATTGCAGTTACTATCTTGTGGTTGAGAGGTGTTATAGCACTTTGTAGATATGGAAAACAAGCTAATTATATATTTAGTAGCACATTTTGAAAGAGAAATATTTGGCATAGTCAGCCTTATCCCTGCACAGATTTCAGGAATAATAAATGTGAGCATTATTCATAACTTTTAATGTTTTTATGTTACTTAATGCAGCATTCCTTTCAAAATCTCAATGTAGCACATGCTTTTGCACATTTATGCTCAATAATTAAGTCAAAGCAACTGAGGTTGTTCTTTTTTTAAAGAAAGGTGAAAAACTTGCTGTTAAAATGTAATTAGTATGTTATCACATAAATGACTATAAGAATATAGTCACCGAAATTTATTTATTTATTTATTCATTTTGTCACAACATCATACAAAAAGATTATATAGTATATACACATATAAACATATATAGGAAGAAGAAAAGAAAATTGGCCTTAGTTACTCGCTCTTTAGTGCATACTTAAAAGCCCAACAAATATGAAAAAGAAACATGTATTAGGAGATAGATACACACATTCAAAACTCATAGTAATCATAATTATATCATGAAAATGATTCAGAATGCATCATTGAACTTTTATTAAAAGCTTGAAGAAGACACACACACAGAGATATTCTTTGTTTGTTGACTCTTCTTTCCATAAACTCCCAAAGCATCTTGTCAGCTGTGATCTTAACAAACATTTATCAGGATGTAAATTTCATTGGATTTGGATTTTCTTCTGAGTAGGGATGTACATAGAATTAGGTTCCTACATGTTTAATGCAGGTTTTTTTATAACATAAGCTTTTATAATTTTTACTTTTTTAGATAAATTTTATAATTTATAAGTTGTATAGTTTATATAACTTTTTAATTTAATTAATTAACTTTAAAATTATAACTTTTTATAATTCATAATTTTTACTTTTGTTTTAGGAAACTAGGAAAATAATAACAGTTGGTTATTGCAGAGTTTATGCCATTTTTCTATATCAGGGGTGTCAAACTCAAGGCCCCGGGGCCGGATGTGGCCCACGGGATATATATATCTGGCCTGCGGGGCTGCCTTGGAAACAGCAAAAGACCGGCCTGCAGTGCTTCTGCCAGTGAAAATGGACTCCCAAGCTCCTGCCAGTTTTCACTGGTAGAGCGCTCGAGCCACCCCCGGCCACGCCTACCCTGGCCATGCCTTCCCCCCGAGATCAGACACAACCCTGATGTGGCCCTCAGTGAAATCACGTTTGAAACCCCTGTTCCATATAGTTCAAGACAGTTGAAAATGGCATATGGTTCAAAGAATCACACTGAATAAATGTAAGTCCAGCTTCCCAAGATATTGTCCAGATAACTGTTTTTAACTTTAAAAAGGTAAAGGTTCCCCTCGCACATATGTGCTAGTTGTTGCCGACTCTAGGGGGCGGTGCTCATCTCCATTTCAAAGCCGAAGAGCCAGCGCTGTCGGAAGACGTCTCCGTGGTCATGTAGCCAGCATAACTCAACGCCAAAGTCATACGGAACGCTGTTACCTTCCCACCAAGGGTGGTCCCTATTTTTTCTACTTTCATTTTTACATGCTTTTGAAACTGCTAGGCTGGCAGAAGCTGGGACAAGTAACTTTAAAGTAACTTTAAAGTTTAAAGTTTAACTTTAGGTCCACCTTAATCTTCTGCCTATAAATAAATATAATATAAATATAAATAAATATAAATATATAATAAATATATTTCTCATAGAGAAAGCACTCCATAAAATATGATCCATAAAGAGGCAGTTAGATGTGTGGTGTCTAAGCTGTCTTTAAGTGGGGTGTCCCCAATCCCTAGTACGTGGCATGTCAACAACCGGGCCACACAAACAACCAAAGCTCCATCTGCAGGATGCAGGCAGCACGCAAAACCACACCCCCTTTGGTCCACAGAAAAAACTTCTCTCCATGGAACCGGTTCCTGGTGCTGATTGGGGGGGGGGCACTGCTATAAAAGGCTTGCAAGGTCAAAATCAGCATTTTAAATCCACATCAGGTAAATGCACCAGATAGTATACTGGTAGACCAGATGTTGAACATTTGTACCAGCTGTGACCACTTACACTATCTGAGATCGATTTGAACACCTTAAAATAGAATGGAAATGTAATATTTTATATCGTCTGGGAACTTTTTAAACAATTATTCACGAAAAGGTGATAATAGGTGAACTGCTTAATGCTGTAATGGTTTCTTTGATTTGTAGAAGAGAAATTCAGAGATGTTTCTCATTGGATTGCTGACTCTTTCTCTCTTCAATATAGGTTTATGCTGTCAAATTCCTAATGGTGCTGCCTGAGTGATGGTTGTGACAAACTGGAAAATAGTTTTCCACCTAATTTTTTATTGACAAATCCTTGTTTGCTTGTTTCCTCTTCAGCCATTGGTAATCAAAAAGATAATACGCTTGTGAAATGCTTAAACATTTGTAATAATCACAGCTAAAACAGTTGCCCGTTCGTTTGTTTGTTTTTGTTTTCTCATGTTCAGGATATTGGATGGGTGTCCCAAAGATGCTTTTTCAAGAGGCAACTGGATTTTCTGGTTTTTTTCTTTGACGATGTTTTGCTTCTCATCCAAGAAACTTCTCTAGCTCTGAAGAAACTTCTTGAATGAGAAATAAAATGTCTTCAAAGAAAAAACAGAAAATCCAGTTGCCTCTTGAAAAAGCACCTTTGAGTAAACATGACCTGGATGACTGAGAACCTCCATAGACATATAGGTGTTTTTGAGTTCTTCCTTCACTTACCTTTAATTGTGTGTGTCTGGCATCTATTTTTATCTGGATTTCTTTTTCCACTTAATAGCAGCAACATTTCTTTAAACCCTCTGTGCGTAGCAATTTATTCTGTGTTTCTTTGCAGGGTTTCTTCTTGACAGTGTCACCAGAATCCATAATAAAAGTCGCAACTCAAGCTTCTGCAAACAACAAGATCTTCAGTTTAAATCTTTCTGCACCCTTCATTAGCCAGTTCTACAAGGACCAACTGATGGAAGTCATGCCTTATGTTGACATCCTGTTTGGGAATGAAACGGTAAGAGCTTCTTGGAAGTTTCCTTGTTTTAATACTGTGCTGGCATGTAAAAGTGGTAAGAGTGGCAGATTCTGGGCTGCAGATTCTGGGCAATCACTAGGTGTCAGCAGAGAGAGAAAGAAAACAGGCCTTTGCTGCCAACTACAGATAGCCCTTGAGATACAAGGATAATGGAGCCTGTCTATTACAGTTGCATGCCATGAAGCATCTCACTTAACAATCCCTCCAATCCTTTTCTTCCCAGTGCAAACATTAAATGAAGGGGCAGAGCACATTAAGTGCCTCAGGGGTAGGGGAGGCCTTTGGAAATCTAGCACAGGCCGGCCTGCCCTGGCCTTCCCAAGGCATCCCCTACCCCATGCTGCACTAAAGCTTTTGGGCACCACGGGCCGGTTCCATAGAGAGAGATGTTTCCGTCGACCAGAGGGAATGGTTTCACATTCTGCCAGGGGCTTCGCTTGTTTGCGCGGACTGGTTTCTAGCATGCACTGGTCCGCGGACCAGGAGTTGGAAACCCCTGATGTATGGCATGCAGTGTCAGGGAAATCTATATATGCTAGATACACAATGCAGTCCTGACAGCCAAGATTGCTAGTTTGTTCTGTTTGGTGCTTGTGCCCCTCTCCTTGGTACACCACTGGGAGTGAACTAGCTTTATACCTGCTAACTAGCGGCAGTCTTTCGGACTTCTCCGCTGATCTCACCTTTTCTCGTGTCGCGATCTTTGTGTCCTGCCAGGACAGTTCTGGCTTCTGTTCTCCGCACACGCACAAATTCAGCTAAGTCCCCCCAACATCAAAGTGGTACCCATTTATGTACTTGCAATATTGCATGCTTTCAAACTGCTGGGTGGGCAGGAGCTAAGAATCGAGCGACAGGAGCTCACTCTGTCTCGCAGAACTGGTCTTGAACCGCCGGAGTGCAGACCATTTCTGGCTGGCCGTTTCCGTATCATTAAGCCCCCCCCCCCATCCCCGCAGAATTCCTCTTGCCAGAAGCTCCCAGCTCTGCCGTCCCTCCTGAAGGCAAGGCATTGCAGGGCCTTACCTTCATTGAGCTGGGCCTCTAGCTAAGCCTCTCTATCCCCAGTCCAAGGCCCCTGGCACCTCACTATCTGTTTCACTGGCATTAAGTTATGCAGAGAAGACATTATTTTTCCCACCACATAAATAAACCCAAGCAAGCAAGGTCAGACAAGAGTTGCAAGCAGCTGGATGCTGTTTATGCCCTCTTCACATGCAAAGGATTCAAGCTTGGGTTAATAATAAGTGTTTTTAAGGGTTATGGCCTTTTTGTAGGTGATTCTAATATCAAGCTTGATTGTTCTCAGGGGTTCTGACTCCTGACATTCATTCTCTCTCTCTCTCTCTCTGTGGATAAAATTAAATAATAACCCAGAAGCTTCTGCACAGACCATGGTCCAAAAAATCAAGCTGGCAGCCATAGTGTGACTAAAACTCCATCCATTGTTTTTTTAAATCTACATTGCATCTTAACTTTTTGGACACCGTACCCCAAGGAGACGTCTGAACGCTTTCTTAGTCTCTCATTGTTTAACCTAGAAGCAAAGGTTTTTGCTGGCCAGTTTCTTTATTTTCATTCATTTGGCAAGCAAACACCACATTCTAAAACAGTAGCATAACTAGAAAACACGTTAAAACTATTTAAAGTAAATTAAATGGATGGAGACAATTTGTTTAATAATCTCTCCTTTGTTTTGTATTTCATCTTGAGGATAAGATATGGAGGAATTTTGGAAGCAGGAACCAAGGTTTTTGGTTGATTGTTGTGCACCTGACTTGTGCTCCCTACAAAACAAAAATAATCGGGAAGCTAGTTTTATGGAGCTGCATTTTTGTTTCAAATTGCCAAAGCTATCCAACACTAAAAAAAAATAGCTAGAAATTAAGGTAACACTGTATAAAGTGGGAAACTGTGAGTTCAAGTCCTGCCTTAGACATGAAATCCAGCTGCGTGACCTTGAGCCAGTCATACTCTCTCAACCCATCCCACCTCACAGGGTTGTTGTTGTGGGAAAAATAGGAGGAGGAGGAAGGCATTTTCGATATGTTGCTGCCTTGACTTATTTGTAAAAATAATAAAGGTAGGAAACAGACAGGGAGATAGATAGAATAACTGGTTCTGAAAATCTCTTTAGTAACCCGTGAGTATTATTATTAAAATGTAATGTTTTGGGTTAATATGTTGATGATTCACTGCAACTGTAAACTATGAGTTATTTGTAAAAATAGTGAAGGCGGGACACAAATAAAATAAACAAACAAACTGAATTTGCATATTTGCAAATTAGTGTTTCTACTTACCTCATCGGTACTTATTAACTAGGCTTCACAGAATAACTTCAGCACTTTTAGTAGAAGCAATTACCAATTCTTGCCATTCTACAGTCGTTATGTAGGAATCCATGATTGGAGAACTTTATTATTGTCATTTCTTTTAATTATCCCTGAATTTAGTTTTCTAATAGCGTCCTTGTGCAAGTGATTCTTAGCTGTAATACCTTTCAAGTTTATTGTAATCACTGGATAATTAACCTGCTAGGATTTAAGCACACTCAGCTTCCCCTCAGGACATTTAGCACTTAAATAAGGTCAATTATCTCCCAATGATAAGTGCCTGGTCACAAGTTCTGCTTAATCCATCTCAGAACTGCTCACCTTAAATAAGTAAATGTTCGTTGCATAATTTTAAGTTTCGCTGTTTTTATCACAAGGGATGCAGTGGCTCAGTGACTAAGACGCTGAGCTTGTCAATTTGAAAGGTCTGCAGTTCAGCGGTTCGAATCCCTAGTGCCATGTAACGGGGTAAGCTCCCGTTACTTGTCCCAACTTCTGCCAACCTAGCAGTTCGAAAGCACGTCAAAAATGCAAGAAAAAAATAGGGACCACCTTTGGTAGGAAGGTAACAGCATTCCCTCAACCTTTGGCGTTGAGTCATGACCACAGAGACGTCTTCGGACAGCGCTGGCTCTTCAGCTTTGAAACGGAGATGAGCACCGCCCCCTAGAGTCGGGAACGACTAGCACATATGTGTGAGGGGAACTTTACCTATTTTTATCACAGCTCTTTATATTGTCTAAGGCAGTGGCTCCTAATCTTTTTTTGGCCATGCCCGACCTAAGCATCTCTAAAATCCTGATTCCGCCCCCCCTCCCCGTGACATATAATTCTTACTATTCAAAAAGTGAACTACTCCTCACATGGAGAAAGACTAAAAGGTCCTTACTTTGGTTTAAACAAGGTTCCAATTGCCCCCATTAAAAATCAAATTGCACCCCCCCCCCGTGGGGCATGGACCCCAAGTTGGGAACCATTGGTCTAAGGATACAGATTCTAAATGTGACCCTAAATGCCAGAGAATAGAATAGAATTAGAATAGAACAGAACAGAACAGAATAATAGCCTTATTGTAGTTTGAATGTACACTAATTGGCATACATTAAAGTAAAATTTTGTTGCATATAGCTCTCAGAGTCACCACCTGCAATATACACTACATAATATAACAGAATGTGTGTGTGTGTGTGTGTGTGTGTGTGTGTGTGTGTGTGTGTGTGTGTGTGTGTGTATGCACAGAGAGAGAGAGAGAGAGGAGGGGAGAGAATTATGCATATACCCCATATATCATATGCCACAGAGAAGTCTAGTTCAGATGTATACCTGTATATGGCGAGAGAAACTAATCTTGCGAGTTTACCAGGTGGATGGCCTAGGGAGCAAAGTTGTTACAGAATCAGGTAGTCCTACTAGAAATACGTTGAAACCTCCTGCTGGAGGTTTCTTGGATGAGAAGCGAAACGTTTTCAAAGGAAAAAAACAAAACGAGAAAGTCCAGTTGCCTTTGGGATAAGTATTTTCAGTATTCCAAAAGTTAGAGACCACCAAATGGGCACCATAAGAAGTCAGTGGAGGAATCTTAATCCTCTAAAAAGTAAAATCAAGGAAAATGGTGTGAAAACAAAACACCCAAAGTATGTTCTTCTGTTCCAGTCTTCAGTCTTGATTATCAATTATTTCTGTTAGAAGGGAATTTTCAGTTTTCATGGATCACTTCACCCCAATCATCTTTCAACCCCGATCAGTTGCTTGCTGTAGCACCAGGATAATGTTCAGATGTGTAACAGGAAGGATTTTGAGATAACCTGGGCAGCTCCATTGCTGAACAAATCTCCCACCCTCACTCTCCTTCTTTCCTCCTTGTCTTCAGCAAGCTGCAAAGCTAAGCTTTAATAAAACAAAATGCTTTTAAAATATAGCTCTTGGTTGAAGCCCCCATTGATAAAAATCCTGTTATTGGAAACCCTCTAAATTACTGGAATTAATCATGCTGTTTATAAAATAGCCCACTTTCTATGATTCACCTGATTCAATTAATCTTTCTATTTATCGGTGTTACCTTGACAGCGGCACTATAAATTCTTCTGTAGGTATTTAAATCATTGGCCTAGGAACTCATGAGTAAAAAAAATATATATAGACAAGATTTTTGATGCTTCATTCAAGTTGCATCTTATAGAAGTCATCTCCCTCCCGCTCCCTCCCTCCCTCCCTGTCCCTCCTCTCCCTCTCCCTGTTCCTCTCTCTCTCTCCCCTTCCCCCTCCCTCCCTCTCTGTCTCTCTCCCTCCATCAATCCAAAATGCGGAATGCTCTTTTGCCTAAATTACACGTGAATCACGGTCCTTTGTTTTTTAAAATCATTACAGTACATTTTTAAAAAGAACACTTAGAGTTATTTTAATATGTTACTATTTTATAGGACTTAAAAGACATTTTATTGTTATTTTTATGGTTTGATGCTTTTTTGGTTGTTTTGGTCTTGATAGCTGCAAGCTCAGGTCAGAGATCTAGGACAAATTAAAGGCGTACCTGATTAAATTAACTACCACAACTAATGGTAAAACACTACATTTATTCTAAATATATTCTAAATATGTATTTAGAAGCGTAGAAAAGTGATGGCAGAAAAAGTCCTAGAAGAAGAAGAAGAAGAATAGAATTTTTATTGGCCAAGTGTGATTGGACACACAAGGAATTTGTCTTGGTGCATATGCTCTCAATGTACATAAAAGAAAAGATACGTTCATCAAGGTACAACATTTACAACACAATTGATGGTCAATATATCAATATAAATCATAAGGATTGCCAGCAACAAGTTATAGTCATACAATCATAAATGGAAAGAGATTGGTGATGGGAACTATGAGAAGATTAATAGTAGTGCAGATTCAGTAAATAGTTTGACAGTGTTGATGGAATTATTTGTTTAGCAGAGTGATGGCCTTCGGGAAAAAACTGTTCTTGTGTCTAGTTGTTCTGGTGTGCAGTGCTCTATAGTGTCGTTTTGAGGGTAGGAGTTGAAACAGTTTATGTCCAGGATGTGAGGGATTTGTAAATATTTTCACGGCCCTCTTCTTGATTCGTGCAGTATACAGGTCCTCAATGGAAGGCAGGTTGGTAGCAATTATTTTTTCTGCAGTTCTAATTATCCTCTGAAGTCTGTGTTTTTCTTGTTGGGTTGCAGAACCGAACCAGACAGTTATAGAGTGATGACTCATTGAGTCTGCCCTTTGACCTTATTTTTATTTAATATACAGGAGTAAGTAAATACTTAGGGATTTAGCCAAGTTATGTCAGGAGACCCATTTGCCTTGGCTACAGGTCTTGCCCATTGCTTTAACCAGAATCAGGGTATTACCTTGAGGACAGTGAAAACTGTCACCCTTAGAGATGCTATATGGTAGACCTTCTCATCCCAGTCAATATCAAGAGATGAAGGAGAGACAAATATAACACAAGATTTGCCCAGGTTCTGTCTCGTCTTTCTCAACGCCTTGCCACCAGTAACAACAGCGCCATTTAATATACAGTTTAGTGGCTGCAATTGGTTCTGGCGAAGTGGTCGCTAAGTGACATTAAGTGAGCCATGTGACTGACAGAGAAAGAGGGGGACACTGGGAAGATCATTGGTTGCTGTCTCCTTCCAAGTTCTCTTCTACAGAGACCCATTTTCCCCTTTTTTTGACCCCTTCCAACACAGAGAGATTGCTTAAAGAAACTATGTCTTCCTGAACTGCTCTTCTGCCAGTATAAAGCTTCCCTAAGTGCTAGTTAACAAGCTCAGTTCTAGAGCCTTCAAGCCTGCTGGCAGCTGCCTGAAACTGACAAGACCTTAATCAGGTTCACACTAACGATTTTTGTCATTTTGTTGCAAAATCGTTTTTATATCACCTTCCTAACTGCAAACAGTAGCTACCCAAGGCAGTCCCTACACAACGACTACCTGTAGGAAAGATCGCCCCCACAAAACAAAATAGTCACAAAAAGAGGATTGTGCCAGTAAGGCCTGAAAAAGAAGTCCCTAATCTGGATGACAGGATCTAGCCCTGTCTTGGTCCTCACTGTAGAAGAAAGGAGCCCAGCCTCTTCTAGCACCAACTTACTCAGAAAAATATGACATTTCCCACTTTGCCTCTATAGAATAGAGTAGAATAGAATAGAATAGAATAGAATAGAATAGAATAGAATAGAATAGAATAGAATAGAATAGAATAGAAGTTTTTATTGGCCAAGTGTGATTAGACACACAAGGAATTTGTCTTGGTGCACACACTCTTGGAATACATAAAAGAAAAGATACATTCATCAAGAATTCTAAGGTACAACACTTAATGATAGTCATAGGGTACAAATAAGCAATCAGGAAACAATATCAATATAAATATAAATCGTAAGGATATAATCAACAAAGTTACAGTCATACAGTCATAAGTGGAAGGAGATGGGTGATGGGAACGATGAGAAGATTAATAGTAGTGCAGATTTAGTAAATAGTTTGAGAGTGTTGAGGGAATTATTTGTTTAGCAGAGTGATGGTGTCCTTGTGTCTAGTTGTTCTGGTGTGCAATGTTCTGTAGCGTCGTTTTGAAGGTAGGAGTTGAAACAGTTTATGTCCAGGATGTGAGGAGTCTGTAAATATTTTCACAGCCACAAATATTTTAGTTGAGTTGTTGGCAGTGCAAAAGATATTTAAGAAGAGAGGTTGAGAGAACTTGATTAGGACATCCAGATCGTCATCTCTTTCTTCTCCTCCAAGAAAAGAAGGCCAAGCAAGTCTCCAGGCAAGAGCCCAAGTGAGAGTGAGGCTACAGAACACTCGCTCTGTTTTCCTTCTTTTGATAGATTTTGTCATCTTTATCTGTTTTCCAGTAATCTCCGTTAATAAAGCATTTCTAATAAAGATTGTGTCCATGTCCAAGATCCCTACATGAGTAAATGTTGCCTGCTAGGTAATCCACATTCATTGTTCTATGTCCATTGTGGTGAATCTATGGCACGCATGCCAGAGGTGACACTCAGAGTCCTCTCTGTGGGCACGCATGCCATTGCCAGCTGCTCTTCTGCTTTCCGGCGCACTAGCCAGCCGGTCTTTGCAGGTGCTGGAGTGCCAGAAAACAGCCAAAAAACCAGGCTCATTTTCGGGCCATTGTCTGGGCTGTTTCAGGCCATTTTCCGGCCATTTTTCAGCCGTGGTCAGGCCATTTTTCTGGCCAAAAGTGACCTGAAAAACAGTCTGAAAACTGTCTGAAAAACGGCCCTGAAAACGGCCAAAAAACAGACATGCATGCACCGGCTGGCTGATCTTCGATTTTCCAGTGCTCTGGCGCGTGCAAAGCCCAGCTGGCGCAAATGGGTGTGCTGGAAACCTGAAGAGCAACTGGCCAGTGTGTGCATGTGCACCAGTGCCAGCTGGCGTTTGGGTTTCCAGCGCTCCTGCACGTACTTTGGGCACTTGGTGCCGAAAAGGTTTGCCCTCACTGTTCTATGTTGTAGTAATTATAGCAGTTACAATAATTATTATAATTGTTGTTATGCCATGCCTGTGGCCCTCAATGGAAGAGCAGTAGTCATTATTTTAAATATTAACATTCTTCCTTGTTTGTTTTAATCCTGTTTGCGTACAGCAAACCACTCGGAATCTGGAGGAAAGCAATGCTAGGAGGGTAGGAGGGAAGAAGGACAGGAAGGAAGGAAGGAAGGAAAGAAGGAAGGAAGGAAGGAAGGAAGGAAGGAAGGAAGGAAGGAAGGGCCCCAGTTTAAATATTGACCAATTTCCAAAATGATTTCAGTAATCAAAAAGTTAGATGCCACAAAACGTGCACCATAAGTTAGTGGAGACATTTGAATTCTCTTTTAAAAAAAAAAGACAAAACTTGAGGAAAACAATGTGAGAACAGAACCAGAATACCTTAACACTTACCTTGCCTCACTACCACTCTTAATAATTTACATAATTTATCTAGGCATTTAAATCTGCTGTAAATACAAGCGATAAAGAATGCATATCTGCATTCTGCCTTGGCTTAGGAACACCCCATTAGTTAATTAGTGAGGGTGTTTTTCCTAGAGACAGACATTTAGAAGGTTTGCCTCAGCCATTTACAACTTATTTTTCTTGGAAATAGTGAAGTATTTGAAATAATGGGGAACGGGGCCTCTGATTTCCTTTTCTGCTGAGGATTGCAGAGCCCACCGTCTTCCATATACTCTGAAAATACTTCATTTTGGCCTTTGAGAGTGTATAAATAAAACCTACTGGCAGGATTTACGTTATCTTTGTACCTAAGCCAATTTGTAAAATGGTTGTGAAGCTAAATCATGTAATTGGAAAGACTCCTTCAACATTAATTGGAAATATGATATCGGACTGTTCA
The DNA here is from genome assembly GCF_028640845.1 of Ahaetulla prasina. Classification (NCBI taxonomy): domain Eukaryota; kingdom Metazoa; phylum Chordata; class Lepidosauria; order Squamata; family Colubridae; genus Ahaetulla; species Ahaetulla prasina. Next base: position 1,812,524 of record NC_080544.1, on the reverse strand, counting down.
GCGTTCCCTCTTATCCAAATGTAAGGAAACCAGACAGAAATCTGAAGACATTTGTAACATATTTGAATAGTTTTTTCTAAGGGCAGAAATTGAGAGATTAATGGGAGTCAGTATATTTTGAGAGTTACCTTTGTTTTGATATTCTTCTGCCTTCAGTAAAACAGTTATTTCACAATGAACATAACTATTTTACAATGGTGTATAATGAATACAATAAGCCTTTCTCTCGGGGTAGAGCAACCACTTCATAACTCTCTAAAATGGATAATGATAGAAAATTCTCCATTATAATCATAGCAGGGGAACCCTTTCTTATGATTTCTTGCGGATCTCAGTGCAACGGTGCATTTCACAAAATAATTCACAAATATAATTTCCTAAACCTCGAGAGGAAGCTACACATTTTATTTCTTTTTACTTAATTTTTCTCATCTTCCATTAGAGATTTGAGTCCATTACAATGTAGAAACAGTCGTTATTGGAGGGTTATCCGTCGGGGACAGAGTTCATGAGAGAGAAAAAATAAACTGAATATTCAAATAAGAGTCCTCCATTAACGTGTCGGTCCATGTGACTGCCATTTCTCCACTGTCTTTGGGATACAGCAAAAAATTGCCTTTCTCACCTTGGTGACCATCAGATCATTAGTATTTCATATACAGTATATTCATATACAGTGTATTAACACGCTCTGATGCTAAGGAGTTAGACATTCTACTCCCCCTCCCCAACTGAAAGGAACTCTGTTCCAACTGCCAGTTGCCTCACATTCCGTTACCTCAGTTCAAACTGGCCGATGTTCCACTCTTTCATTCAGGAGCGGTCTGGGGCTCCTTATAGTACTAAACGTCGCTACCTCACCAAATGGTCTACGCCTTCCACCTATCGAACTGCTTCCGGACTCAAGGCAGTGAGAGAGATATTCCCTTATGTGTTTCAATCATTGACCACCACTGAGCCAACGGATTGTGAACCGAATTTCTCCTGCATAGTGGTCCCAGCTCCAACTCACTTCTTACACTGACCTCCTCAGTTCAGACGAATCTGCTCCTTCTACTGTAACACCAGTTAAAGGGAAAAGGCTGCCTTTCTGCTGCCAGGAAGTACATGGATGCTCTCAAATGATGTCTTTTGGAGCCAGAGAGGTGAAGGAGGGAACAGGTCTACCACAGGATAGGGAGTATCATGGTGGGGCCTCAGCAGCAGCTTTCATTTATCCAGATATACTGTTCTGTTTCCCTTCCCCCAATACTCCCAGCAAAGAGTCCGTCAGAGGCCTTCCTTTTTTTTCCCTTTTATTTACATAGATACATGTCCTGGCCACGTCTACCCACGGGCCTGCCAAGTTTCTGGAGATAACGAGGAAATTATAGATAAGGCCAGAATTACTCACGAATATATTCTTCCCTCCATTGAAATAGTTAGCTCGCGCCAATTCATTAGCTCGCGCCAACTCATTACTTTGTCCAAGACAAAAACCAGGAAGTCCGCCTCCTATTTATAGTCTCTGCAGATGTCACTGCATGACAATTATGACTTGGCTTTGTCCCAACTCTTCCGCTGCTGCGCGCGATCACGTCTCGTGACCTTGCATCGCTCCAAAACTGTTCTTGGGCGTTGCCAAATCAGAAGAAGGCTCCATGGAATCAGGCTGTGCCGGCCCCTCCCCTCCCTTTGAGTGGGTGCCAGGGAGGAAAGGGCTCAAGAGAAGCAGGGCTGGCCAGGTCTTCTCCTCACTTTCTGAATCATCCGAGTCCAGGAGTCTGGGTCCAGGAACCTGGGTCACAACACTATCCTCACCGCAGGGCCCTTCCCCGGGCTGACGATCGGGATGCGGTCGGGCTGGGTTCTGCTCATGGAAGGCCTGCACCAGGTCAGGGGCATGAGCGTCGGAGGCATCTACCCAGGAGAAATCAGTCCCGTATCCCTTCCACGCGATCAAATATTGGAAACGACCCTTCAGCCAGCGGGAGTCTCGTCGCTGTGGACTTCAGATTCCTCCGATCCGCCCTCGGCGACAGTGACGGGTGCTGTTGGGCACCGAAGGGGACTCGTGTGGCCTCAGGAACCAGAAGGGACCGTGAAAACGGGTGGATCCGCATGGATCGTGGCAGGGTCAGTCGGTAGGCTACCGGGTTGATGACTGCCTCGACAGGGAACGGGCCGATGAATCGGTGGTCCAACTTTACCGGGCGGTCGGACGGGAGGTGTTTGGTGGAGAGCCACACCGGTCTCCAACTGCCAGCGGGGCGTTGCCCGTCGGGAGCGGTCGGCGGACCGTTTGTAATCCTCCTTTGCCCGATTCAGCTGCTGACGTACCAACTGTTGGACCGCATGCAATTCCGTCAGGAAGGTCTGCGTTCGGGAACAGGAGAGTCCGGTGGTGCCAGAGGAAGAGCAGCGGATGGTACCCCACATTGGCAAAGAACGGGTCATCTGAGTAGAGGTGTGCTGAGAGTTGTTAAAAGCAAACTCCGCCAGGGACAGGTAGTCGCCCAGTTGTCCTGTTGCTGGTTGATGAAGCAACGGAGATACTGTTCCAGTATACCGATGACCTTCTCTGTACCCCGTCGGTCTCCGGATGGTGCGATGACGACAGACACACCTGCACCTCCAACGCGCCATCAGGCTCTTCCAGAAGCGGGCTGTGAACTGAACTCCGCGGTCCGAAACCACCCTGTCCGGTAGACCATGGAGGCGGAAGATGTGCTGCAGAAAGAGGCGGGCGTTTTGCGGCTGTGGGCAGTCCGCGGCATGGGATGAAGTGTGCCATCTTGGTGAGCATGTCCACCACCACCAGCACCGTGGTGAACCCAGAGGACGGCGGCAGGTCTGTCAGGAAGTCCATAGAGATCGCCCCAGGGTCTGTCGGGTGTCGGCAAGGGCTGGAGGAGCCCGGAGGGGCCCCGTGGCGGTCTTGGCTTGCCGGCACGGCACGCAGGATGTCACATAGGCATGTATATCATGCCGCACTGGGCCACCAAAAGGTCCGTGTCACCAGGTGGAGGTCTTGAAGAACCCAAAATGTCCTGCTGCAGGGTTGTCGTGGCACTGGGTCATGACGAGGGCTCGGAGTGGTCCTGTGGGCACATATAATCGCCCGAAACTTGAGTAAGTCCTCCTCCAAGGTCCAAGGAGACGTGGGGCCCACCTCCGCCTCCTTTGCTGCGACCAGGCGTCCTGGCGCTGCGCCTCGCACCTGGGCCCGCAAGTCCACTGGCTCCGTGCTGCGGCCAAGGCTTCTGCCGCAGCACTGTCCGTGGAGGAAGGGGTCCTTGGCGCAGAGGTACTCTGGCTTGCGGGACAGGGCATCCGCCCTCCGGTTGTGACCGCTGGGAATGTAGGTCACGCGGAAGTTGAACCGGCAAAACAACGACCACCGGATCTGCCGCTGGTTCAACTTCCGAGCTGTGGTGAGGTGCTCGAGATTCCGATGGTCCGCTCGACCTCCACCTGATGTCGGGCCCTCCAGATGGTGTCGCCAAGCCTCGAATGCAGCCTTGATAGCCAGCAACTCTTTTCCCAGATAGTGTAGTTGCGCTCGGAAGGATTGAGTTTCCGGGAGTAGTAAGCGCAGGGAAAAAGTGTGCCACCATTCGCCGGAGCCTGTAGCAGCACCGCTCCCAGAGCCACATTGACGCGTCCGTTTCCACCACAAAAGGCCGGAGCGGGTCGGGATGCCTCAGGACGGGTTCCGTGACGAAGGCTTTCTTGAGGGCTGTGAATGCTTCTTGCTGCGGGGACCCCACCGAATGCAACCTTCTTCCTGAGGAGCTGGGTAAGTGGAGCTGTCAGTGTGGCAAAGCCGGGATGAAGGTCCGGTAGTAGTTGGCGAAGCCCAGCAGGCGCTGAACATCCTTCACCCGGCGAGGGCTTCCCAGCTACACAAAGCTTCTACTTTACATGGGTCCATGGCTATGCCCTCGGGCGAGATGATATGCCGAGGAATTCTATGGAAGTCCGGAAGAAGACGCATTTCTCCAGCCGCATTGAGTTGTTGCTCCATAGCGTTGCAGAACCAGACTGGCGTGTCGAAGGTGGCTTTCCTGGACCGGGAGTAAATCAGGATGTCGTTCAGGTAGATAACCACGAACCGATCCAACATGTCTCGGAACACGTCGTTCATGAAGTGCTGGAAAACGGCGGAGCGTTGGTCAACCCAAATGGCATGACAGTGTATTCGTAGTGTCCGTATCGGGTGCGAATGCCGTCTTCCATTCGTCTCCTTCTCGCATCCGCACCAGGTTGTAGGCCCCGGAGATCGAGCTTGGTGAAGATCGTGGCCTCCGCAACCTCTCCAGTAGCTCCGGGATGGCGGCGGGGGTAGCGATTCCGCACCGTAATGGCGTTTAGCCGGCGGTAATCACAGCATAGGCGCAAGTCCCTGTCTTCTTCTTCACAAAGAGGACCGGGGCCGAGAGAGGGACTTTGAAGGCGGATGAACCCTCGGGCCAGGTTTTTGTCCAGGAAGTCCCTGAGGCGGCCAACTCGGGCTCCGACATGGAATACAGGCGTCCCACAGGCAGTGGTGCGTTGGGCAGAAGGTCCACGGGCAATCGTGGGGCCGATGCGGGGTAGTCGGTCCGCCTCCTTCTCGCTGAACACGTCGGCGAAGTCCGTCAGCTCAGGAGGCAAGGTGATGGCAGCGGTGGGGCGTTCTGGCGGCACAGGTGTGGCGGATGTGATCGACGCACTGCAGACTCGGGAAAGAGATGGCGTTCGCGACCAGGCCACCTGAGGATCGTGGGTCCGAAGCCAGGCCAACCCAAGGACCAAGGAAAATGAAGGTCCGCCGTGACATAAAACTGGATCGCCTCCTCATGGTCCCCAATAGCCAGGCGCAAAGGCTGGGTGGCGAATTTAATGGGGCGGACACCAGTTCTCGCCCATCAATTGTCTCTACCGCATCGGAGGGTCCACGGAACCACGGGACCGCAAACTGGGTCACAAAGGCCTGGTCCATAAAGTTTGTTGTGGCCCTGAGTCCACCAGCGCATGCGCCTGGAGCCCGTCCGACTGGTTCCCCAACCATATCCGTGTGTCCAGAATCAGATGCCGAGGGGCCCAGAGTCTACTTCCATAGCGTCCAGTGGGGGCTTAGTACGTGCCCGACCTAGGGTTTCCCGAGGTCGGGCCTGCCCGCTTCCGATTGGTCACGCTGTGATTCGGGGACGGCGTCGTGCCCGCCGCTTTCTGGGGCAAGCGGCGAAGTGGCGGGCTCCCCACAGTACAGGCACAATCCCCTTGGCGCCCGGTTCCGCCTCCTGGGCTGTCAGGCGAGATCTGGCGCTCCCAACTCCATGGGCTCTTCCGCAGGGGTTACAAAACGTGGGGCGACCCGGGGTACTGGTGGTGCAGGAAGTGGGGGTGCAGATGTCGACGGCGGGTCCCGGGGTGCGACGGACGGTCGCCGTTGCAGACGGGCATCGAGGCGGAGACAAAGGGCACCAAGTTGTCAAGGGTCCGCGCGCCTCCACGGGCCAGCTCGTCTTGCAATTCCTCTGAGAGTCCCTCCTGAACGCTGGCCCACCAGCGCTGCATCATTCCAGTCAGAGTCCTGGCACAAAAGACGAAATTCGCGATGTACTCCTGCAGGGGCGTTTCCCTTGACTGAGTTCCTTAAGGCGCCTGGTTGCCGTCAGCATTGAACGGGTCCTCATACATGGTGCGAGGTGCTGCCAAAACGCTGTTGGTCCGCCAGCAGGGGCTGTCCTGGAGCAAGAGGCGTGGCCCATCGAGCAGCCGAGCCGGAAAGAAGGTTAATCACGAAGGCCACCTTAGCCCGGTCGCCTGGGAAATCCTCTGGCCTCATAGCCATGTAGAGCTGGCACTGTCCCAAGAAGGTCGGGAACATCTCAGGCTGCCCAGAAAACTTATCCGGCACGGTTATCGGGCACTTGCGACGAGGAGGAGGAGTGGGAGGATGGGGGGGGCTGCAGGCACATTCCTGGCAGCAAGTTGGCCTGCCAAGTGAGCCACTTGCTGCTGGAGCTGTTGATTAGCCGCGTGTAGCTGCTCTAACTGCTGCTGTACCTGCTGCTGATCCATCTTTGGTGGAAGATGTTTTAGTCAGGTCTTGGACAAAATGTTCTGTTTCCCTTCCCCCAATACTCCCAGCAAAGAGTCCGTCAGAGGCCTTCCTTTTTTCCTTTTATTTACATAGATACATGTCCTGGCCACGTCTACCCACGGGCCTGCCAAGTTTCTGGAGATAACGAGGAAATTATAGATAAGGCCAGAATTACTCACGAATATATTCTTCCCTCCATTGAAATAGTTAGCTCGCGCCAATTCATTAGCTCGCGCCAACTCATTACTCGCGCCAACTCATTACTTTGTCCAAGACAAAAAACCAGGAAGTCCCGCCTCCTATTTATAGTCTCTGCAGATGTCACTGCATGACAATTATGACTTGGCTTTGTCCCAACTCTTCCGCTGCTGCGCACGGCGATTACGTCTACGTGACCTTGCATCGCTCCAAAACTGTTCTTGGGGCGTTGCCAAATCAGAAGGAGGCTCCATGGAATCAGGCTGTGCCGGCCCCTCCCCCTCCCTTTGAGTGGGTGCCAGGGAGGGAAAGGGCTCAAGAGAAGCAGGGCTGGCCAGGTCTTCTCCCTCACTTTCTGAATCATCCGAGTCCAGGAGTCCGGGTCCAGGAACCTGGGTCACAACATATACTTTGTTGGTGATGATGACAATGAGAGTCTGTCAAGACCATGAGGATGCTACAATGGTCGTAAGTGTGAAAAATGGTCATAAGTAGCAAAGCACAGGTATCCAGCTAGTTAGTTATATTTGTAAAATTCTGTTGCCACAGGCTGTTATATCACAAGAGTTCTTGGTTAGATCAATATGAAATGTTTCGCAATGTTAAGACCATAAATTAAAATACCCTTCAAACGTTAGTATGTTGTTTAAACATGTTACAACAGGTAAAGCCACACAGCTGGAAATCTGGGACTTGTAAATCCAATAAGGGTGAACATCTTGAAGCCTATATGATGGATCCTTATGGTCCAACACAAAAGATTGACCATTTGTTCTCTTGTCCAATTACTATAGGAACCCTTGGCAAATTTATCATCTTCTAATGATGGCTTCACAGGGTTCCTCAGCTGTTCTTACACCATCTGGGGTGTTAGCTTGAGACCTACTCATTTTTTTTAATGTCTTTTATCCCTACCCCATGTAGGATGGATAAATCAATTGATGACCCTCCATTAGGTCCATAAATAACTTTTTCAGGAAATAATTAGTTCTTGTTCAATAAGAGACAGAACTGGATAGGCCTGAATGTGTTCACATCCTCTTCTGAGAATTCCTGGATTTGAGCTATCCAAATTTTAACTATTTCATAAAGTCATGGTCTACATTGCACCCCACCTCCTTCGTTTCTCCTATGTAAAAACGGGTTATATTGTGCCATTTAAGAAGCAGTAACTCTGGCATTTAATATTTTAACCTGATATATTCTTCCACCTGTAGGAATTTAGCACCCACCCCCCTCCTAGAAGAATGAAATATTTTAGAAAATACTTAAAAGGCAGAATATATTTCCCTGGATGAGAAATGGAGAAACATGTTTTAAAGACAAAGCAGCTTCCTGACTCCCCCCCACCTTTGTCAATGGGCCATTAAAGCCTCAACCAAGCTCACTTAATCCCCCCATCATTTGCAACACAATAGAACAGAAACTCACCACATGGCAAGGCTCAGGCAAACTTGAGAGACAATCTACAATGTTAGCTAAGACCCCTAGACCACCTGGGAGTTTGACAACCAATCAGGATACTCTTCCTGTGCCCCAGAAAGTTCAAAGCTCAGAAAAAGCATAAAGCAGAGAGCACACAGGATCTCAGCCCTTTTTTTCTGTTCAGGAACTCAAGCCATGTGATCCTGACCACCATTAAACCATCTATCCAAGCAGTCTCCATGTTTCCAGTGTCTTTGTCCCCACTTGGAACTGAACCCAGATGGATATTTCTTCCAACACACCTATGCAAAGTATAGGATCACAAGATCCTACAAATTTGTTTGGAATAAATTCCCTGGATAAAAAGCAGGGAAACTGGCTGGTTCCACCGACTATGGGGAGGGTCTGGGAGATAGTGTTTCTGTACCCTTAATCTACCTGAAGTCTCTAGTAAATGTTACCTGGGTATGTATGCTGAAGCCTCATTGGTACGTAGAGATCACTTAGCATCTCATTTCCAGCTTCTGGCATTACAGTTGTAGGAATTTAGCACCCACCCCCCTCCTAGATGAATGAAATATTTTAGGAAATATTTAAAAAGGCAGAATATATTTCCCTGGATGAGAAATGGAGAAACATGTTTTAAAGACAAAGCAGCTTCCTGACTGCCCCCACCTTTGTCAATGGGCCATTAAAGCCTCAGCCAAGCTCACTCATTTCCCCCCACCTTTGTCAATGGGTCAGAGGTAGAAACTCATTCTCCCCACCTTTGTCAATGGGCCATCATCATCTGCAACATAATAGGACCCACCTAGCAACAGAAACACCACATGGCAAGGCTCAGGCAAGCTTGAGGGACAACCTACAATGTTAGCTAAGATCCCTAGACCACCTGGGAGTTTGACAACCAATCAGGATACTCTTCCTGTGCCCCAGAAAGTTCAAAGCTCAGAAAAAGCATAAAGCCAGGGAGCACACAGGATCTCGGCCTTTTTCGGTTCAGGATCTCAAGCCATGTGATCCTGGCCACCATTAAACCATCTTTCCAAGCAGCCTCCATGTTTCCAGGGTCTTTGTCCCCACTTGGAACTGAACCCAGATGGATATTTCTTCCAACACAGTGTTAATGAAAACTTTAAATTAGTATTTAGTGGCAGCTGCAAAATGGATAAGAGTCAACAAGCTGAATTTTAAAATAAGATGGCAATATCTCTATTAATGTTTAGCTTGTTTGTAATAGGTTTGCTCTGAAGAAACAAATTTACCAGTTGGGGATATTTCAAGATCCAAACCTCTACCTCAATTTGTTGGAAATTACTGTGCTCAGGAATGAATTTTATCAATTTGTTGGAAGAAATATCCATCTGGGTTCAGTTCCAAGTGGGGACAAAGACACTGGAAACATGGAGGCTGCTTGGAAAGATGGTTTAATGGTGGTCAGGATCACATGGCTTGAGTTCCTGAACAGAAAAAAGGGCTGAGATCCTGTGTGCTCCCTGGTTTTATGCTTTTTCTGAGCTTTGAACTTTCTGGGGCACAGGAAGAGTATCCTGATTGGCTGTCAGACTCCCAGGGGGTGGGGGGTCTTAGCTAGCCTTGCTGGCTGATGTAATCTTCCCAGGTGCCATGTGGTGAGTTTCTGTTCTAGATGGGTTCTATTATGTTGCAGATGATGATGGCCCATTGAGAAAGGTGGGGAGAATGAGTGAGCTTAGCTGAGGCTTTTAATGGCCCTTTGACAAAGGTGGGGGGGGAGTGAGTTTCTGTCTCTGACCCATTGACAAAGGGGGGTGGGGAGGCAGGAAGCTGCTTTCTTTAAAACAGGTTTCTCCATTTCTTATCCAGGGAAATAATCTTCTGCTCTTTTTAATATTTTCTAAAATATTTCATTCTTCTAGGAGAGGAGTGAGTGCTAACTTCCTACAAATTTTTCTTCAATACTCCCTGAACTCAAGCAAGGACCAAGTCATCCATGTTCTTGGTGAACAAAGGATGAGTAGCTAACTATGTGGGGTCCTTGGTAGTCTTGAACTCAGTTGGTTCCTTGCAGACATTTCATTACTCAAGCTAAGTAACTTCATCAGTGCTAGCAATGATCACATAGTATTGATAATGTTACCTAGTTGGGTAACGAAACATCTGCAAGAAAAGCACTGAGCTCAGAGAGAGCACCAAGGACCCCACAGACAGCCCTGAGCCACAAATACTCTCTTGTCGTGTCCCACTCCTCCGCTGACGGCCGGGTCAGGGAAATCCGAATCAGGCTTGCCTCTGCAGCTCTGCCCAAAGTCCTAGCAAAGTCCTCAGAGCAGGCAGGAGACCAGTAAGTGACTTCAGCAAGATAAGTTCGACTTTTGCCTGACTCAGAGACTGCCAGAAAGCAGATCCTTTATATAGGCCATGGGGTGTGGCTCCATGACTCAGCACTCATTAAGGCCTGCCCCTCCCTTCCTTCTGTTGCCTCCGCCTATCCAGTCTTCTGATGCGAGGGTCACTCCAATCAGCAGCTGTTGGAAATAAACCCTCCTCAGGCTCACATGCTGTGGAGGAGGGGGAGGGGTCTAGCTGCTCCGTTTGCCTGGGCATGGAGTCAGGGCTGGGGCCGGGAGGTGCTCCTTCTTCTGCAGTTTGTCTGGGCATGGAGCCAGGACTGGGGCCGGGAGGCATACATTCCACCGTGTTCGGGAGCAGATAAGAAGGCCCCGGCTGCTCTGAGGGCGGGCAAGACACAACATGGGCCGGTTTAGCTCTGCCTGGTAAGGCCTGTTATTAAGAACACAAAGCCTGCAATTACTGCAGGTTCGAGCCGGGCCCAAGGTTGACTCAGCCTTCCATCCTTTATAAGGTAGGTAAAATGAGGACCCAGATTGTTGGGGGGGCAATAAGTTGACTTTGTAAATATATACAAATAGAATGAGACTATTGCCCTATACATTGTAAGCCGCCCTGAGTCTTCGGAGAAGGGCGGGGTATAAATGTAAACAACAACAAAAAAAAAAACATCTCTTTTATAGGAAATGAAATATGTGTTGCAATGTAAAGCTCCATTCTTTACATTCTTATGTATGACATTGCAAATGGAAGTAGGAAAGGATACAGTTAGCATCATAATGCACTATTGTTTGCTTTGTTGTCAAGGAAGATTAGGAAGAGGCTCCTGTGGGGAGTCTTCAAGACAAGCTATATCTCAATGTTTTGTTGGAAACCCTCATTCAGATCAAAAGACCCGACTTATAACCTGTTTTATTCAGAATGTGTTCATTCAACATTGAAAGTTCAAGACATAATGGGTTGAAACAGTTTTGGGAACTGAATGTGAACAGTTTTAAGAGATCCAAGTATTTTTCGAAGATTTTTTTTGGATCCTACCATCATCTGAAAATATAATGGTATCCAGAATATGACAGTTGGGTTTGGTTATTATGTTCAAGAAATATTGGAGACTTTATTGATCCTTTTTAAAATCATTAGAATAGAATAGAATTAGAATAGAATAGAATTTTTTTTATTGGCCAAGTGTGATTGGACACACAAGGAATTTGTCTTGGTGCATATGCTCTCAGTGTACATAAAAGAAAAGATACGTTCATCAAGGTACAACATTTACAACACAATTGATGATATGTTTAAAAGTCATTTTATATTGTTTCTGGTTTTTAAACTGCATTTTTATTTTCTTTACATCTTCTATAAGCCTTTTGTATACAGGCAGCTAATTCATAATAACTGTCCATAATAACTCTCTGTTCTTCATAATTGGAGAAGAAATTATTTTCCAATTTGATCCAATTACAGTTTTTCTCCGTCAGTGTGAAAATAAAATTTAGAATTTTGGAATTCCCCTCGGGCATTTTCTAATCTGCATAAATGACCCATTTTTTTAAAAAACCAGAATAAAACAATAGACAAAGCATATTTGGAGTTTGATCCTGACTGGCTCAAGGTTTACTCCACCCTTCCGAGGTCAGTAAAATGAAGACCCAAATTGTGGGAGCAAATATGCTGACTCTGTAAATAAGTTAAAAGAGGGCTGTAAAGCACTGTGAAGCGCTATATAAATCTTAAGTGCTATTGCTGTTGCTATATTTGGTACAGTTAAAAGGAGCTTTGTTCAGTGCATATTGATAAGAAGACATTAAATTCCTATTTTAAAAATCTCTTGCTAAGTTTATTGAGGGATCTTCAATGCATTTCTAAGAAGAGAGAAAATATTAAAGTGCATTTTTTAAAATAGCTTGTCTAAATGTAAAGAGAGATAATAGGCCTTAATGTAATATATAGTCAACATTTTCTATCTGGGTCTTTACTGCTTTAACAACAGTTGATAGACTGATTGACATTTCATGTTTGTTCTCTTTATTTGTAATGAAAGATTCTATTCTGGAATCAAATTACAGTGTACATTCAGGATATAATTCTACATTATAAATTTGAAAATGATCATATTGCAACCATACGCTTTCATGATTGATGGAAAGCTGTCTAAAACACATAGATTGCCATCCATCAAAAATTAAATGTGCTATAAAAGGAAAGGAGAAACAATGGAAGGAAATGATTAATAAAGTTCTTTTGAAATGAATCCATTTCAATCCAACCCTAATTCTATTACTTGTTAAAGCTGTAAGTCTGTTTTTTTATGTTTCACGTTTTCTTGCTTTTAAAATTCTTATTACTTTTAATTATTAGCATTGCATTATTTTATTTTTAATTCTTATTAAATAATTCCTATTTTATTCAGCTGTATCACTTAAACACCAAAATTTCCTTTTTTATGCTTTACCTTGGTTTTTAAAAGGTTCCCTGTTGCTAGGGACATTAGAAGTTGATAGTAACCTTTAAGTGAAAAAATACGACAGGTAGACTGGAGAAAAAGTTCAGATTGTCCAGTTTAGAGTAAAAATACAGTTTTTGTAATGGGTTTTATTAATTTCATCCGTTATGAGATGTCAGAACAGCTGAGGTATATGACTTATCCCAGCTACTGTATATCCCAGCTGTGACAGTTGATCTTTTTGAAGTTCCAGCAGAAACTATAATTATGTCAAAAATTTGAGCAAAAAATTATTTATCTGATGCACTTGTATTTATAGTCTTCCTTTTTTATGATGTGCTTTGGAAGGATTATGTAATGCTATCTGATGTGTATTTTATCTCCACAACCATCACCTGTTTGGGCTGAACAAGAATGACTACTGACTATCAGCCAGTAAAGTTCATGTTCAAGCACAGATAGTCCTTATTTAGTGGCCGCAATTGAGAATAGCAGCTCTGTCATTAAGTGGAGTAGTCATTAAGAAGGAAACCCATGATGAAATAAGAGCAGAAATTGTGACTATCCAAAAGGATTTAAAGGATACTCAACAAGTTTCAGCAGAAAACAAGCAGAAAGTGGAAGGTTTGGAGGGTGAGATGCGGGCAGTGCAGAAAAGAGAGGAGACGACAGGCAATGCTGTGCTTGGACTACAGATGGATAAAATGTCTTATTTCCTTAGGTTTCAAAATTTGGAAGAAGTGGACCAAGAAGACTTGAGAGATGTTGTGACTAAATTGTTGGGAGAATTTCTTGGGAGAGGTGTTGATTTCATGAATTGGGATGTGGATCGAGTTTATAGAGTTAATTCGCAATATGCACGCACGCATGCAGTTCCCAGAGAGGTTCATGTCAAAATTTGTGAGAAGAGGCGAGATGAAATTCTTAGAAAACATAGGAGTGGGGCACTGATTTACAGGGGCAGGAGATAGCCATTCTGAGGCAGATTCCCAGACAGGTACGTGAAAAAGAAAGAAATATTATTTTTGTCAAGCAAATTGTACCAGAAGGAGTGGGCTTCAGATGGCTGATGCCAGAGGATTGATGATTTTCGGGAGGGCATTACGAAAAAATCAGTACAATTGCGGAGGCTACGGCCTATGTGGAGGAACACAAAGCCCTCCTGGAATCAGATGACCCAGGAATTGAAGAAGGGGAGGTTATAGATCATGGGGCGGAAGCGGCTGCCGCTGTTGCGGCCCTGGAGTTGGGTCAGGCTGAACCCAGAGTTCTGAGATCTAAAACTAGGAAGTGATAAAGATATTTGGGATTGTGTTGGTTTTCCTTATTCTCTTTAGTACGATATTCTGTTTATTCTTGACCCTTCTTTATTACGTATTTAAAATTTGTAAACTTAGCTACTTCGTGTTACCTGCTTGCCATATGGCTGTTGTATGTGTTAAAAAATTTGAGTAAAATTCTTATTTTAGATAAGAAAAATGAAAATTTACCATACCTGATATGTATTTGTATAAACCTTTTTTTTGACTAATAAAAACTTTTTGAATATAAGAAGGAAACCCATGACTAGCCTTTGCTTTTCCCCACTCCCCCAGCCAGAGGTGGGTTTCAGCAGGTTCTGACCAGTTCTGGAGAACCGGTAGCGGAAATTTTGAGTAGTTCGGAGAACTGGTAGTAAAAATTCTGACTGGCCCCGCCCCCCCATCTATTCTCTGCCTCCCAAGTCCCAGCTGATCGGGAGGAAATGGGGATTTTGCAGTAACCTTCCCCTGGATTGGAGAGGGAATGGAGTTTTTACAGTATTCTTCCCCTGGAGTGGGGAGGGAATAGAGATTTTGCAGTATCCTTCCCCTGCCACGCCCACCAAGCCATGCCACACCCACAGAACTGGTAGTGAAAAAAATTTGAAACCCACCACTGCCCCCAGCCTTTGCAAGGGACACCTTAAGTGTTGGGATAATTAGCAAGAAGGGAATTGCTATTTGCATTTACAATTGAGCCCAAAATTTCTGTTGCTAAGTGAGACAGCTGTTAAGTGAGTTAACACCTGTCTTGCCAAAGTTGCTAAGTGAATCATTGCAGTTGTTAAGTTACTAACACGGTGGTTAAGTGGCTTCCCTATTGACTTTGTTTGTCACAAGGGCCCAAAAGGAGATTGATCGCTTGACCCCAGGACACTGCAAGGGTCATGAATCAGTCACCCAAGCGCCTGAATTTTGATCACATGGCCATGGGGATGCTGCAATGATCATGTATGAAAAATGGTCTTGTCACTTTTTTCAGTGCCGTTGTAACTTCAAGCAGTCACTAAATGAACTGTTGTAAGTCAAGGACAACTTGTACTTTCATTGGAGAGGAAGAGATTACAAGAGAGTAAGCAGACACACTATGGAGAATGCATATTGAAAGTAATGTACTGGCACCAACTGTTTGTCTACCAACTTTATGCTTCTGAGTACGCTAGCCCATTCTTTTCTATGAGTGTTCTCCATTGTGTGCCTGCATACTCACTTATAATCCCTTCCTCTTCAATCTCTCTGTTTTGTGAGCAGGGGATGGGATGGGTCAGAAACAGGACAACACTGACTGTAATGACAAACTCATGAAAGAGCGAGACATTGTGAAAGTCATAGACCTAGGCTGCAAAATTGTTTTTTCAATGTCATTGTAACTTTGGTTGCTGTGCAGGATAGTTTGTAAGCATAGTTTGAACCTGGATCTTCCCAGTCCCTATAAAGCACTCTGTCTACCTTACACCACTGGTTCTATTATACTTTGTGACCATATGTCCTTTATTACAGGGGTCTCCAACCTTGGTCCCTTTAAGACTTGTGGATTTCAACTCCCAGAACTCTGGGAGTTGAAGTCCACAAGTCTGAAAGGGACCAAGGTTGGAGACCCCTGCTTTATTATAAAGGGCAGTCCTTTATTTTAGCAAGCTGTCCTTTAGATTGATTGGTTGGTTGGTTACTTTTACCATAAAAGCAGTAGCACTTAGTGTCAGTCTTCCATATTTATGTGAATAATATGGAGATTAAACTTCTCTTTCTAAAATAAATTTACCTATGTTGTTCTATTTATATATTTTTATTTGCATATGTGAATATTTGTAAATGCGTTTCTTGGTTTTGCTCTGTGAAGCAAAAGTATCTTCTCTGATGACCCTTTTCCAGGTTTTACCCCTTTTTCATCCTGTCCATTTTTCCCCACAAAAATATGGTCACCGTAATTATACCACACAAAATAATTCATTGTGACAACCTCAGTTTTTGGAACATGGAAACCTGGAAAAATAGCCATAAACGTGCCGTGTGCATATTTGATGCAATGCAATAGGACAGAGATCTCCAACCTTGGCAACTTTAAGACTTGTGGACTTCAACTCACAGAATTCCTCAGCCTGCTTTGCTGGCTGAGGAATTCTGTTAGTTGAAGTCCTAAGTCTGAAAGGGACCAAGGTTGAGATCTACAATAAAGGGCAGTCCTTTATTTTAGCAAGCTGTCCTTTAGATTGATTGGTTGGTTGGTTACTTTTACCATAAAAGCAGTACCACTTAGTGTCAGTCTTCCATATTTATGTGAATAATATGGAGATTAAACTTCTCTTTCTAAAATAAATTTACCTATGTTGTTCTATTTATATATTTTTATTTGCATATGTGAATATTTGTAAATGCGTTTCTTGGTTTTGCTCTGTAAAGCAAAAGTATCTTCTCTGATGACCCTTTTCCAGGTTTTACCCCTTTTTCATCCTGTCCATTTTTCCCCACAAAAATATGGTCACCGTAATTATACCACACAAAATAATTCATTGTGACAACCTCAGTTTTTGGAACATGGAAACCTGGAAAAATAGCCATAAACGTGCCGTGTGCATATTTGATGCAATGCAATAGGACAGAGATCTCCAACCTTGGCAACTTTAAGACTTGTGGACTTCAACTCCCAGAATTCCTCAGCCTGCTTTGCTGGCTGAGGAATTCTGGGAGTTGAAGTCACAAGTCTTAAAGTTGCCAAGGTTGGAGATCCCTGCAATAGGAGACCTATACTTCCAGGGTTTCCCAGAAGTATAATTTGTATTCTTACATTAACTTCTGGATATCTATAATCCAGACTAACAGAAAGGGGGTGATAACAAATAATAAAATATATTTCTCTAGAATGAAGTATGGAAGTATTTACTAGTATGTCCTAGTATGTTTCATGGCTCCATTAACATTTAGCAGTTTTTAAAGTTTATAACCTACCTTTCCCCATGTCAACGTATTTCCCCCCCATTTTGTTATAAATAAATAATATTCTTTTTGAGAGGGAGAGTAGAGGGAACATGTCCATCTGATTCCTTTGCCTGTAAAAGCCAACAGTTTTGTGGCTTATTTACTCAGCACTGTCAAGGGATATATAAGGCTTATGGGTTTGTCCATATTCTGCGTTACCTTTTCTTTATACTCAACGCGTAGCTGTATTTGGCTCATTCATTGGCAAAAGGGATCAACTGGCAAACAAAAATGTCTTCTTGTCTCTTTGGTATGTTACAACTGGAGGCATCTCATTTTCTCTTTCTAAGATTGGCCAAGTCATGAAGAAAATATAAATTGTGGCATATAATTTAATATACTTCCCTTCCCAAAAAATATGAGGGAACTCAAAAAGTATTTGAACTGTTTTCCATATATTAGCAATTATTTTGATTCCCGGAATGCTGGGATGTTTTACTCATTCGGAATAGAGCGTCAGCGTTGATGGGACTCCAGCACTCCGTGTTAAATATTTTATTAAATGAAACTAATTATAAAAAGCTTTTGCAGAACACAATTTAGTGGCAGGATTTCTAGAGGAAAGAATGAAATCATGCCAATGAATGCACAGATGTACATGCCTAGACGTACATCTTTTTAGCCTGTACATGTTCACCTGCTGAGTATGTTCTGGCATTTTGAAGCCAGCTGGATGATTTTACGCTGTGTCATGGCCTGCCCCATGGAAGGCCCTTAATGTCAATTAGGCAGAATCTTTGCTGCGATTCTTATGTGATCTTAAAACCAAGATAGAAGCATTCTAAACATCTTCCAAGTCTGCTAGTTTAATGCTTTTTTCATCTGTGCAGATAAAGGCGAGCACATTGTCTTTTCAATGTCTCTCTTTGCCATTCTGGTGAGAGGAACCATAAAAAGTTTCCCTGAAATTATTAGCTAACTATGTTTATTATTTGGAAGATATTTGCGCACATTGAAACAATAGCTAGGGTATATGATTCTGATGTGAGCTATTTTTTGCATTCTCTCCTACACGCACACATGCATATACAGACTCCTCTAAATTCTTCTTCTTCCAATAAAATCCTTTTTTTTCCCAGTTGTGTGAATGTATCCAAAAAGAAAATGATCTCCACCATCATTAAAGTGAACTATTATGCCCTTCAGTTTCCCTGGCCTTATCACATCACAGCTAGATATGAATATAAATGCATTTTCCCCCTGAAGTCTAGCTAGCAATTAATTGAGCATGCATAGCTTATTCTGTGCACTCTAGCCAACATTAAATGATACTTCTACAGATTAGGATTTTTTTTAAAAAAATATCTTAAGAAACATGGCCAAACTGATTGCTATTGAATATCTGTAATCTCCACCAATGATTTACTTGCACACAGTGTTTTTGACTGCAGATAGACCTAAAAGAGAATAGCTAGAAGCTGAGTTTATTGCCAAGAAATCTTTCCTTTCTGTAATCAAAAAGGAAGTGCATATGTTTCAAAAGCCCTATCAGAAATATCAAAATATGAAACTGAACACATGTACTGTAATTTCTAAGATCATGCCATTTCAGCTTCCCCAGGGAAGTGACTGAGTAATGTTGGTGTAATAAGGGCACCTTCAGTGTTGGAGTAATAAAAGCATTGTTAAATTGACTAAATCCCACAGAAAGGAAATTAGAAAGGATTGGTTTAAAAAAAAAAAGGAATTTTCCAAAATAGAACAAGCGGGGGGAAACCCGATGGCGTTAATGTATTTAAAACAATGAGATCTTTGTAAATTAGACACCAGAGAAATTAAGTGTTTTTTAATCTTTTTGCAGGGAAACAATTTTGGGATTGCTTGATAGCAGTATTTCTCAACTTTGTCAACCGTAAGATATGCAAACTTCAAGTCTTCCCCAGCCAGTCATGGCAGTAGTATCTATGGGAGGGAAATAGGTGTCTTGTTGGACCACCATTTAAGTGAGCGCCAGCAGTGTGCTGTAGCTGCCAAAAAAGCCAATACAGTCCTGGACTGCATCAAAAGAGGGATAGCATTAAAATCACAAGAACTGATAGTACCACTCTATACTGGTGTGTCTATATTCCACTCTTGGAATACCGCGTCCAGTTCTGGTCACAACCATTCAGAAAAGATGCTGAAGCCCTAGAAAGAGTATAGAGAGGAGCCATACAGATGATAACGGGTCTGAAGGCTAAATTGCTTAGAATGCTTAGAATAACTGAGTTGTACAAATGAACAGCTGAGGTAACTAGATATGTTTAGTCTAATGAAAAAAAGGCTCAGGGGAGATTAGAATTTGAGTCTTCTAATACTTTTTTTAAAATTATTATTATTTGCATTTATATCCCGCCCTTCTCCGAAGACTCAGGGCGGCTTACACTATGTTAGCAATAGTCTTCATCCATTTGTATGTTTATATACAAAGTCAACTTATTGCCTCCAACAATCTGGGTCCTCATTTACCTACCTTATAAAGGATGGAAGGCTGAGTCAACCTTGGGCTTGGTGGGATTTGAACCTGCAGTAATTGCAAGCAGCTGTGTTAATAACAGACTGTCTTAGCAGCCTGAGCCACCAGAGGGCCACTTGAATGGCTATCACAGGGAAGAGGGGATCAACTTATTCTCCAAAGCACCAGAGTACAGGACAAAAAGCAACGGGTAGAAGCTCATCAGAAGGCGATCCAAACTGGAAATGAGAATTTCCTTGCAGTGAGAACAGTTCAACAGTGGAACATCTTGCCTGCTGAAGTCGTGAATACTCCATTGTTGGAGTTTTTCAAGAAAAGATCAGACAGCCGTTTGTCCAGGATAGAGTAAGGATTCCTGTCTTTGGCAGGAGTTGGACTAGAAGACTTCTGAGGTCCCTTCCAGCTCTATGATTCTATGTGTCAGGCCTGCCTCAGCTCAGGTCTTTAGGAAAGAAAGACCCTCGACTTTATTTGGTTGAAGTAATAGGTTCTTTTACTAAGATTAAGTGGCTGCAGGGAAAGAAAGGCTAAATTTGACTATTCCCACACAAAGGTTACACTTTTTCCCAGTTCCCTGCCCTCCCCCCAAGACCAATCAATCAGTGTTCAGTAGCAGGCTAACCAGATGTTTTGGGAACTGTGTGGTGGTTCTGTTCCTATCCTGGCTACCCTTGAAGGTCAGTTTGATCTGGTCCTGCCACCTCTGGTTTCTGTCAGGAGTGTCTCCCCCCCCCCCACGGCCATTTATCTTCCTGTTCCCAGACTCATCTGTACTACTCTATATTCCTTTGCCCCTCCCCCTGGCATTTTATGGCAGGATGCCAGCAAAGCAAAAAGCTGAAGATGGCAGATCTGACATTATGAGTCTAGCAACATGGCTATGTTTGCTACTGTCTTCTGCTGTGATGTTTGTTAGCTTGACTTGTTAATCAATGTCATGCTTTGCTACTGTCTTCTGCTGTGATGTTTGTTAGCTTGACTTGTTAATCAATGTCGCTAGGATTTCTGAAAAGCTGCCTATGGAACAACTAACCAGACCTGACTCTGCTTAGCTTCACAGACTAAGTACCGTCTTCTGCCAAATTAGGAGGGATCAATGCTTTCCTCATTAAAATTCTTTCCAAGATGTTGGCAATGCAACATCTTCAATGGCCTTAATTAATATTCATTAATCTTAATCCGTTAAAGTATTGGACCACTTAATCTGTCAGGCTATGCCTGGATTAGAATTTGTTTTAAAAAGTAACTGGTGCGTGATCAGAAAAAAAAAAACCAATTGAAAGAGAAATCATCACTTATTTTTCAAGAAAGTGTATTCTAAGTAGATCAATTCAGGAACAGGACCAGCATTATGGGAAATGCCTGTGTGTTTTTGTATGCTTGAATTTAAGATACCTCAAGTAGATCATGTTTACGTACTGTAAGAGAGCTGTTATCGTGCAACATGTTTTTTTGGCCGCCTGATTGATTTTTTTAAAAAAAAATCTGCCTTATTTAGAATTGAGCAATTCATTGAAATCTTCTCCAACAGCGACAGTTCTGGTATTAAATGATCTTATCTAGGAAATCAATTAAAAATGAGATCTATCGTTTTTGCATCACTAGACAGATCCTAAGTTACTTCCGCAGCACCTATTAAGCTTGTAGCCATTATAAATCTTCCCAAAGAGTCCTAAGCAAGTAATTAGAACTGCCACACCTCTTCTAGCCACTTAACAAAAGCACAAATAAAGAGTTACTAAACCGCTTTTAATGATTTTTCATGGTGTGTTAACTTGAAAGTGATACCAGGGGTAATATACTTGATTATATTGTTCAGTCTGTGTCTCTTAATAACACTCCCCACTCGATTAACATTAAAAGAGAGTACATAACCTTGATAATTATATAAATTTTCCTCTATTGTCTTGAGCCCTTTTCAGTGATACTGGACAGGACTGGGGGAAAAAAAACATTTTAGGCCCCTTAATATATTTTTCTGTTTATGTATTAGACTTTCCCCCAACATTTTTGTCTTTAATGTGTTGTTGGGTTTTCCCTGAGTGTAAAGGTGAAGACCAGCTCCATCCAAATGCATTAGTTCTTCCGGAAGGAGCAGTGGAAATTATGAGTGCTGGATTTTATCCTGTATTGATTCAGGGCATCCAATCCCAGGGCTCCAGATGATGATTGTAAGGCAGAAGCAAATGAGCCACATGCAGAACCTGAAGTTTATGAATCTATCCATCAGAGCAGGAGTGTCAAACTCAAGGCCCAGGAACAAGATCTGGCCCTATGGGTCAGCCCTGGAAACAGTGAAGGACCAGTCCATGGTGCTTCTGCCAGCGAAAACAAACTCCTGGGCTCCGTTTTTGGCTGCCCCAGCCTCCCGAAACCTGCTGCCAGCAAAAATGGAGCTCGGGAGGGCCGCACATGGCCCTCCCGAGCTCCATTTTCGCTGGCAGCGGGTTTCAGGAGGCTGGGGCAGCCAAAAACGGAGCCCAGGAGCCCTTTTTATTCTAGTTCAGATATTGGACAAGTCACAAGTTAGTCCTGTAACCATCAACTAGGTAGCATCGTCTCTGAAGGGCCTTCTGGAATGACTCACCATGACAAGTTTTATGAAGGCTTTTGTATATAGTACAAGCCTAGTTTAAAAATGGTAGATGGAATCCGTCAAGGGGTCCATTTCCAATTGTGTGCCAATTGCGAGTGTAATGTTCATTTTCTTGTTTCAGTTATCCTATCTTGAAGCAATGTATGGGTTAGAACTGCAGGTCAGAATTTCATTAAGATGCCGGTAGTCAGTGTCTTGAAATCAAGATGGAGTGAAGAAAGATAAGATACATTTGAGCCAAATTGTAAATCAGATGCATTAGTTGGCTAATCTGGAGTTCCAAAGATTAACTTGGAACATAAACAAGGATAACACAAATTTGAAACAAGCAAAGCTGAGTTTTGTGAAGCTGGAATAATGAAAGCAAGCTGCTGTTGCTGCATCTTCATTCCAACTCTTTGATGAATTGATGATGGAATTTAATTCCAATCTCTGCAGTTGAGAAGTTGGAGAAGGTCCAGTACTGAGTCAGAAGAAAGTTGGTTTGAAAAATGCCCAGCTATGTTTTGATTAGAGGCAGATACTGTTTATCTGGAATCTAAAGAGATCTGGAAGCTTCCTGCATATCCTTTTTGGGTTAGTGGTGTTTCTGGAGTTGCCACCACTGCCTCTGAGTTGATTCATCCTCTGACAGCTTGATTCATGTTAACAGCATGTTCTACTTTCTCCAGTCATCACCTTTTCATCACTTATTGAGCACTTTACATTTAGGGAATTCATACAGAATTCTGCAGTAGGCTGAAAAAGTATATTATTAAACGATGCTTACCTACGAATTCATACTTCAGTCCAAAAATTATGCCAGATAGAACAAGAGCGAGGAAATAGTAATCAAGAATCAATACTTTGCTTCAAAGGACATGTATAGTTCAGTGGCAGTATATAAGATATTTGGAAACTTATCCAAGGTCCAAAACTATATAGATATTGTCCTGCCTTAGGCACAAAAGCCAGCTGGGTAACTTTGGGCCAGTCCCTCTCTCTCAGCCCAACCCACCTTACAGTTTTGATGTTGTGGGGAAAACAAGAGGAGGAAGACATATTAGGTACGCTTGAAACGCTTGAGTTATTTATAAAGTAATATAAAGATGAGATAAACATTAAATAAATCCAGAAAGTTGAAAATAACCTTGGAGCGTAAGAGTATAGTCCAAACAGAATTCAGATTCATTAAAGAACCTACACATACACACATGCGTGCATGCATACATACATACATGTATACACCCAAAGGTACTTTCCAAAAGACAACTGGACTTTCTTGTTTTTTCCTTGAAAACGTTTCGCTTCTCATCTAAGAAGCTTCCTCAGTTGAGAACTGAGGAAGCTTCTTGGATGAGAAGTGAAATGTTCTTGTTTGTTTGTTTTTTAAAAAACCAAGGAAGTCCAGCTTCCTTTTGGAAAGCACCTTTGGGACAACCATGACCTGGATAATTGAGAATCTCCATAGACAGACATACGTACAGTTTCACTCCTGTTCTGGTTGGTTCCTGGTCAAGAAGGATAAAGAAAAAAGTTGGCTTATCCTCTTTTTCCAGAATCCACAAAAATCTTTGATATGTCTGAGATGTTCTGTTCAGCTATCTATCATCTGTTTCTTGGTCTTGACCCTCAATTAATGTCTTTTAATACTCTGTGCCCTTCAGAAAGAGAGAAAACAGGAAACTGCTCAGCATTTTGGTTGTAGTAAGGAGTTTAGCTGTCAGATTTCTCTTCTATAGAAGGCTGTCCTCCATGCTGGTTCAGGAATTCTGGGAGTTGAAGTCCACAGATCGTAAAGGGGCCATAGTTGTCCACCCCTGCATTAGATTCATCTTCTTCATCTGAGGAATCCATAATAGAAGAGAAATCAAGGCCAGATAGTCTTCACATGATGTTTTCAGTGTTTTCAACACTGCACATAACACAAAAGTATTAGTGTTTTGAATCAATGAGATAGACATTGATGTAATAAATAAATAGAATAGTCATAAAATACATATCATCCCCACTGAAAGGAAATTCCATGATTTGGAGGGAAAAATAGGCCCAGAATATTTCATGGCCCTTATGTTGTTATAGGCAATGCTTCCATCTATGGCAGGGGTGTCAAACTCAAGGGCGTGGGCTGGATCTGGGCTGTGCGGTGCTTAAACCTAGCCTACGGAGCTGGCCTGGAAATAGCAAAGGACCGGCCCTCGGTGCCTCTGGCAACCAAAACGGAGTGTGCCCGGATCCTCCCACACCCTGTTTTGGTCAACAAAGTGCTGCAGAGTTAAGGTCTTAGAGAGAGGAGTGACTATGGATTATGACTTATGTTGTATTTTAATTTATGATTGTTAATTTTATACCCTGTACTTTGTTCTGGGAAGTCTCGGGGGTGGGAGGGAGGGAGGGAAGGGGAGAGGGGGAGATGAAGGATCAATGTAAAGGAATGATTGAAGATATGTAATTAAGAAATAGAAATAATTTGAAATGAAATCGGGCTGCTCAGCTGCCATTTCAGAAGGAATGGAAAGGAGAGGAGAGAGTGAAGGAAGAAAGTAGGTAGGAAAGAGAGAGGTAGAAAAGGGGGAAAGGAGAGGAAGAAGAAAGGGGAAAGAGAGAGGGTTAGAAAGGGTGGAAGAGAAGAGTAGGGAAGGAGGAGTGGATGTAGAAAAGCGAAGGAGCGGAAGGATGAAGAAAGTAGAAGAAAGTAGAGAAGGGAGGAGGAAAGGTTTGTTAAGGAAGGAAGTGGTAGCTGGGCAGGTCCGAATAAGTAACAAATGAAAGTTAATGACTAATGTTGAAGAAGAGACTGTATATTGAATAGGTTGTTGGAAAATGGAAATAAAACTTTTTTACTAAAAAAACAAAAAAAACAAAAACAAAGTGCTGCAGGAGGCCCTCCAGGCCAAACACAAAGCACGGGGGGCTGCACGCAGCCCCACTGTGCCCCATTTTGGCTGGCAGGTGTTTTACGCGGCGTCCATCTTGTCTCCCCCCTCCTCCCCAGCCGGCTCGTGCAATGCTGATCTGGCTCTCAAAGAAATCCAGTTTGACACCCCTGATCTATGGCATAGTTGTAGGTTCTTTTTCAGAATGATAAAACTAAAAAAGTATTTGGATGATCCTTCTTTTTTGAAAATGCAGAAGAGTTTTAATACCTTGTTAGTGAATTTCTGCTAGTGTAGAAATTTGTGAGCGTAATTCCGACAGACTAACCAGCATAGTTAGTAGCAGAAGTTCTTCATACCAGAAAATCTTCTCTGGAGGATTGTGGGCTCCCCTGGAGCAGCTGCTGAGACTGTGGAGAAACCGATAAGATAATCATATTTATATAATCCACCATTTTCTCCATTTTTTTTATTCCATTCAATTCTTAATATCTGCATATCAAATTGATTTATGGTAAGACGTATCTATAAAAACTAATAGTGGTTTTTTTTTCCTTCATTTTAAAGGATTTAACAAGTTGTTCTAGTATCTCAGCTGTTTCAGAAGTTGAAAGTGCTGATGGTCCAATGTCATTAACAAATGTTCCAATTGTAAATATTTCCATTGGGTTATACCGGATAAATGCTATTTACCTTTTAACACAGAGTATCTTAAAAATTTATCTTCATCATCGGTCAGTTGGTCCAAAATCTATACCTCACTATTCATCCCATTTTTCCATATTGTCATTTCCCCCCCTCCTCAGCTTTTAAAGTTGGGTTCAGTCATGTGATGGGGGGGGGGTGACCCTCAGAACTTTGAATTCAGGTTGTAAGTAGCCCCAGGGTAAGTCCATTGTAATTTTGAAAGTCACTAAGGACTACCTGTATATGCATATGTCAAAGTTACCCAAATCA
Organism: Ahaetulla prasina; assembly: GCF_028640845.1. Classification (NCBI taxonomy): domain Eukaryota; kingdom Metazoa; phylum Chordata; class Lepidosauria; order Squamata; family Colubridae; genus Ahaetulla; species Ahaetulla prasina. The sequence goes on along the minus strand of NC_080544.1, from coordinate 1,786,917 downwards.
GAAAACTAACACCAATTTTTTTTTATTTGCATTTATATCCTGCCCTTCTCCGAAGACTCAGGGCGGCTTACACTATGTTAGCAATAGTCTTCATCCTATTTGTACATTTATATACAAAGTCAACTTATTGCCCCCACCAATCTGGGTCCTCATTTTACCTACCTTATAAAGGATGGAAGGCTGAGTCAACCTTGGGCCTGGTGGGACTAGAACCTGCAGTAATTGCAAGCAGCTGCTTGTTAATAACAGACTGCATTAGCAGTCTGAGCCACAGAGGCCCCTATTATTATTATTGGCTTCCTGTATTTCATACTTGATGATAGATAAGCATGATGATATAACACCAGATTCAGAAGATCAGATCCTCCCTCATTAATTGGTAATTGCATTTTCTGTAAAGGTACGAAAGAATGCATTAACACGACAGAAAGCAGTCCCAAAGGTGCTTTTTCAGGAGGCAACTAGACTTCCTTGTTTTTTCTTTGAAGACATTTCGCTTCTCATCCAAGAAGCTTCTTCAGCTTTGACAGGATAAGAAGCTTCTTGGATGAGAAGCAAAAAGTCTTCAAAGAAAAAACAAGGAAAGTCCAGTTGCCTCCTGAAAAAGCACCTTTGGGACAACCATGACCTGGATGACTGAGAATCTCCACATGACAGAAAGCAGTTCAGCATTGCTCACTCTCTACATGCTATTTCTACAGTGTACATTATACACTCCTTGAGTGTAGTTGTATAGAAAGCTGCAACTTCACAAGCCAGTTTTAATGTCCGGTGTTGCTAATTAACTGTTTTTTTATTTTTTATTTTTTTATTATTTATTTTATTTTTCGCATTTTTATACCGCCTTATCTCCCTAGGGACTCAGGGCGGTTCACAGGCAGATAAAAAAGTAGATATAAATACAAAATAAAACATCAATTAAAAAACTTATTCCAAATGGCCAAATAATTAAAAATGACAGTATACATAATAAAACCCATTAAAACCAATTTAAATTTAAAATCTAGTCCAGTCCTGCGCAGATGAATAGATGAGTTTTAAGCTCGCGGCGAAAGGTTCGGAGGTCAGGAAGTTGACGAAGTCCTGGGGGAAGCTCGTTCCAGAGGGTGGGAGCCCCCACAGAGAAGGCCCTTCCCCTGGGTGTCGCCAGAAGGCACTGCCTGGCCGACGGCACCCTGAGGAGTCCCTCTCTGTGAGAGCGCACGGGTCGGTGAAATGTATTCGGTAGCAGCAGAAGGTCCCGTAAATAGCCCGACCCTATGCCATGGAGCGCTTTGAAGATCGTTACCAAAACCTTGAAGCGCACCCGGAAGGCCACAGGCAGCCAGTGCAGTCTGCGCAGGAGAGGTGTCACATGGGAGCCATGAGGGGCTCCCTCTATCACCCGCACAGCCACATTCTGGACTAACTGGAGCCTCCGGGTGCCCCTCAAGGGGAGCCCCATGTAGAGAGTTGTATTGGAAGGTTGCAATTTCAACTGTGAGAATTTCTGAAGTGGCAAAAATAAAAGGATTTTAGGAAGGGACCATGGGGAGGTCTCTACTTTGTATTTTGTCAAAGGCATGTGGTGACGTTGTGTGCATATTGTGCTTGTGTACCATGAGGGATGATGAGAGAAAGCAATTATTTTGCCTAAAGCTATTTATTTCATTAAATGGGGATTATGCAGGAAAAATATCAATACCCTGCATATATTGAATATACTTCTTTGGTCCATTGATTAGTTCTTTGATCAATTCCCATCAATCCTAATTATTTGTTACAGTGGCTGTGGCTGAGAGGAGCTGCTTTTAGTTCTCTAAGCCATTGATTGGTCAAGAGACCCGTTTTCATAACCAGAAGTTGCTTCTTTAGTTATTTTTCTTTCTTGTTGTTCTTGTTGTTGCCTTTCACTTTTGCCCTTTTATAATGTCCTTTTCTCCTCCTCCTTCTACATTTCCCTAGTTTTTTTAAAAAAATATATTTTAAAACATGAGAAACTTGCTTTCTCAACCTGTAAAGAATAGAGTAATCATCCTTGGTTGGATGGACTCCTTCTTCTAATCATAGGTCATAGATTTTGGATTGCTGGTATTTCTGGGGTGAAGGGGACTCATATGCATTTGTATCTTAGGCAAAACATTTGTATACCGCAGGGGTGTCAAACTCAAGGCCTTTGGGCCAAATCTGGCCCAAGAGGTGCTTAGATCTGGCCCACGGGGCTGTCTGGAAATATCAAAGGACTGACCCACGGTGCCTCTGCCGGCCAAAACAGGCCCCCACATGGCCCATTTTTGGCCTTTCCACCCTCCAGCAGCACTCTGCTAGCCAAAAACAGCCCTTGTGTGGCCTCTGCACGGCCCGTTTTTGGCCGGCAGAGTGCTTTTGGAGGCTGGGGAGTACTGTGGAAAGAAAGAAGAGAAGGGAAAAAACGCATCTTGAGCCTGTGTCAAATGCCCACCATGACCACACCCACCCCAGCCACGCCCACCATGATCACACACACACACCTGTCCTCCAAGGTCAAATATAACCCTGACGTGGTCCTCAATGAAATCGAGTTTGACACCACTGGTGTACAGGGACAATCTGGGGAAGCTTTCACATTTATTTTCTTCTTCTGGAAACAACATCATAATGTTTTGATTGCCGGCACCTGTGTGGTCGTCTTGACTTGAAAGCCTGGGAATTCTTATGCACTGAAGGAGATTCCAAGGCAGCAGTTTCCATTCAGGAGAATATCTCAAGATGTTTAAATGTAGCACTCCAAGCATCTCTAGGAAAGTTTGCTAAATTTGTTGCTCCTACCATCACTGTTGGATGTTTAACTATCCAACGAGAACATGTTTCCATGCATGGCTTTATCTGTAACTCCACAGCAGGTATTTTTCTCTGCAATATGAGTTTGAAGCCTTGAGCAGGGATGCATTGTCCTGGATCACAGCTGCAAATATTTGGACATGAAAGGTCATCTTCCTTGATTTGTGCTGTCATCCTATGGTCATTCGCCTAACGTGGTTGCTGTCAGCCAAACTCATACCGTACTGACGATACCAGATCAGATTGTGACACTAAACTGTGTAAGGTAGAGTTGATTTGATCCACAGTTGCAACTTTGGGTTGCATCTAACGTCAGTTCCCAGCTACAGTTGCTGGGAAGCATCATTGCCATGTTTAGCCCTGATGAACGTGGCTAATCCTCTTTGTCCACCCTGACGTTGCCCATGAAGGGGAAAACCTGCATTTTATTTCCATCATGTGTGAAAGGCGTTGACATGTCCTTGCTGTCACACCCAGGGGTCATTTCAATGCAGGTAACTGAAGGGTTTGCGTGCGGCCAGACTAAGATAAAACTGTAAAAGGGGATTGCCTGAAGCACCTTTCAAATATGTTATTTCTTTATTATCTAGCACTTCATAATTAACTGCTGCTTTTTAATTATTATTATTATTATTATTATTTCAGGAAGCTGCCTCTTTTGCTCGAGAGCAAGGCTTTGAGGTGAGTAAGCCTACATTACACACTAAACGGATTCTAAAGGGTTTTTCTTTTTTCGTTGCTGATAATGAAGTTCTTTTGGACAGTGATTGATGTGCTATTATCCTCTCCAAGCTTCGCTGCGGTTGCCATAGAGACTTGGCAGTCGTCATGGTTTCTTTGTTCTGCCAGCTCAGTGTTATGACGCACTCTGCGAGGTCTGCACCCAACATCGCCTACAGATGTTATTTATTGAATTTTGAAAAGCCTCTCGGGAAGCTGAGAGGCTGGGCGCAGCTTCAAGCTGCCACTGCAGATACGGAACCTGCCAGCTGGTTCCGCTAAAAAGCCACCTCATTAGCTGAATTACACTCTTATAAAAGATCCTCCGCAAAAAAGCCAGGGCCGAGGAAGGCAGAATTCAGGAACAGAATGCCATTTTAAATAACCTAGACCTGTACTGAACACCGATTATCCCAATGCAAATGCCTTGGCGTGCGGGATTGTTAACAGCTGATCAGCGGGAGTCCCGCAGACTCTCTGGGGAGTGAGCTGTTCTTTTGTTAACCTGTCCAGGGGCTGGTTTTTTTGTTTTTTTTCTCCATCTGGATCCACCTCTTAACATACACACGCAGGCACGCACACACACACACACACACACACACACACACACACACACACACACAGAAGCTCCCGTCTTTTGTTCAACCTGTCAAGTGCCTCCTTGTGAAAGGGTCTCCGTTTCTAGAGCTGCGGGTGGGTGGGTGCTACATCCAAACAATTTGATCTGAGGAATTAGTAATTAAAGGACGCGGGGGCTGCCCCAAACACAATAATGTAACAACCAGTTTCTTTTAGATCTTTATGGCTTGGTGGCAAGTGCAACAACAACACCCTCTTTAGATTCATTTGCTTTACTCCCTTCTCAAAGGGATTGTTCCTAAGACAAATGGAAGGCGAGGGCTCCCCTCTGCATTGATTCAGGCCTCAACACCTGGGAGATCCCTAGGCCAGTCTGTGCCTCTCCTCTGCGCTTGTTCAAGTACAAAGGAGAGGTTAGGGAGGAACATCTGGCGAGTGTGCATGTCCCCAATTTAGATTGCTTCAAGATAACACAAAAACATGCCCCTCTGTACCCCACATGTTTTAAGCTGTAGGCTTGGTCATTTCATGGTCTGTTCTGAATTGTGATGGACACTTCTATGAAACCAAGGCTGCAGGAAAGCTTTTATTTTCTGCAATTAGATTTTGTATAACCTAGCTTAGCATTAACATAATTTAATCAAAGAAAAGCGCAGGTGGTGTATATTTTCATTTTTCCCTTGAGTTAGGAATGTGGAACAAGTCTGATTTAAATTCACACAGAGTGACAAAATCATGCTTACCTTTCCCTTAGCGGTTTTTCAAATATTTTCTAACGTAATTTTTGCTCAACATCCTAAATCCGTCTTGCTTGATTCTCTTCCATTGCTGATCAGCACTGGATCCATTTCATTTTGATCCATCCAGAAGGCCATTCATACTTTTCCCCCTTCGTCAGGATAGCTGCAAAGTGGATTAACAAAAATTAAAGATTAAATTCAATGATTTAATTTCAATTAAATAAAAGTTTATCACCATTGACTGAATTAGAGTACAAACTGAAAGGAAAACTAAGATGGAACAAGGCTTTTTAAGTGACACTTACATGGGAACTGTATTAGAAACTGTAGAAGTTCAGTTCAGACAACGTTTTAATGGTTGCACTAAAGCCTTAGAAATTCTGAATTAAATTATACCTATTCTTTATAAGATGAGAGCTGTTTTTCTTAACCAAAAGACTAAATGCTTTATGTTTAAGTAGACGTTCCCAAATTTCATGGGGAATCCATCTTGGAAGTATTTTTTGGAGCAAAACAATTTCAGCATGAATCACGAAGTTATATTTCCTAATGTTCTTAAAAAAATTAAAAAAGGTCCCGTAGCTATTTTTCCACAATGTGGGAATTTTCTAAGCAAGAACTTTCTTTTCATGTGCAAAAAAAATTCCTTCCTTGTTACTTTGAAAAATGTAATCTCCTGCAAAATGTCATTCAGAATAAGATGTTGAGCAAAAAAGATACAGATTTCTAGATTAAAAGGAATAACAAAATAATAAGATGCTGGGAGAGCATCATTGTGGCTAAAAGGGCCTTTTGAAAGTGAGATATCCAGAAAGAAACATATGAAAGATTTTTTTTTTCCTGGGCAGGTCAATGTGGCTGTAACTAGCCTTTATATACATAATTGAACCTGAAGAATTGAGTAGAGTTTTGTTTAGCATAACATTTTTAAAAAGGAGGCATAGCTTGTTGTACTGTATGGAGCACTCAGCATTTCCGTATAATTTGGGTAATACAGTCATAAGGAAAGGGGGTGGGAATTCAACCTGTAAATTGAATTCGGGAATTTGCTCTGAGAAAAGGCCTCTTCCAAATTCTTCAAGTAAGATAAGGAGGGCAGATAGTTTTGTCCTTAATGATGTTTGTCTGAGGACTCCCAAGAAGTGGTTTCGACTGATATTTACAGATAGCGGATGACCCTTCAGCAATTCTGTGTTCCTAGATAGCATCCATCTCCTTGGAGAATTATGTACAAGAAGCTTGAATTAGCTCTCTCTATGAGAACTACTCTGATAGTATTAGTCTGTGGCCACGGAAAACCTTAAGAAGAATTACATTCTTTACATGTAACATAAGCCACTTAAGGTTGGTTTAGTGATCTATGAACCAGAAAAAGAGGGATAAAGAGAGGGATATAGGCCCTGTCCCTAAAGAGACCCCTATGACTTTGGCTCTTGAAGAGCTATTGGGCTTTTTTGAAGCTTCTTATCTCCTGGAATATAGAGAAATTGCTGAAGCCATGGAATTCTCCTCTTCTGGGTCCATACTGTTAGATAATGGAAATGTTGGGACGGCTAGTAAGAGTTGCTCCAGAAATGGTGAGGAGGCTGATATTTGGAGGTCTCTTCAAATTCTCCCATAGGAAGGAACCTCAAAAGAACTTTCCTTTGACTTGGTTTGGGGCAGATTTTGATCTTGTTGATATAGATCAAAGTGGTTCTATTTTCATTGTTTCTGTTTCCCAAGATTGAGTAATCTTTTGTGAGAACTCTCCCCTTAATACCCCAGACCAGGTCTGGATTCCTTCACATCTTGGGAATCTGCTAGAGGGCCAACGGGACAGAGGCAACTTTTAACTTCACCTCTGCCCCAGCAATCATATCAAGCTATCCATTTCCCACTGCTACTAGCCAGGCAAATTAAATAAAAAATAACTACCAAACAGTCTATTTCTCCTCATCCCCTCGTTCAGTGATCATTTCGATCGTGGAGAAACTAATTTGTCCTAATCAAAGTAGCTTGTCAAACTGTGATTTCATTCTGACATCAGTGCTCCACATTCATGTTCAACTAAAAATAATCCCTCTGCAATCTGTTGAAAAGTTTATGATCTGTCTTTGATTAGTCAACGCTGCTGCTTTCAAGATTCTTCTTCTTCTTTTTTCTTTCCTTTTTGCTCTTCCAAGACTGAGGACATTGAAGAGATTGCCCGAAAGACTCAGGCGCTGAAAAAAGCAAATCTGAAAAGACAGCGGGTCGTGGTGTTTACCCAAGGGAAGGATGACACTATCATGGCCACAGGTACATGCTTTTTTTAAAAAAGTAAATTTAATAGAATTCAATTCAATTCAATTCTTTATTGGCCAAGTGTGTTTAGATACAAGGAATTTGTTTTCGGTGCGTAAGCTCTCAATGTACATACAACAATAATGATAGATCTGGCCCACCGGGTCCTTAGATCTGGCCCATGGGGCTGCCCTAGAAACAGCAAAGGACCAGCCCATGGTGCCTCTGCCAGCGAAAACATAGCTTAGTAGCTCCATTTTCACTGGCAGAGGGTTGCAGGAGGCCCTCGCAGCCGAAAATGGAGCTCGGGAGCCTGTTTTCTCTGACAGAGCACTTGGCCCACCACAGGCGTCCCCGACATGAATGACGTTGACCCTCACCCACTCCGCCTCCCCGAGGTCAAACACAACCCTGATGCAGCTCTCAATGAAATTGAGTTTGACACCCCTGTGATAGATCATTAACATAGTCATTGTAAAATACATTTATCATAAAACATTAGATACAATATTTAGTGATAGTCATGGATAATAAGTAAGCAATCAACATTAATCATACTAAGATACTTATAGTATAAGTTATAGTTATAAGGAGACAGGTAATAAGGAAGATGAGAATAATGATGGTAATACTGCCTTTTTAGATAGTTTGACAGTGTTGTGGGAATTAGTTGTTTAGCAGAGTGATGGCATTGGGGAAAAACTGTTCTTGTGTCTAGTTGTCTTATTCTGATATTTTGAGGTTTACAACCCTGAAAGAATAAGTTTTAAGAATATGGCGTTCGATTTTCTTGTCATGCTTCTGATGAGGCTTAGCAAATGAGAGTCACATAAAGCAACCAAACGGTTTTAAGAGAACGTACTGTGTGAGTAATCCTGGTGAATTTGATAAAAAGAACATGGCAGTAGGCAGAACCAGTTGTTGATAATAAGAAAACCGTTGTGCATGCGTTTCCCAGGGAGTGTGATAATATGAGATGGATTGGGTTGCTTTTATAAGGTTTTCATATCTGAGCATCTGTTCATTTGGATTCGTGTTCAGGAGAAGCCTGGCTTAACTTTATACTTATCCAAGATATTCTTTGGAAACTTTACATGATCCTATATAGAATGACTATAAAAGTCACTTTTCCATTTGAATAGGGATTATAGACATAATTATTTATCTGGTGTATAAGGTCTAAACCTAATTTTACACATTGATATGATTCCAAAATGTTAAAGATACCTCTTCTAGTTCATCTGATGCCTATGCATTAATATGCAATGTGTTTGAAAAGGTTTAAATTATTTAACTTTCATTTAGATTTTCTCTTGAGTTGTTTCTACTTGATTATCTGTATCAAAGCTCACCAAGTAACAGATGCTGTAAGGATTAGATTCATGTAAGTAGTAACGGAGAATACAAAATTTGATATACTGTGAAGTGAATTTCCAGCTGTTGTTTTTTTTTTTAAAGCAGGAAATTCCACTTTTGGTTTTTCCCACTTGAGAACTTTTGGTCCCTTAGAGAGCAAAAGTGAAAAAGGAGCTTGTGTAGAAATGAAGTGATCTATGATATGCCATTTTAATCATTAAAATATGACTTTTACTGCAGTTGGACACATTGTCTACATTTCTTGATTTAAATAGCGTCTTTTGGGGGGTGGGGAATCTATCATGCATTTTCTGTCTAAAGCAACATATTTAATTCAGTTCTCTACTGCCTCCTCCATGGCTTTGAACTTAAGCTAAAGTCTCTTTTGGAACAGATTGTCAACCAGCAGGTCTGCAAATGTTTTGGAAAGAACTCTGCTAATATCAGGAGCCAGCATGGGTTTGAAACAAACTTACTTACTTACTTACTTACTTACTTTCTTTCTTTCTTTCTTTCTTTCTTTCTTTCTTTCTTTCTTTCTTTCTTTCTTTCCTTCTTTCCTTCTTTCCTTCCTTCCTTCCTTCCTTTTTCCTCCCTCCCGCTAATTAGCAGGGCAAGGACATGCTGTCATTGTACAGTACTTTGGCAATGTCTCTCATGAGGTCAAGAATGGAAAATGTTGGCTAGATGGTCCTGTGACTTTGCAGCTGGTTGAACTTGTTTAATGCCTTTACATAATTTTGTATCATCTTGGAGGGAAGGATTGTATGGTGCCATCTTTAGAAATAGAATGGAAGATGCCATGCAGAAGGAATGGTGGAAAGACTGAGGAAAATGATCCTAATAGAAATATGTAAGAAATATCACTCAGGTAAAGGAGCCTGAAACGTTTTTTAATTCCTCATAACATGATTCTTTGGAGTATAAGAAATGGGCGGGGAGTTACAGCATAACCAAACCTGTAAGTTTCTGTTGTTACAGGCAATGTGATGTCTCTGAGCTTGATGGTTTTCTGGCAGACATTTCATTACCAAACTAGGTAACTTCATCAGAGCTCACTGAAGGAGCCTGAATCTGAATCTCAGCTGTCTCCAACAGCTGTTTCTCTCCACAGCAGAAATGTCTAGTCCTTCTAGTAGATATTTGATGAGACATTTCTTTTATTCTTTGCCCAAGATATATTGAGGGGACGATTTCCCAGTAACCACACTTTAACAGATTAACAGAGTTGGAAGGGACCTTGTAGGTCATCTAGTCCCACCCTCCCCCAGGTCCAAGCAGGAACCTCTTACACCATTTCTGACAAATGTCCAATCTTTTCTTGAAAGTTTCCAGTGATGAAGCTCCTACAACTTCCGAAGGCAGATTGAGTGTTCTCACTATCAGAAAATTTCTCCTTATTTCCAGGTTGAATCTCTCCTTGATCAGTTTTCGCCCATTGTTATTTGTCTGGCTTCCGGTGCCTTTGAAAACAGCTTGACCCCCCCCCTCCTCTCTGTGGCAGCCCCTCAGATATTGGAACACTACTATCATGTCTCCCCTGCACGAGACTTTATGATTCCTTGATGAGCTGAGTAGCAAAATGGGCTATGTTGTATTCAAAGCCATCTGATCGAGAGCAGGTTAAGATATTAGGTGCCATATTTCCTGTTCACATATATCATTGCCACATACATACTTTGGCTTAAGTGTTCAGGATCTCTCTTAGAATGAGGCAGTATTTAAGGACTAGGCAGTTGTGGAGTTAGCTCACAAAATCCTTAATAAAATGGCTGGTTTTTAAGCTGCCCCTGATTCTGTAGTTCTCTCTCAAGTGTCCGGTTGGAGGTTCCACTCAGTCTTTCAGAAGTAACCTCTCAACAGACTCCCTCAGCCAAAGAGCCCATGTAGCTAGGAAAGGTTCATCTTTCTTTCAAATAGAAAGGCTGGAAAGAAGACCGGCCACCCTGAGCATACTTTGCTCCATCGCCCAGAAAAGAGAACCAGTGTGATGTAGGGATGAAAGTGTTGGTCTAGAACAGGGGTATCCAACCCCTGGTCCATGGACTGGCCCCGAACTGTGGCATGCCAGCAACCAGTCCATGCAACAAGTGAAGCCCCATCCACGGAATGCAGGCCACACATGAAATCACACTCCTTCTGGTCTGTGGAGAAACATTGTCGTGTCCCACTCCTCCGCTGACGGCCGGGTCAGAGAAATCCGAATCAGGCGTGCCTCTGCAGCTCTGCCAAAGTCCTAGCAAAGTTCTCAAGGCAGGCAGGAGACCAGAAAGTGATTTCAGCAAGATAAGGTAGACTTTGCCTGACTCAGAGAATGCCAGAAAGCAGATCCTTTATATAGGCCATGGGGTGTGGCTCCATGACTCAGCACTTATCCCGGCCTGCCCCTCCCTTCCTTCTGTTGACGCCGCTTATCAATTCTCCTGAAGCGAGGGTCACTCCAGTCTGCAGCTGTTGGTAATTGACCTTCCTCAGGCTCACATGCTGTGGGGGAGGGGGAGGGGTCTAGTTGCTCCGTTTGCCTGGGCATGGAGCCAGGGCTGGGGGCTGGAGGCGCTTCTTCTTCCTCAGCCTGTCTGGGCATGGAGCCAGGGCTGGGGCTGGGAGGCATGCTAGGACATTCCTCAGCGTTCGGAAGCAGATAAAAAGGCCCCGGCTGCGGGGAAAGCGGATGAGGCACAACAAACATTTCTCTATAGAACCAGTCCCTGGTGCCCAAAGGGTTGGAGGCCACTGGTCTAGAAACAGGAGATGGTGAGTGCTAGCCACACCTACCCCGGCTAGGTGACTATGGGCCAATCACCTGAAGACTCTGAGTTCTAGTCCTGCCTTAGGCATGGAAGCCAGCTGGGTGACTTTGGGTCAATCACCAAGAGACAATGAGTTGTTATAGTCCCACCTTAGGCATGAAAAAATGGCTAGGTGATCTGGGCCAGTCATTCTCTCTCAGCCAAATTCACCTCACAGGATTGTTATATTAGGTACATTCACCGCCTTGAGGCATACATGAAAAAAAGTGGGATAATTTAAAAAATATATATGAGCAGGTGAGAGAAAATTGAGAAATGAAGGAATAGATGGGGAGGGGAAGAAACCCCTCTCCTCCCATAATGCCATTTCCTTTCTCTTTTTTGTCTGACAAGAAATCTTCGATCTCAGCTGTATTGATAGTAAATATAAAGAACTCTTGCCATTTAAGAGTTTGGGATTTGGTTTCATATCCCTACAGAAAGAAATTGGCTCCTGATGTGGGAGAGACCATAGACATTCAAGTTATTGAAAGAACCACCAGGCTGGTAATTATGGTTCACAATCATTGGGATGCGTATAGTTTTATCTAGCCAAGATGATATATTTCCCAGGGGTCTTGGGATTATCTGAACTCATCACAATGTAATCCGCCATTCCCATGAGCCCAGGAACAAGTTGCTTTCACCTACCGTAGATGTCAGCCTGATTCATATTAATTTGCTTCATCGGTTTCTGTGTAGAAGCCCGGTACTGATCTTGCTGCTGAATATTAAGAAGCTTTGAACAAGAAGGAGCAAAAAAAGGTGTCCCCTCACAGTTTTATGATTCTGCCATATACTGTATTTTTCGGTCTATAAGACACAATTCCCTCCCCCCCCCGCGCGCAAAAAAAGTGGGTGGAAATGTCTGTGCGTCTTATACAGCGAATGTTGCTAAAGCCTCGCCCACCCACCAGCCTCCACCCTTCAGTCTCTGCCTACCAGCAATTTGCCTCCTTGCAGCAAACAGCCTGGTCAGCTTCAGCACAGCCTGATTTAGCACAAGCAGCTGATTGGCGGTTGGATCGGCCTCCCAGAATACTGCCTATCAGCTGTTCCAGGCTGCAGGGATTGCTGCCAGCCTCCGCGCGTCCCATTTTCAGCCTGTTCTGCCCGATTCCCACTGTTCTGTTGGGGAACAGACACGCGGAGGCTGAAAATGGGGCTCACAGAAGCGACAATGGGCAGAATAAGCAATAGCAATGGGCGGCAGCTATGCCCGCAACCTGGAACAGCTGATTGGAAGTATTCCGGAAGGCCACAAGTGGCTATAGAACAGGGATAGGAAATTGTGGTAATTCTGGGAGTTGATGTCCACAAGTCATAAAGGGGCCATAGTTCCCCCACCTCTGTAATAGAACATCTGGCTAACTTGAAAAAATATAGGTGTCCAGAAAAAAATTGATCTGTAGTGGTGCAGTGGTTAGACTGTAGTATTGCAGGCTAATTCTGCCCACTGCCAGCAGTTTGGCAGTTCAAGTCTCACTGGTTCAAGGTTGACTCAGCCTTCCATTCTTCCATGGTCGGTAAAATGAGGACCCAAATTGTTGGGGGCAAAAAACTGACACTGCAATTCGCTTAAAGGGGGCTGTAAAGCACTACGAAGCTGCATCAATGTGTTATTGCTATCGCTATCTAAGAAACTTGGAAAAGTCAAGGAAGATGGGACTAGTGGCAGAGTTCTGGAGATTGGGAAATGATATTACTTTCTTCAGAAGAAGAAAAAGAGGACCCAAGTAACTTTTGGATGGGTTAATGAGATGCCTGCGATGGAAAAAACTTTGGAACAATGGGTTGCTTTCTGAACATTTAGAAAGGAAGGCATGGTTTAGAGGGAACTGGCTTACCCACAACGAAACCAGGATAAACTAACCTGATTTTCTTTTTAGTAATGTACCTACTTTAGTTGGGCATGTACAGTGGGTCAAGCAGATGATCTTGATGGAAAGAGGGATGATCCATTAACAAAGCAACCAACAGAGAAAATATAGCTTAAATCCAAACAATGGGAGAAGGTTATGAAAATGGCTCAGGCAAAGTCCTCCATAATTCACGTGGATCTATTTCTTGGTCTAGTCTGTCTCACATATCTTTAGATGGCAAAATGTGGGCTGGACAATGATGTAGAATTGGTTGAACAATCACACCGAGTTCCCATAGATCAAATATGAAGGTCATGAGTGGCATATTGCTGGCTTTGGGGCTGTTCAATATATTTATCAATGACCTGGGTCAGAAAATATGATTGTCAGATTTGCAGAGAACATGGGAGATGGGGAGTAGCATCTTTAGAGGAGAATGTGAAGATTAGAAAGAAACTAAGACAGAAACAAGCAGCGCTGCAGCAGTTAAGTATCCTGTATTTGGGATAGGAAAAATCAAAGATGGAAGAGACCACAGTTGGATGTGACAACAGGACCTGTTGCAACAGATCACACACACAAGGAGCAGCATGTTGCCATTGCAAAGAAAGCCCCTAGAGTTCTAGGCTGCATCAGCAGAAGAATAGAGTCAATCTTACGAAAATTCATTGCTTATCTTTATTCTCCGTTGGTCAAACTAGACCCGTGATGGCGAAACTATGGCACACGTGCCAGAGGTGGCACGCAGTGTCCTCTCTGATGGCACGCAAGCTGTTGCCCCAGTTCAGCTCTGCTGCAGATGCACAAGCGCCAGCGCCTCCCACCAGCCAGATGGTCTTTGGGTCTCTGCCACGCATACATGGGGCCGGGTGTGTGCGGGGATATTGTGCGCATGCACGGGGGACAGAGCACATTTGTGTGTGTGTGCACATGCATGGGGGCGGGGCACATGGGTGGGCGCATGCAGGGAGCACACGCACATGTGTGGGGGGGCAGGGCACATGCACGGGAGTGCACCCACATTGCACTTTGGGGGTTCGGGCACGCGCTTTGGGCACTTGGTCCGGAAAAGGTTAGCCATCATTGGACTAGATCAAGTAAAGTGTTCAGTTCTAAGTCCTGCATTTTTGGAAGAACATCAATAAAAGGTCTTGAAGGAAAATCTTACAAAGAAGATGCAAATAAACTGCCAGAACACTGTTACAGCTTCCAACAGTGTCTTGTTGTTTTTGTTTAAAAACCTACAAGGATTTGGAGACATTGAGTATGTTTAGGGTGGAGAGGAGATGCCTGCAGGGACATATCATAGCGATCTTAAGAATCTAAAGGGCTGTCAGATAGAACATGAGCCAGAATTGTTCAGAGCTGTTCCAGGAGACAAGACAAGAAAGAACTGGTTTAAATTATAAGGATTTAAATGATAAGCAGATTTCAGTTGGACATCAGAAAAAAATAATCCTAATCATAAAGAGATGGTAAAAAAATGGAACAAAGGGCCTTGGGCAGTGTGGATTCTGAAGGAGTTTAAGCAGAAGTCGGATGGCCTCACAAGAACCCGGCAGTAGATTCCTGCATGGGTTGGACTGGTCATTTGCAGGATCCCTAATCTTGAGTGTTAAAATCTAGCTTTCTATGGAAAATTTTAGGAACGCGGTGGTTCAGGGGCTAGGACATTGAGCTTGTCGATCGAAAGGTCAGCAGCTCAACAGTTCGAATCTCTAGTGCTGCCGTGTAACGGGGTGAGCTCCCGTTACTTGTCCCAGCTTCTGCCAACCTAGCAGTTTCGAAAGCACATAAAAATGCAAGTAGAAAAAATAGGGACCACCTTTGGTGGGAAGGTAACAGCGTTCCGTGCGCCTTTGGCATTGAGTCATGCCGGCCACATGACCACGGAGACGTCTTCAGACAGCGCTGGCTCTTCGGCTTTGAAATGGAGATGAGCACCACCCCCTAGAGTCGGCAACGACTAGCACATATGTGCGAGGGGAACCTTTACCTTTACCTTTATGGAAAATTTTAAGAATATTTAGGCCACCCACATCTTGTACTGCTGCTGCTGTTTGTTTGTTTGTTTGTTTGTTTTTGGGGTGTAGAATCAACACTTAATGTTGTTTGCTCATCATTCTAGCCATTGTTTATCCACTGCAGGATGAAGGCCTCTTCTGCATGTTTCCAACCTATATGGTCCTGAGCTTTCTTTTATCAGTTGGGCTCACAATACTTGCTGATGTGGTCTCTCCATCTTGTTTTAGGACTCTTTCATGGATGCTTTTGAGTGAGTGGGATCCATTCTCCAACTTGCTTGATCCACCTGCCATCAATTCTTCTTGCTAAGAGACCAGCTCATTTCCATTTCAATTCTTTTACTCTTTCAATGATATGATATACTTTCCTTTGTTCTCTAATGCATGTGTAGGTCTTTCTATCTTGTCTTGTAATCCCGAGCATGTATCTTCCTGTGGCTCTTTGTGCCACTCTTAGCTTTTGTATTGATTGTGAGGTTAGTGTCCGGGTTTTGCTGGCATATGTTAGAACAGGTAGCACACACTGATCAAAAACTTTTCTCTTCAGGCATAGGAGGAGGTTGTTCTTGAAAATTAGCTTGCCAAATGTCTGTCAGCCACATTAAACACACCATTCAATTTCCTTTATTGTATCACCTTCCATTGAGATCCATTGGCCAAGGTATATGTAGTGGTTTACTACATCTAGTTCCATTATGGAACCCTAAATAATGTGGCTTTGGAAACAAATATTCTAGAACTTATGAACTGCAGCAGTCAATAAGCCTGGTAAACCTGTCCATTGGTTGCATGCCCAGAGTAGCAAAATCGGTTCAGTCAAATCAAGTGAAGGAACTTGTAGAAGAATAGTCCTTTTCATACTCTTCTTAACCTGTTGTTGTCCCAGCCATCCATCAACCAACTAATTAAAGAGTTCCAGAAGAACCTGATCATACTGGGGGAGACAATGCTCTCGTCCATAATATGACAGTGTGGGTAGGGTAGGGGAATAGGACTTAAATGTGTAGAATTAATTCTGGTCCCAGTTCATTCTCATCCATGGAAACTCAAAGAGTGATGTCATCCTTTGTGATCCTGCCCATCCCACCTCAACCTTTATTTCTTATGTCTTGGGTTCCTGGAATTATAGTTCACCAACTTCTAGGGTGCAGATCTTAACAGCCAGCTTGCTTTTTGGTTTCCCAAAGAGACCCTGTTGTACCTGGGTTAGAAGTTTTGCGCTGGCTGCCGGTTTATTTTTGGGTAAAATGCCAGTAGCTGTTAACTATAAACTCCAATATAGCTTTGCTCCAAGTATGTAAGAAATTGTTTCTCCCACAGCCCACTTCTGTTCATTGAAATTGTCTGACAGGTTTGTCAGCAGTTGCTATAAGAAACTTATAGCAACAATCAAAAATCCGATATAGTTGATAAATTAAATCTATTTATCAGATCAATTCAAACCTTTATTACAATCTTTAGGTCAGAGAGTAATAAAATGCATAAACCTGTAATTATTAGTAGTTAAACTTTAAAAGAAAGCCATAAAATGCAATAAAATTACATAAACTACTTTATTATAATAATTATAATTGTTATAATACAGATAACAGTGGTAATCACAAAAAAATCTATTTAAAAACGTACCTTTTAAAATAGTTTTTAGTAATTGGTTTTAATACTTTTTAATTGTTTCTCTAAATAGTTTTCAATATCTCAGTTTTTAGTTTTAATTTTAAGTTTTATTGTCAATTGCCAAAAGGCTCTGAACTTGGTGATGTAATTTTAATAAACTCAAGATTTAAACACACGTAGCTGAATGTTAAAATGATGAAGCATCGTTTGAACATGCTTTTCAATGGCTTGTATGATATTTTGCTTTCATTCACGGTGAAGCTGCTAATCAGACTCGCAGCCCACAGGCCAGATGCGTCAAGTGCTCTCCCCACCCCCGCCCGGTTTAGCGAAGGGGGGGGAAGTCCCGATACGTCACATGATGATGCGGGTTTGATACCCCTGTGCTAATCTACCTATCAAATCTTAGAGGTTTTTGTGTGGTAAGGAAATTATTTGAGGACTGATTGCACTTTTGATTCCATGTGTAAATTAAATTAGGGGATATGTTGATTTATATGCTTAGTAAATTCAAGATAGAAGAACTTGCACCACAAGGTCAGTTACATAAGCAAACATAAATGTTAAGTGACTTTGAGTCCGGGAAAGCTGTTCATACATAAGCTTAGCTGAATCTCTGTGCTGTATTATTATTCATGGTAGCCAAATAAATGTCAATAATAAAAGAGAATTAAAGATTTTCATTTCCCAGAGGTAATTCTTCTAAGACTGCTTGATCTTTCATTTCATTTATAATTCATTTCTGTATCAGGATACAGCTATTCACTAGGCAGTGTATGACATGAAGTCGTTTAATAATGATTAAGAATGTAAAAATGTATGGCCCATGGGTAGTTGTCAGAAGACGTACCAGAGTATTATTGTTTTTGCCATGTTCTTATAGATCCTTCCATTCTTGAATATCAAGCATCCTTCTCTTCACACATCATTTATTATAAAATATTTAATGAAAACGAGATGTATGTGTCTTAATTTGCCATGTAGTACAATGACTGAAATTTCTTACAGAAGCTCAGTGGCCTGGGTTGGGAGAAACGCTTGGCTTCTGAAAGACAACATTACAATCCATAAAATTATTCCATATGCCAAGGGCAGGGGTGAAATCCAGCAGGTTCTGACAGGTTCTGGAGAACCGCTAGCAGAAATTTTGAGTAGTTCAGAGAACTGGGAAATACCACCTCTGGCTGGCCTCAGAGTGGGGTGGGAATGGAGATTTTGCAATATCCTTCCCCCAGGAATGGGGAGGGTCCAGTCTATAGAACAGGTACTAAAACTGATGGGAGGCTCCGTCCACCCACCACGATGTCATCATGGGTGATCTGCGCATGCGCAGAAACACATGATCCCATTGCGAACCAGTAGTAAAAGTAAATGGAACCCACCCCTGCACTGACATAGTTCATCATCTTATCCTAACCTATTAAAGATTAGAATTCAGGGACAATTTGAGAGGGGGTATCTAAATTTTTAAAGGCACTTGCAGCTTCTGGCAGTGTTGGCCATTTCTGGATGTAGACTTTGTGTCAAGCCACTAAATTGATTCCTTAGTCTATTTCTTCCACACAAATATTTAATAAGATTTGAAAAAGAAAATTTTAATAGTCTGAGGTATTATGCAATATTGTTTGGCCTTAAGATGTGTGATTATTATGATCTGGCCATGATTAAGCTGACCACCCCACGCTATGAAGGCTTAGAGTAAAATAATTGTGTAGTTTCAAATTATTGTCTCACACATACATTCAGAAAGATAGTTATTTACTGTCTTGGATTTAATCCATGGGAATTGGTAGTCATCCTATTAAGTAAAGTGACTCTTCACTCAAGTCCTCATGAATTTAAAAAATTCAGTTAGCATTTATCATAACAGATTTAGCATGTTCATTTGTGATAGCAAGCTGACAGAGTTTTATGGCTCTTAAAAATTAAAATATGTATTGGGCATATGATATGAATGAATTATCAGATGCTTGAGATAGATAGATGATAGATAGATAGATAGATAGATAGATAGATAGATAGATAGATAGATAGATAGATAGATAGATAGATAGGCATTTTAATTTATCTTTGGTATATAGTGGGCAATGAAAGCAGATATCCATGTATCTTGAATATATATCATTCTTCATTGATTCCTATCTTACACTCTTCAGAAGCTCAGGATAATGCTTATTTACTTATTTAATTAAATCTACTTATGTGGATGGATACCCATCTTGCAATAGCAACTCTAGGTGGCTAAAATAAGAGTTAAAAACTCACAATGCAAAACAACAGTAATTTGAAAATACGGTAATAAGGGGACCTAGTCATCCATGTTTCTCCAGTCTTAATCCAGCATTCCACCTATTACATCACATTAGCTCTTGTTGTGTATGACATTATTTGCTCCTAAACAATGGTATAGAGCAAAGGTGTCCAAGCTTGGCAACTTTAAAATATGTTGGCTGGGGAATTCTGGGAGTTGAAGTCCACAAATCTTAAAAGTTGCCAAGGGTGGACATCCCTGGTGTATAGAGGGAGGAAGATGGCCCTGATGGTGATCCATAGGCTCCATTGTTTAACTCAAAGACTGGAGCATCCAGATAACACTCAGAAGCAGTTTAGGCAGGCATCTCCCTGATTCACTGGAGTATAAGAGGAAATCCAGCTTTCCTACTAACAAGATTGCGTTATGATATGATTAGTAAATAGGAGCTGATTTCCTCCTCCGGTCTACATATTGTAGGGGGCTATTGTATAACAAGGAAATTGTGTGTTGGGTACAATAGAATTGTAGCGCCAATTCTTTTCTTCCTCTTCTTTTTTCTATACTGTAATAAATTATTTTTCCATCAAACTGATCTTGCTGAGGTGATTTTTTTCTTTTTTCCTCTCTTTTTTGGGATCGATTTTGTACAATAATCTGAGAAATAACTGATTTAATGCCTTAAATACCATGGCTATAAACCAGTCCTTTTTCTCTGTCTTCCATCATATAGGTTATAAACATAACACAGTCCCTTTTCCTACAATCATTTAGATCAGGGATGTCAAACTTGATTTCCTTGTGTGCCGCATCAGGGTTGTGTATGACCTTGGGGGGCTGGGGTGGGCATGGCCAGCTTGACATCACTGGTGTTTGGGGGCGCCTGTGGTGGCCTGAGTGCTCTGCTAGTGAAAACGGAGCTGAGGAGGGCCGCCCACGGCCCTCTCGAGCTCCGTTTTCACTAGCAGATGCACTACAGACCAGTCTTGCTGTTTCTAGAGCGGCTCCACAGGCCAGATCTAAGCACCCTGCGGGCCAGATCCAGCCCTTGAATTTCACACCCCTGACCTATGCCATTCTTCCTTGAATATAGGTAAACCTCAGTTTACGACCAGTTGCTTAGTGACTTTGAAATTACGATGAACCCACTCCAAAGTACTGACAACCTAGTTCAAAAATTCTGGTGGCCGGGGAAGGGAACGCATGGTCAGCACTCGGCAATTGGCCTACATTTTCAGCCATTTGCAACATCCTCTGGTCACATGGCTGTGATATACAACATTTACAACTGGCTTTCTGATTTTAAGCAAAAACACCCCACAGAGAACAGCTGGTGCATTTAACAACCCCAGCATTCGCTTAATGACTGCAGATTCAAGTAGTGATTGCAATGATTCACGTAATAACCACTGCAAAAAAGATCATAAAATCAAGTTAGTCATGTGATGATCTGCTTTAAAACCGTCATGACTTACAACTATAATGGGCAGGCTCCATCGCGGTCATAAGTTGAGGATTACTCGTAGGCTCCTTCAAAGGTCGTAGACAAAACAGGGAACATAATGGCTTTGGACCGGGTTACTTACGGGACCGTCTACTGCCGTCTTCTATCTCCCAGCACTCAGTGCGTTCCCATAGAGAGGGACTCCTTAGGGTGCCGTCAGCCAAACAATGTCGACTGGCGGCCCCCAGGGGAGGGCCTTCTCTGTGTGGGTTCCTACCCTGTGGAACGAGCTTCCCCCTGTACTCCAACAATTGCCTGACCTTAGGACCTTTCGCCGCGAACTTAAAACCTATTTATTTCATATGGCTGAACTGGCTTGATTTTAAAATTTAAAATTTAATTTAATTGGGTTTTAAATTTCTGTAATTTTATGGGTGTAATTTGTATTTTAAAATTTTTTTGACAAATTGAATAAGTTTTTTAAGGGCTATTTTTAATATTGTATTTGTCTGTGGTTGTATTTTACTTGGTTGTTCACCGCCCTGAGTCCTTCGGGAGAAGGGCGGTATACAAATTAAATAATAATAATAATAATTATTATTATTATTATTATTATTATTATTATTATTATTATTATTATTATTATTATTATTATTATTATTTGAATATGAGCCTTTCTTTGGAAGATTCTTAGTTGAACATTAAACCACGGGTCTCACGTGACCCATCGCGATTTTTTCCCCCTTCGCTAAACCAGGGGTGGGCTTGGCCAGTGCGTGATGCATCCAGTGCATGGGCCACGAGTTCAACACTCCTGCATTAGACCAAAACTGGAATTGGCTTCTTTCATTTTGAACTTGGAGCACTCAAAACTGCCGTTTTGCAGCTGAAATGCCCCTTTTGGAGTTGCTTTGTATAATGGAGCACGTGGAAAAGCGGTGCTCAAAATACCGCATTTTGCTCCAACTGTGATTTCATCTCAAAACAAAGCTCCCCAAACGCACATATTTTGTTTCGAACTCAGAATCCTCAAAGGACCTCTATTTTCTATGTCTCAGTTCGCACACCGGCGTGGAATTTGACTGCCGCTACTCTGGTCCCGGAGACCTTGGGTGGAGAGCAAGAAAACACAGCCGTGTCTGTTGAACTGAAACAGATGCTAGACGTCTTTGCATTCATTTTATCTGAAAATAGCCCATGATTTGTAAACTGGCAGTTCTTTGATTTAAAAGCAAGAGTGAATTGTTTGTGGGAAAGCATATTCCAAACCTCATGCCAGCGCTTGCCTGCTCAATCCTCACAGGTCCAACGATAAATATGATGGATGTTAGAAACGATTCTCAGAAGTGGTAGCAGAATTCAATACATATCAATAATAACAAAAATGCAATAAATTAATTATTTCATGCTCTTCCTTCCTCTTGCATAAACTTGACGGTACTATATAATATTTATGGGTTGTTGTCCCCACCAATGGAGGAAGAATTCTGCAAGCAATCAGTTATCAAATAATGGCAAATGTAAACGCTGTGAAGAATTGGGAACACCCAGCCCAGGTAGTGCCCTATCTTTATTATCCTATCAATTGACTAAGCTCATCCCAGACAGAGCGAGGTTATGGGAAGCCACCTAGAACATCATGCACCATTAAACATTAGGACTGCCTACACGAACATCCACAGTGCCGAACCTATTAGCCAAGTATGTAGCCGAAGAGGGATAAACAGCTTCTTAATCACGTGTAAGAAAAGAATAGCATCCTAATGCATGTATTGTTTGTCAAGAGGAAGTCCATCAATAATTGTATAATTAGGATGCATTAGATTCGAGTATCTATTGTAGATGATTGATTTTTGTTCGTATCTCCATCTGTGGGCACTTCAGCAAACTATTCAGCTCACTCCTTTTTAATGCCTTTGTGATGACAACTGGGAATGTTTGCTTGTCAATTGCGTTGACTCTTTTTTTTTACAGCGTTAACTGTGGATTTTAATATGCTCTAAATATGTCAAGATCCTAACCATTATATTTGAGGCATTTGCTTACACAAGATAGGAGCTATATTTAAACTTTAAAAACTTGAAAATAAAATGTGCCCTAAATAAATAATCTCTCTGGTTATTTGTGAATATATTATGTGCCTATTGCTACATATTTGGAAATGTGAATTGTGTGAGGGAATGAGAGTAGCTAAATTATCTGATCATTGAGGACCAGCAACATGGTGCCCGTGAGCGCTGTAGAAGCTTTAATGCCACTAGATGGCACTTACTGTCCTTCAGATTTAAAAGGGGGGGGGGGACGGTTGAATTTTTTACCTCACAAGAATTCTGTGTTCTCTTATTTATTTATTTATTTATTTATTTATTTATTTATTTATTTATTTATTTATTTATTTATTTATTTATTTATTTATTTATTTATTTATTTACATTTATACCCCGCCCTTCTCCGAAGACTCAGGGCGGCTTACACTATGTTAAGCAGTAGTCTTCATCCTATTTGTATATTATATACAAAGTCAACTTATTGCCCCCCCAACAATCTGGGTCCTCATTTTACCTACCTTATAAAGGATGGAAGGCTGAGTCAACCTTGGGCCTGGTGGGACTTGAACCTGCAATAATTGCAGGCAGCTGTTGTTAATAACAGACTGTTTAGCAGTCTGCGCCACTCAAGGACCCTTTATCAAACTTTATCAAACTTTACGTAATTCTTAAAACCCTACATGTTTTCCAACTTCCGTGCAGCAGCACTCAACATTCATTGGATGAGAATTTGGGCTTCTGCTTGTGACTTAAGACCGTAGACTCAACTCAGTAGGCATCTAGTTCGTTATACAGGGATAGCCTCTCACAAACTATATACATAAATCTTCCCTACGTCCTATCTTGTATTCCTATCTCTCCTCTTTAGAGTCACATTTATTATATCTTTTATACCGTCTATGTCAACGGTCCCCGACCTTATTTGTCACCAGGGACTGGTTTCATGGAAGAAAATTGTTCCGCAGATTTGGGAGGGGAGGAAGGGGAGCACACAATCTATCTCCCTCACATGCACAGTTTACAGTAGGGTTTGTGCCCTTATGAGAATCTCATGCCTGATGATCTGAGGTGGAGCTGAGGCAGTGATGCTAGCGCTGGGGAACAGCTGCAAATACAGATGCAACTTTGCCTCACTCCCCCGCCACTTACTTCCAGCTGTGCAGCCCGGTTCCTAACAGGCCACAGACCGGGTTGGGGAGCCCTATTCTGTCACCTACATGTATTTTTTACTTTGGATATTTTCATGTTGCTTCCTAATGTCTGTACTGTGTCCCCTTAGGCCGATCAATGGCTGAAATAAAGATTGATTTGATTTAATTTGATTCATGTGATTTTCACACTGGTTAGGTTGGTTGATTGCTGGTTGGTTGCTCGGGTGATTAAATCAGGTGAGATAGTCCCCTTCTGAAGAGAAATTGGTGTAATTATTCTGTTACATAAAACCAAGTCGGCTGACGAAAAATAAAATGGTTCACTTCACCGTTCAAAATACAGAATAACTACCAGCACTGAGGTAAAATGTCCATTGAAAACAAGATAAAGCAGCAGTTAATTAAATATTGCGGATAGTTGAAATACGTTTTTGGTACACAATTAAAAGCAAAATTGAGTCTGGGAAATGTCCATAATGAGAGCCTTCCCAAATTCTGTTGCCAATAATAAAAGATCCTCTGCTTTATTAATTCGCAACAAAAGGAGAATAACATAATCTTAATATTGGGCATATTTTACTAGGTGAAAATGGTTTGAGGGGCTAACGGATTTTTGGGGGCTTCTGAAGCAAATTGCTGAATAAAAAGTTAGCGGTGTCATTAGACTGGTAGCAGAGGCTTCTGTTCTGAACAACAAGCTTCAGGAAGCAATCCGTGAAATAGCAAATGTAACGTCTTGCCAGAGTTACACAAATGACATTTAGCTTGGAAATCTAGAGAAGAAGAATAGAGGTCGTTCAGATATACAAGGCATACTGTAGCCCCATTCTTGCTTTTAAAATCTGACCACTTCTCCCTGAAGATGCCAATTTCTCCCCAAGTTCACTTTTTCCAAGCTGCTTCGAAAAACTGGTCCATACATTGTGAGCTAAGCAATTGTGGGAGCTGGATAGTCTGGCAATCGCTTTGGGGAGTGTTTTATTCCACTGAATTTTATTTTTCTTGGCATGAAGCGAGGGCTTAGGACTATACAGTTCTGCAGTCTCATTCAACTCCAAGATCAGAGAATTTGCTTCCAGCGTGGTCAGTTGGTATCTGAGGTTTACGGATTAATAGGGGAGCAGTTTGCAAATCACTAACATGTTTCGTTGGGCAAAATAAGGAATAAGAGGAGGTTAAGAAGAAGCCACAAGTGGAACAAATGGTCTTGTCATCCTCTAGTTCCGTTGCAAGGCTAAAAGAGAAATTATTCTTGTCCAGAGAAAGAAGTACCAGTATACCTCCAATTGTTTTAAGTTAGAATTCCTCCTCCCCTTTAAAAAATGAAGTTCTGGATGGAGAATCTGATTATATAATGGGGATCATTACATCAGGGACACACTGCTACAGCAGGAATGATTCAATTAGGGTTAATTATTCAATTAATAAATGCAAAAATAAAAATGCTTTAAAGTGGTTCTTATCTATCCTGGGGGCCTAAGCAGGTCAATAGGTAATTTTATTTCAAGCACTTGGTTCACCCATTCTTTTAGCAGGCCGGTTCCCAGGCTGATTACTTTCCTGTTTTCCCATCCTCTGGCCAGACAGTCTCTCTAGGGATTATCTTATCTCATGCTCCATTCCTATCATGTTTTGTCCCCGTTAGATTTAGTATTTGTCAGATATAACCCATTTCATATGCCTGCCATTTCAATCCTGAGATTGTTCCCTCTTGAAGGTGGCCTCTCTGATGGCAATGTATCTGGGTGAATTGTAGATTCCCCATCCTTTCATCACTGCATGTTCTACAGAGGAATTATTGAGTCTGTCATTTGCACCTCTACAACTGTCTGGTTCGGTTCTGCAACCCAACAAGAAAAACACAGACTTCAGAGGATAATTAGAACTGCAGAAAAAATAATTGCTACCAACCTGCCTTCCATTGAGGACCTGTATACTGCACAAATCAAGAAAAATATTTACAGACCCCTCGCATCCTGGACATAAACTGTTTCAACTCCTACCCTCAAAATGACGCTATAGAGCATTGCACACCAGAACAACTAGACACAAGAACAGTTTTTTCCCGAAGGCCATCACTCTGCTAAACAAATAATTCCATCAACACTGTCAAACTATTTACTGAATCTGCACTACTATTAATCTTCTCATCGTTCCCATCACCAATCTCTTTCCACTTATGACTGTATGACTGTAACTTTGTTGCTGGCAATCCTTATGATTTATATTGATATATTGACCATCAATTGTGTTGTAAATGTTGTACCTTGATGAACATATCTTTTCTTTTATGTACACTGAGAGCATATGCACCAAGACAAATTCCTTGTGTGTCCAATCACACTTGGCCAATAAAAATTCTATTCTATTCTATTCTATTCTATTCTATTCTATTCTATTCTATTCATTCAACTATCTAGTGCAGTGGTGGTGAACCTTTTTTTTTTTTTTGTTTACATTTATACCCCGCCCTTCTCTGAAGACGCAGGGCGGCTTACAGTGTATAAGGCAATAGTCTCATTCTATTTGTATATTTTTACTCACCGAGTGCTAAAGCGTGGCTCCTCCCCCTTGCGCTGTACGCGCAACCACACCATCTGCGCATGCACATGGCTTTCACACGCTCCTGTGCGCTGCACATCAACCACACCATCTGTGCGTTTGTGCAGCTCCCACGTGCACTGCGCATGCAATTTCACCATCTGCTCATGCACACACAGTTTTCGCGTGTGCAATGCACGTGCGTGAATGCCATCTGGGTATGCGCACGCTGCACGCAAGTACTCTTGTGCATGCAAAAACACGTGTGCATGCACAGGATAGCTCCGAAGTCCAGCTGGGTCCCCTGAATTGTACACATGCGCACCGAAGGCCCGAACACCAGCTGGGGCACACATGCACAGCTGCAGGTGAGTTGAGCAACAGCTCACGTGCCCGGAAAGATGGCTCTGTGGGCCACCTCGGGCACGCGTGCCATCGGTTCACCATCACAGATCTAGTGTAATCTGGTGTTTCTGTCTTGATGTACATATCTCACTCAGCTTTTTGACAGAGTCCTCTTCTCTTTGTTCAGTAGACAAGTTTCTTCTTCACCCAAACAGTTCTTGGAGATGTCATTTTACACAACCATCTCTCTTTTCACAAGAATCCATTATTTTTGTAGTCAACTTTAGGGGTTTCTGGTACATTTGTCTAGATTTTGTGTGTGCAAAATATCATCTCAGTTCCTTCAGACTTCAGTAGCTGGCCAGAGTAAGTCCTATTTAAGTCAACAATGAAGACGTTGTAAATGAAAGGATACGGTTCTGTTGCTTTCTGAATCCACGCAGATAATGGAGGTCTGCTTGCGCATGTGATCCATTTTTATTAGGGGTTTGTTTTTCCCAAAATATTATTAATTTGCAATTTTCAGCCTGAAAAAATTTCTAGAGCTGCGTCAAAGGGTGTTTGCCAGAATGTTTTCTCTCTTTCCTTTTCGTCCTTTAACCGCCTGAAATATTTTATTTTGGAGATTTAAAACAAAGCATAAGCCCAGGAAAGCTTTCAAAGAAAAGTAATTAAAAATGACAAGTTGTGGCATAAACCTGACAGCATTCAGGAAATATGCAGGATGGATATTTTTTTTCATTTATGCCTTCTAGCATGTTTATTATTGTGTTCATAATGAGCTGTTCTTTATAGCTAGAGTTCTTTTCTCTCTTTTTTCTCCTACTGTAGATGACAGTGGATGTCTAAGCCATGTTCTCCCTTTTTTTTATGAGTATCTTTATCTCCACGTCATGCTTTTAAAGGTTTGGTATGCAAACATGCGATTCAGAAGCTTTGGGTAGAAAATGCCTGTCACAACTGCGATTATAATAACTAGCATCCTAATGAGTTGTGCTCCATATGTGGAAAATAATCTATAAACTAAACTGTTACATAATTTATATTAAAATGTGCCTGCAATTATTTTGAAAGGGGGTAAATCCTATACATTCCAATTACAGTGGCAATTAAGTGAAATTATGTGGATACTAATTAGATGATCCTAAAGGATCATAGACTTGTGTACTTAATTATCAGAGGAACAATCAACAACTCATTTAGGATGAATAAATTTATTTCATTTGGAGAGGCTGATACTGCTGTAGTTTCTCCTGCCGCCCTCGTGTTTCCGAGATAATTCCATTGAGAGCGGTATGATCTATCCTGTATTTTCATGAGTATAGTTAAGAACAGAATGTAACCTTTGGAGATTAGCATAAATTTCAAATCTCATTGTGCCTCAGAAAGATATTTTAACAACCCATTATTCTTAATAAAAACCCAGTTAAGAAGACAGCAGTGTAAGAAGCAGCCAAAACTAGAAACCTTTGAAGAATTTAAGTAAAGGCTGGGGGGAGTTTCTAAAGTCTATGGGGAGTAGTTGATGGAACCTGTTATTTATTTATTTATTTATTCATTCATTCATTCGTTCCTAAATCATAAATAAAGAATTAAGGAGTGCAACTATTACAGGTTTAACTGAGCATAAGTCTCACTCACAGTTTGAGTTTATGCAGGGTTTTATCCTAAATCGGGGGTCTCCAACCTTGGCAACTTTAAGACTTGTGGATTTCAACTCCCAGAATTCCTCAGCCAGCTTTGCCTTTGGCAAGGGTCATCCAAATTTATGGGAGACTCTCAAGGACTTTTGAGAATACAGGAAGTCCTTGATTTATGACCACGATTGAACCCCAAATTTCCATTGCTAAGCAAGACAGTTGTTAAAGTGAGTTTTGCTCCACCATATGACTTTAGTTGCCGCAGTTAGTAAGTTAGTCAAGTTAGTAAGAGGATTGTTAAGTGAATCCGATGTTTGATTACATTTCCAAGATTTGGCAGACATACTTTTAAACATCTTTGCTAATCTTGCAGGTGGTAAATGCAACCTCTAAAACATTTTATATAAATTTTCCTTACGTGCAGTTGCCATTGTCAATTCATAATTTCTTTCCCAAAGCTTTTGCCATTCATCTAAGTCTATAGTATATCCAAAGTTCTTTGCCCCTACTATCATTGTTTCGCTTACTTGTTCATCTTCCATTTTTAAGCTTAGCAAAAAGTTACATGTTTTCTTTATCAATTTTTCATCTACTCCTAGCATTATTTGGTCAAATGATGTAGGTTCTTTGTAAAAACCATAATCCTTAGTGTCTTTCTCATATCTCGATTTTATTTGCATATGTGGCCACCATGATAAGTCCACAAAATCAAGATTTTGCAGTTCTTGTTGGGTTTTAAATTCCCCTTCCACATTTAGAATGTCTTTTATATGTTAATATTTTTTGTAGATTTACTACATTTGGATGTATAAATGCGTCCATCGTTGAGAGCCGAACTGGAATTTTAATGTAACTTTTGCTTTTCCCATACTGAAAGTAGAGCATTTCTTATATAGTGTCTTTGAAAATATCTATGAGTTTTGCTTTTGTTATGTCATAAAAAAGCATGCCATCCTAATTGTAGATCATGGCCTTCTAAAAGCAATAATCTTTTATGTCCAAGCGTTATCCATTCCCTCACCATATTAGTGGAGCTGCGTGATAATAAAGCTCCCAATCCAAAGCCCCCATTGTTTTTGGACTCCTGCAACAGTTTCAGTCTTATTCTTGCTTTTTTATCTTGCCAAACGTATTTCAAAATTACAGTATTTAGTTCATCAAAGTATTTTTTTTTCTATTTTTATGGGAATCGTTTGGAACAAAAACAGGAACTTCGGCAAGATACTCATTTTTATAGATGCAGTTCTCCCTACCATTGATAGGTTCAAGTTTTTCCATTGATCTAAATCTGCTTTAATTTGTTGTAGCAGTCTTGTATAATTATCTTCCTTGATTGTAACGCATCTTGCTGTTAAATATATTTCCAAGTATTTAAGTTTCTTAACTATTTGTAAATCTAATTTCTTTGTCAGTTCTCTCTTCTGTTATTCTGTAAGATTTTTAGCTAAAATTTTTGTTTTATCTTTATTATTTTTCAATCCTGCAACTTGCCCATATTCTTCTATTACTCCCATTAATTTAGGGCCCATTTCCAGTGGTTCTTCTAAGATAAATACTAAATAATCTTAGAGAGAGACCTGCTTTCTGATAACCAGAGGTCACATTGCTTGCAAGAGAAGACAAAGCGTGGAGCTTTATTGATGTTTTGCGTTCAAACCCATCCAGTCTTTCCTAAATTTGCACCCTCTACTGTAGTCAGCTGCAGCTCAACACGCTCTCTTCCTTTTAAGAAAAGGTGGACAAAGCAATACATTAATAAAAGGTAAAGGTTCCCCTCGCACATATGTGCTAGTCGTTGCCAACTCTAGGGGGCGATGCTCATTTCCGTTTCAAAGCCGAAGAGCCAGTGCTGTCCGAAGATGTCTCCGTGGTCATGTGGCCGGCATGACTCAATGCCAAAGGCGCACGGAACGCTGTTACCTTCCCACCAAAGATGGTCCCTATTTTTTCTACGTGCATTTTTATGTGGTTTCGAAACTGCTAGGTTGGCAGAAGCTGGGACAAGTAATGGGAGCTCAGCCTGTTACATGGCAGCACTAGGGATTTGAACCGCCGAGCTGCCGACCTTTCGATCAACAAGCTCAACGTCCTAGTCCCTGAGCTACCGCGTCCCTCATTAATAACACTGGACTATTCTGCAGGATTGTTACAAACGACTCTCTACGGTTCAGTCGAACTGGGATAGCTTGTAGAGTACGTAACATGGATTTTATCTGTGTCCATTGTCCAATTCTTGAAGGTGTTTAGAAACTCAGAAAAATCACCTTCTCCAGAGAGTTTGCACAATCTTCATTCATTGGCTAAAAGGAGTAAAACAGCCTTTCACTTTTGTTTTATAGACTGCTGCTGCTTACAAAGCAAGCAAACCAGGAATCCAGGGGTTGGGATCTACTGGGAGAGATTGGTATTTCCCTTATAGATCCTGATCTTGTTCACTCCTCTTCTAAGGTTATATTCCAAATTCTAACAAGAAAATGTGATTAAGCTACTGTGACAGCAAAGCAAAACCGTGAACAAAAGTAAATGTAAACTCTGAATTTCAAGATGTAAGATAATACATTACATTTTGCAAACCTCTACCATTTGCATTTTGTTGCCCGTGGCACACTGTGACGAAAGTGATGTGTAAATGGTCCTATCTTGCACTTTGGAAGTCGTGTACATCCAGTTGAGCTTTATTCGGTGCTACAATTGATGGTGAGGGCAGGAGGTAGGTGGGTGGGAAGGAAGGAAGGAATAGCATAAGTACTTCAGCTTCCGTTATCAGCCGGGTGAGGAGCCACGTAGCTTGAAAATTACAGAGAAATAATCGAAGCACACATAGCGGAGGATAATTTGGTATTGGTACCTTGAGTGGATTCCATGATTCAGTTTGTAACTAGTTAAAAGAACCGTTGTTTAATCTGTTAGTGCTTTAATTTTCTGTGCACCTGTGCACCTTCAATTCATGCCCACCTTTTAATTTTCTCTCATTTCTCCATGCACCACCAGGGCCCACTTTTAAAACGTTTGGATCCATGAGCCTTTGGAAAG
Organism: Ahaetulla prasina; assembly: GCF_028640845.1. Taxonomy (NCBI): domain Eukaryota; kingdom Metazoa; phylum Chordata; class Lepidosauria; order Squamata; family Colubridae; genus Ahaetulla; species Ahaetulla prasina. The sequence goes on along the minus strand of NC_080544.1, from coordinate 1,755,716 downwards.
ATTGTTTTTGAAAAGAAATTATTTAATACAGGGGTCTCCAACCTTGGCAACTTTAAGCCTGGAGGATTTCAACTCCCAGAATTCCCCAGGCAGCTTTGCTGCCTGGGGGATTCTGGGAGTTGAAGTCCTCCAGGCTTAAGGTTGCCAAGGTTGGAGACCCCTGATTTAAGAGACCCATGGTGCTCGCTTTGCACCTGTAGTTCACATGCATGCAAATACATAGCAGATATTTATTTTTTTAGGAAATCTTCTCATGGCTCTGCGCATGCGCAAGATGGCTGCCTAACCGGGAGATCGGGAGGACGACGATCCGGTGAAGTGGGGGATGGCGACGCTCAGGCGGCCTGCCGAGCAGCCTACGCCCCCCGGCTAGGTCTATTATCATCTGAGCAGCCGTGAGAGGGGTCTTAGGACCTCCTTGGACTCACGGCTGCCGAGACCGAAGCCGGGGAAGAGCGAGCTGCGAACGGCGGCCATTTTACTATTCGGCCGGGCGGGAGCCGAAGAAGGAAACAGCTGGGCATGGAGGAAGGACGCCGGTACCTAGGTGGCCTGCCGAGCGGTTTCGCCCCCCAATCCGGTATGTCATCTTTCGGGCAGCCGGGGGAGAGGTCTGGGAGCCTCTCTGGACCCCCGACTGCCGGGAACGAGGCCGAGGGATGGGCGAGCTGCGGATGGCAGCCACTGGGCTACGGACGAGGCTGCGGCTTGATTTGGCTGTTGGAAGCCGCAGCTGGGTTTTCCCCGCTTCGTTGCTTTCTTGGCATCTGACGCCTCGGATGGTTTCTGGGCTCTCCAGCTCTTCTGGACTTCCTGACCCCTCTGGACTTGGTGGAGGGCCTAGGGGGAAGGGCTGTGAAAGATCCCTCTTGTGGCCCCCACCGGAGGTGTCCTGGCCTAGCTTGGCCTGGTCAGGCCTAGCGGGGCCTGCCTCTTCTCGGACTAGGAGTTGCATTACCATCTGCAACATGGGTCAGCTGCATTTGTCATCTTGCACTTTATATGGCCGGCTGGAGTTAGGGGTTACGCCATTTTGGGACTGTCCGGAAGGTGACTGGAGACCGAATGGTGTATTGGGGCCCTACTCTGCAACATCTTTTGAGGAAACATCTACTTTGGAAATCTCGGTGACGCCACGAACGGGGGAGATGAATACCACCTCTATTAGGATGGATTTTAGGACTGAGCTTTCCGCAGAGTCACAATAACTTTTTACTATCAGATTGCATCTGCGACTTATACCAGCTTGTACCAGCTTTAAGCCAGCCACCATCTGAAGACATTTTGGAAGATGGGTATCCACTTGGACTTGGCATTACATCCTGCCACCCCAGACTTTACCTTGCTACCTCACGCCTTCTCTCTCCTGTTTATGCTTTTAACCTATTTATGCGATATTCTGCCTTAGAACTCTTGCGCCTGCAGGTGCCCCGCCGCAGGAATGGCCCGCATTACCAAGGGCCGGCCCCAATGACGGGTCCTGGGACCCACAGAGGTGGCATGCGAAAAAAAAGAGCCTTTGGGGGTTTTTAGATAGGGCTTTTTTAAGGGGTGGGAGGGTTAGGGCGGGCGTTGGGGGTAGCCCGTCGGGAGGGGAGCCAGTCCTTGCGCGTGCTCGTGACGGTTCTTTAATAGGTTCGGAGGTTAGGGGGGGAGATTGCGTTCCTGTTGATGAGGTGGCCCAATTTTCACGGTAAGTGGGAGGCAGATATGGCGGAAGGGGGATCATATCGTTTGGGGGCGCGCCCGATGTTTGCAAGCGGTCGACGCCCGATCCTCGCCCTTTTCCTGCCTCGGATGGTCAAGACCCCAGAGCCTGGGCCTGCGGCTGATGTTATGCAACGCACGGTCCGTAGTTAATAAGGCCCCTAATATGACCTTATCCAGGGGGTGCTGCGGACCTTATAGGCGCACGGAAACCTGGCTGGGCACGGAAGGGGTGTGCCCTTGTGGAGATGTGCCCGCGGGGTTCCCGTGCATTCCATCAGCCGAGGGCTCAGGGTAGGGGTGGGGGGGTGGCGGTTGTGATTAGAGAGAGTCTAGAGCCGAGGAGACCACTGTACCTCAGATTGCCGGGTGCGAATCCCTCTTTGTGAGATGGGGTCATAGGTGCCAGATGGGTTTGCTGATCACGTACCTGGCTCCTTGCTGCGTGACAGCTGCCCTGCCCGAGCTCCTGGAGGTGCTGGCCGGGGTGGCAGTTGAAACCCCCAGACTTTTAGTCATGGGGGACTTTAACTTGGCATCGTCCCGCTCGTCATCGACGGCAGCTCGGGAGTTCATGGCTTCCATGACGGCCTTGGACCTGACCCAAGTAGTTGATGGCCCTACTCACATTGGGGGTGGCACTCTGGACCTGATTTTTGTCTCTGGTCAGTGGTCGAGAGATCTGGACTTAAAGGAAATAGTCACTGAACCTTTGTCATGGTCAGATCACTCTCTCCTTCGTCTGGACTTTCTGACCGCCATTCACCACCGCAGGGAGACGGAGCCGATACGTTGGTTCCGTCCCAGGCGCCTGATGGACCCGGAGGGGTTCCGGATGGAGCTTGGGCCATTTCCTGAGGGTCTGGCTCACGGCTAGGCTGAGGAACTTGTTGCGGCCTGGGAACAGGCCGCAGCGGGGGCCTTAGACCGTGTCGTGCCTTTGCGGCCTCTGACCCGGCGCAGGTCCCAACCGGCTCCTTGGTTCTCCGAGGAGCTGAGAGGGATGAAGCGCCGGAGAAGACGCCTAGAGAGTTCCTGGAGGTCCAGCCGTTCAGAAGCTGATCGGACACTAGTGAAGTCCTATACTAGGGCTTACCTAGTGGCATTGAGGAAGCGAGGCGAGCTACGCCTCCTCATTGCATCGGCAGATAACCGCCCAGCCGCCCTGTTTGGGTGACCCGCCTCCTCCTACACCAGGGGAGCGGGATGACCCGCTGCAGGACGTGCTGAGGAGTTTAACGGTTATCTATACGATAAAATCGCTCAGCTTCGGGATGGTTTGGACCAAGATTGTGATACGGGTGAGACGGCTGAGGGTGGTCTTGGTGACATTTTATGGGATGAGTTTGACCCTGTCGCCCCGAGGACATGGACAGGTTGTTGGGGAGGCTGAATGCCACCACGTGTTTACTGGACCCGTGCCCTCCTGGTTGGTGCTGGCCACGCAGGAGGTGACACGAGGCTGGCTCCAGGCGATTACGAACGCTTCCTTGGTGGAGGTGTCTTTCCGGCCGCCTTGAAAGAGGCGGTGGTGAGGCCCTCCTCAAGAAGCCTTCCTGACCCGCTGTTTTAGGTAATTATCGTCGGTCTCCAACCCGCTCGGCGAAGGTTGTAGAGAGTATGGTGGCATATCAGTTTCCTTGCACCTGGATGAAACTGTCTATCTAGACCCGTTCCAGTCCGGTTTCCGGCCCGGTTACAGCACGGAGACGGCTTTGGTCGCGTTGGTGGATGATCTCTGGAGGGCCAGGGATAGGGGTTGTTCCTCTGCCCTGGTCCTATTAGACCTCTCAGCGGCTTTTGATACCATCGACCATGGTATCCTGCTGCGCGGTTGGAGGGATTGGGAGTGGAGGCACCGTTTACCGTTGGCTCTCCTCCTACCTCTCCGACCGAACCCAGTCGGTGTTGACAGGGGGGCAAAGGTCGGCCCCGAGGCGCCTCACTTGTGGGGTGCCGCAGGGATCGATCCTCTCGCCCCTTCTGTTCAACATCTACATGAAGCCGCTGGGTGAGATCATCAGTGGGTTCGGTGTGAGGTACCAGCTGTATGCGGATGACACCCAGCTGTACTTTTCCACACCGGACCACCCCAACGGTTATCAAGTGCTGTCCCGGTGTCTGGAGGCCGACGGGTCTGGATGGGGAGAAACAGGCTCAAGCTCAATCCCTCCAAGACAGAGTGGCTGTGGATGCCGGCATCCCGGTACAGTCAGCTAAATCCGCGGCTGACCATCGGTGGCGAGTCATTGGCCCCGATGGAGAGGGTGCGCAACTTAGGCGTCCTCCTGGATGAACGGCTGTCTCTAGAAGATCACTTGACGGCCGTCTCCAGGAGAGCGTTCTACCAGGTTCGCCTGGTGCGCCAGTTGTGCCCCTTTCTGGACCGGGAGGCCCTATGCACGGTCACTCACGCTCTCGTGACGTCTCGCCTGGATTACTGCAATGCTCTCTACATGGGGCTTCCCTTGAAGGGCATCCGGAGGCTACAGTTAGTCCAGAATGCGGCTGCGCGGGTCATAGATGGAGCCCCCCGTGGCTCCCGTATAACACCCATCCTGCGTAGGCTGCACTGGCTACCTGTGGCCTTCCGGGTGCGCTTCAAGGTTTTGGTGACCACCTTTAAAGCGCTCCATGGCATAGGGCCGGGTTATCTACGGGACCGCCTACTGCGACCAGATACCTCTCACCGACCCGTGCGCTCTCACAGGGAGGGACTCCTCAGGGTGCCGTCAGCTAGGCAGTGTCGTCTGGCGACGCCCAGGGGAAGGGCCTTCTCTGTGGGGGCTCCCACCCTCTGGAACGAACTCCCCCCAGGACTCCGTCAACTTCCAGATCTTCGGACCTTCCGTCGCGAGCTCAAGACTCATTTATTCATCTGTGCAGGACTGGCTTAGATTTTTGAATTTAGAGGGGTTTTAAATTGATTTTAATATTTATATTTCTATTTTTAACAATTGGTATTATTAATTATTGGCATTAGAATAAGTCTTTTAATGATTATTTTAATTTGTATATTGATGTTTTTATATGCCTGTAAACCGCCCTGAGTCCTTTGGGAGATAGGGCGGTATATAAGTTTAAATAATAAATAAATAAATAAATAAATCGGAGCTACCGGTAAGGCTCAACTTACAACTACAATGAGGACCAGAAATTATGTTGCTAAACAAGGTGGTGGTTCAATGAGTCAGTCCCAATTTTATGACATTTTTTTGTTAATGCAAATCACTGCAGTTGTTAAGTGATTTCATCATTAAGCACATCCAGCTTCTCCCATTGACTTTGCTTGTCAGAAACCAGCTGGAAAGGTTGCAAATACAAATTTATTTGACTCTGGGAATGTCAGAAGGTGCACAGGTCTATTATGTGTATCATTCCAGGAGCAAGTTCAGCCAACAGTGGTTTGAATCAAACAGTGGTTTTTATCTACAATAGGAATACTATACATATACATGCTACAAACGGTATCTAAACAAACAGCAATTACAGCAGGGAAGAAATGCTATGAAACAACCAACAGGGCCTCTTCTTATTACACAGGATCTTAAAGGGATAAAAGCCAAAGACTCTGCTGACTCATTCCCCTCATTGCATCAGATGGTCAGCTCTTAAATTATCACCTTGACAGGGAAGCTGCAGCCATCGTATATACGTGCCTGTTGCCAAGCACCCAACCCACAATCACGTGACCATGTGTGAGAACCAGTTTTTTGTAACTTCGAACATTTGCTAAATGAACAAAATGCACCAGTACCGTATATGTGGTACCTTGCTCAATAGTAGTACCTGTGAGAGGGATCTTGGAGTCCTAGTGGATAACCATTTAGATATGAGCCAGCAGTGTGCAGCAGCTGCTAAAAAAGCCAACACAGTTCTGGGCTGCATAAACAGAGGGATAGAATCAAGATCACGTGAAGTGTTAGTACCACTTTATAATGCCTTGGTAAGGCCACACTTGGAATATTGCGTCCAGTTTTGGTCGCCACGATGTAAAAAAGATGTTGAGACTCTAGAAAGAGTGCAGAGAAGAGCAACGAAGATGATTAGGGGACTGGAGGCTAAAACATTTGAAGAACGGTTGCAGGAACTGGGTATGTCTAGTTTAATAAAAAGAAGGACTAGGGGAGACATGATAGCTGTGTTCCAATATCTCAAGGGTTGTCACAAAGAAGAGGGAGTCGGGCTGTTTTCCAAAGCACCTGAGGGTAGAATAAGAAGCAATGGGTGGAAACTGATCAAAGAAAGAAGCAACTTAGAACTAAGGAGAAATTTCCTGACAGTTAGAATAATTAAGTGGAACGACTTGCCTTCAGAAGTTGTGAATGCTCCAACACTGGAAATTTTTAAGAAAATGTTGGATAACCATCTGACTGAGATGGTGTAGGGTTTCCTGCCTGGGCAGGGGGTTGGACTAGAAGGCCTCCAAGGTCCCTTCCAACTCTGATGTTATGTTATGTTATGTTTGTTATGTTATGTTATGTTATGTTATGTTATGTTATGTTATGTTATGTTATGTTATGTTTGTTATGTTATGTTATGTTATGTTATGTTATGTTATGTTATGTTATGTTATGTTATGTTATGTTATGTTATGTTATGTTATGTTATGTTATGTTATGTTAATGATTGTAAGTTGGCTACCTGTAGAAAGGTATACAATATTCAGGCCTAAAGCAGATTTATAATGTATGTCAACATTACACTGCAGCCAATAGGCTATGCAATAAATTACTCGCTCACAATAAAAACAATAGTTGCACTGATGACAGAGCCAAACTAAAGGTCCTTCTGGACCAACTCTCTTTTAACCAACTGTGTGGAGTCAGTGGTGGCATCTCAATTTTTGATGGTTAATATAGGAAACGTCTAGCCTTCCTATTCTCCTCAAGGTGATGCCAGGAAAACTTCACTTCTGCCATCCAGGTCCTCAGATGAGCGTTCAGAAGGTTGGTGGTTGGGAGAAAGGTTCTTCGTCCAATAGGAGAAAAACGGGGAATGCTTCTTCCAAAGGGTGCTGGACTTTGCCTCGTCATTTAAAATAAACACAAAGAAGTACAGTAGTGGCCAGAATTGTGGAAACCTTTTGAGGAAAGTGTATTTTTGAGGTTAGATGGCTAATAACACCACTTTTTTGGGAGGAGTTTCAAGATAATCATATTCCATGACTGGAATGGCCTGGGAATAGGCCAGACCTTAATCCAATTGAAAATCTATGGAGCCAACTAAACAAACTTGTTAGTCAGAAGTGACCCAGCAATAAAACCAATATCTACAGACCCCTCAAAATAAATTGTTTCAACTTCTACCCTTAAAACGATGCTATAGGGCACTGCACACCGGAACAACTAGACACAAGAAAAGTTTTTTTTCTGAATGCCATCATTCTGCTAAACAACTAATTCCCACAACACTGTCAAACTATTTACTAAGACTGCACTACTATTAATCTTCTCATCGTTCCTAGTACCTAACTCCTCCCACTTATGACTAATAACTCATGTTGCTTGTATTTTTATGATTTATAGTGTTTTATTTGTTTGCTGCTGCCAACCTAGCAGTTTCGAAAGCAGGTAAAAAATGCAAGTAGAAAAAATAGGGACCGCCTTTGGTGGGAAGGTAACAGCGTTCCATGCACCTTTGGCGTTGAGTCATGCTGGCCACATGACCATGGAGACGTCTTCGGACAGTGCTGGCTCTTCGGCTTTGAAACGGAGATGAGCACCGCCCCCTAGAGTCGGCAACGACTAGCACGTATGTGCGAGGGGAACCTTTACCTTTTACCTTATTTGTTTGCTAGTATGATTTGATTGCATATTTATTAACCTATGACTGTAAGTGTTGTATCTTATGATTCTTGATGAATGTATTTTTTTTCTTTTATATAGACAGAGAGCATATGCACCAAAGACAAATTCCTTGGCCAATAAAGAATTCTATTCTATTCTATTCTATTCTATTCTATTCTATTCTATTCTATTCTATTCTATTCTATTCTATTCTTGCTTTCCCTGTATGAATGGAAGATCTCCCTATATTTATCTGTAACAATTTATTTATTTATTTATTTTATTTGATTTGATTTTTATACCGCCCTTCTCCCGAAGGACTCAGGGCGGTGTACAGGCAGAAGTAAAAAAGACAATACAATGTACAATTTAAAATGTAAATTAAAAAACTTATTATAATTAGCCTGAAACTTTAAAATATATAAAAAACTAAAATCCCATTTAAAATTGATATTAAAGATTTAAGAAATTTAAAAGACCAATAAATTGTTAGCCCAGCGAATGAAAAGATGTGTCTTCAGTTCGCGGCGGAAGGTCCGAAGGTCAGGTATTTGGCGTAAACCCGGGGGAAGCTCGTTCCAGAGTGTGGGAGCCCCCACAGAGAAGGACCTTCCCCTGGGGGCCACCAGCCGGCATTGCTTGGCGGACGGCACCCTGAGAAGTCCCTCTCTGTGAGAGCGTACGGGTCGGTGGGAGGCATGAGGTAACAGCAGGCGGTCCCGTAAGTACCATAAGTACCCAGGCCCTAAGCCATGGAGCGCTTTAAAGGTCGTAACCAAAACCTTAAAGTGCACTCGAAAGGCCACAGGTAGCCAGTGCAGTCTGCGCAGGAGCGGTGTTACGTGGGAGCTACGAGTAGCTCTCTCTATCACCCGCGCAGCTGCATTCTGGACTAACTGAAGCCTCCGAGTGCACCTCAAGGGGAGCCCCAGGTAGAGAGCATTACAATAATCCAAGCGAGAGGTAACGAGCGCGTGAGTGACTGTGCACAAGGCATCCCGATCAAGGAAGGGGCGCAACTGCCGAACCAGGCGAACCTGGTGGAAGGCCCTCCTGGAGACGGCCGTCAAATGATCTTCAAACGACAGCCGTTCATCCAGGAGGACACCTAAGTTGCGCACCCTATCCTTTGGGGCCAATAACTCGCCTCCAACAGTCAGCTGCGGCTGCAGCTGACTGAATCGGGATGCCGGCATCCACAGCCACTCCATCTTGGAGGGATTAAGCTTGAGCCTGTTTCTCCCCATCCAGACCCGTACGGCTTCCAAACACCGGGACAGCACTTCAACAACTTCATTGGGGTGGCCGGGGTGGAAAAGTACAGCTGAGTATCATCCGCGTACTGCTGGTATCTCACCCCGAAGCCACTGATGATCTCACCCAACGGCTTCATATAGATGTTGAACAGAAGGGGCGAGAGAATCGACCCCTGCGGCACCCCACAAGTGAGGCACCTCGCGGTCGACCTCTGCCCCCCTGTCAACACCGTCTGCGGCCGGTCAGAGAGATAGGAGGAGAACCACCGATACACGGTGCCTCCCACTCCCAATCCCCCCAACCGGCGCAGCAAGATACCATGGTCGATGGTATCAAAAGCCGCTGAGAGGTCTAATAGGACCAGGGCAGAGGAATAACCCCTGTCCCTGGCCCTCCAGAGATCATCCACCAATGCGACCAAAGCTGTCTCCGTGCTGTATCCGGGTCGGAAGCCGGACTGGAACGGGTCTAGATAGACGGATTCATCCAGGTATTGGGGTAGCTGTCGCGCCACAGCACTCTCTACAACCTTCGCAACAAAGCGAAGGTTGGAGACTGGACGATAATTACCCAAAATAGCTGGGTCCAAAGAGGGCTTCTTGAGGAGGGGTCTCACCACCGCCTCTTTCAAGGCGGCAGGGAAGACCCCTTCCAACAAGGAAGCATTGATAATCCTCTGGAGCCAGCCTCGTGTCACCTCCTGAGTGGCCAGTACCAGCCAGGAAGGGCACGGGTCCAGTAAACATGTAGTGGCGTGAAGCCTCCCCAACAACCTGTCCACGTCCTCGGGAGCCAATGGGGTTTTATCCAAACATGTTCCTGAACTTGTAATTTCACAGACAGAGAGATTCAAGATCACAGCTCTTTAATAAACTGGTTTTATTACACATATTAGAAAACAACAAAGTTTCTGCAGTTTTTGGCTCAAATCTATATGTGGCCCAGGTTCAAGTCCTGCCTGAGCACCTAAATGAACCGAAACTCAGTTTCCTAGTGGGAAGAGTGGCCAACATCTGGCCATGGTTATTGCAGGGCCCTTGACTCTTTTCAGCCTGGATCTGTCTGGCCCTCACATACACGCTGCTTACACAGTTTCCATAAACATTTTGATAACTGTTTCTTTTGTTGCTTCCTATTACATTACCCTGGTTATTTATTTAGAGTTTAAAAACAAACACAGTTGTCATAAACCTTTTTGGATCTCCTATTAGAGTAGGTTTATTCCTTCATCTTACTATTGTAATTTATACAGTATGAGTGTTGTCTGACATGCAGGCTTTTTAATTTTCCTAATTTGCACATCAAAAAAGGTGTTAATGACATCACGCCCTTTAAAAAAACATCTCTGCTCATGAAGGCTGTGCAGTGCAAAGCCATTTCCCCCTCCTCCATCTCCTTCTCCTCCTCCTTTCTCTCCTCCTCCTCCATCTCTTCCTCTTTCTCCTTCTCCTTCTTCCTCTCCTTCTCCTTCATCTCCTCCTCTTTCTCCTTCTCCTTCTTCCTCTCCTTTTCCTTCTCCTTCATCTCCTCTTTTTCCTTCTCCTTCTCCTCCTCCTCCTCCTCTTCCTCCTCTTTCTCCTCCTCTTTTTCCTTCTCTATCTCCTCCTCCCTTCTGCATTTCACTTGCATTTGTCAATTCCGAACACTTCTCTCCGGGACTAAGGAACCTGTGGCTCTTCAAACATTGTTCTTTCTCTAACTATAAGCCCAGGGGTGGGCTTCAAAAATTTTAACAAGGGGTTCTCTGCCCGTTTGCTGGGTGGGCATGGCCATAGTGGGCATGGCCTAGTCAGCCTCCTGCACCACAGTGGAGGAGGGGCGTTTTTGCCCTCCCCAGGCTCTGGAGGCTTTCCTCGAGCCTCCAGGAGGGTGAAAACAGCCTCCCCAGGCTCCATAGGCCCCCTTTCCAAACTTCCAGTAGGCCCGTTTTTCACCTTCCCTGAGCCTCCAGTGCACTCTGCACTTACCTGCATCCAAAACAGGCCGTGTGGGGACTTATATGAGGTGGGCGGGGCCAGCCAGGAGTGGGATTTGGGGGTTCTCCGAACTGCACAGAATCTTAGCTAGAGGTTCTCCTGAACCCCCAGCAGCCCACCCTTCCATAAGCGACACTGGTTGAGATTTACAGATACCAGAAACATCTGAAAGTCTGGAGTTTTCCCATTCCTGCTCTTTTCAACGCTCAACTTGCAATGGGTTGTACTGTCTTTGGTTGGGTGTCATGCTCACAGTTGTCTCCAGGAAAGGCCCCAGCTAGGAGGCCATAAAAGCCAACTCTTGGCTGAGTCCACTTACAAAGTGAGAGCCGCCCTTCAGAATATGATCAAATTATGTCGTAAAAATGGCTTGGTTTTTTTTGTCTTTCCTTTTAGAAAATGAAGTAAGAACTTTCCCAGTCTTAATTAGTGACCAGAGTGAGATAATTGACACTAATGGAGCCGGAGATGCCTTTGTAGGTGGTAAGTACTTTTTGCATGTGATTCTGTTTGGAGATCTTCCTGTTCTTCTCCCTTCCTCTCCTTACCCGGCAACTTCGTCAGACAATGCGATGACAAGGGTTGGTGTGGGGTTGTTGTTGTTGTTTTTTTATCCAATCAGAGAACATCAAGCTTGTTCTTTGCAAGCCTTCATTTGCATCCTAAGAGTCTGTTTTAATGGATTGTTAATTCTCTCAGGAAAAAACGTGTTGGTACCTTTACAGATCATGTGCTGTTAAGCAACATCTACATTGTTTTCACAAGATTAATTGTGCCTGTCAGAATGTTGCGTAAACAGAACTGCCTCAAATATGCTTTGTTACAGTCCTCCAAATTCTACCCTGGCGCTAAAATCTTAGCACATTGCTCTCTTTTTTAGCAGGTTGTGGTGAATATTGCAGAGTATGAAAATAACTAACATTTGAACCTTAAACCTTTTTTCCCCCCTTAGCGCATCTGTTTCCTAGGCTGATGATGTGTAAATGCCCCTTCTCCAAATGATAGGCTTTAAGAGTCAGAAATAGCAGAACATCTGCTCCGATTTATATCTGATCTCAATTTTTTTTTAATATTGGGAAGGGATGAAAGATACAACTCTCAGTCTCCGTTGTTTAAAATGCCTCAAATAAATCAAAACCTTGTGTAGCTGCAAAGTTACCTTATTGACGATAAATCTCTGCATCTTGCAACCACAGGCTCTTTCACTTTGAAAATGGTAGTGCTAAATGTCTTAAAGTTGTCCACAACACTTACCTTATTTTTCTCAAAATACAGGACTTGTTCTTATGGTATGACTACAGTTGTTGTTGTTGTTGCCGCCTCAGAAGAAGAGAATATATGAGAGTCTTCCCTTCTTGGCTTAAGTCTTTTAACAATCTAGGTTTACCTTGAGCCACCAATCTTGTACGGTCAGGTCTGCATTGCAGAACTCTTGTTGTTAGTCTCAAAGTTGTGTCTGACCCATCGCGACCGCATGGACCATGTTCCTCCAGGCCTTCCTGTCCTCTACCATCCCCAGAGTCCATTTAAGCTCATGCCAACTGCTTCAGTGTCTCCATCCAGCCACCTCGTTCTCTGCTGTCCCCTTCTTCTTTAGCCCTCAACTGTTCCCAGCATTAGGCTCTTCTCCAGTGAATCCTTCCTTCTCATTAGGTAGCCAAAGTATTTGAGTTTCCTCTTCAGGATCTGGCCTTCTAAAGAGCAGTCAGGGTTGATCTCCTCTAGGACTGACCGGTTTGATCACCTTGCAGTCCAAGGGACTCACAGGAGTTTCTCCAGCACCAGAGTTCAAAAGCCTCAATTCTTTGGCGCTCAGCCTTTCTTATGGTCCAACTTTCACAGCCATACATGGCCTTGATTGTACACACTTTCATTGGCACTTTTGTTGCAGAAGTCTAGACTGTCCCTAGGTGGTAACAACACAGTTCAGAAAACACAAACGGCTGCCCTCTGGTGGTTGTTTGGGCATTAGCCCAAATGTGACAGAAACAGAATTCTCCCCCTCTTCCTCCTCCTCTTTCTTCTGTTCCTCCTCCTCCACTTCTTCTTCCTCCTCCTCCTTCCTCCTCCTCCTGACCAAAAAGACCATAGGACGGTTGGCTGAAAGTTATCCTAAAAGCATTTACCTGTGTTACCGGATGATGAGCTTATTCTATTCCCTAAGCATTGTATCAAGGAAAAGACACGATGGGAACCAGTTGGGGAGATGGAATCATAGATTCCCCCATTCTTCTCATGTTAGGCTCATCCCTGTCTCAGATGTTTTGATCTTGGTCTGTACAGCATTAGCTATTATCTTTTCGTCTCCACTCCAGGTTTAAAACTTTAGGAAATCTGACAAAACTACACTCAAGGAACTAACTTCTTGGTGGAACCGAGAAGCTCTCTTCCATACATCTAGGTATTTTTGATCCCACAAAAGCATTGTTTGTAGTGCTTAGACTGAAACATGTGACCCCTTCCTTTTGGTAGTAGAGGTTACAATTAGAAAAGGCTAAGGCCAGACAAGGCATTGGGATTGAATTCTCAATATGTTCTATTCTGAATGCATTTTCAGCCAAACTCCATCCTGGAGGTAAACAGTAGGAGGCTTCCTAATGGACTTGCGAAATTTGTGTAGCTTCTGGAGAGCTGACCTCTCTAGATCCAACTTCCAAAGAACAATATTTACATAGCGTTAACAGGTGGAAAGCAACAATTTTACATAAAGTGCATTGAGGGCAGCAGAGAAAATCTACCTAGTTCTGTGTACTTGCGTCTGAATATTTTGCTGGCAACCAAATAGGGTTGTTGGTTTTTTTAAAGAATAAATATAAGGAGGGTTGGACTGTTTGGAAAAGAAGAGAATTGATGGAGCGAATTCTCCATTCTTCCTTTGTGTGAGGCGGACTCGGGAGAAAGAAATTTCAGGGATGGCACAGAAAGAAAGTTAAGTAGGGGAGCTAGAAAGAAAAAGTTCTGGCAGACTGTGTGTGAGAGAATAAAACTTGGTGAGGACTGGCCGCATCCTGAGTAAGAACTAAAAGTAGAGGCAGAAGTAGTCTCGTCTAACAGAATGCCTGAGGACAACATTGCCTCCATCATTACGAGTTGAAAACCTAAAACTTATTTCCTGCATTTAACCACGAGTATCTGATCTTTGAAAAACCCAGACAGATTTAATAGGGGGGGAAAATCTTGATTATAGGAAAACATGATTGAACCAAGCAGAAGTCAAGAAATGGAAAGTGTAGCAAAGCCACCAAGGTTGGTAATTTTAACACTAGAATAAACAACTGAATTTCTTTACTGCTAATAAACCTTAAGACATGCGGACTTCAACTCCCAGCTATGCTGGCTGGGGAATTCTAGGAGTTGAAGTCTACGAAGTCTACAAATCTTAAGGTTGCCAAGGTTGGAGACCCCTGCTTTAAGGATTAAAAACAGCTTCCATCATAACATCACATCAGTGATAACAAATAAAACAAATCCCAGTAGCAGCGAAAAAACTCAGCTGAAAATATGTAACCCAGCTCTGCAGCTAAGATGTCAGCACAGTGTCCTATCCTGTCCTATTTTATTTCCTGCTTTGTCCCTTTCCAAATGGGGAGGCTACCTGCATTCACCATTTACATGTTATCTGGAGCAGGGCTCTCCAACCTTGACAACTTTTAAGACTTGTGGACTCCAACTCCCAGAGATCCTCAGCCAGCTTTGCTGCCCTGTACCATTTCAGGCAAATGGGTGTCTAGTCTCTTCTTAATAACCTCCGGTGTTGGAGCACCCAACAAGTTCAGGAGTCAGGCTGTTCCACTGGTTAATTGTTCACACTGACAGGAAATTTCTCCTAAGCTCTAGGTTACTTCTGTCCTTGATTAGTTTCCATCCATTAGGTTCTTGTCCTGTTTTCAATTGGAGAATAGGTTGAGCCATTCGTCTTTGTGGAAGCCCCTTCGATATTGGAACACTGCTATCATGTCATGTCATACAATATTCGGAAAATGAATAGCAGAACATTCCAAAACTGTCTATACTTCCCCAAAAATTTATATGCACGTAATTTTTGCCTTCATCCCACCTCCATTTTGATACTTTATTTATAACACCCATTTCAGCATATTCCCACCTAGAATTCTCATGATGACTGACAGCTGTCAGGACCATCTGGAAAGAAACCCATTTTTTCACAGAAAATATAGTCCTCTTCCAATAGCTTGACCACCATCTCTTGATCTTCTGCTGATCGATGGTTTCTCTGTCTGTTTGAACATAATTTCAGAGATTTTTTTAACCTTTGAATTAAAGCCATTATTATAATTAGATGTAATATTGCCAAGAAAATAAATCTAAGCCCCAAATATTGGGCTCAATTGTGATAAGATCTCCCCGCCTATTGGATAACCTCAACTTTAGTTCAAGAAACCTGAATTTCGTGATGATGAGCTCAGTGGCTAAGACGCTGAGCTTGTTGATCGAAAGGTCGGCAGCTCAGCAGTTCGAATCCCTAGCACTGCGTAATGGGGTGAGCTCCCGTTATTTGTCCCAGCTTCTGCCAACCTAGCAGTTTGAAAGCACATTAAAAATGCAAATAGAAAAATAGGGACCACCTTTGGTAGGAAGATAACAGCGTCCCGTGCACCTTTGGCATTTAGTCACGCTGGCCACATGACCACAGAGACGTCTTCAGACAGTGCTGGCTCTTCGGCTTTGAAACGGAGATGAACACCGCCCCCTAGAGTCAGGAACAACTAGCACATATGTCCGAGGGGAGCCTTTACCTTTATCTTTAAAGAAATGTACAATATTGTTTTATTTTATATTGTCCAGATTTTGACAGACAAAAACAAGGGCTATGCCAAGTAAGATACCTGTAGCTTTTTTTTTTTCAAGCCTTAGGAAGTTACATGGAGTAAAAAAACATGACAGTAAGACGATCATCATAATTAAAATACCTGTCACAGATTATTTCCCTCACCTCCTATCCTAATTTCCCTGTCCCCTAGGATAAATCTGGTTTTCGCCTTCACCATCTGACAGCTGTAAAATATGCGCCTCAGATGATTGCTAGAGTAACTTCATCGTTTTAAAAAAAGATAGCTGATTTTCTGAAACTCCATTGCTTTATGAATAGTGCCTTGTGAAATCTTTATAAATGAAGCAGAGTAAAAAATAAAGACTGTTGAGGTGAAGAATGTTTTAGCTATTGCCTTTTTCCTTTCAGCCGAAGATAAGTGTAAAAGAGATTAGCTCCACACGGGTGTCTGGTTTAACCCTTACTATCTCTCGTTGCAATTCAGTGAGAGGCAGGGGGGGGAAATCTATTTTCAGTTCCTCAGCCGTTTGACTGACAGCTACCACAAGGAGGAGGAGGAAGAGATTTCTAACATAATTAGACGGATTTCTCTCTTATTGTATTAGAAAAATTATTCTTTGTATAAAGAGATGTTTTGACTGCCTTACAGGTTTTGATCTAGTTATAATGGTGAGTATCAGCTTTTTGAATATTGTAGGCATGTTTTCAAATACTAAGTGGGACCCATAAACAGAAAACATAGCTTTGTGTCCTGACACTCTAGCTCCGTGATGGCGAACCGATGGCATGCGTGTTGGAAGTGGCACCCAGAGGCACGCGAGCTGTCACTCAACTCACCTGCAGTTGCACATGCAAGCACACTCCAGCTGGTGTTCGGGCCTCTGGTGCGCATGTGTGCAATTCAGGGGACCCAGCTGGTCTTCAGAGCTCTCCTGCACATGCGTGCACATTTGCGCATATGCGCGAGAGTACTGGTGTGTAGCATGTGCGTACGCAGATGGCATTCACGCACATGCATCGCGCATGCAAAAACCATGCACATTTGCAGATTGTGCGATTGTGCACGCAGCGCACAGTGGTGGGCACGCGCAAAAGCTATGCGCATGCACAGATGGTGTGGTGGCACACACAGCGGATGGGGAGGAGCCACGTGTTAGCGTGGATGGCACATGCGCACACAAAGCACGTACCTGTTTGGCACTCAGTAAAAGATTCGCCACCACTGCTCTAGCTGGAGAATGTTCAATAGCAGATTATACTATAGTGCCCTTTGCTCTTTCATATGCACATTATTTCAAAATATTTTTCACATTCTCCCATATAAAAAAAAAATCACTATGTGAAGCAAAGATGAGCTTATTCTATTTCTTCTTCCTGATTCTCCAGATCTCTCTATTTTTTTCATGAGTCCTTCCCTATCTCCTTTCTCATGCTCTAGTAAACAGCAATGACAAAACCCTTCCGTCTGAACTTGTCAAAAATTCAGAAATTGTCTAATTTGATTCTGTTGGTATCTCTTCCTTTTTCGCTCTCTCTTTCCCTCTTTCTCTCTCCTTTTCCTCTCTCACACACAGAAACGCACACCTCAAACAAAACAGAAACAATTTTCTATGCATGCATTTATTTCTTTAAAAAAATACAGTCCGTATGTATTTTATAAAGAAATGTGAAATAATTACCAAAAATGAAAATGAAAGGAGAGAAGCAACTTAGAACTGTGGAGAAATGTCCTGGCAGTGAGAACAATTAATCAGTGGAAAAACTTGCCTCCAGAAGTTGTGAATGCTCCAACACTGGAATTTTTTAAGAAGATGTTGGATAACCGTTTGTCTGAAGTGGTGAAGGGTTTTCTGCTTAAGCAGGGGGTTGGACTAGAAGACCTCTAAGGTCCCTTCCAACTCTGTTATTCTAGGGCCAAAAATGCCATCAACTGTCTGTTGCCTTTTCTACTTAGGTGTCTGCATGTTTGAAAATATATTATTCACAGCTAGAAGACATTCTTGTAGTCCTTTGATTTTATACTGTTTTTATGGTTTATGTTTGTCCTCCTTCAGGAAGAAGAAGGCTAGGAGTAGCTAGGCAAACGGTAATGAATACACTGAATAGGTTGCAAAAAATCCCAGTCGTGGTGGAATTGAATTTGATTATGAAATAAGTATTAGCCAGCACGTGGAGTGTTTGATAAGCAGTGCACTCATGGGTTTCTTTCACTCTCAAGAGATGAAAAATATAGATACGGAATAAAAATTATTGACACTTGGTAGGTTGTTTGTTCGAGCTTCTGAGTCTCCCGTGGTGGTATTTTTATAACAGCTGCATCAATGGGTCTCTTTCCTCGGCTCCGTTAGATTTAATGGAATCGAATCAATTTCTACCCCGGCTTCAAGGAGCTGTTACAGAACAAGCGAAACATCCTAATCAAGCCGTGGATGTGTTTCCTCAAACTTCACATTGATTTTTACTTGGTTTGAGGGAAGCAGGTCTTTAGCTAGCATCAAGGTAGATGAGCAGAGCTGCAGTTTTTTGTTTTTTTTCCATTGCCATCTGTCTTAAACGGGGAAGATTCAGCAAAAGCTACAGGAAGATATAAATCAGAAGGTCTGAAATCGAAGCCCTTAAAACAGAGAGCTCTTAAGAAACGGTAAGCAGGACGAAATGTCGGAAATTTCTTCGCGTGAGGCTGCTGCTTTCCCAGTGTGCTTTTCTGGGGAGCCCAGGTGAACATGTCACAATAGAGCAGGGGTGTCAACCTCAAGGCCCCTAGGCTGGATCTGGCCCGCGGGGCCGCCCTGGAAACAGCAAAAGACTGGTTCACAGTGCCTCTGCCAGTGAAAACTAAGTTCGGCCCACCACGCACAGCCCCCAAGCTCCGTTTTCGCTGGTAGAGGGCAGCAGGAGGCCCTCGCGGCCAAAAACGGTGCACATGAGCCACCACAGACACCCCCGGCACGATTGATGTCAAGCTGGCCACATCCACCCTGGTCACGCCCACTCCAGCCCCCCAAGGTCAAACACAATCCTAATGCGGCCCCCAATGAAATTGACTTTGACAGCCCTGCAATAGAGGTTCAGAAATTTTCATTTATTAAACAAATTTACATAGCATCGGTGACTCCTGGCAGCTTACAACATTTTTTTAAAAAAATCCACCGTGTAATAAAAGTTGCGCTTGACCAGGGCTTAACAACTAAAACATTTTTCGTGGATTCACACAAAAATGGTTTACAAACCACAGTTGCACTCAAAGTCAAAATTAAAACCGCATTTCCCTTGGTTTCATCAGCTCAGCTCAGGAATAGAAAGCAGCCCAGATTAGGAGCTTGAGATAAATCGTGAAAGTTGCCTTACACAATGTAAGCCGCCCTGAGTCTTCGGAGAAGGGCGGGATATAAATTCAAATAATTAAAAAAAAGTGGAGTAACTTTTAATGCATATGGAATTCTCCTGGTTGATTTTTATCCCAAGCGGAAGGGGGGACTTAAGAGCAGTGGGGCAAAGCAAGAAAAAGGAACAGGAGAGGAGCAACAACAAAAAACGGGTATTTACAGGAGCCGAAACAATATAGGATATGATGAATATTGATATGATGATGTTTGCAATCTGTTTTTATGTGAATCTAGGAAATGATGCCGTGATTGGACTAGAAGACCTCCCAAGGTCCCTTCCAGCCCTAGGATTCTATGATCAGCTCTTGCCAAGTGCAGCTTGTGAGCCTCTCACATTATGAACATGTTCACACCAGAGCCTCCCAGAAAAGCAACTCTACTAATTCTACATCCACTATACTTCTGACTTCCAAATCTTTATTAGACATGCCGATACTTCCAGCACTCCATTATCAGCAGTGGCAGAAATCCCCCTGGAAGGCAAATGTAGTTGAAAGCCATTGCCCTCCTTGGCAGTCTTTGTCTTCTTGGATCCTCAGAGCCTGCTAGCTCTAAATATAGATGTTTCATTTCATTATTACAGCCGGTAGCTGTTAATGAGACTCGTCCTTGGTGAACTTGGCTAATTCCTTTTCAAAGCAACCGAAGTTGATTGGCATCAACGCATCCTACCAGCTCATGATGCACACAGAGGTTAATCACACAATGTAGTTGCCCCAAATCTGAGTGTTAGAAAACCACAGAAGCTTTTCTCCTTCACGCGTCCAGGTCTGTCGCAGAAACAAGATGGCCAACTTGTCAAGATGTCATTGTGCAGGTGAACCCCAAGGATAAAGAGAGAAAGCTGTGCCACATATTCTCTGTCTGGCCCTATGCTGCTGCTTTGCTTTCCAGAGTTGGTTCTAACAAAAGTTCTCAAGAAGATCTGTCTCTAAATGACTTGAGTGATAGATTCGGTCAGCAGCTAAAGGAGAAAAGAGGTCTTTAGTGCTTTCTGAGCTTGGTTGTTTTCTTGAAGACATTTCATTACCCAGCTACATAACATGATCAGTGCTGGAAGGAAGTGAGGTTTGCTCTCTGTTTATATATAAGTGGCTTTCCACATCCATGTGTTGGTGAGAGTTTTTCTTGGTGGTTCCTTGATTAGGCTGTTGTTTACTGTTTGATTTGTTTGTCTGAGTCTCCTTGATTGGGGTGTTTTTTATGGCTTGGTTGTTGGTCTAGTGTTCATCAGGGTGTTGATTTTGAGGAGGTGTTTTGCTCTTTTTTATTTCCTTTTTACCTTTTGGATTGTCTTTTTGTCCTGATCCGTAACCATAAGTCAAGTCAAGAAAACACCAAATCCCACCAACACAGTAATACCTGTGTAGCTTAACAGTGAGCAAACCTCATTCCCTCCTAGCTCTGATGATGTTACCTAGTTGGGTAATGAAACATCTACAAGTAAACAACCCAGCTCAGAGAGCATCAAAAACCCTTCATTTCAACTCTGAACTGCAAATGTTCTCTTTTAAAGGAGAAGCCTTTAGTATACAATGTCATCAAAAAAGTAAAAAAAATTGCAATGGAAACGGACCGTTCTTCTGGCAAGAAGAACTTAGGGCTGGTGGACCAATGGAGTCATAGAAAGGATCCCACTCGATCAAAAGCGTCCAGGAAAGAGACCTAAAACGAGATGGAGTGATGATATCAGCAAGTATTGGCAAAAGAAAGCTCAGGACCCATCTTGGTTGGAAACATGAAGAAGACATCCTGCAGTGGATAGACAATGGCTAGAATAATGATGGATGATGAGAGAAGAAGCCTAAAGGACAAGTTCCAGACCAGGGTGTCAAATTCAAGGCCCAGGGTGGGATGTTTATATCTCACCCGCAGGACCGCCCTTAAAACAGCGAAGGACTGGCCCGCAATTCCTCTACCAGTGAAAACGGAGCTCAGGAGGGTTGAAGGAGGCTGTCGCAGCCGGAAATAGAGCTTGCAAGGATCCTGCACAGTTCTCCCGAGCTCTGTTTTTGCTGACAGAGGGTTGCAGGAAGCCGTTGCAGCCGGAAATGGAGTTCGGAAGCCTGTTTTCATTGGCAGAGCGCTTGGGCCACCTCAGCCCCCACCCCACCCCGACACAAGTGACGTTGAGCTGTCCATGCCCACCCAGGCCACGCCCACTCTGCCCCCCCCCAAGGACAAACGCAACCCTGATGCGGCCATCAATGAAATTGAGTTTGAAAACCCTGGTATAGACAGACAGACACACATATATATATATATATATATACACACACACACATATACAGGAGAAAATGTCTCGCAGAGCTTCTGTACTCTTGAAAAAATGTCCTGTCCTCACCTGTACAAAATAGGGTTTCAATGGCTGGATATGCTGCTGGCCCCATAATAATAATAATAATAATATTTTAATTTGTATACCGCCCTTCTCCCGAAGGACTCAGGGCGGTGAACAGGCAGATAAAATATAAATACACACAATAATTTAAAACAACCCTTAAAAAACTGATTTAAATGCCCAAAACGTTAAAAACATAATCCCCTGTAAAATAACACAATTTTAAAAACCCATCTAATAAAAATAAAAATCAGGCTAGTCCAGCCATATGAAATAAATAAGTTTTAAGTTCGCGGCGAAAGGTCCTAAGGTCAGGTAATTGTCGGAGTCCGAGGGGAAGTTCGTTCCACAGGGTCGGAGCTCCCACAGAGAAGGCCCTCCCCCTGGGGGCCGCCAGTCGACACTGTTTGGCTGACGGCACCTGAGAGTCCCTCTCTGTGGGAGGCGTGCGGACGATGGGAGATAGAAGCCGGCAGTAGACGGTCCCGTAGATAGCCCGGTCCTAAGCCATGGAGCGCTTTAAAGGTGGTAACCAATACCTTGAAGCGCACCCGGAAAACCACAGGTAGCCAGTGCAGTCTGCGCAGGATAGGTGTTATGTGGGAGCTCCGAGACGCTCCCTCAATAACCCGCGCAGCCGCATTCTGAACTAGCTGAAGTCTCCGGGTGCTCTTCAAGGGGAGCCCCATGTAGAGAGCATTGCAGTAGTCCAGGCGAGAGGTAACAAGGGCATGAGTGACTGTGCATAAGGCATCCCGGTCCAGGAAGGGCCGCAACTGGCGGATCAGGCGAACCTGATAAAATGCTCTCCTGGAGACGGTCGCCAAATGGTCTTCAAAGGACAACCGGCCATCCAGGAGCACGCCCAGAATTTACTGTTCAGCATTTACCCATTTACTCGGGGCGTCTGATGCAGAAAGTGCACGGTATGTCTGTTAGTATAAAATTAAATAAGTCTTGTTTATTCTTGAAAGGCTCTCTGAATTAAACAAGCTTCCATCCCCAGGTAACCATGCTTTCGTTTTAAGAAAGCAAAACTCTTGCAAATCTTGATTTGCCATCTGCTACAGAGTTAAGATCCCAGTGTCATCTTCAGGAAGCCTTCTTTTTAGCATCTTCCTTGGTTGTGATTGTGAGTCATCTGGTGTGAGCCCTGTGTGTCTGCTTTGCCCAAAGCAAACTGAAATTGACTAGCCTCTGGGCATTCCCATCAGCCATGCGATATATCAGAAAAAGTGCAGTATTATTGACAAGGAGCTGGGCAGTGACTGAATATAACAGCAGGGCCTCTGTAAATAACACATTGCTGGCTGCGCTGAGCAGCTGCTGGGCTTGAACATAAAAAGCCAGCGAGTGCATTAAAAGGTAGCGTAGTCCTTCCCTTTTTAAAATGTCCTCCTGCTTAAAAAAAATCTTATTTTACGACTCAAATCATTCTGATATATTTCCTGCACTCTAAGCTAGAGCTACGGGTCCTGGAGCAGGAAGGCAATTTCTTAGCTTTCAACAAACAAACTTAAGGAAGCAAAATCAAAGGTGCAGGAACAAAATGTACAGTTTTGGGAAAGGTTCTTTATTAAAAACAGGCAGGCACCCACAGATTTCTTTTCAGCAGAGCCTCGTTTATTTGCGGCTTTAAAAAAAAGAAAATACTTCACTATTTATGTGGGTTAAGAAGAAATTACTTCGCTATTCTTATTTTGACTTCTGAAGGAAAGTCTTTTGATTGAAATAACAAAAGAGTTTTTAGCTCCAAAGTTTAGACAATAGCCAAGGCTTATTTTAATTTTATTTAAACACTAAAATGTTATAATTTAAAACATCTGAACATTTTTATTCAGCACAAAAACACCAATGCTTCTTTTAGCATATTTTTAGATGGATGTATGTATGTAGCTTCCAGATAGAAAAAAAAAGACAGAAATATCACTTTCTCCTGATTCCCAGTGACTGTTAAGTCAATTTTGTTATACAGGTAGTCCTTAAATTACAACAGTTCATTTCGTGACCGTTTGAAGTTATGACAGCACTGAAAAAGTGACCAGTGACCATTTTTCACACTTACAACCGTTGCAGCATCCCCATGGTCACATGATTTACATTCAGATGCTTGACAACTGGTTCATATTTATGACGGTTGCAGTGTCCCGGGGTCACATGATCCCCTTTTGTGACCTTCTGATGAGCAAAGCCACCTTTGCCATATTACTAATTTAACAATTGCAGTGATTCGCTTAACCAATGTGTAATAAAGGTAAAGGTAAAGGGTTCCCCTCTCACATACCTGCTAGTCGTTCCCAACTCTAGGGGGCAGTGCTCATCTCTGTTTCAAAGCTGAAGAGCCAGCGCTGTCCGAAGACGTCTCCATGGTCATGTGGCCGGCATGACTCAACGCCAAAGGCGCACAGAACGCTGTTACCTTCCCTCCAAAGGTGGTCCCTATTTTTCTATTTGCATTTTTTTTTACGTGCTTTCAAACTGTCGAAGTGCTGTCCCGGTGGCTGGAGGCCGTACGGGTCTGGATGGGGAGAAACAGGCTCAAGCTCAATCCCTCCAAGACAGAGTGGCTGTGGATGCCGGCACCCCGGTACAGCCAGCTGCAATTGCGGCTGACTGTTGGGGGCGAGTCATTGGCCCCAATGGAAAGGGTGCGCAACCTGGGCGTTCTCCTGGATGGACGGCTGTCCTTTGAAGACCATTTGACGGCTGTCTCCAGGAGAGCTTTTTACCAGGTCCGCCTGGTTCGCCAGTTGCGCCCCTTCCTGGACCGGGATGCCTTATGCACGGTCACTCATGCTCTCGTGACATCTCGCCTGGATTACTGCAATGCTCTCTACATGGGGCTTCCCTTGAGGAGCACCCGGAGGCTCCAGTTAATCCAGAATGTGGCTGCGCGGGTGATAGAGGGAGTCCCTTGTGGCTCCCATGTGACACCACTCCTGCGCAGACTGCACTAGCTGCCTGTGGCCTTCCGGGTGCGCTTCAAGGTTTTGGTAACTATCTTCAAAGCGCTCCATGGCTTAGGGCCGGGCTACTTACGGGACCGTCTGCTGCCACCGATTGCCTCCCACCGACCCGTGCGCTCTCACAGGGAGGGTCTCCTTAGGGTGCCGTCTGCCAGGCAGTGCCGACTGGCGACACCCAGGGGAAGGGCCTTCTCTGTGGGGGCTCCCACCCTCTGGAATGAACTCCCCCCAGGACTTCGTCAACTTCCTGACCTTCGAACCTTCCGCCGCGAGCTTAAAACACATCTATTTATTTGTGCAGGACTGGACTAGAATTTTAATCTTAAATTTAATTTTAATGGGGTTTTATCATTTTAATTGTAATTTTAAATTTTGGCCTATTTAAATAAGTTTTTTAATTAGTGTTTTATCTTGTATTATATTTGTATTTTTATCGGGCTGTAAACCGCCCTGAGTCCTTCGGGAGATAGGGCGGTATAAAAATTTGATTAAATAAATAAATAAATAAACTGCTAGGTTGGCAGAAGCTGGGACAAGTAACGGGCGCTCACCCCGTTACACGGCAGCACTAGGGATTCAAACTGCTGAACTGCCAATCTTTTGATCGACAAGCTCAGCATCTTACCCACTAAGCCACCACGTCCCTTTCAATGTGTAATAGGTTGTTATAAAATGGGTGCTGTTGTGTCTTGCCCGCCCTCAGAGCAGCCGGGGCCTTCTTACCTGCTCCCGCACACTGAGGAATGTATGCCTCCCGGTCCCAGTCCTGGCTCCATGCCCACACAAACTGCAGAAGAAGGAGCATCTCCCTGCCCCAGCCCTGACTCCATGCCCAGGCAAACGGAGCAGCTAGACCCCTCCCCCTCCTCCACAGCAGGTGAGCCTGAGGAGGGTTTATTACCAACAGCTGATTGGTGTGACCCTCGCATCAGAAGATTGGAGAGGCGGAGGCTACAGAGGGAAGGGAGGGGCAGGCCTTAATGAGTGCTGAGTCATGGAGCCACACCCCATGGCCTATATAAAGGATCTGCTTTCTGGCAGTCTCTGAGTCAGGCAAAGTCGAACTTATCTTGCTAAAGTCACTTACTGGTCTCCTGCCTGCTCTGAGGACTTTGCTAGGACTTTGGGCAGAGCTGCAGAGGCACGCCTGATTCGGATTTCCCGGACCCAGCCGTCAGCGGAGGAGTGGGACACGACAGGTGCCTTGTTTGTAAATTTCAGTGGCACTATCTAGCTGTGGCGAATGTGTGGGTTTCAAAACAAAAACAAGCCCAATACATTGAGGGAACTTTTAGCCAAGCATGGCGAGCTGCTTAGATAGCTAATACAGCATAATTTCTCTTATGGATATGACCATCAACAAAGAGTCATCCATCCATCTACCAATCTATTTTATTTATTTTATTTTTATTTATTTTATTTACATTTATATCCCGCCCTTCTCCGAAGACTCAGGGCGGTTTACAGTGTGTAAGGCAATAGTCTCATTCTATTTGTATATTTACAAAGTCAACTTATTGCCCCCCCAACAATCTGGGTCCTCATTTTACCTACCTTATAAAGGATGGAAGGCTGAGTCAACCTTGGGCCTGGTGGGACTAGAACCTGCAGTAATTCCAGGCAGCTGTGTTTTAATAACAGGCTATCTTACAGCCTGAGCCACCACGGCCTGGCTACCTGGTTTGCATGATGATTTATTCTTCAACTCACAGTAGATTTCCTCTTGTGGAGGTCCAGAATCTGCCTGGGGATCTCTTATGTGAATGTAGGTATTCCTTGACTTACAACAGTTCACTTAGCAACCGTTCGAAGTTACAGTGACACTGGAAAAATGACCATTTTTCACCCTTCTGGTCATCACAGCATCCCCAGGGTTATGTGATTTACATTCGGATGCTTGGCAAGTGGTTCATGTTTATGATGGTCGCAGCATCCTGGGGTCACGTGATCCCCTTTGGTGACCTGACAATCAAAGTCAACAGGTAAGCCAGATCCACTTAACAACCGGGTCACTAATTTAACAATTGCAGCGATTTGCTTAACCAATGTGGCAAGAAAAGTCATAAAATGGGACAAAACTCGGTTAACAAATTTCTCACTTAGCAACATAAATTCTGGGCTCAGTTGTGGTCGTAAATCAAGGATTACCTGTAATCTGATAGATCGTAATTGTTGCCTCACTGCTGATTAAGGGAGATAAGTAGGGCTACGTCTAAATAGATCTCAGCCTATTGTGACTGAGGTGGGCTTACCTGACCATGGGCCTTTGGGGTCAATAGCAAGCAAGACTTTACTGTAAATATGTCCAAGTCCTTGGAGGATGATTCTGATGTCAACCCACCTTTCTTGTTTTTAAACCTAGCATATTCAGAGACTGCAAGGTGGACTTTTTTCCCTCGGGTGACCAGGGTGGCAAGGTTCCAACCGATGCCCTAAATCATGAACCTCAAGCCAAGCTTCAAAAGAAATCCAGTTATTTATTAGAAGCGCCAAGTTGGCACGAACCAAGTGAAGCCAACTCTGACCTCACTTAGTTTGCGCCTTGGCTTTGACCCTGTTCCCCCCTCCCCCCAAGGTGTGTCATTAGTCAAATTCCCCAACAAAGCAATTTCACAGGCTGTAGAAGTCACTCCCTTCTGCCACTATGGGTCTCCTTGGAGATGGCCTTGACAATCGCAGGCTAGAACGTGCTTTGTTTTGACTGATGCACAAGTTCCTTGATGCAGCTGCGAGGCTCGGTTCCCCATCCCCCCGCCTATGGCAACTCGAGAGCAGGTCAGGAATGCTTTGTGAGTTGAACACAGGGCTGATTTTATTATTTACTTTTTAAAAATATGTTCACAGAAAATAGTCTACACCATTAAGTAACTGTGTATAATCTAAGGGCCCCAGAAACAAAACCAGTAGATTTTTTTTCTGCTGCCATGATTTAGTGAGCTTAAATCAAGGATAGTGGTCTTTTTAAAAATTTTGATATCACATCAGGAAAATCAAACAAGAATTGTTATCAAATAATTATTTTTGGCTAAATTTCTACAGTATGTAAAAGATTTTAATTAAAAATTGCTGAATATGGTGACAGATATAAAAGAAAATCAACTCCAATTAACTGAACAAAGGGTGGAAATACAGAGGACAAAAGACTTGCATAATCTGGACAAAGTCACAAAAAAGGTTGCACATACATCCTGGCCAAACAGATTCTAGAATCCTGGTCCTTGGGTGGAGAACAGATGTACCATCAAAAGGATTCACTTGCAAGCATTGCTGCTAACTATTGCTGCAGAAAATCATTTGTGTCATTGATGCTGGGTGAGCTCTGCTGTTTACCGCTCAACTTTCAGATGCAATTCAAGGGGTTAGTTGTCACTTATAAAATAAAGCAAAGAACCAGGAATAGCCACTGAATTCAAAGCACTGAAGAGTTTATTACTGCTACCTATACACAAGAATCTGATAAACTAATGATCAAAGCTAAACTGGCATTAGATAAGAGTCAACTGAATTCATGGGGGTGGGGGGCTGGACTTAGGTCTCTTGTGGGAAAGTAAAGATTCCAAACTTTTGACACGTTTAACTCCTCCATCAACTGAGCCTGCTCATCTCCTACTTCAAGACTTTTATGTCATAGGGCCTGATTCTTTAAGGGGATGCCTGATTCAGTTAATCTGATATAATCAGATAATACATTCCAGAACTGAGATAGCATGCCCTCTCTGTCCCAGTCCCTGCCCTCTGAACAGAACAGAACATGGGTTTTTTGGTGGATGCAGCACCCTGCATCCACCAAATTTTCGGACACGGTGGCTCAGGGGCTAGGACGTTGAGCTTGGCGATCGAAAGATCGGCAGCTCAGCGGTTTGAATCCCTAGTGCTGCCGTGTAACAGGGTGAGCTCCCGTTACTTGTCCCAGCTTCTGCCAACCTAGCAGTTTCGAAAGCACGTAAAAATGCAAGTAGAAAAAATAGGGACCACCTCGGTGGGAAGGTAACAGCGTTCCGTGCGCCTTTGGCGTTGAGTCATGCCGGCCACATGACCACGGAGACGTCTTCGGACAGCGCTGGTTCTTCGGCTTTGAAACGGAGATGAGCACCGCCCCCTAGAGTCGGCAACGACTAGCATGTATGTGCGAGGGGAATCTTTACCTTTACCTTTAGCACCCTGCTGGCTTATATTTAAGCGATTATCCAGTGTCCCCTCACACATATGTATAATTCTCACTCTTCCAAGCATTCGGAAGTCTTTTCTGATCTACTTTCGGGTTAGGATATAGCCCCTTTTATTATTATTTTTCTGGACATTATGTGATTTTATTCACACTGCCATGTTTCTTTAAATTACGTATTATGGCATACTAGATTGATTTGGAGTTGAGTGGCCCTGAAATCCATTAACTAAATAACATTGAAAGAGCAAATGTCATTATGAATACATGTGGTTACACACATAACATTTGTCAAGGGCATCCTAAACAAAACATGGGACTGCATGGGACTGTGAGGGAAGCCTCTCAAATCCAAAGGTGATTAAGATAAGATTGAACCGGTCTAACCGGTCAGTCCTGGAGGAGATCAACCCTGACTGCTCTTTAGAAGGCCAGATCCTGAAGATGAAACTGAAATACTTTGGACACCTAATGAGAAGGAAGGACTCCCTGGAGAAGAGCTGAATGCTGGGAACGATTGAGGGCAAAAGAAGAACCGGACGACAGAGAACGAGGTGGCTGGATGGAGTCACTGAAGCAGTCAGCGTGAGCTGAAATGGACTCCAGAGGATGGTAGAAGGCAGGAAGGCCTGGAGGAACATTGTCCATAGGGTCGCGATGGGTTGGAAACGACTTCACGACTAACAACAACAACAAAGTTACTCCTGGCAATGCTGCATGTGCTTTAGATCACATTCTGTTCACTGAATCTAGAACTCTGCACAGCTCCTGATCTGGTTCCCCTCCCTCTGATTAGAACAAAGCAAGTTCAGATTGAATTGGAAGCTTTTCAAAACAGTATCTTTGTACTGTTCTTCATCGTGCTGAGGAACAGTTGGAAGACTTAAGGGAATTGGGTTGGAGGTACCCTTCTGTATTGATGGTTTTATTCCCATCTTTTCAATGACAAAGAGGTTGTGGTGGATTTGATCCCTTGGGAATCCCACTTCCTGTCTTCCTTGTTAATTAAATCTCTCTGAAGCTATTGAGAAGGAGGATCATTTGTTGGCTTGGATCTAGTTGTCATCAATACCCTGATGAAGCACTTCTCCTTTCCAATAGACTTGGCGTTGTATAATCCTTGGCCCGCAATCTGCAAGTCGGCTGTCTCATTCCCTATTAACATAACTCCAGCATGCAGGCAACAATTACGACTTAACATTGTCAGGAGCAAAGAAATTAACCAAATACACCCATCAACAGTACAAATACTCTCTAATATCCGACACTTCCCTTCCCACTCTTTAGATCTGCCTGGGTGAATTTGAAGTATGTGTCATCAAATTTGCTATGATGCTAAATTTGAGAGAGCTTTGCAGTTTATTATATCCAGCCATGAAACACAGAGCTGGTTCCAGCTGCAGGAACTTGATGTTGCAAGCATCCGCAAGGGAGTTTTACAGCTCTGTTTCTGCCATTCCTAGGTGGTATATGTGACTAGCCAGATCTAGTTGCTTCAAAGGTATCTTGTATTGAACAGATCTACTTACAGATGTCCTGTTCGACTGATGCCTGTTCAAATCTCAATCCATATGGATATCCTGAAGCCACAGGATCAGTTAGGACTCATAAGGGAAATAAGCATAATCTTACGGCCCTTCACGGCCAACTCTTATTTCTTCCACATTCCACAAGCCCTCTTCAGTTATGCAGTTTGACATCATCAAAGCCACCAGGTATCTGGAGGGTGAGAAGCTGAGCCAGGATTACTAGTTTTGGAGAGGGTTGCATTCTCTCTTTAAGGATCAGCTTTATTCAGTGGAGATCCTCCTTGATCCACTATTGCTCTTGGATGGCCACTTAAGGTCTTTTTCTTAGCACCTTAGCTCCAGTGGTGAAATGCTCCAAAGTCTGCTACCAGTTCACTGCGTGCGCATGCATGGTGTGTGCCAAATACGCCCTTCATCCGCAGGCACTATCACGCAGCACTGAAAAAGGAGGCTTAAGAAGCCTTTTCCAAGGTAAGTAGAACAGCGAGGAGGGGGAACAGCTGTGGCACGCAATTTAGATTCACTAGAAAGCAGGAATTTCCTGCTTTCTAGCGAATATAAATCGTGCGGCACAGCTGATAGTCGGAAATACTAGTTCGGACAAACAGGTAGCTTTTTGTTTACTACCAGTTCGGGCGAACCGGTCCAAACTAGTAGCATTTCACCCCTGCCTTTACTTATTCAGAGACTCCTTCACTGGTTACTTCCAAGCTAGGCCATCTTTAACATGGTCCAAAACACTTGACATTTTTTGTGGCATTTTTCCCCCCCCGGAGTATTTTTTTCCCCTGCCTGGCCATTTCTGCCCATTTTCATCTCTTTGGCACTTGAAAGTTTTCCATTGAAGGCAACTATCTTCTGCGTACATTCCTAAATCTTTGTACTTATATACAAAGTACAGCTGCAGCTGACGCTGCGCGGGTGATTGAGGGAGCCCCACGCTGCTCCCACGTAACATCGCTCCTGCGCAGTCTGCACTGGCTTCCTGTGGTCTTTCGGGTGCGCTTTAAGGTTTTGGTTACCACCTTTAAAGCGCTCCATGGCTTAGGGCCCGGGTACTTACGGGACCGCCTGCTGTTACCTTATGCCTCCCACCGACCTGTACGCTCACACAGAGAGGGTCTTCTCAGGGTGCCGTCCGCCAAGCAATGTCGGCTGGCGGCCCCCAGGGGAAGGGCCTTCTCTGTAGGAGCTCCTACCCTTTGGAATGAACTTCCCCCTGGTTTGCGCCAATTACCCGACCTTCGGACCTTTCGCCGTGAGCTGAAAACTCATTTGTTTATTCAAGCGGGACTGGCTTAATTTTTTAATTCTAAACTTTTAATTCTAAACAATTTTAATCGGGGTTATTATTTATAAATTTTAAGGGTTTTTTTTAAATTTGATTGTTTTAATTTCGGCCATTTATGGATTATGTTTGTTTTAAGTTTTTGTTTTAATTGTACATTGTGTTGTTTTTATACTTTGGCTGTACACGGCCCCGAGTCCTCCGGGAGAAGGGCGGTATAAAAATCTAAATAAATAAATAAAATAAATAAATAAATAAATAAATAAATAAAATAAATAGGTAGTCCTCGATTTACAACCATTCGTTTAGTGACCATTTGAAGTTACAATGGCACTGAAAAAAAGTGTTTTATGACAGTTCTTCACACTTAGGACAGTTGCAGCATCCCCCATGGTCACGTGATCCAAACTCAGACGCTTGGCAACTGGCAAGTATTTATGACAGATCACCTGATCTGGTTTTGTGACCTTCTGACCTTCTGAAAAAATAATGGCTACCAACCTGCCTTCCATTGAGGACCTGTATACTGCACGAATCAAGAAGAGGGCCGTGAAAATATTTACAGATCCCTCACATCCAGGACATAAACTGTTTCAACTCCTACCCTCAAAACGACGCTATAGAGCACTGCACACCAGAACAACTAGACACAAGAACAGTTTTTTCCCGAAGGCCATCACTCTGCTAAACAAATAATTCCCTCAACACTGTCAGACTATTTACTGAATCTGTACTACTATTAATCGTTTCATAGTTCCCATCACCAATCTCTTTCCACTTATGACTGTATGACTATAACTTGTTGCTGGCAATCCTTATGATTTATATTGATATATTGACCATCAATTGTGTTGTAAATGTTGTACCTTGATGAACGTATCTTTTCTTTTATGTACACTGAGAGCATATGCACCAAGACAAATTCCTTGTGTGTCCAATCACACTTGGCCAATAAAATTCTATTCTATTCTATTCTATTCAAAGTCAACGAGGAAGGCCAAATTGATTTAACAGCCCTGTTGCTAATTGAACAACAGCCGTGATTCACTTAGCAGCTGTGGCAAGGAAGGTCATAAAATGGGGCAAAACTCACTTAGCAACTGTCTTGCTTAGCAAACGGAAATTCCCGGTGTAATTGTGGTCGTAAGTCAAGGACTACCTGTATATGACTATCTCTAGCTTAAAGCCTATTTATGGAATTCGGGAGGGGGGGGAACTTTGCTATCCATCAGCCACCTAGTTAACAACTTTCCAGATGACTCACACGATACATGAAATTGAATAAAATAATAAGCAATTGTATAGAACAGCAAAGACAAACCGTGTTTCTTCCCATTGTTGTTTGGTGTTTCTCAGAGCTGGAGAAAACCAAACTTTCAATCATCAGAAGCCTTTTGCTTTCTTGAGAAAAAAAGCTGAGCCCTTCAACCTGTGCTAATCCTGCCAATATTTCTTTAGTAGGTGAGTTGAAAAAACTCCAACTGAATAGTAAGAACTTCCAAAACTCTTCCCTTTTTATATTAAAGTGGACTTGCCTGGCGTCCTTGTACATTTCTTCTGAAACTATGACATTAATTACCAAAAACTATGAACGTTCTTAACATGCATATTGTGATGATACCTTGCTGTTTTGGATTCATCAAGCATTTCATCTCTTCGATAGTGAGACTCAAACTGATAGTTACAAAATTAGAACTCGGGGCATCTCCAGGTTAATCCCCACCGAAGTTGGTGAATCATACCAGTTGTCAAAATGCCGAAAACATCATTTCTAAAATGTGAGGAGAAAATTACTTCTCTTAGTTGTTCACAATTCTAAGCATCTAATGAAAATATGTGAGGAACAATCATAGACCTGGAAAAGGCTTGTCAAGAAATTCATAATTTGTTTTAAGACAAGGACCGGGCTTGATCCAAGGTTGCAGATTGAGGGTTGCATTAACAAAAAAAATTAGATGAAACCGAGGGGCCCAAAACAAAAGGGACATTTGATCCCGTATCTTAAAGATCTTATTAAATTAATGACATGCAATCTAATTGGATACGTCTCCCTATCGTTAACATTTTTTGCTCCTATTTGGGGTTGGTTGAATTATCTAGCACTGGGAAGCAGAATTCATCTGCCATATTGTAGTCACAGGTGGTACAGTGGCCTAGAGGTGGAGCTCTTGCCTCACAATCAGAAAGCTGTGAGTTCGATCCTAAGTAGCGGCAGCTTTTTCTATCTCTTGGCACAATGAGTCATTATCTGCTGCGAACTCTGCACTGGCGACAGGAAGGGCATCCAGCCAGTAAACACTCAGCTCCGTTCAGTTGCCCCGACTCCACCCTAATGCAAGGGATTACGGGGTCATTAAAAGACAAAAAAAAAATTGTAGTCACGGAATTTACCATATGAATGTCAGCCATATCTCTCCAGTTATAGTTGGTATCCTATATGGGTGTCAAGTTCAAGGTCACCTTTGGAAGCCTTTGGCGTTGAGCTATCCTAATTTCTGTCCTTTATTGATTCTGCAAGTTCCCTGCCTTCAGTTTCTCTTTCTATCATCCAAGCAAACTTTGTCCTTTCCCTACAAATAGGTGTTACTTTAAGACTCTTTTGCACAGGTCTGTGTTAATCGTCCTTTAAAAAAATTGTCTACTAGCTGAGTATTCATAATGTAAAAGTAAAAAGTCGAAGCTGTATACAACGGTACCTCAGTACGCATCATTAATTGTTTCTGGGAGGCACGATGAGTACCAAACCATTTTTTCCCATAAGGAATAATGTAGTGACAAGGCAGCCAACACCAACAAGCTCTAGTTTGTGCGTTGTGTACCAAACAATGAGTACTGTGACAAAATGTTTGTGTCAAAATGCATTGAATACCAAATTTGATGAGTTTCAAAGCATTTGAATAAAAAAGTTACCACTCTATTATTATCTTATTCTACTGCAGTACAAAAGACTTGGAAGTCAATGCTGTTTTTTTTCTTTTTCCTTTTCCTCTACACCTTCTTCTCTTCCCTTTTCCCTCCTCTACTTTCCAGTGATGGGTTGCCCCTGGTTCGGACCGGTTCGCAAGAACCGGTAGTAAAACCAGCGGGAGGCTCCACCCACTGACCCAGACATCATCAGGAAGCTTCTGCACATGCTCTGAGTAGAATAGGAACTGTTGAGCCTAATTTTGATCATGTCAGAAACAATAAGATATAAAGAAACTACTGAAATATATTCTGAGGAAGTTTGAAAATACAATGAGGGGACAGATGTATGCTAATTTATTTTTTCTGATTGGACTTAACTCTTTTGGCCAAAACCTACTGTTAATATAGGGAAGAGAAACCAGGAGCCCTGATGACGCAGTAATTAGAATGCAATATTGCAGGCTAATTCTGCCCACTGCCAGGAGTTCAATCCTGATAGGGCTCAAGATTGACTCAGCCTTTCATCCTTCCTTCCGAGGTCGGTAAAATGAGGACCCAGATTGTTGGGGGGCAGTTCACTGACTCTGTAAACCGCTTTGAGAGGGATGTAAAGCACTGTGAAGTGCTATCTTGGAAAATTGGTTTTATTTTTAAATTGTGCAGTCTAAGAACAGGCATACTTAGCAGTCAGTCACTGTGTGGGTTCTTTTGGCTTAAAACACATTTAATCTTTGGTCCATCTAAGAAACATATTCAGCTGTTGTAGTGCCACAGAAGTTACTTTATCCCATTCTGCAGCATTTTTAGCCAAGGGTATTAAAATACGATAAAACGTCAGAATGGGTCATCATAGATAGAATAGAATAGAATAGAATTTTTATTGGCCAAGTGTGATTGGACACACAAGGAATTTGTCTTGGTGCATATGCTCTCAGTGTACATAAAAGAAAAGATACGTTCATCAAGGTACAACATTTACAACACAATTGATGGTCAATATATCAATATAAATCATAAGGATCGCCAGCAACAAGTTATAGTCATACAGTCATAAATGGAAAGAGATTGGTGATGTGAACTATGAGAAGATTAACAGTAGTGCAGATTCAGTAAATAGTTTGACAGTGTTGATGGAGTTATTTGTTTAGCAGAGTGATGGCCTTCGGGAAAAAACTGTTCTTGTGTCTAGTTGTTCTGGTGTGCAGTGCTCTATAGCATCGTTTTGAGGGTAGGAGTTGAAACAGTTTATGTCCGGGATATGAGGGGTCTGTAAATATTTTCACGGCTCTCTTCTTGATTCGTGCAGTATACAGGTCCTCAATGGAAGGCAAGTTGGTAGCAATTATTTTTTCTGCAGTTCTAATTATCCTCTGAAGTCTGTGTTTTTCTTGTTGGGTTGCAGAACTGAACCAGACAGTTATAGAGGTGCAAATGACAGACTCAATAATTCCTTTGTAGAACTGAATCAGCAGCTCCTTGGACAGTTTGAGCTTACTGAGTTGGCCCAGAAAGAACATTCTTTGCTGTCCTTTTTTAATGATGTTTTTGATGTTAGCTGTCCATTTTAGATCTTGTGATATGATAGAACCTAGAAATTTGAAGGTTTCTACTGTTGATACTGTGTTGTCTAGTATTGTGAGAGGTGGAAGTATGGAAGGGTTTCTCCTAAAGTCTACCACCATTTCTACGGTTTTGAGTGTGTTCAGTTCCAGATTGTTTTGATTGCACCACAAGGCTAGTCGTTCAACCTCTCGTCTATATGCGGATTCGTCATTGTCTCGAATGAGACCAATCACTGTTGTGTCATCTGCGAACTTCAGTAGCTTAACAAATGGATCATTGGAGATGCAGTCATTGGTATACAGAGAGAAGAGAAATGGGGAGAGCACACAGCCTTGGGGGGCCCCTGTGCTAATTGTACAGGTATTTGATGTGATCTTGCTTAGCTTCACCTGCTGCTTCCTGTTTGTTAGGAAGCTTGTGATCCACTTACAAGTCTGTTCCGGTACCTGTAGCTGGTTTAGCTTAGTTAGAAGAATGTCTGGAATGATGGTATTGAATGCTGAACTAAAGTCTACAAAAAGGACCCTTGCATAGGTCTTTGGAGACTCAAGATGTTGTAGGATGTAGTGCAGAGCATAGTAAAGAAGTGAGCAATAAACAGGAAAATATGGCCTGGCTCCATGAAATACCTGCCTTTTCGAAATGGTGTTTTTTTCGGGGTGTCCTGGTGCTCTTTGTTGTATGCTTGCAGACGCTTCATTGCCCAACTAGGTAACATCATCAGGGCAAGTGAATGTGGGGTTTGTTCCCTGTTTATATACAGTAATTTTGTAGAGGTGTGGTTAAAAAGAGCAGGAATTAACACCAGACAAATCAACCAGAAAACAATACCCTAATCAAGGAACTACCAAGGGGAAACACACACACACACACGCACGTAAACCAACACTGACAGGGCTCTATATAAACAGAGCTCAATCTCCACACTCGTTGGCATTGATGATGTTGTCTATTAGGGTAATGAAAAGTCTGCCAGCAAACCACCAAACTCGGAGAGCACCAAGGACTCCACCGTTGAACCCTGAGCTACAAATATTCTCTCCTGTTGGCGTTTCCTTATTATATTAAACAGATTAACGAAAGGACAAGTATAAATACCCACAACAGCTTTAACGTGTCAATGCACCAACTTCCCAAGGATTTGCATTTAAAGCATAATAGAAATGCCTGTGGAACATGCCTTCTGGAATTCTTCCTCAACGTTTGACCAGCAGTGGCCATAGGAAGAGGTTTGTGTATGGTTGTGTAGAAGTGTGTACTGGGATGCACCGAATGAGCTGCCTGTGCTCTCTGCTCTCTGGGGTAGGAAGAAACTGGCAAAAGGAAAGGCCAAATTAAAAAATGGGCCCAGCTCTGCCAGGGAAAGCCAGGTGGCTCAGAAAGTTCCCCCAATTACTCCATTCTAATCTGGCTGGCCACATCACCCAAAGCCCGTGTACGCAGCCAACACACAGTGATGCACCATAAGGAGAAAGCAAATTGCGCACACAGGCAGACACATGAAAAAAGCCGTCCTTGCCCACTGTGCCCGCTGGTGGCAAAGAGGTTGGAAGAATCCCAGAAGCCATGCTTTGCAGATTTTCCCTCCCGGTCATCAAGTGTGCTCAGCCTTTTGTGTGTGTGTTTTCCCCCCCCCCCTCCCTTTCATCTTGTCCTTCAGGCTTCCTGTCTCAGTTGGTCTACGAGCGGCCGTTGACAGAGTGTATCCGGGGCGGGCACTACGCTGCCAGTGTGATCATCAAGCGTTCTGGTTGCACCTTCCCGGAGAAACCTGACTTCAAATGATACTGACAAGCTGAGGGCTCAACAGGAAATGCTGCCTACTTCCTGTCCCCCCCGTGACCCTGCACTGACGTTTCTGTACTTCTGTTCATTTGGACCTTGGACACTTCTCTTGGAAGCCCTTCTGCCCCCATCATCATCATCGTCATTTCAGACTGCAAGATCATCCAGGGTGCAGTTTCTGGTGCCCTGTACATCTCTCTCTCTCACACACACACAGAGTTCTCAAGGGAATGCCAAAATCCTTCTGGTACCCTGAAGTTTGGTCGACGCTACTCGCCTTGGCTCAAAGAGAATTCAATTGGGAAATAAGTAGACTAACGGTACAAGCCTAAGGGTTGGGCCTTGATCCCTGATGTGGTTTACTTACCTTCCCAGCTGAATCCTGGTTCTCTTGCAGTAATGAGGAATACAATCATGATTTCCGGGGTGACCCAAGATTGTATGATCTGGGGTAGGAAATTGGGTACGGATTCCTCAGATGAGAGGTAGGACTTTCATTCTTCATGTTAACTTGGATTTTGGCTCAGGAATCTCATTTTCCTAGAACAGGATCTGGATGTTATGATAAGTAAAGCCCATAATAGATATGGGCCACTTACGAACTCATGGCTGCATCTCAAAAAATATAAACGTATTATGTGTAAACAGAGTACAGAAAATTCATGCAGGTTGTTTCTTTGGGACATGCCAAAATGTTTTATTTCAACGCACAGTTTTAAGACAATAAGGTACGTCAAATAATGGAAAGATCTTTATTTGTATTACAGTATTCAAGAAACGCATTCTCCAAAGTAATTTACTATGTAATTTGATACTGATAAATAAAGGAATTGTTATACGGGCGTTCTCTGGGGTTTTTAATGCTGCGACGGGGTTCTGTTGCAGTAAATAGACTCTTTTAAGAGTAAGTGGGAAGAATAACTGCACTGCAATT
Organism: Ahaetulla prasina; assembly: GCF_028640845.1. Taxonomy (NCBI): domain Eukaryota; kingdom Metazoa; phylum Chordata; class Lepidosauria; order Squamata; family Colubridae; genus Ahaetulla; species Ahaetulla prasina. The sequence continues at coordinate 1,717,331 of NC_080544.1, read as the reverse complement.
CATCATTGATGCTGATAAAAATACATAATTTAGAACAAGGGTCTTCAACCTTGGCAACTTTAAGCCTGGTGGACTTCAACTCCCAGAATTCCCCAGCCAGCAAAGCAAAGCTTTACTGGCTGGGGAATTCTGGGAGTTGAAGTCCATCAGGCTTAAAGTTGCCAAGGTTGGAGACCCCTGATTTAGAAAGGAGGAAAAAATATTTAATTAAGTAACCCAAACCTATAACCTTGCCACTATTAGTTTAATAGGCAGGGCATAAGAAATACTGGTGATATTGATCCAGTAATGAAAATCTAGTGGTTGTTCAAAGCATATTAACATACAATGGACTTCATTTGGTAGCCAGCAGAATGTCAGAACTTCCCATCACCCAGACAGAACCTCAGAGAAACTGGATATGAATCATTATTTTATGGCAAAACTTTCCTATTGGCCGAGCTAAGTAGCTCCATGTAGGAAAAAGCTGGTTACTTGAAATTTTACATTTCAGCATAAAATGTAAATCAGTAGTAGTTAATGTTAAAGGGGACGTGGTGGCTCAGGGGCTAGGACGTTGAGCTTGTCGATCGAAAGATCGGCAGCTCAGCGGTTCGAATCCCTAGTGGTGCCGTATAACAGGGTGAGCTCCTGTTACTTGTCCCAGCTTCTGCCAACCTAGCAGTTTCGAAAGCACGTAAAAATGCAAGTAGAAAAAATAGGGATCACCTTTGGTGGGAAGGTAACAGCGTTCTGTGTGCCTTTGGCGTAGAGTCATGCTGGCCACATGACCATGGAGGCGTCTTCGGACAGCGCTGGCTCTTCGGCTTTGAAACGGAGATGAGCATCGCCCCCTAGAGTGGGCAACGACTAGCACGTATGTGTGAGGGGAACCTTTACCTTTACCTTTAGTAGTTAATGTTAATAAAATGTATTTTCATAGCTTCGGACAGCCAAGCATCAATGATCCTGTCTCTCTCTCTATCTCTCTCACACACACACATACACACACACACACCATTACATCTGTTCTCCTTTTTGTTCACCCAACTAGTTGAGTTCATCTCGCCTCTCTTGTGCCGTGCGGAAAAAAAATCCCCTCGGGATTTCAGTTTTGAAATGGAACTATAATACTGCCCAACAGAGGTGTGTAACAGTTCACTGTGCAGAGAGAGCAATTAATGGAAGCCCTCTTCACAAAGAAGCCAAAGTAAAAGTTTGGCCCTGGTTATTCACATGTCACTGAACTGACATGTGTTAGGATGAGATGTCAGTTGTGGCAATGGAGATGGCCAATTTCTCCAGCTGAATGAAAAGTCGAGAGATCAGAATAGCAATTGGGGGGACGTCCTTCCAGCTCCTGGATCCCAAGTGGAAAGACGGCTTCTCCAAACTCTGCAAATATTTAACGTCTCTCTTCCCCCCGATTACTGGAGTGAGACAGTTAATAGCCATCAGCTGCCAATGCTGCTGAACAATCAACTTTCTCGGAGAGAACATGAGTAGGAAAAACAAAGCCATCTAGATCAGAGGTCTCCAACCTTGGCAACTTTAAGCCTGGTGGACTTCAACTCCCAGCTTTGCTGGCTGGGGAATTCTGGGAGTTGAAGTCCACCAGGCTTAAAGTTGCCAAGGTTGGAGACCCCTGATCTAGAACCCTGCAGATCACAGATATACTGTGGCTGTGGGCACAAGTCATTGCCCAGGCTGGTGGATGGCTGACCTTCACTGTCTTTCAAAACAACTTGAGGAGGCTGTGATGTCCATCGTGCTAAGTTTCACACACTTGAGAATTGTGATTGCCTGTGTGTGCATCAGGAGACATGGGTGGTAAGATACATTTCCTGCGGCACTAAGACATCACCTCTCTTCTTTTGCAATCCTTCTTAACTTCAAATATGGAGGGAGAAAGTGACTTATTTATGACCTAGCAAAATGCTCTTTGAAGTATTTATATTAAATGCCTTTTTTTTTAAGTGGGCAAAATTGGGTAAATTAAAAATATTTGATAAATCATAGGGGCTAGTTTAAATGCATTGCATAAAGCAGGAATGGGAATTTTCACTCACAGTCCTAATCCAATTGTGCACAACAATCTAGGGGTTGTTTTTTTCTGGTTGCACTTTGTATTTATTTCTGTCTTTTTGTAATGCACATTCCAACCTCCAAAAAAAAAGAAAAAAGGTTGTCAGAAAAGATGTGCATCACTTGGATTTTTCCCCATCATGCTTCTTTGATAGGAAGGCTTCTCAGGTGCAAGCAACCAGATCCGTATATGATCAGTACTTTATTGCTTTCCACCTATAATACAAGAACCTCCCCGAACTCCTTGCCTTCCCTTGGGAACAAACAGATAAGGTTTCATCGAACTTGGAGGCTGGGGGTGGAGGGCTGGGATCAGGTGCAAGTCACTTGCAGCTCTTCAAGCGAAGGTGGATTTTGGATTATCTTACTACTGGTTCACCATGTGCGTGTGTCCAGTTTGTGCGCACGCCTGTGCACATGCGCCCAGCCTCAAAAACGTGCCTAAATAGGATGGCATAGAGCCAGGGTGAGGGTACCGGACCGGTCTGAACCGGCTGAATACCAGCTCGGTCTGCAAGGACCCATGACTGCTTCCCCGCTTGATCCCTCTTCCTTGTTCCTGACAGTTTCCCAACAAAAACTCTGGTCATCTCCTACAGCTTCAAGTGGCAGGTCCTTTCCCCTCTTGGAAAAGGCATAGATTGACCTGAAGAAGCTGCCTCATGCGTCCTCTGGTAGAGAAGACCAAGCTGGCCTTGGTTGGTTTCCCAACAGAAACCTTACCTGCCAGGGGAGAGGCCTGCTGAATGAGGTTGTTTTATGTGGGTGTCCTGAGGAACCCCACAAGCACAAGAATAGCAATAGCACTTAGACTTATATACCGTTTTACAGTCCTCTCTAAGTGGTTTACAGAGTCAGCATATTGCCCCCAACAATTTGGCTCCTCATTTTACCAACGTCAGACGAATGGAAAGCTGAGGCAATAGCACTTAGACTTATATACTGTTTCATAGTTCTTTTACAGCCCTCTCTAAGCGGTTTACAGAATCAGCCTCTTGCCCCCAACAATCTGGGTCCTCATTTTACCCACCTCGGAAGGATGGAAGACTGAGTCAACCTTGAACCTGGTGAGATTTGAACTGCTAAATTGCAGGCAGGCCACAAAAGTAGCCAGCAGTACTGCACTCCAACCACTGCACCATGGTGGCTCATTGATTTCCTTCCCATCATTTAGCCGCTGTCTGTTACCACAAGTCAGCATTTTTACCCTGAGGTAAAATATGCGCCGTTTTTTTCCATTATTGGAGTAGAATAGCCGCAAGACCAAGCCGAACGTGCCAAACTGGCGCAGGTTAAGACTTGCATTGTCTTCCTGGGAAGTTGAAACAGGGATTTAGGATCATTGGACAGCAGTGGGTCTCCAGGTGCTGGACTTCCAACTCTCGTAATCCTTATTTATTGCTCTGGGGAGGAAGGGAATATGGTCCAGTAACTACTGGGGGTTCAATGTAGGGAACCAGTGGTTTAGAAAATAGGATTAAATAAAGCAAAAAAAGATTAGTCCACCAGCGGCTAATAGTGATGACAACTATCAGTCTGCTCCAGAATCCTGCACCGAGGAGTAATTAGTAGCGAGCAGCAACAGAAAATAGCTGTTGCCTTTTAATCTCCCTGGCTAGGGACTCTGGGACTAGAAAGACGGATTAAATGAACCTTAGCCTGATTCTATAGGGATCTTCTTATCTTCTTTTATATGCATGAGTTTGTGGATTTTAATCTTGAAGTGTTGTCTTGGCAGAGAGGAAAGCTTTGAAATAAATTTGGAGTGGGGGCCACGCTGGTTTGTAGCAGTCAAAGTTCAATCCTTGCCTTTTTTCCTAACAAAATTTTCTCTTTGGCCGAGACTTTCTGGCCTTTAATGGTGAGAATTCCTGAAAGGTTTTCAGCAGAGCAAATGCATTTCAGAATCCACAATTCAGAATTTTATTAAGACGGGTTAGGAAATGCCCTCATTCATAGCGGGGGTGAAATCTAGCAGGTTTTGACAGATTCTGGAGAACTGATAGCAGAAATCTTGAGCAGTTCGGAGAACCGGCAAATATCACCTCTGGCTGGTCACAGAGTGGGGTGGGAATGGAGATTTTGCAGTATCCTTCCCCTGGAGCGGGGAGGGAATGGAGATTTTGCAGTATCCTTCCCCCAGGAGTGCGGTGGGAATGAGGATTTTGCAGTATCCTTCCCCTGGAGTGGGGAGGGAATGGAGATTTTGCAGTATCCTTCCCCCAGGAGTGGGGAGGGAATGGGGATTTTGCAGTATCCTTCCCCAGGAGTGGGAAGGGAATGAGATTTTGCAGTATCCTTCCCCTGGAGCGGGGAGGGAATGGAGATTTTGCAGTATTCTTCCCCCAGGAGTGGGGAGGGAATGGGAATTTTGCAGTATTCTTCCCCTGAAGTGGAGTGGGAATGGAGTTTGGCAGTTCAAATCTCCCCAGGCTCAAGGTTGACTCAGCCTTCCATCCTTCTGAGGTGGGTAAAATGAGGACCCAGATTGTTGGGGGCAACAGGCTGACACTGTAAACCGCTTAGAGAGGGCTGTAAAAGAACTGTGAAGCGGTATATAAGTCTAAGTGCTATTGCTATTGCTATTTATTCAGATCAATACCTTGCTTAACCAGTAGCAAAGTAACTATGCCATTCTATAACTTCCCCACATTACATTATACATGGGGGTGGGGGGAGAGAGAAAAGACTGCTGAAACCAGAAAGGTGGTGATAGCAACAAGACAATCAGATCCTTTAAAGATTCCTGGATTAATTCCTGGGATTATGATTTAATCCTGAGGAGAAAAACAAAAGTCGGACAGGCATGCGTGCAACCAGAAGGACACGCAACAGTCATCTCTGCCCAAACATTTGGAGAACATGGTAGCCTCAGAGCTACAGTCTCGTAGAGGTGCCATAATAACACCTTTTGCCACATTATTTAATCCTTATTTCCTTATTTCCTTTTTTTTTTAAATTGAGACATGCAGAAGCTCAGAAACGCTTACATTTCAATCCCCTGCGGACCTGCCTGTCAGTAACTGAGCTTTTGATGTCTTTATCTGGAAACCTAAATAGACGTATGGTTCATTCCAGACAGCTACTATCTGCTTTTGACCAGTCAATGTCTCTGCTCCTTGTTTCTCTAACGGTTGGCTAAGAAATTGATCCCAAATTCCCATTGTTCTCTGTGGTTTTTATCTGACTCTCTTACGGTGTTTATTTTGCATTTTCAAAAAGAGGAATTGCGGCTGTTTGGGGAAAGGACCAGTTGCCTTTCCGCCAAGGGAGAACCTTTTCAAACTCTTTTTTTCCTCGAAAAAACCATAAAATAGGGAGCTACACAGGGGTGGGTTCTACTTACCTTTATTACCGGTTCTGTCGCAACGGGAGCGCGCACACATGCGCAGATCACCCATGATGACGTCGTGGTGGGTGGGAAGAGCCTCCCGCTGGTTTTACTACTGGTTCTATAGAACCGGACCGAACCGGAGGCAACCAACCACTGGAGCTACAGTCAAAAAGGTCAAGATGGCAGCCATGATCCAGCTGAAGCCCCACCCCTTTTCCATATTCATAGCCCACCCATAAAAAAGTGGGTGGCACAACTCCGCCCACCAAGTTGGTTTCTGAGAACCTTGACTGATGTCTCTGAATAAAACTTTGTTCTAAATTAGGGGTGTCAAACTGGCAGCCCTCAGGCCGGATGCGTCATGCACAGGCCACGCCCACCCCAGCTCCTCAAAGGTAAAAAACATCGTGATACGCTACGTGACGCAATCAAGTTTGACACCTGCGTTCTAAACTGTCTTGGATCCGTATTATTTTAATTTACTGATCTATTTTTTTCCCTTGGTAAAAGAATAATTTTGAACTACTGCCTCAATTAAAAACATACTTGAGATTAATATTTAATAATTACTTGGCATAAAGCAATTGTTAAGCGATCTATAATTTATTTTCATTTGTCTTTTAACAGTGTTTCATCCTAATATATTCTTCCTTACAAGAAAATGTTAAAGATTAAAAAGAGAATGATTTCATAGGCTTTATCCTAAACCTATTGGAGAAATACTGGGAAAGAATGTTCTTAGATTATTAATCATCTGGGCCTTGCAAATATACCCTCTTCTATTCCTCATTACATTTTAGGTCGCAATGCCGCTCCTGGATACAGGTGATCTGAAAAAAGCAGAGTAAAAAAAAAAGGCAATATATAATATAAAATTTCCACACAGAGTTATCCCATGGCAACTCATTTGCTGTTGAAAAAATAAATAAATATCAAATTTAAATCACGTATACCAGAGGTCTCCAACCTTGACAACTTTAAGCCTGGCGGACTTCAATTCCCAGAATCCCCCAGCCAGCAAAGTTGCCAAGGTTGGAGACCTCTGACGTATACTGTTCAGAAGATGAATGGAGGACACAATATGTACAGGTAGCTCTTGACTTATAACCGTTCCTTGAGTGACCGTTAAACGTTGCAGCAGCACTGAAAAAAGTGACTTTCAACCATTCCTCGCAATGCAATGTATGTGTGTGTGTGTGTGTGTGTGTGTGTGTACATATATATATATATATAGGTCTTTGGTTATTCGGGTTTTCTCCCACGTAAAATTGGAAGTGTCTTGGCGACGTTTCGACGAAGTCTCATTCGTCATCTTCAGGCTTCAGCTTCGTGCTTCTGGGAGCTCCCAGAAGCACGAAGCTGTAGCCTGAAGATGACGAATGAGACTTCGTCGAAATATCGCCAAGACACTTCCAATTTTACACGGGAGAAAACCCGAATAACCAAAGATCTACATACAAACACCCGCGAAAAACTCAGAAAACAAATATATATATATATATATATATATATATATATATATATATATACATATATATATATATATATATATATATGTATGTATGTATGTATGTATGTATAAAACATTCATAATTATATTAATATTATAAATACTAAAATTGAAGTTATTAACATGTTAGTATTTACTCCACCATGTATATAATCCTTTATCATTTTATTATTCAAGGTTTTAATACACAATACTAATAGCTATAGTAATATTATTTAAGTATGTGTTGTAAAATCATCTTTCATTCCTCGCATTTGTGACGGTTGCAGCATCTTCATGGTCAAATGATCAAGATTTGGGCTCTTGGCAAACAGCATGTATTTATGAACAGTTGTGGGATTCAAATAATTTAACAACCAGTTCTCTGCCCCGATGACCGGCTGGCTGGGCGTGGCCATGGTGGGCATGGCCAGTGGTGTGTGACAATCAGCACTCGGCCTCCTGCACCCCCCGGGAGCAAAAATGGGCCATGGGGGGGATGTGCCTCCCCCATGCCCTGTTTTGGGTCTAGTAGGCCTCCCTGCAACCTCCTGGGAACGAAAACAGGCCGTGGGGGGGGCATGCCCCCCCCCCCCCGCAGCCTGTTTTGGGCCTAGTAGGCCTCCCTGCACTTACCTTGGAAGGGACAGGGCGAGGAGGGGAAGGGCCAGCCAGCAATTTAACTACCAGTTTGTCCGAACCAGCTGAATCCCACCACTGTATGATGGTTGCAGCCTCCTGGGTTATGTGAGCGTCATTTGTCACCTTCCCAGCCACTTTTCAGCAAGCAAAGATTTCAAACCAACTGTAGTTATTCACTTAGCAATCATGGCAAAAGGGGGGGGGGAGATTATAAAACTGAGTGAGACTCATTAAACAATAGAAATCCCGGTCCCAGTTGTGTTTGTTAAGTCGCGTGCCACCTGTACTGAATTTCTAATTATCCCATAAAAGTATAAATCTTGTTTGTCGGCACTCCCATCTCAACGCCATGGTTGATTTAAAAATTTGTCAATTTAAAAATAATTGAACATTCCCAAAGGTATAATCCTAGGAGGGGTAATTTGATGGACTTTCTCATTTTCAGCCGGGTAGTAGCCACTGTTCCATTTAATCACTTGCCATCAAATGATCCCCTTTCAAATTGCTCCGTAAAAGCTCTGACTTTTAGAGCTAAATAAGGAAGCAAAGAGAGGGGGAACCCCCAAGCAAACCATGCCTTATTCCTAATGAAGATGCTTCGTAGATTTCCTTGTTAGACAATAAAAGAATAGTGAATGAATAATTGGTTCAATAGGAGCTTCATTAGAGTCCAAGGGAGAAAACAGGATCTTCCATGTGAATAATTTGTGATGATTGGGAAAAGATGAAGCATTTATTACAGACTTGCCTTCTGTTCCATCGCTGGGAAATTCAAGCTCAGCTGCTCTGAGGTGTGAAAACACAGCAGAAGCAGTTCTGGTGTCTCCAAAGGATCAACCAGCAAAGAAAGCCATTTAGGAAAAGTGAGTTTGAACCGTGATGCTTTTCAGATTTAAAGCAGTGTTCTTTTTCCTGGCCGCAGAAGTCCCTAAGGAGAGTCTGCGGGTTGCAACTGGTGCTTTGTCTTACAGCCCATTGTGAAAATGTTATAGTTTAGGATGATCTGAGCTTTGAATGACCTACCGTGTGAAAGCCTCAACCCCGAGTTCCTCGTAAAATCAGCGGAGGTTTTACAAAGAACAGACTGTTCACGCCCTGACAGCCTGTCAAAGACACTCGGCTCCATTGGTCACAGATGGCGGATTCCTCTCGGTGTCCTGCCTGCAGCTGGCCGACCGGATTGACACTAAATCCAGATTGTGGCAATCAGGGGGTCATCATTCCAGCAAGGTGGTTGATCCTCCTACTCTTGAGTGGCATTAGAATAGAATAGAGCTGGAAGGGACCTTACAGGTCTTCTAGCCAAGCCGGAGAATCTATACCCGTGATGGCAAACCTGTGGCACACGGGCCAGAAGTGGCATGTAGCACCATCTCTCCAGGCACGCGAGCTTTCGCCCGTTGCTCTTCTGAGTTCCACCGTGCTGGCCAGCTGGTCTTCATGTGTGCAGGAGCACCGGAAACTGGAAGAGCAACCACCCAGTGCACATGCGCACGCCAGGAAGATGATCTTCTGGTTTACAGCACGCACATGCACACTGGTGAGCTGGTCTTCACACGTGCATGCATGCCAGAAACCGGAAGACCAAGTTATGCACGGTCACTCATGCCCTCGTTACCTCCCGCCTGGATTACTGCAATGAGGGAGTATCTCGGAGCTTCCATATAACACCTCTCCTGCGCAAGCTGCACTGGTTGCCAGTGGTCTTCCGGGTGCAATTCAAGGTGATCACCTTTAAAGCGCTCCATGGCATGGGACCAGGTTACTTACGGGACCGCCTATTGCCACCAATAGCCTCCCATCGACCTGTGCGCTCCCATAGGGAGGGTCTCCTCAGGGTGCCGTCAGCTAAACAATGTCGGCTGGCGGCCCCCAGGGGAAGAGCCTTCTCTGTGGGGGCACCTAACCTATGGAACGAACTGCCTCTGGGGCTACGCCTTCTTCCCGATCTCCGGGCCTTTAAGAGCGAGCTCAAGACTTTTTTGTTTCACCGAGCAGGGTTGGCCTAAAGGTAATTTTTAATGGGTGGCTTTATTACTTGTTATTTTAATATTCGGCCTATGGAATCAGATTTTTAAATTCAAATATTGTGTTTTAATTTTTGTATATGTCTTTTTAACTTAGCTGTAAACCGCCCTGAGTCTTCGGAGAAGGGCGGTGTAGAAATGTAAATAATAAATAAATAAATAAATAAAAGTGGCTGGTGCACATGTGCGTGCCAGAAACCGGAAGATCAACCTCTTTGGTTTCCCAGTTGAGGCAACAGAGATACCAATGCAGTATCATAACATAACCTCTTTTCTCTGAGAAATCACACCCCCAAAGAGGCGGAGTTTGTGCCACCTTGTCATTATTCTGAAACCTCCAGCTCCACTTAGGATAATGGAGTCTACACGGACTGGTGCTGGGGTCTCACCTGGATACCTCAGTCTCAGAAAGGACCATATCACATCTCTGCTTAAAACTCTGCTTTGGCTGCCAGTGGGCAGGACAAAATTTCCTTATTTCCATATTATCTTCAACCCCTAGATAGTTTAGGTCCAATTCTTTCAAAATGCACCTTTTTTGTATTTTCACTCTTGACTATAGACAGGATTTTAACTCTTGAGGGTGTTAATTTTAGTTATTAATTCTGTTTGTTTCATTGGCTTGAACTGCTACTTTAACCAGATTTTGATGCGCTAATTTTAAATCTGCTTCTATTGTAAATTACTGAAAGGTTTGATGGTCAATGGCAGACCAAGTGAGCAAATAAAAGAGTGTAAAAGAAATAACATACTGGAACTTACTGGAATGTCCCTGAAACTGTCTATACTTTAATCAACGAACCTGCATAATTGCATAAATTTGGGACAGATCTTTTGCAAAATGGCTGAGGTAACAGTTTTAAGTCTATCCTTCAGAGGCTTATATTCTTTTTACTGTACACATGGCCTATTTTCAACAGATATCACTATCCTTTTTTTAAAAAAAAAACACCAGGTTAGTTAAAACCTACAGTACAGGCTTATGTTACTTTAATCTTTTTCATATTTCCTAACATATTGACAGCATTTTTTTAATTTCCACAGAGATAATAACATGTATACAAATATTATACCATCTCTGAGGTTGCAATTAAAACATCAGGCACCTGCCTTCCTGGAGGCAGCAGGTTGAAAAGGAAGCAAATTAAAGGAATGTAGCATCTAGAACAGTGGTTCTCAACCTCTATAGTGCTGCGACCCCTTTAATACAATTCCTCACAATGTGGCGACCCCCAACCGTAAAATTATTTTCGTTTTGAATTTATCGTGCCTGAAGCCATATTGGGTAGCGATCTGAACTGCTTGCGATTGCCTTGAGGACGGAGGCATTAAAGTGGAGACTCCTCCCCTATTAAGTTTATCATGCCTGAAGCCAGATTAGTCTAGCGATTGGGAGTGATTGCAGCTGGCTTGAGAGGGAGACATCAGAGCAAAGATTTCTCTCTTTTTTAATTCATCGTGCCTGAAGCCGAACTCGGCTAGCGATTTGAAGAGCCTGCAGCTGGCTTGTGGAGTCAACCATTGGAGCGCGATTCTTCGACTCGCAAGTATACTTCCCATATTTCCAATGGTCTTAGGCGACCCCTGGCAAATCGTCATTTGACCCCCAGTGGGGTCCCGACCCACAGGTTGAGAACCGCTGATCTAGAATAACAGGATTGGAAGGGACCTTGGAGGTCTTGTAGTCCAACTCTGTGCTCCAGCAGGAGACCCTATTCCCTTATGGCGAACCTATAACACGCGTGCCCGAGGTGGCATCCAGAGCCATCTTTCTGGGCATCAAGCTGTCACCTAACTCACCTGTAGTTGCGCATGCATACGTGCCACAGCTGGTATTCGGGCCTCTGATGCGCATACGCGCAATTCATGGGATACAGCTGGTCTTTGGAGCTCTTCTGCTCATGCGTGCACATTTGCACATGCACGAGAGAGTGCTTGTGTACAGCACCCACATGCGTAGATGGCGTTCGTGCGTGTGCCTCACGCACGTGAAAACTGTTTGCATACGCAGATGGTGTGATTGCGCACCCAGCGCACGGGGGGAACCATGCAAAATCTGCCCTATACCAGGGGTCTGCAAACTTGGCTCTTTTAAGACTTGTGGACTTCAACTCCCAGAGTTCCTCAGCCACAAGTCTTAAAAGAGCCAAGTTTGCAGACCCCTGCCCTATACTATTCCAGACAAATGGCTGTCCAGTCTTTTCTTGAAAGCCTCCGTTGATGGAGCAGGTAGCAATACTCCGGCAGAGCACTCCCCAAAAGTGGAGATTGTACCGCAGGGCTCCATCCAAGCGTCTTGCCGCTTTTGGCCTACTTGAAGCAGAGAGATTTAAAAGGCAAGTGGGTTTTGGAAACGAGACAAATGGATTTTGAAATGGAAATCAGTGGAACCGAATCCCTGCATACCTCAAGCAGACCAACTCTCTGCCAACTGATGTCCACCCATTTGTTTCCTTGTCGTTTTTCTTGCTTCAGAAATGTCTACATTTCGCCTTAGGGGGGAAAAAATGATTGTCATTCAGGGGATGGAACTGGTTAACTACTGAATGGGAATGTAATAGTAAAAAAAAAGAATAAGCTATTCTTCAAAGACTGTTTTTTAAAAAAATTCTAAACATGATCTATTTTGAACAACTCTCTGGAGATGGGCAGTTTCTTCATGAGATGATGATGATGATGAGAGACAGATGATGATGATAGGATAGATAGACAGATTTATAGATTTAATAGATAAATGAGAGAGAGAGAGAGAGAGAGATGATAGATAGATGATAGGATAGATAGCGTTCTGTCCTCCTCCGCCTCCGTCCGAATGATGGCTTAATTAGCCGGCACTATCAGCTCTGGCGACAAAAGAGCCAGCATCTGCCAAGAGCCCTCGTTATCTTCCACGACGCTGGTGAGTCAAAACTTCAGCTCTAATCAATCAGTGGATTTGCCTGTTACAAAGAGACACACCAGGTCTGGATGCCTTTTATATCCTGTGGGGTGTGGCTCCATGACTCAGCACTTCCTAGGCCTGCCCCACACTTCCTTCTGTTGTTCCCCCCTCTCCTGCCTATGAAACCAAGCCTGATTGCCATCAGCTGGGTCTGCAGGCGTGGCCTGGGGGGGAGGAAAGAGTCAAGGGAAGGAGGCCTCTTATCTCTTTCACCGGGCCTGCTTCTGGCTCCTGGAGCTGAGCCAGGGAAGCTGGTGCTCCCGAGGTAAGTCCTGACGGCCCTTCCCGCTCACTGTCCAAGTCACTTTCTGGCAGCAGGCCCGGCTCCAAGTCACTTCCGGGCATGGGGCCAGGTTCGGGGGCTGGAGTCACAACAGATAGACAGACAGATTTATAGATTTAATTTAAAAAATGAGGTGGCTCAGTGGCTAAGACGCTGAGCTTGTCAGTTAAGAGGTCTGAAGTTCAGTGGTTCAAATCCCTAGTGCCGTGTAACTGGGTGAGCTCCCGTTACTTGTCCCAGCTTCTGCCAACCTAGCTGTTCGAAAGCTGGTAAAAAATGCAAGTAGAAAAATAGGGACCACCTTTGGTGGGAAGGGAACAGCGTTCAGTTTTCCTTTGGCATTTAGTTATGTTGGCCGCATGACCATGGAGACATCTTTGGACAGCGCTGGCTCTTCGGCTTTGAAATGAAAATAAGTACCGCCTCCTAGAGTCAGGAATGACTAGCACATATGTGCGAGGGGAACCTTTACCTTTACTTTTGATAAAAGAGAGAGAGAAAGGGGGACTAGAACATTTGCTACCCTTGGGCTGTCCTATGGAACTTATCCTAACTCCTGATGCACTTTGTGGTAAATTTCTGCATGGATCCTGGGATGGACATTATTAACTTTCAGGTTTGGTATCTCTCAAGGATACCAGTCAAGGATATAATCAACATTTCTTATAAATTATGATTAATAAAGCATATTGGGTGGCTTGCATGCTAAATACCCTTTTTTTAGGGTGATGTTAGAATATCTTTATATCTGAGATCGTGAATTTCATTTTTTTCATCCCGGTGTTCTGCATTCAAGGTTCAAAAACAATCTTTTCATTGTAGCTGCTGCACATTTCCCCTTCCTTCCTTCCTTCCTTCCTTCCTTCCTTCCTTCCTTCCTTCCTTTCTTTCTTTCTTTCTTTCTTCTCTTCTTTGTTAGCTCAAAATTGGGTTCTGCTGTTAGTTATACCTTTGGCTTGTCCTGCAACGATGTATTTCACGTATAACAAAGCTCTCCTCCTCCTCTTCCTCCTTTTCCTTTTTTTATAGGCAAAAATGGACTCAAAGAAGGAAACAGAGCATAGAGAAATGCTTCCCAACCTTGCCAATTTTACGACTAGTGGACTTCAACTCCCGGAATTCCCCAGTCAGTTAGCCAGGCTGGCTCAGGAATTCTGGAAGTGGAAATCTTAGCAAGTCTTAGTTGACAAGCTTGGGAAACGCTGGCATAGAGGATAGGTGCCAAACTGGAAACATTAAACGCTTCTCTTCTTGCAACCCTGTAAGAGGAATTTCAGCAAGCTCTTCTTTCATTTTTATTTTTTTAAAAAAATGCTAGCTATAATTTACAAAGGCAAGGAAGAAGAAGGTGAAACACCCTGGATATGGAGACGTGCTTTTCTTTCTCTTTTTCTAGACCTTACAGGAGTGTCCAAAATTGTGGAAACATTTTGGGAAAAATGTATTTTCTAAAACGGGTCTCCAACCTTGGCAACTTGAAGACTTGTGGACTTGTGGAGCTTTGCTGGCTGAGGAATTCGGGGAGTTGGAATCCACCAGTCTTCAAGTTGCCGAGGTTGGAGACCCCTGTTCTAAAACTAGCTAATAACACCACTTTTTTTTTTCAGTAGTACCATAAAATTATATATCAATGGAAAGATAGTTTAATCAAGAATGTAATGCAATAACTTTTATGAAGGATTTGTTATTAGAATAGCAATTACAGTATAAAGAAGAAAAGTGAAACATGTAGGAAAAAATGAGATATACCAAAATTATCACCATGTCAGTTAGTACTTAGTTGGGTAACCTTTAGCATGAATGACGGCCTTACAATGTCTTCCCATGGAGTGAACCAAGTCTTTTAGTTCTGCAGCTGTTATCATGTGAAACCAAGATTGAATGATGGCTTCTATTAACTGGGTTTTATTGCTGGGTCGCTTCTGACTAACAAGTTTCTTTAGTCGGCTCCATCGATTTTCAATTGGGTTAAGATATAGGCTATTCCCAGGCCATTCCAGCAGGGGAGTATAATTATCTTGAAACTCCAAAAAAAGTGGTGTTATTAGCCATCGAACCTCAAAAATACACTCAAAAGGTTTCCACAATTATGGCCATTACTATATGTCCCAACCGCTTGGCTCTCCTGCAAGGGAAAATACCTGAAAATCGAGTCACCTGGTTCCTAATCAAGATTGGCAAAGAAGAGCTATAGAGGGGCAGGTCACAGGTGCTTTGGGGGCTAACTTAAATCATGGCTTACCGACCTGTTCAATGGGCATCATTTCCTGCTTTAGAACAGGGGTCTCCAACCTTGGCAACTTTAAGACTTTGGACTTCAACATCCAGAATTCCTCAGCCAGCAAAGCTGGCTGAGGAATTCTGGGAGTTGAAGTCCACAAGTCTTAAAGTTGTCAAGGTTGGGGACCACTGCTTTAGAACCCTGGAAATGTTTTGTCTTTCTCGTTGGTGACCTTTTTTAAAATTTATTTATTTGAATTTATATCCCGCCCTTCTCCGAAGACTCAGGGCGGCTTACACTGTGTTAAGCAATAGTCTTCATCCATTTGTATATTATATACAAAGTCAACTTTATTGCCCCCAACAATCTGGGTCCTCATTTTACCTACCTTATAAAGGATGGAAGGCTGAGTCAACCTTGGACCTGGTGGGACTTGAACTTGCAGTAATTGCAAGCAGCTGTGTTAATAACAGACAGACTTAGTCTGCTGAGCCACCAGAGGACCTTTGCGAGTCCCGTGTGGGTTTTTTTTTTAACGCGGATGACTTAGGAGCCCAGCCCCTTGGGTGAAGGAACTTGCATTCTTCTCTTCGATGCTCCTCTGACTTCCTTTGGAATCCAAAGGAAGCCAGCCATCCATTCTTAGGATCGAGGGCGTCCGAAGGGAAATTGGCTTCCCTCGTTCGGGAATGGTTGCGATTTTCCCTGGGTGGCCCGGGATTAAAGGATGGCTGGCGCAGCACGAGAAGGAGCCCAACCCTGAAGGTCCCAGGAGAATGGGAATGGGGGTATCGGAGGCCAGGAGGGACAGGAGGGCTGTCTTCCCCTCTCACTTAATTAATGGAAAGAACTCCATGCATCTGTCAGCAGCTCTATTGCCAGGCGATTTTTTTTTCCCATAAAAGGCCCCATTCATCAGTTGCCAAGAGATCCATGGCCTATTCTTCAATTCACACAAAACTCAAAAGAAAAAACAACAACCACCGGCCAGCTAATTGAGTAGCGTGTGGGGTGCAGCTGGTGCTACTGTTGGACGGGGTGAGGCTTCCTCTCTCTCTCTCTCTCTCTCTCTCTCTCTCTTTCTTCCCTCCCCCTCCCCTTCCCTGAGATAATGGCCAACTTGGATGGAGGGGAGATTTTGGGGGTGGGGGAAGGGCAGCATCATTGTCCTGCTGAGTCAGCTTTGGTCAGAAGAAAGATTAAGCCCATCTTTATGAAGAAGGGAGAATATAAAAATGCCATTCGCCCACCGGGTTGCCCAAACATGCTAATCTCGTCTTAAAGGGTCTGGGGGAGTTTGTTATGGGAGCTCAGCCCCTGGCTAAGCCATGAGTCCGGATTTCAGCCAGAGTCTCCAAATATTCCTTTATTCAGTGAACTCAGCAAACGGGTTTCCTGAAACTGAAACTGGCTCTAAAATTTGAGGCGTCACCCCCGGAGACTTTGATTAGATATCTCAAGGGCTTCTCATTGCTCCTTGTCCAGTAGGAGATTATAGAGCCGTAATGGTGAACCAATGGCACGCGTGCCAGATGTGGCTCGCACCGCCCTCTCTGTGGGCACACGAACCGTCGACCCAGTTCAGCTCTGCCATGCATGGGTGTGTGCCTCCCGCCGGCCAACTGGTCTTCGGAACTCTGCGGTGCATGCGTGGGGGGTGGGGCACGTGTGGGGGGCGCACACCCATTGCATTTTGGGGGTTGCGTGCAGTTTGGGCACCCAATCCGGAAAAGGTTAGCCATCACTGTGATAGAGAGAAGAAAGTCTATAGGCAAAGTCAGACATTGGGCTGTTCCATAAAGTACAGGTAGCCGTTGAGTTAGGACCGGAATAGAGCCCAAAATTTCTGTTGCTAGGTTACCCGTTGTCTTTGCTTGTTGGAAGCTGGCTGGGAAAGTTACAAAAGGGGATCACGTGTCCCTGGCATGCCTAATTTTGATCATATGACCCTGGGAATGTTGCAAAGGTTCTAAGGGTGAGAAACAGTCATGTCACTTTTTTTCAGTGCTGTTGTAACTTTGACCGGTCACTAAATAAAAAGCTGTAAGTCAAGGACTACCTGTAGCTAATTATTAATACCCTTAATTGCTTCCTCTCGCCTTCCCTTAGTCCCATCTCTCTCTTGTTTGGAGTGGGACTACTGGCGGAGAGGAAATATGAATTTGCCAGGCGCTCATATTTATCAGAGTAGAATTTGCCAAGGTTAGTTTGATGGAAGTTGGTCATCCCAGGTTGATAAGCAGGGCCAAAAGGAACATAGACTAATAGGGTTGTAAGGGACCTTGGAGGTCTTAACTACTAAGACTGTATTACTATTCTTCCTCTCATCCTTACTAGTACGTATCTCTTCCCACTTATGGCTATATTCATGTTGCTTGAATCTTTGCAACTTATATTGTTTTTATTGTTTCCTAGAATGATTTGATTGCTTAGTAGTATCCTGTAACTAAGTGTTGTATCTTATGATTCTTGACAAATATATTTTATTTTTTCTTTATGTACGCTAAGAGCTTATGCACCAAAGACAAAATCCTTGTGTGTCCAATCACCCTTGGCCAATAAAAGAATTCTATTCTATTCTATTCTATTCTATTCTATTCTATTCTATTCTATTCTATTCTATTCTATTCTATTCTATTCTATTCTATTCTATTCTACCAAGAGACACTATATCATTCTGGACAAATAACTGTCAAGTTTCTTCTTGAAAACCTCCTGTGATGGAGCACCCACAACTTCTGGAAGTTAATAGTTCTCACCGGCAGGAAATTTTTCCTTAGTTCTAGATTGGATCTATCTTGAATGACCTTCCACCCATTACTTCTTATGCTGCTCTAAGGTGCTTTAGGGAGTAAAGGCAGCTATCATGTCACCCCCTAATTCTTCTCTTCTTTAGGCTAGTCATTCCCAGATCCCCCCACTGCTTATTGTACAATTTATTCTCCAGACCCCTAATCATCTTTGTTGTTCTTCTCTGCACACATTTTAAGGGTCTTCACCATTGGTGGAATTCAACATTTTTAACTCCAGGTTCTGTGGGCGTGGCTTGGTGGGCATGATGTAACTTGGTGGGCGTGGCTTGGTGGGCATGGCAGGGGAAGGATATTGCAAAGTCTCCATTCCCTCCCCACTCCTGGGGGAAGGATACTGCAAAATCCCCATTCCCTCCCCAATCCTGGGGGAAGAATATTGCAAAAAAGACCAATCACAACAGTGATTGGTCTCATTCGAGACAATGACGAATCCGCATATAGACGAGAGGTCAAACGACTAGCCTTGTGGTGCAACCAAAACAATCTGGAACTGAACACATTCAAAACCGTAGAAATCGTGGTAGACTTTAGCAGAAACCCTTCCATACTTCCACCTCTCACAATACTAGACAACACAGTATCAACAGTAGAAACCTTCAAATTTCTAGGTTCTATCATATTTCAAGATCTAAAATGGACAACTAACATCAAAAACATCATTAAAAAAGGACAACAAAGAATGTTCTTTCTGCGCCAACTCAGTAAGCTCAAACTGCCCAAGGAGCTGCTGATTCAGTTCTACAGAGGAATTATTGAGTTTGTCATTTGCACCTCTATAACTGTCTGGTTCGGTTCTGCAACCCAACAAGAAAGACAGACTTCAGAGGATAATTAGAACTGCAGAAAAAATAATGGCTACCAACCTGCCTTCTATTGAGGACCTGTATACTGCACGAATCAAGAAGAGGGCCGTGAAAATATTTACAGACCCCTCGCATCCTGGACATAAACTGTTTCAACTCCTACCCTCAAAACGACGCTATAGAGCATTGCACACCAGAACAACTAGACACAAGAACAGTTTTTTCCCGAAGACCATCACTCTGCTAAACAAATAATTCCATCACCACTGTCAAACTATTTACTGAATCTGCACTACTATTAATCGTCTCATAGTTCCCATCACCAATCTCTTTCCACCTATGACTGTATGACTATAACTTGTTGCTGGCAATCCTTATGATTTATATTGATATATTGACCATCAATTGTGTTGTAAATGTTGTACCTTGATGAACGTATCTTTTCTTTTATGTACACTGAGAGCATATGCACCAAGACAAATTCCTTGTGTGTCCAATCACACTTGGCCAATAAAATTCTATTCTATTCTATTCTAAAATCTCCATTCCCTCCCTACTCTGGGGTCAGCCAGAGGTGGTATTTGCCGGCGCTCCGAACTACTCAAAATTTCCACTATCGGTTCTCCAGAACCTGCTGAATAGCACTCCTACACCTTTTATGTATCTTGGTGACCAGAATTGGACGAATTGGATACTGCTCTGGATGTTTGTGTGTATTTCTTCATTGGAGTGGGTTGGAGGGGTTGTCTTACATTAGGATTCACACACACACACACACGTATGGTGTTCCACAGAAACCAGAGCTGACATTTCTGGCTATATACTTCCTTCCTTATGTTCTGTTGAAGATGTGTGCAACCTGATGCCTCCCAGAGGTTTTACACTTTTATTCCCTTAAGTCCTAGCCAACAGCAGTCAGATGTTGGAAGTTGATCATCTGGAAGTAATGTGAAGTTTGCCCACTCTGGCACTGGACTTATTCAAAAGTATGTCAGGCATACCTATTCTGTGGCTAGCTTCAATATGCCGATTATTGTAGAATGAGGTTGCCTCAACTGGATTGTGGTTTTAAGCAGCCCAACAGAAACGTTGTAAGCCTCCTAAGTACAAAGAAGCAAAGAAGAAAGACTCAGCAACTGTTTATTCAGCAAGATTAATTTGCTTATGATTGTGCGGTTTTGTTGTTGTTGTTTTTTTTAAAGAGAAGGCTCTCTGATTAATTGAAAACTTGGAACTGACTCTTCTGCTTTGCTTTTTGGGAATTTGCATTTTAGGAGCGCTCCAGAAGCAAATAGCTTACTTTGACATGAAGGGCACCTTATGGCTTCTCAAATATTGTACAAGCAGCTTGGTTTAATTACTGTCATTTCACGTTGCTTGTCATTCTACATATTTGGGGGTGAGGGGGGGAAAAAGAGAGAGAGAGGGAGAGAGACTGAGATTTTCTGCCACTAAAGATGTAATTTTGCTTGTGAGCACCTCAGGGTTATGTTATGTAGGATGGGTGCCTATACAAATCTTTTCAATAAATAATAATTTTAAAAAACTTTTGCCTGGACATAGACAATAAAGCCCAAAACGTCTTTTCCTTGACCCACAGAGAATTTCTACTGTAGAATAAGATAGATATATAATAGATAGTTGGCAAACTTTTTTCATAACTGTACATAGCCGTAATTCATGCTAAAGGTTACCCAAGTATTAACTGACGTGGTGATAATTTTTGTATAGCTTGTTTTTTTCTACGTGTTTCACTTTTCTTCTTCATACTGCAACTGCTATTCTACTAGCAAATCCTTCATAAAAGTTATTGCATTACATTCTTGATTCAATTATCTTTCCATTGATATATAATTTTAAAATATATAATTTAAAACATATATTTTATATTTAATTTATATTTAATTTAAAATTTATATTTTATAAAATATATAATTTTATGGTACTACTCCCCCCAAAAAATTGGTGTTATTATCTAATTTTAGAAAATACACTTTTCCCAAAAGGTTTCCATAATTTTGGCCACTACTGTATGTTGCCTTATATTCACTTCTCCTGAAAGTCTACCTCAAGTTTGCCTCCTCCAGGAATGTTCCATTTCTGGAGGTTTTCAAGAAAAGATTGGACAGTCATTTGTCCAGGATGGCACAGATCATCTTTGACTTACGACCTCAATTGAGCACAACTGAGTTTCTATGGCTAAGCAAGACAGTCAGTAAGTGAATTTTGCCAAATTTTACCACATTTTTGCCACATTCGTTAAGTGAATCACGTAGTCATTAAGTGAATCCAGCTTACCCCGTTGACTTTGTTTGTTGGAAGCCAGCTGGGAAGATAACAAATGGCGAACAATTGACTCCCGGATAGTGAATAGAATAGAATAGAATAGAATAGAATAGAATAGAATAGAATAGAATAGAATAGAATAGAATTTTTTATTGGCCAAGTGTGATTGGACACACAAGGAATTTGTCTTGGTGCCTATGCTCTCAGTGTACATAAAAGAAAAGATACGTTCATCAAGGTACAACATTTACAACACAAATGATGGTCAATATATCAATATAAATCATAAGAATAGATAGATTAGATTAGATTTTTTATTGGCCAAGTGTGACTGGACACTCAAGGAATTTGTCTTGGTGCATATGCTCTCAGTGTACATAAAACAAAAGGTACATAAAAGAAAAGATACCAGCAACAAAGTTACAGTCATACAGTCATAAGTGGAAAGAGATTGGTGATGGGAACGATGAGAAGATTAATAGTAGTGCAGATTTGGTAAATAGTTTGACAGTGTTGAGGGAATTATTTGTTTAGCAGAGTGATGGCATTCGGGAAAAAACTGTTCTTGTGTCTAGTTGTTCTGGTGTGCAGTGCTCTATAGCATCGTTTTGAGGGTAGGAGTTGAAACAGTTTATGTCCGGGATGTGAGGGATCTGTAAATATTTTCACAGCCCTCTTCTTGTACTTCATAAGTACATGCCAATTGCCAAGGGCCTGAATTTTGATCATGTGACCATGGGGATGCTACAAGGGCTGGAAGTGTGAAAAACAGTCATTAAGTCAGGTCTTTCAGTGCTGTTGTGACTTCAAATGGTTACTAAACGGTTGTTAAGTTGAAGACTGTCTATAAGGTCTTCTACCTTAGCCAGTGGTTGGGCTAGAACAGTGGTCTCCAACCTTGGCAACTTTGAGACGCGTGGACTTCAACTCCCAGAATCCCTCAGCCAGCTTTGCTGGCTGAGGGATTCTGGGAGTTAAAGTCCACGAGTCTTAAAGTTGCCAAGGTTGGAGACCCCTGGACTAGAAGACCTCCAAAGTCCCCTCCAGCCCTATGATTCTATACGTTCTTAGTAAACTTTGAGTCCTGGTGTCTTCATGGATGAGTCCAACATTTCTTGACAACAGTACTGAAGAACTGGACACTGCCTTCTTCTGGAGTGATTCCCACCCACCCCTAGTTTCCTAGCTTAGCCTGAAGCTTTGGGATTTCCTAGGTAAAGGTAAAGGTAAAGGTAAAGGTTCCCCTCGCACATATGTGCTAGTCATTCCCGATTCTAGGGGGCAGTGCTCATCTCCGTTTCAAAGCCGAAGAGCCAGCGCTGTCTGAAGACGTCTCCGTGGTCATGTGGCCGGCATGACTCAACGCCAAAGGCACACAGAACACTGTTACCTTCCCACCAAAGGTGATCCCTATTTTTTCTACTTGCATTTTTACGTGCTTTCAAAACTGCTAGGTTGGCAGAAGTTGGGACAAGTAACGGGAGTTCACCCTGTTACACGGCAGCACTAGGGATTCGAACCGCTGAACTGCCGACCTTTCGATCAACAAGCTCAGCGTCCTAGCCCCTGAGCCACCAAGTCCCCTAGGGATTTCCTAAATGTGCCCAATTCAAGTACTAACTGATTTGCTTTTCAAGATCAGCCAAAGTACACTAGGCACGCAACCTGCTGTGACAATTAACTGCGACTAATAAAAAAGTGAATTGGTTTTTTTATTGTCGGGATTGATGCACATTGTCCAGTAAAATTAAGGCTCCATTATCATCATCATCATCATCATCATCCTCAAAATTAAATGTGAAGGCGTGTGATGTTAATCTTCCTCTTGGCAGTGGAAATCAGAAGGAAAGGAGTCAGCAATTGCAAAAAAAAATGGGCCTTAACAGAAGCTCTGAGATCTCCGAACTAGAAAAAACAAAAGGATGTTAACTTCAGTCTCGTCCATCTCCTTCCCCATAACCAGAGGTGGTTTCAGCCGGTTTGGACTGGTTCTCCTGAACCGGTACCGGAAATCATGAGTGGGTGTGGCCTGGCTTTATGCCATCCTATTTAGGCACGTTTTTAAGGCCGGGCGCATGCACGGATGGCGCACGAGCTAAGCATATGCACAGAAGGCTGGGCGCATATGCGGAAGGCAGGCGCGTGCAAACCGGGAGCGTGCGTCCGTGCATGAAGCGAGCGTGCGTGAATGGGGCAAACCGATAGTGACATAATGTGAAACTCACCTCTGCCCATAACCCCCAAATCCGAACTGCTGTTTCTATGCCGATCAGAGCAGCAGCTGAGATCCTGATCAGAATTGCTGAAGGGCAGGAAAGAGGATTTAATCTCACTTTTCGCAGCAGGATTCTTAGGGGGGGGGGGCAAAATGGATGTTTTCATCAAGGGAATCAGCTGTTTCTGTAGCTGCCAAGGCAAGTTTGACATCTTCTTGATCTCCAGTCCTTTCCTCTAGGGCGGGGGTCTGCAGACTTGGCTCTTTTAATAGAATTAGAATAGAATTTTATTTTTTTTTTATTGGCCAAGTGTGATTGGACACACAAGGAATTTGTCTTGGTGCATATGCTCTCAGTGTACATAAAAGAAAAGATACCTTCATCAAGGTACAACATTTACAACACAATTGATGATCAATATATCAATATAAATCATAAGGATTGCCAGCAACAAGTTATAGTCATACAGTCATAAGTGGAAAGAGATTGGTGATGGGAACTATGAAACGATTAATAGTAGTGCAGATTCAGTAAATAGTCTGACAGTGTTGAGGGAATTATTTGTTTAGCAGAGTGATGGCCTTCGGGAAAAAACTGTTCTTGTGTCTAGTTGTTCTGGTGTGCAGTGCTCTATAGCGTCGTTTTGAGGGTAGGAGTTGAAACAATTTATGTCCAGGATGCGAGGGGGTCTGTAAATATTTTCACAGCCCTCTTCTTGATTCGTGCAGTATACAGGTCCTCAATGGAAGGCAGGTTGGTAGCAATTATTTTTTCTGCAGTTCTAATTATCCTCTGAAGTCTGTGTTTTTCTTGTTGGGTTGCAGAACCGAACCAGATAGTTATAGAGGTGCAAATGACAGACTCAATAATTCCTCTGTAGAATTGTAGAATTTTAAGACTTGTACATTTAAGAATTCTACAGACTCTGTAGAATTTTAAGACTTGTGGACTTCAACTCCCAGAGTTCCTCAGCCAGCTTTGCCGTTTTCGCCCTCCCGGAGGCTTGAGAAAAACCTCTGGAGTCTGGGGAGGGCAACCCCCCCCCACCCGCGGTGCAGGAGGCTGACTAGACCCTGCCCACCATGGCCACGCCCACCCAGCAACCGGGCAGAGAACCCCTTACTAAAATTTTTGAAGCCCACTCCTGGCTCCATTGTCTTGTAGCAAAGGCCAGACTGCATTCTCCTTCATTCTGGAGGCTCAGGATATTTGTCAGTGACACTTTTTTTCGTTTTGTTTTTTTGGTTACTTATAGAAGAAGGTCTCTGCTGTTGCTTTTTCATAGACCAGTGGAAGTGGGGGGTTCAGCTTTCCTGGAAATTAAAAGAAAGCAAATTAGGAAATTAAGAGAAGAGATTGTTTCTTGTCTTACCTTCTAGCACCAGAAGGCAAGATAAGAAACAACGGATGGAAACTAGTCAAGGAGAGAAGCAAACCTGGAATTAAGGAGAAACTTCCTAACAGTGAGGACAATTAAACAGTGGGACAGCTTGCCTCCAGAAATCATGGGCTCTCTAACACTGGAGGTTTTTAAGAAGAGACTGGACAGTCTGAAATGGTATAGGATCTCCTGCTCGAGCAGGGGGTTGGACTAGAAGACCCCCAAGGTCCCTTTCAGCTCTATTCTGATTGACTGAAGAAGTACAGAATACAGAATGTTATTGATTTGTGTCCTCCCTTTATTATTTTTACAAATAATTCAGGGTGACGAAGATGCAAAATATTCTTTCCTCCTCGTATTTTCCCCATAACAGCAACACTATGAGGTGGGTTGGGCTGAAATAGAGTGTCTGGCTCAAAGTCACCTAGCTGGTTTTCATGGCTTAAGGTGGTGGGACTTGAACTCATAGCCTCCTGCTTTCTTGCCTGGTGCTTTAACCACTAGACCAAACCGGGTCTCAGAATCACAGAATTGAAAGGAACCTTGGAGGTCTTCTAGTCCAGGGGTCTCCAACCTTGGCAACCCTAAGACTTGTGGACTTCAACTCCTAGGTTAGAGACCTCTGTTCTAGTCCAATCCCCTGTTCAGGCAGGAGACCCTCTACCATTCCAGACAAATTGTTGTCCAATTTCTTCTTAAAAACCTCCAGTGACGGATCACCCACAACTTCTGAAGGGATATTGTTCCACTTGCTCTGCCAGGAAATTTCTCCTTAGTTCTAGGTTGGATCTCTCTGGGATAAGCATCTTGTGTAGTAGCATCCTTGTAGAACTTCTGGGGCCGTTGGAGCTCCAGCAATAGAGGCGGCCAAATCTGAGGTCCAAAAGTGTCTGCCACTAGACACAAGATCCTTCGGAGCAGGAGAAGCAATGGAGCTTTTCCTTCCTTAGCCCATAGAGACAACCAAGCTAGAGTTCAATTTTCCCAAAGGTGCTTTTTTTTCAAGAGGCAGCTGGACTTTCTGGTTTTTCTTTGAAGATATTTCGTTTGTCATCCAAGAAGCTTCTTCAGCTCTGATGACCGAGACTCTCCATAGACATCTACAGCTCAATTATTTCCAGAGGGCAGCTCATGGGATTTATATAATCCCACCACTAATATGCAGATGGATTTCTAGCTGTGGAAATTAGCTTCTAAAGAATTAATGGATGTGGGTGTTGACAGTATAGAAAAAAAATCTAACCTAAAGGGGTTAGGGCAGGGCTGTCTTAACACACAGGTCTGATGGGCACTTGTCAGTGGGCCCCACAAGCATAGTGGCCCCATACTAATCTGTGTATGTTAACTCTTCAATGCACGTTGTATCATATAAATACAGCATCATATTTATTGCATTTTTAAAATTAATAAAGGTAAAGGTTCCCCTCGCACATATGTGCTAGTTGTTCCTGACTCTAGGGGGCGGTGCTCGTCTCCGTTTCAAAGCCGAAGAGCCAGCGCTGTCCGAAGATGTCTCTGTGGTCATGTGGCCGGCATGACTCAACGCCAAAGGCGCACGGAACGCTGTTACCTTCCCACCAAAGGTGGTCCCTATTTTTCTACTTGCATTTTTAACATGGCTTTCAAACTGCTAGGTTGGCAGAAGCTGGGACAAGTAACGGGAGCTCACCCATTTACGTGGCACTAGGGATTCGAACTGCTGACCTTTCGATCGACAAACTCAGCGTCTTAGCCACTGAGCCACCGCATCCCTATTTTTTTTTGTCAATACTAACATGCATCAATAGAAATTAACACTGATAAATAGATGTTTCATTTTATCAACCAATTTACATTTTTATTCCCATGAGTAATTGTGGTACGGGTCCCAGTACACTGCTTTTGCCAGAGGGCCCATAATACTGTTAAGAGGGCCCAGGGTTAGGGTTGAGAAACTGCTGGCTGGGGAATTCTAGGAGTTGAAGTCCACGCGTGGTCAAGGGGCCAAGGTTGAGCGGCCAACACTTGTCAAGAGAATCATGAAGGACGATCAAGAGCCTTGAGATGCCACCAAGGGGGGAAGTTCATCACCACCCAGGGTCGCTTGTCTGCTGAACTCGCGGGTGACACCACTGCAATGAATTCAGCGCTGTTGGGAGCGGTGCAAAAAAAAAAAAAAGAGGCTTTCCTTGCGTGGAAAGTCTTGCGCCACAACTGCGCCCCAAAAAGTTGGAAAGACTCCCCCTCCCCCCAAAAAACTGAGCGGTCCGTGCGGCTTGGAGCCCCGAAGAAGGCATCCTGCAATGCTCCCGCCCGGGGGAGGTTTTGCCCCGCCAGAAAGGACTGAACTTGGGATTCCACGCGGAAAGGATCCACGCGGAAACGGGGCGCTTTTCTATTCTTTCTTTTTTCTTTCTGGGAAGAAAGTGGCTCGCAACAAGCTGGTTTTCTGGTCTTGGGAATGCAGGTTCAGAAGTTAAGGCATGAAGCTCAGCCGGGGGCGGGGGAGGAAGAGGAGGAGGAGGAAGAAGAGGACGGCGGCCGGATCCCCCCCGTGGGGCATCCTCGCAAGGCGCCGGATCGAGGCCGCCCTTCGGCCAGGGACGCGTTTGCGACCCGCTTCTCCTCCTCCTCTTCCTCCTTCCCTTCTGCTCTTCGGGGATCGGCCGCCCCGGGGACTCTTGGCATCCCGGCATCATCATCATCATCATCATCATCTTGGTGGTGGTGGCCGCCTTCTCTCCCACCCCCCTCGCCCCCTTCCCGCCGCCCGAGCGTTTAACCCGGCTGGTGGGCTCGTCGGAGGAGCAGCCGCCCCCCCCCCGTCTCCCCCTAAGCCGCTCCGTTTCCCGCTTGCCAATAGCAGATTATAAAGAGAGAGAGAGAGAGAAAAGCGAGCCGGAACGGGGAGGGACCTCGGCTGTCAGCGCCCATGCAGATTAACCTTTCAATTAGCTCCTCTTATCAAGTCCCGTCTCGGAGCTCCGGTCCTGGCGGGTTGAGGCCGTTTTGAGCATCCGACCCCCCCAACCCAAAACAAGGTTTGCCGAGGGCGAGGGTGGGCTGGGGAGACGCGGGCAGCGGGCAGAAGGGGAAGGCGAGCCCCCCACCCACCCACCCTCCCTTGGCATCCCCGGGGCTGAGCGCAGGGCCGGCCAAAGACATCCCCCCCCCCCGCGCGCCCCGTCCGCCGCCTCTTCCTCTTCGTCCGCCGCCGCCGGCGGAGGGCTCTTGGGCAGCCACGGGGACCGATCGTCCCCCACCCACCCACCCACGGGGGTCTCCTTTCCGCGCGGGGAAGCGGCGGGACGTCTCCGCGCCCTCCCATTGTGTGGAGCTGGGCGGGCGGGGATGGAAGCGAGGCGGGAGCCCCCCGGTTGCTGCCTTCCAGTCGGGGCAGGGAGGGAAGGGAGGCTGCTTGCAAAATCCGCCGGGCTGGCTCTCCTCTTTCCCACCCACCCCCCACTCCCCAGGCGGGCGGACGGACGGACTCCCCCGCGGGAAAAAGGGGCTTCCTTCCGAGGGGCTCCCGGTTGCAAGCTCGCCTTTGCTGTGGAGCGTCGGAGACCCATCCTCCCCTCCCGCCAGCCGAGGCCAATTGGCGACGGCGGCGGCGGGTGGGAGAAGCCGCAGCGAAGAGGTCAGGGCGGCCGGAGCCGCTTTTCACGCGGGGCCGGAGGGCGCGGGGGTGGGAGGGAGAGAGGGGGGGGGGCGTCGCTGGGCCGGGGGCTGCCTTGCAAAGCCAAACACCCCCCCCTCCATCCCCACTCGCGTTTCTCCGGCTCTCCCTCCGCCAGGGAGGTGGGGGATTGTGGAAAGGGTCGGGTTGGGGCTCCACGCGAGGAGTGGGTGGGTGGGTGAAAGGGGGGGGACGCGGGTGGTCTTGGTTCTGCAGCCGGAGGCCCCTGCCTGCACGTGTGTCCCCCCCCTCCCTTCCCAGCCCGGCGGGGCTTTTGCATGGCGGGGAGGGGGCGGCTTTCTCTTTGCATGCACCCTGCTGCACGCGCACACACATATACACACACACACGTGCAACGGCACGCCCGGAGAGCGCTGCCCCCTCCTCCCTCCGCCAGCCGAGGCCAATTGGCGACGGCGGCGGCGGGTGGGAGAAGCCGCAGCGAAGAGGTCAGGGCGGCCGGAGCCGCTTTCACGCGGGGCCGGAGGGCGCGGGGTGGGGAGGAGAGAGGGGCGTCGCTGGGCCGGGGGCTGCCTTGCAAAGCCAAACACCCCCCCCCCCATCCCCACTCGCGTTTCTCCGGCTCTCCCTCCGCCAGGGAGGTGGGGGATTGTGGAAAGGGTCGGGTTGGGGCTCCACGCGAGGAGTGGGTGGGTGGGTGAAAGGGGGGGGACGCGGGTGGTCTTGGTTCTGCAGCCGGAGGCCCCTGCCTGCACGTGTGTCCCCCCCCTCCCTTCCCAGCCCGGCGGGGCTTTTGCATGGCGGGGAGGGGGCGGCTTTCTCTTTGCATGCACCCTGCTGCACGCGCACACACATATACACACACACACACGTGCAACGGGCACGCCCGGGAGAGCGCTGCCCCCCCTCCCCTCCCTCCGCCCGGGTGCCGCCTGCAAACGGGCAAGGGAGACGCTTTCTCGTCAATCTCGCCCGACCGGACGGGGTTAGAGAGAGCGCCCCGGCACGTGGCGTGTAAAACTCAAGGACTTCGGGGCCGCTGATTAGCGTGGGTCGCGCGCCCGCCCGCCCGCCCGCGCAACAAACTTCCTCGGCGGGAGGGCGAGGAAAGGGGAAGGAGAGAAAACGGTTAGCTGGTGGTGGTAAGTGGTGGAGATAATGCTCGATTGACGCTTCGGGAGCCTATCCGGAGGCGAGGCTCGTCCCTTTCCCCTTTCTATTGTTTTCCAGATGTAATCGCCCGCCAATGAGGGTCGAGGGCGGTGACGCTGGGCTGTCAACGGCTGTGCCAGGAGAGGGTGGGGGAGGAGCGTAATTAACCGTCTCTCGGCCGCCAATAGGCTGGTCGTGGTGTGCGTGTGGCAGAACGGAATGGCTGATGGCGAGGGGACGGACAGGTCGTTTGGCCTATCGCTGTGGCTTGCCTAATAGGGAGGCGGGATGAGTGCGGCCGGATTGGGCTTTCGTCCAATGTCGCGTCTAGAGAGGAAGAAAGAAAATGGCGGCGCTGGTTGCTGAGGTGGGCTGGGTCGCGCAGTACCTGGCGCCGTTGCTGCTGTTGGAGAGGAATGGGCCGTGAGCGCCCTCCGCCGTTGAAGCCATGTGGCGGGAGTCCGCCGTTAGCACTTGCTGCCGGGAGCGTGGCTCTTCGGTCACCTGCGGTGCCAGGCGTGGCACATCAACCTTTCTCCACCTTGCCACTTTAAGATGGGCAGACTTCAACTCCCAGAATTCCCCAGGCAGCTTCGCTAGCAGGGGAATTCTGGGAGTTGAAGTCCACGCATCTTACAGTTGTCAAGGACGCTTTAGAGATCTCTGAGGGCAGGCTTGGTTTACTGTAATTTTAAAAGCCAAAAGTTGTAAGAGCTTTCTGTGTTTCTCAAAAGGGCCACCCTTTGTCATTGACCTTTTCCAGAATTTTCTTTTCTTCTTTTTCTTTATGCAACCTCTTGGGCTACTACACTATATGAATTGGCATTTCCTGGTGAACTCCCAGCTGAAGGCTTGCCTGGTCTATGGCGGGCTTAGCTTTTCGAGGTGGGCAAAATGCTGAGTCGCTCCTTCCTCAAATGAAGCTGACTCCTGTTATCACCATCCAGGCCACAATATGGAAGAACTTTGTTTCTGTGATCTCCTGGTGGTCTCCTGACCAAAGTCTAACTCTTCCCATTTAGACTTTCTAGAGCAAACAAAGTTTGGCTTGGTGCGGAACCGCTGGGACTGGATTAATAAAATCCAAAATACGAGGTTTGAGATTCATGTCTTGTGGGTCCAAGGAGGTGTCTCTCCCAGCTAGGAATGCTTGAGCCATCCGTGAAATGAAGCGCAAAAAGGGTCAGCAGATGCCCTCTGGGGAAAAAAAGTCACAAATGAAAAGCAAGGTAGTATTCAAGTTGAGGCCCGCTCCTGAGTTCATGAATATGTCCTCTTGTTTCTAACTTACTTTCTGATCCATTAAAGTCTACAAATGCGAACAGAAAAAATTGGGAGCCTTCCATTGACATCTCTGCCTCTCTAGAGCAGGGGTCTCCAACCTTGGCAACTTTAAGCCTGGAGGACCAACTCCCAGAATCCCCCAGCCAGTTGGTCCTCCAGGCTTAAAGTTGCCAAGGTTGGAGACCCCTGCTCTAGAGGGTCTTCTGTAACTGAGCTGCGACTTGGGATCAAGAAGCACTTACAGATAGTTCTCATTTAGTGGCTTCGTACAGGCTTCGTACAGTGACCATTCGCAGTTGTAACTGATGAAAAAGTGACTTTGTGACCAATCCTTGTCTTTATGACCTTCACAGGTCTATAAAGCAAAGGAAAACTGCAGTAAATGTAAGTAAGCACAGTTGACTTAGCGACTGCTTTGCTTAATGACTAAGATGGTAGTCCCGGTTTTGTTTACTAAACGAGGACCTGTCTATATTTTGTTTGAGCTGAAAGCTTCCCTCAGCCTTTCAGTGCATTGCCAGGGACTGATAACTTTGGGACAAGTTTTTTTGTGGCCTTCAGACTTAGAGTTCTCCTTAGTATTGTTTTCAATCCAGTCAGTTGTGATTTAGTCATAAACCATGCTTAAGCAAACTATGGTTTATTCATCATCAGAATAATAGAATGGCAGAAGAAGCTAAGCCCATTGCATATTTATTTATTATCAAATTTATATCACTGTTCATCTCACAAGAAGTGACTCTGCTCGGTGTATAAGAATATAACAATATTGTGAAAGACACAGCTTTGTGACTTGTGTTGTAGCATGATCTGTGATGTAATGCATCAGTTCTGCTAATGTAATTTTGGCGACAACTTGAGATTAAGCAAACAGTGGTTTATATGTGAATCTAGCTCGTTGAAATAGAAGAGTCCATGATCGGCTGCCAGAAGTGTGACTGTTGTAGTTGCCTGGAGGTGAGATGGGTGGTAAATAAATTTAATTATTAGTAATAAAATAATAATGAATTTAGTTGGGAAACTTTTCATTGGGAATGGTATAAAAGTTCTACCACGGTGGCAAAATACTGGCAATTTATTTCTTGATGCTATTGCTATGTGCAGCAAGTCACTGGCAAATGTTTTTCATCTTTTTTTTCTTTTAAAGTAATTTGAGATATAAAGAGATACTTTGGGATGGTTTGGGAGCAAGGTTAAAACAACACACCATGGATCTAACAAGAATCTGCTTTATGTGTCCTTTTATAAGGCTCATAAGGAAATGGAATGCAAAGTTTAAAAAACGTTTTAAAAATTGGAGTGTGTTATTTTAAACAAAAACCATTAATAAAGTAGGTATTGGTGCAAATAATGGTTATGATTTTCCCTGCAGTTAAATGTGAAATAATCGATGCCAGTGAAAGAAGTGTGGGAGCGGATGGTGCGTATCTAATGCAGTCCTTATTCTTGGTTTTTCTTCCCACGATGAAGTCATGCACAGAAGAGAGAGAGTGGATAGGAAGAACTTCTTGCTGCGCCCTCAGAAAAGTAATTATTTCTTTTCACAGCACGTATTAAATTACAGAATGTTCTACTGTAAGTTGCATGATTTATAGAGCATTAAAAGGTGATTTAATAAATTAATGGAGGACGTAACCGTATTATCCATATTATCTCCAGAAGAGAAACGCGACACCCCTTGATTTCTCTTGCTGGAGGATCCTGGTGGGAGCATGAAATTGCTCCTACGTCCTCTGAACAGACATAGGCCCTGGGGAACAAAGTACCCGACTCCACAAGCCTTTTAACCTGATGGAGCAGGGCTTTTTTTTCCTTAGAGAAGGATTTGCCTTTCTTACGGCTCCAACTTTTCACAAACTGGCTCAGAAGATTTCTTCATTAAAGATTTGAGTCGCATCTTGCAGCTGAAGGGTGCGCAACTTGGGCATTCTCCTGGATGGACGGCTGTCCTTTGAAGACCATTTGACGGCCATCTCCAGGAGAGCTTTTTACCAGGTTCGCCTGGTTCGCCAGTTGCGCCCTTTCTAGACCGGGATGCCCTATGCACGGTCACTCACGCTCTCGTGACATCTCGTCTGGATTACTGCAATGCTCTCTACATAGGGCTCCCCTTAAGGAGCACCCGGAGACTCCAGTTAGTTCAGAATGCGGCTGCGCGGGTGATAGAAGGAGCCCCTCATGGCTCCCATGTGACACCTCTCCTGCGCAGACTGCACTGGCTACCTGTGGCCTTCCGGGTGCACTTCAAGATTTTGGTAATTATCTTCAAAGCGCTCCATGGCATAGGGCCGGGTTACTTACGGGATCGTCTGCTGCCACCGATTGCCTCTCACCGACCCGTGCGCTCTCACAGAGAGGGACTCCTCAGGGTGCCGTCAGCCAGGCAGTGCCGACTGGCGACACCCAGGGGAAGGGCCTTTTCTGTGGGGGCTCCCACCCTCTGGAACGAACTTCCCCCGGGACTTTGCCAACTTCCTGACCTTCGAACCTTCCGCCGCGAGCTTAACACACATCTATTTATTTGCGCAGGACTAAACTAGAATTTTTAAATTTTGAATTTGGTTTTAATGGGGTTTTATTATTTGTATTTCTATTTTAAATATTCGGCCTTATTTAATAAGTTTTTTAATCGTTGTTTTATCCTGTATTTATATGTATGTTTTATTCTGGCTGTAAACCGCCCTGAGTCCCTAGGGAGATAGGGCGGTATAAAAATGCGAAAAATAAATAAATAAATAAATAAGGAAGCTTCATGCCAGAAGGATTCAGTCAGGTGCCAACAGAAGTACTCCTCAACTTACGACCACAATTGAGTCCAATATTTCTGTTGTTAAGTGAGACATTTGTTAAGCGAGTTTTGCCCAGAGGTGGGTTTCACATAATTTTGCCACTAGTTCGCCGTGCACTGAAAATGTGAGCAGGCGCACGCCTTCCGCACATGCGTGCGGCCTTCCACACATGCTTGTGTGTGCGGCTTGCACGCGTGTGCATGGCGTAGCTAAATAGGATGGCACCGAGGTGGGTGGGCAGGTCTACCCTCAGGTTGCCACTACCGGTTCACTTGAACCGGTCTGAACCGGCTGAATACCACCACTGGTTTTTCCCCATTTAATGATATTTCTTGCCACAGTTATTAAGTGACTCACTTGATAAGTTAAGAACCCAGCGGTTAAGTGACTCTGCGTTTCCCATTGACTGTGCTTGTCAGAAGGTTGTAAAAGGGGATCACATGACCCCAGGACGCTGCAAAGGTCATAAGTATGAACTCTACAAAAATTGTAACTGAAAACGGTCAGAAGTCACTTTTCAGTGCCATCGTAACTTTGAACGGTCACTAAATGACCCGTTGTAAGTCAAAGACTACCTGTATTGAAATGCATCTTAGCTTTGTGATACAGATAATCCTTGATTTACAGCCATTTGTTTAATGACTGTTTGAAGTTACAAGGGCACCGGAAATAGTGACAACCGATTTTCATACTTAATGGTCGTTGCAGCGTCCCCATGGTCACCTGATCAAAATCCAGATGCTTGACATCTGGTTCATATTTAAGGATGATTGCAACCTTTTGCAACCTTCTGACAAGCAGACTTCATTTAACACCTGTGTTGCTAACTTAACAATTGGAGTGATTCATTTAACAACTGGGGCAAAACTGTCTTGCTTAGCAGCAGAATTTTAGTTGCTCAGTTGTGGTCGTTAAGTCGAGGACTACCTGTACATTTTGATGTGAAGAGAAAACAAATCCTTGTGGACTGTAGATGTGCTTCTGGGTGTCCCTTTCAAGTTATGGAGTTTTTGAGAAGAAGAAGAATAGTAGTCAAGGTTGCTCAAAAGTTGCCATGATTAACACTCTTGCCTGCTTTGTAATCTAACATAAGGGATTATTGACAAGGGGTGCCAGTTCTTTTAAATCTCTGCCTTGTCCATGTGAATTTTATAGGGACTTTTAGAGGGCTCTCCTGAACCTTTTGCAAAATTCAAGGCGTTTCCAATCAAATGGCCAATTGCTCTCCTTGACTGAGATGATGAATACATTTTGGCATTAATCTCCCTCCCTCCCTCCCTCCCTTGATGCATTTGAAGCATACTATGACATAAGTGATGATGAGATTGCTAATTATTGTAGTCATCATCCACAACCTTTAGGCAAGGAGATTTTGCCTTTAGTAGAGCTGGTTACATGGGGAAGTCTAGCATCTTCCAGCCTCATGACATCTCCATGCCCAATAAAACTGCAGCAGAGGCAGAGTGCTTAGAACTGTGATGGCGAACATTTGGCAGAGGTGCCAAGCAGCACCCTCTCTGATGGCATGCGAGCTGTT
The DNA here is from genome assembly GCF_028640845.1 of Ahaetulla prasina. Taxonomy (NCBI): domain Eukaryota; kingdom Metazoa; phylum Chordata; class Lepidosauria; order Squamata; family Colubridae; genus Ahaetulla; species Ahaetulla prasina. The sequence continues at coordinate 1,682,450 of NC_080544.1, read as the reverse complement.
GCCCCAGTTCAGTTCTGCTGTGCATGCGTGGGTGCTTCCCGCCAGCCAGCTGGTCTTCAGTTCTCTGCTGCGCATGCGCAGTGGATGGGGCACATGCATGAGGGGCCCGCACGCATTGCATTTTGGAGGTTCGGGCATGGGCGCGCATTTGCGCACTCGATCCGGAAAAGGTTAGTCATCACTATTTTAGAACATGGTGGGATTTAAAAAATTACTAGATTTGGGGATGTTGAGAAACTGGTAGTTTTATGTATCCAATTGCTGTATGCTTTATTTCAACTTGGGCTTTGAAAGGTGGTCAGAAGAGGTGTAGCTTTTTAGATAAAATGGTATATATTCACATATTCACATTCTTAAATGATGAACTGAGTTTTGCTGCGAATGAAACTTAACTTGTTTTTTTAAAAAAATATTCTTTAGAATTTATGAAGATCTGGAAAGATTTGTGCCGACCGGAGAGAAAAACCATCAAGTTTGTAGAGATGTATTCCATCTGGTGTAAGAAAATGACTTCCCTTTCCTGTGTTGGTTGATGATGAAGGTCTTTGCCTTTAGAAGGTCATGCCTGAGATTCCTCACAGTCTTTGTATCTAAAGGATACCTTCTTCAGATGGTGGTACCGGAAGGTAAAATGTGAAGACGTAGGAGAAAGGGTCATTGGTAGGAAGAGAAAGGACCTCTATGGGTAACTCTTGTGGGTGGAAGATTATTGGTCAACCATGGTAAAGCTCGCCAATCCACTTTACACAGAGTGGATTCTTGAAGCAATACACAAAGTGAAAAGGCAGAAGCAGAGGCCCTCGGAAGAGAGGATTTGCCATGCTGTTTGTGCATCCCATGGCTTGGATAAGAAGACCGTTTCTGAACAGCTGGAACTGAGTGTCCAAGATGGCTCGGTTCTCAAAGTTACCAACAAAGGCCTTGCATCCTATAAGGACCCAGATAATCCTGGGCGTTTTTCATCACTTAAGCTGGACGACATTCCTAAACCCTCCAAAGGATCTAAGGGAACCTGTCACGAGCTTCGAAATGTGGATTGGAATAAGCTCCTGCGAAGAGCCATCGAAGGGCTTCAGGAACCAAATGGATCTTCCCTCAGAAACATCGAAAAATACCTAAGAAGCCAACACGACCTTGCCAGTGTCTTCAACAACCCCGTCTTTCAGCGGAGGTTACGCCTGGGGGCCAAACGTGCCGTCAATAATGGGAGATTACTGAAAGAAGGGCCGCAGTATAGGGTGAACCAAGGTAGCTTTGAAAGCCGAGGGACATATAAATACAGTTCATTTCCAGCCTCCCTCCCTCCAGTCAGCCTTTTGCCTCACGAAAAGGACCAGGTGAGTGTGTCAGGTTGTTTCACAACAGTTGTTAGTGTGCCTTTTGTTGGGATACTTCTTTTTTTTTCAATACATAACCACATTGAGAGAAATTTTTCCATACAACGGTTAAGGAGTTTTTCCAAGTGTCTAGCGCCGTGATGGCGAACCTATGGCATGCGTGCCCATGTCGCCCGGCACATGTGGCCTGGCCTGTTTGTCTTCTGGGTTTCTGGCACGCATGCGTGCGCAACGATCAGTTATCCTTCGCACGCATGGCAGTGCCAAAATCCGGTGTGCCAGAACCCAGAAGTTCAGCTTTTCTGGAGCGCACACACGCACATGCGATATTTCCACACAACCTTTTCCGCACTCGGTGCCGAAAAGGTTCATCATCACTGGTCTAGTGGTTTCAAGATATATTAAAATCTCACATCCTTGAAGACCTTAAAGGTATTTTAATACGTATTCTCCTTTCCCAAAATAAAACATTTGGATTTGAGGACTATCCATCTAAACTAATGCAACCGAAAGAGAGTCACTACTTAGAAGTCCATAAGTGTAAAACCTTTTGCTGATTATGTGGTGCCATTTCTGCTCGCAGAGTCAGATTATAGTGGACTGAGACATTTGGGGCTCAGATTCAGGCTGGGAAGATTTGATTTTTTTAAAGAAAAGGATATGCATTTTAAATTCAGATTACTGGTATTAAGAAATCTAAGAATAAATAATACAATTTTTATCTTTTGAAATATATGGGGAATATATGATCAATCGGTCTACCTACCCCAGATCACCTCTTTCTGTTTTCTGCAGTATGTAACTTGTTTCCCCGCTGTGAAATTTAATGGGATTCTGAATCTCTTTATTATCAGTCCAATTTGCTATTTTGGTTGCTGTGGATAAGTATGCGCTGGAGTAAAGCAGCAGTGCATGAAGACATGCTTAATGGAAATTATTATTGGACCCCTTCCATGGTCTTTTGTGTTGCTTGCCAGTTGTTACCATCAGCGGAATGGTGGTTTTCTTATTCCATTTCTTCACAGGATAGATGGCTTTTCTCCATTCTCCTCAAATTGACTGCTCCATTCTGCAGGGCTCCCTGACTCATTAATTGAAACCTGCCCTTGCCATCCGAATGCCTCCCTAATGCAGGGTATTATCACCCATCCAATCCTTCAGGATCCTTAAAGACCATTGTACACTTTCACAACTGACCCCAAAATACAAGTACCGTGTCATCTCCAAGTTTGGGGTTTCCCGCCACCAAGATAAAAGTACGTTTAGTACTTTGTGCTAGTTGTTCAGTCACAGGTTTTTAAAAATTGTTCAGCAAGCGTGATTTTACCTAGTTTTGATTATTTTTAATACGTTCCCAAATGCAGATAGGATGAAAAATGAATGGTTTTCATCCTGTGCCAGCAGGCTTCTAAAAATGGAACAGGGAACGTTAGGGATATAAGAATATTTATTCACTTATTGAAGTAGAAATTCTGAAATTAATAACAAGAGAGAGGGAGGAAGTCAATGCAGCATTCACACCTCTGACGCTGACTGCTTAGGAACTTTATTTGAGAGTGAAATTTCATGGCTCAAAATCCTCTTGGCTTCTCTCCCCAAGATCAAACAATCGTACTGCCTCCTTTGATCTTCGGAAGGTCGGCAAAATTCTTGGGCCAATTCAACATTTGGATTTATTGGTTAGTCATGAGAGCCTGTGTGCGATGCTTGCAAATTCTAAATGAGAACTGGGATCACTTTGCCTTCTGAAGAGCTCCTTATAAGGTCCTGACCATGCTTCAGTAGATGCCTTAATAATATCACACCTTATATTTAAACTATTATCTGAAAACGAGAGCCATCTCAGCTTCTTTGAATAATTTTACCCTGTTTCCCCGAAAATAAGACCCAGCCGGAAAATAAGACCCAGTTAAGATTGTAAGCCAGATGGATGCATTTAATACTGTATTTCCCCCAAAATAAGACCTAACGAGAAAATAAGCCCTAATGCGTCTTTTGCAGCAAAAATTAATAGAAGACCTGGTCTTATTTTGGGGGAAACACAGTATTACAGAAAAGGAAGGATTTAGGATTTTCACTCACTTGTAGAGACCCTAGTATTATTTGTTGTAGAAATAAAAGTTAGTTATCATATAGAACTGTTGCAGTAGTACTGGTAGTCCTCGACTTATGACCACAATTTATGTTGCAAAGTGAGAAATTTGTTAAGTGGGTTCTGCCCCTTTTTACGACTTTTCTCGCCACTCTTGTGAAGTGAATAGCTGCAGTTGTTGAATTAGTAACATGGCTGTTAAGTGAACTTGGTTTCCCCCGTTGACTTTGTTTGTCAGAAGGTCGCAAAAGGGGATCACATGGCCCCAGGGGACGCTGCAACCATCATAAATGTGAGACAGTTGTCAAGCATCCGAATGCAAATCGTGTGACCCTGGGGATCCTGCAACGGTCGTAAGTGTGAAAAATGGTCATAAGTCACTTTTTTCAGTGCCTTTGTAACTTCAAACGGTCACTAAGTGAACTGTTGTACGTTGAGGAGTATCTGTAACCTATTAAAATTACATTCCATTGTTTATACTGGAGTATCAGACAGCATACGTAGTGCTTCCTCTCTTCATATTTTCTCACAACAACAAGAACAAAAAGAGGATGTGATCCAAAATTACTGACTGGGTTTCTGGGACTCAGGACAAAGGAAGAACTGGATGTCTCCAGGGTTAGTCTAGCACGGTGATGGCGAACCTATGGCACATGTGCCCAAAGTGGCACACGAAGCCATGTCACCTGGCATGTGTGACCTTGCCTGTTTGTCTTCCGGGTTTCTGGTGCGCAAGCAGCAGTGCCGATTGTCAGGTGCGCATGCACGCCAGAACTCAGAAGTTTGGCTTTTCCAGAGCGCAATCCTTTTGCACGCATGGCAGTGCCGAACACTGGTGTGTACATGTGCGCTGGCCAGCTGATTGTTGGGCGTGCATGCGCGCTAGGACCCGAAAGTTCAGCTTTTCTGGAGTGCAGCCCCGATGAGGGCATGCGCATGCGTACGTGACGTTTCTGTGTAACCTTTTTGGCACTCGGTGCCGAAAAGATTCGCCATCACTGGTCTAGCATCTTCTACATCACACTGGCTTTTGTGACATAGAAACCACTGTGCTGGTGATTCTAACTTCCAATGACTGTAGCACACACAGTCCTGGGCATGTTTTTAATAATGACTTATTAATTTTTCAAGGACATTTCTGTGTTTTAGGTTGCGGGTTTGAGCTCTGAGCTTGGCAATTTGGTTGCAAACATTTCGCCCCCAATCGAGAAGACATCTTCAATGCGCTTTGGATTGTGTGTGTCTGGGGGAGCCCTGGCCTTTAAATACCATGCTAAGTCCGGGTTTGATCTCAGGTTGTGTGATTGGCTGGCTGTACTTGCCCAGTCATAGACCTTGGTTTTAAGTACTGTTTAAGTACCTTTTAAGTTAACCGTTAACAGAATTATATTACTGTCATAGACCAGAGACCAAAACACATAAAAACACTCTATAAATATACAATTAAAAATTCTAGAATAAAATAATAAATAACAGATAAAATCTGTGATAAAACCCAGTCTGTCAATTACACATGGCCTAACTATACTAAAATCACAATCCATAAACGGTGGGACCGGAAGTCAGTTTAATACTAAAAGTGAAAGAAACAAGCAGTGCAAAGGGCTTGTCACATTTTTTGTATAATGGTGGATTAGACAACGTGTTTCTGACGAATCCCCAGTACTGCTGCGCAGAATCTAGCCACTTGTGCTGTAATTTTGGACTGTTCGTCCTTAAACAACCACTGGAGATAAGCAGTGTTGGAACGGCCAGGATACCTAGCAATTAGGCAACTCACCATGGCCAGCTCACCATGGCCAACTCGCCACGGCCAACACACCATGGCCAATTCGCCATGGCCAACTCGCCACAGCCAACTTGTGCTGGCCAACTCGCCACGGCCAACTCAATACAGCCAACTTGCAACTGCCAACTCACCCTGGCCAACTCACCATAGCCAACTTGCCCTGGCCAACTTGAGGTGGCCAGCTCACCATGGCCAACTCGCCAAGGCCAACACACCATGGCCAATTCGCCACGGTCAACTCAATACAGCCAACTTGCAACTGCCAACTCACCCTGGCCAACTCACCATAGCCAACTTGCCCTGGCCAACTTGAGCTGGCCAACTCACCACGGCCAACTCGCCTTGGCCAACTCACTGCAGGACAACTGGCTGTGGGACAAGAGTTACACTAATATCAAAGAAACGGTGGAATAAATCATTAAAGTGTGCAAAAGGAGGGGCAGAATGAAATGCAAATGGCAAAAATTAAAACCATTTTTACTTATTTTTAAATAAATCAGTAGAATTGCAAAATTGTCCTGTGGCCACAATGAGTTGTCCCATCCATTGCCTTAAAAGAAGCCCGGGTTTTTTCATATACAGGTAGTCCTCGACTTAACGACCACAATTGAGCCCCAACATTTCTGTTGCTAAGTGAAATGTTCATTAGGTGATATTTTGCCCCATTTTTATGACCTTTCAAGCCACAGTTGTTAAGTGAATCACTGCGGTTGTTAACTCAGTATCCCAGTTGTTAAGTGAAACTGGCTTCTCCACTTAGTTTGCTGGTCAGAGGATCACAAAAAGGGATCACACAATCCTGGGACATACAGCATACATATGAACCAGTTGCCAAAACATCTAAATTTTGGTCACATGATCGTAGGGATGCTTTCAAAGATTGTAATCGTGAAAATTGGTGGTAAGTCATTTTTTTCCACTCCCGTTGTAACTTTGAACGGTCACTATATGAACTGTTGTAAATTGGGGACCCCCTGTACTTTTTCAAGAATGAAGCAAATGCTAAGTTCACAAATCCATTTCGATTGTTTTTGGTTACTGTTTTGTGTTTTTACTTTGTTAAGAGGCACGAAACCTCTTGTAGTCTGACCTTAATTGTACCGCAGATCCTATTCTTTTATTTATTAAATTTATATGCCTCCCAACTTCCCCAATAAAGCGACTCTTTCTATGTAGTCAGGGCAAATAACTGAATAACAGCTGGGTTTCATTTAGGATGACTCTCCCATAAACTCTCTTACATGCTACTTTGAAAAATCTTAAATGACCTGCTATTGCCCTTTGATACAGAGTTCAATGAATTGTAACATTTCTTCTCGTTGGTCAATACAATCATATCGATTTTCTGTTTTTATTGACTTTATCATTGCTTTTAATAGCACTGATAGTTGTCCTTTTTCTTATCTATATCCTTTCAAAATAATGGAGGAATTCTTTATTATTGTATATATATTTCTCTCTCTCTCTCTCTCTCTCATCTATTTCTATATCTATACCTACCTACCTATCTCTATATCTGTCTATCATCCATCTATCTATCTATCATCTCTCTAGATCAGTGGTTCTCAACCTTTATAGTGCTGTGACCCCTTTAATACAATTCCCCACGATGTGGCGACCCCAACCATAAAATTATTTTCGTTTTGAATTTATCGCGCCTGAAGCCATATTGGGTAGCGATCTGAACTGCTTGCGATTGCCTTGAGGACGGAGGCATTAAAGTGGAGACTCCTCCCCTATTAAGTTTATTGCGCCTGAACCCAGATTAGGCTAGCGATTGGGAGTGATTGCAGCTGGCTTGAGAGGGAGACATCAGAGCAAAGATTTCTCTCTTTTTTAATTCATCGCGCCTGAAGCCGAATTCGGCTAGCGATTTGAAGAGCCTGCAGCTGGCTTGTGGAGTCAACCATTGGAGCGCAATTCTTCGACTCGCAAGTATACTTCCCATATTTCCGATGGTCTTAGGCGACCCCTGGAAAATCGTCATTCGATCCCCAATGGGGTCCCGACCCACAGATTGAAACCGCTGCTCTAAATACAGATATATTTATTTATTTATTGTAAGGCCGCCAACTCTAAAACAAGAAGTGGTGCCATACTTGCACTCCCTAAATACAATACTGTATAAATAATCCTAAATTACAATGAAAAACCAAAGTTCTGGAAGAAAGACAATTCTTGAAAAACAATGAAACACATTCTAACCCAAAGCCAGCAGGTTCTGACAGCTTCTGGAAAACCGGTAGCAGAAATTTTGAGTAGTTCGGAGAACTGGCAAATACTACCTCTGGCTGGCCCCAGAGTGGGGTGGGAATGGAGATTTTGCAGTATCCTTTCCCTGCTGTGCCCACCAAGCCACACCATGCCCACCAAGCCACACCCACAGAACCGGTAGTAAAAAAAATCGAATTTCACCACTACCCAAAGCCTGTAAAATGATATACTGGTATATTTTCAGGGTCTTTTGAATCCAGGGCCAGCTGACAGACCGTTAGAATGGTGGGGCTGGTGTTATTTGTTCCATACATTTTTTTTCCATTCAGAGAATAGGTATCCTGGTTTCATATTTATTAACTTCAGTTTTTCTTTCCAATGAGATTCATCCCTTATCTATCTTCTCTTTCCTCTTGCTCTTATCTTAAAAGCATTAATTATTTCTTTTATGCCAGTAACTTGAACCTCTGTTTTTCTCCTGTTTATTATTATTATTTTGGTCTCTTTGTTCTTGATCTTGACCATCTTACTTAAAATGAAATGAATCTTTTAAAGCTTTGGCAGCTCCTTCATCCTCCCTCATTTTCATTCTGAGCGCTGTTTGATGTTTTATCAGAATCACTATTGCTGATAGGTCTCCAAGCATGGAAAACCAAATGTGCTTTTGAAGCCTTTAAAAAACCTCATGTTGCATTTTTAAGGATTTTTTTAAAAGTTAAAGGATTTTTAAGAAGCTAGCACATGGGGGAAAAATTATATGCCCAGCCAGCGGGGAAAAATTGCATGACCATCCATGTGCCTGTTTTAATCCACTCTTCAAGCAGATAAAATAATTGAGTGGAATTAAAGTTTAAAACAGCACCCGGGAGTTAGGCTCTTCTAATAAAAAATAATCACAAATTAAAAATGTAAAACCAGTTAAACACAACCTACAAATAATTAATTATAATAACTGGTGAAGTTTATGCATTGATTTCCATATATTTTCTGATGCAGTGGTGGAAAAATATATTTAGCTGCTGCTAAAAGGGAAACGCTTCCTCTGAGCCAGGTGTAACTTTTAGCCAATGGAGCAGGCCAGGTGTTGAGTTGATCATGTGCACCTACAATTCACTCTTAACTCCATCCAAGGCATGCTCTGCTTTTGAACGTTTGTGTGCCATAATAAATAATCTGGATTGCACATCTGTATGTTTTGTTTTATTCCAAGGATCTAAGCAGAGGTGGGCTGCTGGGGGTTCGCAGGGGTTTCGGGAGAACCTTTAGCTAAGATTCTGTGCGGTTCAGAGAACCCCCAAATCCTGCTCCTGGCTGGCCCCACACACCCTGCCCCACTCCTCCCAGGAGTCTCCACGTGGCCCGTTTTGGATGCAGGTAAATGCAGGGCATGCACAGAGGCTCGGGGAGGACAAAAAACGGGCCTACCAGAAGTTTGGGAAGGCTAGAAACGATCCCCTTTTCTGGCTTCTAGAGGGCCTCCGGAGCCTGGGGAGACTGTTTTCACCCTCCTGGAGGCTCAAGGAAAGCCTCCAGAGCCCAGGGAGGGCAAACCCCTACCCCCTGTCATGGTGCAGGAGGCCAAATAGGCCATGCCCACCCAGCAGCTGGGCAGAAAACCCCTTGCTAAAAAATTTTAAGCCCACCCCTGGATCTACGTCTTCTTCAGTAGCAGAGCAGTCCCTCCCAAAGCCCACTCAAACTCTGTTTAAGTCAGAGATAGGATTCAGTTTCCAGTTAACTCCCCGTTTCCTCTTTCACTGTATTCATTTTTTTTGGGGGGGGACTTTCCTACATTTGGAACCAAGCTGTTTCTTTTTACACCAGTCTTCCAAACCTCTACCTCCTCCCTGTAAGCACCTTCGTTGTCATCCTGCATAAGGCCCACTATTGTTATATCATCCGCATACTCGGGTGGGTTATACTTACTTTTATTACCTTTTACTTGTTTCGCACGCATGCATACTTCTTGATGACGCCAGGGCGGGTGGGCGGAGCCTCCTGCCAGTTTTACTACTGGTTCTATAGACAGAACCGGGAGCAACCCACCACAGTGCATACTTCAGGGTAGCAAACTGTGGGTAGCAAACCATGCACAACAGTCATAAGTGAACAGGGACCCATGTAGACTTGGGACACAGCTCTGAGGAGAACCTGTGCTCATGAAAATGGTATTGAAATATTAGTCCCAACTCATACATATTGGGCAGCGGCTTCTTCTTCTTCGCTGCTTCTCCTCCTCCTCCTCCTCCTCCTCCTCCTCCTTCTCCTTCTTCTCCTTCTTTCTCCTTTCTTCTTTGAGTTAAGCTTGATTCCTGGTGACTTCACACCATGAAGCCTGATTGGCCACAATATTGGAATGGTTTCTCCTCTTCCATTTCCTAGCCTAGTATACAACCATTGATGGAGATCTCCTTTCCACCGACTAATCACGTTCAACTTAGTTGGATAGGTGGGACCATCTTCTGTGTATTGTCTTCATTAGTTGTTTTCTCCTTTTTTCTTCTTTTTAATTTACCCTCTCTCTTCGTAGCTAGTATTGCTTTTTTTTTCCTTACCTGTTTTTTGTTTTTTGTTTTTTTGCAATTATTTATTTCGATTTTGGTGTCTTAAAATGTACCTTTTTTCCCCTCTAGCATCCAGTTTTGGTCTTTTGCCCTTTTTCCTTCCTACATGACAGATCTGTGGCCAGACATGATTATCATCTTCTAAACATAATTTTACAACACTTTGGGGTGTTTTTTTTATTTATATTTTTTAAAAATGGATGCATTGTAAAACATTCATTGTTCTGTGCTCTGAAGGAGTCAATTTGATTCATGTTTTTAGAACATAAAGTGTGTGTGTTAAATTAGGATAATTTAATCCTTGCAAGAATGTATTGAGAAAATCTCTTATCAGTGATGGCAGTTAGTTGTCATTGGCAGAAAAGCAGAACTGATGCATCTGTTCATATAGATTGTTATCGCAAGGGCTAAGTGTATTAATTTCTGATCCTGGAAGGTAAATAGTGCTTTTCATCCAAAGCTATTGCTGTAAGATCTCTTTACCACTCAGTGTGTTGCTCTCAGTATTTTTGTCGCTCAAATCCAATTACCGTACAGTGTTTTGGAAATCCAGCTTGTCTTGGCTGCGAGGCGAAACATTTTAAGGTTTATCAAGGCTCACTTATCCTCAACGATGTAGATTATGTAGATTGTTTTAAAACTGATTACTGTGATTCTAGAGTTCTTGGTGTATTATTTATTTTAAAGAATAACGGAATGGAGTGGATTGCTTTGAGTGGCAAGACTATTCTCTCATTAGCTGAATAGAATGACAACGTTTCATTATTCTGTGATATCACTGAAGATCTCTGCAGAGCCATACATATTCGGTATCTGCCTAATATAGAAAGGTAAATGCTTAAAAACGATCAGAAGAAAGTGAAGGTGGGACATTCTCCCATTTATTCTAAAATCTTCTCACTTCTTTCTCCGGGGGAAATCCCTGATATTTTTGAAAAGACCAAGTAAAAAAAAATAAGCATGCAGGTGAATGAATACAGAGAACAAGGACCTCATTTTAAATCTGTGAAAAGAAACTCTAGGTTCAGAATTAGAAATGTCTTCCAGAAATCGATTCTGATCGGAATAAGAACTGGTCTCAGTTCAAAAGCCGGTAGCATTGTTCAGGATAAACTTTGGTTGATGGTTTCATGTGCCTAATTTTACCTAGCATTACTTAGAGTAGACTCAGAGTATTTATGGTAATATTCTACTAAAAAAAATATCTGGTGCTATAATTAAGCACATATTTTAAGTTTCTGGGTGTTATCATAAAAGCGGACCTGTCCTGGGACACTCACATTGCAGCACTGATCCAAAGGGCCCAGCAGAGATTATACGACCTGAGACTTCTCAGGAAACAACAACTGAACGAAAAACTGCTGGTGACCTTCTACCACTGCACCATAGAGAGTATTTTAACTTATTGCACCTGTATATGGTTTGCCAATTGCACAGTGGCAGATAGGATAGCACTCCAGAGAGTCAACATCATTGCCCCATCTCATCCTGGGCACACACACACCCTTTTTTTTTAAACTATTACCATTTGGCAGACGGTACAGGACAATAAAAACAGGGACAAATAGGCTGAAAAACAGCTTCTACCCCAGGGCAGTATTGAATTCTACTGTATAGTGTACTATTAATGCAGTATCAGGGGTTTTCAATTCAATTGTATAGAATGTGAAGGATGCATGTTTTTGTTTTATTTTTTTATAGTTTTCTTATGTGTGATGTACACTGAAGAGGGCTTTTAATTTCGTTGTACGAGGTGCAATGACAATAAAGTAAACTTATACTTAAAAACTTAAATATTGGCATCAGATCTTCTGATGTTCTTTTTGCATCAAATTTCTGGGCAGGTGGCTCTTCAGCTTGAGAAAACAACTTTCATTCCTCTGTATTAACCTTACAAAGTCAGTAAGTTTGACAGGATTGCTGAGAGAAAGAAGAGCAATGAATGTGACGGTGCTTGTGGTTTCTCTGCTACTATCCCTGAAAAATGGACTGACATTCCTGTAGAGGAAGAGACACCAACTGCCTTCTTTCTGGCAGGCCAGTCCCTTGGTCCACCTGGCACAGGTAGGCTCAGCTCAGAAATCAGCTGCCTGGACTTTTTGGTACAGAAAACTATTAGAAGAAAGTGGAGAAATCAGATCAGGACTTTGCTTGAGTTGTTGTAGATCCATCGGTGACTATCTTTGATAGGCTTGTGGGTAATACAGTGTTAATCAATCAGTTAGTCCAGGGGTCTGCAAACTTGGCTCTTTTAAGCAAAGCTGGCTGAGGAACTCTGGGAGTTGAAGTCCACAAGTCTTAAAAGAGCCAAGTTTGCAGACCCCTGAGTTAGTCAATCAGAATAGAGATAGAAAGGACCTTGGAAGTCCAACCTCCTGCTCAAGCAGGAGACCCTATACCATTTCAGACAAGTGGCTGTCCAGTCTCTTCTTCTGATGGAGCACCCACAACTTCTGAAGGCAAGACGTTCCACTGGTTAATTGTCCTCACTGTTAGGAAGTTTCTCCTTAATTCCAGGTTGCTTCTCTCTTTTGATTAGTTTCCTTCAATTACTTCTTGTTCTGCTTTCTGGTGCTTTGGAAAATAAGATGACCACCCCCCCTTCTTGAGGCAACCCCTCAAATACTGGGAGACTGCTATCGTGTCCCTTCTAGTCCTTCTACACTGGCCATACTCCATTCCTGCAACCGTTCTTATGTTTTAGTCTCCAGGCCTTTAATCATCCTAGTTGTTCTTCTTTGCACTTTTCCCAAAGTCTCAACATCTTTTTTGTAATGTGGTGACCAAAACCACGCAGAAAGGAATATTTACATAATGATAAATAATTACATAGAGAGGAATTTAGGTCCAGAATTTATTGATTGAGGGATTGATTTGATTGATTTACATGTAATATTGCAGGTTCCACTTTTCTCGCCTGCCAACCCTTGTGCCCTTTGCAGATAAAAAGAACGGCTGTTACATTTCTGACAGTGATTGAATTAATTATTGGAAGATGCATAAAATCTTAATAGCTAAATAGGCAGTAGTTTGGGGAATATGCTTCAGTGAAGAGGACAGGTAGATGTAAATGTGATTTGAGGGGGAACTTGATGAGCACAAAGATCAGTGGATCCCTGAACGAGTTTAGGAAAAATAGTATAGAAATGAATTACTACTATATAAATATTTATGTTGTTCCAGTTTGAATGGAGAATGGTGCAGGAGTAATGTTGCTCCTATAGTGTACAAGAACAACACCAAACATGTATTAGACAATTAATGTAGATAACATTTGTAATGTCAGAGAAGGTAGTAAAATCAATACATAAAGGATTTTATTTAGGATATTTGTTTGTTTTGGAATGACCTTTGAGATGTGCTTAAACAGGAAAAATAGTGCTAAAATCTACATTCGACTTTTTCTCTTCATTCTTGCAATGTCCAAGCCAGTGATGTGACACATTCTTAAATTCATTGTCTTGTTGCTATTTCTTTTAAGTACCGTATTTTTCGGACTATAAGATGCATCGGACTATAAGATGCAACTAGATTTAGAGGAGGAAAACAAGAAAAAAAATAGTTTTTGGCATCACCACATGCTTTTTTCACCCTCCCCAGCTCCCAGAAGCACTTTGCAGACCAAAAAACTCCCCATGTATGCCATTTTCGCCAAAAACATGCCTATTTTGCAGAGTGCTTCTAGGGGCCTGCAGAGTGCTTCTAGGGGCTGGGGAGGGCAAAAACGGGATGCACAGAGGGTTCGCCCCCCCCCGAAAACGGGCCTGTTTTTGGCAAAATGGGATGTGCAGAGTACTGCAGAGTGCTTCTGGGGGCTGGGGAGGGTGAAAATGCCACGTGCAGAGGGTTTGGGAGGCCAAAAACAGGCCCATATTTGGTCTATAAGATGTACCGCAATTTTTACCCACTTTTAGGGGGGAGGGAAGTGTGTTTTATATTCCGAAAAATACAGTATTTTATTTGTTAGACCTCTTTTATGATGACTTTTGGGTTGATGATTTCAATAAATAGTTGGGTTGTGTATATTCTAATTTAATGCTCCTAACGCACCTTCAAAGCTGTAAAGCCACATTTTCTTTCCCTGTTGACCCAGCAGGTAGTAAGGAATTTTTACTTAGGAACTCTTGTGATTTAATCTCCGTGGATGAGGATGATTGATAACCAACCTGTTGTTATTAAACTTTTAAGAAACTTCTGTGCAGCTGCGTAACAGAAATTATAATTCAAGTACAATGTTTGAAGGGCTTCTGGTTTTCACGCAATTATATACTATGCATTTGTGTATAACATTTCACAATGTCATAAACACGGTGGACATTCAGTGCTTTAATTAACAAATAAATAACAAGCTAGAAGCCTCTGTGAGTGTATGGGGACATTGCTGTTCCTAATAGCCTCCCATTTAGGCCTTAATGAGGTTTGATCCATCTTAGTTTATTATTTATCAATAAACTGGTTGCATGCTGATGTATACAATACCTGGACCTTGTACTCCCAAATTGGTTTACTATTTTTATGATTTTTATTTTATTATATCTTCAATGCTTTGATTGTGAGTGCTCATACCATATTAAGAATAAAACTCAAGTAGCTTTATGCAAATACTATCATTATTATTTATACTATGTTACATTGCAGTTGTATAGTTTGCCTTCTTCATTAATGCAATGAGAGAATCATTAAAATGCCGGGTGTTCAAATATTTGATCAAACTTCAATTAAAAACCATGTATTTCAAGTTAAAGGAGAAAAACTCTACAGATTTGTAATTGAACATGACAGCTGTTCAGTTTAATTACGAGCGGATAACATTTTTTTTGGGAACACTTGCTATCAAGTGAGCCACCTAAAGAGATGAGATGAATGATGCATATAGGCTGATATCAAAAGTAATTGGTTATTTTCATTTAAAGTTCCATTCTTTTCGCTTAGATTAAATAAGGTTGATTATTTCATGAGTCAATAAAGGAAAGAAGTATGCATGTCTAGCTGTGCTGTTTAGATCTTATGACAGATGCTTCTGAAAGCATTGGCATTCCTATAACCTCTGAAAGATGCAGAGTGGATATTAATGAGCTGCTTCAAGTGATGTACAATAACTTCGCTCTTGGATGAAAACAGATGTGAGTGCCTCCGTTTAAATATTAAACAGACTCCAGGCCTCTCTGTTGGCTTGTTTTAAGGTGACCTAACAGTATTGTATTTAAAAAAATACTTAAGATTAAATGCTAAGTGCTTGACCTTGTTTAAATAGTTGTAATTGATTACGGTTAAAGTGTTGGTGGAAGTACTACTGGTAGCAACTATCTGCCTTACCGAGGCATGTTCATTGACTTGGACAAGGAATTTACACGCCTTTTTATCAACACATAATCCAAGCGATAGGCTAAAGTAAAAACAGTTTAAAGAGTTGGATAGGCATGATAAAAAGGGCAAGGTAGCTAAATGCTATATTAGGAATATTCCCAATTACCACTTCAGATAAGAACTATACTATACCTATACCCTCACTATAGAATAGAATAACAGAGAATAACAATAGAATAACAGAGTTGGAAGGGACCTTGGAGGTCTTCTAGTCCAACCCCCTGCTTAGGCAGGAAACCCTACACCACTTCAGACAAATGGTTATCCAACATCTTCTTAAAAACTTCCAGTGTTGGAGCATTTACAACTTCTGCAGGCAAGTTGTTCCACTGATTAATTGTTCTAACTGTCAGGAAGTTTCTCCTTAGTTCTAAGTTGCTTCTGTCAGTTTTGGAAGACGGTTTTCCTTTTTTTGCTTCCTAACTGCCACATATTTTAACCTCGGAAATTAGGAGGGTGGTTTTGTTGGAGCGGTAGAAAGTTAGTCATCACAACAATTTTTATTCAAGGACACCTTTGCCTGCATCTGCTGGAGACTGCCTGGAGATTGTATCCAATTGAATGTGAAGAGTTGATTGGGATATGTAATGAACCTGTGGGCATGGGGCAGGGCTGTGAACTGTTAGCCAGGTGGAGAAAACCTGGAAGCTTTCAGATTTGGGTTTTCCCAGATGTGCTAATATGACATCTGATAAATTTGAACTTTGAGGAACCTCAGGCCTCGGAGTTTTATTTCGTTGCGGGTGTTCCTTGCAACCCTGACAGCTTCTCTCCTTGATGAGTTTCCATCCATTGCTTCTTGTTCTTTGGAGAATAGCTTGACTTCTTCTTCTTTGTGGCAGCCCCTGAGATATTGGAACACTGCCATCATGTCTCTCCTAGTCCTTCTTTTCATTAAATTAGACATACCAAGTTCCTGCAACTGTTCTTCATATGTTTTAGCCTCCAGTCCGCTAATCACCTTTGTTGCTCTTTGCACTCTTTCTAGAGTCTCAACATGTTTTTTACATTGTGGTGACCAAAACTGAATGCAGTATTCCAAGTGTGGCCTTACTAAGGCATTATAAAGTGGTATTAACACTTCACGTGATCTTGATTCTATCGCTGTTTATGCAGCCCAGAACTGTGTTGGCTTTTTTGACAGCTGCAGCACACTGCTGGCTCATATCTAAATGGTTGTCCTCTAGGACTCCAACATCCCTCTCACAGTTACTACTATTGAGCAAGGTAGCACATATATGGTACCTGTGCATTTTGTTTTTCTTGCATAAATGTAGAACCTTACTTTTTTCACTGTTGAATTTCATTTTGTTAGATAGCGCCTAATGTTTAAATCTGTCAAGAGCCTTCTGTATCTTGAGCTTATCTTCTGGAGTGTTGGCTATTCCTGCCAGCTTGGTGTCATCTGCAAATTTGATGAATTCCCCATCTATCCCCTTGTCCAAGTCATTGATGAAGATGTTGAAGAGTATTGGGCCTAAAACAGAGCCTTGGGGTACTCCACTGCATACTTCCCTCCATGTAGATGCAGTTCCATTGAGGACGTTGAGAGCAGTTGGTCAGCCAGTTACGAATCCATCTGGTGGTGATGCTGTCTAACCCACATTTTTCTACTTTATCTAGTAGTAGGTTATGGTCTACTTTATCAAATGCTTTACTGAATTTCCAAGTAAATTATATCAACAGTATTCCTCTGGTCCACTAATTTTGTCACTTTGTCAAAGAATGCAATAAGATTAGTCTGGCATGATCTGTTTTTGACAAACCCATGTTGGCTTTTGGTTATTACCTTGTTTGCTTCTAGGTGTTTGGTGATTTGTTGCTTGATTATCTTTTCCAGAATCTTCCCTGGTATTGAGGTCAGGCTGATAGGACTGTAGTTTTCTGGATCTGTTTTTTTTTTCCTTTTTTGAAGATGGGAACTACATGAGCTCTTTTCTAGTCCTCTGGCAGTTCCCCTGTGCTCCAGGATCTTTGAAAGATATAGTCTGTGAGGGTATGCTGTGTATAAGATCATAGAATGTAAGGAACCTTGGAGATCATCTAGACAACCACCCCTTCCCCTGTGTTGTAATCTGCAATACTGCTGCCTAAAAACTTCCAGCAAACTTCCCAAAGGAGTCTGTTTCATTTTGTAGAGCTCTTACCATTAGGAAATGCCTCCTGATATCAGTATTCTGATTCCTTATATTTTAAACCCATAGTTTTATTTTCTTTTGTCTTTCTTTTTGTCTTAGCACTGCAAATCAGTGACCAAATCCAGCCCATCACCTGTATTATAACTCTTTAGTTACTAAACACTCTATTGTGTTCTTCACAATCTTTGTCATCTGCAAATTTGATCATGCTATTTTCGAATCCCCATTCATGGTGTCTATAAATTAGGTTCAACGGGAAAGGATTTATTAGGTTGAGCCAATTCTGCATCCATTTAATGATATCATAGCCCAACCTAGTTTTGGCCTCATGTTGGCTTCCTTATTAGGAAACTGTCAGATGTTCTGCTAAAGTCAAGATAGGCTCAGAGCTTGGAGGGAGCTTGGAGGTCTTCTAGTCCAACCCTCTGCTATATCATTCAATTTAATTCAAATCTTTATTGTCACAGTACAACATGTATATAATGAGATTGGCCGAGCTCCCTTCGTGTACCCTCCCCCCAGCTCACAGTGAAAGACAGTAAAAGAAAAATCCCTAACCCAGGGAATCCTACTAACACACAACCCTACTGCACCATGTGAACTTATTCCACATTGCGCCAGCCCCGCAAGTCAATCATACATATATCATTCCGGACAAGTAGCTGTCCAGTCTCTTCTTAAAAGCCTCCAGTGTGATGCATCACTCACAACCTCTGAAGGCATGCCATTGCAATGATGAATTGTTTTCATTGTCAGGAAATTGCTCCTTAGTTCCAGGTTGTTTCTCTCCTTGTTTAGTCTCTGTCCATTGCTTCTTGATCTGCCTTCAGGTGCTTTGGAGAATAGGTTGCTCCTGTCTTCTTTGTGGCAGTCCCTCAAATATTGGAAGACTGATATCATGTCTCCCCTAATCCTGGGATGGGCTGCTGGGGGTTTGGGAGAGCCTGTAGCTAAGATTCTATGCAATTTGGAGAACCCCCAAATCCTACTCCTGGCTAGCCCCACCTACCCCACTCCACCCAGGAGTCCCCACACAGCCCATTTTGGATGCAGGTAAGTGCAGGTGCACACGGAGGCTCGGGAAGGGCAACAAACGGGCTGACTGAAAGTTCAGGAAGGCCGGAAATGGGTCCAGAAGGCCTCCGGAGTTTAGGGAGGCTGTTTTTGCCCTCCCAGAGGCACAAGCCTCCGGAGCCCAGGGAGGGCAAAAACGCACCCCCGCCATGGTGCATGAGGCCGACTAGGCCACACCCACCATGGCCACGGCCACCCAGCAACCGGGCAGAGAACCCCTTGCTAAAATTTTTGAAGCCCACCCCTGCCCCTAATCCTTCATTTCACTAGACTAGACAAACCTAATTCCTGCAACCGTTCTACATAAATTCTAATCTCCAGCCCCTTATTTATCTTTTTCTCTCTTCCCTGTACTCTTGATGGCCTCCTCGGAAACTCTGAACTTATTGACACAACAGAACAGAATAACAGAGTTAGAAGGGACCTTGGAGGTCTTCTAGTCCAGCCGTCTGCTCAAGCAGGAGACCCTGTGCCATTCTAGACAAGCAGCTGTCTGGAATGGTTTATGGTCTCTCATGTTACAGGCCCAACTGTCGCACAACATGAAATTGTGCAAAAGCCGACCTACCCAGGGCTGCTGTATTGATTTTTTGCTTCTCTTCCATTTAGTACTTCACCTGTCAGGGAAGGAAAATGATGCAAATTATATAATATAATGTCAAGATGTAGATTATGGTTCATGGTTTTGTACCAGATGTCTCTATTTCCCTATTTTTGATACTATATTTGGTGCAGATTTATACCTGGAATAAATTGCTATCCTTGGCAGAGGCTTGAAATAAATCTGTAAAATTATGTAGTAATAGTTAATATCTTATGTTCATGAATAATTATCATAACCTATCAAAGCATTTTCTTTGTGTCATCTGTTTAATATATGTGGCTGCATATTAAAGTTTTTAACCCAATCTAGTTACTCTAGAGAATTTTCCTACTCTAACTGTTTGTCTTCTTGAAATCTTCTTTAGAACGTAGTAGTCCATAAATTACTTTTAATAGTTTCAAACGAATTAAATTGAAAGAATACCGACATTAATAAATGGTGAATAAGGGACTTTTAAGAAGGTCTTTGAGATACACAGTAATTTCCAGATTGCTGTGTTTTAAGGTAGCGCTGCAATTGCAGTATTATTTGACCTGAATGGTTTTGTGAGATGCTCTGAACCTAGTAATATTGCCTGTATTTTCAATTTCTTATTAACTAAGGATCCAAAATAAGATGATTGCCTGTATCACAGTAGTAGCTGGTTTGTTTGTTTTTACTGTAACCTTTATGGATTTTTTAGAACAGGCTATTAAAATTTAGTAAGTGGTCCTACTAAAGCATTAGGATCATAAAATGTCTTGAAAACTCCTTGGAACATGAGTAAAAAAGAGCAATTTTTAACTCATATGACCCAAAGATTTAAAAATCCTGTTTGGCTTTGATAGCCCATAATGATTATATTAGTGAGTTGTGACATTTTAATTCCACTATAAATCAGACTTCTTAGTGTACTAATAGCATTCTCTCTCTCCCCCTCTTCCCCCTCCTTCCCTTTCTTTCTTTCTGTCTTTGTTTCTTTCTTTCCTCTTTTTTGGGACTGAGTAATTTTTTATTCTCCCTTAACAGTTCCTTGCTTCTTTTTTTCCTTCCCAGGGCCAGATCTACATTTTTCATGGATAAAGTTCTTTATTTATAACTCAAGTTTACATCAGGGGTGTCCTACCTTGGCAACTTTTAAGACTTGTGGACTTCAACTCCCAGAATTTCCCAGCTAGCCAGCTGGGGAATTCTGGGAGTTGAAGTCCACAAGTCTTAAAGTTGCCAAGTTTAGAGACCTCTGCCTTACATAGTTGAGGGAGTATTTTAATAATATTAGTATTGAAACGGCAACTGTATAATTTTTGACATTTTTTTTCTAAATTGCTTGGAAAGGTTTTTCCTTTCCTGTTTACACTTATGTATATGGAAAATGGAGATTTTGAACTGTCAGATACCTGTATTAATTCTTAGTTGAACTGCACTGCAATTTTCCATTATTCCGTACGAGTACTTTTACAAAGCTGATAAGGATTTATATCTATATATCTATATATCTATATATATATATGCTGTCCTAAGCCATGTTTTTTATACTCTGCTTATACATGATTAGTTGAGTAAGTTATATTGTTTGGCTTCACACATTGTGTTGTGTCTTGCCCACTCTCACAGCAGCCGGGGCCTTCTTATCTGCTCCCGAACACGGAGGAATGTATGCCTCCCAGCCCCAGTCCTGGCTCCATGCCCAGACAAGCTGAAGAGGAGGGGGCACCTCCCGGTCCCAGCCCTGGCTCCATGCCCAAGCAGGCTGCAGAGGAGGGAGCACCCCCCGGCCCCAGCCCTGGCTCCATGCCCAGGCAAATGGAGCAGCTAGACCCCTCCCCCTCCTCCACAGCATGTGAGCCTGAGGAAAGTTTATTTCCAACAGCTGCTGATTGGAGTGACCCTCGCATCAGAAGACTGGATAGGCGGAGGCAACAGAAGGAAGGGAGGGGCAGGCCTGGATAAGTGCTGAGTCATGGAGCCACACCCCATGGCCTATATAAAGGATCTGCTTTCTGGCAGTCTCTGAGTCAGGCAAAGTCGAACTTATCTTGCTGAAGTCACTTTCTGGTCTCCTGCCTGCCTTGAGAACTTTGCTAGGACTTTGGGCAGAGCTGCAGAGGCAAGCCTGATTCGGATTTCCCTGACCCGGCCGTCAGCGGAGGAGTGGGACACGACACATTGTTCTTTCCTTCCTTCCTTCCTTCCTTTCTTTCTTCACATGTGCATGTCTGTGCGGATGGGCGGAGCCTCCCACCACCGCCGCTACCAGTTCCCCGGATCCGGGGCAAACCGGTAGCAACCCACCACTGTATCACTCATGTTTCTTTTTGGATGGTATTCTGTGCTTATAAATGGCCTAATTACCTCCTCTGGTTCTTATTTTTTTTAAAAAGAAAAATTATTCTGATTTCCATGTGATAGAATATTTGCTTTTTTTCCCCTTTAAGTGTCTTTCCTTCTACTTTTTCTCTGAAAATGTAAAGAGTCTCATTTTCCTTCAAGTTCTTCACCCTTTTTGCGTAAGGAGTTTTTGATTTATGCTTCGCTATTGTGCTGATCCCGTAACAGACACAACAATCAATCATAATGTCAAGAAAGAGAAAGAAAGATGTTTAGAAAAATATATCCTTTTTAGCAGTAGGTAACAATCAAAGTTCCCTAGTAATACTGGATATAGACATAATGAACTGCTTTTGAACATTGACTCAAGTGAAAATCATTTTACGGTAGTCACAAGTGGCAAATGTGTGTTTTCTACTCAACTTACCAATTAATAGCCAAATCCAGCTCACATCCAAATGTAAATATTCTGAAAATAATTTTAGGCATAACAGTATCTTTTAAATAAGAATCTAATTATACAATTATTCAGACTCTTATGTATATCCTATTGTTTATAAATTCTACCAGAAATAAGCAAGAAAATGTCTTCCATAGGAATAGTAGGGATGTGTATCCAATTCAGCTAAATCCCTATTTAAGTCCGATTACAATGGAAGAAAACATCATTTGTAAAGTGCTGCCCTGGAAAAGTCAGCAAAACAAGGCAGTCATGTAGAGGGAGCCTGGGAAGGCCCAGGAAGCAATCATGCTGGGTATGCAATTTTTTTTTTAAACTCTGAAAACAAGTTTGCTCAGCTCCCTGGGACCCAATATACTTTTTTGTTCTTCTATTAAAAAAAAAAAAAGCCCAGTCCCTCAAAAGGGGAAAAAAACTTTGCCTCAGCCTTCCAGGTCAGCCTCACCATGATAAGATACCTATTTATTTATCTTGACGGGCAGTCACTTGTCTGGAATGCTATAGGGCCATGATGATGAACCTATGGCATGCGTGCGAGAGTTGGCATGCAGCGCCCTCTCTGATGGCCCACTAACTGTCTCCCCAGTTCAGCTCTGCTGCGCATGCGCGTGTGCCTCCCGCTGGCCAGCTGGTCTTCGGCTCTCTGCCGTGCATGCATGGGGGGCCGGGATGTGTGCGGGGGGGGCCACAGGTACAGGCGGGCGCATGTGGGGCTGCATGCACATGCAGGAGTGGGGTGCATGCTGGAGGCATGGGGGCTGGGCGTGTACAGGGGCCTGTGCATGCATGTGGGAGTGGGTGGGGCATGTGGAGGGGTCACATACGCATGGTCGAGGGGCTGGAGCACAGCACAGGACCGTGTGCACATTGCATTTTGGTGGCATTTGCGCACACACACTTTGGGCACTTGGTTCGGAAAAGGTTAGCCATCACTGGTATAGGGTCTCCTGCTTGTGCAGGGGGTTGGAGTACACGACCTCCAAGGTGCCTTCCAACTTTTGAGTATTTTGACTTTAGCAGAACATCTGAGAAAGTTTCCTAATAAGGAAGTCGGTATGAGGCAAAAACCAGGCTGGGCCAAATATTATTAGACGGATGCAGAATTGGTTGAACCTAATAAATTCATTCCTGTTGAACTTACATATAAACACCATGAATGGGGATTCAAAAATATGATTATCAAATTTGCAGATGACAAAGATGGAGAAGAACACAATAGAGAGTTCAATAGACCTCCAAGGTCCCTTCCAGCTCTGATATTTCTGTTGAGTGCCTGCAAGTTGATCCTGCTTAGGCCAACTCTTGATTATGCTTGATCAGTGATGGTAAACTTAAGACACACATGTGAAAGGTGACACGCCATGACACTTTGCATGCCACTATTCATCAGCCCCTGTTAAGAAATAATCTCAAAATCACATCCTTTCTCAAATGATTTTGGAGGCTGCAGAGACCGTGCAAAAATGTATGTATGTGTGTGCGCTCTGGTGCAATGCCCAGACCCTCCTAAAATGAGTTTGTTTCACTTGTATTTTAATACATAGCACCACACATGATTGGACTGTTTTTTTTAAAAAAAAATAATAAACGAATATGTAAAGAATTGTTGCTCTCTTGTTGGGGAGGGGTCAGTGACACGCCAGCATTAAGTCATTCTCCAAATTTTTGATACAGCTCGCCATCCCTGTGCTAGATTATCATGCCAAAGGAGCAAGGAAAAACGGCTAGGCAGATTTCAGCTTTTTGACAGTGCAATAGTTAGAGGTTTATACAATGCAGCAGGGGTGTCAAACTGGCGGCCTGCGGGCCAGATGCGTCATGCGCAGACCACACCCACCCCAGCTCCCTGAATGGAAAAGCTGCCAGGAGACATCACGTGATGGTAAAGTGACGCGAAAAGTTTGACACCCATGCAATAAAGGATTCTTCTAGTTAAACTACCATGTTTTCCCCGAAAATAAGACCCTCTTATATTTTTTGAACTCTGAAATAAGTGCTTGGCCTTATTTTCGGGGAGGTCTTATTATTATGGGGCACATGGAGCAAGACGGGGTTCCTCTTGCTGTCTTACTTGATTTCTACCTCTGTCTCCCCAACTCTAACCAGAAAAAATGGTGGGGACCGGCTGCACATGCGGTTAAATATTTTTGGGGAAGGCTTATTTTCAGGGGAGGGCTTATTTTTGGGGAAACACGGTATTTATTTTTGTCTAGTATAATTAAGTTCAGTCAAGTGGTTTGAGTGTTTTTTTATTTTTATTCACTGCTTGATTTCTTCTTTAAGAACAATTCGCTTTTGAATGAAATCTTGCTCAAGATTTTTTTTAAAAAAAGAAAAAAAAAAACTATTAAAAGACTGGTCTAAAAATTATTATTCAGTATTGTATTTCAAGTATTTAGAAAAGAAGTGTATTAGGCAAAAGAAAACCCAGTGAGATCTGCAGAGTTGTAGCTGTTGATTCCACTGGAATCAACTTACAACCACAGTTGAGCCCAAAATTTATGCTGCTAAGTGAGAAATTCATTAAGTGAGCTTTGCCCCATTTTGTGACTGTTCTTGCCACAGTTGTTAAGTGAATCACTGCAATTGTTAAGCTAGTAACACGGGTGTTAAGTGAATTTGGCTTACCCATTGATTTTGCTTGTCAGAAGGTTGCAAAAAGGGATCACCCCAGGCCAGGGCAACCGTGATAATTGAGCCAGTTGCTAAGTATATGAATTTTGATCATGTGACCATAGGGATGCCACAACAGTCCTAAGTGGAAAGTGGTCATAACTACTTTTTTCAGTGCCGTCGTGACTTTGAACAATCACCTAAATAAACCGTTGTAAGTTGAGTTAAAATTATTATTATTATTATTATTATTATTATTATTATTATTATTATTATTATTATTATTATTATTATTATTATTATTATTTAATTTGTATACCGCCCTTCTCCCGAAGGACTCAGGGCGGTTAACAGCCAGATAAAATAACAGTCAAGACACATACAATATTACTAAAAACAATAATTAAAAAACTTATTAAATTTGGCCCAAATATTAAACTCTTTAATATCACTGCAGGTGATATTAAAGAGTTAATATCACCTGTAGTGATATTCATCATCCAGAGTATCCTTCCTATCGGAGTATAAAACTTCGGGAACTTATCACAATATTATAAGGGTATGGCTACTTCCGTACACCTCTTAATATAGGATGATATAGGAAGAATATTTTAATAATCTTTGACCTGCTTCTCCAGAGACATAGGATGTAAGCATATGTTCTCCGTGCTCCCTCCTTAAAAAAGTTGTGTGTCTGTGTTGACTTTTGTTCAATTTTCGCTATTTTTAGAGAAATTGAGAAATTTATAATCACTGATCTTTGAAAATGCTTAAACATTTACTGTTTTTGAGCTTTATAAACCCTTCTTATGAGGACAGTGTCCCCCAAAATAGGAGCATTTCATATATAAAATTTTAGATACTTATATGAGTATATAAAAAATAGAGACAATTGCAACTCTTTAGAGGCGAGAAGTTCTGTATAGAAAAAATTGAACTGAAAACTTAAATGTTATCTGCACAATTTGAATATAGATTTCATACAATTCAGGCTTTGGCAAAATTCAAATGTTTCAAATTCTTCCTGCTCCTCAACGCAACTTTGAACTAAGTTGCGTTTGGGAGTATGTGTCAACTCCAATGATATTTCAATCAAGATAAGTATATGTTAAGGTAAGTATATGTTGAATTGTGACTTGTACCCACTCCGTTATTAATACATATACCTGTTCTAGTGAGTCTGGGTAGGATATAAGTTGGGCGTTTTATCCGTAGCTCTTGATAACTGAAGTTTTCTCGAACATTGATTTTCTTTTTTAGTTCCGGAAGAGTGGAACTGGTTTTTCATGCATCTAAGATACTTCCTTTCATAAAATGGAAATAACTAATACTGTTTCCTAATACCCTTGAGGTTTAGATCATACAAAGGATAATTCTAAATTTTGCCAAATTTATTTCTAGTTGTTAGGAACGAATAATATCCTGGAAACATGAATTAAAGTATGTAAACTTACGAAATTAGGGAAAATGTTCGTTTCTGCTAATAAAAAAAGGATCCAGATCCACATTGAGGTCAAGAAAAAAGAAAACATTCCTTGAAAGAGAACTAACTATTAATTTGACCATTCTTTCCATAGCCTCGGGCTGATCCCATTCCCATATGTAGCTTCTGTTTGGGGACAAAAGAATCAAACCGTGAGAAAAAGCCAGAAGAACTTCTCTCCTGCGCAGACTGTGGTAGCAGTGGTAAGTCATTCAGTCTGGCCAAAAAAGAATTGTCAAGGCATGTTTATATTTGCAAATGGAGGTGCTCCTGCAGTGGTGGGATCCTCCCGGCTTAACAGCTAGTTCGGTGATTGCGCTCGTGTGCTGTTTGAACAAATCTTCACTCTGGGTTTCTTCGGAGGAGTAACACAGTGATTCATGCAGCAATCAGCTCTGCCGCGCAAATCAGCTGAAGAGATAAAAGTAGGAAAATAGTGCAGGTGGATGGATAGGCCCATCTGATTGTTGGGGCGAACTGGTTGGCTCCCTCTGATTGTTGGAGCTACCGGTTCCCCTGAACCGGTCCAAACCGGTAGAATCCCACCACTATGCTCCCGTCAATGGAAGGAAAGCTCCAGGAGGGCATGAGTTAGAAAGCTTTCTTACATAATTGTCATTCTCGCTGAAGCTCTTTCTATCCACAGAGCAAAAAAGGTAGCATTTGGATATGTCTGCTTTTTGTTTTAGTCTTTTAAAACTAAAGAGTTGAATGAGTCATTGGCAGTTGCCCATCTAACCTGATACAAGTAGTGGAGTACCTGTGTGAGTTGAAGGTGATGAAAACTTTGTGGCGCGCTCAAAGGCTAAGAAATGGGTTATTTTGTGGATTTCATCAGATTCATAAGAGTGTCATTTTGAGAGAGAAATATTCTGTATTTGCAGCCACTATTGGGGCTGCAATGGGAAGAGAAGAAGAGAGATAAGGGGAATTAGTAGAAGAAGTGAAAAGAAACGTTGCTTGGGATAGTGACAGAATCCAACACGGTAATTAGATGTGGCCCAGACATTTAATGCCTGGTAGATACCTAATCCAGATTGTGTAATAAGAAACTGTCTTTGTGTAAGCCACAACATACGGTGCTAAATCGGATGAAGTCCATTTTGGCTAAATCCATTGATGCTTAACCCCTGTTACTTTGAAATCTCAGACAGGGTACCTTGGGAAGGTGAACTATTTTTCCATTGGTTATGGAATATATCTTACTCATAGTGGATCACGCAAAGAAATCTGCCTACCTCTGCGGCCAACTTTTTGGAAACTTTATTTGAACTCTTGTCTTGGCAATAGTTACCTGATCCCTACCATCTTCTGCATTTAATTCAGATCCTTTTTGATGACTGCTTCAGCAAGCTCTATTTTCCTCATCGTTGCTTATTTCAACATATTTCTTCTTTTATCCAATCTGTTTATGATAACTTTCCTCGTGTCTCTTTTCCCCTTTTGTTTTTAATATGAAGTTAGTTCAGCAGAAGCTGGGGTGAAATGCTCCCGGTTTGGACCGGTTCGGCCGATCCGGTAGTGATGATGGCCGGTGGTTTGGAGGACTGGTAGCGATGGCAGCTCGAGGCTCCGCCCACCCGCCCAGAAGTCATTACTTCCTGGTTTTAACCCTTCTCTTTCTGTGTGCAGCGTTTCTGCTTGTTGGGCCACTTCCCCGAAGCCGGCAGCTCTGTGGCTAGCTGCTTTGCTTTTTCCCTCTTGAGGCTCTAGGGAGGCTTGTGCGGCAGCACTGGCATGGGGGAGGCAGGCCCCGTGCTTGTGCTTGTGCTTGTTCAGTGCAGCTGCAGGCAAGCCAAGAGACAGTGAGACAAAGGGGTTGGTGCATTGGTATCACCTCTGCCTCCCCCATGCCTCTTCCTCCACCTTCTGCTGGTGCCACCACTCAAGCCTCCTATGAGGAAAAAGAGGGAAAAAGCAAAGCGGCTGGCTGTGGAGCTGCCAGCTTCAGGAAGTGGCCCAACAGGCAGAAGCGACACGTCCAGAAAGAGACTCTGGCCTTGCCCTGGAGCCACTGCCTGCTCACTGCCCACTTGCCGCCTGCTTGCCGCCTGCTCACCCTTCATCTTGGGTTAGGGGCCGGGGCCCAGGGATGTGCCCTAGAGCCACCGCCTGCCTCAACCGGGTCAGGGAATGCACCATTCCCTGACACCAGCCTTGCCCCGGAGCCGCCTACCGCTCACTGCCTGCTCTGCCTTCGCTTTGGGTCGGGGCCCAGGGGCATGCTTTCCCCGAGCCCTGAAGCCGCCACTCACTTGTTGCCTGCTTCAACTGACCCGATCAACTGACAGCAGCTCCAGGGCCTCGGGGAATGGTGCATCTCTAGGCCCCGGCCCCCGACCCAGAGCGAAGGGCAAGCGGACAGCAGCTCCAGGGCAAGGCCACATTCAAGAAGGGGAGCAGCTCCGGTAACTTTCGCTTGCAAGAAGCCTGTAGCCACTGCATCTTTCAGCGTAAGAAGCACCTCCAGGCGCGCTGGGAAAAAAGAGAGGCTGCGGCTGCAGGCATTTCACAAAAAGGGAAAAGGCAGAATAGAAATAAAAAAAAAATTCCTACTGGGTTCTGTGGACGTGGCTTGGTGGGGGTGTGTGTCATGTGACTGAGGGCGTGGCTGTGACATCCAGTTGGCCTTACCCACTCAGTCATAGGACACCCGCCTCACCCCACCAAGCCACACCTAGAGAACCGGTAGGGAAGATTTTTAGATTTCCCCCCTGAGCAGAAGATTTCTTCGAAAGCTACCCAGTATAAAGTAGTAGGACATTGCTAACAGATGATGGGCTACAATAGATCATGCTGGAAAATAACAGGAAATCAAAGGGAAGGAGACATTTTCCTTAAAATAACCAAATCCAGGGTTTGTGACAGGGGTCAAGGAAATGTTAGGAAAAATAAATGCCAGTTCCGTTCTGTCCCCCCCTTTTTTTTTTGTCTATGAAGAATGAAGAAACAGATTGACAGGCTCCATATCTTGAATCGGGGTGGTATTCATTTAGCTTTGCTACCGGTTCGCAAATGTGAGCCGCGTGCCACCTCCGTGCATGCGCAGAGCCTTCTGTGCATGCGCAGATGGTAAAAATTGGGGTGTGATGACATCCGGGCGGGTGGCCGGAGACTCCCACAGCCACCGCTACCAGTTCACTCGAACCGGATAGAACCGGCTGAATTCCACCACTGCCTTGAATTGTGATTGAGGGACAGACACCATTGGAAGCAGCTTCTTTGGTGAGAACTGTTGCAATGAGCAAGGGCAAAGAACGTCTAATTAGAATTTTTACCCAGACTACAAAAGAGAACCCATTATCGATTCACAATGAACAGCACCCATACTTACTCTTTCTCATTCTCATAGTAAGGATATCTTAGTGCAAATTATGAAATGGGTGAATAGGACAGAATTTTTTTAAAAATGTAATTACCGTGATTTGGAGGGCTGCACATGCTTTAGAAATGACTCAAAAGCAGAGTACTTGACAAAAAGTCAAGCTGACATCTGTCACCATGCAATTAAAAATTTTGACCCTTTTTGGTGGTGTATCACAAGATGTAATAATGGGGTAGGTTTTCATCACACTGAAGAGGGAGTCAAACTATTCTCCAAAGCACCTGAGGGTAGAACAAGAAGCAACGGGTGGAAACTAATCAAGGAGAGAAGCAACTTAGAACTAAGGAGAAATTTCCTGACAGTTAGAACAATCAATAAGTGGAACAACTTGCTTCCAGAAGTTGTGAATGCTCCAACACTGGAAATTTTTAAGAAAATGTTGGATAACCATTTGTCTGAAATGGTGTAGGGTTTCCTGCCTGGGCAGGGGGTTGGACTAGAAGACCTCCAAGGTCCCTTCCAACTCTGTTATTATTATTATCTTGCTTTTTTGACCCCTCAGCTGCTTCTGTTCGGACCAAGTGATTTGGAGTGCATGGGAAGATAAACACAACCCCTTAACTCATTAAAGCAGCTTTGACTTTGATGTGTTAAAGTGGACACCGTTTTTTTCCCCCCAGGTTCGTGCAGAACCTTGAAACAAGATGTGGCTGTTTCAGAAAATCATTGATTCCCCCATGTTCCTTCTCCCAATCATTTTTGAAGTATGCCCAGCTCTAATTATTAGCCAATTGTCAGAGAAAAGTATGAAAAAAGTACTGTTGAGTATGAGTGAAGTACCGTTTGGTGTGGTGGATACCACTGAAGCGCACACGGAGAAGCACAGTTAAAATGCTGCCAAAAAGGTACACTCACTGTGTATACTACTGTAGTAGAAATGACTTAATTTTATTTTGTACATATTTTTTTTTAGGACTTCATTTTGTCAGAGTTCATGTGCTTCACAGAGGAACTTTTGTAAAAGATGCATTGTCTTTTTATGGCTGCATCTGTTTTATGCAGAATGCATGCCTGTAAAATTGTACGAAGAGCTATGCTGGATGAGATCAAAGGCCCATGTAGTCCAATAGGAAAGACCCAAGCAGGATACAGATGTGACAGCTCCGTCCTACATATGTGCAGGATCATCTGGCATTCAGTAGTTGGGTTTCATTATATGGCTAAGTTTCTGGTTGCATGGCAGATGTCCCTGGTTTTTTTTTTTTGTTTGTTTGTTTTTGGAACAGAATATCTTAAGGCCTTAACTATCTAAAAATGAAGGATTTGTAAAGGGAAGCCATGTCTTGTGCTTCCTGTGCATTGATTGATTGAGGCAGGGTGCTTAACATTTTTTTTCGAGGGTGTTTAGTAGCATCCCAGGCACTGCAGTCTAAGAAATGAACACATTCAATTTAGAAGTCATCAAATAAATTATATCTACTGTTGTTAATACAGTAGAATTACCACCACCACCCCGCCACACATCAAGTTATTTTCTTCTTGTTGCACTGAACATTTAAATTTGGGAATTGAATTGCTAGGCAATATGTAGTGATATAGTTTGTATTCCTTTATTTCCCTAGAACAGGGGAGAGCAGCTATGGCAATTTTATGACCTATGGACTTCAACTGAGCCATGCTGGCTCAGGAATTCTGGGAGTTGTAGTCCACAGGTTGTAAAGTGACCAAGGCTACCCACCAATGCCCCAGTAAGTGCTCCTGGCTTCACAATCCAGTTATGAAAATGGAATTTTCTGTGATTTGTGGAAGAGATGCTTCTTTTCATTCCCTGTAGATATGGCTTTTTACTATTAATACTTTAATCGGCGATATATCTTTCCTCATAACAATTCACAGTCGTTTGTAAGGGAGATCAAAAATTGAGAATTCCGATGTTTAAATAAACTAACTTTCAGGTCCATTATAGAGAAAATAAATTTAATCGGCTAGTTAAAACTAATTAAACAAAACATTTTGAGATTGGCAATCAAATTACCAAATGTCTAAATCTTGAATAAAGGAGTTCTTAATAAAATGCAAAAAAAAATCATAATTCTTATAGGTCTGTGTGAATCCCAAAGTCTCCTGCATGGCCTTGAGGCTACCCAAGTACAATCTGATCTAAGGCCTTTGTCCTCTTCTCATCCAAACTGCAGTAGAACTGCAAGCTCCTATTCTAAGTCCCTTTTCTGAAGTGATAGTTTACTTCTTGCTTATGAGCTGGCCATCTGTTACTAGTTGCATAGTAAGTGAGAGATTATTGGGTTGGTTAGCCATTAGATAACGTTGGACAGCCGGCTAGTTTTAGAGCTGGGGGCCTCAATTACTTCTGTAGTAGCAAAGCACCTTTTTTCTATTCCTGAAACTTTACTAAGAACATAGAATCCTAGGACTGGAAGGGACCTTGGAGGTCTTCCAGTCCAACCCCTGCTCAAGGCAGGAGACCTGATACCATCTTGGATAAATGATTGTCCAATCCGGTCTTCAAATTCTTTGTCTTCTGCTACAAAGCTTCACCAGTGGTGAAAATACAAAATAATACTAATAAAATACTAATTATTTTATTCAAATAACTTTTTGTTGCCAGTTACACAATGGTGAAATCCGATTATTATTTTTTTACTACCGGTTCTGTGGGTGTGGCTTGGTGGCCACCGGTGCCCTATGGATGTTAAAAGTAAAACATGGCTTCTTAACTGCTGTGATTTCTCCTTGGTGATGGGTAGGTGAACCTTTAGCTGGTCCTTCTTCTTTCTTTATCCATTAGACACAGGGTCCTTCTCTGACTTGAATATTCCTTCTGCCAGGGTTACTTCCTTAATCAAATTCTTACATTACATACTTCATTGTTCTCTCTTATGTTTGACATGGATCAGGGTGGATTTGATTTAAATCAAGTCGATTTAAGTCATAATTTTTAAAGAGCAATTGTCATCTCTGTCCCGCAGCGGCTTCTCCTCTGACCCGCTGTTGACTCACCAACAGTCTCAGTCACTTTAATGGGACGGCTGGTGATGCGGCAGTGACACAGCAAGGTGAGGGATGTGGGAGGCAGGTGAGTGGATGCCCGCTAACAGCTGCTTCCATGATGGATCTGAAATGACAGGTGCTCTTTAAATGTAGGGACTCATTCTTGCTGATAGTTAGAATCTTTAATATTATTATTTGCAAACAAAATGAAGGTTTCCTATTTAGCTTGCAGAGCTTGCAAACTCATTGAATGAGTTTACCAAAAATGTAAATATTTCAGCCTCTACAGCCTCATGCTAGATAACTAAGCTCCATTTCATGCTGAATATACTAAAGTATTAATGTATCTGAAATTGAAAACTATCTTTAGATAGATTTTTACTCCAAAAGCATTTTATTAAAATACATTTGATAAAAATTTAAAAAAATCTGTTTTAAATTAAAAAAATTCAATTTAAATTTAAAAAATCCATTTTTTTTATTGTTTTTAAAAAAATCGATTTTTATCCGCCCTGACACGGATTAATCATTTTAGCAATTTTGGACTAAATCACTGTTTCTGACTCTCACCCTCCATGAATGTTCTATGGTCATCTTTGAATGGCATCATTATTGAATGGATACACTTCTCTCATCTCTTCCTCATTGTTGTGTCCTTAGTAAGTTGGTTTTCTTGCTGAACATACACCCATTTTCAATATTTTCTTCCTCTTTAGAACAGGGGTCTCCAACCTTGGTCCCTTTAAGACTTGTGGACTTCAAGTCTTAAAGGGACCAAGGTTGGAGACCCCTGCTTTAGAACATGAAGTTCAGTAAGACTTCAGTAAAAAGTAATGATTGCAATCATTATTTTACTCCTTAATCCATATGGTTTTTGTAACTTGCCCAGAAGTTGGCATGCACGCTATATAGCCCCTCTTTGGTATAATGATGAGTCTCAAAAACATTTATATGCCTGGGATTCATTTACTCAAAAGATTAATTCAATCATCTGTTGCCTCTCTTGATAAGTAATATTTTGGATATTACTTATCCAAAGGGTAATTTTAGGCAAATCACTTTATTTATTCTAGGGTTTATGTTGTTCCGTTTCCTAAACTTTCTATGTAGAAGATATGTTGGCCCAGGCAAGAATGCATAAAGGATTGGAAAAATATTTATCCCTCTAAGTTTTTAGAGTCTTTGCATAATGTCTTTGCATAATGTCTAATTGCATAATATCCCACCCCAAACCCCCAAAGATATTAGTCTTTGTCATCGTAGATCTTTTCTTCAGAAATAATAGTGACCTGCTTCTTCAACATTCTTCAACGTTGTCAGTCTTTCTTTTTGTCTGTTGCTTTCATCAGTAATATTATAAACAGAACTGCATGATCCAGAAAACTAAAATGTGAACATATGCACAGTTCAGTTACTTAGCATGGTGAGAATAGATTTAAGTGAAGAAAAAGTGTGTTTCAGAGTAACTGTAGTTTTAATACATGGGCTAAACCTGTTTATGGACCCTGCAATGCATAGCATTCAAATAGCAGGACCCACCTTAGATCTATAATAAAATATTGAAAGTAAACATCCTTAATCTTGTCCCTGAGTGAGAATAAACAATTGTAGTCAGTACTGATACAGTTTTACTGTGAGGAAGATATAAGATAGTCCTTGATTTAGGACAATTGCTTTAAAAAGTTTGAAGTTATGACAGACCTCCTCCCCAGAGCTACTTAAGTTGACTTTTGTAACTTTTTTTGCCAGTTTCCTGCATTTACTTCCAGTTTCTGACAAAAAAAAAATAGACATTGGAAAATCGAGTAGCTTAACAACTGATTTTTCGCTTAATAATCACTACAAAAAAATGCAAAAAAAAAAAAAAATCAGGTCCAGTCACACAGTGCAGCCTCAATGACTTAACAGCCATAATTCTAAGCTCAGTTAAAGGTTGTAAGCTGTGGTGGGATTCAAGTAATTTAACAACCGGTTCTCTGCTCTAATGATTTCTTCCAACAACCAGTTTGCCAAACTGTTCAGAAAGTTAACAACCGGTTCTCCTGAAGTGGTGAGAACTGGCTGAATTCCATCACTGGTTGTAAATTGAGGACTTCCTGTCCTAGAGTTTCTGTCGTAACAGAACGCTAAAATAAATTCAATAATTCTTGGTTGTTTCATAGGGCATCCATCCTGTCTTAAATTTTGTTTGGAGTTAACAACAAATGTGAAGGCCTTAAGATGGCAGTGTATCGAGTGCAAGACATGCAGTGCCTGCAGAATCCAAGGCAAAAATGCAGTAAGTAATATGGTGGCACAGTGGTTAGAGTGCAGCACTGCAGGCTACTTCTGCTGACTGCCAGCTACCTGTAATTTGGCAGTTCAGATCTCACCAGACTCAAGGTTGACTAAGCCTTCCATCCTTCTGAAGTGGGTAAAATGAGGACCCAGATTGTTGGGGGAAATGTGCTGACTCTGTAAACCGCTTAGAGAGGGGATGTAAAGGCTATTGCTATTGCTATTTTATATCACACAACATACATTTGGCTTATATAGGACTAATACATAATTATTAGTATTTTCTACTAATATTAGAATGTATACTAATTGTATTTCAGATATTTATATATCCCCCTTCCTATAACGATTATTAAGATTTCCCCCAGTATTAATTTATAATAAAATTGTGACATCATTAAATCTTTATCTAAATATTTAATGCATCGGAGACAAATTCCTTGCATATCCCATCATGCTTGGTCAATGAAGAACACCCTATATTCTATTCTAAAATATCTACATGAAGAGAATGATAGGAATGAGAGCTAGCCAGGTAGCCCAACTGATCATTTAATAAAAGCCTTTCATCAGAAAAATACCAACTTTTTTTTTTTTTAAGATTCCTTAATTTATTTTTTTCCTCCCCTTTTCTGTCTTTCAGGATAATATGCTTTTCTGTGACTCTTGTGATAGAGGTTTCCACATGGAGTGCTGTGACCCGCCACTTTCTCGAATGCCAAAAGGTGAGCTTTGCATCTATATGCCTCGAGGTTTCATTCACTTATGCCATCACACAGTGGTCAAATGTAAAATTTGTTACTACCAGTTTTGTGGGCGTGGCTTGGTGGGTGGGTGGTAATGTGACTGGGTGGGCGTGGCCAACTTTTTTTGCCTCAAAAAGAAAAGAAAAGCCTCTGACGATCAGGCAACTCAGCTGGGATCATCAGAGTAGCCTTTTAAAAGCATTTGTTTACAACCTCTTCGGCCGAAGAGGTTGTCGAAAAAATGCTTTTAAAAGACGCTGATGATCCCAGCTGAGCCATGTGATCATCAGAGGCTTTTTTTTTACTTTTAAAAGCATTTTTTCGGCCAAAGAAAAAATGCTTTTAAAAGTAAAAAAACAACAACAAACCTCTGATGATCGTTTGGCTCAGTTGAGCATGGGGTGGGTGGGGGCAGGGACGATCCGGTCCAAACTGGGAGCATTTCACCCCTGCCATCACTAAGTGATTCTGTGAGCAATTTATGGAAAACCTAATAGGGTAGAATGCAAGATCTGCTTATGATTGAGCAGTCTGGACTTTTGAAGTAGCTTTATTTTACTAATTGCATTCATAACACTTAAAATTTAGGTGTCCCAAGAAAACCTTCTTTTTAAGGGTCTTCTTGGTTAATGTTTTGATGACGTGCTAAATAATGCTCAATGAGACATGAATGAGGCTAACCAGATGCGGTATTCATCTGGTTCAGACCGGTTTGGGTGAACCGATAGCGGAAATCGCTGGTGGGCCTGCCCACCCTCCCTGGCTCTCTGTCCTATTTAAGCACGTTTTTGAAGTCAGATGCATGCACGGAAGGCACACGTATGAGCAAAGCGCACACGCCCACATTTTCGGTACTGAGCGAACTGGTAGGTAAATTATGTGAATTCCACCTCTGAGACTAACCCTCCTTAGCTTTGCTGCACAATTCTTTCTTCCTTATTCTGCCTGGAATACAAACTGAAAATTTTTGC
Source organism: Ahaetulla prasina (assembly GCF_028640845.1). Lineage (NCBI taxonomy): Eukaryota > Metazoa > Chordata > Lepidosauria > Squamata > Colubridae > Ahaetulla > Ahaetulla prasina. The sequence goes on along the minus strand of NC_080544.1, from coordinate 1,646,080 downwards.
TTCGTGTCTGCTTCTAGAATTATGATAAATCTTCAGTGTGGTTAATTATCCATTGCACCACCCAGAACTGACCTGCTGAAACATAAGCTTGATAAATTATAGTTGAAGAATTGGTTAGAATGGCTTGCCTGGTGAAGGAAGGGAATCTCTTTGCCACTGTTTCTTAGGGATGAAGCTATTTCCTACTTTAACGTTGCAAAAAATTAACGGTACTTGGGATTTAAGATTGCAAAGGAATACTTTCCATTTTACCAAAGAAGAAAGATGTGTTATAATTTGCTCACTCTACCTTTAAACTTAACATGATAATCAATAATCTACTCAGCCTTTTACTGCTGACAAGGTGGGTTATATTTTGATTTCATGCTGTTTATTTGAGCACTGGGAATGATCTTTTTTATGCCAAAGTCTCCTTTCCTGCTCCTTTTATAATACTTCCAGCTGGATAATTAATCAAACGCTTAGAATAAAAATAGCTTTTAAAAATGAAGCGCTTATCTTGCCTGGGAGGATTTATTACACATATACACTTCTGACTAAAGATTTCTCTATAACACGTACCATGAGTGGTATGTATCATCTTTATAGGAGCACTCCAACTAGGGCTGTTATGCCATGTTTTCATACTATACTGTACATTAAATAAATTTATTTTTTTATTTTTTCTTATTCACAAGAACTAACCTTATTTGTTATGCTGTTTTAGAATAGAATAGAGTAGAATTTTTTATTGGCCAAGTGTGATTAGACACACAAGGAATTTGTCTTGGTGCATACGCTCTCAGTGTACATAAAAGAAAAGATACGTTCATCAAGGTACAACATTTACAACACAAATGATGGTCAATATATCAATATAAATCATAAGGATTGCCAGCAACAAAGTTACAGTCATACAGTCATAAGTTGAAAGAGGGTGGTGATGGGAACGATGAGAAGATTAATAGTAGTGCAGATTTAGTAAATAGTTTGACAGTGTTGAGGGAATTATTTGTTTAGCAGAGTGATGGCCTTTGGGAAAAAACTGTTCTTGTGTCTAGTTGTTCTGGTGTGCAGTGCTCTATAGCGTCATTTTGAGGGTAGGAGTTGAAACAGTTTATGTCCATTTCTTGAGATGTTGATTGAGTTGGGTGGCTATAAACAAACAAACAAACAAAGTACTGTAAATAAAAAAAACTATCAATAATTTATCGTACTATAGTCTACACCCTGGCGCTATATTCAGTTGCGATGTACGCTAATCTTATCACTTATGTCAGTACAGATAGTCCTTGACCTACAACCACAACTCAGTCAAAATTTACGTTGCTAAGCAAGATAACAACTATCTTGCTTAGTGAGCTGTGTCCCATTTATGACCCTTTTTTGCTACAATTGTTAAACAGGTCACTGCTGTTGTGTGCAGTGAATCATGAGGGTGTTAAGAGAATTTGGCTTTCCCTGTTGATTTTCCCTGTTGGAAGCCAACTGGGAAGATTATAAATGGTGATCACATGACCCTGGAACAGTCATGAGTTAGGACACTCATCATAAATACGAGCCAGTTGCCAAGCGCTAGAATTTTGATCGTATGACCACCATGGGGAAGCTGCAGTGGTCATAATTGTGAGGAACAGTCATAAATCACTTTTTCCAGAACCATTGTAACTTTGAATGGTCACTAAACGAATGATTGTAAGTTGAGGACTACCTGTAAATAACTTTTTCTCTTTTAAAAGTATCTAAGCTTGTTCTAATTTTCGTACTCAAGCTCAGATTTGGAAAAAGAAAACTGAACTGAACTGAAAATAAGAAAATGTATAGGATAGGAGATCTTGATTAGAAACAGTCAGGCAAATTTTAAGATGAGTGAACAAAAGTTGTTCTAGACAAAGCAACTACTCGAAAAGAAGAGAAAAAACACTTAAAAATTGGGCATTGAGCATATCAGCCCAAAGAGTTAACAGCTGGTATTTAAAGAGAATATTTCTTAGCTGGGGGGTGACAAACTCATTGCCGACAAAATTCCCATCAATGTTATATTACATAATTACATGTTTCAAGTTTACATTTCTGGAATCCGAATGCAGAAGGCCAACATTAAGTAACACTGTTAAGTGAATTACTGCAGTTGTTAAGGCAGTGACATGGTTGTTATGTGAATTTAGCTTCCCCATTGACTTTGCTTGCCTGAAGGTCGCAAGAGGTGAACACAGGACCCCAGGACATTGCAATTGTCATAAATACATGCCAGTTGTCCGTTTTGATCACGTGGCCATGGGAATGCTGCAACAGTTGTAAATGAGAAAAAAGGTGACAAGTCACTTTTTCCAGGGCTGTTGTAACTTTGAACAGTCATTAAATGACTAGTTGTAAGTTGAGGACTATGTTGTCGTTGTTGTTGTTGTTAGTTGCGAAGTCATGTCCAACCCATCGTGTTCCTCCAGGCCTTCCTGTCCTCTACCATCCCCGGAGTCCATTTAAACTCATGCTGACTGCTTCAGTGACTCCATCCAGCCACCTCGTTCTCTGCCGTCCCCTTTTTCTTTTGCCCGCAATCGTTCCCAGCATTAGGCTCTTCTCCAGTGAGTCCTTCCTTCTCATTAGGTGGCCAAAGGATTTGAGTTTCATCTTCAGGATCAGGGTTGATCTCCTCTAGGACTGACCGGTTTGATCGCCTTGCAGTCTGAGGGACTCTCAGGAGTCTTCTCCAGCACCAGAGTTCAAAGGCCTCAATTCTTTGGCGTTTCTTCAACTTTCACAACCATACATTGCAACTGGGAAAACCAGAGCCTTGACTATACGCACTTTTGTTGGCAGGGTGATGTTTCTGCTTTTTAGTATGCTATCTAGTTTTGCCATAGCCAACTGTTGTCTTATAGGACTATATAGGACTATATTATACTGCCAACTGCTGTCTTCCCCTGCTGTTTTCTCCCGTAAAACAGACTTTGGTTCTCAGCTGGCTTTTCTCCTTTTTGTGTCTACTAGTCTCCCAGGGCTAAGCAAAATCCATCCCTTGCTGAGGTGTTTGGAAGAGGCTGATTTCCAGGGCTCTAGCCCTTCCTTAACAACAGCTCAACTGCTTCTTCTTCTTCTGCTCCCTTCCACCCCCAACATCACCAGGAATCCTGAAAACACCCAAAAGGAGGGGATGGGAGGGGCAAAAGGACTGGCCAATGCTTTCTTTGTCAATTAACCCTTTTTGTTGATTGGCATTGAAAAATTGTATTTTGTATTTCCTACACAGAAGAAATACCTTGTACTAAAAAAGAAATTGGAATGTCAATTATTCTATTGTTGTGTACTGCAGAAGGAGTAATAGGTTGTAGTAGAAGTGTTTGTATTTGTGTGTGTGTGTGTGTGTGATCCTTTCTTCCCACTCAGGAAGATTTTGAAGGCAAGTGCTTTCCATTCAGGGCCTTCTTGATAGAAAAAATATTTTTCTACTATTTGTTAAGAGAGGAGAGATGAGTTTTAGTCCATACCTACATGGACTCTTGCATCACTTTCAGGTTGAATAAATATATTTGTGCTGTCTTACAGATGTGTAGAAAATACAACCTTCCACATTAATTCATGGTTCCAAGCAATTTACGCTCTGCTATCCTATCCATTCAGCAGTTTGGCTGTGAAAACATAACCTCGTTCCACTGAAATCCATCATGAAGCATCTTTGTTATTTTAATAAAAGCATCTGAGTGATAATAGCAAGTTCCTGTCCCAAGTGATAAATACTTGGAGTGTAAGATGCCCCCAAAACATAATCTAAAGCAAAGGTGTCAAACTCATTAAGGGCCGCATCAGGGTTGTGTTTGACCTCAGGGGGCTGGGGTGGGCGTGGCAACTCAACATCACTCCGCACATGCGCCCGGCCTTCCGCACATGAGCTTTGCTCGCAGGTGTGCTTTCCGCACCTGTGCCCGCCTTGAAAACATGGCTAAATAGGACAGCATTACGCCAGGGCAAGTAGGCAGGTGGGTGGGCCCACCAGCAGTTGCCGCTACCGGTTCACGCAAACTGGCACGAACCGGCTGAATACCATCTCTAAGTGGCATGACATTTGGGGTTTACTTGATACAAGAGGTTCATGGAACTGTCAATTGTCTCTCAACAATCAGTGGACTTGGAAGCCTATGATGAGGGTGAAGGGGTAGCAGAATTAATCAGCTCTGTTTCATGTCAAATACAGGTATGTGGGTTTGTCAAGTCTGCAGACCAAAGAAAAAAGGAAGGAAGTTGCTTCACGAGCGAGCTTCCCAGATAAGGCGACGCTACACAAAACCTATTGGACGGCCAAAAAACAAACTAAAGCAACAAATGTTGTAAGTATTCTGCCTCGTTCTTCTTTCCAAATAGGAGATCCCTTCCTTATGATCCTTTTAAAATGAGATTAACAATAATTTTCCCCATTCCACTGTAAGATGCTTGATGGATGACATTCCTCCTCCTCCTCCCATTAAACTTCATGGTATTTGTTTTTGTTTGTTTATTGTTTGCTTTTTATGGATGGAGATGTACAGACCTATGACATTGCAGTGTTTCCCCAAAAATAAGACTGGGTCTTATATTAATTTTTGCTGCAAAAGATGCATTGGGACTTATTTTCTGGTTAGGTCTTGTTTTATAATACTAAATGCATCCATCTGGTTAACAATCTTACTTGGGTCTTATTTTGGGGGTAGGGCTTATACATACTAAGAGCATCCTAAAAAATTATTCTAGAGCTTATTTTCCAGTTGGGTCTTATTTGGGGGGAAACAGGATATTAAAATCAAGTTATTTTAAGTGCACTGGAATAATATTTTGTTTTATTTGGTTTTTTTTCCCCCATTTGCTTTTTATGTACAGAACTAGGAGATTAAAATCAAGGTATTTTAAAAAGTGCATTGGAATATCTTGATGCATGTCTTGTTTGGCAGAACAGTTTGCATGGTTACTTAAGCAGCTTACCTGGTCCTTCATCCCTTCACCTCTAGAGCAAGAGCAAGTGAGTACAGCACGCCCCAATGCAAAGAGCATCATAGGTTCTTACTGTGAGGTAATTGCTTTTCATCCTAAAGAAGTCTATCTTCTCTATGCAGATTCTCAGTCATCCAGGTCATAGTTATCCCAAATGTGCTTTTTCAAGAGGCAACTGGACTTTCTGGTGCAGGGGGCTCCAACCTTGGCAACTTGAAGACTTGTGGACTTCAACTCCCAGAGTTCCTCAGCCAGCAAAGCTCCACAAGTCCACAAGTCTTCAAGTTGTCAAGGTTCGAGACCCCTGTTCTGGTGTGTGTGTTTTTTAAAAAAAGTTGTTTCCCTTCTCATCTAGGAAACTTCTTTAGCTCTGACTGGATGGTGGGGAATGGAAGGATTTATACCCAAGATTTATAGTCTGTTTGTTTGTGCTTTGAGTACCCAGCTTCCCTAGCAATTTTGGACTTGGTTTGATTTAGGATGCTCACAGTTTCCCAGTTGAAACTATGGTTAAACTATGATCTGTTCATGTGTTGTGAAATTAAGGAGTTTTCATGGTATCTTCTGCCTGTTTTGTGCTACATGGTGGCTGGTACAGTCCATGCACTGTATTTTGTAGATGACTCCTGTTTGTTTTTCTAAGGATGTTTTGGATGGCTTTAGTTGGTTTGTATGCTGTGGTGATGCCATGTTCATAGATATTTTATATAGAGAGAGATTGTTTAGCCTACACAGCTTATGAATACTCAATGATTTTCAGTATTGCCACACTCACCACTGAGGAGAGCAGCAAATTAGTTCTCATTATAGTATTAAAAGAGACAAGATTTAGCAGATGAGGCAAAAATAGCTTGTGAGTGTTAAGCCTTCTCTATGTTTAAAAAAAAAGCTTTATCTAATGCAAATTTTATTAAAGTAGTGTATGTATGGTATATTTTTCTCATACATTAACACATCTTTTTTGAAAAACTTCCTCTATCGATTCCTGTTTAAATGAGTTCCAGATTTCAATACACTTACCGATACAAAGTTTACAATCTGTAGACAGTTTGTTTGTAAATGACCAGCGCAATCTGATCTATTTAACTTTATCTGCTTCAGCCTTCATCTTTCAGCCATAGGAAGGGCATGGAGAATCCATTCGCATTGTCCTGTTGTCAAAATCCATGTACTGCTTTCTCCTAACACTTAGGTACTATAGGACATTGTAGAAACATTTGTTTTATAAAAACACGATCCTTATTACATCTCCCACAAAATGCTGTTTTTGAATTGTAGCTATTTATTGTGACAAGGACATATCATAGTTATACTCCAGAGAAAAGTGGTAACTGAAGAAGTATTAAATAACATTGAGTGCCTGCCTGTCCTGGAGGAGCTTGATAATGAACCAACTTCAGAAAAACTAAATGTGGCCCTGGATTCCCTTGCCTCTGGCAAGGTACCCGGGAAAGCTAACCCCTGCTGAAGTTCTGCAGTGTTGCAAAGAGAACATCTCCACTGAAGATGGAGTGAATGAAATCTTCTGTCTTTGTCTTTGTTGGAGGGAAGATGTAGTACCACAGGACACGAAGGATGCAAATATCGTCACACTGTATAAGAACAAAGGCGACAGAGGTGACTGTAACAACTACAATTGGCATCTCTCTTCTTAGTGTCGTAGGGAAGCTGCTTGCCCATGTCATATTGAAGAAGCTCCAGGTGCTTGCAGAGGGTATCTATTCAGAATCACAGTGTGGATTTCGAGCCAACAGGTCCACTACTGATATGGTATTTTCCCTTAGACAGCTGCAGGACAAATGCAGGGAACAAAGACAGCCACTTTTCGTTGCCTTCATAGATCTTACGAAGGCTTTTGATTTGGTTAGTAGGGATGGCCTTTATAAAATTCTCTCCAAGATTGGATGTTGACCTCAGCTCCTTAACATCATTAGGTCCTTTCAGGAGGAAATGAAAGGCGCTGTAGTTTTTGATGGCCTCTGGTGCTCAACAGACTAATGCAGTCTGTTATTAACACAGCTGCTTGCAATTACTGCAAGTTCAAGTTCCACCAGGCCCAAGGTTGACTCAGCCTTCCATCCTTTATAAGGTAGGTAAAATGAGGACCCAGATTGTTGGGGGCAATAAAAGTTGACTTTATATATAATATACAAATGGATGAGACTATTGCTTAACACATTGTAAGCCGCCCTGAGTCTTCGGAGAAGGGCGGGATATAAATTAAAATAAATAAATAAAAATAAATAAATAAATAAATAAATGGCTTAACATCAGATTCCTTTGACATTCGAAGTGGAGTGAAGCAGGGCTGGGTCTTTGCGCCAACTTTATTCGGGATCTTTTTTGCTGTCATGCTGAAACATGCTTTTGGAACTGCAACAGAGGGTATCTATCTCCGGACTAGAGCAGACGGAAACCTCTTTAATCTCTCTAGATTGAGAGCAAAGTCTAAAGTCCAACTGAAATACTTACAAGATTTCCTCTTTGCTGACGATGCTGCCGTTACTGCTAACACTGCCAAAGGCCTTCAACAACTTATGGACTGTTTTAGCAAGGCCTGCCAAGACTTTGGGCTAACAATCAGCCTGAAAAAGACACAAGTCATGGGTCAGACGTGGATTTATCTCTCTGTATTACAATCTCTGCCGAAGAATTGGAGGTCGTCCATGACTTTGTGTACCTTGGTTCAACTACTGTATATCTGATACTTTCTCTTTAGATACTGAGGTGAATAAACATACTGGGAAAGCGGCCACCACGTTCTCCATACTTACAAATGGAGTATGGCTTAATAAGAAACTGACGGAACATAGAAAGATCCAGGTCTATAGAGCCTGTGTCCTGAGCACACTCTTGTACTGCAGTGAGTCTTGGACCCTTTACGCACGGCAGGAGAGAAAGTTGAACACTTTTCATATGTGCTGTCTCCGACGTATCCTTGGCATTACCTGGCATGACAAAGTTCCAAATAGTGCAGTCTTGGAACGTGCTGGAATTTCTAGCATGTGCACACTATTGAAACAGCAATGTCTATGCTGGCTTGAGCATGTCGTGAGAATGGCTGGTGGTCGGATTCTGAAAGAGAATTAGTGGAGAATTAGTGCAGGGAAGGCGCCTGAGAGGGAGACCACAGCTGCGATATAAGGATATCTGCAAGAGGGATAAAGGCCTTGGGAATGGACATTAAGGACTGGGAAACCTTGACCTCTGATTGTTTAGCTTGGAGGCTAAAGACGCAGCATGGCCTTCTCCAATTCGAAGAGACACTTGTTCGGCAGGCAGTCCCGGAACCAGCAAAATCTGGGGGCTGGGCAGGGGACAGAATGTATCTGCCCCCAGTGTGGAAGGGATTGTCACTCTCAAATTGGCCTTTTTAACCACACCAGATGCTGTTTTAGGATCTCTTTCCAGAGCACGATACCATCATCTTTTGAGACTGAAGGTTGCCAATGACGACATATCATACTATGTTTTTATCTTTGTTGTGGGTTTTTTTTTCTACTTTTGCTAAAACACTATTTTATGTGTTCTCAATCTCAGGAGCATATAAAGAGATTGTATAATGTGTTATTTGAAATAGATTCTGAAAGGGATTTGGTAAAGGACTGTATGATAAAGTGGGCACAAAATTTTCAGGAGCCAATATTATTGGAAACTTGGAAAAAAATTTGGGTTAGAAATGTTAAATTTACGCAGGCACAGAATTTAAGAGAAAATTTTTATAAAATGTTTTATAGATGGCATTTAGATCCTAAGAAATTATCGTGTATGTATCCAGATATGCAAGCAAAATGTTGGAGATGTAATTGTGATGACGCTACATATTTTCATATTTGGTGGACTTGTAAGAATATTAAGGCTTTTTGGATAAAAATTTGGTGGATTCTACAAAATGTTCTGAAAAAGAAGATAAAGTTCCTGCCGCAATTTTTTCTGCCGGGAATTATTATGGACTGTACAGTAATTGAGATTAAACTGATTTTAAATCTAATAATGGCAGCAAGATTACTGATAGGACAGTATTGGAAGAAAAAAGAAGTACCTACAATAGGAGAATGGATATTGAAAGTTGCCAATTTGGCTGAGATGGCAAAAATCTCAGCCTTTTTGAAAGACAATACGCAAGAAAGGTGTTCTTTTCTTTTTTGACAACATATCTATCTCCATCATTATTTTTGTGATTTGTTTTTCTTTCTCTTTTTAATTATTAGTAAGAAAACAAATCATTAAAAAACCATATATAGATAAATTAAATTGACCCACATCATTGAGAGAATAATATAGAAATGATACTGCTTAATTTACCTATGTAGCTTGAACAATAATGTGAAAACACATGGCTTCTGGTGTCTGTTAGTATCTACTAGTTATTAGCTAGTTTTGTGTAGTGGTGAAGGCACCAGACTAGAAACCAGGAGAGGGTGAGTTCTAGTCCTGCCTTAAGTATGAAAGTTGGCCGGGTGACTTTGACCCAATCACCAGGAGATGGTGAGTTCTAGTCCTGCCTTAGCATAAACATGGGCTCAGTGACTTTGGGCCAATCACCAGGCAATGGTGAGTTTTAGTTCCACCTTTAAACTTGAAAGTTTGGGGTTACTTTGGGCCAGTCCCCCTTTCTCAACCCAACCCAACCAACCTAAGAGAGTTGATATTGTTGTTGGGAAAAGAGGAGTAAGGAGTATTAGGTATATTCGCCGCCTTGAGTTATTTATAAAAATAATAAAGACAGATTTTAAAAAAATCTAAAAAAAGAGAAATCAGTCACAACTGTAGCTTCATAGCGAATGCCAGGGTTTGAAATATTCAAACGGCTATGTGGAAAGATTAGAAGAGTAATAACATTGCCGATGGCCACTAACAAATAAACTTTATTTGCTTCTTTAAACCAAATTTGCTACCTTAGGTTGACCTTTCTCTTCATGTTAAGACTGTTAATGTTATCTATAGTTCTTTCATTAAGTATGTGCGTGTGGGGGGAGAGAGATGCCTTCTATAGAATATTTAATATTCAGTGAGATGTAGGAAGGGATTAAATTGATTTGAAGTAACTACACTGTTTTCTGTCATTTTTCACTTGGATAACTCTTCCTGTCTGTGGATATTCACTTTCTCGTCCATTCTCCTAAAATGAACGAGAAAGTGAAATATCCTACTTTTAATCACTAATACCATTGAGATGGGTCTGACATTTACTTAAAAAAGTAATTTCTTCAACTTTTCAATGCTTCCTTATGCAAACGATATGTTCTTTCTCACTAAATTTCAGTGCTTCTCACTCATCTCTTCCCCAGTGTCGGTTTTCCTTTGTTACTAATTTTATTTAAGCCTCTGTAACTTTTTGCTAGGCTTGCACACTTTTTTTGCAGTTAAAGAAAAATAAATGACTGTGTATGCATTTTGGTCTTAATGGTATGTAGAACAAAATTCTTTCTTTAGAAACTAATTTACTTTAAGTGGCATTTTATGGCCGATATAAAAGTGGTCTTTTTTATAAGTAATCATCTATGTATGTGTTATATGAGAGCATGCTACATTTGGGGTATCGCCTGCCTCTATATTGTCTGAATTTTGTTTTTATCGTTGTTGCCTTAATAGAATATATTGGCTTGAAGCTTATCTGTTGTGACCCTCTGGATGTGTATTGTAGTTGTAACTATGCTCCTGAGGCAAGCATTTTATTTGCCAGATGCAGCCTCACATACAGTCAGTGAAACCATTCTTATAAGTGGGGTTAAACTGCTCTAATTGTATATTATGCTGGGTGAAGTGTATTAACTTTATATTGTGTTAGGTCTGTAAATTGCTACCATGATTATCAAATTGGCATGTAGCCTCAAGGGCTCCGTTCCTGTAAGGTTCTTTTAATTCAGAATCTGGCAATATCCACAGTGACCTTCTTCAAGGAAAAGAACATGGTCTACTGGAACCGATTGACTTCTTGTCACGTAGGTTTGACATCTGTGCAGAATTTATTAGAGAACATACTGTCACTCTGTTAAGAAGAACTGACTTCTGGCTATCTAAGGTTTCATGGGACTGGCTGAAAATCAATTCGCTCAGCTTTTTTCTTAAACAGCTATAGCAGACAAGGCAGGTTTTTTTATTTTATTTTCAGGGAAGTTTCTCTTCTCTACAAAACGTTAGGTGTTGGACCTTTTAATCACTTTTTAAATTGTTTATTAGTTTTCTTGCAATGAAATGGCTCAGGTGCAGAGGTGGGCTGCTGCCGGTTCGGACTGGTTCGGGCGAACCGGTTGTTACAATATGTGACGCCCACCTCTGCTCTTGTGCAACTCTAGGGCTGTTTTAGAAACCTCCATTGGAGGGGTACAGTTGATGTTAAAGTGTAGTCTGAATTCAATGTAATTAACTACGATTAATGCCAATTCTGGGAGAGCGCTTAACTGTTTTTAAGAAGCAGTAGTAAATATGGGAAGGGAAGGGATCTTATGTTTGTGTGAGTAACTCTCAATTTACACTTAGTAAAAGTGCATTATACTTCATTGTAGATTTACAACACCCTTAATATAAAGAATGCGTCACAATCCTTGCATTTTCTGTTTCATTCAAAAACACTGATGTGGTTAACAATATTTCCTTCCAGGATTGAGATTTATTACATATTATCAGCATCAGAATAAATAAAAATCAAGCAGTTTTAAAAATAAAATTAGCTTCGTCTACAATACTGTGAAAGTTCCTATTCTGAAATAGAACGGGAACTACCTTAATAAGGTTTTACCAGGACATTTATTGAAACAGAGTATGTAAATGAAGTACCTCAGTTTTTCTCAACCATGGCAACTTTAAGCTGGTTGGGCAATTCTGGGAGGTGAAATCCACCCATCTTAAAGTTGCGAAGGTTGAAAAACACTCAAATGCATGATTTAAGTCTACATGCAGGTGGCACCCGTAAGAACAATGAAAACTGTATTGTACAAGTAGTCCTCGCCTTACAACCGCAATTGAGCCCCAATTTTCCGTTGGTAAGCAAGGCAGTTGTTAAGCGAGTTTTGCCCCATTCTGTAATCTTTCTTCTACAGTTTGTAAGCGAACCACTGCAGTTGTTATGTTAGTAACACGATCTTAAGGGTATCCGGCTTTCCTCATTGACTTGGCTTATCAGAAGGTCGCAAAAGAGGATCGCATGACCCCAGGACATGGCGACTGTCATAAATACGCACCAACTGCCAAGCATCCAAATTTTGATCATGTGACTGTGAAGAAGTTGCAACAGTCATTAAGTGTGAGAAACGGTCTCAAGTCACTTTTTACAGTGCTGTTCGAACGGTCACTAAATGAATGGTTATTAATTCGAGGACTACCTGTGCTCTGGCAGTGCAAGCTGCTCCCCTTAAGTGGGTCTGCTGTGAACACTCAAAAGGAGTGAGTTTATAACCTAGGCCTGTTTTGTTGTTGTGAGGAAAGCAGGTTGATGTTGTGGCCCATCAGCTTCCGGCAGAGCTAGCAGCAGAGTCAGACAAGGAGGGTGAGGGGGAGCCTGGGTTGGCTTCGGAGCCTTTGGAAGGTTCTGATGAGGAAGCAGAATCAGAGGCAGAGGCAGAGCCAGGACCTTCTGTCCGCCCCCAGGTGGAGAGGCAGCTGCCTTTGGGACCTGAGCTGAGGGAGGGAGAGGAACAGATGGAGCCCATCCCAAATGCGCATATGGGTAGAGAGGAGAGGAGAGCAACGGAAAGTAATAAGCTGGCTCTCAGGGAAAAGAAGTCGTAGATGCTAGCCAGCCTCTCCCTGGCTGGGAAATAAATAGTAGGGGTTTGGGAGTGCCCTGTTGTCACAGACAACCATTTATTTTTGAGTGTACATCAATCAACTTGGATTCCTCTGCTAGAACCAGGTTTGTTGGGACTAATTGCTCTATATTTGAGGTGCCAACTGAGTCTCCTGCTAGGAAATAATAAGTAGTGAATTTGCCTCAGCCAGTGTGAACAGGGACTGTTTCTGCTTGGTTCAATCATTGAAGGACTTTTTTTATCTTGAGTACTCATGTGAACATAGACTGTTCGTGCCCCGTTTCAGAAGGGGGAAAGACCCTCATTTGTGACTAATTATTTTTGGTTCTATCTATCCAACGTGCATAAAGACTGTTCCTGCCATGTTTTAAAAAGGGAGTTGTTTTACTTGTGAGTAAGCGGTTTCTCATTGCTTGCAAAGGCTGAGTCAGAACAATTGATTCTCTGGACACCCAGGTATGGTGTCTTGGTTCTCTGGTCTGACCATTCTCCTTTTCCTTCACTTTTTTTTGCTAGGTCTGTTCCCAGTGCGGAAGGATCCAAGAATGCATTCCCAGGAAGGGGGTCACCTGGTAGGGGTCAAAAGACTAAAGTCTGTACCACACCTTCATCTGGTCATGCTGCATCTGTGAAGGATTCAAGCAGCAGATTGGCTGTTACAGACCTCACCTGGCCTGGTGCCACCGCCACCAAAATCACCACCATCACCTCCACCTACATACCTGCCGCTACACTTAACGTTAACAAGAAAACCCAGGGGCTCATTGATGGCCTCACTAAGTTTTTCACACCATCACCCGATGGTCGCAGATCACGAGGTGAAATAATTGACTTTTCAAAGCATTATCGTCCAAGGAAAATGGCCTCTCAGAAACCCTCCTGTACTTCTCATGTGTTGGCTACAGGTACCACACAAAAGCTAAAATCTTCTTCACTTCCGCCCCCAGCCCCCATCTCTGGTCAGAGCCCCGGTTCACAAAAACCCGGCACTTCCATCTCTTCTGGTTCTCCCCAGAGTTCCTCCGTTCAGCCGAGCGCACTCTCCTTTAGCGGCCTTCCTAATCACAGCCAGCTTTTTGATGGACTTTCTCATATTTATGCTGCTCAGGGACAGTCGCGCCCAAAGGGGCAGCCATGTTATGCCCCTCCCAAGCGTTGGCATCGTAAAGCAGCACGCTCTCCCGCGCCCGAGCCTAATCCTGCTTTCTGTGGAAAGGAAGAGATTAGCGATAGGTTGGTTTCTCCTCCCGCCACCACCGCTGGGTGGGCTGTGTCTAGAGGACATGCTTTCAAAGCAATTGCTGGCTTCGAGCAGACAACCTTCCTTAAAAAGCACGTGGTTCTAGGCAGATTAAAGTATAAAGTGACCCCTCAGATGGGGACCCCCTCACCAGGGAAGGGGAGCTTGGCAGACGGAAGAATTAAGCCTGATCAGGATGATGGTAAGCAACAGGTCCAAGCGCCCCATTAAACCTGCATCCCTTCCAGATCCCAAGTTCTTATTTTCTCACCTAGGTTTGTTCTTACTTCACTCTTATATCGAAGCAGTGAGCATTGACCTTGTAACTAACGCTGACTAACCCCGCCAAAGCGCTTTCCCAACTAATGTGTATCTCATCTCGTTTGTCCGTCTTGCGTCTGCTGTGGCTTTCACGTTCTCGTTTCCTCATGGTCTTGCTGGCGCTTTTTCTGGTTGCATTTCAGTAGCCGCTTCATCGCGTCTGATGCCCTTTCTGTGCTTACGGTCCTGTTTTGGCCTATGGTTAGGATCTCCATTTCGGCATTTCATCTTCCTCTCCTCCATTGCTTTTTTTTCCCCCATGAAAAACGCCACCCTGCTACACAAGCCTGAATGTACGATTGTGAAATTTATTCCTTCTGTTTGTTTGGGTTTTTTTTAAAACGTGAGGGGTGGGGGGGGAAACCCTGTATTCCTCTATTTCTAATCTACTTTTGATATTCTTTTTAAGATTAGGTTAATGCAACTACGTGATGCATTTTTGTATTTAGAATTTCACAGGGGGTAAGAAGCATGAAAAGTCTAATAAGCATTGTAACAGATGTAACAAAAGACCTTGGCAACATCTTTTAAATATTTGCCCAGAGTTTTTTTTTAATTGTCAAGGTTCTTAAAATTGATAGCTGTATTATCTCAATGGAAAATTCAAGGGTTTGAAAGCAGGAACTGTCCAGGAAGAGAAACAGGAGTTCCATTTTGTTAGTTTAAGGCACTTTTTGCCCTCATGTTGGTGAAGAAATTCTCTGCTGATTTTAAACAACAGGTACAGAAATCAAAATAAGCATCAAACAAGAAAATTCAGACCTGTTTGTGGTGGGAAGCAAGAACTTTGTTACAGAAGAAGATTTGAACATGTTTAAACAGGCTCAGGAACTGGCAATGGAGGTAAGCAGGAGGGCAGGTGTCAGGCATAATCTTCTAGTACAGGGGTCTCCAACCTTGGTCCCTTTAAGACTTGTGGACTTCAACTTCCAGAGTCCCTCAGCTCTGCTGGCTGAGGGACTCTGGGAGTTGAAGTCCACAAGTCTTAAAGGGACCAAGGTTGGAGACCCCTGTTCTAGTAAGCAGTAGTAGTAATTTTAATTGTATTTAATTTAATTTAATTGTTTGATTCTCCTTGAAATTTAACATTGGATGTGTATTTCTTCCAATTAAAACAACCTGGTTTTTAAAAACATAATTTTAAAAATGTCTTAGAAGTGGTTTAATTTTATTCTTTAATGTTTTTCTGCATTCTGATTTCAGAAATGTAAACTTGAAACATATAACTATGCAATATAACATTGACGAGAATTTTGTTGACAATGAGTTTTTCCCCAGCTAAGAAATATTCTCTTCTCTGGGCTGATATGTTATACGCCCAATTTTTAAGTGTGTTTTTTTTTTTGTTCGTTTCTAGTAATTGCTTTGTCTAAAACAACTTTTGTTCACTCATCTTAAAATTAGCCTGATTGTTTCTAATCAAGATCTCCTATCCTAGGCATTTTCTTATTTTCCGTTCAGTTTTCTTTTTCCGAATCTGAGCTTGAGTACAAAAATTAGAACAAACCTAGATACTTTTAAAAGAGAAGAATTATTTGCAGGTAGTCCTTGACTTACAACCATTCGTTTAGTGACCGTTCAAATTTACATATAGTGGCTCTGGAAAAAGTGACTTATGACTGTCACACTTGTGACCGCTGCAGCTTCCCCATGGTGGTCACATGATCAAAATTCAGGCGCTTGGCAACTGGCTCATATTTTTGACATGTGTCCTAACTCATGACTGTCCCAGGGTCGTGTGATCACCATTTACAATCTTCCCAGCTGGCTTCCAACAGGGAAAGTCAACGGGGAAAGCCAAATTCGCTTAGCACCCTCATGATTCACTGCACACAATGGCAGTGACCTGTTTAACAATCGTGGCGAAAAAAGGTCATAAATGGGACACAGCTCACTTAACAACTGTCTTGCTTGGCAATGTAAATTTTGGACTCAGTTGTGGTCGCAGGTTGAGGATCACTTGTATTAGAGCTAAGTAGCCTTGCTACATAGGTGTACCTAAGCTATTTGGCTGGGCTAAACATTTGCTCTCAGTCCTTGGATACCAAGGAGATTTCATGTTTCTGTTGGAGTGACCGCTGCCATTTTTAAGTTACAACCTGCAGCAAGGTATCTCCTAACTTTTCCCGATGATAGTAGTGAACTATCATCGGGAAAAAAAGTGTCTGAAATTGAAATATAGTGGGAGAAAAGGAATAGCCATTGTACACTGATACATTTTCTTAAAAACTGTCATTAATAGAAGATAGGTTGTAAAAACGGTGGAGAAGTAAATGGACGTTACCCTTCTGTGATAGAATTTGGAAAATATGAGATACAGACTTGGTACTCCTCACCTTATCCACATGAATATGCAAGGTAAGAGAACGTCCCTATATATAGGTATGCCATATATGCATTTACGGAGAACGGAAAGAAATTGTGATACATACCGTGTTGCGTTCAATATCGTCCCATTGCACCAATTATAGCTGCTACTATTTACAAGACGCCTCAGATTCAAAGACTAAGTGACAGTTGAATTCTGTCATATAAAACTGCTCCCGAAACCATATACGTTTGTTTCTAGTTCATTCATTGTCATTGAAATAATTTTTAAAATGAGTTTGATTCTGCCACCCCACCCAAAAAATCCAACAATAGGTATCAGATTATGATTCTGCTACTATCAGTTGACAAAATATGAACCAATACTTGTTCTGTAAGGACGATGGGCTCCAACCAGGGGTGGAATGCTACTAGGTCGTACCAGTTCAGGCGAACCAGTAGTAAAATAAAAGCTACCGGTTCGTTGGAACCGGTATTT
The DNA here is from genome assembly GCF_028640845.1 of Ahaetulla prasina. Lineage (NCBI taxonomy): Eukaryota > Metazoa > Chordata > Lepidosauria > Squamata > Colubridae > Ahaetulla > Ahaetulla prasina. Next base: position 1,629,021 of record NC_080544.1, on the reverse strand, counting down.
CCGACAATCAACTGTGCCGCGTGATTTATATTCACTAGAAAGCAGGAAATCCTTCTCCTAGATAATCTAAATCACACAGCACAGCTGTTCCCCCCCTCACTATTCTACTTACCTTCTCAAACCTTCTTTTTCTGCATGCAGCGTGTGTTTGGCGTGCACTGTGCATGCATACGCAGTGTGCATTTGGCACATACTGTTCATGTGTGTGTGCACAGTGCGTATTTGACACACAGCACGCATGCACAGGCAGCAAACCGGTGGCGGACTGGGGAGGATTTCACCACTGGCTCCAACTGAACTAATACAATATTTATAGGGAGTTGTGCAGTTGTAGCATTCCTTTGGGCTGTATATTATGAAAGGGGTTAGGGTTATCATCAGTGGAAGCAGCTCCTTTTATTCCCGGCATGGCAAATATCTGTTTTAATCTTTTCCTCCTGTCTCTTTCATTCATCTGGAAGAAATAAAGGTGACTTATAATTTGTTTAAAGCATTTCATACTGATACTCTGATTTTAAACTTCAACAGACTATCAAAGCTTTTCTTGTGTGAATTCTGTCTTAAATACATGAAAAGTAAAAATATCTTGCTAAGGCATGGAAAGAAGTGTGGCTGGTTTCATCCTCCAGCCAATGAGATCTACAGGAGGAAGGAGCTCTCCGTGTTTGAGGTAGGTGATATTCCATAGTCCTCAGTAAGTACCGTGGGTGGCTGAAGATTATAGATACCTATGCAATATTTTTGAGCTGTGTTTTCCTTGGATTATTAAGAGTGTATCCTAATAGGTTTATTGTACAGCGACATATAATTCTTAATATGGGCTGCATAAACAGGGCTGCATAAACAGGGCTGCATAATTTCTGGGCTGCATAAACAGAGGGATAGAATCAAGATCACGTGAAGTGTTAGTGCCACTTTATAATGCCTTGGTAAGGCCACACTTGGAATATTGCATCCAGTTTTGGTCGCCACGATGTAAAAAAGATGTTGAGACTCTAGAAAGAGTGCAGAGAAGAGCAAGAAAGATGATTAGAGGACTGGAGGCTAAAACATAAGAAGAACGGTTGCAGGAACTGGGTATGTCTAGTTTAATAAAAAGAAGGACTAGGGGAGACATGATAGCAGTGTTCCAATATCTCAGGGGTTGCCACAAAGAAGAGGGAGTCAAGCTATTCTCCAAAGCACCTGAGGGTAGAACAAGAAGCAATGGGTGGAAACTAATCAAGGAGAGAAGCAACTTAGAACTAAGGAGAAATTTCCTGACAGTTAGAACAATTAATAAGCGGAAGAACTTGCCTGCAGAAGTTGTGAATGCTCCAACACTGGAAATTTTTAAGAAAATGTTGGATAGCCATTTGTCTGAAATGGTGTAGAGTTTCCTGCCTGGGCAGGGGGTTGGACTAGAAGACCTCCAAGGTCCCTTTCAACTCTGTTATTATGTTACGTTATATTTCCAAATCTTCTGATCGTTCACATTGACTGTTTCCAGCAGAAAGACTTTTGCTGCTGTTATGGTTTGCTGCTTCCTTTCTTGGCTTACAGATTGGTTCATTAATATGAATGGTGAAGAGTTCATTGTTTATTCATAAATAACTTATCCCTTGTTGAGAAATGGATTGATAATGAACGTAAAGGTCGTTGTTTAGACTGACATCAGCCTACACATATCATTGGAATCCTTTGTACAATTGATGGGGTCATTTTTCAATGAAATAAGACAAGGGGTGGATGGGAAATGAGCTGGTGTTTGCCCTCCTACCTCCCAGTGGAACGGGCAACCTTAATTTATTTCAAGTAGATTTTAAAGCCCTTATACAATCAATCTATAACCCTTATTTAATCAGTGACTAGCAAAAATTGAAAAGAACAAAAAGTGAAGCAAATAAATACAATAATATATTAGCAACGAAGAATAAATCACAAAATATTACATTAACTCTTCTGTGACTGTGACTTGGGTGAAAAAGCTAAAACAGTAGGTGTAAAATAGAAATAAAAAACTGTATGTCCTACAGTTGATTAGTTAAGATGTATCAGACCAAAAGTAATATTTAAAACAAAAATAGGTATGCCATTAATATAACAAGATATAACAATTATATCTTGATTTCATCGCAACAACACAAAATTGATCTGTTGCACATATAATGAATAGTTTTAAATCCTGAAGGAGAAGGTTCATATAAAATTTATCTCAGTAAATTTAAATTTAAACACAGGTTCAGCTTGTTTACATCCTGGTGTGTTTGCTAAACAGTATTCAAAGCGTATTTTTTGGAATTTCTTAGATAATGACTCAGATCTGAAAGTCATGTATGTTGCTTTGACAGTTTAACTAATGGAAATGGAAAATTAAATCTCAAAAAAAGTGGAGATAAAGCTTTATTTCATGAGGTAATTAAGCTTGAAACCTGGCCATTTGAAATGTATAATTAATATGGATTTAGCCCTTTGCAAAAACTCTTGTGTTTTATAATAGGAAGTTTACCCCATGTCTCTGCATTAGAAGAAAAATGTTCTGTGAATGATTATAATTTAACTTACGTTGCACAGTGAGAAAAACAGTGATATAATCTTACATATCCTGGATCCCCATTTATTGTGTTGGCCTTACAGTGTTTTGGGGGTGAAATTTTAGGAAGTAGGAAGAAAGAATGGGCAGTGGTTGTTCAATCCTATGTCATTTCTGTTTTGTATTGGATGAGGGCCCCAAGGGAGTGGAAATCTGGAGATTTGGAGGTACCATGCCATTGTCCCTGTCCAAGCCTGGCTCGGACTTTCTGGGGACGAACTACCAAATACATAAAGCAAGAATTAAGTACAGGCAGTCCTTGACTTCATTTAGTGACCGTTCAAAGTTACAACGGCAGTGAAAAAAAGTGACTTGCGGCCATTTTTCAGATTTATGATCTTTGCTGTACCCCTGCAAGATCATGTGATCAAAATTCAGACGCCTGGCAACTGGTTCATATTTATGACCATTGCTATGTCCCAAGGTCCTGGGATCCCCTTTTGTGACCTTTGGACAAGGAAAGTCAAGGGGGAAACCAGATTCGCTGATCAACCGTGGTACTAACTGATCAACTGCAGTGGTTCACTTAACAACTGTGGCAAGAAAAGTCGTAAAATGGGGGCAAAACTCACTTAGCAACAGAAATTTTTGACCCAATTGTAGTCGTAAGTCAAGGACTGCCTATAGTTCTCTGTGTAGGGATTTATCTGAACTAGTTATGGGAACGAAGGCTTTGCTAGAGACTTCCTGAAGCCATGATGGCGAATCTATGGCCATCTTTCAGGGCACGTGAGCTGTCACCCAACTCAGCTGCGCATGCACGTGTGCCCCAGCTGGTGTTTGGTCCTCCGCTGTGCATGCGTGCAATTCAGGGGATCCACTTGGTCTTCAGAGCTCTCCTGCGCCCGCATGTGCATTTGGGCATGTGTGTGAGAGTACTTGCATGCAGTGCGCACATGCGTAGACAGCGTTTGCGCACATGCATTGTGTGTGCAAAAACCGTGCGCATGTGCAGATGGTGCAATTGCATGCGCAGCCCATGGGAGCCATGCGAAACCTGCATGCATGTGCAGATGGTGCAATTGCGTGCGCAGCATACAGGGAGCCGCGCAAAAGCAGCGCACATGCACAGATGGTGTGGTAGTATGCACACGGGTCCACGCGCAAAAGCCATGTGCAGATGGTGCACAGCACATGGGGGAGGAGCCGCACATTAGCATTGATAGCAAGTGCACGAAGCCCGTACCTGTTCAGCACTCAGTGAGTAAAAGGTTTGTCACCAGTGTCCTAAAGACTTCACAGCATAGGTCTGCATCTGGTGGCTGTCCTTAGAAAGTGGCATTTAAATTCTTACACCAGCTGATTATATTTGAAGAATGACCAGTTCATAGTAACTCGTCTCCACCTCAGAATACTGCGAAGTATTTTGTATATTCAGAGTTTTGAGCTGATGATTTATAAAGGGCTTTAGATGTTAGGGTAAGGGGCAAATGAAATGAATCAGAAGAGCTTTGTGATTCCTTAGAAATATTGGCGGCTCATTTCGAGCCTGCAAGGTTTTAGATACTACAGTTTGGTATTTCCCGCATTAATTTATGTATAAATAAGTTATGTATAAAATATATGTATGAATAAATAAATAAATATTTGGAGTTGTGACTTTGTATTGAGTGTAATTGATAGCAGCTTTGTGTCTTTTTAGGCCAGAAAGGCAGAATACAGTTGTCTAGAGAGTTAACTATATCACATTTAATATTTGTTTTGATTGGTAAGAAAAAAGAAGAATTAATTGCGATGGGGAAAATATTGTGAAGGTACCTGACAGTATATTTATAACAGTATTCTAACACTTCGGTTTTAAAATTGTAGTAGTAGATTAAAAAAGCAGTATCTTAAAACAATTTTTAGTTACCGAGTAATTGTTTGTTCATAATACCCACATCTATTTTAGCTTCTGTTTCTATTAATGCATTTTCCCCCTATTGTCATACTAATAATACTTTGTTATATTTTATAGAAACGCTTTTTTGTATTCTTACCTGGAATATATGTAAATCTTTATGGCTTACTGGTCCGTGGCCAAAATGTAAGCTATTAATATATAAGAGGGCAAAAATTCATACAAAAATGACAGAAGAATTTCCTAATTCTTAACAGATGTAAGAATGTATTTAGGATCAAGTAAATTTCAATCAGAGACCCAATTTAATATAATAATTAAGGCATCAGGCTAGAAACTGGAAGACCATGAGTTCCCAGCAAGTTCACCCTGGGCCAGTCACTCTCTCTCAGCCCTAGGAATCAGGCAATGACAAATCACTTCCAAAAACTTGCCAAGGAAACTGCAGGGACATGTCCAGAATCAAAAGGGACTTGAAGGCCCCCCAAATAAATAAATAAAATAACCAAACCCCAAAACAAATTCAATCTGTGCTGAACGAGTTTGGAGCTGCCATTGTACTGAACGTGGAAACATTTCTTTGTGTAATCTTATCATTTTGAATTCTATCTGAAAGCCACTCTCAAACGTGCCAAATTAGATTCCTAATTTGCAGATGTGATGGTAGAGAAAGTGAGAGTAATGTTATTTTCTACTTTTTTTGCACAACCCCTCAAGGCTGTTAAACTTATTAAAGCTTAACCTAGCTTAAATAATGTGCCCTTGGAGTTGATGTCTAATTAGAGAAAATGAACAAAAATAGCAAAATTTGGATTATCTTATGTACATTTCATCTGAGGAATGGCACAGATAGTTCTTGTAGAGTTGCGTTGAGTTGCTGCTATGCTAAGATACTGATGTGAAAATTCTCTCCTCCGTAGGTTGATGGGAATATCAGCAAGATTTATTGTCAAAACCTTTGCTTGTTAGCAAAGCTCTTTCTTGACCACAAAACCTTATACTATGATGTTGAGCCATTCCTTTTCTATGTTCTCACCAAGAATGATGAGAAAGGGTGCCACTTAGTTGGATACTTCTCGAAGGTAAAAGTTTGATCTTACCATTACCAGAGTGTCTTGCTTTTATGCAGAATGTTGGTTGGGAAACAGCATTTCAAATGGGAAGGAACACTTTTTTTTTCTGTTTGAAAAGAATGATGCCATTATCTTTTTTAAAAGTGTTCTGAAGACATTGGATTTAGGTCAAAAATACAGGGCGCAGATCCTTTAAATCGCCCATGTTTGAAGCAGAACCTGACAGTATAATAATAGTTGTTCAGAGGAGGTGCTGCCTTCAGCCATTTAAGTCTGCCTTACTTGAGTTGCATAGTTCATATAGTTTGTCACTTGCATATAGTGTATTCAGTCTGTACTTCCCTCATTCATTACCTGGAAGAAACGGGATAAAATTATTTTTTAAAAAATTAAGTAACTGAATTTCGCAATCCTAGAATCTCAGACCAGATTTAAGGCTATGTTTTGTGAAGTCTAGCTCCTCAAAACCCAAGAACTGCTATGGATCCATGTGTCAGAGTTCCAAGTAACATCCCCAACGAAATCAAACTCCGAGGCTTGAAGTTCCTTAAAGTTAACTTTTATTAGAGATGTCATATTGGCACATCTGGGAAAACCTGAATCTGAGAGTTTCTGAGTTTTCTACACCCAAAAGAAAGTTCAAGACCTTGCCCCTCACCCACATGCCCACTATACACCCAATCAGGTAGTACCCAGAACAGAAGATACCTCCTCATTCTTTTCAACACAGCTGCAGGGCACAATGGCCTTGACTTTCTAGAAAGAATTTATATTTTGACTACGTGTCTTCTTCACTCTATACAATCCCCCCTCCCAATTTCCACAGTAGCTTTTGTGGCAGGCCTGAAGGCTCAAAGGTTGAAAGATGGCTTCCAGGTCTGACACCATGATCAGAAATGATATTTTTGCCACCGTCTGCCTATTTACGCCTCCCTTTTCCAGCCTCCCACCCATGTTCTTCTTTCTTTCAGGCTCAGATGAAGAAGATGCAGTGTGTGGGACCAGCAAAGTTGCCCCAGATTATCCCTGGTCCGGCATTGCCTTACGAAGTGTCTGAGCCTTACTCTATTGCTAAAGGAGTCCTGCTGTGAGTTGACCCATAGCTGTTTGTTGCTTAGATTTGTAGTTAGCAGGATGGGTTAAACAGAGGGAGGGAGTTATCTTCTAGCACTCTTCTTCATCTGTTTGCTGACTGGCCAGGAGTGACCACGGGGGGAGGGCCCAAAAAGTCAAGATGTCAGCCACGACCGTGTGATTGAAGTGCGTAGAAAAGGATGGGACTTCGATCGCACAAGCACTGGCGCTTCTTGACTTCTTGGGCCTCTTCTCATACGGCCCCTCTCAAAGATTATTTCTTTTCTTTTTCTTTTTAAATTTCATTAAGTGTTTGCGCTCCCTTGCTCTACCTGAAAACATTCCAGGGTGTTTCATAGAATAGTACAAAGGAGATACATGTTTACGTGGCAGAATAGCAAAAGACTGAATTATGTCAGTTTCAAGGATTTCTGAATCGAGAAGTGCTAAAAATAAGGAATAAGTCGTCACAATATGAGATTCCTGCCAGCGGTTAGGCTGAAAGATATCAGCAGTTGCTTAGCAGGAGATGCTTGGTGAGAATAAAACAGGCCGAATGTTACAAAAATGAGGAGGGCATCATACTTTGCCCAAAATGGTGTCTTCTCAATAGCAGAAAAGACACATGGACCAAGGTGGTTGAACGTAAAATTTTTATGTGATATTTTCTATCAAGTCCCTGATACAAAAAGGGGACTTCAAGAGAGGACCAGCTGTTGGTGTACAAAGGTGCAGAAACATAAATACAGGTAGTCCTTGACTTACGACTATTCATTTAGTGACCACTCAAAAGTTACAGCAGCACTGAAAAAAGGGACTTGCAACTCAGTGGTGGGTTGCTACCGTTTGCACCGGATCGGGCGAACCGGTAGTGGCAGCGGCAGGAGGCTCCACCACCCACCCGGACGCTTCTGCGCATGCACAAGCTGGTAGCGACAAGATTTGGAACCCGCCCCTGTTGCAACTGGTCCTCGCACTTTACAACTGTCACACAGTCTCCATGGTCATGCGATTAAAAATTGGGCACCTAGTAGCTGGCATGTAAAGGTCGCAGTGCCCCAGGGTCATGTGAGACCTTCCTCAGTTGTCTTCTGGCAAGCAAAGTCGGGGGGGGGGGAGAGCAGGATTTATCCAATCGCCACTCCCGTTCATTTAACAATTGCTATGATTCACTTAATAACCATGGCAAAACGGATCATACAATGGGGTGCACCTCACTTAACCAACTGCCTTGCTCAACAGTCTCAGTTTTGGTCCTAAGTCAAGGATTACCTGTAATAAAACCAGCCATTCTTGCTGTGAAAATCAGTGTGATCCCTACAACTTAAAATGCACTGCAGCTTGGTGCCTCTTAATACTTTCAAAAGAAGGGCGCTTGTCTTGAAGACCTCCAAGATCCCTTCCAACTCTTAATTCAGAGTCATTGTGGACACCTTCACGGTGGTGCTAAGAGGTGGTCGGGCTACGTATTGTAGCCCCGTCAAAAGCTGCAGTACGAGTCTCAACTCTTCTGCACTGGATGAGTCACGGCAGTTTAACCCATCTTGCTGGCTACTGATTTAAGCAACAGCTCCATAGGATTCAGGGCATCTTAGGCTTCTCTGCTCATCCCAGGCACTTCAACCTTCCATCTGGATTTGCCCCTAAAAGGAGAGGGAAAAATGTGGCTTATATGAAGGGTAAGTTGTAAGTAAGCACAGACGATGACATTGTACGTAATTGTTCCTCATTTGTAGGATGCACCTATTAAGACCCTGGCCGCAGGTGCCAATTTTTTGGCTTTGTGGAACTCGACTCAATTTAGCTTTGTATCTGGTCTTAACTTGATCCGTTTCTTAAAACTCTTCATTTGAAATGGAAATGTAACCTGGCAGTGATGGCATTCTCTCCCAATGTTTTTATATTTGCTTTCCCGATGAAGCGTGGTATAGCTGACACACGATCACTTTGATTGCGTTTCAATATGTGCACATCAGTTTTTCCTCTTTCAATGAAAATACTTGAGTCCTGTCATACTGTATTTGCTAATAAAGGCAAATGGAAATACTACTCCTAATAATAACAATGGTGTAAATTAATAATTAATTGATAATAAATGATAAAGGCGCAAATTAAAGATTGGGTTTATAAATTACGGGCTCCTTTTTCCTGAGTTATGTGCGAAAAAACCCCTGCCCCAATTTCTCATGATGTCCATCGCAGGAGGAAGCTGTGACTGTGTTCCAATATGCACTGAAAAAAATTACATTGGAATGGGGGGAAAAATGGCACTACGGGTAGGTAAAAGTGCCTGTGGCAGCAGTGTGCCTTCAGATGTTGTTCTTGGTATTCAAAGCATTGCCTGGCATTCTTCTTCTTCTTCTTTTTTAAAATAGTATTTCAATTGAAAACTAGAAGCTGGCATACTTCTCTAACCATTTTTATTTACATAAATGCCTCTGGGCCTCAAGATTTGCTAGAAAAAGAAGTATTAGAAAACTGCAGCCCAGTGCCTGGTTTAGGAGTGTATCCAGTTGATCCACTAAGATTAAGAGCCATGGTGGCGCAGTGGTTAGAAGGCAGTATAGCTGCCTGCAATTTGGCAGTTCGAATCTCACCCGGCTCAAAGTTGACTCAGCCTTCCATCCTTCCAAGGTGGGTAAAATGAGGACCCAGATTGTTGGGGGCAAGAGGCTGACTCTGTAAACCGCTTAGAGAGGGCTGTAAAAGGCATTGTGAAGTAGTATATAAGTCTAAGGGCTATTGCTATTGCTGTCCAGAATTGGGGGGGAAGATACCGATAAGCAAGATAGCAGAAGGGCTGGGCCAAGAAACTCCAACCTTAGCAACTTCACGACTTGTGGATTTCAACCCACAGAATTCCTCAGCCAGGCATGCTGGGAGTTGAAATCTTGAAGTTGCCATTTTTGGAGACCCCTGCACTAACCAAAAAATGAACTCCTGCCTCAAAATATGGGATTGGGAATTTAGCCTACCCATTGCTATAATGTCCTCCTGGCTGACCTCCATGAGGTGACCAGCAGCTGCAATTCCAAAACATGCATTTCGTTTCAACAGAGGAGGTTTTAATTAGGAGTCAGGTGTTCTTTTCCCGTCTTCCACTGAGTGGTTCATCTCTGAGATGATGCACCAGACACTCCGAAAGCCCAGCACCAAAAGCCCCCCCATCACAATGAAGGGACAAAAGCTGCAAGCAGTGGACCAGTTTACATACCTTTGCAGCACCCTCTCCCAGGCAGTGACAGTTGACATCGAGGTCAACTGCAGAATCGCCAAGGCAAGCTCTGCTTTCAGCGGACTACTGACCAACTTGTGGGACCGCTGTGGAATAAGCCTTGCTACAAAGCTCAAAGTCTACCGAGCAGTAGTGCTAACTACCCTGATGTATGCCAGTGAGACTTGGACTGTATACAGGAGGCACGCTAGCCAACTGAACCACTTCCACACAACCTGCCTCCGCAGAGTTCTGAGGATCCAGTGGCAGGACAAGGTGCCAGACAAAGAAGTCCCAGACATGCTGGGCAGGCCATGTTGCAAGGAAGTCAGACCACCGCATCCTCTATGGTGAGCTGTCTCAAGAAAAGGGATAGCACGGGGGACAAAGGAAGTGATACAAAGACACGTTGAAAGCCTCCTTCAAGTCCCTGGATATTGACACCACCTCTTGGGAAACCCTGGCACAAGATCGATCGACATGGTGCACGTTGATCCACCAAGGCTGTCAAACATCTGAGGACAGAAGAACAACCACCAAGAGTAGCAAGCATACCGCAAAGCCAGAGCTGCAAATGCTGCAACAATGGTGCCCACACATGTCTGCCCAACTTGTGGCAGAACAGGCCGTGCCCATATAGGCCTTACCAGCCACCTTTAGACACACCATGGACAGCCCACAACCCACTAGATGTCAGGGTCCTCTTTGAACATGATGGATGAACATCATCATCTCTCAGAAACAAAAATGGTGTGTGGGCCACTTTTCTTTCTTCCAAAACCCGTCACCCACCCAATTTTGCACAACTTCTTGAGTCCTGAGTAAGATCACCCAAACACATTAAGGTCTCTTTGGGGTTACCTAGAGTCGTCCTCCCGCAATTGCTTTTGGCACTGAGTTCTGTAGCCCTGCATTAGAATTAGAATTAGAATTTATTTATGGGCCAAGTGTGATTAGACACACAAGGAATTTGTCTCCTGCACATAATTCTCAGTGTACATACAACAATAATGATGGATCATTATCGTAGTCATTGTAAAAATACATTCATACATTATTCCTCACACATGAATGAAACAGCATAAAGCAAAAAAAGGCACAGACCAGAAATTACTGAATATCTTCTTTGCTTTTTCTGCATTTCTCAACCTCAAAAACTGAAACCAGCTCCCAGAATTTCTCAGCCAGCATGCTGGCTGAGGAATTCTGGGAGTTGAAAGTCCACATAAGGAGAAATGCTAGATGTTCTGCTTTCCAAATTCCTCCCCTTTTCTTTTGCTTGGCTGCTTCCAGCTTCTTCTCTCAATTGTTAGAAGTCTGACTGAAGGACCATCTGTTCACTAGAATAAATAGATTCTTAACATCTGATTAAAAAAAAAAAATCCTGAGCGAACCTTAATGAAATATAGTTTGCTTGCTATCTATTCACAACTACCAGTTTATTCAAGAGGTTTTTGATTTGCATTTTGTCGGCTTCGGAGTACACCAGATAGATTCTCTGGGCACCTTTGTTCCATCGTTTACATTAATTAATTTATTTCTTTACTATTTTCATTCCTTTTAAAATATGAGAGTCTAATGGCCATTTTGTTTTACTGATTCTGAGTATTTTATGTGCATTTTATATATCGGAGGTCTTCAAACTTGGCAGCTTTAAGACTTGTGAACTTCAACTCCCAGAATTCTCCAGCCATCTGTCAGTAAAATCTCAGAATTCTGGGAGTTGAAGTCCACAAGTCTTAAAGCTGCCAAGTTTGGGGACCCTGATACAGATCTACATTTACAAGGAATTTTCGACTTAGAACAGTTCATTTAGTAACTGTTCACAATTACAATAGCATGGCACTGGAAAATGTGACTTATGACCATTTTTCACACTTACGACCGTTGGAGCATTCCCATGGTCACATGATCAAAATTCGGACACATGGCAACCGGTTCATATTTATGACAGTTGCAGAGTCCTGGAGTCATGTGATCAACTTTTGCTACCTTCTTACAAGCGAAAGTCAATGAGGAAGCCAGATTCATTTAACAACCCTATTACTAACTTAGTAACTGCAGTGATTCACTTAACAACTGTGGCTTGAAAGGTCATAAAATGGGGCAAAATTCACTTAACAAGACTTGTGGACTTCAATAACAGAAATATTGGGCTCAATTGTGGTCGTAAGTTGATGACTGACCCTCTCTCTCTCTCTCTCTCTCTCTCTCTCTCTCTCTCTCTATCTATCTATCTAATTAAATGGATAATGAACAATAAAGAAGCGAAAGTCCATTTATGGTTAAGATATTGGGGAGGGTGGGGGTGGAAATAAAAAATGATCTCAAGTATAATATAAAGATTAAAGTTCCCTCTGAATTGAACTCAGCTATACTCCAAGTGACCACTGACCTCTCCATGTAGCTTTTCTTGGTGACAATGCAGAAGGGCTCTGCTTGGTCTTCGTGGGTAGTTTTACAATTTCCTATTCTACTCTACAGCCCTGGGATTTCCTTCATTCAAGTATTCACCAAGATTGTTTGTAAGTAAGAGCCAATAGCTTCCATGCTTTCCTTTAGAGCAATCTTGGTCTATTTCCCCAAGAGCCAATTTCTGCCTTACTGCTGTCATTGTTCAATTAAAACAACATCATGTGCTGTAATGAGCACCAACCAGCCATTTACTCGCTCACTCAAAGTTCTTCACTTTGTAGAAATAATGGGCTATTTCCCATTGATGAGAAAGAGCAGACATATGAGCGATCAGTTATGCACACTAGGCAAATACTGATGTGTGTGTGTGTGTGTTAAAAAAATCAAGATGGCTGTTCTGCCTGCCATCTTGGTTATTTTGATCACACTGTAGATGCCTCTGTGAGAGCAAGTCCCATGGATGGTGTCATTCTCTTCATTCCCCCATTCAACATTCAATCTCTCGCTGTATTTCGGCTGCTGTATCGCATGACTGACATCGCAGGATGAAAAAGAGGTTAGAAGAGAAGGCCTCCTTACTTGGTTGGCATGGTTGACTTTCGGGCATATTTATTTATTAGGTGGGCCAATTAAAAAACCTTGTTGACACTTTTTAGATTTTCTTATTGTTTTTGGTTGTTCACTTTTTTATTTTGAACACAAAAACATTGGTGTTTTGGAGCACTTGCCTGGTATAAAAATATTGCAAGAAAACATGTAAGTGCCAGGAATGTCGCTTAAATGTGAAATGCCACATGAGTCAGATTTCACTAAGGGCCTCATTCAGGACAACGCCAAAAATATATTTTGTTAGGCTCTGTCCTCTTGGCAGAAGAAGGACTCATGAGCCAATTATTTCAGTGAACGATGTGAACAAAGTTCTTAAGAGGATCAGATGCTACGTAGATCTCTGAAAGTAATTATGCTAAGTGGCTTGAAGATTTCCTTTAGACACTGAATTCATAAAATTGTAGATGGGAAGAGATAGCTATTGAAAAGCGAACCAATAATACTGTGCCAGAAAAGGACCAGGCCTGCATAAGTACAAATTTATATCAGGCACAGTTGTGAGTTCGTTCTATTGATTCCTTTTGTGTAAGAAAAGATAGTAAATGATTCTAGATTGGGGATGATGGATAACTTTCCTGGATTGAGGGCTACCATTATTTTTTTCCTGAGTGGCCGTTTGGTAGGTTGTAGATTGTCATCAAAGGAGGGAGTGATGCAGATGGCTCTGCCATCATCCTGTGGGTGGATGGAGAGAGGGAATGAGGGCTTTGGAGTCCCATCCCCCACTCCCCTTTGTTTTTGTACTTTACTCTGAGAGACATAATTCCCAACATTCAGAGGTTTTGCCACTGAATTTCATGGATGGCATCTCAGGAGCTGCAAATAGGATGTTGGGATCCATGTGCAGCCGGAGAGTTGTCCACTCCTATTTCCGAAGGACCATGGAGGTAGCCTGTCATCTCATAAGCTCCATTTTGCTTTCCTGGTTTTCCTCCTATGCCACACTGACAGATCTCCATAAAAATGTGGTAAACTTCTCACCCACCACAGTGACTCAAGCTCCCCTCCCCTTTCTGGTTCTAGAAGACTCCAGGTGGCAAACTTCATGGCTTTGGTTTACTAGTAAGATATTCCCTTGAACCAACCTTTTTTGCCCTGGCTTCAATCATATGGTAAGGACAAGGGTGTCTTAGCACCACGGAAGGTTCCCTCCCGTAGACAGACCTCTCTAAAAAGATCTTTCTCAACACATGTGAACCGCTGACCAGTCACAGGAAGTGTCCTCCTTACATTTTTGGAGGAATTTTTATTTGTCTGACCTTGGGTGATGTTCCAGGCAAAACTGGTATGCTTAAGATTCCAGAGTATAACTATTGTAGATAAACAGTTGTGCCAGGCAATGTTGGCTGATGAAATAAAAATGGAAAACAGTCGTTTTGATATACATGGCTTTTGATCCACCCTATATGAATGAACGCTTGCGGGTTACCTTTTTTGCATAATTCCTATGGGGGAAAAATGGAGAAGGGTAAATATCCATCTTCTCCCCCCTTTTTAATTTGATCACAGTTCCTTTTGGATTCCCCCCCCCCCTCCAGGTTATTCATTCATAAAACACGGGATCTTTTGAGTTTTGGTTTACTTTGCCTTGTCTGCTTTCTGAGGCATAGCGTAATCTCAGTTTTGTTCAAAGAACAAAATGTTCAAAGATGAACGCGGGGTGGGGAGGCAAAAGCAGCCCCTTCACAATATTTTCAGCTGTCTCCCCTGTTTCCTCTTTTCCAGGAAAAGCTCTGCCAGCAGAAGTATAACGTCTCCTGCATCATGATCATGCCCCAGTACCAAAGGCAAGGATTTGGGAGGTTCCTCATCGATTTCAGTAAGTGAAGGGCTGCCTTTCCATTCCTTTGAATTTGGGAAATGGATATTGCAGTGGGAAACCAGCGAGAGCAACGGTGCTCTTCTGTGCATAGATAATGGGCTTTCTGTACCCAACTGCATCTGGGCAGAATAAGTCCATTAAAAGAACCATCTAATCCTGTGATATACCTGAAGCAGCAGACTCCTTCTCCATTCGCAGGGCTATTAGCTCTCAGTATTGTTAGATTGAACAAATTGTCTAAATTGCATTCCTTTTGCATTGTTCATTAATACTGTGAGAAGCCGTGATTTGTCATTAAAGTAAGAAGGTAATTTAGGGCCTTCTTCAGTTCCTAGATTTCTTTTTAGTGCAAAGTGTACTTTAGTTGAGCAGTACTTAAAACGGAGCATAATGTTTTAGGCTTTTGTTCCTTTCAAAAACATAATTGTCTCCAGTCTGAAAGAGACAATACTTCTTGGAGCATGCTGTAAAAAATGGTATATCCTGATTTTAATTTTTTTTCTAAATCACGCACTTAGGCAGCCGGCGTATTTTGAAGCTCAAAT
This sequence comes from Ahaetulla prasina, assembly GCF_028640845.1. Lineage (NCBI taxonomy): Eukaryota > Metazoa > Chordata > Lepidosauria > Squamata > Colubridae > Ahaetulla > Ahaetulla prasina. The sequence goes on along the minus strand of NC_080544.1, from coordinate 1,613,857 downwards.
TATTACCTCTACTGCTTCTGTAGAGTTTTTATCTAAAGGCAGGAAAACAAAATGTAGCCAATAAACCAAGACTAAATGTTCAAACTAGGGGTGTCAAACTCAATTTCATTGAGGGCCGCACCAGGGGTGTGTTTGACCTTGGGGGGCCAGGGTGGGCGTGGCCAGCTTGACCTCACTCATGTCAGGGGTTCCTGTGGTGGCCCAAGCATTCTGCCAGTGAAAACGGGCTCCCGAGCTCTGTTTTCGGCTGGTATAGCTTCATGCAACTCTCTGCCAGTGAAAACGGAGCTCAGGAGGGTGGCCCGCAGCCCTTGCGAATTCCATTTTCGGCTGCGATGGACTCCTGCAACCCACTGCCAGGGAAAACAGAGCTGAAGAGAGTCGCCTGCAGCCCTCCCTGAGCTTCATTTTCACTGGCAGAGGCACCACGGGCTGGTCTTTTGCTGGTTCCAGGGCGGCCCTGTGGGCCAGATCTAAACACCCCTGGTTTAAACCATGCAGTTAAAAAACAAACAGTAGTAGATGCAAGCATTTCATATTGACTAGTCACCACCAAACTTACAATAACACAGTTAAAAGCGACATAGGGTCTAGCGAGAGCGTTATTTAAACATATGACATATGTAGAGACCAGCCCATGACCAACTTTACACCCACGGAAAGCGTAGAGTTGTTTCTGCACACACGCAAAGGAGGTTTCAATCGATTGATGACAACCGCTTCGGCGAAAGGTAGAACACCAGAGTTCCTGTGGCGCAGCAAAACTTTGAACACAGTGTTTGAATTGACTTGGTGACCCGTAGCTAGTATATGTCTCGCGATAGCAGAAGAAGGCATTTTTGTGGCCATAGTTTGCAATTTAGATTAAAGGTTGTGTTGTCACTAAGAAAGGACAAAGACAGTGTCTGTTCATGCATTTTATTCTCAGGCGGCAGATGGCACAGGTGGAATACTGTCATCCATAGTGTACGTAATGCAGGTCAGAATGTAACTTCAGAAAGGGATGTTCCAGGTGCCAGGAAGGAGACTCAGGTGGGGAGATAATAGCAATAGTGTACGTAATGCAGGTCAGAATGTAACTTCAGAAAGGGATGTTCCAGGTGCCAGGAAGGAGGCTCAGGTGGGGAGATGGGCAGAGTTCCAGGCAGAGGCAAGATCTTCCAAGGGAGCTATGGTCCCGTCCAGAGGTGGGTGTCACATAATGTAAGCGCTCCATGGCATAGGGCCGGGTTACTTACGGGACCGCCTGCTGCTACCGAATACCTCTCACAGACCCGTGCGCTCTCACAGAGAGGGACTCCTCAGGGTGCCGTCGGCGCGACAGTGTCGTCTGGCGACACCCAGGGGAAGGGCCTTCTCTGTGGGGGCTCCCGCCCTCTGGAACGAACTCCCCCCAGGACTTCGTCAACTTCCGGACCTCCGAACCTTTCGCCGCGAGCTTAAAACCCACTTATTCATCTGCGCTGGACTGGGTTAGTTTTTTAAGTTTATGGGTTTTAATGGGTTTTAGTCTTAAATTTTAATCGTGGCCAATTTAATAAGTTTTTTAACTGTATTTTAATTGTATTTATAGTGTATTGTGTATTTTTACTTGGCTGTGAACCGCCCTGAGTCCTTCGGGAGAAGGGCGGTATACAAATTTAAATAATAAAAAAATAAATAAATAAAAATAACAACTGGTTTGCCCAGCACCGAGAATATGAGTGTGGATGCGGCTTCAAAAACACGGCAACTATATAGGACAGGATAGTGCCTGGGAAGGTGGACAGGCCCAGCCACTTGTCAGAACTACCGGTTTGCCTTAGCTGGTCCGAACCGGCAGCAGCCCACCTCTAGTCCCGTCCCTTCCTGTCCCCCTGCCCATCCATCGTAGCATAAAACAAAACCTCTACAGTTCGCTTAGTGACTGTTCAAAGTGATAACAGCACTGAAAAAAGTAACATGACGGTTTTTCATGGTTACAACCTTCATAGCATCCCCATGGCCACGCAATCAAAATTAAGATGCTTGCCAACTGGTTCATACTTATGACCGTTGCTGTGTCCCAGGGTCATCTTATCACCTTCTGTGACCTTTTTTCATTGTTCTTCTCAATTAGCAACTTTTTAGTATTCTTTAATTCTTAAGCTCCAGCTCCTCAGGCGTCTTCAGAGAAAGGAGAAGCTTACAGTCGCAAAGCAACTTCTTTTTTTTCTCTTACCTTTTGATTTGGTGCTGCTACAAGGGTGCTGATAAGGTAACTTTATGACTGATCCTCCCATCCTGCGATCCCATGACTGCCATTCGCGCACTTCACACTTCCAACTTCCAACAAGCAGTAATGGAGAAGCCAGCAATAAAAATCACATGATATACATGTCCGAAGATAATTTTACAGGATCCAATCTGGGTCAGTCACCGGGACCAGAGTTTTAGTCTTCCAAGCTTTTGAACTCAAGTTGGAGCTCATCCTCAGGGAACTTCTCTGTACCAGAATGCGTTATTTGAGCTATTCCCGTGATGGCGAACCTATGGCACGCATGTGGGCATGTGCGCTGTCACTGTTGCCAGCTGTTTTTCTGGTTTCCGGAGCACCAATGCATGCCGGCCAGCTGGTCTTTGCGGGTCATGGAGCACTGGAAAACGGCCTGAAAGCAGCCTGAAAAACGGGCAACACCAGTCAAAAAACAGGCAGGCACGCACCGGCTCGGGCGTGTGCGAGGACCAGCTGGCTGGCGCGCATGCACAAGCCAGAAACCCGAAGACCAGCTGCCCAGCGGGCATGGTCTTCGGGTTTCCAGCACTCCGGCATGTGCATTCCGGTTTGGGCACTCGGTGTCGAAAAGGTTTGCCATCACTGAGCTATTCCATACGTAGTATTTATGTGGTGCCTGGTTCTGTGTGGCTCCCTAGCTGTTGATTGGGATATTGATGGGCGGCCACTAAGTCATTCGCTGTTGTTTCCTTTTGCTGCCAAGTCCTCAGTTCCTAAGTACTTGATAAGCTGATCATAAATCAACAGGTAAGATAACCAAGGAAGTGGTTGAAACCTGGGAAATGGAGTTAACAGGAGTGCTGATTTACCACCAGCTTATCTTAGGAGACAACAATAGCCAGTCTGCTGGCCATCAACACATCAGTCAACCAATTGGAAGAGTAGAATAGAATTCTTTATTGGCCAAGTGTGATTGGAATTTGTCTTTGGTGCATAAGCTCTCAGTGTACATAAAAAGACAAGATACATTCGTCAAGAATCATAAGGTACAACAGTTAATGATAGTCCTAGCGTACAAATAAGCAATCAAATCATATTAGGAAACAGTCAATATAAATCATAAGGATACCATCAGCAAGGTTACAGTCATACAGTCATAAGTGGGAGGAGATGGGTGATAGGAACGATGAGAAGATTAATAGTAGTGCAAACTATTAGTAAATAGTTTGTCAGTGTTGAGGGAATTATTTGTTTAGCAGAGTGATGGCGTTCGGGGAAAAAACTATTCTTGTGTCTAGGTGTTCTGGTGTGCAGTGCCCTATAGTGTCGTTTTGAGGGTAGGAGTTGAAACGTTTTATGTCCAGGATGCGAGGAAGGCATCACAAATCACAAGTTATAGGAATAGCAATAGACTTATATACCGCTTCACAGTGCTTTACAGCCCCCTCTAAGCAGTTTACAGAGTCAGCTTCTTGCCCCCAACAATCTGGGTCTTCATTTTACCTACTTCAGAAAGGTGGAAGGCTGAGTCAACCTGGACCCTGGTGGGATTCGAACTGCCAAATTGCAGACAACCAGTAGTCAGCAGAAGTGGCCTGCAGTACTGCACTCTAGCCACTGCGCCACTGAGGCTCATAGTTGTGAGTCATGATGTCTCACTTAACACCCATGTTGGTGAGCAACAGATTGGCTGGCCTTTATTGCAGTCATTAAACAAGGACTACCTGTACTGCAGTTGATACTAATATATTACTTGGGTTTTGAAAATTATTTGTAGCCTTTAAAATTGTATTTCATTATTTTAATAAATATTGAAAGCTCTAGCTCTTTCTGCTGCTTGTAAATTTCCTGTTCACTTCATGTTTTATCTTTCTGATTTTTTTTCTCCTTTTTTCTTTCATCTATCTTATTTTCTCCCCCCATCCTCTCCCACAAATGCTTAATTCAAGTCACATTTAATCACATTTTTAAAAAAAAGAAACTTGACATTTCTGGCACTTTAGAGTTTCTTCTCCGTGATCTGTGTTGTCAAAATTGAAATTGGGAAGAAGATAGATATAAGTAGGAAGGTTTTTTTTTTGCATTAGCGGTGATCATGAAAAAGAGATATTGCTAATCACTTTCTTTCAGAATATTCATGTCTGACATTTTAGAAATTACAGAAGGGACTTGAGTGCTGCTAGAAAATTTTAAAAAAAAATCTTTTTCAAAAGCCTGCCTCCTCTTTCTAAATTGGAACCCAGCAGGGAACATCGTCAGAGAGTATTCAGGAACTGAATCAAAACGACGGCTGACATTTCTCTTCTGATGAAAAAGGTGATGTGTAAAATGCAAAATATAAATTGGGAGATACGGTGTCTAATTCTGATGAACCAGCTTACCTGTTGCTTCATCAAACTCAGGGCGAAGTAACAGCTGCTTCCTGGTCTCAGGAATGTTTTTATGAAGAAGTGTATTTTGATTTCTTAACATCATGGATGGGCTTTCAGATGTTGGAGATGAGCAGGTGGTGTCCAACATATCATCAGTTTGGGGTCCCTGCGCCTCCTTAAGAGTCCTAAATCCAGCTCTCCTTAAAGTCCATTGATAATTCAAAAGTACTACAAGTTTATTTCATGCTACCTATACCAAAGCATCGGAAATAGTAACATTTGAGGCGAATTGGTGACAGATAGTCCCAATTTTCCTCAAATGTTACTATTTCAGATTCTTTGATATAGGTAGCATGAAATAAACTTGTAATTTTGAATTCTATCCTCCTTGCAGGAGGCTTTCACAGCCAAAAATGGAGCTCGGGAACCCGTTTTCACTGGCAGAGCACTCGGCCTCCACAGGTGCCCCTGACACAAGTGATATTGAGCTGGCTATGCCCCCATGCCCACCCCCCGGCCCCCCCAAGGTCAAAAACACAACCCTGATACAACCCTCAATGAAATTGAGTTTGACACCCCTGATGTAGTTCAAACTTTTACAATTTATTGTTGGGTTATATATATTTACAGTTGCATTTAGCTAAACATGTTTTCTTAAGTGTGTGTTTTGTGAGAAAATGGGTTTCAAAAATGCACATTTGTGTTGTGGTCCGCCAGCAGCCTGCGGAGCTGGCAACGGAGTCGGACAGCGATGAGACTGTGGTGAGGCCAGGGCCATCGGGGAGTGAGGTGCGGACTCCAGAGCCTCCAGAGACTGATAGTAGTGAGGCAGAGGAACAGGAGGAGCCTGTTCCTAATGCACGCATGAGAAAAGCTGCTAGAAGGCAAGAGCAGCTCAAGCAGAGAGGACAACTTGGGAGTAAGGCCAAGAGATCATTGGCCCCTCCCATAAGGCTTAAAACAGACCAGTTTGGGCTTTGCCGGAAAACAACGTTGGTAGCTTTGTCTTCTGCTTCATCTACGTCTTGCCTTTATTTTTTGTGACTTCCGAACGTTTGCCAAGAAAGGCCTTTGGCAATTGCACATCATTGATTTAAGCATGTTGTTTTACCTTCTATCCTTCCTGTTCCTAATGATACCTTGGATAGAATTTGCCTTTTCTTTTCTCAACACCCACACAACCGATTGTCATTTTCATTCAGCTGTAATTCTCTCTGTGAGCTTTGGCAGAAGGATATGTAAGAGAAAGACCAAAGCTACGTGATGCACTGTATTCCCCTGGCACAGGAAAGGGGTGGCTTCCTCTGTGAATCTGGAGATTTGAGGCTGCTGTAGCTAAGAGAGATGATTAATGTTTCTTCGTGGGAAGATGTGGTTCCCTCTTGCTTAAAGGATGTAACAGTGTGGTCCCTTGTGGTGACATCTTCTCTTGAACCAGAATATTTCAATAATGATGGTTCATCCTTGAATACAATCTTCTTGACAATGATGGTTGCAAAATTAGAATCATTACAATTCCAAAAGCAGACAAATGGCATTGATTATTTGGAAAGTTGGGCAGTTGGTTGGGATTGGTAGCTGCTTTGATCACTCCAATATATATGACTTGTCATAAAAAGGCTTGAAATCAACTTCTTGGTCATATATGTAATAAACCATATAACGTATGATTATTACCATATGCTAGTATAATTTTAGGATATATCAGCTATAGGAGAAGAGCAGGCTGAGCTGGAAGGTGGAGTTAAATGTATCATCAGTTTAGAGTCATTGTCTTGCCACACGTCTTGTTCCAGTTCCTAGTTCCAGCTTCCTGTGAATTTCATTGACCTTCATCTAGCGCCAATTTAACTGTGGCAATTAGGTGACTAGATTTTTGTTTATAAGTAGCAATAATAAGCTCTTCTATGCTTTGAACTCAATGAATGCTCCTGGTTACACCAGCTGCCGCAATAGTTTCATCCCTGATTCTGTGTTCGTGCAAATATTTCCTTAAATTCTTGTATTATATGTTGTGTTTGTAAATTGTTTATAGAAGATAATAGGTAAATAATAGTTACGGCCAAATTTCAGGATTTAAATAATTAATATAACTGATCATATTACCAAATAAAGGACAGGTAAGATTTATTTAAATCATCAATGTTTATTGGAAATATTGTATAACTTGCTTGCTAAAATATTTTTAACCACTTCAGCATTTCCAATTGTGAAAAAATCACTATACATACATATATACATACATTCTAGGCTTTCATTGCTGCGCAACAGACCAACATTGTCATTTAATATCTAGGACAGTGTTTCTTAACCTTGACAGCTTTATGTCAAGTCCCAGAATTCTCCAGAACACGGCTGGCTAGGGAATTCTGGGAGTTGAAATCCACACATCTTAAAGCTGCCAAGGTTGAGAAACACTGATCTAGGAGGTCCTGCAACATCACTTCGTTTTGTGATTTCTTTCCACTAAGGCAGGGGTCTCCAACCTTGGCAACTTTAAGCCTGGAGGACTTCAGCTCCCAGAATCCCAGCTTTGCTGGCTGGGGAATTCTGGGAGTTGAAGTCCGCCAAGTTTAAGATTGCCAAGGTTGGAGACCCCTGCACTAGGGGACAAGGATGGAATAAAAGAACTCATGAATCTCATCTTCTTTGCTGCCTAGATAGAATTTAGGGGGAAAGAGGTTGGAATTAACAGCCAGCTTTTTAATATTTTCATTTTTACTCTTTTTTTTCAATGAAAATATTTATATTTCCAAGACTATTGCCACAGAAAACATTGGATTTTGGCTTCTGGTTTTCCTTTTGGGAACTTCCAACTTCACTGAGAGAGAAACCAACCCTAGTAGAGGAGATCATTGCAAATGATTAGGTTGCGTAATGAGGCCTAGCAAAGCAGCCCGGCCATCTGACAGTGAGTGGTCTGCAGACATTGCCCTAGTAACTCAGTTTCCAGCTCCATATGGTCCTCTTTGCAATCCTGTAAGCATGATCAGCTGGGGTGAGATTCTGTTTAATCAAGATAGGCGAACTGCTTTCGTTAAGATATGAACAACACTGACGCTCCTGGGATGCCTAGTGAACATGTGGGGACATGGGGAGAAGTCAGAAGGAAAAAGACCAAAAAATCACTTAACTGACATTTTCAAAGAATACAGAGAATTTACACCACCAAAGTACAGGTAGTCCTTGGCATACGACCTCAATTGAGCCCAAAATTTCTGTTGCTAAGCGAGACGTTTGTTAAGTGAGTTTTGCCCCATTTTACAACCTTTCTTGCCACGATTGTTAAGTGAATCACTGCAATTGTAAAGTTAGTAACACAGTTGTTAAGTGAATCTGGTTTTCCCATTGTCAGAAAGTCTCAAAAGGGGATCATGTAATTCCGGGATGTCATAAATACGAATCAGTTGCCAAATGTCTGAATTTTGATCACACGACCGTGGGGATGCTGCAACGGTCGTGTGAAAACCGGTCATAAGTCACTTTTTTCAGTGCCGTTGTAATATCAAATGGTCACTAAATAGACTGTTGTAAGCCGAGGCCTACCTGTATAGATTTGATCTACTGATGGAAGTGGAACCACGCAAAGACAACCGTTTTAAAAACAAGCTGTCACACACATTAAAGGAAAACCAGCTTTTAATTTTTATTAATTGATCAAAGTGCCATCAAATTGTCATTGACACTTACCAACCACCTAGATTTTCTCTGTCACGATTTGTCCCTAATCTGGAAAGACCAAAAAACTTTCAGGGGTGAATTTGTTTTTTATACATACATTTCATTTAAAACAGCAGACGTGGAACATCAAAAGCACTGATTGAAAATAATGCACATTTTTAGAAAATCATTTTTATCATTTCTTACGTTTTGACCAACTGAGGAAATGTCACATTTATCTTCCAGCTGGCTTGAAGCATAAGCGTATGGCCTGGGACACATTGTCAAATTTTGTCCTAAATAACTTTGGGTAAAGTTACCCCAAAGGCCTGTTAAATTGAGATAGGTGCCTCAAATGATTGAATTCGCCCTGAAATATTCATTTTCCAGGACAGCTTTTCTCTCTGTTAAAGGACCTCTGTCTTGTTCCAAGAATGGCAAGGCACTAATGTGACTAAAATAATTATTCTACGATGCTCCAAAGCATGAAGGGAAATAGCCAACAAAGAGGATAAATAAAATCCAATAAAAAGGACAGGAATCATGGAATATTTCTTAAGGATGGTAATACCAAATAGGAGAATCCTGCCACCAATTTTTTAGCCCATTCCTAGTTTCCCAAGCTCTCCTCAGCTAGCTTCTCTTTTCTCAGGAGTTCATGCCATATCAGAAGGGGAAAAAATGGTTTACTCTACTAATTTTCTAAATGGTTGAATAGTAGTGAACAAGTTTTTAAATTGAGCATTCTTGCAAATCTACGATATGTGTTATTTTTTTAGCTAAAACTTCCAGGGATATACACTGACTTATTGACTTATGGCCACAATTGAGGCCAAAATTTATGTTGTTCAGTGAGGCATTTGTTAAGTGAGCTTTTGCCCCATTTTACAACTTTTCTCACTTCATTTGCTAAGTGAATCAGGTGCACTTAAATTAGTAAGCCGGTTGTTAAGTGAAACCAGCTTCCCCATTGACTTTGCTGGTCAGGAAATCGTAAAAGGAGATCACACAACCCCGGGACATTGCAACCATCATAAATGTGAGTCAGTTGTCAATCATCCAAATGTAAATCACCTAACCATGGGGATGCTGCAAAGGTCATAAAGGTGAAAAATGCTCATAAGTACTTTTTTCAGTGCCATTGTGACTTTGAACGGTCACTAAATGAACTGTTGTAAGTTGAGGGCTACCTGTAGTACAAAAACCATGTTACATACAGAGAGAGAAAGAGAGGGAGGGAGAGAGAGGTGATAACCTATCTTCTGTAACTGCTCACAGTAGAACCTAACAGTTGAACTGAATTACTGTTCCTGCAACCTTCATTGTTGTTCATTAAGTGGTTCTCTTTCCTCCCAGGCTGGTTGCAGTTAGTGGGGGTTTTTTGGGTGCGGGGGAGGATGGTCGAACCTTAGGCCCTTGCTTTGCAGGGTCCCTCAGGGTTGTGCCCCTCCCCTCTTCTTTTTAATACCCATCCTCTCATTTTTAATATCTGTATCTCTATATCTAATAGATTTTGCCATTGTAATCTGTAATACTGCTCTTTACTGCTAAAAGGCTTAATACAGGTAGTCCCCTGGTTATGAGCATTCCCTTAGTAAACTTTCGAAGTTACGCAATAAGTAACCCCTAGCGTTTGTGAACAAGTCCCGAAACTACGAATTTCGCAGCACCATTGCAGTTGTTCGCCCTTATGAACAACCGCAAAGTCTCTGCAACATTCATCCTGAACGTTGCCGGGTGAAATGGAGCTTCTGAGGGGCAAATCCCCCCCCCTCCAGAAGCTCCCTTTGGGTCTCATGCTCCCCACAATTGCTTCCCCCCCCCAACCTCCCGCACCAGGTCACTTACCTTGTGAAGATCTAGCAAGCAGTCTCCTCTCCAGCCTCTCAGCCTCATGCGCCCCTCTGCAGTTCCGTTCAGGCCTCCGTAGGTCTCACCCAGCACGTTGCTGGCCACAATGGAGCTTCTGAGGGGCGAATCCGCCCCGCCGACACTTCATTTCGGCCTGTAATAGGTCAGGGGAGCCCTGTGGAGGCCCAAACGGAGCATCGGAGAGCCTGATCTGCCCCTTGGAAGCGCCATTTCAGCCTGCAACAGGCCAACAGAGGCCTGCGGAGGCCCGAACAGAGCGTCAGGTGTGGATTTGCCCCTCAGAAGCTCCATTTTGGCTGGCAACCTTCCGGGCGAGGCCTGCAGAGGCCCAAATGGAACTGAAGAAGGGTGCACATGGCTGAGAGGCGACTGCTTGTTAGATCTTCACAAGGTAAGTGACCCAACGCAGCAGGTTGGGTGGGAGGGAAAGCAGTTGTGGGGAGCATGAGGTATTTCAGTGGGTTGGTGAGGCCTTGGGTGGTCTTAAGCAGGTGGCCTGTTCCATCAGTAGGCCCCCATGGCCTTCCCCACCCTGAAATACCTCATGCGCACTTAATGAGCCTTGCATTCGATTAGCGAATGCATGGGTGAAAGGAGGGAGTGATCCCGTTAAGGTACAAGATTCACTCCCATGAATCTTGGGTTGTGACTGGAATGGGCAGGCTCCATTACATTCGTAACTCAAGGACTACCTGTAGTCGTCTTACTGAACCACCTTATAGAAAGACCTGACACTACTAGCTTTCTTGCTGGCGTCAAACCATTGGCAGTCCCATTTCATTTCAACCTGTGCACTGTCCAAAGCAACCATTTGATGGTGCAGGCATTTGGGTGAAGGATAATGTGTGTCAGGCATTTCAAGAGCAGCAAACCAGACTCTTAAGATGCCAAAGATTTATAAGGAGGAAGTAAATGGATTTACAGACTGCATAACTTTGCTTTTTTACTCTACCTAGTCTTTGTCCTAAAATTAGAAGCGCCCCACTTTCAAGAAGGCACTTAACCAGTCTAGACCAGGCAAAATCATCTTTTTTATGGGCATCATAATGAACCAGCAGTTACTGCAGTTTTGAACAACTTATTTTGCAAGGTGATACTGGCATTAAGATAGCTTTCCAGAAACAATCACAGAGAGTTTATTTACCGAGATATATTGTGACTAGTCCTGTCTTCCCAGCCCCAACCTACATCACAGGCAATTTGAGAAGAAGGAGGTACCTTGAGCTCCTGAATGAAAAAGGGAATGTTTACCTGATAAATGTATTTCAAGTAATATTTCCTCTTGGCTGGCTGGGAATTGAAATTCACCTGTCCCATTGCTAAGGTCCAGAAATTTGGTCTTAGGGACTTGTGTATATAGGAACATTCACAAATCATGTGTAATTTTCTCTTGAACGTTTAACATTTTCTGAGAAGTAGCACTGGTTTATTGGAAAATTAAGAAAATAAGTTCTTGAGAGACCCTTGAACTGAGGGAAATAATTCAATTAAGTTCTCCATAATTGCTGTTCTGAAGATATTTAGGAGAGGCAAAAGATACTCTTCTGCTGTGTGAGATGTGTATTTCTCTACATGAGTTTTGAAATTGTAAGGAAGCATGTGGAATTACTGTACTTTTCAGAGTATAAGACACACTTTTCTCCCCCTAAAAGAGGGTGGAAATGTTGGTGCATCTTATACACTGAATACAGCCATTTTTGGCCTCCTGCCCCATGTGTCCTGTTTTTGCCAAAACAGGCCCGTTTTTTGCAAAAATGGGATGCACAGAGGGTTTGGGACGCCTGAAGAGTTCTCTTGTGGGCTGGGGAGGGCAAAAACGCAACGCATGGGGGGTTAGGGAGGCCAAAAACAGAACCATTTTTCACAAAAACAGGATGCGCAGAAGGTTTGGGATGTCTGCAGAATGCTCCTGGGGGCTGGGGAGGGCCTCCCAAACCCCCCCCCCCCCACGTCACATTTTTGCTCTTCCTGGCCCCCAGGAGTACACTGCAGGTCTCCCAAACCCTCTGCACATCCCATTTTTGCGAAAAACAGCCTGTTTTTCACAAAAACAGGACGCGCAGAGGGTTTGGGAGGCCTGCAGAGTGCTCCTGGGGGCCTAGGAGGGCAAAAACCAGATGCGCGGAGGCCAAAAACTATTTTTTTTTCTTGTTTTCCTCTTCAAAATCTTGGTGCATCTTATACTTTGGTGCATCTTATAGTCCAAAAAATACTGTATACTTGGGTAATTTGAAAATTTCAAAAAATGGAAAATGGTGGTTTTCTTATGCCACGAACTCCTTATTATGTTCATTATATATTTAGATGTCTGTGATGAATATGGCCTTTAAAAACAAAACATGATATAAGTTATCTTTTGAAGTGCAATGGTTGAAATCTTGACAGTCCATTGTTCGTTGTGTTGCATAAAATGAGTTTGTCATACAGAGGGATCAGAAGATTCATCCTGAAACTGCTTTTGAGAGTTGAGCATGTGAAATTAAAGATCCATGCGTATTAAAACAAGGTCTTTGAACTATGGTCACACCGTTGACTCTACTTAATGCTGAATTATCTTTACAAAATAATGTCAGTATGAAAAATGTTGATTCTGTTTATAGGGTTTCCTAATCAAAATGATTCAAGGCACAATACAAGGAGTTAAAAACATCATTAAACACCATGAAATTAAAACAACAAAGGACCAAATACTGTATGAAAATAACAGTGCCCTGGGCAGAATAGACCAAAATTCAAATCACTACTATTCAAACAGTTCACGGATTGCCTGAGGGGAAAAATCAAGATGTTAATATTTTCCTGAATGACAGCAAGTTTGGAGTAAAAAAAAACAACATCTAATATTCAGTAAGATAGGAGTTTAAAGTAGCATATCTTCAAACTCAAATCTAATTTCATTGTCGGCCCCGAACCGTTTGAAACCTGCCTCTAGCTAATTTGTTTTCCCCATCGGTTTATCATCCGAGCAAGATATAATGAAAAAAGAGAGTAATATGCTTGGTGCTGAAGGTCTTCGTATCCTAAACTCCCTTAGTTTTCTACGAGTGGCACATTGTGATTCTTCCCCTTGTTCTTTTCTGCTAGGTTACCTACTTTCTCGAAAAGAGGGACAGGCCGGATCGCCCGAAAAGCCGCTGTCCGATCTCGGCCGTGTCTCGTACTTGGCTTATTGGAAAAGCGTCATCTGGGAATATCTTCATTGCCACTCTGAGAAACAGATCAGCATCAAGGCGATGAGCCGAGCCACCGGGATGTGTCCCCATGACATTGCTACCATCCTCCAGCATCACAGCATGATTGACAGGCGAGAAGAAAAGTCAGTAACAGCCCCTGAGCTGCACTTGCTTTCTCTCTTGCTTGCGCAGGTGCCTAGTGTTGAAGTTCGTCCACAGGTGGTCCTTGCTTAACGACCACTTGTTCAGCAACCATTCAAACTTGCAACAGTGCAATAGAATAGAATAGAATTCTGTTTCAATAGAATTCAATTTTGCTAGCTGAGGAACTCTGGGAGTTGAAGTCCACAAGTCTTAAAGTTGCCAAGATTGGAGACCCCTGCTCTACATAAAGGAGGGGTGTAAATGTATTAAAGAAAATTAACTCTAATTCCAGACCACCAACCCTACAACAAATAGATACAGTCCCATCTGCTTATTTGTATTGTTCCCTTCTAACTTCGGATTTGTTTCCATTATAGATTTACGGTAATTAGAAGAGAGAAATTGATCTCCCGTTACATGGAGAAACTGAAAAGCCATCCCCGCGTCAATGAAGTGGACCCAGAAAGCTTGAGGTGGAGTCCTCTCCAGGTTCCGAATGCAGCCGTTTCTGAAGAAGAGAGAAGCTGAAAAGAGAGTAATATGCTTGGTGCTGAAGGTCTTCGTATCCTAAACTCCCTTAGTTTTCTACGAGTGGCACATTGTGATTCTTCCCCTTGTTCTTTTCTGCTAGGTTACCTACTTTCTCGAAAAGAGGGACAGGCCGGATCGCCCGAAAAGCCGCTGTCCGATCTCGGCCGTGTCTCGTACTTGGCTTATTGGAAAAGCGTCATCTGGGAATATCTTCATTGCCACTCTGAGAAACAGATCAGCATCAAGGCGATGAGCCGAGCCACCGGGATGTGTCCCCATGACATTGCTACCATCCTCCAGCATCACAGCATGATTGACAGGCGAGAAGAAAAGTCAGTAACAGCCCCTGAGCTGCACTTGCTTTCTCTCTTGCTTGCGCAGGTGCCTAGTGTTGAAGTTCGTCCACAGGTGGTCCTTGCTTAACGACCACTTGTTCAGCAACCATTCAAACTTGCAACAGTGCAATAGAATAGAATAGAATTCTGTTTCAATAGAATTCAATTTTGCTAGCTGAGGAACTCTGGGAGTTGAAGTCCACAAGTCTTAAAGTTGCCAAGATTGGAGACCCCTGCTCTACATAAAGGAGGGGTGTAAATGTATTAAAGAAAATTAACTCTAATTCCAGACCACCAACCCTACAACAAATAGATACAGTCCCATCTGCTTATTTGTATTGTTCCCTTCTAACTTCGGATTTGTTTCCATTATAGATTTACGGTAATTAGAAGAGAGAAATTGATCTCCCGTTACATGGAGAAACTGAAAAGCCATCCCCGCGTCAATGAAGTGGACCCAGAAAGCTTGAGGTGGAGTCCTCTCCAGGTTCCGAATGCAGCCGTTTCTGAAGAAGAGAGAGAAGCTGAAAAAGAGGTAAGGGCAAACACATCACGTGGTAACCACCTCCTGGACATAAGTAAAAATAAATCCATGAAGATGATGGGCAGAACAACAACAAAAAATAGCTATGTAAGGCTGCCCTGTCCCAACGGAATGGGACAGTTTGCTGCAGCCCATTTGCCACGACCAATTCACCATGGCCAACTTGGCCAACTGTAAACTCTCGACAGAACAAGGGGCCAATTGGCTACCTTGCCACGGGACAACTCACTGCAGGAGAATTCAACAATTCAATTCAATTTAATTATTTAAAATAATTTAAAAATGGTTCTGTTTTTTGTCATTCATACTTCATTTTGCCTCTCCTTTGGCATCCTTTCTTTTCATGATTCTATTCCACTATTTCTTCGATCTTAGTTTAACCCAATGGTCCCATGGTGAGTTGGCCACAGCAAGTTGGTTGCGGCGAGTTGTCATAGACCAGGGGTCTGCAAACTTGGCTCTTTTAAGACTTACGGACTTCAACTCCCAGAGCAGACCCCTGTCATAGACCAAGGGTGTCAAACTCAATTTCATTGAGGGCCGCATCAGGGTTGTATTTGACCTGGGGGGCGGCGTGGCCAGCTCAATCTCACTCGTGTCAGGGACACTTGTGATGGCCCAAACGCTCTGTCAGTGAAAATGGGCCCCCGAGCTCCATTTTTAGCTGCAACGGTCTCTTGCAACCCTCTGCCAGCTAAAACGGAGCTTGCAAGGGCTACGTGCAGCCCTCCTGAGCTCCATTTTGGCTGGCAGAAGCACCATGGGCCAATCCTTCACTGTTTCCAGGGTGGCCTCGCGGACCAGATCTAAGCACCCCGCGGGCCAGATCTGGCTCCCAGGCCTTGAGTTTGACACCCCTGTCATAGTCCCCCTCCCAGCAGGTTCCATGTGATTGATTCATTTCTATAGTTCTGTTGGTACTATACATATAGCACAGCCTCAGTTGTAACATAAAAGCAGTGTGCTCTAACCTGGCTGTGGTGAGAAGAGAGGCAGTGAAAACACATGGGTGGAGAGGATCATTCATGTCATAAAACCATACAACCGAAGAAACATGAGTCAGCTTAAATGGCTGAAAAGGAGCTCAGAGGTCTTCTAGTCTAACCGCCTGCCCAGGGCAGGTTTGTCCAATCTTTTCTTGAAAATATCCAATGATGGAGTACCCACTACTTTTGGAGGCAACCTGTCCCCCTGATTAATGATTCTTCTGTAAGATAATTTCTTCTTATTTCAAGATTGGATCTCCATGTCCAATGCTTCCATCCATTACTTCTTGCCCTGCCTTCCGGGTTTTTTGGAGCATAAATCAATCCCCTCTTTTCTGTTGACAGCCCTTAAAGTATGGGAAGATTGCTATCAGGCCTCCCCTAAGTCTTCTCTTCATTAGATTGAATTGGATTGGATTGGATTGGATTGGATTGGATTAGATTTCTTTATTGGCCAAGTGTGATTGGACATACAAGAAATTTGTCTTTGGTGCCTATGCTCTCAGTGTACATTTAAAGAAGAGATATATTCATCAACAATCCTAAGGTACAACACTTAATGATAGTCATAGGGAACAGATAAGCAATCAAATCATACTAGGATACAATATAAATCGTAAGGATTCAGCAACAAGTTACAGTCATAAAGTCATAAGTGGGAGGAGATGGGTGATAGGAATGATGAGAAGATTAATAGTAATAGTAATGCAGATTTAGTGAATAGTTTGACAGTATTGAGGGAATTATTTGTTTAGCAGAGTGATGGCATTCGGGGAAAAACTGTTCTGGTGTGCAGTGTTCTATAGCGTTGTTTTGAGGGTAGGAGTTGAAACCGGATTGTCCAGGATGCAAGGGGTCTGTAAATATTTTCACAGTTCTCTTTTTGACTTGTGCAGTATACAGGTCCTCAGTGGAAGGCAGGTTGGTACTGTGTTTCCCTGAAAATAAGACCCTGTCTTATAGTTTTTTGAAGCCTGAAATAAGCACTTGGCTTTATTGCCATGCTCTCAAAAGCCCGATTGGGCTTATTATCAGGGGATGTCCTATTTTGGCGGAAACAGGGTAGCCATTGTTTTTTTCTGCAGTTCTAATTATCCTCTGAAGTCTGTGTCTGTCTTGTTGGGTTGCAGAACCAAACCAGACAGTTATAGAGGTGCAGATGACAGACTCAATAATTCCTCTGTAGAACTGTATCTAATTTCCTGTTCATCTCATGGTTTAGCCACCAGAATCAATCTATTTAACAAATTTTATAGCTGTTCTCCTTGTGGCTCACGAGGCAGCATTCTTGCTCCTTGAGGCTAATTTCTAATAGGGGTAAAGATTTAAGTATGTTTTTACACCGGAGTTCGTTGGGAAGCATCATATCCTTTAAGAAGGACTTCTGAGCAGGAGTAGCTTCAAGAAACACGGGTCAGTTTAAGCAGGCAGAATTGTGAGAAAGAAAGAATGCATTGTCTCTCAGCTTTGAGAAGTTTAAGATAGGTAGACTTCAACTCGCAGAATTCCTCAGGCTGGCTGGGAAGTTCTGGGAGTTTAAAGTCCACATATCTCAAGCTTGCCAAGGTTGGGAGACACTGTTACAGAGCTTTAGAAAGGAAACAAATGATAAGACTCCTACTGAGATTTTCTGAACAATTGAAAGATTCATGACTTTAGAGTTCTGAATCAAAGTGAGAATACTGAGCTCTGAAAAGAAAGAAACAGCGAGGAGGTGGAAAAAGCAGAAAAAGTACAGAGATGACCAAAATGTTTGCAAGGTATTTAGTTAAAAGTACGAGGGAGAAAGAGACTGAAATGGAGATACAGGTGGTGATGAGGTTAGATGAACCTCTGACATCTACTATAGTATAAAGTTCTGTGCGTATGATTGAGTCATAAAGAGTAGTTTACTCTAATGGGCTTTTCTAACGACTGCCAAATCATTTTTTTAAAAAGAATTTGTGGTGCAACGTAAAGGCAGGAACTATTTTTGCTTTGTGTTTTCACTGCTTCTTCCCAAATGCTATGAAACACACAGGCTTCGGCAAAACCAGACGGAGAGTTCAAAAAGTTTTAATTATCTGTTTCTGTGCCTTTCTGAGATGCTTGAAATTGCATATCCAAGAGCATAATGCTGACAAAAGAACTAAAATCACTGTTGCCTTATTGAGGAGGCAAAACTTTCCATAAAATGCAAATTCAATTTGTTTTCTTATGGGAGTGGGGGGGGGGGGAAACCTGCTTAGAGCAGGGGTGGGATTCAGCCAGTTCAGACTGGTTCGGATGAACCGGATGTTAATTTTAATCTGGTTCCTCAAACCAGTTGTTGCAAGGACTGGCTGACCCCGCCCTGCCCTTCCCAGGAGTCTCCATGCAGCCCATTTTGTTTTTGTTTTTTTTTTCATAAAAAAGTTTTATTTTTACAATCATATCAAACAGCTCATCCAATGTACAGTTATATACAATTAGTCGGGCTTGCCCAGTCACCACCCCCCTTTTTAACACTCTTCCCTCTTCTACCTTCTTCTACTTTCCAGACCTTCCTCTCCTTCTCTTATCTACATCCTCTCCTCCCTCCACCCTCCACCCTCCACCTTCCTTCTCCCTCTTCTACCCCTCTTCCTTCCTCTTCTCCTCTTTCCTACCTCCTACTCTCTCCTCTTTTCTCCCGCCCCACCGTTCTAAAATGGTAACTGGGCAGACCCGACCCTACATTAATTATATTTATACATCTTCAATAATCCCTGTACATTAACCATCACTCCATCCTCTACCCTCAACCCCTCAACCCCCCAACTTCCCAGAACAAAATGCAGGGTATCAAAACTAACAATCATAATCCAAAATAATTCCTAAATTATAATCTCTAGTCACTCCACACATAATCACACTCTCAATCCCCCTCTCCTTCAGAAATAAATCTAATACAAGATATTTCCTAAATTTACTCATATGCTATTCGATATTTTTTTATCTGATACTTATTTTGAATATAATCAATCCACATTTTCCATTCTAAAATATATTTTTCTTGTGTATAGTCTTTCAAGTAAGCAGAAATTTTTGCCATTTCTGCCAAATTTGATACTTTGAGTGTCCATTCTTCAATTGTAGGTAATTCTTCTTTCTTCCAATATTGAGCAATCAAAAGCCTTGCGGCTGTTATTAAGTTCAAAATCAATTTAGTCTCTATAGCTGTACAATCCATAATTATTCCTAGTAGAAAGAACTGCGGAGTAAACTTAATCTTCTTTTTCAAAATATTCTGCATGATCCACCATACTTTAATCCAAAATGCTTTAACTTTTTTACAAGTCCACCATATATGGTAATAAGCCCATTTTGGATGCCAGGTAAGTGCAGGGCCCGTGCGGAGGCTCTGGGAGGGCGAAAAACAGGCCTACCGGGAGTTCGGAAACGCTCCCATTTCTGGCCTCTGGAGCCCAGAGAAGGCCATTTTCGGCCTCCCTAGGGAGCACGGGGAGAGCAAAAAACAGGCCTACCAGAAGTACGAGCCTCCGGAGCCTGGGGGAGGCCTTTTTCGCCCTCACAGAGGCTCGAGGAGTCTGGGGCAGGGAAAAATGCCCCCCCCCCCCCCGGTAGTGCAGGGCCGGGATAGCTCAGGCAATAGAGAAGCCTGTTATTAAAAACACAGAGCCTGCAATTACTGCAGGTTCGAGCCCGGCCCAAGGTTGACTCAGCCTTCCACTCTTTATAAGGTAGGTAAAATGAAGACCCAGATTGTTGGGGGGGCAATAAGTTGACTTTGTAAAAAAATATACAAATAGAATGAGACTATTGCCTTATACATTGTAAGCCACCCTGAGTCTTTGGAGAAGGGCGGGGTATAAATGTAAACAAACAAAAAACAAAAAAAAAGGAGGCTGAGCTGGCCAGACCCACCTTGGCCACGCCCACCCAGCAACCGGGCAGAGAACCGGTTGCTAAAATTTTTGAATCCCACCCCTGGCTTAGAGGAATCTTTTCCATGAGTGCAGCTTTGATAGCATTTGATCAAAGCTAATCTATAGCTTATTTCTAATACGGAGCAATGCATGAATGAGTGACAGTTTTTTCTTTTTCTGTGCCCTGTTATTTTAACCCTTTTGCTCTTCAGGCTGAGCGGTTGATGGAGCAGGCAAGTTGTTGGGAGAAAGAGGAGCAAGAGCTGTTCTCCATGAGAAGTAGTAGACAATTGCCCGAAAAAGCCCAGTCTAAAAGCAAGTATTTGCGACCTCAAGAAAATGTAACCGTAATAATGGAGAGAGAGAAGTCTGCAGACCTACCAAAAGAAAGCAGTGGCGAAGAGGAAGAGGTGGAGGAGGAAGAGGAAGAGGAGGAGGAAGAAAAGGAAGAAGGGGAGGAGGAGGAGGAGATGGATGGACATCATCAGAATTCTCCTCCAAGGCTGGCAAAACCCCAGTGGCTTGCGATGAAGAGAAAGGTCAGTTCCAAACACCGATTCAGAATCTCTTGATTTTTAATGCTGGGCTAACTGCGTTTAGATGCTGGAGCATTTAGATTTCTGCCTTTATCTTACAAACAGGCGCATTTTGAAAGACCACTAATTTCTTAGACTTTTGCAATTAAAATATTATTCTCGTGTCAGTAGTTGCGGGTGTTGAGTCTTCTTACACATTTTTCCTTTGCAGAAAAAAAAAGTAATTGTGCATCTCTTTACTGTGCAGGGACCCAAAAAAGAATTTAAAAACTAGTGGTGACACTTCCCCCAGTGCTAAATTAAACTTGTCCAGATATCATCCCCTCACTTAATTTCCAGATTGTCACCTCTTCTACTTGCTAGATAAAACATCGGATTGTATATCTGTCACAGGTTTACACCTGATATTAACACAGTAGTAGATAATTCTCTAATTCCTTCTTCATTGTTTCCCATGGGATCTCTGCTTCTCCCATTCATGTGCCTCCAACAGTCCACCACATCCTCTGGAATAATTGGGACATCGTCACCGGCCTGTCTCTAGTCTGTTTCTAGCCGAGCTATTTTATTGGATTGCATTTTAGTAGCCAGAAGATCTCCTGTGTTGCAGGATTATTCTTGTTACAAAGACATGATTTCCCCTTTTTTCCCCTCCTTCTTTGAATATTTTCTTGATGTGTTAAAAAATATATAAATGTATTCAATATTTTTAAATGTTTTGGTATTGCCAAACATGATGATTCCTTTTTAATTTTTAGTTGTGCTTTGATTGCTAATCAGTTAGACCAGGTTAACACTTCTGAAATCTTTGTCTGAGGCCATGTTGAGAATTGTTGGAGGTAATCTTCCCCCCCCCTACATTTTTAAAGAAAAATTAACAGCTTTATTGTTATCCTCAAAACCAGCATCTTGCAATATAACTAAATGAATGCTGGGATAGAAATCTGAAGAGTCCCTTCAATTGACAAACTCATAAGGGAAAATTAGTCGATTGCACCAATACCATGTTGTGAAAAGATCAGATTCTGAATCAAGGTCTTGTTCACTCATCAAGGTTCAAACCACCTTAATTCAGCTTTTCTTCAAGTTTTTCTTAAGTCATCTAAATGAGGCTCAGGCAGCACCAAATAGGTCAGAGTTTCTGTAAATCAAAAGTTTCCCTTCTGTTTTATTATATTCCAAAGTTTAACTTTTAGGCTGGCCTGTGACCGTAATAAGGATTGATTGAAAATGGGGACCTGATTATTATATGTTATCTATATACGGTAATTAGGGGTGCAGTGGCTCAGTGACTAAGACGCTGACCCTGTCGATCGAAAGATCGGCAGTTCAGCGGTTCGAATCCCTAGTGCTGCCACATAACGAGGTGAGCTCCCGTGATTTGTCCCAGCTTCTGCCAACCTAGCAGTTCGAAAGCATGTAAAACATGCAAGTAGAAAAATAGGGGCCACCTTTGGTGGGAAGGTAACAGCGTTCCGTGCGCCTTTGGCATTTAGTCATGCCAGCCACATGACTGTGGAGACGTCTTCTGACAGCGCTGGCTCTTCGGCTTTGAAACGGAGATGAGCACCGCCCCCTAGAGTCGGGAACGGCTAGCACATATGTGCGAGGGGAACCTTTATCTTTATATACAGTAATTAATACATATCAAATAATTTTTTTTTATTTGCATTTATATCCCGCCCTTCTCCGAAGACTCAGGGCGGCTTACACTATGTTAAGCAATAGTTTTCATCCATTTGTATATTATATACAAAGTCAACTTTTATTGCCCCCAACAATCTGGGTCCTCATTTTACCTACCTTATAAAGGATGGAAGGCTGAGTAAACCTTGGGCCTGGTGGGACTTGAACTTGCAAGTAATTGCAAGCAGCTGTGTTAATAACAGACTGTCTTAGCAGTCTGAGCTACCAGAGGTATATTCTTAATATAATTGAGATTATACACTATTGCACGCCAGCCAGAATCACTTAGTGATGGGCAGCTACATGTATTAATTAAATAGATAATGGACATTAATTGTATGCTAATTTTATTATATTAATGGGAACTTGAGCAAACCTTGCACTACTGGTCTCTTGAAAGGCTCTTATAATCCATTGGTCATTAAAGTTTTAATACATGTTGCACATTTTTAAATTATATTATTGGAAAGGTTATATAAAACACTTTGAATTCCAATTGTCTCCAATTTTGGAATGTCTCAATCTCGGTTGAAAACATTTGTTTCACTTAATAGTAGTTGTAAGTTGTTTTGAGTTGGAAATGTTTCCAATATGATTGAGATGGCCCATTTCAGATGCAAAACAGTTCTCTCTAGTTTGAAGCAATTATTTCAAATTCTAAAGGAGGGTGAATTGGTAACTATTTAAATTTGAAACATTTTTTAATGCTATTACTTCCCAGATTTTTTCAGAATTCTGTCTAGCTTCAGTTTGAAAATTATCATCAAAACTCCAAATTTGAGCCTTTGATGTAAGATTTTTTTAGAAGTACCTTTACAGCAAAAGTCCTCAAACTTTTTAAACAGGAGACCAATTAACGGTCCCTCAGACTGTTGCGGAGGCCAGACCGGCTGGGTGGGCGTGGCTAGGTGGTCATTTGACTGGGTGGGCCTGGCCAATTTAACAGTCCATTAAACAATACACATAAATTAAACTTTAATTTGTTACGCTCCTGCGGATGGAAAGCAGGTTAGTGAAGGGAGGTGGCTGCCTGGGGGTGGGTTTGAGGGGTGTGTGTGTGTGTGTGTGTGTGTCTCTCTCTCTCTCTCTCTCTTTCTTTCTTTCTCTCCCTCCTTCCCTCTCTGGAGGCTGGGGAGGATAACAGTGTCACTCCAATACCACTTCAGTACCACTCTGCCACCCACAAACGGGCCCGTTTTTCGCCTCCTGAGGCCTCCACGCATCCCGTTTTTGGCCTTGGCCTCCAGAAGGTGGGTGGGGGCTGGCGGGTAGGTGAGGCAATGTGGGCGGGGCAATCACATGGTCCCGCGTGGGGCGGATGAATGGCTGCAGTGGGCAGTATCCAGCCCGCGGGCCATAGTTTGAGAACCCTTGCTTTACAGATTTAACGGGTTTTATTTATACGAAATAGACGTATTTCATTCTTCATTAAATTAAGTAAATCAGACAAAAAGTGCAGCCTAGCAGTAGTCACGTATTTTGCTTTTTAAAGTCTAACTGAAGCCTTGATGATGTTCTGGATGTTCTGTTGGCAGCAGTAGCTAAGGTTGCCTTAGGTTGGATTTTGCCAAAAAGGAATGTTAATTCTGTCACCCAACTTTAACATATTTCACATTATTTTTAGAGGCCTTTCATATTGAAAAAGAAAAGGGGTCGTAAACGCCGAAAGATTAATAGTAGCGTTACAACGGAGACCATTTCTGAAACCACCGAAGTTTTAAATGAGCCTTTTAATAACTCCGAAGAAGAGCAGCCCGTGACACAGCTGGAGCCGACTTGTGAGACGGATGGAGAACATGACAAAGTGAAAACTGGGGGTCCAACCATGCTACAACACCAGTCTGGGGGAGAGGAAGAACAAGAGGAAGAGGAGCAGGAGAAAGACAATCAATGTAACCGGAACGAGAGTCCATGCAGAGGTGAGTCTCAAAAGTTTGAGATAGATGGAAAGCAGTTTTCAACATGTAGAACTGAGTATAAATCACATTAAACTTAGCAGGACGTTTTGCAGAGGCTTTTTGGATGGTAGTGAGTGCCTTAAATTACCGTTAGTGAGTTGTTCATACACTGATTTGAAAGGTCAAGGTTTGCAGTAAAAATAGCCGTGTTTTGAACATTATCATATAAGTGAACTGCAAATTTTGAATAATTTTAGCTGCTGCTTTTTGTCTTAGTGGAATGTTGTGTTGGAAGACATGTCCATCTGGGTTCAGTTCCAGGTGGGGAGAAAGACACTGGAACCATGGAGACTGTTTGGAAAGATGGTTTAATGGTGGACAGGACCACATTGCTTGAAGTCCTGGGCAGTGGATCACATGGAGTGGAAAGTGAGATATATTTATACCCTCTCTTGGGCTTTGAACTTGCTTCCTGTTTCTGTGAAAGAAATGTATTCTGACTGGTTGTCAGACTCCCATGGGGCCATGCAGGGGCAACTTTGTAGATTGTCTTGAGTTTCAGGCTTGGTTGAATCCCATTGGGTGATGTAATCTTCCCAGGTGCATGTGGTGAGATGGGTAGAGGGCTAATCCTATTATGTCCTGAGGGTAAAGGTCTTTTGTGTTGTAGATAAGCTGGCCCAGCCTTTTGTCTTGTAGATAGGATGGCCCAGTCCACAAAGAAGAGGGAGTCAAGCTATTCTCCAAAGCACCTGAAGGCAGGACAAGAAGCAATGGGTGGAAACTAATCAAGGAGAGAAGCAACCTAGAATTAAGGAGAAATTTCCTGACAATTAGAACAATTAATCAGTAGAACAACTTGCCTCCAGAAGTTGTGAATGCTCCAACACTGGAAGTTTTTAAGAAGAGATTGGATAACCATTTGTCTAAAGTGGTGTAAGGTTTCCTGTCTAGGCAGGGGGTTGTACTAGAAGACCTCCAAGGTTCCTTCCAACTCTGTTATTCTGTAAAAATGGTTCTTGCTTGTCAGAAGGTTACAGAAAGTGATCACATGACCCCGGGACACTGCAACTGTCATAAATATGAGTCAGTTGCTAAGTGTCCAAATTTTGATCATGTCACCATGGGGATGCTACAGATAATATTTGGAAAAGGATATGACTGAGATTGTGTCAGGTTTTGAAGTTCCTCCAGCTTTAAGGATATCCCCAAAGAGTGGGTTTTCCAACAATTTTCATGCCTGAAAGGATTCCTTATTTTTCTTCCACTTAGGCCAAATGCAGGATGTGATCTCAACAAAATATTTTTTATTTATTTATTTTATTAGATTTCTATACCGCCCTTCTCCCGAAGGACTCAGGGCGGTGTACAGCCAGATAATAAAAACCCACAATATACACATTAAAACAAACTTAAAACCAAGCATATTACAAAGATGGCCGAAATTTAAAAAACTTAAAACCCTAAAATTCATAAGTAACCCCAATTAAAATTTAATAAAACTTTTAAGTCAGTCCCGCTTGAATAAATAAATGCGTTTTCAGCTCACGGCGAAAGGTCCGAATATCAGGCACTTGGCGTAAACCAGGGGGAAGATCGTTCCAAAGCGTAGGGCCTCCAACAGAGATGGCCCTACCCCTGGGGGCCGCCAGCCGACATTGTTTGGCGGACGGCACCCTGAGAAGTCCCTCTCTGTGTGAGCATACGGGTCGGTGGGAGGCATAAAGTAACAGCAGGCGGTCCCGTAAGTACCCAGGCCCTAAGCCATGGAGCGCTTTAAAGGTGGTAATCAAAATCTTAAAGCGCACCCGAAAGACCACAGGAAGCCAGTGCAGACTGCGCAGGAGTGGTGTTACATGGGAGCAACGAGTGGCTCCCACTATTACCCGCGCAGCTGCATTCTGGACTAGCTGCAGCCTCCGGGTGCACTTCAAGGGCAGCCCCATGTAGAGAGCATTGCAATAATCCAAACGAGAAATGACAAGAGCGTGAGTGACCGTGCATAAGGCATCCCGGTCAAGGAAGGGGCGCAACTGGCGAACCAAGCGTGCCAGTGAAAGGCCCTCCTGGAGACGGCCGCCAAATGATCATCAAACGACAGCCGCCCATCCAGGAGGACACCCAAGTTGCGTACCCCCTCCATTGGGGCCAATAACTCGCCCCCAACAGTCAGCCGCGGTTGCAGCTGACTGTACCGGGGTGCCGGCATCCACAGCCACTCCGTCTTGGAGGAATTGAGCTTGAGTCTGTTTCTCCCCATCCAGACCCGTACGGCTTCCAGACACCGGGACAGCACTTCGACAGCTTCGTTGGGGTGGTCCGGGGTGGTCCGGGGCAAATAAATTCACACATTGCTGAATGGTGTCCATTATGGCTAGTCTAGAGGAAAGAAGGACTAGGTGGGACACTATAGCAGTACTCCAGTATTTGAGGGGCTGCCAGAAAGAAGTGGGGGTCAATTCATTTTCCAAAGCACCAGAAGGCAGGACAGGAAACAGTAGATGGAATCTAATCAAGGAGAGAAACAACCTGGAATTAAGGAGAAACTTCCTAACAGTGAGGATAGTTAACCACTGGAACAGCTTGCCTCCAGAAGTTGTGGGTGCTTCATCACTGGAGGCTTTTAAGGAGAGATTGGACAACTACTTGGCTGACATGGTATAGGATCTCCTGTTTGAGCAGGGGTTTGGACTAGAAGACCTCCAAGGTCCCTTCCAACTCTGTTCTGACTTTTTCTTTCCCCATCTCGAAATTAGGTTTCTATTTGAAAAATGTCACTCCTTTAATAGTTAGATAATCTAATAGGAAAGTATTTAATTCTATTGCCTTTGGTATTAGTAAAAGACATGTTCAAACAGAAGGAGGTGATTTACTTAATTAATTAGGTTTTATAGTATCCTCAAATTATGTTTGGTTACTTAAATTTTAAGACCTGGTCTCGGACTGCCATAAAACATTAGTTCATACCGTATGTTGTGTTCAAATTTGCTTGAGGTTTACGGAGTCACAGTTCCTTTTCAACCAATCCAATCGAGCCTGTTAGCTTATTGCTTTGATGCATGATTTAGGTGCAACATATATCAGTACTTTTTTTAAGAAAAGCAGGTAAACTGGGGACTAATAATGGCTACTTTCCTATACTTTTTTAACCCGTAAAAATAATCCTCATTCTGCAATGTTTGGATGTCACATAAAGGTAAATGTTTATCTGAAAAGTTTTATGTAGTAATATTCTTCTGCTTTTTTCCCCCCTGAATAATATATTTAGTAAATAAGGCAGAATTTTATAGAGCGCCTCAGCTTAGGACAGTTTGCTGCCTTTGCAAGCAATTTGGTCATCGATCAACAGAATAGAAATCTTGTTCTGATCTAGGCTTTCCCAAACCACGAAGCAGACTCCTCGCCCCAATAAAACTCTTTTATTTAAGTTAAAGGGAATTCCTCTCCAGCAAACAGTCTTTCATGAGATTTCACAACTACAGACCTTTATCAGGCTTGGAGACTTGCCAGGCCAATATCTTCCAAATGCCATCCTGTAGCAGCAGCAATTACTTGGCAAGAAGTCAGAAACAGATCTTCACCCTTGTGAATTGAACTAACTGTCTCCTGCAAACTCCCCTCCCCTTTCGCTCCTCTTTATTCCGTATGGGAGGGGCCATTCACCGTCCACCTGTGCCTTTACTCCCGAGTCAGCCCTTGTTCCTTAGCTGTTTCCTTCTCCTGGCAGCTCTGTGCATGCACACATCAGGAACAGGCTTCAGCTGTTCTTCTGCCTCACTGATATCCAACTCCAAAGGTAGCTGATAACTGTCAGATGGCCCTGGCCCCATCTCTGCCTCCGACGCAGAGCACTCATCAGAGCCTTTCCCGGACTCCAGGACTGGCCCATGTTCCTCTTCAACCTCCTCACTCTCTGAGTCTGCCACCAGCTCTGCTGGCTGCTGGTGGGCCACAACAAACCTGGAATGCTTTTGGCATTCTGGAGTCTGGATAAAACAAAATCTAGACAGACAGACAGAATGGCAGTAATAAGTGTGGATTGTCCCCCCTTCTTCTCAGCAGAGATTCCCAAACTTTCCATCATTATTCCACCCTGTCCCTCAGCCTTTCCCTCCTCCTCTCCCTGTGTGCAGAATGAAAAGGATCCCATTTCATTCTGTGCACAGATCAGAACACCTGAAATGTACATCTAGGAGCAGGAACCTCCCCAAACCAGCCATTCCAATGCACGTCCCTACAACTTACTAATATGCAAGAAAATTGCAGTGAAGTTATATTGCTCTGCCCGAAAAATTGAAAACAACATATCTTTTTTTTGCCTCAAGGGTCCATGGGTCAAAAATGGTCAAGATGTGGTGATGGTATGGTCAAAAGTCCCCATGTGTCCTAACAATCTCCAGCCTTTATTTGCTTTACCAAACTCTCTGGGCATTTGTGCTTTGGCTGTTTGGTTTAATTAATTATTTAACTAACCCTTTAGTGTGAGAATACATCAGAACAAGAATATACATAATATAGTTATAATCATTTTGAATTTGACTAACTTGCCTTTTTTTTTTTTCCTTTCTTCTTCCCCATTTCTCACAGTTATAGCCGAAGAGGATGCGGATGTCCTCAAAGAAAGCACTAGAGACAATCTCGAACCTGTAATGCATAAGCAGGGATGGTCTAAAAGCGTGAAGCAGTCTTCATCCAGGCGGAGGCAAAATAAAGAGAGAAAGCCAGGGTTTAAGCTTAATTTGTACACGCCACCCGAGACTCCTATGGAGCCCGACTGTCAGGGGAAGGGAGAGGAGGCAGAGGAGGTGGCTGAAAACAACCCATCTCCGGCTTCTTCTCCACCAGAAAAGGGAGGAAATTCTGAAACCATTTTCTCAAACCAGGATGAAGAAAGAGATCTGATGTCTGAGTATCTAGAACTTCCCCGGATGGAAAAGACAGAGGAAGTGGACGAAAGCAACAACGAAACAGAATGTATGAATAGTCAAGATAAGGACCGACAAGAGGAGAAGATCCTGGAGAAAGATGAGCCTGAGTCTGGAGAAGAACATGAGGGGAAGAAGCAGTCTTGCAATGAGGAGAAACATGAGGACGAGGACGAGGCTGGAAGCCAGCTGGGTTCAAAGGAAACGGAGGAGGTCATATCAGGCGAAGCTTTCAAAGAAGTGCTTGAGAATCAAGAAGCTTTTGTAGAAGCCGAGGAACTGAGTGGCAGGCCAAATGAAATGGATTTGATGGACTGTAAAGTTGACATTTCTCCTAAGTGTAACAGTGACCTTAAAGAGCTTCCTGCTCTTCTGGAACCTGTGCCTGACCCAAGAGAGGAAAGCGCGGAAAATTCCAGCGAAGCCAGTAGCCATGAACTCAACTGCGTGTTCAAGGAGACGAATTCAGAAACTCTGGAAATAGACTCCGAGACCATCCAGGCGGTCAAGTCTTTAACCCAGGAATCAGCAGAGCAGGAAGACGTGTTCCAGGATTGTGCGGAGACCCAAGAGGCGTGCCAGAGCCTGCAGAATTACTCCAACACGGCCCAAAGCCCACCGGCAGCTTCCTTAGAGGATTGTCAGCAGTCGGATCACAGCAGCCCTGTTTCATCTGTCCAATCTCACCCAAGCCAGTCAGTTCGTTCGGTGAGCAGCCCAAATGTGCCCGCCCTAGAAAATACTTATGCCCAGATGAGCTCGGATCAGAGCGGCATCTCGGTGTCGTCCCTGCAGAACATGGAAACCAGCCCCATGATGGACGTCCCGTCGGTGTCTGACCATTCCCAGCAGGTGGTCGATAGTGGGTTCAGCGATCTGGGTAGTATTGAGAGTACAACAGAGAACTATGAGAACCCGAACAGCTATGACTCCACCATGGGCAATAACATCTGTGGGAATACCGCGTCGCAAAACAGCTGCTCGTACAACACTCTCACCTCTAGCAACCTGACCCAGAGCAGCTGCGCTGTTTCCCAGCAGATGTCAGGAATGAACAGTAGCTGCAGCATGATGCAGAGCGCCAGCATCAACTCGCCCCCTCCTTGCAGCGTCAAATCCCCCCAAGCCTGTGGGGTCGAAAGGCCTCCCAGCAGCAGCCAGCAGCTCTCCCAGTGCAGCCTGGCTGCCAACTTCAGCCCACCTCTCCAGCTGAGCGAAATTGCTGAGGCTGGCAGCGCCAACGTTGGCTTGTACGAACGGGTGGGCCAGGGGGAGTTTGCAGCAGGGCATTACCCACAGCCGTCCGCCACCTTCAGCCTGGCTAAACTGCAACAGCTGACCAATACCCTGATGGACCATTCGTTGCCTTACAGCCATTCAGCGGCCGTGACTTCCTATGCAAACGGTGCCTCTCTAACTACTGCGCTCAGCAGCTCAGGCCTGGTCCAGCTCTCTCAGCCTTCCCATCCGGTTCCAGGAGGGGGCCAAGTCCAGACAACCATGACTCCGCCCCCTAACCTCACTCCTCCCCCCATGAATCTGCCACCTCCCCTTCTGCAACGCAACTTGGCTACATCCAGCGTTGGCTTGTCCCATACCCAAAGACTTCAAACTCAGATGTCCAGCAAAGGCCACGTTTCTGTTAGGACTAAGTCATCCTCTCTGCCACCAGCGGCAGCCGGCGCCACCCATCAGCCGCAGCTTTATGGGCGCACCTCGCAGTCTGTGGCCATGCAAGGGCCAGCCCGCACCTTAACCATGCAGCGTGGCATGAACATGAGTGTGAACTTAATGCCAGCTCCGGCATACAACGTCAATTCAGTGAATATGAACATGAATACGTTGAACGCTATGAACGGTTATAGTATGTCTCAGCCGATGATGAACGGAGGCTACCACGCCAATCCCGGTTACATGAATCAAACCGCTCAGTACCCCATGCAGATGCAGATGGGGATGATGGGCACCCAGGCTTATGCTCAGCAATCCATGCAGACTACCCCGCACAGCAACATGATGTATTCCCCTCCGGCACATCATGGCTACATAAACCCCAAGCAGTCTTTGAACAGCTCCTACATGCGGAGATAGGAGCCTGGGTGTCCCAATGCAGGAGGGGGGAAGATGATTCACCCATTCCCCACCAAGCAAGCTTGCGTGGGGTCAGCCTGCCTCAACGTGTTGCTGTTTCGGAGCGTGTGATTCAAAACCAGCAATTGGTGTAGATGCAAAAAAAAAAACAACCACTGGTTTGTGGCACCATGATAAAAGTGTATGCAGCAGAAAGCCTTATATAAAGTCCTTTTATTTTTGTTTTGTTTGCAATTTTGCTTTGTTTGCAATTGGCAGATTTTGTTTTTGTTTTTGTTTTTAAATACAACTGAACTTCTGTAGTGTGGGAAAACTTGTGTTGCGAATGTGCAAACTCAGCGGAGGGTTCGCTGCCATTTTGGATGTGCCTCTTCCTCTTTTGACTCCAGCTCTTCTGGAGCCTATCCAGTGTTATGCTGGCTGTCGGCTTCCCTCCCTCGTCTCCACCATGTAAATGCCTTTTCGCATTGCATTCATTGGATTATTTTGTTCCTTGAAGTGGACACTTTCGCATGCCGCTGTCTTTGTTAGTGACAGTGCGTTTTGTAGTACTGTACAAGTGTTGTGCTTAACAGTAAGCCATTTCCTTAATTGGTGGGTCTTTTGCCTTGATTAGGTTGTTCCTCTTTAAGAGGTATTTATATATATATATAAATATATATATATATATATACTTACATGCATACATACATATATATTTTTGCTAATTAGATTTAAAAAAAAAGAAAAAGCATTGAAAATGATTCCAGTTTCGATTTGATCAGTTTCTGGGTGCTGTTGATTGGGAAATTCCTCTGTGTGGTTGCACAAATCTGATAATTTTTTTCTTGGACCTGACCCAGAAGACTATCATGGTGGATTGCACCTTTGAATGGCAAATATTTCATTAAAGACAATTCTCCTTTTTGTTCAGATAATAGATCATTTTTGGTTAAGAAGGGGGCGGGGAAAGGCAGCTTACTGTTACACAGGTGGTTTTTTTAAAAAGGTACAAACATTTATTGTTTGAAAGAAGCATCTGTAATCAAGTTTTTGAAACATTTTCATATGCGGATAAATTTGCAGGATTTTTTTTTTTAAAAAATTGTGAATTTGGTGTAAAGTTGCTATTTTATGGAAATGCCTCTAAACTTTACATTTTCATTCCATCTGTAGATTTTTCTATCTTTATAAAATATGGGAGTTATTTTTTAAGAAAAGTAAATAGAACAGTAGCGTGTGTGAATAGATCAAATGAAGTTTAAAGAACGCATGTAAAAAACAAAACAAGCAAATGGTATTTGTGTCTGTTTATATGGTTTCCTTTCCTTCCCCCTCCCCCCTTTGGTAGCCTTTGTACTTGTACAGAGTGACAGTACGAGCCAAAAGTGGTTCCATCCATGTATAAAAAAAATACACACGGTGAAACTTCCTGTATTTATGTTAACTTTTTAGTCAGTCACTTAAATAAAACAAAAACGAGCTGTACATTTTAACATAAAAATAAATTATGAGCCACTTTAGCCTATTGTCTTGAGATAACTGATGCAGTTGGAAGTGATAATGCTCCTTGCCATTGGTTCTAGATCACGGGACCTGGCTCAAAATAGCAATAGCACTTAGACTTATATACTGCTTCACAGTGCTTTATAGCCCTCTCTCAGCGGTTTACAGAGTCAGCCTATTGCCCCCAGTAATCTGGGTCCTCATTTTACCGACCTCGGAAAGATGGAAGGCTGAGTCAACCTTGAGCTGGTCAGGATCGAACTGCTGGCAATGGGCAGAATCAGCCAGGGATTCTGCATTTTAACCACTGTGCCACCATGGCCATATTGGCTAGGTAGACACAGCCGTACAGCATAGCACAGTGGTTAGAGTGAAGTACTGCAGGCTACTTCTGCTGAGTGCCGGCTGCCTGCAGTTTGGCAGTTCGAATCTCACCAGGCTCAAGGGTGACTCAGCCTTCCATCCTTAGGTTGGTAAATTGAGGACTCAGATTGTTGGGGGCAAGAGGCTGACTCTGTAAATCACTTAGAGTGGGCTGTAAAGTGGGCTGTGGGCTGTGAAGATAGTGAGATTCGAACTGCCAAATTGCGGTCAGCAGAAGTAGCCTGCACTACTGCATTCTAACCACTGAGCCACCACAGCTCTCTCACAGATCACCACAAATCCAGGAAATCCAGCAATCTCTCTCTGGAGGTCCCACAAGAACCCTTGCTGATATCTTTATCTATCTGCATCTTTATCTATCTTCATCTTGCTGAATCAGAGATAAAGACAGGCTGACTCAGAGAGCAGCAACCTAGTTTTTCGTTCCCCAGCTTCTATTCAAGTGAATTGATGCTCAAAAACATTTAAATCTCAGACCTAATCTTTTTAATGTGATTTTCTTCTGCAAGGATGATGGGTTGTAAAGATTGTGTTAGGGGTCATTGGGTGGGGAGTGGGACAACTTGCCATCATCAACTCACTGCGCAAGCTCACTGCAGCCAACTCGCCATGGCATGCTTGCTCTTTCCATCTGTCTAACTACTTATGATCTGTCTACCTGTCTGTCAAATTTATAATTTGAGCCTGTTCTATAAATCTACTCCTTTCAAGAGTAGCTATCCAGGAAAACCAAAGTCCATTATTCGGCCAAGGAAGTCACAAGGCGACTTGGAACCAACCTTCACTCCGACCAGCAGAGTTTACGGGGCCTGGGGGGGATTATTATGTACGTCACCTTGAGCTTCTAAGAAAGAAAAAAAGTGTGGGGGGCAGGTGGTATTAAATTGTTTGAAAGAATGAAAGAAAAGCAGGGGATTGGCGGATTTCTTCCTAAATGATGCAATATACCCTGTTTTCCCGAAAATAAGAGCCAACCGGAAAATAAGCCCTAGCATTATTTTTCAGGATGCTCATGATATAAGCCCCAACCCAAAAATAAGCCCTAGTTAAGATCGTCAACCAGATGGAGGTGTTCAGTACCGTATTTCCCCCAAAATAAGACCTAACCAGAAAATAAGCCCTAATGCGTCATTTGGAGCAAAAATTAATAATAAGACCCTGTCTTATTTTTGGAGAAAGATGGTATCCGTTCTTACTCATTGCAAACATCATTACCTTTTCAAGTTTTTCTTAAAAAATAAAACCAGAATTGTTTAGCTTCAAAACCTGGAGCAATGTCCAGTCGGTTAGTGGCTGTGTTCCAAAATTATCATTAGGGCTAGAACCAGATTTGGGGGGGGGGTATCACTCGGCAGCCAGAGCCAGATGCCCCCCCCCCCGCACTCCACACACACCCCTCCCCCCGGATAGTCATCTCCTTGGGACAAACTGCTTGGTTTCTGAGCCATTCCTGTTCTTGACTTAGGGGGAAGCGAAGGCAGCTGCACAAGCTGAAGTGTGCTTCTCTCCTCGGTATCTGCGTTTTGGGGGAAAAAATTGGGCCCCCAACTACAGATAGTCCTCGACTTACAACAGTTCATTTAGTGACCATTCAAAGTTTTACAATGGCACTGAAAAAACTGACATGACCGCTTTTCACATGATCATCCACGTAATGGAAATTCAGATATTTGGCAACTGGTTCATATTTATTTATGATGGTTGCGGCGTCCCCAAGGGGTCACGTGATCCCTTTTGCGACCTTCTGACAAGCAAAGTCAATGGGGAAGCCGGGTTCACTTAACAACCGGGTTACTGACGTACCAACTGCAGTGGTTCAGTTAACAATTAAGGCAAAAAAGGTTGTAAAATGGGGCAAAAGCTCACTTAACAAATGTCTCACTGAGCAACATAAATTTTGGCCTCAAATGTGGCCATAAGTCAAGGGCTACCTGTATATCCCTGGACGTTTTAGCTAAAAAAAACAACACATATCGTAGATTTGCAAGAATGCTCATTTTAAAAACTTGTTCACTACTATTTAACCATTTAGAAAATTAGTAGAATAAACTTTTTTTCCCACCCTTCTGATATGGCAGGATCTCCTGAGAAGACAGAAGTTAGCTGAGGAGAGCTTGGGAAACTAGGAATAGGCTAAAAAATTGGCAGAATTTTTCTATTTGGTATTACCATCCTTAAGAAATATTCCATGATTCCTGTCCTTTTTATTGGATTTTATTTATCCTCTTTGTTGGATATTTCCTCTCATGCTTTAGAGCATTGTAGAATAATTATTTCAGTCATAATAGTGCCCTGCCATTTTTGGAGCAAAACAAGAGGTCCTTTAACAGAGAAAAAAGCTGTCCTGGAAAGTGACTATTTCAGGGCGAATTCGATCATTTGAGGCACCTATCTCAATTTAACAGGCCTTTGGGATATCTTTACCCAAAGTACTTTAGGACACAACGTGACAATGTGTCCCAGGCCATACGCTTATGCTTCAAGCCAGCTGGAAGATAAATGTGACATTTGCCAAGTTGGTCAAAACGTAAGAATAAAAATGATTTTCTAAAAATGTGCATTATTTTTAATTAGCGCTTTGGATGTTCCAAGCAGTGTAACTGGTATCTTGGATTGGTCGCACAGCATGAGACCCAACTAGGCTGTCCACCTTCAGCAACTTTTAAGATCTGTGGACTTCAACTCCCAGAATTCCCCAGCCAGCCAATAAAAGGCGATAGGCAGGGAACATAACATTCCAGATGCTAGAGATGGGCCCATGAAGCACTAGTAAGGAATCATTTTGGACAGAATAATGCAAGTGAGCAAACACTGTCATCTTGCTCAAACAAAAGTAATTAGCAGGTGTTTCATGCATATTTGAATTTGCATTAACTTTTGTGACCGTCTCAGAACAATACGATGTTTTAAAAGCTGCTCCTTCTACCTACGCTGAAAGTAGTGGACCATTAAACTAAACTCTCCATACAAGATGACAACTAACATCAACCATTTTTCATTCTTGATAGACTTTAGCAATTTAATTATATAAGAACTCCTGAACGTAACATTCTCCATGTGTTCCTAGTTAAAAAAAATAGTTTAAAAGTAGAGCAGGCATCAATATTACTTTTACAGAATAACAGAATTGGAAGGAACCTAAGAGGTCTACTAGTCCAACCCGCTATTTCCTGCACCCATCAGCATTGAGGTGATAACAGATGGATCAAAACCAACATTTTTGGCTCTTTTTCATGTTTGACCCAAGCATGTTAAACCGGCCTGCTTATTCATTTAATTTCCACTGAAAATTACTGGGAAATCATCTCATAATTATGATTCAACAATGTTAACAAGTGTACCTGGCAAATCTCACACTGAATTTTAGTGTGGTACAGAGTTCCGTCATATCACACACATTTTTTCCAAGAGCTACCTAAATTTTCTGGGTGAGATCTGCATGTTGATGATACACCATTCTGAGGTTCATATCCAATTTCTGCATGTCCGAGAGCAGTTGAGTGAGCGAAAGTGGGGGGGGGGAAATCCTAATCCAGATAAAATAATTGCAGTTCTAAAGTCAAGATGCCTTGAATTGAGGTGTTGTGGCTTCTGCCCCCGAACCTGGCCCCATGCCCGAAAGTGCCTTGGAGCCGGGCCTGCTGCCAGAAAGTGACTCGGAGCAGACTCTTTCTGCACACTGTACACCCTTAAGTACAGTATCATCGTCAGACTTGCTTGCAGATTCCTTTCTCCTTTGCTGCAGAAGAGCTGCCTTTGTCATCTCCTGCCAGCTCCCTATTAAAAGGCTGCCCTCCATCACGCCTTCTCTGCATATAATCAAGCTGAAAATGACTTAAAAGACATTTAAAGGGCTTCTGATTGCACCCACCTCCCCACTCCCGCCTCGTTCCTTCCTTAGTTGGTAACAAATGACTCTCTTTGCCCAATGGTTTTTATACTCCTTGATTATTTTGTAGCTACTTATTTTTTAAAAAAACAACAACAACGGAATGTTAAATCTCTTTGTGGGCCTTCTCCTCTTTGCTAGCGTTGAGCTTGTTGGTGCCGTTTTTCCTTTCCAAGGCCAGCTTTATGTCCAGTTCCCGGAGCTGTTTCAGGAATCCGCGGTTTGGGAGGATGCATCTGTGCTTGATCACCTGGGCAATGGCATCCACCACAGTCATGTGCTTGTAAATCATTAGATAGGCTAGGACCAAGGCTGCTGAGCGACTACGGCCCATGGCGCAGTGGACCAAGATCTTGTCTGCAAAGATCAAGAAACCAAAACAGAGAGAGAGAGAGAGAGAGAGAGAGAGAGAAACCACTGAGATTTGGCATCAGAGACTTTGACTTTGTGCTGCCGTGCTCTTGGGCAGTGCACAGATCTACAGTGGTCTCAGAGGGTGCAAGGATCTTGAATCTCTTAGGATCCAGTGGTGACTGACTTTTAAAGGATCCATTACAGTGCTCCTCGTGGGCTTTAAGATTCAGGAGAAGAAGTGCTCTTGAAATCAGGGAAATGGACAGGCAAACAGGCATAGAGTCAAGCCACATTTCAATGGTG
Source organism: Ahaetulla prasina (assembly GCF_028640845.1). Lineage (NCBI taxonomy): Eukaryota > Metazoa > Chordata > Lepidosauria > Squamata > Colubridae > Ahaetulla > Ahaetulla prasina. The sequence continues at coordinate 1,576,608 of NC_080544.1, read as the reverse complement.
TAAATGGTAGTTTAGATGTAGCTCATGCTTGTGGGGGGGGAGAGAGAGGTGGAGAAAGGGAGAGAAGAGAGAGATGGAGAAAGGGAGGGGGAGAGAGGGAAAGGGAGAGAGATGGAGAGAGAGATAAGGAGAGAGGCAGAAAGGGAGAGAGGGAGAGGGGGAAGAGAGATGGAGAAGGAGAGAAAGAGATGGAGAGAGGGAGAGAGGGGAGGGAGATGGAGAAAGGGAGAGATGGAAAGAGAGTGAGGGAGAGATGGCGAAAGAGAGATGGAGAGGAGAGGAGAGAGAGAAGGAGAAAGGGAGAGAGAGGAAGAGAGGGAGAAAGGGAATGAGATGGAAAGAAGAGGGAGAGGGGGAGAGATGGAGAAGGGAGAGAAAGAGGGAGAGAGAGAAGAAGAGATGGAGAAAGGGGGAGAGAGAGAGAGAGAGAGGAGGGAGAGAGGTGGAGAAAGGGAGAGAGGAAGCAGAGATGGAGAAAGGGAGAGATGGAGAGAGAGATAAAGAGAGGGAGAGGGGGCTGAGAGAGATGGAGAGATAGAGAAGGAGAGGGAGAAAGGGAGAGATGGAGAAAGGGAGAGAGAGATCACATGCTTTTCTTTTAAGCAGAATAGAAAAAATGCCCTTCAAATCTTAGCACTGAAGGTCTGTTTTCTCACAAATTAGCGATACGCTTCTATTTTGTCTTGTACTGTTCAATGTACAAGACCATTTTGAGTCATTTTCTAATCACAAAAATCAAGCAGAACAATGGCAAAGATTTTATTGACCATCACCTAAAATTCAGGTGGGAGTCAAGCTCAACCTGAAGGGGACTTCATTTTTAAGAAGGAATAAATAGTGCCACATGTGACTTATCCTCCCGATAGCAATACTGTAACTTCACATATAAAGATGCAAGTCATCTTGACTTTTTTTTTTTTACCTCCTGCAGAAGCCTCTGATCCTACTCTAAGTTTGGAAGATGGAACGTAGGTGAAAGCGAAGGATACAATCCAACACAAGAGAGTTGTGTTGAAGAGTTGTGTCCTCTCTCCATCTCTTTCCCTTTCTTCCTTTCTCTCCTCTCTCCCTTTCTTCCTTTCTCTCCTCTCTCCCTTTCTCCACCTCTTTTTCTCTCTCTCCATCTCTTTCTCTCCCTTTCTCCATCTCTCTCTTGTGCCTGTTATAGTTTTTTCACCCAGAAGATGTTTATGGTGGGCAGTTATGTGGGAGATAATTTTGCCACCTATTAAACAGGAACTCTTGGCCTTTAGTTCCCAGGATGCTTAAGAGTTTTCCAAAGTTTTGAGTGTAGGGACTCTTTGAATATTCTTATCCTGATTCATATTTGAATCGATCTTTTAAAGAGATGAATAGCCTCCATATGCGTAGGGGCTGTATGCAGGCATGGGATTCAGCAGATTTGGATGGGTTCGGGCAAACCAGATGCTACTTTTACATCTGGTTTGCATTTCAAGGTTTTGGTTACCACCTTTAAAGCGCTCCATGGCTTGGGGCCTGGGTACTTACGGGACCGCCTGCTGTTACCTTATGCCTCCCACCGACCCGTACGCTCACACAGAGAGGGACTTCTCAGGGTGCCGTCCGCCAGGCAGTGTCGGCTGGCGGCCCCCAGGGGAAGATCCTTCTCTGTGGGGGCTCCTACTCTTTGGAATGAACTTCCCCCTGGTTTACGCCAAATATCTGACCTTCGGACCTTTCGCCGCGAACTGAAAACATATTTGTTTGTTCACGCGGGGCTTTCTTAAATTGTCTAGATTTCGAATTTTAAATTTTATTTAAGTTTTAAACTGGGGTTTTTAGATTTTTAACCATTTTAATTTTCGGCCAAATTGTATAATAAGTTTTTTAATTTACTTTTAATTGTACATTGTTTCTTTTTTACCTTGGCTGTACACTGGCCTGAGTCCTTCGAGAGAAGGGCGGTCTATAAATCTAATAAAATAAAAAATAAATAAATAAATAAACTAGTAATTGCATGGACTGGCTGGCTCCACTTACCCCTCTCCTCCTCTCCCAGGAGTCTTCACATGGCCCCTTTTGGATGTCAGGTAAGTGCAGGGCCTAAACAGAGGTTCTGGGAGGGCGAAAAACAGGCCTCACAAAAGTTCCAGAAGTCTGGAAATGGGCCCATTTCCAGCCTCCGGAGGGCCTCTGGAGCCCAGGGGTGGCTGTTTTCACCCTCTCAGAGACTTGAGAAAAGCCTCCAGAGCCTGGGGAGGGTGAAAAACAGGCATCCCGGGAGTTCTGGAAGACCAGAAACAAGCCCATTTCTGGCCTCCGGAGAGCCTCTGGAGCCCAGGGGTGGCCGTTTTTACCCTCTCAGAGACTTGAGGAAAGCCTCCAGAGCCTGGGAAGGGTGAAAAACAGGCCTCCCGGGAGTTCTGGAAGACCAGAAACGAGCCCATTTCTGGCCTCCGGAGGGCCTTCAGAGCCCAGGGGTGGCCGTTTTCACCCTCTCAGAGACTTGAGGAAAGCCTCCAGAGCCTGGGGAGGGTGAAAAACAGGCCTCCCGGGAGTTCTGGAAGACCAGAAACGAGCCCATTTCTGGCCTCCGGAGGGCCTTCAGAGCCCAGGGGTGGCCGTTTTCACCCTCTCAGAGACTTGAGGAAAGCCTCCAGAGCCTGGGGAGGGTGAAAAACAGGCCTCCCGGGAGTTCTGGAAGACCAGAAACGAGCCCATTTCTGGCCTCCGGAGGGCCTTTAGAGCCCAGGGGAGGCTGTTTTCACCTTTAGGAAGGCCTCTGGAGCCTGGGGAGGATGAAAACACCCCCCACACATTGGTGCAGGAGGCTGAGCTGGCCACACCCACCATGGCCATGCCCACCCAACAACCGGGCATAGAACCGGTTGCTAAAATTTTTGAATCCCACCCCTGGCCGTTTGGTTGTAGCGTTCCAAGAATCTGATTCAAATCATTTTCCTCCTAAGGATTCTTCAACCCAAGGTATAAGAAACTCTGGGTGTGGAGTGAACCCGCGTATCAGTCGCTTGCAAGTGTTGGTCGGCTTACTGGTCTCATCCTGGAGTGCTTTGTGGATGAACTCTGCAGCAGAGTAGAAGAACTGGCTCAGGTTGAAGGTGGGAAGGTCGTCTGCCTCCACTCCGTGGTACTGGATGGCCATATCCTCGTAGTACTTGGGCCCTGTATCCACATTCCATCGTCCATGGGCTGCGTTGAGCACATGGGTGAAGCCAGCTTTCTCGAGGCTGTACCGATCAAGTGCAGTTTTCCTGTGGTCAAAGCAAAATGGGCTTTTTTTAAATTTGACAAAAATCCAAACGGATGGCCACAATCATATGAGCCCCATCTGTTTTTTTCCCTTTGCGTTACATGTTCAAAAGCGACCAGGGCTCTGATCCACAGTCACAAGTGGCCATCTGGATTTTTGCAACCCTCCCTGCTTTGGATGTACAATACAGGTGGCAATGGGACAATTAGGCACAGCCAACTTGCTGTGGCCAACTCATCATGACCGACTCGGCATGGCCAGCACTCCACAGCCAACTCATGAGTGCCAACTCGCTGCAGGACAATATAACAATTAGTGGGACAATATAACAATCAGTGGGACAACTCGCTGCAGGACAATATAACAATTCTATTTAATTTTAGCCATCCACATTTCATTCTGTCCCTCCTTTGCAGCCTTTCTGCAAGATTCTATCTGCCATTTCTTTGATATTAGTGTAACTCTTGTCCCATAGCGAGTTGTTCTGTGGCGAGATGGCCGCAGTGAGTTGTTCTGTAGCTAGTTGGCTGTGGCAAGTTGCCTGTGGTAAGGTAGCCATGGTGAGTTGGCCGTGGCGAATTGTCATAGACTAGGGGTATCAAACTCGATTTCATTGAGAGCCTACAGGGTTGTGTTTGATCTCGGGGGTGGGGCCAAGTGGGCATGGCCAGGGCAGGCATGGCCAGCTTGACATCCTCAACCCTCTGTCAGCAAAAACAGAGCCCAGAAGGACCACACACAACCCTCGTGCACTCCATTTATGCTGGCAGAGGCACCGCAGGCAAGTTCGCTACTGTTTCCAGAGTGGTCCCATGCGCCAGATCTAAGCACCCCAAGTGGCCAGATCTGGCCTGTGGGCCTTGAGTTTGACACCCCTGTCATAGACTCATACAGGTAGCCCTGTATGGGCTTACAATTTGCTTACAATTGTTCGAAGTTACAATGGCACTGAAAAATGTTATTTGTGACTGTTTTTCCCACTTATAACCATTGCAGCGTCTTGATGGTCACATGATCACAGTTTGGTTGTGCTTGACAACTGGTTTATATTTATGACACTTTTGCAGGGTCCGAGGGTCACGTGATCAGTTTTCGCAACCTTCTGACAAGCCAAGTTGATCGGGAAGCCAGATTCATTTCACACACAAAAAAATATTATTAATTTAGCAGCGGCAGTGATTCACTGTGGCAAGAAGGGTTATGTCGTGTCCCACTCCTCCGCTGACGGTCGGGTCAGGGAAATCCGAATCAGGCGTGCCTCTGCAGCTCTGCCAAAGTCCTAGCAAAGTCCTCAAGGCAGGCAGGAGACCAGAAAGTGACTTCAGCAAGATATGTTAGACTTTGCCTGACTCAGAGAATGCCAGAAAGCAGATCCTTTATATAGGCCATGGGGTGTGGCTCCATGATTCAGCACTTATCCAGGCCTGCCCCTCCCTTCCTTCTGATGCCACCGCCTATCAATTCTTCTGAAGCGAGGGTCACTCCAGTCGGCAGCTGTTGGTAATTGGCCTCCCTCAGGCTCACATGCTGTGGGGGAGGGGGAGGGGTCTAGTTGCTCCGTTTGCCTGGGCATGGAGCCAGGGCTGGGGCCGGGAGGCATACTAGGACATTTCTCAGCGTTCGGAAGCAGATAAGAAGGCCCCGGCTGCGGTGAGAGCGGGCAAGACACAACAGGTTATAAGAGGGAGCAGAACTCACTTAAAAACTGTGTCCTTTAGCCAAAGAAATGTTGGTAGCTCAAGTTGGGGTCGTAAGTCAAGGATTACCTGGCATGAAAATCTCTTGGCTCCCAAGAGGCTTTTTGACACCACTTACTCGTCTCCTATGTAGAGGTTGGGCCAGACTTCGTTGACATGCGTGTATTTGGGGCTTCCTTTCCAGAAGAGCCTCTCCAAATCAAACGCTCCAGGTGTACAATAGTCACTCTCGGGGTCTACTTTTACCGCGGTGTAAGCACTTATTTTTCTAGATTTCACAGTAGATGAAGACATTTGGTCTCAAGAGTCCAAGTCTGGCACTCGGGTCCTGGAATAAACGACAAGCAAAAAGTGAGATGGGTGGGAAATATACAAGCAGGTAGATCTTCTGAATGGGTTAGTCCCTGGATTACCTTAGAACAGTGGTTGGAAAAGTAATTCTTATAGAACCAAAGAAAAGAAATTCTTCTAATTTATTTTATTTATTTATTTGTCACAACAATATATGTAGGTATCATACAAAAAGATTATATAGCATATAAACACATATATGAGTAAATATTAGGAGGTATAAGCATATATATATATAGGAAGAAGAAAAGAAAAACAATAGGACAGGAACGGTAGGCACGTTTGTGCGCTTATGCACGCCCCTTATGGTCCTCTTAGGAATGGGGTGAGGTCAATAGTAGAAAGTTTTTGGTTAAAGCTTTTAGGATTATGAGAAGAGACCACAGAGTCAGGTAAAGTGTTCCAAGCACTGATGATTCTGTTACAGAAGTCATATTTTCTGCAATCTAGATTAAAGCGGAATAATGGAGGAAAAGGTCGGGGCCAGGCCTTCATTATGAAGGCTGATATATGACACAGGCAGGGGTGGGCTTCAAAAATTTTAGCAAGGGGTTCTCTGCCTTGTTGCAGTTGTCAAAGTGGGTGTGGCCTAGTCAGCCTCCTCCACCATGGCGGGGGGGGGGGCATTTTTGTTCTCCCCGGGCTCCGGAGGCTTTCCTCAAGTCTCTGGGTGGGTGAAAACGGTCTCCCCAGGCTCTGGAGGTCCTCTGGAGGCCGGAAATGGGCCCATTCCCGGCCTTTCTGAGCTTCTGGTAGGCCCATTTTTCACCCTCCCTGAGCCTCCATGTCCACCCTGCACTTACGTGCATAACAAAACTGGCCGCGTGGGGACTTTGGGGGGGGGCAGCCAGGAGTGGGATTTGGGGGTTCTCCGAACTGCACAGAATCTTAGCTAGAGATTCTCCCCAACCCCTGCAGCCCATCCCTGGACACAAGGCTTGATGACTTGAGATATCTTCTATAGCCATGATGGCGAACCTATAGCACACAAAGCCATCTCTCTAGGCATGCAAGATGTCGCCTGTTACTCTTCAGAGTTCTGGCGTGCCGATCAGCTGATTTTCACGTGCGCCAGAGCACCAGAAACCAGAAGAGCAGCCTCCCCGGTGTGCATGCATGTGCCAGGACGATTTCTGGTGTGCGCATGTGCACTGGCCAGCTGGTCTTCACATGCACATGCATGCCAGAAACCAGAAGACCAGGTGGCCGGTGCGCATGCGTGTGCTGGAAACCGGAAGATCATTTTCCCAGTGTACATATGTGCACAACTGCTGTTTCGCTTTCCGGTATGCATGCACATGCGCGCATGCACCGCCCCCATTTTAGCACTCTATGCCAAAAAGAGGAGAGGAGGGAGGACGAGTCACAACAGGTTTGCCAACACTGTTCTATAGCATCTTCATGTCTGAATTTAATCTTACAGATTTGGTGCACTTCAGGTTCCTTGGATTAAACCATTAAACATTTGTTGGGACCTTGGAAATGTGCCTTCTCTGTAGCAGCACCTGCCCTCTGGAATGAGGTTCCTCTTGAGATGTAGATGGGTCTATTCATTAAACATGAAACTCAGCCAACTGAACATTTAAAAATACATCACAAATACCACTGACTGGTGCTAATGGCTGATATGGGTTGCTGCCAGCGTCCTAGGTATCAACCAAGTACCTTCTTAAGATGTACGATGTTACAAGTAGCGCAGTTTTTAGCAGTTCTGCTAGTGTTATTGCAAGAAGCTGCAATTTGTTGATGTATCTTATAAAATTCTTGGGCATGGTACCAAGTGCCCTGATGACAATGAGTATCACTGTTACATTGTTGTTGTTGTTGTGGTTGTTGTTGTTACTACTACTACTACTATGGTTGGTTGCAGAGTCAGCCAGATGTTTAGACTGGATTTGACATTTATTAATATTGGAGTTTGTTCCGTCCAGCTGAAATCCCTTTTAAGATTCATTTTCAAGCAAAAATGGGACTTAATGCCAAGAAATTTCAGACCCTAATCTTTGAAAGACCGTCTTTATTCTCCTTGCCTCCTAAAGATGTCCAGCTAAGACTTACCAAACCTGCCTGTTTAGTTCTGCCAGAAGATTCAACCCAGAGATTGCTTGATAGAATGTCCATTGTTAGACAGTTCAACTGGCAAAGGGACTCTGAATTTTCACTACAATGTAAAATACAAGGCAATACTACTCAAAAACAGTGAACGGAATGGAATTGGGACGCCCGTTACCTTTGAGAAAGTTGACAGACTGTGATGGTGAAGAGGAGAAATTACTTCCTAAATTTCTCTGGACCAGAAGTTTGGCTGACTCTCCCCAACTCTCAGGCAGGAATGAACAGGGTTTCCCAGGCAAAGTCAAGGGCTCTGGGGCTCTGCGGGGCTCCGAAGTTCTCCAGATGGTGTTTTTTTTTACAGTCGGATTCAAAAGGCATCAATTCAAAGCCCAACAGCAGTTCTGGGAATCTGGAGGAGAGCCCAGGAGATAGGCTGGATTTTAGGGGAGGGAAGCAGAATTGGATCCTTGGATGTCTTCTATTCATTTCAAGGAGGCATGACAAGGACAACTCGGCTGGTGGATGGTGTCCCTGAGGGCCTACAATCTAGAAACAGATTTATATACAGCTTCATGGTCCTTTTACTGCCCCCTCTAAGAGGTTTACGGAGCCAGCACGTTGCCCCCAACAATCTGGGTCCACATTTTACTGACCTCGGAAGGATCAAAGGCTAACTTTGAGCCAGTCGGGATCGAACTGCTGGCAACGGGCAGAGACAGCCTGCAATTCCGCATTTTAACCACTGCGCCACCGTGGCTCTATTTGCCAGGTAGTCACAGGCATACAGCATAGCACAGTGGTTAGGGTGCAGTACTGCAGGCTACTTCTGCTGACTGCCTGCAATTTGGCAGTTCAAATCTCACCCCTCAAGTTTGACTCATCCTTTCCTCCTTCCGAGGTCTGTAAAATGTGGACTCAGATTGTCAGCGGCAAGACACTGACTCTGTAAACCACTTAGGGAGAGCTGTAAAATACTATGAAGTGGTATATGAAGTCTAAGTGCTGTTGCTATTGCTATAGAGCAGGGGTCTTCAATCTTGGCAACTTTAAGCCTGGCGGACTTCAGCTCCGAGAATTCCCCAGCCAGCTTTGCTGGCTGGGGAATTTTGAGAGCTGAAGTCCGCCAGGCTTAAAGTTGCCAAGGTTGAAGACCCCTGCTATAGAGAGACACATAGAGACAGACAGACAGACAGACACAAACACACACATACACAAACAAACACAGAAAGACCATCTTGGATTTCTTGACCCACTGCAGTTGGACCTGCAATCTGTTGTACAGGACTTATGACCTGTATAACTGAGCCCAAGGTTTCTGTTGCTAAGTGAGACATTTGTTAAATGAGTTTTGCCCCGTATTTCCGGCCATTCTTGCCACGGTTCTGAAGTGAATCACCTCAGATATTAACTTAGTAACATCGTTGTGAAGTGAATCTGGCTTCCCCATTGACTTTGCTTGTCAAAAGGTCGCAAAAACATGACCCCCGGGACACGGAGACCCCGTCATAAGTATGAGTCAGTTGCCAAGAATCTGAATCTTGATCACGTGATCATGGGAATGCTGCAATGGTCATAAGTATGAATAACAGTCATGAGTCCCTTTTTCCCCAATGCGTTGTAACTTTAAACGGTCACTGAATGAACTGTTGTAAGTTTCGGACTACTGATATTGCAATAATAATAATAATTATAATAGTAATAACAAATTTTCAACAAACAGTGAAGTTCTTAACAGAAGTTATATCTTATGCCAGAGGTCTTCAACCTTGGCAGCTTTAAGACTTGTGGACTTCAACTCCCAGAATTCTCCAGCCAGCATAGCTTAATTCAACTCAAATTAACATTATGGCCAAAAGATTAAATGTCTCATTAGAATAAATAATTACATTTTAGTGTAACATATTCTTCCTGCTCAAGAAGAGGACAATGATTTGAACCATTTTTGATCCAAGTCGTAAGTTGATGGAAAACATTCAGAAACTTCAATGTTGTCCTGTTTTCTTTCAGACAAGGGTTTCCCCCCCCCCAAAAAAATAGGAAGATTATCTTAAAAGCTGAAAATCAGAGTCCAGAAGATCAAATTCCATCTGGAAACCTATTTATTTCAAACTATTATAGACCGTCTTTTAGACAGGATTCCAGTGTAAAGAAAACCCCAGCCCAGTATAGTTAAACCGCAAAGTAATAAATTATATGACAGGCTAGGAGACCTTTGAAAATCAAAACCAGTGTTTACATTTAAATATATTAAAACCAGGAAACTAACAAGAGACATCTGCTGAAGGATTCGGTATCGTAAAATATTAAAGAAAAGCAGGGGTTGAAAATTAATTCCTTTTCATTGCAGGAGATATTGCATTGAGGTATGTTCTCAAAACATTGTTTATTTTATTTTTTTGGAAAGCTTCTTATATCCTGCCCTTATTTTGGGTTCTCTCACCTCCTATCCTGTTTTCCCCGAAAATAAGACATCCCCTGATAATAAGCCCAATCGGGCTTTTGAGTCCATGCGTGAAAATAAGCCCTCCCTGAAAATATTTAAACATATGCACAGCCGGTCCCTGCCACTTCCTCTGGTTAGGGTTAGGGAGACAACTGAAAATCAGGTATGATGGCAAGAGGAGCCCCGACTTGCTCCACTGCCCCCAAACTAATAAGGCTTCCCCGAAAATAAGGCCAAGTGCTTATTTCGGAGTTCAAAAAAATATAAAACAGGTTTTTATTTTCAGGAAACACAGTATTTTTCCCATGAGAATAAGTTTTTGGGGTTTTTTTAACCTGCCTTAATTATTTTTATAAATAACTCAAAGTGATGAACATACTAATGTTCCTTCCTCTTTTCACCAAGAACAACAACCCTGTGAGTAGGTTGGCCTGAGAGAGAGAGAGAGAGAGGGAATGGCCCAAAGGCATTCATGTTGGCCTCAGTGGTGAGATTCAGCCAGTTCTCTCTGGATCGCATGAACCAGTAGTGGTGACTGCGGGAGGCTCCGCCCACCAGCCCAGATATAATGCGCGACTACTGCACATGCACAGAAGGCTGTGCCCATGTGCAGAGGTGGCGCTCAAGAGTGAAGAAAGTGCACTCACATTTGCAAAGTGATAGGGAAGGGACGCGGTGGTTCAGGGGCTAGGACGTTGAGCTTGTCGATCGAAAGGTCAGTAGCTCAGCGGTTTGAATCCCTAGTGCTGCCGTGTAACGGGGTGAGCTCCTGTTACTTGTCCCAGCTTCTGCCAACCTAGCAGTTTCGAAAGCATGTAAAAATGCAAGTAGAAAAAATAGGGACCACCTTTGGTGGGAAGGTAACAGTGTTCCATGCGCCTTTGGCATTGAGTCATGCCGGCCACATGACCACGGAGACATCTTCAGACAGCGCTGGCTCTTCGGCTTTGAAACAGAGATAAGCACCGCCCCCTAGAGTCGGCAACGACTAGCATGTATGTGCGAGGGGAACCTTTACCTTTTACCTTTAGGGAAGGTAAGTGAATCTCACCTCTGGTTGGCCTCCATGCCTAGAACTCACAGTCTTCTGGTGATTGGCCCAAAGGCACCCAGCTGGCTTTCATACCTAAGGAGGGATTAGAACTCACTGTCTCCTGGTGATTGGCCCAAAGGCACCCAGCCGGCATCTCCTATGCCCTTTGTTGTTGTTAGTTGCAAAGTCATGTCCGACCCATCGCGACCCCATGGACAACATTTCTCCAGGCCTTCCTGTCCTCTACCATCCTCTGGAGTCCATTTAAACTCATGCCTACTGCTTCAGTGACTCCATCCAGCCACCTCATTCTCTGATGTCCCCTTCTTCTTTTGCCCTCAATCTTTCCCAGCATTAGGCTCTTCTCCAGTGAGTCCTTCCTTCTCATTAGGTGGCCAAAGTATTTCAGTTTCATCTTCAGGATCTGGCCTTCTAAAGAGCAGTCAAGGTTGATCTCCTCTAGAACTGACTTGTTTTAGAATAGAATAGAATAGAATTTTATTGGCCAAGTGTGATTGGACACACAAGGAATTTGTCTTGGTGCCTATGCTCTCAGTGTACATAAAAGAAAAGATACATTCATCAAAGTACAGCATTTACAACACAATTGATGATCAATATATCAATATAAATCATAAGGATTGCCAGCAACAAGTTATAGTCATACAGTCATAAGTGGAAAGAGATTGGTGATGGGAACTATGAAACGATTAATAGTAGTGCAGATTCAGTAAATAGTCTGACAGTGTTGAGGGAATTATTTTTTTAGCAGAGTGATGGCCTTCGGGAAAAAACTGTTCTTGTGTCTAGTTGTTCTGGTGTGCAGTGCTCTATAGCGTCGTTTTGAGGGTAGGAGTTGAAACAGTTTATGTCCAGGATGCGAGGGATCTGCAAATATTTTCACGGCCCTCTTCTTTGTTTGTTCGCCTTGCAGTCCAGGGGACTCACAGGAGTCTTCTCCAGCACCAGAGTTCAAAGGCCTCAATTCTTTGGCGCTCAGCCTTCCTTATGGTCCAACTCTCACAGCCATCCATTGAACTGGGAAAACCATAGCTTTGACTATATGCACTTTTGTTGGCAAGGTGATATCTCTGCTTTTTAGTATGGTGTCTAGATTTGCCATATATACATATACATATACATATACATATACATATACATATACATATACATATACATATACATATACATATACATATACATATACATATACATATACATATACATATACATATACATACATACATATATATATATATATATATATATATAGGTCTTTGGTTATTCGGTTTTCTCCGTAAAATTGGAAGTGTCTTGGCGGCGTTTCGAAGTCTCATTAAATCATCTTCAGGCTTCAGCTTCATGCTTCTGGGAGCAATGTGTGATTGCAGCTGTTTCTTCCTTTTTAACTGCTAGTGGGGGTTTGAACTGATTGGGTGGGAGCTTGGCTGTGCTCTGATTGGATGGGGTTTTTTTGTACTCTGATTGGATGGGGGTGTGTCCTGTGTTGGTGGGGGCTTGGTTGTGCTCAGATTAGTCTGAGTTGCAGGGGGATTTGAGCTGGTGAGCTGCATTGCTGTTGTTTGGCTTTGTGTTTGTGGTCGTGCTACATCTTCATAGTGGGTGTCTGTCTGCTGTATGTATGGATTGGAGGGGTTACAAGCCCCTAAAAACAGACCCACCACCTACCTAGAAAAAACCACTAGATCCAAAATAAAAGCCTCCCCCATCAGCGAAGAAATCGAACAAAGAATCATTTTCAGAGAGAAATCATCCAGATGCCCTAAGCTCTACGGCCTCCTCAAGATACACAAAGAAGGAACCCCACTCAGACCCATAGTCAGCTCCATAGGCTCACCTCTACAAAACCTAGCCAAATTTCTCACTAAATAACTACAGCCCTATGCAGAATCCATCGCCTCACACGTAAAAAAACTCATTCCAGTTCATAGAGATCATAAAGAAACAAAGCTTACAGCCCAGCGACCTACTCGTGAGCTTTGATGTCATATCCCTCTTCACCCAAGTGCCAATCAAAGAAGCCTTGACAGCTATCCAAAACAAATATAACCCCCCCAAGCACATCCTAGATCTGACCAACCACTGCCTATCCAACACATACTTCATCTATAATGGACAAAAATACAAACAAATAGAAGGAGCACCCATGGGATCACCCCTCTCACCTGTCATTGCCAACCTCTACATGGAACACTTTGAAACCCAAGCACTAGAAAAATCTGATCACAAACCCAAACTCTGGCTCAGATACGTAGACGACACCTTCATAATCTGGCCACATGGGAAAGAAAAACTTGACAACTTCCTCACACACCTCAATAGCCTACATCCCAAAATACAGTTCACCATGGAAACAGAAGTTAACAACCAACTTCCCTTCCTAGATGTCTTAGTCTACAAGAAACCCAATGGCTCCCTAGGACACACCACCTACCAGAAGAAAACACACACAAACCGCTATCTGCACGCACTCTCACACCACCACCCAGCACAGATCAACTCCGTAGCCAAGACACTCATCTCTAGAACAAAACGCTTAGCTGACAAACAACACCTAAAAACCGAACTACACACTCTCACAAACATACTAACATCCAATGGATTCCAGAGAAATAAGATTACCAAACTAATCCAAAAAGAACCCCCCACTAAAATCCAAGACAGAGAACAAGAAAACGGCACAGCCCTCCTCCCATATATAAAAGGCACCACAGACAGAATCAGCAAGATCCTCCACAAACATAACATCAAGACAGCATTCTGCACAAACCAAAAAATATCCACCATCCTAAGAAACCCCAAAGACAAAATTGAGTTAGAAAATCAAGGAGTATATGAAATCCCATGCACCGCCTGCCCCACCACATACATCGGACAAACCAACAGAAGAATAAGTGCACGCATTGAAGAACACAAGAACTCAGTCAAAAAAGAGGAACTAACTTCTTCCCTGGTCCAACACCATAAAGCCACAGGACACGATATTGACTTTAAAAAGACCAGAACTATCGCCAAAACTGAACACTTTAACAACAGAATAATCAGAGAAGCCATCGAGATAGAAAAACGCCCACACAGCTTGAACAAACGAGATGATACTTCCCGCCTACCAGCCATTTGGAAACTCGCCCTTATTGACAAACGAGTCCCTAACACGAGGAATGACACCAGACCCACACTCACGAGGTCCACACAGGATGTCACCACCACACATCCACCCAGAAAGCAGACCCAAACCCACACTGATCAGGAAGCACGACCAAGGACCAGAAGCCAGACCGCAGCTGCAACATTAGCCATTTCAAACCCCTCCAATCCATACATGCAGCAGACTGACACCCACTATGAAGATGTAGCACGACCACAAACACAAAGCCAAACAATAGCAATGCAGCTCACCAGCTCAAATCCCCCTGCAACTCAGACTAATCTGAGCACAACCAAGCCCCCACCAACACAGGACACACCCCCATCCAATCAGAGCACACAAAAAACCCCATCCAATCAGAGCACAGCCAAGCTCCCACCCAATCAGTTCAAACCCCCACTAGCAGTTAAAAAGGAAGAAACAGCTGCAATCACACATTGCTCCCAGAAGCACGAAGCTGAAGCCTGAAGATGACGAATGAGACTTCGTCAAACGTTGCCAAGACACTTCCAATTTTACGCGGAGAAAACCCGAATAACCAAAGACCTACATATATATATATATATATATATATATATATATACATATATATATATATACACATATATATACACATATATATATTTGCCTATGCCCTTAAGAGAGGACTAAACTCACCATCTCTTAATTCTAGCCCAGCAGCTGAGCCAGTACATGAAGCAGAGAAGGACAACTCATGACAAAGAAAGCCTGCATTTTATAAAGAATTTTATAAAGGTTCGGATTGGTTTGGGCGAACCGGTAGCAGAAATTGTGGGTGGGCCGTCCACCCACCCTGGTTCTATGCTGTTCCATTTAGGCACATTTTTGATGCCTGGGCGAATGCGCGGAAGGTGTGTGCGTGAGCAAAGTGCATGCATGAAAGGCCGGGCGCACGTGCAGAATGCCCATATGCACGCAAAGCGAGTGTGTGTGTGCGGGGCGAACCAGTGGTAACAAAATGTGAAACCCACCGCTGGATAGACGGTATTTTGATATTTTGATTTACTAAGGGTCACATGATAGCAGTATTCCAGTATTTGAGGGGTTGCCAGAAAGAAGAGGATGGTCAACCTATTTTCCAAAACACCTGAAGGCAAGACAAAAAAATACTGCATGGAAATGGAGATTCATCCAGGTCATGGTTGTCCCAAAGGTGCTTTTTTTAAGAGGCAACTGGACTTCCTGTTTTTTCTTTGAAGACGTTTCGCTTCTCATCCAAGAATGAGAAGCGAAACGTCTTCAAAGAAAAACCAGGAAGTCCAGTTGCCTCTTGAAAAAGCACCTTTGGGACAATGGATGGAAACTAATCAAGGAGAGAAGAAACCTGGAACTAAGGAGAAATTTCCCGACAGTGAGGACAATTAACCAGTGGAACAGCTTGCCACCAGAAATTGTATGTGCTTCATCCCTGGAGGTTTTCAAGAAGAGATTGGAAACCCCTTGCCTGAAATTGTATAAGGTCCTGTTGAGCACTAGAAGACCTCCAAGATCCCCTTCCAGCTCTATTCTGATTGATTGATTTCCATCCCAATCTTGCAGTGAAATCTGTTTGGATTTTCATGATTATTTCCTTCCTTGTTTAAAAAATGTAATGCATTTTTAAGGACGAATGAGAGGATTACCTCCCGTGCACCCCCTTTAATTATTGCTTAAAGCCATTAAGTGCAGGTCTGCTGATGACATCTATGGGAAAGAGACAATTAAGGTAGAAGCTGGAAATGATTCAGCAACTCCACAACAGCTTTGCACAGTGTGATGTTTTATGCACACATCATAATAAGCAATTACAACCTATCATTGCTTTAATTGCAACAAACACTTCAGCTATTATTTGAGGTACTAAGGGAGGATGAGCTGCTCCCTTCAGTTGTCCTCTCCTGCTTAAATTAGTCTTTGTACCAGGAATGAAAGTATAATTAGCACTGACACAACTTCTTTCCAGAGGTGGGATTGAAAAATTTTAGCAACCGATTCGCTGCCCGGTTGCTGGGTGGGCATGGCCATGGGGGCGTTGCCTACTCGGCCTCCTACACTATGGGGGGGCAGTTTTGCCCTCCAGGAGGATGATAACAACCTTCCCCAGGCACCGGAGGCCGTCCTGAGGCTAGAAATGGGCCCGTTTCCGGACTTCTGGTAGGCTCATTTTTCACCCTCCCAGAGCCTCCGCGCAGGCCCTTCACTTGCCTCAAATCCAAAATGGGCTGTGTGGAGACTCCTGGGAGGGGCAGGATGGGCGGGGTCACTCAGTCCTTGGAACAACCTGTTCGGCGAACCAGATTAAAATTAACACCTGGTTCACCCGAACCGGTCCGAACTGGCTGAATTCCACCCCTGCTTCTTTCCCATGGGAGTCAAGGCATCTGTGGAGATCAAAAAGATTTCCATGACAATATGATCAAAGCTCCACCACTCACATGGGAAAAGCATGTTGGCTCTTCTGATCCTTTCTTGTGGATGGATTGAAGGGAATAAATTGGGGATGGGGGATGATGGAAAGGAACTGTCCACTTCCATCATGTCTTTGACATGGGAGGGAAACACAAGCAAGCCATGTATCTCGTAGCAAACATGATCATCTACTCATTCTCCAGTTTCCTTTGAGTGCAGGAAGAGGAGGAGAGTGCAATCTGTAGAGTTTTGGACAGAACTCTTGAAATTTTAATGGTTGATCAGACTTGCAGGGATGACTAAAGCTGTACAGATGATCCATCCCACTGGCATCATCTGAATATCTGCTCTGTTACCCATTTTCTTTTCAGATAATTGTCTCTGCCCAGATTAGCCTTCTCCAGGCCTAGGAGAAGAGTCTTGGTTCTCCATATCGAAGAACAGTGACCATTATAAAGGCCAGACTAATGATTTAGAACAGTGTTCCTCAACCTTGACAGCATTAAAATGGGTGGACTTCTACTCCCAGAATTTCCCCAGCCATCCATACTGGCTCAGAGATTCTGAGAGGTGAGGTTCACCCATCTTAAAGCTGCCAAGGTTGAGAAACATTAATTTAGGGCTTTGGGAAATATTCCTCTGGATGAGATAATTTTGGAAAGAACCTGCTTCAAATGTTCATCACTGCTTCTTCATCAATCCAAGATAAAAAATATAACAAGAGCAGATGAGGAAAGCTACAGGGACAAGATGAGTCTTTTCCTCTACTGAAAACCCAAACCAGAAAGCATTTTTACCCAAAAGGAAATTGACAGTATGTCAATTTCAGAGGGAATTGACAGCGTGTCAATTTCAAAGGGAATTGACAGCATGTCAATTTCAAAGGGAATTGACAGCATGTCAATTTCAAAGGGAATTGACAGCGTGTCAATTTCAAAAGGAATTTCAAAGGATTTCCAGCTGGTGCAACTATAGTATTGCGTTTTATTGTGGGTTTAGCCATGGATAGTTAAACTGTCCATTGTACATCCCAAAGCATTTGGCACCCATAATCAAATTTGTCAGACATTTTAATTGTCTTCCTGTTGCAAAACCTAACCATGGCAACCACTGAAAACATAGTCCAGTTTCTTTCATGATTCCTTCAAGTTTGTTTGATTTTCTCCCCATATTTTTTAACTTTGGAACCTGTAATAAAAGAAAGGGAAGAAGTACTAAATAATTTGGCGAGTCAGGCTGTCTGTGTCTTGAAAGGGAAGGGTGGTAACGCTTTTGTCTGTTCCAAAAATCTACTGGTGAGTGTATTCAGTCTTTAATTAGAGAGACGGGAATGTCCAAAATGTTTGCTTTGCTTTTAAAACTCCAGCCTGCCTATCAAATCAGTTCTGGAGCCCACATGTTTAAAAGCAAAATGTGTTGTCGCGCTGCCATCTTTTCAGAAGGCTGGAGAGATTTTAAATGGATATTTTGCAGATCCTAACAGCCTCTCTGAAGAAATGTTGTGGCTTTTTTCTGGCTTGATCTTTTTGAGGAACTGGAAAAAGAATTTGGCTTGCGCTTGGATTGGGGGAAAAAAAGTGCCTTTGATCAAATGATGCAATGCACAAAAAAAGCTCGGTAGGAATTATTTCAGGGAATGGGATGGCCCTTGTATAAATCTCTCATGAAAATCAGGCCGTCCGTGCAGAAATTAGAAAGGGGAGGAAGAGGAGCTGAAAGGGATAACTAAAAACTCTGCCTGGCTTGATTCTTGCCTGATTTATTGGAGAACATTATAAATGTCAGCATTTCCATTTCTTAAAAATGTTTCTCTGATCTCGGTTGTTAAAAAGGTTATTGTCCTGGAAAGATAAAACTGTTTTCGAACCAACCCAGACCAGACCTACCTTCTCTCATACAGGACAACCAAATCCTTTCGATCTGCAGCACGTTTCTACCTGCTATTCTGTTTTTCAGGACACATTTATTTCTTTGGGTGGTGGTGGTGGGGATTGGGTTGCATTTGCTTTAATATGAAAATTGGCTTGGTTGGGATTGACAGCCCTACGATTGCCAGAGGGGCCGATAAACGCAACCCTTTGACAGAAGAAGTTAGTTAAAGAACTAACTACTAAGGACACAGATAAACCTCCAAGTTCTTCAAGGACCCTCTAAAACAGGGGTCTCCAACCTTGGTCCCTTTAAGACTTGTGGACTTCAACTCCCAGAGTTCCTCAGCCAGCTGGGAGTTGAAATCCACAAGTCTTAAAGGGACCAAGGTTGGAGACCCCTGCTCTAAAAGGATGCAAATGACCATCTGTCGGCAAGGAATATAAATCCTTCCATTCCCCACTATCCTGTCAGAGCTGAAGAAGCTTCTGAGATGAGAAGAAAAAAACCCAGAAAGTCCAGTTGCCTCCTGAAAAAAAACACCTTTGGGTTAAAGAACGAAGGTGCTTAATGAAAGAAAACAAGGAAAAGAGGGATAAGATACAGAAAAACGATAGCTAGAGCTGACACACACACCCTAAACAGGTTAAAGGCCCGCTCAGCAATAGGTTGATTTGTCTATGAAACTATGAAAAAGTGCAGCCGATAGGCTGAAACGGGCTTCGCATTTGGGAATGTTAGACGATCTCATTTCATCCCCTGCAAATGATTATCCAATGTCTCTCTGGAGCTTGCATTAAAATTGTTTTACAAACTTCCTCTGGTCTCCTTGCTATCCGAGGTGTCTGAAATCCCTCTGACCGGGATTCCCAGCCTAGAATTTTGAAGGGAAAGGCGAACCATCCCTTTGGCAAAGCAAGTCCCACGTTCGCTTGGCTGGGCTTGGCTTACCTGCAAGCTTCTCCAGGACTGGTAGACAGCGTGGATCCTCGGAGTGTGAAGGGACGACAAAGGGAATCTTACCAACTTTGAAACTGGTGACTATTTTTAGCGCAGGATTTGCTGACTGACCTTGCGTGATATCACTCAAAGGGAAGAGAATCTTTACATCTGCTACTAAATCTATTCCCTGATGTTACCTGAAACCGTCGGCCACGACAGCCAGCAATTAGGCTGGAGAAGCAGATTGTGACACGAGACCAGAGGTCTTCAAACTTGGCAGCTTTAAGACTTGTGGATTTCAACTCCCAGAATTCTCCAGCCAGCTATGCTATGCTGGCTGGAGAATTCTGGGAGTTGAAATCCACAAGTCTTAAAGCTGCCAAGTTTGAAGACCTCGGCACTAGACAGACATAGCGAAGGATCCTCCACCCCCACCCCCGAGTAGCTAAAAGGGCATCTGGGCGTGGAACCAACCAACCCTCAGGTCACCCCTTGGAAACAAGAAGTTCACAATTTGAGGTTTTTCCTGGACACAGCTTTGATCTTGACTGTGCAGTTCCCAGGAATGGACAGCCGCTGTTGTGTCAGCTAACCCTGATTTATTTCTGGCTAAGCAGATCTATCGGGGTTTCTCTCCTTAGCAGAAATTGGAAGTAAATTCAAAACAATCCAGCATCTTGTTTGAGAATGACAGACGACGTGTAGGAGGATCAGCGTATAGCAAACAAATATTTTCTTCCCTAACTATAATCAAGAGAGTGGCAAGTGAAGCTGTCATGTGTTAACTGGTTAAGATACAAAGATAATAATAATAATTTACTAGGGGTAAAGAAAGAGCGCTAGTAGTACGTGTAATATTTCAAGGTATCCTACACTAATAGTCTCACTTAAGGAAAGCTGACAGCAGAACTGAACCAACAATGAACAGAGCATTGTCCAATGCATTGGGTAATATAATCCTTATTAAATACAGAAAATAGGCATGATTCTTCCAAAGCTGAACTGAACCCAGTTACCCCAGAAAAAAAATGGAGGCCTATCGTACAATATTGGTGGGAATTAAAGAAAGTTCTGCCATTAAATCTCCTGACTTCGAATCAACCAAGATCTTCTTAGTGAGGGAAGGGTCCTCAGAAGGCTCCTGGCCATTAGATTAGGAGTAAGGGCTAAATGTCTCATAAGGTAAAGGTTAAAGGTTCCCCTCACACATGTACTAGTCATTCCCGACTCTAGGGGGCGGTGCTCATCTCTGTTTCTAAGCTGAAGAGCCAGCACTGTCCAAAAACATCTCCGTGGTCATGTGGCCGGCATGACTCAATGCCAAAGGTGCACGGAACGCTGTTACCTTCCCATCAAAGGTGGTCCCTATTTTTCTACTTGCATTTTTTACATGCTTTCGAACTGCTAGGTTGGCAGAAGCTGGGACAAATAACGGGAGCTCACCCCATTATGTGGCACTAGGGATTCGAACCATTGAACTGCCGACCTTTCTGATTGACAAGCTCAGCATCTTAGCCACCAAACCCCTTCCTTGAATGTTTCAAGGGATCCACCAAAAAAATGTTTCCTTTTGTTATTTCTCAGAGGTATTTCCCATCTTCTCCAGGAGTTCTTCCATGCCCTCCTCCAACTCTTTCCATGACAATCATCTTAAGAGGTGAGTTAGGCCAGATTAGAAACTCAGTTGCCATGGCTGAAGATAGATTTGAACAGAATCACCCTGCTCCTAATCCAACATCTTGGCTGCTGTGATAACATCTGTATCGATTGTATATCATTTAAGATATCCTTTTTACTCTGGTTAGAGATATGGAGGAATCCTTTTAATTGGTGGTAGATTTGTGGGTTCCAACCACAGAGAAATCCGTAACAGGATAATGGACTAGGATTCCTCTTTCTGTTAAAAGGAGAGGAGGAGGGAGGTAGTGGAGTTTACCACAGGTTCACCCTGTGCACACATGCTTGCTTCATGCGTGTGCCATCCACACATGCACCTGGCCTTCCGTGCATGCACTTTGCTTGCACATGTGCCTTCTGTGCATGCGCCTGGCCTCAAAAACATGCCTAAATAGGATTGCATAGAGCCAAGGCTGGTGGGCAGGCCCACCTGCAATTTCTGCTACTGGTTTGCCTGAACTAGTCCAAACCAGCTGAATACCAGCTCTGGTGCTAAGGTGTAGGGGAAGAGCAGGCAAAAATGGGTGTGTGTGGAGTTAAATGAGTCACCAGTCCAGAGTCATTATGTTTTCACAAATGTCCAACTCCCCTTCAATTCCGTTGACCCTTATCTGGTCCTGACTTAGAGTTGAACTTTAGTTGATCAGATTCTTGTTTATAGGCTTGAACAATAAATGTTCTGAACTGCAAATTAATGCATGGTCCTGATTATTTGATATAAATTCTCTGAGAGTTCTTTTCTCTCTTTGTAGGCACTTTCAAACTTATGATACACTAGACTGTTTGCATGTTGATTACAAAACCAATTGAATCAAACAGATTTCGACTTCTAAATCCTCTGGAAAATTTAGTAGCACTTGGATCCATTGTAGGAAAAAAAATTCTGGGCATAGTTACTAGCCTACTACCAAATTCCCTTAGTTTTGTGACAGGAGGAAGGCTGAATCCAAGAAGTATTTTTAAATTATTATTATCTTTATTCATTAACATGAAACTTAGTCAACTGAACATTCAAAAAGGCATCAGAAATACCATTGACTGGTGCTGATGGTTGATACAGGTTGCTGCCAGCATCCTAGGTATCAAGTACCTTCTTAAGATATATGATGTTCAAGTAGCACAGTTTTTTGCAGTTCTGCTGATGTTATTGCAGGAAGCTGCAATTTGTTGATGTATCTTATAAAATTCTTGGACATGGTACCAAGTGCCCCGATGACAATGGGTATCACTGTTACATGTTTCATCCATAGCTGTGTAGTTTCGATGGTCAGGTCGCGACAGTTCATGATTTTTTCCAGTTCTTTTTCTTCAACTCTGGCATCTCCTAGTACCACGATGTCCATAAATTGTACGTTTCGGTTTCCCACAGCTGTGATATCTGGTGTGTTGTGTTCCAAGTGACAATCCATCTGCACTTGAAAGTCCCACAAGATCTTCACCTTCTCATTTTCTATAACTTTTTCCAGTTTATGTTCCCATGACTTTTTGGATACAGGCAAGTCATATTTTTTACATAATGATCACTATTATTATTATTATTATTATTATTATTATTATTATTATTATTATTATTATTATTATTATTATTATTATTATTATTATTATTACCCCCGGATTCAGAAAAGTCTCCCTCCAGAAACTAGGTTAGGTGGCCTTCCACAGGGTATTGAAGCCCAAATTCATGGAGAAGCTTCTCTCTGCTTCCCATTTTGTACACGGAGACTTCATCTGAGGATGCTGATATGTGGGTTCATGATAGAGATGATAGATAGATAGATAGATAGATAGATAGATAGATAGATAGATAGATAGATAGATAGATAGATATAGAGAAGGATAGACAGTAGATAGATGATAGATCAGGGATGGGTTCCAGTTTGCAATGGAGTGTGCACACGGCTCACTTTGCTTGCGCGCACACACTTCTGCACATGTGCAGTTCATCAGTGATGATGTCGTGGTGGGTGCGCGGAGCCTCCCGCTGCCACTACTACAATTTCGCAAGAATCGGACCGAACCAGGAGCAGTCCATCACTCTGATAGATGACATATAGATGATAGATAGAGATAGATAGATGATAGATAGATAGATAGATAGATAGATAGATAGATAGATAGATAGATACCAGTAGATAGATAGAGATATTAATAATTATTAATAGCCATTGTGCCTAATAGTGATCAACAGCCCATCTTCAATGGATTTATTGAGTCTCCTTTTAGAACTGTCTAATTGAATAACCAAAAGTGGTGGCTCTGTGGCTAAGATGCTGAGCTTGTCGATTGAAAGGTTGGCAGTCCAGCGGTTTGAATCCCTAGTGCCACGTAACAGGGTGAGCTCCCGTTACTTGTCCCAGCTTCTGCAAACCTAGCAGTTTGAAAGCACGCTAAAACTACAAGCAGAAAAATAGGGATCACCTTTGGTGGGAAGGTAACGGCGTTCCATGCGCCTTTGGCATTTAGTCATGCCGGCCAAATGACCACGGAGACGCTTTCGGACAGGCTTTGAAGCAGAGATGAGCACTGCCCCCTAGAGTTGGGAACGCCTAGCACATATGTGCGAGGGGAACCTTTACCTTTACCTTTAAATGAGTAACCATCATCATATTTGAAGGCATTGGAACCTTTTCTACTTTTCCAAGAACATAGACTACTCCTGCTCCCTATAAAAATGTCTTAAATTAAATTAAAATCCACATGGGAAAGAACAGCAATCTAAAGAGGTGGGTTTTTTTAAAAAAATTCTGCAGCCCAGCATATTTGGGAATGAATTCTTCTTCCAAGGTGTCTGGACGCAGGAAATAATCCACTGAAAATGTATTTGAAGCTTTTTCGTTTTCATCAGCCTGGCGGCTCCACCCTGCCTTTTAAAATTATATTGGAAGTGTTGATAAAACATATTTTTTGCTTAAACTCCTTGCTGTCTTTGTTGGCGTCAAGTGTACATCGAGTTCAGTTTTAATTGGAGACAGTCAAATTGGATTTTCTGAAGAATTTATTGATGAAATGTACCCGTTTTCAGAGTTTTAGCATCTTTAGTATAAAGATGTCTTTTAAGATCCAGATGATTTGTATGAAAATGTTTTCCTTCCCCCCCCTTCATTGTTTTGTTTGTAATAATTTCTTGAGTAGCTTGAACATTAAAATGCAGAGCACGGTGTTGTTTATCTCTTCCTGTCAAAATCATACCGAGTCCTTTTGTCTTTTTAGAACTAAACCAAATGTTCCCAAATTTATCTTGGCTCCTAGAATACATTATTCAGATTGAAGAATGCTATTTATTGCAATAAGAATTCTCTCTCCCTTCTTTGGACTTTCAATTACATTTAAAGGAAGCGCAGTACTTATTAGGCTGCATCCAAATTTATACATTCTCAATTTTGTTGCCAGTGGTCGAAATGCTGCAGCCAAGTTTTTATACTGAAAGAACAAAGGAAAAAAATTTTTTTGTGTGTCTCAGGGACTTTTGCAAATAATCCGGTACAATAGAAGGTTGCAGATATCAGCATTGTACAAATTCATCGTTACTGGGTTTTTTTTTAAAGTCTCTGTTGCTCCCTCAGCACTTAAACAGCTACTGTATTTTTCGGACTATAAGATGCACCTAAATTTAGAAGAGGAAAACAAACAAACAAAAAAGCTTCTTGGCCTCCGTGCGCCCCATTTTTGGCCATTTCCCAGGTTGTTTTTTTTGACCTATTTTCAGGGCTTTTTGGCCCATTTTTGAGGCTTTTTTCAGCCCATTTTGGGAGCTTTCTTCAGAAAAAAATGGGCCAAAAAAAGCCTTGAAAACGGGCTGAAAAAAGCCTTGAAATGGGCGAAAAAAAGCCTCAAAAATGGGTCGAAAAAAGCCTCAAAATGGGCTGAAAAAAGCCCCGAAAATGGGCCAAAAAATGCAGAAAAAAGGCCCCAAAATGGAGCGTGCGGAGGCCAAAAAATGGCTGGTGGGTGGGCGGGGCTTCGGCAATATTTTGTCTATAAGATGCACAGACATTTTCACCCCCTTTTGGGAGGAAAAAAAGTGCATTTTATATTCCGAAAAATACGACAATTCATCCTATTAAAAAGTTTCATACTGTTTTTCTAGTGCTTGCACACTTTTCCTAAGCAGCTAATAATAAGTGAAACCAAGGCATGGGACCAATTCGTTGTAAAATGTGTAATAATAAACTAAATAATATACAATGTGGCATATATAATGTAAATAATATGTAATATAATAATAATCTAGAAACTTTTTTTTTCAGGAATATTGTCAGGCACCAGGGAAATCCAGGCAGCTCAAATGGATATGAAAGTTTATTGCAAGCTTTCGCTCTCTACAGGAATCTCTATTACTAACCGTCCAAGCAAATTGGCAGCAAATAAGAGTAGAAGGAATTCATGGTGGGCTGGCCTGAGATCTCTTGTGGGCGCAAAGGGATTTGAAGCTAATGACGCGTTTAACTCCCCCTCTCTCGGGCTTAGCCTGGTCATCCCCTACAAATTTCTCTGTCAGGTTGTTTCAATTAAATGTGAGTTTATTCATCCTTAACCAGTTTTGCCTCCAAATCGTGATCTCTAACAGATGCTGCAGCAGACGGTTTTTTGAAGAAAAGCAGAAAAAATGCAAAAAGGGAATTTTTCAAAAAGTTAAAACCTCTCTATTTCAGTGAGACATTGTCTCATAACCATTGCGATGCTGCCTTCACATTTCACACACTGGTGGTTTTTAAAATTGTATTTATAACAGCCTTATTTGTATGCATAGCCAAGTAAAAGAATGCTGGCTTGTTGGGAAACTGTCAGCTAGGGTGGAAGGAGAGGGTGTGTGTGTCAAGAGAGGACTCAACTTGGAATTGTTACACAACTGCAAAGAACATAACTTGATCCCCCCAAAATCCATGAAGAATGGAATCCTCCCAGGGTATGGCAAAGAGTCTGAGGAGATTCTTGTAACTCAGGTAGTAAACAATAACAGTTACTGACTGAGGGGCTATAGAGATTCTCCGTCATCCAGGTCATGGTTGTCCCAAAGGTGCTTTTTCAAGAGGCAACTGGACTTTCCGGTTTTTCTTTGAAGATGTTTCGCTTCTCATCCAAGAAGCTTCTTCAGTTTAGACAAGGTTTAAATGGCAAGACCCTCTTTTCCTTCTCATCTTAAAACATTGCCAAGAGAAGAAGTTACAAAGGTGCCAGCCAGGCCTTCTGACCAATAGCACTTATGCCCAGCTGATTGTCTTGAAAGATGAAATACTTTTGAACATTTCTTTGCTGACTTGAAATCCTAGGCTTAGAAAACTTGGAACTCAGTCGCCTTCGACAAGACCTAAGTTTAACTCATAGAATCATCTATTGTAATGTCCTTCCTGTTAAAGACTACTTCAGCTTTAATTGCAATAATACAAGAGCAACCAATAGATTTAAATTTAATGTTAACCGCTTTAATCTAGATTGCAGAAAATATGACTTCTGTAACAGAATCATCAGTGCTTGGAACACTTTACCAGACTCTGTGGTCTCTTCCCATAATCCCAAAAGCTTTAACCAAAAACTTTCTACTATTGACCTCACCCCATTCCTAAGAGGACCATAAGGGGCGTGCATAAGAGCACAAACATGCCTACCATTCCTGTCCTATTGTTTTTCTTTTTCTTCTTCTCATATATATATATGCTTATACCTCCTAATATTTACATATATATATGTTTATATACTATATAATCTTTAGTATGATACCTATATATATTGTTGTGACAAAATAAATAAATAAATAAATAAATAAACATCCAATGATGAATGAGTCTTCCAGAAGCTGAATTCTTCAAATGACCTAAATTGGATGCATTGCACCCCAAATCTTTGAATGGAATCCTTCTTCATGCAAGGATTATTTACAATCAGCCCTTTTCTGATTCCTTTTGCAAAATGCTGTTTTGCAAAGAGAGATGCAAACTGGATGCAAATCCATCAGTTTCTTTTATGCAGTGTTTAGAACTTTGCACTGGTACAAAGGACCTTGAGGAAGTATGAATGGGAAACCAGAATGAAGGTAATTTTTTTTTTAGAATTTCAAATAACAGAGTTAGAAGGGACCTTGGAGGTCTCCTAGTCCAACCCCCAGCTTAGGCAGGAAACCCTACACCACTTCAGACAAATGGTTATCCAACATCTTCTTAAAAACTTCCAGTGTTGGAGCATTCACAACATCTGGAGGCAAGTTGTTCCACTGATTAATTGTGCTCACTGTCAGGAAATTTCTCCTTAGTTCTAAGTTGCATCTCTCCTTGATTAGTTTCCATCCATTGCTTCTTGTTCTACCCTCAGGTGCTTTGGAGAATAGCTTGACTCCCTCTTGTTTGTGGCAGCCCCTGAAATATCGGAACACTGCTATCATGTCTCCCCTAGTCCTTCGTATCACTAAACTAGACATACCCAGTTCCTGCAACTGTTCTTCATATGTTTTAGCCTCCAGTCTCCTAATCATCTTTGTTGCTCTTCTCTGTACTCTCTTTAGAGTCTCAACATCCTTTTTACAGTGTGGCGACCAAAACTGGATGCAGTATTCCAAGTGTGGCCTTCCCAAGGCATTATAAAGTGGTATTAACACTTCACGTGATCTTGATTCTATCCCTCTGTTAATGCAGCTTAGAACTGTTTTTTGGCAGCTGCTGCACACTGCTGGCTCATATTTAAATGGTTGTCCGCTAGGACTCCAAGATCCCTCTCGCAGTT
This sequence comes from Ahaetulla prasina, assembly GCF_028640845.1. Taxonomy (NCBI): domain Eukaryota; kingdom Metazoa; phylum Chordata; class Lepidosauria; order Squamata; family Colubridae; genus Ahaetulla; species Ahaetulla prasina. The sequence continues at coordinate 1,549,017 of NC_080544.1, read as the reverse complement.
ACAACTATTGAGCGAGGTACCACATATACTGTACCTGTGCATTTTGTTTTTCTTGCCTAAATGTAGAACCTTACTTGCTTTGAATTTGAATTTACTTGAATGTACTCACTGAAAGCACAAATATATAGGTAGCCTTTGTTTAAAACCATCATTGGAACCAGTGATTCAGTCATTAAGCAAAGCAGTCACTAAGTGAAAAAAGATAATGCCCATGATTATACTTATGATTTTACTTCACCTTTCCTTTACAGTGTCAGAAGGAAATAACCCCAAACAGCTATGCTAGCATAAATGATGAGGAAGGTTTCTGGAACTCGATTCACGAAGAAGTTGAGTAAAAGGGCAAATCTTCTAGACCTTTTCCCCCACTCCAACCTTTGGAATGCTTATCCTGGTGCTGGGGTAATTATCAAGAAAAGAATTGATATTTGCATCCATTGGAGAGAAAGGGATTATAAGAGAGTAGGCACACAACGGGGAATATATATCAAAAGGAATGGATTTTGACCAACTGTTTGCCTAGGATGGCTGCAAACAAAGCCTTTAGTGTGAAACTGATTAAACTCTGGGCAACCAGGGTGCCCAAGAAGTATTAGTAGCACTTTATAATGCCTTGGTAAGATTACCGAAATGCCAGTTTTGGTCATCATGATATAAAAGTTGTGACTTCAGTAACAGAGTTGTTAATGCCTGGAATGCACTACCAGACTCTGTGGTCTCTTCCCAAAATCCCCAAAGCTTTAACCAAAGACTATCTACTATTGACCTCACCCCATTCCTAAGAGGTCTGTAAGGGGCGTGCATAAGAGCACAAATGTGCCTACCGTTCCTGTCCTATTGTTTTCTTTTGATTATATCCAATTTCATATAGTTATTACATACTTATGATTAAATTTATGCTTATATATTGTATAGTTATTTCATGCTTATGCTTATATATACTGTTGTGACAAATAAATAAATAAATAAATAAATAAATAAATAAATAAATAAATAAATAAATAAATAAATAAATAGATGTTGAGACTCTAGAAAGAGTGCAGAGAAGAGCAACAAAGATAATTAGGGGACCGGAGGCTAAACATATAAAGAACGGTTGCAGGAACTGGGTATGTGTAGTTTAATGAAAAGGACTAGAGGCAGATGTGGGCTTCGCATAATTTAACAGCTGGTTTGCCCCAGCACTGAAAATGTGAGCATGTGCACATGTGCACAGCCTTCTGAGCATGCACTTTGCTCATGCATGCACTTGCACGCATGCACACAGCTTAAAAAATGCAGCTAAATTGTTGTGTCTGCGCCCCCCCGAGCCGGGCCCCCTGCCAGAAAGTGACTTGGAAAGTGAGGGGGAAGGGCCATCAGGACTTACCTCGGGAGCACCGGCTTCCCTGGTTCAGCTCCAGGAGCCAGAGGCAGACCAGGTGGAGGAGATAACGAGGCCTCCGTCCCCTGACTCTTCCCCACCCCAGGCCATGCCTCCAGAGCCAGCTGATGGCAATCAGGCCTGGCTGGACCCTAGGTTTCGTAGGCAGGAGAGGCGGGAACAACAGAAGCAGGGGTGGGGCAGGCCTAGGAAGTGCTGAGTCATGGAGCCACACCCCACAGGATATAAAACCAGCAAGGGCTGCTATGTCTCTTTGTAGCAGGCACATCAACTGCTTAACTAGAGCTGAAGTACTGTTTGTTCCTGGGTGTCTCGTGGGCCCACTCGCAGGTCACAACTACCAGTTCACCCGAACTGGTCCGAACCAGCTGAATCCCACCCCTGACTAGGGGTGACATGATAGCACTTCCAATATTTGAGGGGATGTCACAGAGAAGAGGAGATTCCCCAAAGCATCTGCAGGCAGGACAAGAAGCAACGGACATAACCAACCAAGAACTAAGGAGAAATGTCCTGACAGAACATCTAATCGATGGAATGGTGTGTCTCTGGAAGTTGTGGGTGCTCTATCCCTAGAGGCTTTCAAGAAGAGATTGGACAGCCATTTGTTTAGAATGGTATATGGTGTCCTGCTTGAGCAGGGGGTTGGACTAGATCAGGGATCTCCAACCTTGGTCCCTTTAAGACTTGTGGACTTCAAATCCCAGAGTCCCTCAGCCAGCTTTGCTGGCTGAGGAACTCTGGGAGTTGAAGTCCACAAGTCTTAAAGGGACCAAGGCTGGAGACCCCTGGACTAGATGACTTCAAAGATCCTTTCCAACTCTGTTATTCTTGTCAATTGCAGGCAGCAGCTGTGAGCAGGTTAATTAAGGTCACAGACATGAGCTTATTAACTTGCCCTTAGCAGTTTGTAAAGACCCACTGCACTGCAGAGAAAAACAGCTCGGGAAGAAGTAGCCTATTTAAGCATTCTGTCGTGTCCCACTCCTCCGCTGACGGCCGGGTCAGGGAAATCCGAATCAGGCATGCCTCTGCAGCTCTGCCAAAGTCCTAGCAAAGTTCTCAAGGCAGGCAGGAGACCAGAAAGTGATTTCAGCAAGATAAGGTAGACTTTGCCTGACTCAGAGAATGCCAGAAAGCAGATCCTTTATATAGGCCATGGGGTGTGGCTCCATGACTCAGCACTTATCCCGGCCTGCCCCTCCCTTCCTTCTGTTGACGCCGCTTATCAATTCTCCTGAAGCGAGGGTCACTCCAGTCTGCAGCTGTTGGTAATTGACCTTCCTCAGGCTCACATGCTGTGGGGGAGGGGGAGGGGTCTAGTTGCTCCGTTTGCCTGGGCATGGAGCCAGGGCTGGGGGCTGGAGGCGCTTCTTCTTCCTCGGCCTGTCTGGGCATGGAGCCAGGGCTGGGGCCGGGAGGCATGCTAGGACATTCCTCAGCATTCGGAAGCAGATAAGAAGACCCCAGCTGTGGGGAAAGCGGACGAGGCACAACACATTCGCTCTGCCCTATGAGTGGGCAAGGAAGTGTGTGTGGAGGGAAATGGGTCTGGAACAGGGCAGGCACACTGGCTGTAATGGTGAACAGATGACACACAGAGATACAGACACGGAGAGAGAGAGAGAGAGTCAGAGAGACTTGTGAAATCATAAATTCGGTTGCAAAATTATTTTTAGCACCGTTGTAAATGCAAACAGCTGCTGCCTGAGGCAGTCAGTAAACAAGGACTACCAATAGTACAATGCAGACATCACAACAGCCATACAAAATGGGGGATGGGAAAAAGAAATAAGTACAAATTGGGAAAATAGTATTATATAACCATTGATATTATAATCATACCGAGCATGTTAAGGTTGGAAGTTGGAAGATAAAAAAACTATCTATATGTAATTGTATTATTATTGCTGTTATTACTGTGTAAAAAAATCAGGGCTGGGGGTTCAGGAGAACCTCTAGCTAAGATTCTGTGCAGTTCGGAGAACCCCCAAATCCCACTCCTGGCTGGCCCCGCCCCACCCACGCGGCCCCACCCAGGAGTCCCTATGTGGATCGTTTTAGATGCAGGTAAGTGCAGGACACGCACAGAGGCTTGGGGAAGGCGAAAAACGGGCCTACCGGAAGTTCAGGAGGGCCTCCGGAGCTTGGGGAAGCTGTTTTCACCCTCCCGGAAGCTCAAGGAAAGCCTCCAGAGCCCAGGGAGAGCAAAAACTCCTCCCACTGTGGTGCAGGAGGCCAACTAGGTCACACCCACCATGGCCATACCCACCCAGCAACCAGAGAACCCCTTGCTAAAATTTTTGAAGCCCACCCCTGTAAAAAATGTATTGGCCCAGTCATTACAATGTCCACAAAATATGTTGGTTGTTAAAGGAAAACTAGAAATAAACCATATACCAAAAAAAAGAAAGAAAGAAAGAAATGGGATGAGATTTGATCACAGAGGTGAGTCCATTATTAAGAAAAGGACTTTGCAATTGGACTGAATATTTGTCCTTGCAAAATACAGAACGAAGTGTGACTATTGTTTAAAAGCCAAAGGAAGAAGAAACACTTTCCCTGGGCTTGAATTCATGCTAGCCAGGCATGGGGACTTATTTTTTTCAGATGTTTGTGGTGTCAGGCCAATCAAAAACACAGAAGGAGGGAAAAACTATTTTGTAATGTTTGTAGATTCAAAGCACCTCTCTTTTAAGCAGTAGGCCTGAAGTGTTTGAGAGATTGAGAAATCCGGATAGAAAGCCAATTCAATAACAACCAAAACACATCAATGAATAAGCAAAAAGCTTAAGGCCTGATAACAAAGATGAATCAGGAATTTGAACAATATTTGAATAATAGGCATAAAACACGTGTGGGGGGGAGAATAAATCTTTGCACTGAACAAAACGTGGTGGCAGACAGAAGCAAAGCTTATTAAGCACAAGAAGATGCCTTCTTCTCGATGCAAGCTTTCCGAATGATTTCTGGAGAGAAGCACTTTAACACAGGTACTTATCTGCAAAATCATTTAGCAATAAAAAAATGTACGTGAAAACCCCAGTTGAGTTATGGTGCGGGAGAGAAAACCCAATTCGTCACACTGAAAGGTTCTTGGATGCAGAGTTGATGCATATCTGTCCCCAAGGAAAAAGAGAATAAATTAAACCTAAACCCAGTTAGAATGAATGCTGGGCTATCAGATAGAGACAAAAGGCTACAGGGTTTTGGACTTTGACATGAAACTAAAGAAATACACGTAATGTTGCCCGTTTTAATGAAAAAGAAAGGATAACTGAAGATAATTGAGCTTTAATATCCAGGAGTTAGTAGAAACCATCTGAGTTTTTACCAACAGCACCTGCATCTACTCAGAAGAATCAGAAAGTGATGCATAAAATATTAATATTAATGGAAATGATGACGTTGGACAGTCAGAAAGGGGTTCCTGAAAGGGGATATGAGAATCTGAAACCGGTTTCAGAAGCAGCTGCTGAGACACCATCACACCAGGGGTGTGTACTTACTCACACCAGAGGTGCTCCTCACTTACCTTCACTACTGATTCACACATGTGAGAGCGCACACATTCACAAACCGTCAAAAACATGGATAAATGGAATGTAATTACGTCCAGGTGGGTGGGCGGAGCCTCCCGCAGCCGCCACCACCAGTTCGCCCAAACCGGATAGAACCGGCTGAATACCACCACCGCCTCACACCCAGTCCCTGGCAGAAATGGAAGGAAGAAATAGGATCTTTGCCCAAAAGCCAAACAAAGAATCTAATAGAACCACCAAACAGCAAAGAAGTCCTAAATTGTCTTGAGATGCAGATGGTTCTTGACTTAAATTTGTAATTAAACTGGTCCATTTAACAGATTAACAGAGTTGGAAGGGACTTTATAGGTTAGGGGTGTCAAAGTCGATTTCATTGAGGGCAGCATCAGAGTTGTGTTTGATCTCGGGGCGTAGCCAGCGGGGGCATGTCCAGATCGATGTCACTCATTGAAGCTCTGTTTTCAGCCATGACAGCCTCCTGCAGCCCTCTGCCAGTGAAAACGGAGCCCGGGAGGGCAGCACGTGGCCCTCAGTACTACTACTAACTTGCCCTGCCATATAGGGCCCATACAGTAGAATAGAAGTTTGCTCCTTAATAATCTACTTAATATGCGGTAGCCCGGGTATGAGTCCCAGAAAAGGGTATGGCTAGCTGATGAGAGCTAAATAGCTTAAAGTAGATATATACTAGTCTCCCTTTATTTCTTTGTCAGTCAAATATAAATTCAACATAAAAATAGTTTGTCATGAAAGCGACTGTCTGCAAAGGCTCCTGGATTGGGGCTGAAAAGCGAAAGCGGAAGCAGTACGCTCTGTCCCATATTTGGCTAGACCAGATTGCCCTGATAGACTGGTCTCACTGGAAAAAACAGTATAAAAACGGAGGGACGGGGACGGGGGAGACTCCACAATTATTTACGTATGATTTACATAGTTAGAAACATCTGCAAGAAAAAAACCAAAGGTGCTATTCAGCCTGTTCTCCTGTTCTGTTCCCCCTCCCCACTTCACAGAGCAAATGCAAAGACGCGTGCCTCCCAGTCTTTTTATTTGCTATGGACCTGATTTTCTTCAGTTGAGGAAATACTTGGCAGTGACCGTGCAAAGGCCTGCCAAGTTCTGAGTCCGTTATCTTGTGTCCAAGATCCGTTGCCAAAACTCATTGACAAAGTCCTTTAACCCTCCAACAACCGAGCTGCAGTGCATCCTTGGTAGCTTTTTTGTCCGTCACAAGGGCCACATGGCAGTTCCACCCACTTTTTATATCCTGTGGGTGTGGCTCAGTGACTCAGCAATCTCTGAGCCTGCCACACCTTTTCCTCTGCTACGCACACTTATCTTTTTGTCGCTGCCTCAAATCAATCCAGGATTGATTGTCAGCAGCTGGGACTTGAGGCGTTGTCAGGGAGGAGGAGGGTGCAGGAGAGGGAGGCCTTGTCAGCTCCTCCTCCTGGCCTGCAACTGGAACTTGGGGCAGTGCCAGCGAGGAGGGTCCTGGCAAGGGAGGCCTTGCTGGCTCCTCTCCCTCACTCTCCGAGTCACTATCCTCCATGAGGACAAGCTCGGGGGGCGGAGTCACAACATCTCCCAAACCGGTAGCGGAAATCTATGCCATCCTATTTAGGCAAGTTTAGCACATGATACCAGTTTGAAGTTGTGGGAGCTTCATCACTTGAGACTTTCAAGAAGAGATTGGACTGCCATTTGTCAGAAATGGTGTAGGGTCTCCTGCTTGAGCAGGGCAGGGGTTGGACTAGATGACCTATAAGGGCCCATCTAACTCTGTTAATCTGTAATCTGCAACCACCCTCGAAAACAACCAAGCTCAGAGAGTACCAAGGAATTCAGTCTTGAACTACAAATAGTCTCTTCTATTGGTGCTTAAAGTACAGTTTGAAACTTCCATAAGTTCTAACAACAGTAGCAATGGAGCAGGGGTCTCCAACCTTGGCAACTTTAAGCCTGGAGGATTTCAACTCCCAGAATCCCCCAGCCAGCATTGGCTGGGGGATTCTGGGAGTTGAAGTCCTCCAGGCTTAAAGTTGCCAAGGTTGGAGACCCCTGCAATAGAGCACAGAGACAGCTGTGTGCAAACAATGGTTCTGGGGTTTATTTTTAATTTTTTTTTTTTTTTTGAAAAAACAGAACTAGGATTCTTATTGTATGTATGCGTGGTTTTCTCTTTTTCATATGCTGGCATCTGTGAAACTCTGTAGTTGTGTGCTGATACTCTGAGGTGGCCCAAGAAATGATAATAGGAATCTAAAAATAAATACGACATGCAACGATTAAGTGATGACCAGAACATTGGCTTGCAATAATAACATTTCAATTATAAAACAAATGACAATCGAAGGAAGGAGAAGATACAATGAAAAGACATTCTGTTATTCCTGAATGAAGCAGATGTTTGATGAACATGTGTTAGAATTAGCAAAACACAGCCAGCCGCTTGAGCAAGTAATTCCTATCTAGGGGAAATAGAAATACATTAAATAAAAGAAAAACATTTTTCCCATTTGGAAAAGAAAAGGCACTTAAAGTAATAACGTGCATCATATGTCTATGGAGATTCTCAGTCATCCAGGTCATTATTGTCCCAAAGGTGTTTTTTTAGGAGGCAACTGGACTTCCATGTTTTTTCTTTGAAGGTGTTTCACTCCTCATCCAAAAAGCTTCTTCAGCTGACTGGATGGTGGGGAATGGAATGATTTATACTCCTTGCAGACAGCTAGTCATTTGCATCCTTTTAGCAAGTTGTGCATTGTGCATCATATTTTTATTACCTTCCGGATACATCTGAAAAGAAAAAAAATTGCCAAGATGTCATGGAAGTTGAGCATGGAAGTCATTTCTTCAGGAAAAGACTCCAAAGACCAATCAGAACACACCTCCACCCAGTCAGAACACAGCCAAGCTCCCAACCAATCAGTTCAAACCCCCATTAGCAGTTAAAAGGAAGAAACAATTGCGATCACACATTGCTCCTAGAAGCACGAAGCTGAAGCCTGAAGATGACAAATGAGACTTCGTCGAAACGTCGCCAAGACACTTCCAATTTTACGCGGGAGAAAACCCGAATAACCAAAGACCTACATACAAACACCCGCGAAAACCTCAGAAAACATATATATATATATATATATATATATATATATATATATATATATATATATATATATATATATATATATATATATATATATATTTTAACTGCTAGTGGGGGGTTGAACTGATTGGGTGGGAGCTTGGCTGTGCTCTGATTGGATGGGGGGTTTTTTTGTGCTCTGATTGGCTGGGGGTGTGTCCTGTTTGGGTGGGGGCTTGGTTGTGCTCAGATTAGTCTGAGTTGCAGGGGGATTTGAGCTGGTGAGCTGCACTGCTGCTCTTTGGCTTCGTGTTCGTGGTCGTGCTACATCTTCGTAGTGGGTGTCGGTCTGCTGCATGTATGGATTGGAGGGGTTTGAAATGGCTAATGTTGCAGCTGCGGTCTGGCTTTTGGTCCTTGGTGGTGCTTCCTGATCAGTGTGGGTTTGGGTCTGCTTTCTGGGTGGATGTGTGGTGGTGACATCCTGTGTGGACCTCGTGAGTGTGGGTCTGGTGTCATTCCTCGTGTTAAGGACTCGTTTGTCAATAAGGGCGGGTTTCCAAATGGCTGGTAGGCGAGAGACGCATTGAAGAACACAAGAACTCAGTCAAAAAAGAGGAACCAACTTCTTCCCTGGTCCAACACCTCAAAGCCACAGGACACGATATTGACTTTAAAAAGACCAGAACTATCACCAAAACTGAACACTTTAACGACAGAATAATCAGAGAAGCCATCGAGATAGAAAAATGCCCACACAGCATGAACAAACGAGATGATACCTCCCGCCTACCAGCCATTTGGAAACCCGCCAATAGTGACAAACGAGTCTTTAACACGAGGAATGACACCAGACCCACACTCACGAGATCCACACAGGATGTCACCACCACACATCCACCCAGAAAGCAGACTCAAACCCACACTGATCAGGAAGCACCACCAAGGACCAGAAGCCAGACCGCAGCTGCAACATTAGCCATTTCAAACCCCTCCAATCCATGCATGCAGCAGACCGACACCCACTATGAAGATGTAGCACGACCACGACTACGAAGCCAAACAGCAGCAGTGCAGCTCACCAGCTCAAATCCCCCTGCAACTCAGACTACCGGTAATCTGAGCACAACCAAGCCCCCACCCAAACAGGACACACCCCCAGTCAATCAGAGCACAAAAAAAACTCCCATCCAATCAGAGCACAGCCAAGCTCCCACCCAATCAGTTCAAACCCCCACTAGCAGTTAAAAAGGAAGAAACAGCTGCAATCACATTGCTCCTAAAGCAGCTGAAGCCTGAAGATGACGAATGAGACTTGTCGAACCGTCGCCAAGACACTTCCAATTTTACGCGGGAGAAAACCCGAATAACCAAAGACCTACATATATATATATATATATATATATATATATGTATATGTATATGTATATGTATATGTATATGTATATGTATATGTATATGTATATGTATATGTATATGTATATGTATATGTATATATGTATATGTATATGTATGTATATGTATATGTATATGTATGTATATGTATATGTATATGTATATGTATATGTATATATGTATATATGTAGGTCTTTGGTTATTCGGTTTTTCACAGAAATTGGAAGTGTCTTATGACGCTTCGATTTAAGTCTCATTCGTCATCTTCAGACTTCAGCTTCGTGCTTCTTTTTTTTTTAGGGCCAATTTTGTTCTTTTTAGGATGCGTTTGGCGGCTGCAGAGTTGGAGTGGAATTTCAATTGGAAGCATGTGGGGATTAAATTTTGATCTCGGCAGTTTCGTAGGAATGCAAGGTCACATAAAATGGAAGCTCTTTGGATTTCTAGTTTTTCATAGGTCCTGGTCAGATGGTGGATTTCCTCCCCGTAGAGGTGCAATATTTGTTTTCTGAGGTTTTCATGGGTGTTTGTATGTAGGTCTTTGGTTATTCGGGTTTTCTCCCACGTAAAATTTGAAGTGTCTTGGTGACATTTCGATGAAGTCTCATTCATCATCTTCAGGCTGGTGTTTACAGCTTCGTGCTTCTAGGAGCAATGTGTGATCGCAGCTGTTTCTTCCTTTTAACTGCTAGTGGGGGTTTGAAACGTTGCCAAGACACTTCCAATTTTATGTGGGAGAAAACTCGAATAACCAAAGACCTACATACAAACACCCGCAAAAACCTCAGAAAACACACACACACACACACACACACACACATATGAAAATACTTCATGCATTAACTACTTATTACTGGAACACTTGGAATCGGATCCAGTAACTGAGATTGTGCAGAACTGAACAATTTTTGAACGGGACACATAAATTATCCTATATATATTTATTATTACTATAAATATAAGTAAATAAATATTAGATAAATTACTATTTATTTATTATTATATGTCCTGGTGATATAGTGGTTAAAGTACGGTACTGCAGGTTACTTCTGCTGCCTGCTGGCTGCCTGCAATTTGGCAGTTCGATCCTGGCCAGTTCAAGGTTGACTCAGCCTTCCAGCCTTCCCAGAAGGGTAAAATGAGGACCCATATTGTTGGGGGCAAGAGGCTGATTCACTTAGAGGGGCTGTAAAGCATTATCAGGCGGGATATAAGTCTTATTGCTATACAAAAAAGTCAGTGTAATCTAGTGCAGTGGTCTCCAACCTTGGTCCCTTTAAGACTTGTGGACTTGTGGACTTTGCTGGCTGAGGGACTCTGGGAGTTGAAGTCCACAAGTCTTAAAGGGACCAAGGTTAGAGACCCCTGATCTAGTGGTTAAGGCATCAGACTAGAAAACGGGAGACAATGAGTTCAAGTCCCGCCTTAGGCATGAAAGCCAGCTGGGTGACTTTGGGCCAGTCCCTGCCTCTCAGCCCAACTCACCTCAATGGGTTGTTGTTGTTTGGAAAATAGATAGAGGAAGGTGTGTTGGATATGTTCACCATCTTGTACGAATAATGAAGGCAGAATACAAATAAATAAAATTAAAATAGAGAAATGATCCGATTTTTCCAGCTTCATCCATTTTTTTCTTCTTCACTTTTGTACCACATGGTGTGATTTAAAAAATAAAATAAAATGTCATCACAATCACACCTCCAACATTTCGCTTGGATATTAGGATACATACATGATAATTTTTTGGGATCTAAGTGCCATCTATAAAACATCTTATAAAAATTTTCCCTTAAATTCTGTGCTTGTGTAAACTTAACATTTCTAACCCAAATTTTCTCCCATGTTTCCAACATTATTGGTTCCTGAATATTCTGTGCCCATTTTATCATACAATCCTTTACCAAATCCTTTTCCGAATCTATTTCAAGCAACACATTATACAATCTCTTTATATGCTCCTGGGTCTGATTTCTAATTTGCTTCATTAAATTTTCCTCCCTTTGCATTATACCAATTTTTTGATCTTCTTTCCATCTAGCACTTATTTGCCCATATTGAAACCAAGTATAATTCCTCCCTTCTTCATTTAATACCTGTAATGATTTTAATTGCAATCTACCTCCTTCAGCATACAAAAGTTCTTTATAAGTAATCATTTCCTGTTTCTGTTCTATATTTATATTCTCTATTGCATGTCTAGGGCTTGCCCATATAGGAATCTTGTAATCTAATTTATAGGAATATTTTTTCCAGACCATAAAGAGCACTTCTCAACACATGATTCTTAAAAGCCCTATCCACTTTTTTCATAAAATAAATCGCATGCCATCCATATAACAAGTCATAACCTTCTATATTCAAAATTCTTTCCTCTGTTAAGTTAAACCAGTCACTTATTACTGAAAGGGCTACTGCTTCATAATATAGTTTAAAGTTAGGCATTCTTAAACCACCTCTTTCCCGTGAGTCCTGTATTATTTTCATTTTAACCCTCGCCTTTTTACCCTGCCATATAAATTTGTTAATCCCAATCTGCCAATCTTCCAAATTTTTATCCTTTTTAATTATTGGTATCATCTGGAACAGAAACAAAAATCTAGGTAACACATTCATTTTAATAGCCGCTATCCTTCCCAATAGCGATAACTGCAATTTTTTCCAGACACTCATATCATTCTGAACTTTTTGCCATAGCAAGTCATAATTATTCTTATAAAGTTTCTTGTTCGATGAGCTAATATAAACCCCTAAGTATTTAACCTTTTTTACTACCTCAAATCCTGTCATTTCCTCTAGTTTTTGTTTCTGTTGTATAGACATATTTTTAATTATCACTTTTGTTTTATTCTGATTTATTTTAAATCCTGATACCTTTCCATATTTATCAATTACTTCCAGCAAAAATCTACTTGAATTTATAGGATTTGTTAAAGTAACCACTACATCATCTGCAAAAGCTCTAACTTTATACTCATATTGTCTAATCTAATTCCCTCTATTTCCATTAATTCTCGTATTTTATCTAATAATGGTTCCAGAGTCAAAACAAACAATAATGGTGATAAGGGACATCCCTGTCTCGTTCCTTTCGCAATCTTAATAAGTTCTGTCAAACTACCATTTATTATAATCTGTGCTGTTTGCTCTCCATAAATCGCTTTGATTATTCTAACAAAACAATCTCCAAATTGCATTTTCTCTATTAATTTAAATAAAAAATCCCAATGCAATCGATCAAAGGCTTTCTCTGCATCCAAAAAAATAAGTGCTGCTGAAGTATTCTTCTTCTCCAAATATTCCAATATATTAATAATCTGTCTAACATTATTCCTCATCTGCCTCCCTTTTATAAAACCAGATTGATCAGTATGAATTCTTTGTTGTAAAACTAACATTAATCTATTTGCTATTATTTTACAAAATCTTATAATCATTATTTAAAAGTGAAATCGGCCTGTAGTTACCGGGTTTAGAACAATCTTGCTCCTCTTTTGGTATCAGTGAAATAAAAGATGTTTTCCATGACGGGGTATTCCACCCTAATTGTATCTGATTAAATAATTCTTTAAGTGGGCCTAATATTTCATCCTGTGTTTTTATAATAAGTTGCTGTAAGACCATCTGTACCAGGGTTTTCCCATTTTAATTGTTTAATTGCCTTCACTATTTCTCCAGTAGCTATCGGCCGATTCAGCTCCTCCCTCTGTTCTAATGTTAGAATATTAACCTTATAATCTTTCAAATAATCATAAATATCCCTATTCAATATTTTGTCTTTTGCATATAGTGCAGTGTAAAATTCTGAGAATACCTTTTTAATTTTATCCTGTTGATATATCTCTTTACCTTTATATTCTATTTTTTGTATGACACGTGCTTTCTGTTTTTTCCTTAAGTTATATGCCAACCATCTCCCAGGTTTATTTGCATTACAAAAGGTATTATGTTTAGCATATTGTATATTCGTTGCCACCTGGTCTGCCATTAACATATTAAATTGACTCTGTAATATTTTTATAGCCTCTTTAAGTTTATGATCTTGTGGGTTTTGAATTAATAACTGTTGCTTCCTTTGAATTTCTTCTTCCAAATACCTACGCTGCCTTTGTTTATTATTCCTTTGCCTGTTGTCCAAGTAAATCAATATCCCTCTAATAAACGCTTTGCTCGCCTCCCACACAGTTCCTATAGGTGTCCCTTTGTACATATTAAAATCAAAAAATTCTTTCAACTGTTTCTTACAATAATTTACATTATCCTCATATCTAAACAGATTTTCATTCAACCTCCATGTTCTACCACCTTTTTTCCCTTGTAATAATTCCATCCATACTGGGCTATGGTCAGTTAAACACCTCGGAAATATCTTCATTTTCTTCACCCTAGAAAGCAAGTCATTAGAAATTAAAATAAAATCAATACGTGAGAAAGATTGGTGCCTATCGGAAAAAAAAGTAAAATCTCTCTTATCTGGATTCCGTAACCTCCATATATCTCTAAACTCATAGTCTTTCATCATTTCAAAAAAGGATTTTGGTAATTTTGCATGTATTGGTATCTTCTTGGAAGAGGTTCTCTTATCCCTTCTTGTATCAATTACTCCATTCCAGTCTCCTAATAAAATAAACGAACTATAATCCCAGAGGATCAACCTCTCGTGTAACATTTTATAAAACTTTTCTTGTTGCTGATTAGGTGCATAAATACCTATCAGCAAAGTCTTTTTTGCATCTATCACCAGTTCAATAGCAATAAATCTTCCTTGAGTATCTGCCTCAATTAACTTAGCTGGTATATCCTTCCTAATATATACAACAATTCCATGCTTCTTTTCCAAAGCTGATGCAACAAAATGTTTACCTAATTTTGAGTTAATTAAGTATTTTTGGTCTGATAATTTTATATGTGTCTCTTGCAGGCAAATCACATCATTTTACATATTTTCATATTTGGTGGACTTGCAAGAAAATTAAGGTCTTTTGGATAAGAATTTGGTGGATTATTCAAAATGTACTGAAGAAGAAGATAAAGTTCCTGCCACAATTTTTCCTTTTGGGAATTATAATGGATTGTACAGGGATTGAGACTAAATTGATTCTGAATTTAATAACAGCAGCAAGACTCTTGATTGGACAATATTGGAAGAAAGAAGAGGTACCTACAATAGAAGAATGGATACTGAAAGTTATTAATTTGGCTGAGATGGCTAAAATCTCAGCTTTTTTAAAAGACAATACGCAGGAAAGATATTTAATTGAATGGAAAAAATGGATTGATTATCTACAAAACAGATATCAGATTAAGAAATATCAGATTGCCTTTGAATAATTAGAAAGTTATTTTATGTAATGGGGAGGGGGTTGGGAGATGAAAAGCTTTGGATGTGGTTATTTGGATTGGAAGGGAAAATTTTATTCTATGTTTGGTTTATGTATAACTTTACCTTGTGATTGACCCGGGAAGCCGGGGGAAGGGGTTTTTTGGGAGGGAGGGGGGGAAAAAGGGGGAAAAATGTTTTTGTTTTTTAAAACTCTTTCAATAAAAAAAAATAAAAAAAAAATAAAATGGTAACCACGATGGGGGTGATCAAAGGTTCACCTGTCCAGGGGTGGGTTCTACTTACTTTTACTACCGGTTTGCAATGGGAGCGCACACCTTCTGCACATGTGCAGAAGCTTCTGCGTATGCACAGATCACCCATGATGATGTCATGGTGTGTGGGCGGAGCCTCCCACTGGTTTTACTACCAGTTGTATAGAACCGGACTGAACCGGGAGCAACCCACTACTGCTCCTGTCCTGTTCTGTTCTGCAATGCACATAAAACCGGTGGAGCTGTAAACACACCATCATGGTAACTATTCTGAATTTTTTTACCGTATCCCATGGATAGCCGTGTTTTTAGCCCTTCTTCCAATCCTTTGAGCTTCAGTCTTCCCCACTGTGGAAATGGGAGGGTTTGAATTTCTTGGGGGTGGGTGTCTATCCCCAGAGAGGGTCAAAAATCAAGATAGTGGCTGAAACCACATAACCAAAGCCTGCCCCCCCTTTTTAAATAAGTTGCTTGTCCCTTTTTAAATAAGTTGCTTTTAACCTTTCCGCAATAGATCTTCCTGGGTGTGTCTCTTTTGATTACACTACTTGATATTATCCTGGAGTACAGGTCTCTCCAAACCTGGCAACTTTAAGACTTGTGGACTTCAACTCCCAGAATTCCTCAGCCAGCCATGTCCACAACTCTGAAAGTTGTCAAATTTGGAGACCTCTCTCTTAGAGCAGGGGTCTCCAACCTTGGCAACTTTAAGCCTGGCGGACTTCAACTCCCAGAACCTCAGAATTCTGAGAGTTGAAGTCCTCCAGGCTTAAAGTTGCCAAGGTTGGAGACCACTGTCCTAGAGTGTAGTAATAATTGGGGGGGGGGAAGGAGACAGGAAAGCTAATCAAATATTCAGATCTCAGACTCATACAAAGTTAAAGATTTTTTGGTTCCATGAATAAGAAAAAACAAAACAAAACATGATTACAGTTGCTTAAGTGAGATGCTTTTAAATTATGAAAAGGGTGTTTTTATTGAGGCTGTTGACAGTGGTGAAATCCTCTAAAGTCTACTACCGGTTCTGTGAGTCTGTTACCGAGTGCGCGCCCACACAGCGCTAAAAAAGGAATGTTTTGAAGCCTTCCGAGTCTGCAAAGGTAAGTAGAACAGCGAGAGGGTGGGAATCTGCTGTGCCATGCGATTTAGATTGTCTAGAAAGCAGGAAATCTGTTGTGCCTCGCCCGCCCTCCTCTCCGCAGCCAGGCCCCTCCCATCTCCTGCTATCTGAGCCAGAGACTGATAGTGAAGAAGAATGGCCTGACATGCCTCCAGCCCCCAGCCCTGGCACCATGCCCGGACAGAATGAGCAAACAAACCTCCCTCTTACAGTGTGTGAGGACGAAGCCAGCCACGTGCTAGAATTGCCGGCAGCAGAGCAAGAGGACGAAAAGACACAGTGGACGGATCCCCGCTTCCAGAGAATGGAGAGGCGACGTCAGCAAAAGGAAGGGAGGGGCAGGCCTGGATAAGTGCTGAGTCATGGAGCCACACCCCATGGCCTATATAAAGGATCTGCTTTTTGGCATTCCTTGAGTCAAGCAAAGTCTCATCTGGTTGCTGAAGTCACACCTTGGATTCCTGCCTGCCCTGAGAACTCTGACAGCAATTTGGCAAAGCTGCAGAGGCTTCGTGGCCACACTTGATACAGACTTCCCAGACCCGGCCATCAGAGGAGTGGGAGACGACAAAATCTGACAATTCTAGCCAATATAAATTGCACGTCACAGCTGATCGTCGCCCAGCTGATCGTTGGAAACACCGGTTTGCCCGAACCAGTAGCATTCACACGAACCGGTCTGAAACGGTAGCAATTCACCCCTGGTTGTTGAGACTCAGAGGGCCAGGAGCAGTGATGGTATTCAGCTGGTTTGGACCGGTTCAGATGAAGTAGTAGTGGTGACTGTGAGTGGGCCCGCCCACCCTTCCGGAGGTTTTACTGACCTATTTAGCCATGTTTTCGAGGCTGGGTGCATGTGCGGAGGGCGTGCGGCAAACAGGTGCAACAATATGTGAGACTCACCCCTGGCCATGAGGATGAGTCTTACTCATGCAAAGAAAATCAGAAAAACGGCTGTGATTCCGTTTATTCTGTTGCTTGCTAGGCAGTGAGGTCAGAGTGCGCTTGAAAACACACTCATGTTCTACACCTTCAAGAAGTCGCTTTCAGGACACCGGAAAAAACTAACTCAGAGTTGCAAAACTTTGCTAAACTGCACAGCTTGATGGCCTAAAATGGTGAAAACTGTAAGCAAGAAGTGTTTGTACTATAATCTCTTCTGAATGCAGTTGGAAGGCTTTGTAAACCATATGTCTGCCTTTGACAGCCTGCGCTGATGAATTTATAGGATTTGACAGCTTCGCAGAGAATGAGTGAGTGAATGCCTTGGCATCTAGACAAGCTTTCCTTGTTCAGATGCAGAGTCCCAGATGGCAAAAAGAACCACAGGGATGGACATCTGAACACACCCTGCCCAAGAATCCAGTTTGGGCTCTTTGCGTTCTTCTCTTCAGAATCTTTGTAGAACAACGCAACTGCAAATACTTCAAAACTTCAGTTAACTTTACAGGTATATCTCAAGAAAGAAAAATAAAATGTGTTTTAAGTGCAAGTGACAAGCAACACAATGAGCACCAAAACCCTACATTTTGGAGAGTTCCCAGGGCCCAATACTCCAGCAGCAAAATGTGAACCAGGTTCAATTTTAATTTTTCTACAGTCCTCTGGCGTTCTCCAAGGCATGATGGGAAAATTAAATGGCAGCCTATCCTGATTCAGTGTTCTAATTCACCATGCAATATTGTTGCACAGCACCACCCTCCCCCAAAATTCATCAGGAAGGTTACAGGAAGTGGTGGGATTCATCCAGTTCGGGCAAACCGATTGTTAGATTGCTGGCTGGCCCTGCTCAGTCCCTCCCTGCCCCTTCCAGGAGTCCCCACATGCCGCATTTTGGCTCCCAGGTAAGTGCAGGAAGGTCTAATAGGCCCAAAACGGGGCACAGGGGTGTGTGGCGTGTCCCCCCATGGCCTGTTTTTGCTCCCAGGGGGATGCAGGAAGCCAGGTTCTTCCTGTTACACCCCCTGGCCACGCCCACCATGGCCACGCCCACCCAGCTGGTCATTAGGTTAGGCACAGAACCGGTTGTTAAATTATTTGAATCTCACCACTGGTTCCAGGATGCGCTACTCACCAAGATAGATTCCCCCCACCCAACAATCTGCATTAATCTGAAACTCATTTACAGACGAACTGGCTAAAAAAAAATATGGTAACCAAAGATTAGACGGACAACAGCAGTAAAAATGACAAAATTCTCCTAGTGTTTTCAGATGCTTTGAATATTCAGACAATGTGAGAGGATGTATTTGCCCTTTATAAATGTGTGTGTGTGTGTGTGTGTGTGTGTGTGTGTGTGAGTGAAGCTCAGGGACCAACCTGGTTTGGTCCAAAATGCAATTGTAATGACATGAGGAGCATCCCCATTTTTAAGCTCTTTCCTCTCTTTCTAAATATTTACTTTCAGACTACCCATCACCACAGTTCCTAAGTGGTGTATATATGCCAAAAAGCGAATAATAATAGAAAAGATTTAAAGAATTAGAAAAACTGAAACACCATTGTAGGCTAAGAAAGATACGTTTTAAAACCTTCTTAAAAGTCAGGGTCTACCATTATCTGCCTGTTTCCATTGTTTATCCCTGGCCTTGGAAAAGCTGCTGGATGAAGTCCTTCAGGCAGCAGAACCTGACCAAGCAATATATCAGTATATCTCAGGCAGAAGCCAGGATGGGTAATGGTTAAAGCTAGAAATCAGGAGACTGTAAGATCAAGTTCTACATGAGAAAGAAGAGGGGGTCAACCTATTCTCCAAAGCAGGGGTCCCCAACCTTGGTCCCTTTAACACTTGTGGACTTCAACTCCCAGACTCCCTCAGCCAGCAAAGCTGGCTGAGGAACTCTGGGAGTTGAAGTCCACAAATCTTAAAGGGACCAAGGTTGGAGACCCCTGCTCCAAAGCACCTGAAGGCAGGACAAGAAGCAATGGATAGAAACTAATAGAGGAGAGAGGCAACCTAGAACTAAGGAGAACTTTCCTGACAGTGAGAACAATCAACCAGTGGAACAGGTTGCCTTCAGAAGTTGTGGGTGCTCCAACACTGGAGGTTTTTAAGAGGTGATTGGACAACTGTTGATCTGAAATGGTATAGGGTTCTCTGCCTGAGCAGGGGGTCCATTCCAACTATGTTATTCTGTAATGAGGCACAAACCCAGCTGGATGACCTTGGGCCAATTGCTTTCACTCAGCATTAGAAGGCCAAGGGCAACCCACTTTTGGTAGTGGGGGTAAACAACCTTGCCAAGAAGACTGCAAGGTCTTCTCTAGGACAGGGGTTCCAACCTTGGCAACTTTAAGCCTGGCGGACTTCAACTCCCAGAATTCCCCAGCCAGCAAGTTGAAGTCCTCCAGACTTAAAGTTGCCAAGGTTGAAGATCCCTGGTCTAGGAAGTCACCAGGAATAACTCAAATTACACATAAGCACACACGCCTATACAAAACCCTCAGGTAATTTGGCTTTTCTGGGGGATGGCTGTCCCTTCAGAATTTGTAAGCATTTGAGCAGCTCTCCAGGGCATTCCGAGCACTTCCCTTACAGAATCTTAGTAATCCATGCGTAATCCATGTAAGATGCCCAGGAATCTCAACGAGCGTTGAGGAAGAAGCTTGACTTGCTGGTATGTTGCGTGTCAATCAGACTTTACAGCTGGCATTTCTGAAGTCCATCAAAAAATTTCCTCGGCTTTTTCTTCTCACTGTGACATAAAAGACGCCTATTTTAAAGTACGTTGCTGTTGCCTCGTCTCTGCTGGATCCATTGAAAAAGTGTCTTAAAGTTGTGGATAGTTTAGTTGTGTTCAGTTGTTTAAATGCCTCCCGGACAATACAATCTGCCCAGCTTAGTTAGAGTAGAGTTAGAAGGGACCTTGCTTGGAGATCTTCTAGTCCAACCCCCAATTTAAGATTATTTCCAATTGCTGCAGGCACCTTCCAGTGGTGAAATCCAGCTGGATCTATCTGGCTCGCGTGAACCGGTAGCACCGCCCACCCATTGGGACGTCCTCCCACACCAACTGGGACACTCCTCCCACCCGCCAGGATGTCATTACGTCCCATTTTTTACTCACTGCGCACGTGCAGAAGAGGCGCGCACGTGTGTAGCGTGTTCCCGAACCGGTAGCGAAGGTAAGTGGATTTCACCACTGGCATCTTCTAATTGCTGTCTCAGACCTCTGTGGCCCTTTTGGTCTGAGCCACAGGGAAGAAGGGACACCTGGCCTTTGAAGAGGTATCGGTGCTGGCTTGATGCGCGCTCCTTCTGTGCACGGGTTTAATAGCAATAGCACTTAGACTTATATACCGCTTCACAGTGCTTTACATCCCCCTCTAAGCGGTTTACAGAATCAGCCTATTTCCCCCAAACAATCTGGGTCCTCATTTTACCCACCTCGGAAGGATGGAGGGCTGAGTCAACCTTGAGCCTGGTGAGATTCGATCTGCCAAATTACAGGCAGCTGTCACTCAATAGAAGCAACGTGCAGTACTGCATTCTAACCACTGCACCACCCGGGGGGAATAATCGATTGTATTATTTCCATTTACCTGGGTATCTTAAGCCCCTCCAGCTTCCCCGAAGAACAAGAGATGCAGAGCTAAGCTTGTAGTAAAGGAGGGATCTTGGAAAAGATAATGGAGAAAATATCCTGGGGTTTGGGGGCAATTTTTCCTGTCTGGAAGGAGCCTTCCAAATTTTCTGCAGTTACAACAAGTCTTTTAGAGAAATAACTGTCACACCCATTTGGGGGCATGTAGCGTAGAGCTCTTAAGAGTTCTTAACCCATTTAATCCTCTAGGTTAATTAAGGATAGAGGTGAGAACTGAACCCGGCACACTAGAATTTATTTTTAGCTACAGTTCTACATTGGTGTGAACCCGTTTTATGGTATGCAGGGGAAGATTTGAGATGTTGATTATGGCTTGTGATTTGCTCCTCCAACCAGGAGGAGATGATGATGAGAAGATGTTTTCTCAGTCTTTAGTCAAAGGAGATGTATCCTATAAGACAGGGGTCTTCAACCTTGGCAACTTTAAGCCTGGAGGACTTCAACTCCCAGAATACCCCAGTGTTGTGCCTCGCCCACTCCCCTCTCTGCAGCCGGGCCCCTCCCATCTCCTGTTATCTGAGCCAGAGACTGATAGTGAAGAAGAATGGCCTGGCATGCCTCCAACCCCCAGCCCTGCCACCATGCCCGGACAGACTGAGCAAATAAACCTCCCCCCCACAGCGTGTGAGCTAGAATTGCCGGCAGCTGACAAAACATGGACAGATCCCTGCTTCTGGAGAATGGAGAAGCGACGTCAGCAAAAGGAAGGGAGGGGCAGGCCTGGATAAGTGCTGAGTCATGGAGCCACACCCCATGGCCTATATAAAGGATATGCTTTTTGGCATTCCTTGAGTCAGGCAAAGTCTAATCTGGTTGTTGAAGTCACATCTTGGATTCCTGCCTGCCCTGAGAACTCTGACAGGAATTTGGCAAAGCTGCAAAGGCTTCGTGGCCACGCTTGATATAGACTTCCCAGACCCGGCCGTCAGAGGAGGAGTGGGACACAACACCCAGCCAGCAAAGCTGGCTGGGGTATTCTGGGAGTTGAACTCCTCCAGGCTTAAAGTTGTCAAGGTTGGAGACCTCTGCTATAAGATCAAGAGCACATTCATGGCTGACAAAGTAGCACATTCATGGCTAACAAAGGTTAGAAGAGGTTTCTGGGACCTTGGAGGACTACATAACTGATGGTCAACAAGATTGGTTCAAAAACATCTGATAGGAAATCCAGTTTCTTTTATTCTAGGTCATAAAAATCAGACACATTAAAGTCAGAACAATTTTATTAGCCCCTTCTCCTGGTTGCAGGACATGAAGCATCCAAAGGAAATTAGCACATGCACACGTCGCTTCTAGGAAACCCCCAGGGTTCTTGTAAGGTGTGAAATTATTCTCTCCTTGAGTTACTTTTAAGGAAGGGGTGGCTAAACATGCCACAGAAACAACTCTCTTGTGTTGTGGAACACATGGGATGAAAAACAACGGGAGCAGCAAGGATGACTGTGGAAGGAAGAGGTCAAAAGAGTGGCACTATTGTAAAATCCAAGCCGCACTGTTTTTTCCCTCTGCAAGATTGCGTGCAATGCATATAGAAAAGGATCAGTTTATTTTATTTATTTTATTTATTTATTTATTATTTAAATTTCTATACCGCCCTTCTCCCGAAGGACTCAGGGCGGTTCACAGCCAGATAAAAATACACAATAATATTACAATATAAATACAATTAAAATACAATTAAAAAACTTATTCAATTGGCCGAGATTAAAATTTAGGATAAATAATAAAAAACCCATTAAAAACCCATAAATTTAAAAAACTAACCCAGTCCTGCGCAGATGAATAAGTGAGTTTTAAGCTCGCGACGAAAGGTTCGGAGGTCCGGAAGTTGACGGAGTCCTGGGGAGAGTTCGTTCCAGAGGGCGGGAGCCCCCACAGAGAAGGCCCTTCCCCTGGGCGTCACCAGACGACACTGTTGCGCCGACGGCACCCTGAGGAGTCCCTCTCTGTGAGAGCGCACGGGTCGGTGAGAGGTATTCGGTAGCAGTAGGCGGTCCCGTAAATAGCCCGGCCCTATGCCATGGAGCGCTTTGAAGACATTCACCAAAACCTTGAAGCACACCCGGAAGGCCACAGGTAGCCAGTGCAGTCTGCGCAGGATAGGTGTCACGCGGGAGCCACGAGGGGCTCCCTCTATCACCCGCGCAGCCGCATTCTGGACTAACTGAAGCCTCCGGATGCCCCTCAAGGGGAGCCCCATGTAGAGAGCATTGCAGTAATCCAGACGAGACGTCACGAGGGCGTGAGTGACTGTGCACAAGGCATCCCGGTCTAGAAAGGGGCGCAACTGGCGCACCAGGCGAACCTGGTGGAAAGCTCTCCTGGGGGCGGCCGTCAGGGGGGCTTCAAAAGACAGCCGTTCATCCAGGAGAACGCCCAAGGTGCGCACCCTCTCCATCGGGGCCAATGACTCGCTCCCAACAGTCAGCCGTGGACTCAGCTGACTGTACCGGGATGCCGGCATCCACAGCCACTCCGTCTTGGAGGGATTGAGCTTGAGCCTGTTTCTCCCCATCCAGACCCGTACGGCTTCCAAACACCGGGACAGCACTTTAATAGCTTCATTGGGGTGGCCCGTGTGGAAAAGTACAGCTGGGTGTCATCAGCGTACAGCTGGTACCTCACACGAAGCCACTGATGATCTCACCCAGCGGCTTCATAGATGTTGAACAGAAGGCGAGAGAATGACCCCGCGGCACCCACAAGTGAGGCGCGCGGGTCGACCTCTGCCCCCCCGTCAACACCGTCTGCGACCGGTCGGAGAGATAGGAGGAGAACCACCAATAAACGGTGCCTCTCACTCCCAATCCCTCCAACCGGCGCAGCAGGATACCATGGTCGATGGTATCAAAAGCTGCTGAGAGGTCTAATAGGACCAGGGCAGAGGAACAACCCCTATCCCTGGCCCTCCAGAGATCATCCACCAATGCGACCAAAGCCGTCTCAGTGCTGTAACCGGGCCGGAACCCGGACTGCAACGGGTTAGTTCATTGCGACTACCAATTTGACTTTTTGATTCCTGTCTCCTGCAGATGCACATTAGCCCTGGACAAGCTTTGATCTGCTCTGCAGTTTTAAAGGGCTCCTCAGATATCCAGGGTGTGTCACTGGAAGGAGCCCACAGACAGGTAAGGGCAGTGCTTCTCAACCTTAACAACTTTAAGATTGCTTTAAAGCAACTTTAAAGTTGCTGAGAGTGAGAACCACTGAATTAGCGAATAACACAGTGTCCCATTGTTAGAAATTCTGTTTATATAAAGCACCACACAGAGCAAACAAAGAATGCAGTCACCATGTGCTTTACTGCTCAACTATATACCTGCAACAGGAAACAGGAAACTCTACTCTGAACAAAAGAGCATAGAGCAGCGGTTCTCAACCTGTGGGTCGGGACCCCATTGGGGGTCGAATGACGATTTGCCAGGGGTCGCCTAAGACCATCGGAAATAGGGGAAGTATACTTGCGAGTCAAAGAATCACGCTCCAATGGTTGACTCCATAAGTCAGCTGCAGGCTCTTCAAATCGCTAGCTGAATTCGGCTTCAGGTGCGATGAATTAAAAAAGAGAGAAATCTTTGCTCTGATGTCTCCCTCTCAAGCCAGCTGCAATCACTCCCAATCGCTAGCCTAATCTGGCTTCAGGCGCGATAAACTTAATAGGGGAGGAGTCTCTGCTTTAATGCCTCCGTCCTCAAGGCAATCACAAGCAGTTCAGATCGCTAGCCAATATGGCTTCAGGCGCGATAAATTCAAAAAACAATTTGCTGCTTTTCCCCCCTTCTGCGGCTGCTGAGGCGCTCTGAGATTGCTGCCTATCACCGCGATACGGTTGGGGGTCGCCACATCATGGGGCGCAGCACTATAAAGGGGTCGCAGCGCTATAAAGGTTGAGAACCACTGACATAGAGTATATACCATAGATCCAAATTTATAAATACTGCCATCTACTGGCTGAATACTGCTGTAGTTGTTGCATAGAAATACATTCCAACAATGAATTCCAGCACCCATTCAGCCCACCTTCCCAAGGTGTGCCGTTTCATTCCACATAAAGTTGTTTCACAGACCAGGTTTGACATTCTTGGTCTGCCTGTAACGGCACACAAGCAGGCTTTCCTAACAGCTGGGAAGTTGTGCCATTGCAATTAGTAGGCAATGAGCAAAAACTGCGCTGGATAAAATTGCCAGCCAATTTGCAATGACACACTCATTACCTGATGATTATCGGAGTGATTTAACACAGCTGGTTTTCTCCAGGCCTGGCAGGGCAGTAGGAGAAGACTATTTAAATCAGCTCTGGTTGCAAAAGCCATCCGAGCCTCTCAGAAGAGTTATGGCAAAAATTTAGGCAGCCTGTGGGACATTAGTGGGAGGCAAAGTCACGCTGACCTTATCCAGAAGCGTGTGAGTTTTAAGAGAAATGTTGGTAGGCCCAGTATGTGGGCTATCTGTGCTATTCTATGGTAGTTTTTTTCTTGACTGCAAACGTAATTTCTTAATGGGTACAAAGTTAATGTGGACCGGTTGCGGGAACTGCTTGCCGCTTGCGTGATTTCTGAGGTCTGTGGTATAAATTTTGCTTTTTGCAGCCCACTGCTGCTTGTGGTGTGAATATTAAGTGAGGCCCGCCGATATTGGCTGTGATTATAGCACAATCGAGGTCTCCGCACCAATTACTAGCTTAATCACTGGGCGAGAAATGGAGTTTGAAAGATCACACGTGTCCTGTCATTTTGGCTTACAGCTGGGCTGCCTTCTCCAACTTTGGAAACACTAGAACGGCAGCTCCACAGTCGTTTCATATTGCACATCTCCAATTAAGTTGTGGCTTGTTTCTGCTGTGATTCTTTGTCACGACTTCTGTAGCGCAAGATCTGCCCTCCAGCACAGCTTCCCTCCAAAGATGGGAATGGCTGCCACACCGATGACCTTACGAAACCTGCCCGTGTGTGTTGTGTCTGTGTTTCCTCCGGAAGTAGACAACCTTTTTTGAATGCAGGTTATCTTTGACTGATGACCACAATGGATCCCAAAACTTCCACTGTTAAGCAAGGCAGTTGTTAAATGAGTTTTGCTCCACTTTATGACCCTTTGTTTTGTCACACGTGTTAAGTGAATTTTTGCAATTGTTAAGTGAATCTGGCTTCTTCCATTGGCTTTGCTTAAATACCATTCCAGTTACCAAGCAGAAGAATGTTCATCATAAGACTGTAGGGATGCTTCAATGGCTATAAGTGTGAGGACGAGTCATAAGTCACTTCTTTCGGTGCCATTCAAACAGTCACTAAATGAACATTTATAAGTCAAGGACTACATGTATGCTAAAATAAAATATAATGGACAAATTGACCAGACTAAACTGTAAGGTAGTTTAATCTACTCTGATGTCCAGCTCAAGGGCCTGCTTGCTTGCTTGCTTTCTCCCTCTCTGTCTCTCTGTCTCTCTCTCTCTCTCTTTCTTTCTTCTTTCTTTCTTTCTTTCTTTCTTTCTTTCTTTCTTTCTTTCTTTCTTTCTTTCTTTTCCTTCCTTCCTTCTTTCTTTCTTTCTTTCTTTCTTTTTTTCTTTCTTTCTTTCTTCCTCCCTTCTTTCCTCCCTCCCTCCCTCTTCCTTTTTTCTTTTTCCTCCTTCCCTCCCTCCCTTCTTTCTTTCTCTGTGTCTCTTTCTCTTTCTCCTTCCTTCCTTCCTTCCTTCCTTCCTTCCTTCCTTCCTTCCTCCCTTCCTCCCTCCCTCCCTCCCTCCCTCCCTTCCAAGAATGGATTATAATTCCTGTTGTACAGATTGCCCTTTCTCTCGGCATCAAATTTAGGACAGTTTTTTTCATTATCGTCAAGTAAACCCAACAAAGTTAGAAATTCATGGCTAGAGGCTGAACGGTTAAAAATTTAAAGCTAACTAGCACAGTGGTAACTTTTGTTATGGATACCTAGAGATCAAAACTAAAACAAAAAAACAAAAAACCACAGGACTTCATAAGCCTGTACTAAACAAAGGAGGAAACGTTGCTTTCGCTGCCTCTCTGTTTGTGTGTGTTTAGCGTTGTGATGGGAGTCATGCG
The DNA here is from genome assembly GCF_028640845.1 of Ahaetulla prasina. NCBI lineage: Eukaryota > Metazoa > Chordata > Lepidosauria > Squamata > Colubridae > Ahaetulla > Ahaetulla prasina. The sequence continues at coordinate 1,522,236 of NC_080544.1, read as the reverse complement.
GTCTTAAGAGGATGAAAAATTCCTGCCTCCCGTCCTTCTGTGCTGGAGATAATTGAGCACATCTGGACCTGAGCAGGTCAGGGAAGCTTGATCCCGGGTGCATTAAATGCCAGTGTTGAAGTATTTATGCTTTTGGCTTGGCTCAGGAGGTTTTGTCTGCAGAAGGAAAGTGAGGCCATAAATCAGTCAAGCAAAGAGCCAACTGAGGGAACAGCAGAGCACAAGTTGTTATTTACTGTAAGTTGCAGAACCCAGATGGCAAAGAAAGAGCTCAGCCAGACATGGAAGATGGAACACGAATAGCCAAAGGTCTGAAATCTGGGCTGGGTCACGCTGGTTCTGAATCAAGAGAGGAGAGCCTGGGCTCTCCAAGCATCAAATGGACAGAGCTCACAATAAAACTCCAGTCAGTGGTGGAAGGAGTCATGGTGGCGCGGTGGTCAGAGTGCAGTACTGCAGGCTACTTCTGCTGCCTGCCAGCTGCCAGCAATTTGGCAGATCGGAGGTCACCAGGTTCAAGGATGACTCAGCCTTCCATCCTTCCAAGGTGGGTCAAATGAGGACCCAGATTGTTGGGGGCAAGAAGCTGACTCTGTAAACCCCTCAGAGACAGCTGTAAAAGCACTGTGAAGTGGTATATAAGTCTATTGCTATTATATCCTAGCCACATTGGACAAAAACTGAGGAAGTGCACTGGATAGAGGGAAGAAGAGTGCACTTTTTTTTCCCCTGGGGTGCCTTTTCTTCAAATTGTCTTGGGGCAATTTCTTGGGGCCACTAATCAGTAAAAAAACAAGACTGTGAGAGATTGTATGAAACCGATGATCTGAATGTCTCGGGATTGGCAGGTCCAGGAGAATTTCAGCGGTTCAAAAAAGAAGCTCAGTATAAGAATTAGTTCCTTTTTTCTAGCCTTTTCCCCCCCCTCTTCTATTGTAACACTGGTCTACAAATTTTGGGAAATTATCGACCTCCGAGATAAAATATGTTAATGAAGATAAATTGGTAACGATTTGTGTGGCACCATTCTCATGGAAAGTTAGGGGCATAATCCCACATTCCCCCTTCATAATTTTGAATTATTCTGAGGCAATTTTGACCTGAAATTGTATCTTGGAAACTGGAGCCAATTAATACTCAGGACTTAATTTTCCTTTATTAGCGACCCAATTCTGGTAAAATTAAGTTATTTTATTGCTGAGGCTTTCTCCTTGTAGGCTAGCGTAATTGGGGCGCTCCAGTTGGCTATCCTCAATTCTGATTGGTCATGGTGCACTCATGGCATGTCTCTAGCCAGTAGACACGCTTGCTGGGGAATTCTGGGAGTTGAAGTCCACACATCTTTGAGTCTTCGAAGTTGAGGAAGACAGCCCGAGACAGCTACACCCGTTTGCAGGTACAGTATGAAGTTAACAAAGAAGGGAAATTGTGACACCTTTCCCTCCTTGGAAGAAGGGTAAAAATAATCGCTACGCTCCTGATAGCTTTGTGGGAGAAAAGAAAGGTGAACAGATGCGCCACCAGGGGTGGGCTTCAAAAATTTTAGCAAGGGGTTCTCTGCCTGGTTGCTGGTGAGTGTGGCGAAGGTGGGCGTGGCCTAGTCAGCCTCCTGCACCGGGGGGGGGCCATTTTTGCCTTCCCCGGGCTCCAGAGGCTTTCCTCGAGCCTCCAGGAGAGCGAAAATGTCCTCCCCAGGATCAAGAGGCCCTCGAGCCTATACTTCCAGTAGGCCTGTTTTTCGCCGTCCACAAGCCTCCGTGCATGCCCTGCACTTACCTGCATCCAAAATGGGCCGTGTGGGGACTCCTGGGAGGAGCGGAGTGGGCGGGGCCATTCAGAAGTGGGATTTGGGGGTTCTCCGAACTGCACAGAACCCCTGCAAACCCCCAGCAGCCCACCCCTGTAGCGGCACCACCTCTAAATATGGTTTTGCTGGCAGTTTGTTGGCCTAAGAAATCATTAGTTTTTTCCCGAAGGCCATCACTCTGCTAAACAAATAATTCCCTCAACACTGTCAGACTATTTACTGAATCTGCACTACTATTAATCGTTTCATAGTTCCCATCACCAATCTCTTTCCACTTATGACTGTATGACTATAACTTGTTGCTGGCAATCCTTATGATTTATATTGATATATTGATCATCAATTGTGTTGTAAATGTTGTACCTTGATGAACGTATCTTTTCTTTTATGTACACTGAGAGCATATGCACCAAGACAAATTCCTTGTGTGTCCAATCACACTTGGCCAATAAAAAAAAAAATTCTATTCTATTCTATTAATCATTCCTGTGTCTGGATCCACCCACATGAAGACCAAGCAAAACAAATCCACTTCTTCCAGCAGCTTTGCACAGGAATTCTTGCCTCAACTCCTTGACATATGAAGTTTATTTAACCCCCCCCCAAAAAAAAAACCCCAACTTGCCAGAGTCTTTAGGGAATGGTTCACCAGATTTGGAACAAGCCAATCCAGTGTTATCTTGCTTTCTGTATCTCAGGTCAAATTCTTTCTAGGGTTTTACCTGGGAATCACTGGATCCTTCCCTGAACAATTCAAGCAGAGGCTGGACAGGGTATGAATTCCTTTAGAGAACGGGAAGTTAGATTCAGTGCTTCCAATGACTCCTTCCAGCAATACGTTCCTGGGAATCCATTATCAAATATGGAACAGATACCAAGTTTCCAGCACACCTTTAATCTTGAACGAAATGCCAACAAGACAGTTTTCATGACATTGCCTGTAAACATCCCAGCATGATATTTAGGTATTTAGGTATTTCTGAGGAGATACAATTGTTCCTCTTAGACTTGCCACTGACCGTCCAAGTATTTTATATCTAAAGTTTCAAAGGATTCCCGCTGCTTTCCCTTTTTCGCTCGTTAACCGGAGGTCGAGCTCCCGAAGTTGGCTGAGGAAACCCGTGTTCGGGCAGACCCCTCTATGTTCTCGCACCGTCTTTAAGGCTTCCACGAGGTTCTTGTTTTCGTAGATCATCAAGAAAGCCAGCACCAGGGTTGCTGAGCGGCTTATCCCCATGGCACAGTGAACCAAGACTTTCCCTGCAAATAAGAAAGTCATAATATTATGATATATTCATACAAAGAGGCAATGCAAGGTCCTCCTAGAATTGTGGAAAATGTCATACATCTGGTCACAATCAGAGTTGAAATGCTCCCGGATCGGACCGCCTCATGTGATCCGGTAGCAATGGCGGCTGCTGGTTCGGAGGACCGGTAGCAAAAATCCCCCCACCCCCCCGCCTCTGCTGAGCCACACCATCAGCAGCGGGTTTTTTTTTTTACTTTTAAAAGAAGGTTTTGCTTCAGTATGCCTTTAAAAGTAAAAAAAAAAGCCTGTGAGGATCCCGCCCCTCAGCTGAGATCGGCAGAGCCTTTATACTTTAAAAAATATATAAAAAATATTACTGATTGGATTAATTTGACTGAGGAAAGAGTTTTGAATATAGAAGGTTATGGTTTGTTATATGGGTGGCATGCCTATTTATTATATGATAAGTAGATAAAATATTTAAAAATAATATAATTAGAAATGCATTACTGAGGGTCTGGAGGAAATATCAATATAAATTAGATGGAAAGATTCCAATATGGGCAATCCCGAGACACATGATAGAAAATATAAATATATATCAAAAGATGGAGGTAGTTACCTATAAAGAACTTCTTTGTATGGAAAAGGGGGAATTACAATTAAAATCCAGAGAAAAGATGGGGGAAGAAGGGAAAAATTATACATGGTTCCAATATGGACAATTACAAGCTAGATGGAAATTAGATCAAAAAATAGGTGTTAAGCAAACTGAGGATAATTTGTTAAAACAAATGAGAGATCAAGGCCAACAGCATATTAAGAGGTTGTATAATGTATTAGTAGAAATAGACTCAGAGACTGAACTGGTTAAGGATTGTATGATTAAGTGGGCACAAAATTTTCAGCAACCAATAATGTTGGAAACTTGGGAAAGAATTTGGGTGAGGAATGTTAAATTTACACAAGCGCAAAATATGAGAGAAAATTTTTATAAGATGTTTTATAGATGGCATTTAGACCCCAAAAAGTTGTCATGTATGTATCCTAATGTACAGGCTAAATGTTGGAGATGCGATTGTGAAGATGCCACTTATTACCATATATGGTGGACTTGTAAAAAAGTTAAAGCATTTTGGATTAAAGTATGGTGGATCATGCAGAACATTCTGAAAAAGAAGATTAAGTTTACTCCAAGTTCTTCCTACTAGGAATAATTATGGATTGTACAGCTATAGAGACTAAACTGATTTTGAACTTAATAACAGCCGCAAGACTTTTGATTGCTCAATATTGGAAGAAAGAATAATTACCTACAATTGAAGAATGGACACTCAAAGTATCAAATCTGGCAGAAATCGCAAAAATTTCTGCTTATTTGAAAGACTATACACAAGAAAAATATATTTTAGAATGGAAAATGTGGATTGATTATATTCAAAATAAGTATCAGATAAAAAAATATCGAATAGCATATGAGTAAATTTAGGAAATATTTTGTATTAGATATATTTCTGAAGGAGAGGGGAATTGAGAGTGTGATTAAGTGTGGAGTGACTAGAGATTATAATTTAGGAATTATTTTGGATTATGATTGTTAGTTTTGATACCCTGCATTTTGTTCTGGGAAGTCGGGTGGGGGTAAGGGGAGGGAACTGGGGGTTTGAGGGTAGAGATGGAGTGATGGTTAATGTACAGGGATTATTGAAGATGTATAAATATAATTAATGTAGGGTCGGGTCTGCCCAGTTACCATTTTAGAACGGTGGGGAGGGAGAAAAGAGAGAGTAGGAGGTAGGAAAGAGGAGAAGAGGAAGGAAGAGGGGTAGAAGAGGGAGAAGGAAGGTGTAGGGTGGAGGGAGGAGAGGATGTAGATAAGAGAAGGAGAGGAAGGTTTGGAAAGTAAAAGAAGGTAGAAGAAGGAAGAGTGTTAAAAAGGGGGGTGGTGACTGGGCAAGCTCGACTAATTGTATATAACTGTACATTGGATGAATTATTTGATATGATTGTAAAAATAAAACTTTAAAAAAAAATAAAAAATAAAAAATAAAAATAAAAAAAATATTAAAGGCTACTCTGGGGATCTCACCTGAGTTCCTCATCAGCAGAACCTTAAAAAACATGTTTTCTGTAGAAAACATGTAGAAAAACTCCTTTTAAAAGAGTCTAAGCCACTTACCTGATTACTGATCGACCTCATGGCTTTTTTCACAGCCGGAAAGCATCAGTTTCATTTTCAGTACCAGACAGAACTAATCTAACTTAGCTAATCTATTTCATCACTGAGTGATTAATGCTGGCTGGCTTTCCTGGCTGAGGAACTCTGGGATTTGAAGTTCACAATAAAATAAAATAAAATAAAATAATAAAATAAAATATTTGTGCAGCTTTCTGAGATTTGGTCTGTTTCTGTAGTGTTTCACTCTAACTACACAAACACAAAAAATCTCAGAAAGCTGTATGTGGTATTTTGTGTGTGTGTGTGTGTGTGTGTCAGTTGTGTTCTGTTGTGTGTGTGTAAAGTGTGAAAGTTGGTTTTTGAGCTTTTTGTGGCTAGGTGAAGTGTGAAGTGCAGCTGCTTTTACACTGTGTGTGAGTCAGTTGTGTCATGTTGTGTTATGTGTGTGTAAAGTGTGAAAGTTGGTTTTTGGTACCTCTTATTGTTTTTTTTATACTTTGTTTATTATTTTTATTATTTATTGTTATTGGCCATGCCCACCCAGCCATCTGACCACCAAGCCATGCCCAACAATTAAGCCACGCCCACAGAACCGGTAGGGAAAATTTTTAGATTTCATCCCTGGTCACAATCCTTTTTTTTTTTTTTAACATGGTCACCTCTGACAAAGTCATCTGTCCTGTGCTAATAAATAATGATGACATCTGGAGAGTTATTGGAATGGTTCTGTGACCCGTTAATGTTAGTCGTCCATTCAAGGTTTAAGACTTACTAATATGTGCATTCAGCTGACGTAGCTGAGGACAGAATAAAAAAGCTTCAACATTTTCTTATTCTCCTCCATTTTTTCTTACTTCTACATGTCTCCTTGTCCATACTTCATCTTCTCTTTTTCCTTCTGGTATTGTGTAGACATCCTTTATATTGAATTTATTTAATTTCCCTAACAGAATAACAAAGTTGGAAGGGAATTTTGGAGGACTTCTAGTCCCAACCCCCTGCTCAGGCAGGAAACCCTATAGATACCATTTCAGACAAATGGTTATAGAATCTCTTCTTTAAAACTTCCAGCATTGGAGAACCTACAACTTCTGGAGACAAGCCGTTCCTGACAGTTAGAACAATTAATCAGTGGAACAACTTGCCTCCAGAAGTTGTGACTGCTCCAACGTTGGAAGTTTTTAAGAAGATGTTGGATAACCATTTGCCTGAAGTGGTGTAGGGTTTCCTGCCTAAGCAGGGGATTGGACTAGAAGACCTCCAAGGTCCCTTCCAACTTTGTTATTCTGTTATTCTGTTAAACTATCATTATGTGTTGTACCTTATGATTCTTGATGAAGGTATCTTTTCTTTTATGTACACTGAGAGCATAGGCACCAAGACAAATTCCTTGTGGGTCCAATCACACTTGGCCAATAAAAAATTATGTTTTATTCTAACAAGTGGTGTCAGAAAGAACAGTAGACCAGAGGTTTTCAACCTGTGGTCCATGGGGTGGTGGTGTCGCAATGTCATCACAAGACATCTGCGAAGGCTTGAAGAAATGTTATGATTTAAATCAGAGGTCTCTAACCTTGGTCACTTTAAGACTTGTGGACTTCAACTCCCAGAATTCCTCAGCCAGCAAACTTGGCTGAGGACTTCTGGGAGTTGAAGTCCACAAGTCTTAAAGTGGCCAAGGTTGGAGAACTCTGATTTAAATATTGAGTTACGTTTTGGTGGTCTGTGGCCACAAAAGGTATTTAAAAGAGGTCCATGGTGAAGAAAAGGTTGAGAACCACCACAGTAGACTTTATAGAAAAATAATGAAGCAGAGAAAGACAGAACTGGTGGATGGAAGTGAAAAATATGGGCTTGTCAACATTGGGAGGGATATCTTCCAGGGTGACTCCCTCTTCCTCTTATTATTTGTCATTGATCCCACTTTCATGACCAAACAAATCTTGGCTATCAAAGAGCAAAAGGTAACAAATTCCCATATTTGCTTTGCATGGATGAGCTGAGGCTTTATGGAAAACCAGAAATTGAAAGAAATTGACAAACATTGTAAGAATTTTGAGCACAGATATAGCAATGGAATTTGATCTAGAGAAATGTGCTGCTGCTCTGGTGGTTCAACAGACTAATGCAGTCTGTTATTAACAGCAGCTGCTTGCAATTATTGCAGGTTCAAGTCCCACCAGGCCCAAGGTTGACTCAGCCTTTCATCCTTTATGAGGTAGGTAAAATGAGGAGGCAATGTTGACTTTGTATATAAATATACAAATGGATGAAGACTATTGCTTGACATAGTGTAAGCCGCCCTGAGTCTTCGGAGAAGGGCGGGATATAAATGCAAATAAAAAAAAAACATGGTAAAATCACAAACAAGAATGGAATTGGAATGCCAAGTTGCCAGACCATTAGGTGCCATCAGGAGGACACCTACAAGTATCTGGGTATTTTTACAGTTGGGCGACATCAAGGATGGACAAGTTAAAAATGAGATTAGTGAAGAAGACGTCCAAAGAGGGAGAAAATTGCTAAAGACACTGTTGAACGGTGGGTATGTGATTAAAAACCATCAATACCTGGACCATATCTGTGATACGATATACTGTTGGAATTATTAACTGGAGAAAGACTGGACCAAAAAAACCCAAGAAAATAGATGACTATTCACTATGATTACTTCCCCATAATGATATTGGTAGATTACATCTGCCCCACAGAAATGGAGTCTAAATTTTACTTCAGGTCAAACAAACTATTCAAGAAGAAAATCGTGCATTAGTTGATTATGTAAAAGACAGCCAAGAACCAGCATCGATGCAAGCTAGAAATTGGAACTTACTAAATATACAGGAAACAAAAAGTGAATACTGAAATAATGTAATAAAAATGCAAACAATATTAGCGGAACAATTTGCCTCCAGTGGAACGACTTGCCTCCAGAAGTCGTGGATGTTTCAACACTGGAAGTTTTTAAGAAGAGATTGGACAACCATTTGTCTGAAATGATAGAGGGCTTCCTGCTTGAGCAGGGGGTTGGATTAGAAGATCTCCAAGGTCCCTTCCAATTCTGTTATACTCTTTGTTCTGGACCATACTGACAAGCAAAAGCACCACACAGTCAATTTCTACAAACAATTAAGGGGAAAGGGGATAAAGATAAGACCTGACAATAGCTTACTATTGGAACATTTTTAAAAAGTCAAGGATTTATTTTGGCCACACAAGAGCAAGCTATTTGAACGAATGCAATCAAGGCTACGACTGAAAAAACATCAAATGATTCAAAATGAAGATTGTGCAGAGAATAGAATAGAATAGAATAGAATAGAATAGAATAGAATAGAATAGAATAGAATAGAATAGAATAGAATTTTTATTGGCCAAGTGTGATTGGATACACAAGGAATTTGTCTTGGTGCATATGCTCTCAGTGTACATAAAAGAAAAGATACGTTCATCAAGGTACAACATTTACAACACAATTGATGGTCAATATATCAATATAAATCATAAGGATTGCCAGCAACAAAGTTATAATCATACAGTCATAAGTGGAAAGAGATTGGTGATGGGAACTATGAGAAGATTAATAGTAATGCAGATTTAGTAAATAGTTTGACAGTGTTGAGGGAATTATTTGTTTAGCAGAGTGATGGCCTTTGGGAAAAAACTGTTCTTGTGTCTAGTTGTTCTGGTGTGCAGTGCTCTGTAGCGTCATTTTGAGGGTAGAAGTTGAAACAGTTTATGTCCTGGATGTGAGGGATCTGTAAATATTTTCACGACCCTCTTCTTGATTCGTGCAGTATACAGGTCCTCAATGGAAGGCAGGTTGGTAGCAGAAGAAATAGTAGATTATAGACTCAGCTCCTGCCATAGCATTGAATGAATACAGAAACTGATTATAAACACCAATACAACAAAGTCACCAAATGATTCACTGGAACATCGGTAAAAATGATCATGAACCAGTAATGAAAAATTGATGGGAGCATATAGTAGAGGTAAGGTAAAGGTTCCTCTCGCACATATGTGCTAGTCGTTGCCGACTCTAGGGGGCGGTGCTCATCTCCGTTTCAAAGCCGAAGAGCCAGCACTGTCCGAAGACGTCTCTGTGGTCATGTGGTCGGCATGACTCAATGCCAAAGGCTCACGGAACGCTGTTACCTTCCCACCAAAGGTGGTCCCTATTTTTTCTACTTGCATTTTTACGTGTTTTCAAAACTGCTAGATTGGCAGAAGCTGGGACAAGTAACGGGAGCTCACCCCATTACATGGCAGCATTAGGGATTCGAACCGCTGAGCTGCCGACCTTTCGATCGACAAGCTCAACGTCATAGCCCCTGAGCCACCACGTGTCTTATATAGTAGAACAAGTAGTCAAAAATGAGTAGGTTAAACTATTGTGGGATTTCCAAAGACTGGATAAAGTCTTGACCACGTTTAACTGTGGTTGAAAAGAAGAAAGGATGGCTAATTATGTGGACATACTAGAGGCTAGTAGAATAGAAGACAAAGAGTTGGAGAAGAACACAACATATCAAGATCTGAAAATTGAAATTGAAAGATTATAGCAGAAACCAGCCAGTGATTATAGGGACCTTGGATGGCATTCAGAAAATCTGCACATTGACAAATTTTTACCAGTTCATTGCAAAAGTCCTGCATCTATATTATGTCGATACTTGCAACATCCTAGGTTCTTGGGAATAATTCAAAGCGTGTGAAGGCCAACAGCAGCTTAAAGAACCGGCAGCTGTATCTTCACATTGTTGGTGAACAGATTATTATTATTCCTGGAAGAATTGGCTTTGAGGTCAGCTACCTGCCTAGGATGGGGCAGGAGTCAGAGTGAAGGTAATAAACAATACAGCAAAGAAACCTCTTTACAAGAGTAAACAAGGCCAGCAAAAACTGAATTATTCAGCGCCAAGTTCTTGGGAAACAAATTGCTGTCTTCAAAGTTCTCCTGGAGACAGAAATGATTGATAGACAAGAAATTTTATGTTTTTAAAAGCTACGTTGAATATGCAGAAATGACGATAGAAGCTCGCGCATAAGCAGATAATTAATTTTTAATATTTGATCTTCTTTCTGTGCAAATATGCATGCTTCCAGACAATAAATTAAAGTAAACAAACAAGCATAGCAGAAATTGAACCTGCGACTTCAAGGCTATTAATTGTAAAACTGTACATCTTTTTAACTCTTCCAGGTCCTTCTGGTATTGCTGGTGTTGCTGTAAGTATTGGTGTATGTTGAGTGGTGGGCTGCAACCGGTTTAACAACTGTTTTTGTGAGTGCGCGCTTTGTGCGCGCGTATACCTAACGTGCTTGCGTGTAGCGTTCAAAATATAGCAATTTGATGTTCAGCTGCTTACCTTCTAAGGCAGGCCCAGTAAGTAGAACAGCGGAGGCGTGGAAATCAGGCAGAAACAAGGAAATATAGGACAGGATAGGGAAGGTGTGGGTGGGCGGGGCCAGCTAATCGTCGGAACTACTGGTTTGCTCGAACCGGTCCGAACCGGCAGCAGCCCACCACTGTGTATGTTGTAAACCCAGTGGGGTCATGTGTTGTACTCGTTGCATCTGTCTGAACAGAAATCACAGTGTGATGGTCCTATTGGAGCCTGGTTTGGAGGAGGAGGAGGAAGCGGAGGAGGAGTTGGAACCAGGACCGTCTAACAGGGATGGCACATCTTCCTTGGCATGTTTGGGGAGGCGAGGGGCTGAGGACGATGCTGTCCCAGACCCCTCAGGCATTGGGGGCGGTGGTCGATTGGATGGAGAGCTGACTTCCTGCACAGACACAGGGGAGGGTCGGCTGTTGACCGGCAGTGGTGCTGATAGGCAGTGGATCCAGAGATGGGCTTCATAATTTAACAACCGGTTCGCCCCAGCACCGAAAATGTGAGTGCGCGCTCCCTGTTTGCTCCCTGCTCCGGTATATATAAGGGGTTGGCCCTGTTAGTCTTATATTTGTTATATGTATTTATTATTAGACGTTGCACTACAGATTTGGACGGGGCATTATCCTGAAATGTAAGAAGATATGATATGTGTGCATGTTTTAGAACAGGGGTCTCCAACCTTGGTCCCTTTAATACAGTGGTTCTCAACCTTTATAGTGCTGCGATCCCTTTAATACAATTCCTCACGATGTGGCGATCCCAACCGTAAAATTATTTTCGTTTTGAATTTATCGCGCCTGAAGCCGTATTGGCTAGCGATCTGAACTGCTTGCGATTGCCTTGAGGATGGAGGCATTAAAGCGGAGACTCCTCCCCTATTAAGTTTATCACGCCTGAAGCCAGATTAGGCTAACGATTGGGAGTGATTGCAGCTGGCTTGAGAGGGAGACATCAGAGCAAAGATTTCTCTCTTTTTTAATTCATCGCACCTGGAGCCGAATTCGGCTAGCGATTTGAAGAGCCTACAGCTGGCTTGTGGAGTCAACCATTGGAGCGCGATTCTTCGACTCGCAAGTACACTTCCCATATTTCCGATGGTCTTAGGCGACCCCTGGCAAATCGTCATTTGACCCCCAACGGGGTCGCGATCCACAGGTTGAAAACCGCTGCTTTAAGACTTGTGGACTTCAACTCCCAGAGTCCCTCAGCCAGCAAAGCTGGCTGAGGAACTCTGGGAGTTGAAGTCCACAAGTCTTAAAGGGACCAAGGTTGGAGACCCCTGTTTTAGAATGTCTGTATTTAAAACATTTGTGGGATGTCTCTTTTTTAACTTTTTTTTAAAAAAATATTTTCAGCAGCTAGCGGCATATTTAAGTGCAAACAGCCAAGAAGCACACGAGGCTCACTTGGGGTAATGTGAGTCATTGGTAGAATGTAAGGGAAGCAGGGAAAGGATTCTTCTGAAGCTCCCCAGGGTAAAATCTGTCACCCCAGGAACTGAGGTTGTAGGTTCAGTGTCATCCTTGGCCATCCCAGCAAAGCCTGAATTATTCCTAGATGTCTGGTTTCCATTCCTATTTCATTTTCCTTGCAAGGCAAATTTTATTTCCCAAAGTTGAGGAACACGGACACCTGAACCCTCTACCTCTTGGGCATTCCTGTTTAGTTGGATCAACTGAGAATAAATTCATCTGGGGTCTCTGTGCCATCCACAGAAGCAGGAGAAGAAACTCGAGTCCTATCTATCTAAATATAGCCAGAACCAGCAAGCAAAGGAAGAGATTGAGCAAGAGACAAATCCCGGCTCGAAAAAAAAATGTTTGAAGATTTCTCAACCTGGAGTCAGTTTTGGGTTTGATCATCTGGAATTAGGTTGCTCCCACGTGCTAAATCTAGCATTTTGGTTTTTAAATAGGATCTGTGCACTTTTATGACCTTCTGAAACTATGAAGGTTGACACTCAGAATGTGTTGTGGCCCGCCAGCTGCCAGCGGAGCTGGAGGCAGATGATAAGGAGGTTGGGGAAAACTTGGGCCAGTTCTGGAGTCTGGGGAAGGCTCTGATAGATGCTCTGCATCGGAAGCAGAGATAGAGCCAGGGCTGTCTGGCATTTCCCAGCCAGAGAGGGAAAGCTGCCGTTGGAGGCAGAGATGAGTGAGGAGGAAGAACAGCTGGGGCCTGTTCCAGATGCACATATGCGCAGAGCAGCTAGGAGAGGTGAACAACGGAGGATAAGGAGTCAGTCTGGGAAGCAAATCAAACGTGGATGCTGAGAACCCCTCCCTGGCTGGGGAATAAATAGGAGTGGTTGCTGTAGGAGACAACAGTTCATATTTCTGAAGATTTTGCTCATTATGTTTCGTGCATCAGAGACTGCTTGCCAGAACTTAATCTGCAGCCTTTTGGCTGGGAGCTCAGGCCTTGCAATTATCACAAGGAACTGATAAGGTCTGTTACTGCAATTAACTCCTTGAAGGACTATTGCCTGGACTTTTTGGTGGGCGAATGCCATTAATTCACAAGAGGGGTTTTTCGTGACAAGAAGTCTGTTTCTTGCTTCTGCTAAGGCTGAGTCAGAACAGAATGTTGGCATTGTAAATCTATGTGTTACTGAATGGCAATGAGACTCAGACTCAAAATATATTACAATCCAACTTGGAAAGTCTTAACTTTGGTACAAATGCCTCACTTTGGCAAATGAAGATTTCCCCAAACTAACCCAACAGTTTTAACGTAAAGGAGGAACTCTCTGGCTTTGAGCAAAATACTCAGTCCCACTTCTCTGCCCTAAAGGAGAACCTGATCACCAAGTTGAGACTCTCTTGACCCTCTCTGCATTTTTTCATCTCTTAAATTTCCACTGGTTTCCCTCCACAGACACCCCCCCCCCCAAGAAAAATGTAGGTCACAAGTGAGCATTCAACTGAAAAAGAAAAGTTTGTCTGTCCTGGAAGTCCCAAAGGTGCTTTTTTCAGGAGGCAACTGGACTTTCTTGTTGTTGTTATTTTTTGAAGATGTTTCGCTTCCCATCCAAGAAGCTTCTTCAGCTCTGAATTGATGGCTGTTGATGACCCAACATCCACACTGGTGGGATTCAAATAATTTAACAACTGGTTCTCTGCCCTAACGACCATCTGGTTAGGTGTGGCTCGGTGGTCATGTGACTGTGTGGGCGTGGCCAACTCAATATCACTTGATGGACGCTTTGCCTTAGCTATTACAATGTAATAAGGGTTAACCAGAGAGGCAGTTTCTATAAGCAAGGCAATAAAGATTAGGCTGGAAACAACACCAGAATGTATCCATCCTGCCTTCCTTAAAGAATTAGCCCTGTAAAGTGGGGAAAAAAAACAAAATAAGATTTCTTCCAGCAACGGGTTCTCCAAACTGCTTAGAAAATTAACAACCAGTTCTCCCGAATAGGTGCAAAGTGGCTGAATCCTATCACTGAACATCCAGTCAGAGCTGAAGAAGCTTCTTGGATGAGAAGCAAAATGTCTTAGAAGAAAAAAAAAAGAAAGTCCACCCTTGGCACAGAAATAAGGAAGGGATAAAGACACCAACTCCTCCAGCATCGGGAATGGGACAACTCGCTGCAGCCAACTCATCATGGCCGACTCATTGCGGCCAACTCATCATGGCCAACTCATTGCAGCCAACTCATCATGGCCAACTCATTGCAGCCAACTCATCATGGCCAACTCATTGCAGCCAACTCATCATGGCCAACTCATTGCGGCCAACTCATCATGGTCAACTAACTGCAAGATAACTTGCCATGGCTCACTGGCCACAGGACAACTTGTTGCGGGACAACTTAACAATTCTATTTAATTATTTAAAATAAATAAACAATTATTTAAATTTTTGACATTCACGTTTCATTCTGTCCCTCCTTTGGCATCCTTTCTTTCATGATTCTGTTTCACCATTTCTTTGATATTAGTTTAACTTGTCCTGCGACAAGTTGTCCTGCAGTGAGTTGGCCGTGGCAAGTTGGCTGTGCCGAGTAAGCCGTTGTCAGTTGGCCGTCACAAGTTGGCCGTGGCCAATTGGCCATGGCAAATTATCAGAACCATTTTTAAATCTCATTTTACCATCCCAATAAGGCTTGGAGAAGGATTATGCCTATAACCAGACCATATAGATATCTGTCAAGGGAATGTGCCAGAATATGCACTCACCAATAAAAACCAATATGGGTGGCTGCACAAATGAAAGACTAGCAGGAGAACACATATATGGGCTATGTGGACTTGGATGGATGGATGTTGGCTTGTGTGAGGTGTAAGGTCCATCCACTGACATGATAAGGCAATACTAGCTAGATCAGTGATAGTCAACCTGGTCCCTACCGCCCACTAGTGGGCGTTCCAGCTTTCATGGTGGACGGTAGAGGTTTTGTCCGATACTGAAGCACCTTTTTAAAATTTAATTGACTTTTAAAAAAAATTTCATAGCATTATTTAAAAACATTTTCAGTAGGTTTTCATAAAATTCCCCGTGACAATTTAAATTTCTGAAAATATACTATTTGTATCGCCCATGCCTAAGTTTTGTTCACGTTACGTAAGTGAAACTAAATGGCACTATAGTTCAACTGCAAACAGAAGAGCCTCATCCCAGAATAGCTCGCGCATCTCTCCCCACACCACCCAGCTGTAATAGACAAGCAGAGCTGGTAACCGGCGCCCCCCCCAAACCCAATCCACGATGCGCAAGAGGCATGCGCAGATGACAATACATGGCGCACTACTGTGAAATGGTAGAAAATTTTACTACTAACAGAGATATAAAAGTGGGCGGTAGATATTAAAAGGTTTGACTACCCCAATTTAGATGTTGGATGAAAAATGGTTACCAGGACACCCAAGGAGATGCAGTCCACTCTGTTTACCTCTGGGTGAGTTCAGCGCTGCCCTGATGTATTTAGCAGTCGGGTAGAAGTAAATGCTGAGATCAAACTTTGGATCGTCATCTGCTTCCACCCCGTAGTAATCAACCAGCAGGTCTCGGTAGAACTTGGCTCCCGTATCAATGTGGAATCTTCCCGCGGCAGCATTCACAATGTGTGTGATGCCCATCTGGCGCAGCTGCTCTATGTTCCGGGCTATGTACCTGCAACAAGGATGCCTGGGTTAATTTTATGATTCTACATTTCTCCTCACCTTGCCGAGGAGTTACGTGTTCATGAATACACTAAAAGGGGCCAATTGACTTAATTAACTAAGGAGGCTCAGATTTAATCCCAAAGGGACTCCGTAAAGGAACATATCAGGGGTGAAATCTAGCAGGTTCTAACCAGTTCTGGAGAACCGGTAGCGGAAATTTTGAGCAGTTCGGAGAACCAGCAAATACCACTTCTAGCTGGCCCCAGAAAAGGGTGGGAATGGAGATTTTGCAATATCCTTCCCCTGGAGTGGGATGGAAATGGAGATTTTGCAGTATCCTTCCCCTGCCACGCCCACCAAGCCATGCCCACAGAACCGGTAGTAAAAAAAATTGGATTTCACCACTGGAACGTATATGTATATATTTGGGGTCCTTGGTGCTCCCTGGTTGCTTGGTTGATTTCTTGCAGATGTTTCATTACCCAACTTGGTAAAATCCTACCCACCCAGCATTGATGATGATACCTAGCTGGGTAATGAAATGTCTGCAATAAAATGATGAAGCTCAGAGGGCACCAAGGATGCCACTGTCCAATCCTGAGCCACGGATATTCTCTTCTAGTGGAACATGTAATGTATCTTTAAACGTTTTGGCGGGAAACAAGCACGTTGCTGATTGGTTGAAGCCGCTGGCTAAACTGTATACAAGGAGAGGTTTTTCCCCAGCCCGGTTGCTGGGTTCACCATATAGTAAAGAGATGTTGTCACTATCCTGGTCTCCTGCCTCGTTATTGCCCGAATATAACACTGGCGACGAAGGTGGGATATCGAGGCTAAGAGCACCAGGAACGAGCTGAACGCACGAAAGAACCGAACCCAGCAAACGCAGGGCAGAAACGCAGCGATGGCCAGCTACACTCCACCCGCGCCGTTTGACCCATCCAGGGAGAAATGGGGAACGTACATGACCCGTTTCGAGAGCTTCCTCGAGGCAAACGAATTGCAAGGAGTTCCAGACAACCGCAAAAGGGCGTATTTCCTGAGCCACTGCGGTCCCGAGGTCATCGACATCGCGGAAGCCCTGGCAGAGCCAACGCCGGTACAATCGGTATCGTGGCAAACTCTGCAAAATCTATTGAAGAACCACTTCGCGCCAACACCGTTCAAATATGTACGGCGTTTTGAATTTGGAGAGCGAGACAGCAAGAGGCGAATCCATCAGCGATTACATGGCCGCCCTGAGGAAAGCCTCCAAGGATTGTGGGTACCGAGACTTGGATGAGGAGCTGTTAGAGCAACTCATCCGTGGGGTCAGAGACATTCGTTTGCGGAGGCGGCTGCTATCAAAAGCAATCTAACGCTGGCAAGCGCTCTGGGCGAAGCCAGAGCTCATGAGATGTCCACCAAGCGCGGAAACCCTACAAAAGCCACTCACGCCAGCGGCGTGCGAAATCAACCCGGTCCACAACGAAGAAATCCAGACCGAATCAGGCGGCGAGGATGAGGAAGGAGTTTGCCACACCGGAGAAGGGGCAAAGAAGACCGGGATGAATGCGGAAGTTGCGGAGGGCAACACCAGCGTCAACAATGCAAGTTCAAGGGCGCTACATGTCGGCGGTGCGAGAAGAAGGGCACCTGGCTCAAGTCTGTCGAGCACCCCAACCTTCCCGAAAATTCAAACCAACCAATCAGGCGCGGATCGGCAAGGCGACCCGTGATTGGTCAAAACAAAAGGCGCGAATTCAAATCGAACGACCGTGATAGTAGGTCGTGCAGCAACCCGCGAGAGAAGAAAATATTCACAAAACCGAAAATCAAGGAGTGCCGTGCCGACTAGAAGTGGACACAGGGTCAGCGATCACAATCATGTCCTGGGACACTTTTGCGAAAATCGCCAAACGCAAACTGCAAACACAGCGGCTAAGAGTTCAAGACTACCAAGGGAATCGCATCCCTGTTCGAGGGACCACCTCCGTCCGCGTCGAGTACGGACCACACAAGAAGACCCTGCCCATCACGATAGTCGAAGGGACCCTGCCAAGTTTGTTGGGACTAGACTGGTTCCGTGCGTTGGGCATGGGAGTGACTGGCATCTACAGAAATGACTTTAACCTAAAGGACACACTCATGGACGAATTCGAAGATGTTTTCAAGGACTGCCTGGGCAAGTACAAGGGGACCCCTATTTCCTTCAATTTAGACCCCCAGGTAGCCCCCATACGGTTAAAAGCAAGGAGGGTCCCTTTTGCCCTTAAACCCAAGATTGACAGGGAGATAGACAAGCTCATCAGTCAGGGGATACTGGTGCCAGTCGATCATGCAAAGTGGGAGACGCCAATCGTCACCCCAGTGAAACCAGATGGGTCAGTTAGAATCTGCGCTGACTACAAGGCAACGTTAAACAAAGCCTTGCAAAAAAGCGCTTACCCGGTCCCCGTGGTGCAACATTTGCTGCACTCGCTGGGGCAAGGGCACGTTTTTGCCAAATTAGATTTGGCTCAGGCCTATCAACAACTGCCTGTAGACGCCAACACAGCCGAAGCCCAAACAATTGTGACTCACAGAGGTGCTTTCAAGTGTACCCGGTTACAGTTTGGGGTGAGTGTGGCACCTGGTCTATTTCAAAATTTAATGGAGCGACTTCTGCAAGGGCTCCCGGGGGTAGTCCCCTATTTTGATGATGTATTGGTATCAGCCGAAAATTTAGAAGAATTGGGGGAGCGTTTGAGAAAAGTTTTGGGCATTTTCCGGTCAGCCGGTCTAAAGGTTAAAGTGAACAAATGCCAAATAGGGGTAGAATCCGTAGAGTTCTTGGGCTACAGAATAGACAAGGAAGGAATCCACCCCACTGAGAGCAAGGTCAAGGCAATAAGAAAGGCTCCAGCGCCCAAAAACAAAACAGAGCTACAGGCATTCCTGGGTCTAGTGAACTTTTACGCGGTCTTTTTGAAAAATAAGGCAACCGTTGCCGAGCCGCTACATAAGTTACTGGGAAAGAATACTGTTTGGTCTTGGGGAAAGACGGAAGCGAGGGCTTTCGAAGCAGTAAAAAACCTACTCTCGAGCGATAGCTTACTGATCCAGTATCATAGCACAATGCCATTGGTATTAGTTTGCGATGCATCCCCTTACGGGGTGGGTGCTGTGCTCAGCCACAGGCTTCCAAATGGCACAGAAGCCCCAATAGCCTTCTACTCCAGAACAATGTCCTCGACAGAGAGGAACTATAGTCAGCTGGATAAGGAAGCCCTAGCTATAGTATCAGGGGTAAAAAAGTTTCACGAATACGTTTTTGGTAGAGACTTTGAAATTGTTACAGACCACAGACCACTGTTAGGGTTACTGGCTGGAGACCGCCCAACGCCTGTGGCGCTTTCGCCCCGATTGACCCGATGGACTATCTTTTTAGCCGCCTACTCCTATAAACTGCGGCATCGGCCAGGGAAAGAGTTGGGGCATGCGGACGCGTTAAGCAGATGCCCACTGCCAGGGGCGATCGAGGATCCCACTCCGGGGACACCCATACTGTTAATCGACTCTCTGGACTCTGGCCCAGTCACGTCTAAGGAGGTGGCTCGGGCGTCATACCGGGACATTATTTTGAGAACTGTACTTGGTTGGGTACAAAGAGGAGAGGTTTTTCCCCAGCCCGGTTGCTGGGTTCACCATATAGTAAAGAGCTGTTGTCACTATCCTGGTCTCCTGCCTCGTTATTGCCCGAATATAACAGAACACACATTCACCACACACATAGATGGTAGCATGTAAAAGCTGAGCCTTTGATTGTATGATTGCAGTTCACCTTTTTACTTTTTAAAATCCCTTACTTTCTAAGTAGTGTGATTAAAACCTGCCAAGTCTGTTTTACAAGAGAAAATGATAAAATAAAAGGATTCTATATGAAAATAAAACACTTTTTAAAACACAAAAGCATGTATTCCAAGTATTGTGTAGGAATGTATCTAACAAAACCAACCTTCCTTCCTTCCTTCCTTCCTTCCTTCCTTCCTTCCTTCCTTCCTCCCTTCCTCCCTTCCTTCCTCTCTGTTTCTCCTTCCTTCCTTCCTTCCTTCCTTCCTTCCTTCCTTCCTTCCTTCCTTCCTTCCTTCCTTCCTTCCTCTCTGTTTCTCCTTCCTTCCTTCCTTCCTTCCTTCCTTCCTTCCTTCCTTCCTTCCTTCCTTCCTTCCTTCCTTCCTTCCTCTCTGTTTCTCCTTCCTTCCTTCCTTCCCTCCCTCCTTCCCTCCCTCCCTCCTTCCCTCCTTCCCTCCCTCCCTCCTCTTTCTCTTCTCCTCTCCTCTCCTCTTTCACTATTTGGAGAAGAGAAGCAGGATTCAGGAATAGTGTGATGAAATCAGATTTTATCTAATTTCATTGTTCCATTTTCAAGAGCTAAATAGGTTGTGCTTTAGGCACCAGGCTTTTAAACAACCACTCAGCATGGTGCCGGAAAGTCTCGGGTGTTTGTATTGCTTTATTTATTGATCCATTTGCTTAACTGCTATAATCTGGTTTTCAGCTGAATGGAGTACAATAAAATCACAATAAGATTATGGGCACAATGCATAAAAGCAGTAATCAAGACCTGCCTAAAAGCAGTCGAAGGATTCCTTCCCTCTTATCCATCTGAGCTGCAATGATCTAGATGGGGCCAGGAAAGAGTTAAGCATTTTCTGCATCTCTTTTGCTGCTAATTAATGATTCTTTGAAGGTTTGCAGTCCTATTGAATTTATGGGAAGGGAGCCCAAAGAAAAGCCGAGGAGAAACAAAAGTTAGTAAAAACAAGTCAAAAGTTTTAGAGAATTTTCTTATTGTGCAGAGGGGGGTGCTTGTGCAGGAGGGGTTGGACTAGATGATCTCTGAGGTCCCTTCTATCTTTTATTAACAGAATAACAGAATTAGAAGGGATCTTGGAGGTCTTCTAGTCCAACCCCCCTGTGCAGGCAGGAAACCCCATACCATTTCAGACAAATGGTTGTCCAATCTTTTTAAAGAAGTATACAGGTAGCAATAGCATAGCACTTAGACTTAGATACCACCACTCTAAGTGGTTTACAGAGTCAGCACATTGCCCCCAACAATCTGGGTCTTCATTTTACTGACCTCGGAAAGATGGAAGGCTGAGTCAACCTTGAGCCTGGTGAGATTTGAACTGCCAAATTGCAGGCAGCCGGCAGTCAGCAGAAGTAGCCTGCAATACTGCATTCTAACAACTGCACCACCATGGCTCGAGGTAGCTCCTTTTTTAAAAAAATTTGCATTTATATCCCGCCCTTCTCCGAAGACTCAGGGTGGCTTACACTATGTCAAGCAATAGTCTTCATCCATTTGTATATTATATACAAAGTCAACTTATTGCCCCCAACAATCTGGGTCCTCATTTTACCTACCTTATAAAGGATGGAAGGCTGAGTCAACCTTGGGCCTGGTGGGACTTGAACCTGCAGTAATTGCAGGCAGCTGCTGTTAATAACAGACTGCATTAGTCTGTTGAGCCACCAGAGGCCCTTGACTAATAATCATTCATTTAATGACCATTCAAATTTACAGAGGCATTCAAACATGTCAAACCTAGTTCTTCTCGTAGCATCCACACATTCATGCCATCAAAATTTGGGTGCTTGGCAACCAACATGTATTTATAATGGTTTCAGTATCTCAGGGTTACATGATTGCCATTTGCAACCTTCCCAGCTGGTTTTTGAGAATCAAAGTCAATGGGGGAAGCGGGATTCCCTTAATAACTGTCTGATTCACTTAACAATGGCAGTGGTTCACTTAACAAACTATGGCAAAAAAGCAGTAAAATCAGGTGTGGCTCACTTAAAAATTGCCTCTCTTAGCAATGGAAATTCTGGCCCCAACTCTGGTCCTAAATCGAGGTTTACCTCTACACCAGTGGCAGTAAAATAGGACAAAATGTGGCCACTGAAGAGGGACATGCTTAGTAGACCCAGAATGTCGGGTCAGCTTCAGGGTTATGGATCTATTACTTGGAACCCTGACATTCAGGACACAATGACAAAAGGCAGGTAGCAGATGTTAGATGTGGGGAAGTAGATACTAGGAAAAATGCTTCCCTTAGCACTGTACAGAGGCAGTGACGCACTGTATTTTTGTCACACAACCCAAACTACGGTAACCTAAACTCCTAAAAGCATTAAAGATCAAGCTGCCTTCCTTAATGAGGCAATAATTCTGCTTTCCTGAAAATAAGACCTAACTGGAAAATAAGCCCTAACATGATTTTTCAGGATGCTTGTAAAATAAGCCCTACCCCAAAAACTAGCCCCGGTTAAGATCATCAGCCAGACAGATGCATTTAATATAGTATTTTCCCAAAAATAAGACCTAACCAAATAATAAACCCTAATGTATCATTTGGGGCAAAAATCAATATAAGACCCGGTCTTATTTTCGAGAAAACATGGGCATCACTAAAAATAAACAATTACTAGTGCAATATAATTAGTATCTCTGCTGGCAGCCAAAATTTTGGTGCTAGATGTCAGCCAGTACGAAATTACAGATGACATAAATAAGAAAGAATGTTTTGGGTTGCAGAAACAGCTTTTTCATGCTTATTCAAACCTTATTGTTGGGTGTATGGATGGATCATAGAAATGCAAGAAGTTGAGGAGGATGAAACCTTCTCCCTAGAGCTGGTATCTCCAAACTTGGCAACTTTAAGACTCAGAGACTTCCACTCCCAGAATTCCTCAGGCATGCTGGGTGAGGAATTCTGGGAGTTGGAGTCCACAAGTCTTAAAGTTGCCAAGGTTGGAGATCCCTGCCCTAGAGAATCATTGATGCAGGTTCAATCCGTGGGGCAGGAGACCACGCTGAGAAAAAGTTTTTAGGTGTTGATCTGAAAAAAAGGCTAAGATGATTCTCCATGATTCCAATGACATCCTTGAATATTTCTCTCTTTATTGCCCATATTTTACTCTTTGCTTTGGTAGAAGGAATTCTTAGCTTCTGTTCTGTGGTCCAGGGCATCTCATTTGACCTTCTATGTGAGCTCCAAACTCTGGCACAACCCATTCCTCTTCCTTCTAGGGAACCCTTATTTTCCACGTGTTTCCTAATTTTTATCATCTGTGGTGCTAAATTGGACTAGAAGAAAGAAGCTGCCCTGAAGATGTCAGATGGACCAGATCTTCCTTGCTGTCTTTAAAAACCTCCACCAAATGTACAGATAGCCTCTGTGGTCATTGTTACTTATTTAATGAACAGGGCAAAGGAACACTACTTTTTATATCTTTGTGTTTAGGTCAACAAATACTCTGAGCTAAGGATAATTTCTACAGCAGATATTATTGTAGTCATGAATTTATAATGTAGACTTTAAAAAGAAACGAGATACAAAGCAAGGGTTGTGGGTTTTTTCCAGTTTTTGGGCAAGAATTTATTTGATTTATTTATTTTATTCATTGGAATTTGTCAAACAAAAACGAGAACAAGAATAGGAGAATAAAAATACAGTGACAGGGACAATAGGAATGTTAATGCGCTTATGCACGCCCCTTCTACTAACCACTTAAGTATGATGTAAGGCGGAGGTGGTATTCAACACGTTCTGACCAGTTCTGGCGAACCGATAGTGGAAATTTTCAGAAGTTTGGAGAATGGTAAATACCACCTCTGACTGACTCTGCCCCATCTATGCTCTGTCTCCCGAGTCCCAGCTGATCGGGAAGAAATGGGGATTTTGCAGTAACCTTCCCCTGGAGTGGGGTGGGAATGGAGATTTTGCAGTATCCTTCCCCTGCCCCGCCCACCAAGCCATGCCCACAGAACCTGTAGTAAAAAAATTTGAATCCCACCACTGATGTAAGATCTACGGAAGTCAATTTGTGACTGAAACGGTGAAAATTTGTAGCTGAGACAACTGAATCAGGTAGAGCAAGGGTCTGCAAACTTGGCTCTTTTAAGACTTGTGGACTTCAACTCCCAGAGTTAAAGTCCACAACTCTGGGAGTTAAGGTCCACAAGTCTTAAAAGAGCCAAGTTTGCAGACCCCTGAGGTAGAGTATTCCAGATTATGACAACTCTATTACAGAAATCATATTTTTTACAGTCGAATTTGGGAACTTGTACCTCCTGGTCTCATTCAGTTTAACCCATCCTCCTTACGAAAATAACTGGGACCAAAAACTTGGTAGCTAAAACTATGTTAAGTGTGTTGCACCCAGTTTTATGACTTTTTTTTTTTTTGCAACCATCGTAAATATACATGTCTGCTGGTTGCCAAGGGCCCAAATTTTGAATCGTGTGACTGCGGGGATGCTGCGATGGTCATAAGTATGACATTTTTTTTCAGCACCGTTGTAAGTCTGAATGGCTGTTAAATGAATGGCCATAAGTCAAATATTACCTGTATAACGATTGGCCAATAAGGTCCAATAATAGTTATATGATACAGTACAGGTCGCCTTTGACTTACGACAGTTCATTTAGTGACCGTTCAATGTTATAGAGCAGGGGTCTCCAACCTTGTCAACTTTAAGCCTGGCGGACTTCAACTCCCAGAATCCCCCAGCCAGCTTTGCTGGCTGGGGAATTCTGGGAGTTGAAGTCCACCAGGCTTAAAGTTGACAAGGTTGGAGACCCCTGTTATAGAGGGACTGGAAAAAGTGACTTAGGATCGTTTTTCACAGTTACGACCTTTGAAGCATCCCCATGGTTACGTGATCAAAATTCAGATGCTTGGCGACTGGTCCATACTTATGACCGTTGCTATGTCCCAAGGTCACGTGATCCCCTTTTGTGACCTTCTGACAAGCAAAGTCGATGTGGAAACCAGATTCCTTTAACAAACAGGTTACTAACATAGAAACAGCCGTGATTCACTTAACAACCATGGCAAGGAAGGTCGTAAAATGGGGCAAAACTCACTTAGCAAATGTCTCACTTAACAACAGAAATTTGGGGCTCCGTTGTGCAAGTCAAGGACTACCTGCAATATGGTAGTGAAAAGTAAACCTGGTTTGGTGGATCTAACAAAATGTTTTGAAAAAGAAGATAAAGTTCCTGCCGCAATTTTTCCTGTTGGGAATTATCACAGACTGTACAGTAATTGAGACTAAACTGATTTTAAATCTAATAACAGCGGCCAGATTACTGATAGGACAGTATTGGAAGAAAAAAGAAGTACCTACAATAGAAGAATGGATATTGAAAGTTGCCAATCTGGCTGAGATGGCAAAAAACTCAGCCTTTTTGAAAGACAATACGCAAGAAAGATATTTAAATGAATGGAAAAAATGGATTGACTATATTCAAAACAGATATCAGACTAAGAGTTATCAGACTGCCTTTGAATGATTAGGATGTATTATTTCTGATTGTTTTGGGGAGGTTAGGAATTTTAGGAGTATAATTGAGTTAGGAGGGAAAATTTTTTAGCATATGTTTGTTTTATTTTTAACTATACCTTGTGTTTGTTCCGGGAAGTCGGGGAGGGGAGGGGAGGGGTTTGTGAAGGGTGGGGGAAGGGGAGGGGAGGGGAGGGAAAGGGGAAAGTTTTGTAAAACTTTTTCAATAAAAAAAAAAGGTAAACCTGGTTAAGGAGGATGGGGCTTAATTCAGGGGTGAAATCTACTTACATTCCCTACCGGTTCAGAAGTGCGCGCCATTGTCACATCTGATTTTTGACTCTTTGCGCATGCGCAGAAGGCTTTGCGCATGTGCAGAGGGTTAAAACCAGGAAGTAACAATGTCCGGGTGGGTGGGCGAAGCCTCATGCTGCCGTCGCTACCGGTTCACTGAACCATGCGCCGCTGCCACTACCGACTCACACAAGCCAGATAGAACTGGCAGGATTTCACCACCGCTTGGAATTAAAGTAAGCAGGCTAAGATGGCCGCCTTGCTTTTCTGTCTTCCGTTTTCTTCCTTTCTCTAACAGGAGAACTGCAATACTTTTCAAGATAAGTGTTGTGCCTCGCTCGCCACCCCCCGCCGCAGCCGGGCCCCTCTTATCTCCTGCCGGACGCTGATAGTACAGAAGAATGTCCTGGCATGCCTCCAGCCCCCAGCCCTGGCACCATGCCCGGACAAACCGAACAAACAAACCTCCCTCCGATAGGATGTGTGACTGAAGCCAGCCACGAGCTGGGATTACCAACAGCTGGAGACGAAACGATGCAATGGATAGATCCACGCTTCCGGACAATGGAGAGGCGACGTCAGCAAAAGGAAGGGAGGGGCAGGTCTGGATAAGTGCTGAGTCATGGAGCCACATCCCATGGCCTATATAAAGGATCTGCTTTCTGGCATTCTCTGAGTCAGGCAAAGTCTAATCTGGATTGCTGAAGTCACACCTTGGATTCCTGCCTGCCCTGAGGACTCTGATAGGACTTTGGCAGAGCTGCAGAGGCATGCCTGATACTGACTTCAGAGGAGGAGTGGGACACAACAATAAGCCATAAAAACTCATTTACTTACAAATCTCCAATATAAAGGTTAGGCCAGACTTCGTTGACATTTCCCCGGCAAGGAACTGGTGTCCATAACATGCGTTGCAACTCCCCCATTTCTGGAGTCTGATAGCTCTGCTGACTGCTCGTAGAGGGACTGGACGTTCTTTGCAACCTGGGGCGTCTCAAGTCGTCTGTGTTTAGCGAATACCAGGACATTCTGAAAGAGACTGGAAAGAACCGATCCTGCGTGGATTTATGGAGATCAGGGTGGAACAAAGTGAGTCAACGCAAGACATAAAAGGCGGGAGACATGAGAGGGAATTGGCTTTGGGGACAATTGTACACACGTTCTGGTAGCAAGGCTTCAGCAGAAGAACCAGAAGTCCTGATTCTTCAGGATTTTGTAAACTACCGACCGCAAAGGATACAAGGCACACAACGTTAGGAGCATACCCTATATCCCTTCTTTAGAGCCCTGGATTAACCACGAAAGAAAATGAACACCTGCTTAGGGGCACCTCAGAGTTTCTTCCCTTGGCTGTCAAACCCTTAACTTATTTTGCCTTGTAATCTTTGGGAGAGAGATTACTTTTCAATATTGTTTTGTGTTTTCTTTATCCCTTATAGCATAATAATTGTATTACAAATATATTACACAGTACTGAAAATTTGCAATTTTTTTTCATGATGCCCTACGTTGTTGTTAGTTGCGAAGTTGTGTCCAACCCATCATGACCCCATGGACAACATTCCTCCAGGCCTTCCTGTCTTCTATCATCCTCTGGAATCCATTTAAGCTCACACCTACTGCTTTGGTGACTCCATCCAGCCACCTCGTTCTCTGCCGTCCCCTTCTTCTTTTGCCCTCAACGGTTCCCAGCATTCGACTCTTCTCCAGGGAGTCCTTCCTTCTCATTAGGTGGCCAAAGTATTTGAGTTTCCTCTTCAGGATTTGGCCTTCTAAAGAGCAGTCAGGATTGATCTCCTGTAGGGCTGACTGGTTTGATCACCTTGCAGTCCAAGGGACTCGCAGGAGTCTTCTCCAGCACCAGAGTTCAAAGGCCTCAATTCTTTGGTGCTCAGCCTTCCTTAAGGTCCAACTTTCACAGCCATACATTGCAACCTTACAGATGACCCCCACCCTGTTAAAGACCTTGGAGTTTTCATATCAAATGATCTAAGTGCCAAAGCCCACTGCAACTACATAGCAAAAAAGGCTCTAAGAGTTGTAAACCTAATCTTACGTAGCTTCTTTTCCAAAAACACTACACTACTAACCAAAGCATATAAAACATTTGCTAGACCAATTCTAGAATGCAGCTCGCCTGTCTGGAACCCTCACCACATTTCTGACATCAATACAATTGAGCATGTCCAGAAATATTTTACAAGAAGAGTTCTTCATTCCTCTGAAAACAACAAAATACCTTATCCCACCAGACTTGAAATCCTAGGCTTAGAAAACTTGGAACTCCGTCGCCTTCGACAAGACCTAAGTTTAACTCATAGAATCATCTATTGTAATGTCCTTCCTGTTAAAGACTACTTCAGCTTTAATTGCAATAACACAAGAGCAACCAATAGATTTAAACTTAATGTTAACCGCTTTAATCTAGATTGCAGAAAATATGACTTCTGTAACAGAATCATCAGTGCTTGGAATACTTTACCTGACTCTGTGGTCTCTTCCCATAATCCCAAAAGCTTTAACCAAAAACTTTCTACTATTGACCTCACCCCATTCCTAAGAGGACCATAAGGGGCGTGCATAAGAGCACAAACGTGTCTACCGTTCCTGTCCTATTGTTTTTCTTTTTCTTCTTCTTCTATATATATATGCTTATTCCTCCTAATATTTACTCATATATATGTTTATATACTATATAATCTTTTTGTATGACACTTATATATATTGTTATGACAAAATAAATAAATAAATAAATAAATAAATAAATAAATAACTGGGAAAACCATAGCCTTGACTATACACACTGATGCCCTACTTAGAAGTATGCAATTTGCTTACACTGCTTATTGCTATTTAGTGTTGAGTAATTTTTTAAAAAAAGTTTATATTTAAAATAAGAGTGGGGCCCCCATTGTCCTGCTCCTTAACCCCAAAGGTCAGTGAAGCTCCTTCTCTCATTGTTTTTAGGAGGTTTTTAACTTTTTATTTCACCAGACTTTCCATCATAGCTTTTACTATTGTTATTTATTTCTAGCTCACCTTTATTATTATTATTATTAAATAACTCAGAGTGGTAGCACTCCTTTCTCCTCCTATTCTCTCCATAGCAACAACCCTGTGAGGTCAGTTGGGCTAAGACAGAGCAACTTGTCTAAAGTCATCAAGCCAGTTTTCATGCCTAAGGTGGGACTAGAACTCCCTGTCTCCTGGTGATTGGCCCAAAGTCACCCAGCTGCTTTTCATGCCTAAGGCAGGACTAGAACTCCCAGTCTCCTGGTGATTGGCCCAAAGTCACCCAGCTGCTTTTCATGCCTAAGGCAGGACTAGAACTCACTGTCTTCTAGTGATTGGTCCAACGTCAAACAGCTTAGGTTTTCATACCTAAGGTGGAACTAGAACTCATGGTCTTGTTTGTAGTCTGATGCCTTCACCATTAAACCAAACTGGCCCTCTATGTTCTGTTTCATTGGACTCCAACTTGGGGAGTTTATGATTGCTGATTTATTATTCGTAGTTTTATTATTTGGATGTTTACTATTGCTGCATTTATATTAGCTTCTTGTAACCCACCAAGAGCATCTTGTGTTGGACAGGCTATGAAAAATGAAAAATCAACAAAATTTTAAAAAATAAATAAAGACAAGAGCTTTGTTTCTTTGTAGTCTTTCTCACTGTTGTGGAATCTGGACATACCTAAAAAATACACTACATTTTGTTTAAGTTTTGTTCTGGGTCATCCTTTCTAAGAATTCAAAATATAGAACATAAAATAACAGGGTTCTTGTCCAACCCCCAATCAAGCATATACCATTCCTATAGCATTCAAGACAAATGCTTTTACAATTTCCACTTGAAAACCAGCAGTGATGGAGCACCCACAACTTCTCCCTTACACTGATTAATTGTTCTCACTGTCAGGTGTCATGCTGGAATGTATTTTTATGCAAAAATACAAAAAAAATTAGCCAGCAGATGGCAATGTTTACAAATTTGGGTCTGTGGTATATACTCTATGCTCTTTTGTTCTAGGTAGAGTTTCCTGTTACAGTTATATAGTTGAGCAGTAAAGCACATGGTGACTGTGCTCTTAGTTTGCTTTGTGGTGCTTTATATAAAACAGAATTTATAACATCAGGAAATTTCTCCTTAGTTCTAATCTTCCATCTGTTACTCTTTGTCTCACCCTCAAACTGTGGGAAAAAAGCCTTTTTCCCAAAAAGTTTTTCATAAAAGCTGGAAAAGCTTCAGGAGATGGTACCCATTAGGGACTAGATACTGATTTCTGTGGAGAAATCTTAAAGGAGCTGGGGGCATTCAGCCTTGAGAAGACAGAGGAGGATTGTGATAATGCTCTCCAAAGTGCTAGAAGAAATTCTTGCAAAAGAGACTTCAATCCTGTCTTCTCTCCTTCCAGAAGATAGGAGAGGAAATAATGGTTTTAAGTAACAGGAAGGTAGATTTTGACTGAATGTTAGACAAAACTTCATTACAGGAAGACAAGTTTCAGTGTGGAATCAGCAATGCAAAGAGACAGGAGAAGTCATGGATTCAGGAGGAAGCTATCATCCTTTAAATAAATTCCTACAGGAGGTGAGACTCCATAGACCTGAAGAGTCCCTTCCAATTCTATGTTCCGAAGACCTATTTAGTCCTAGAAATGTTTACAACTGGGGGAACTGCAACTGCCTTAGTTGCAAAAGTGATTGTGTTCACTGGAAAGAGATTGAGAGTGCTGTCATGGGTTCTTAGCAGAGTTTTCTGTGACCGGTTGACTGATTAAACCCCAAATTTATATCAGCATAATACCTCTTGACTAGGTGGCATAAAAATAATTATAAATTGCATTATATTGCAATGCTATTTGACTAATACTCTCTACAGTTGCTTCAGTAGGCGGCATTCAAATAATTGTTTATGTTATAATATTATACTTTACATTTGCGTAATACAGATACATAATACATGCAATAATAAAATCTCATCATTTCATCTTAGCCAAGAGACACCGTTTAAAAGCTGTTGGAAAAAGATGGGGGGAAAGAGTTTAACTTTGATCAAATATGCCAACTTCATAAAATTTAATTTTAAAGGTCTTGATTATTCCTTTTATATAACGTCCCAAAAGCTGATTTTTTTTTGTCTCTCTTTTGTCATCTGTTTTGTCAATCCAAAAATAAGGAAATTGTCCACATATCCAAGTCACCGCCCGCACCCACCCCCGATTTATTAGTTGTGTGTTGCTTTCAGTTATTAAAACCTCAATCTGTTTCATTTCTAGGTCCTACATAACATCTTTGTCAATATGATTCTTGTATCCTGTCAATATTAAATCCATATCTAAAATTAAATCCATATCTAAAATAAATGATTTTCAGCTTTATTCTTTTCTATCGCTTCTTTTAAGCCCTTATTTATCAGGTAGTCTAATTATAATCTTTAATTCTATCTGGCTGCCTCTAGTAACCAGCCTTCAAGGTTTCCCCTTATCATGTTTTTCTGTCACCCAGAACACTTTCTGAAGAAGATATTGGTTTTTTTTTACATTTAAACTCAAGTCTTTATAGATTTCAATAAGATTTTAAACAAACCACAGGGAATATTCTTATAACTTGCCAAATTTTTGTTTCCAGTCAATCTGGCTTCTCAGACCATTTAAAACTTTCCAAAATCTACATTCTAATCACCCTTTTCCTGCTTAATTGCAAATAAAAAAGTTTTAAATTTACATAAACTTTCTTTGGAGGAAAATCAGCCACTGTAATAAAACTTACTTTTCTGACCTTCTTCATACTAAATGGTAGTATGACACTTTAAAGGACCATTATATTAATCAAAGCTTTTCTATAATGTGTTGAAGAGATGTAATTAAATTAGTACATGTTACAAACCTCAGTTGAAATTTCTTCAGGAAATTAGAAAAATTGCATAATTATCTCTGGGCAATTGATAAAAATGATGCAGCATTAAAAATTAATTCCACTTTTTTACTTCGTTAGTGTTAGAGTTACTATAGCAAAATGCTGGAAATATATTTCTTTAGGTTAATTAACTAATTAATTAACAAATCATCTTGAGTAATTCTTTGAAATGGATGAAATTAAATATATTTCCAAACTGTACATTTTTAATGCCTGCTCCCCAGGGGTGAGATTTAGCTGACTTGAACCGGTTCACATGAACTGGATATTAATTTTAATCTGGTTTGCCGAACTGGTAGTTGCAAGGACTGGCTGACCCCGTCCACCCCATCCCTCCCAGGAGTCTCCATGTGGTGCATTTTGGATACTAGATAAGTGCAGGGCCCGTGCAGAGATTCTGGGAGGGCGAAAAACAGGCCTATCAGAAGTACTGGAAGTCCAGAAATGGGCCTGTTTCCGGCATCCGGAAAGCCTCTGGAGCCCGGGGGAGGCTGTTTTCGCCCTTCCAGAACCTCGAGAAAAGCCTCTGGAGCCTGGGGAGGGCAAAAACGCCCCCCCACCGCTGCCATGGTGCAGGAATCTGATTAGGCCATGCCCCCATGACCACGCCCATCCAGCAACCGGGCAGAGAACCGGTTGCTAAAAATGTTCAATCCCACCCCTGCTACTCCCTGTGTATTTACTGTCATATTTTCAATGTTTTGTGATACACTATGTTAAACCAACATTAAAAATAATAATAATAAATTACACCTTTTTTATGGACTGTTTCTCTTTGCTGTTTGATTCACCTGCTGTGAAACTAAATTTCAGTTAAAAACTCTCAAAATTCTTAACTCTGATCACTCCTTGGAAATTCTCTAAAGCCTTTTTTGGGGATGATATAATAGATGAACTATCATCTATTATATGCACAAAAATGGAAGAACACTTTTGATTCCTTCCATGGACGAATGGTTGGAGAAGTGGATGGAGTTGGCTGAAATGGCAAAATGGACGATTTTGATAAGAAAAGAATATAAGTACTTTTGTTTCCACATGGAGATGGCTTCTGAACTTCATGCTTGAGGTGGAAAAGAGTGAAATTTTGATTTTGGGTTTTACCGATTAGATCAGCGGTTCTCAACCTGTGGGTCGCGACCCCATTGGGGGTCGAATGACAATTTGCCAGGGGTCGCCTAAGACCATCGGAAATATGGGAAGTATACTTGCGAGTCGAAGAATCACACTCCAATGGTTAACTCCACAAGCCAGCTGCAGGCTCTTCAAATCGCTAGCCGAATTCGGCTTCAGGCGTGATGAATTAAAAAAGAGAGAAATCTTTGCTCTGATGTCTCCCTCTCAAGCCAGCTGCAATCACTCCCAATCGCTAGCCTAATCTGGCTTCAGGCGCGATAAACTTAATAGGGGAGGAGTCTCCGCTTTAATGCCTCCGTCCTCAAGGCAATCGCAAGCAGTTCAGATTGCTAGCCAATATGGCTTCAGGCGCGATAAATTCAAAATGAAAATAAATTTACGGTTGGGATCGCCACATCATGGGGAATTGTATTAAAGGGGTCGCAGTACTATAAAGGTTGAGAACCACTGGATTAGATTGATATATCTTTGAAGATATAGCTTGTTTATATTATTGTGAAAAAACAAAAATTTGTGATTAGATGCCTTATTTTACTGCAATAGAGAGAGTCGGAAGTCAATGCTTCTTTTTCTCTTATCCTCTTCCTCCCCACCGTTTTCCTATTTACTTTTGTATTTTGTATCTTGTTTTATCTTATGGCTCAATAAAAGTGTTAAATTAAGAATGGGCCAGCTTTCCTTCTGATCAGATTATAATTGTTGTGTTGGAAGAAATGTCCTTCTGGGTGCAGTTCCAAGTGGGGAGAAAGACACTGGAAACATGGTGGCTGCTTGGAAAGATGGTTTTTAATGGTGGACAGGATCACACGCCTTGAAGATCTTGGGGGAAGAAAAAAATGGAAAGAGATGTTGAGAGTGCCTGAGTTTTATGTCCCCTCTGAGCTTTTGAATTTCAGCTTGTATTCTGATTGGTTGTCAGGCTCCCATGGGGCCATGCAGAAGTAAATTTGTAGGTTGTGTAGGTTGTGTTTGCTTGGTTGGCTCTTGCTGAGTAATGATGTAATGAAAGGGCTGTGGGCAATTCCTATTATGGCTCTACTTGAAGGAGGTAGATCTTTGTTATGTAGAATAGGCTGGCTCAAGCCTTAATGGCCCATTGACAAAGGTGGGGGGATGTGAGTTTCTGCCTCTCTTTTAGGGGAAATATTCTGCCCTTTTAATATTTCCTAAAATATCTCATTTTCCTAGGAGAGGGGTGAGTCAGGGGAGCTATTCAGCAGGTTCTGACAGGTTCTGGAGAACCGGTAGCGGAAATTTTGAGTAGTTTGGAGAAAATACCACCTCTTATCCCAGAGTGGGGTAAGAATGGAGATTTTGCAATATCCTTCCCCTGCCATGCCCACCAAGCCACGGCCACAGAACTGGTAGTAAAAAAATTTGAAGTCCACCACTGGGGTGGGTGCTAACTTCCTACAGTTGTTACTCATTAGTTATATAAAATGAAATAGGCTATGGATAATCTAAACACGTAGTAAATAATTCCAGTTTAACATTCTACAGAAGCCGCACTTGGCTGCAAACTGCATCAAGGAGAGCCCTGGGAAATTGGAACAGATGTTTTAGAAAGGTATTTCAACTAGCTTTGATCAACTCCATTAACATATTCCTGGCTTCTCTTTTCTTTCCTTTTCTTTCTTTCTTTCTTTTTAGTGAAGAAAGAAACGTTGGGGTGACTTGAAGGGCAGCCTGCTTTTTTAATCATTTTTATGCAACGCTTATAGAAACACGCTGGGGCCAATTGTAACACAACTGTTGGAGAAATTATAAACTGAATTATTAGCTTGGGAAAAATCTTTTATCTCTGAAAGAGAATTTTTTTTCCAGTCCTGCCATAACCCATCCTATCAAATATCCAGTGAGGTTTGATAACAATCATGTTTCCTGTAGAAATGTTGAATATGTTTGTCAAATAGGTCACTCAGATTGATTTTTGGTACAAGCCTCTGAAGTAGTTTCACTTATCATAAAATAGATGAGGGAGCCTTAGATTTTGATGGCTGGGGGCTACATATAACATTGAAAGAGAGAGCTGGTAGCTGAAGTGACTGAGATTCTGGGATAGCTTTTGATCCTTGAAAAATACATTAAGCATGTTCTATCATTTATTTATCCATGAAAAAGAAAGATATATGTCCCACTTATTAGCAACTATGGCCAAAGTGACTTTTAAAAAGAGGGGAAGAAGGTACAAACCATCCATTCTTATTATAGCCACAATCTTTCATTTCTGGCATATATCCATAGAGTTGTTTAATGCTTTAGTCCAGAATATATCTAAGGATGGCTCTTGAACTGAGTTGTGCCAATGATTAATTAATGTGTTGCTTATAAATTGAGAGGCAGTTTGGTGCAATGGTTGAAGGCAGCAGACTAGAAATTGGAAGACTGTTTTGATCCTATATGAAGAATGGTTGCAGGAACTGGGAATGACAGACAGGTTAGCCAGACAGAAAGATTGACAGAGTTGGAAGGGACCTTGTAGGTCATCTAGTCCAACCCCCTGCCCAAGCAGGACACCCTACACCATTTCTGACAAATGACAGTCCAATCTCTTCTTGAAAGTCTCAAGTGATGAAGCTCCCCAATGTCTGAAGGCAACTTCTGTTCCACTGGTTGATTGCTCTCACTGTCGGAAAACTCCTCCATAATTCTAGGTTAAATCTCTCCTTGTTCAGTTTCCATCCTTTATTCCTTGTCTGGCCTCCCGGTGCTTTGGAAAATAGCTTGACCTGCTCCGCTCTGTGACAGCCCCTCAAATACTGGAAGACTGCTATCGTATCTCCCCTGGTCCTTCTCTTCACTAGACTAGCCATGCCTAGTTCCTGCAATCGTTCTTCATTTGTTTCATAGGGGTAACATGATAGCAATCTTCCAATATTTAAGGAGTGTTCACCAAAAAGAGAGGTTATTTTCCAAAGCACCTGAAGACAGGACAAGATGTAATGGATGGAATTTATCAGAGAGAGTTCCAACTAAGAATTAGGAGAAATTTTTGGACAGTGAGAAAATAAGCCAGCTGAATGACTTCAGAAGTTGTGGGTGCTCCATCAATGGAGGCTTTTCAAAAGAGGTTAGACACCCGTTTGTCTGAAATGGAATAGGGTCTCCTGCTTGAGCAAGGAGCTGGATTATAAAACCTCCTAAATCCCTTCCGACTCTGTTATTCTGGGTAACCTCTGGCCAGTCACTTTCTCTCAGCACTGGGAAGGAGGCAACGGCAAACCACCTCTGAAAAACTTTGCCCCAAAAACTTTAGGAGCTTGTCCAGGCTCCAAGAATCTCCAAGAATCAAACGTAATTGAAAGGAATAAAAACAAACAAACAAACCCATGCATGGTTCCCTGCCCCCTGAAAAACAGGAGCAAAAGTGCTACATATTTTTAAGTCATATATTTTTTTTCTCCTCTTGCGTTCTGGTTGGCTACATGGATCCCGGAGAAATATTTTTGGGCGATGAGATACTCTGCAGCTTGTCTTCAGAACTAGTTTCCGTTCTCTTGCTCTGTTCCTTTCCATCCCAATGGACAACCAGCTAAATATGAGCCAGCAGTGTGCAGCCAAAAGAGCCAACGCAATCCTAAATTGCATTAACAGAGGGATACAATCAAGATCAAGTGAGGTACTAATACTACTTTATAAAGCCTTAGTAAGACCACACCTAGAAAACTGCATCCAGTTTTGGTCACCACACTATAAAAAAGATGTTGAGACTCTAGAAAGAGTGCAGAGAAGAGCAACGAAGATGATTAGGGGACTGGAGGCTAAAACATATGAAGAACGGTTGCAGGAACTCGGTATGTCTAGTTTAATGAAAAGAAGGACTAGGGGAGACATGATAGCAGTCTTCCAATACTTGAGGGGCTGCCACAGAGAGAAGGGGGTCAAGCTATTTTCTAAAGCCCCTGAAGGCCAGACAAGGAATAATGGATGGAAACTGATGGAGAGATTCAACCTAGAAATAAGGAGAAATTTTCTGACAGTGAGAAAAATCAACCAATGGAACAGAAGTTAACTTTAGAAGTTGTGGGAGCTTCATCACTGGAGGCTTTCAAGAAGAGACTGGACAGCCATTTGTCAGAAATGGAGTAGGGTCTCCTGCTTAGGTGGAGGATTGGACTAAATGACCTACAAGGTCCCTTCCAACTATGTTAATCTGTAATCTATAAAATCCCTTGGGCAGGTGGGAATGGGAATCATCTCGAAGGGAGGCTTTCGGTTCAGGAACTGCTACGGACACCTGTCCGATTATGATTTGAGCACTGAAGCTGATTAGAATTTGACACTCCTGCTACTTTGCTACATGAAGGAGGGAATGAGTGGACGCTTCTCAAATAGCAGTGACACAATCTACAAAGATCCCAGATGTCTTCCATAAATCATCACTGTGCAGCCACGCAGCAGGCAAGGAGGTAGAGGGTAAGGTAATGAAGCAAAGCTAACAAATCAAATTAGTGCAAAGGTCATCCCACCAAATAGGGGTTGAGGCTCACCCTGGCAATGCAAAATAAATATGGCGGGAAAGGGATGGAATCCCACCCTGCTTCTGCTCCTGGTCCTGAATGAACCTGAGATGTGAGGGAGGAAATGGGGCTACAGAATCATAGATTCACAGGGCTGGAAGGGACCTTGGAGGTCTTCTAGTCGAACATTCTGTCCAAGGCAAGAGGGCTTATATCACTCTGGACAAACCGCTGTCCAGTTGTTGTTTTTTCTTGAAGCCCTCCCACAACTTCTGGAGGCCAGCTGTTTCATTGATTCATCGTTCTTACCTGTGAGGAAACTTCTCTTTATTTCCAGATTGGATCTCCCTCTGAGGAGCTTCCACCCATGGCTTCTTATCCTGTCCTCAGATGCTTTGGAGAAGAAGTGAGTTCATCTTGTTCCTTAGATTTATCTGGCATTGCTCACAATGCATGGCATGGGAGGTTACTTTTGCCCACCAAAAGAAGCATTCTAGAAACATTCTGGGTCAGGGGTCTGCAAACTTGGCTCTTTTAAGACTTGTGGACTTCAACTCCCAGGCTGAGGAACTCTGGGAGTTGAAGTCCACAAGTCTTAAAAGAGCCAGGTTTGCAGACCCCTGTTCTAGGTAGATGCATTCTGGATAGAAGCGTTTTGGGACGTCAACCTTGGATTTTGCATGCACGGAAGATGGCGCATATTAGCAGAGTGAGCATGTGCACGTACACATTTGTGAACCGGTAGGGAAGGGTGGCTCAGGGACTAGGACGTTGAGCTTGTTGATTGAAAGGTCAGCAGCTCAGCAGTTCGAATCCCTAGTGCTGCCGTGTAACAGGGTGAGCTCCCGTTACTTGTCCCAGCTTCTGCCAACCTAGCAGTTTCAAAAGCATGTAAAAATGCAAGTAGAAAAAATAGGGACCACCTTTGGTGGGAAGGTAACAGCATTCCGTGCGCCTTTGGCGTTGAGTCATGCCGGCCACATGACCACAGAGACGTCTTCGGACAGCGCTGGCTCTTCAGCTTTGAAACGGAGATGAGCACTGCCCCCTAGAGTCGGCAACGACTAGCACATATGTGCGAGGGGAACCTTTACCTTTTTTTTTAGGGAAGGTAAATGAATACCACCCTTGGATCCAACCCCGGTGCTCCTGTGTCCCAAAGATAGTGGTACTCTGGAAATAGTAGGAGACGTCATTCCAGAAGGAGGACAGGACAGCTTCAAAGGAAGCATGAAGGGAATTGCAGAGATGGAGGAGCGGAAGACTATCTTTTTGCGCAAGAGGACACAAGAGGATGGGGTGTGTGTGCACAGTCTGTCCCAAAGGAAAGAGTCAGGCAGAGCATCAAAACAAGTTGTGCGCATGAACTGGGCCTGGCTAGTCTAGTGAAGAGAAGGACCAGGGGAGACACGATAGCAGTCTTTCAATATTTGAGGGGCTGCCACAGAGAGGAAGGGGGTCATTTCCCAAGGCATCTGAAGGCCAGACAAGGAATAATGGATGGAAACTGACCAAGGAGAGATTCAACCTAGAAATAAAAAGGAACTTTCTGGCAGTGAGAACAATCAACCAATGGAACAAAAGTTGCTTTCGGAAGTTACAGAAGCTTCATCACTTGAGACTTTCAAGAAAAGGTTGGACTGCCATTTGTCAGTTTCCTGTGTAGGGAGTAGGGTCTCCTGCTTGAGCGGGGTGTAGGGTCTCCTGCTTGAGCGGGGGGTTGGACTAGATGACGTGATCCCTTCCAACTCTGTAAATCTGTTATCTTATCTTCCCCCTCCTTTTTTCCCTCCCATGAGAACCTGCTGGGTTACTCAGGAAGACCTCAACAGGTCCGCCAG
This sequence comes from Ahaetulla prasina, assembly GCF_028640845.1. Classification (NCBI taxonomy): domain Eukaryota; kingdom Metazoa; phylum Chordata; class Lepidosauria; order Squamata; family Colubridae; genus Ahaetulla; species Ahaetulla prasina. Next base: position 1,483,523 of record NC_080544.1, on the reverse strand, counting down.
AGCAGGGGTCTCCAACTTTGGCAACTTTAAGCCTGGTGAACTTCAACTCTCAGAAACTTTAAGCCTGGTGGACTTCAACTCTCAGCAGCTTTGCTGGCTGGGAAATTCTGGGAGTTGAAGTCCACCAGGCTTAAAGTTGCCAAGGTTGGAGACCCCTGCACCGGAGGATGACTGTCCACATCAACTGGTGCATTAGAAGTCTTGCAATCCAAATTGGTGGATTCTGTAGCCTTCTTGAAAGACTATATGTAACTTAGTGGTGACCTCCATGAATCAAGCAGCCATATGTCAACTCTTGGCCATAATTGTTCCTTCTGCTATCTGAACCAGCAATGTGGATAGGAACCATAGCCAGAAACTTTCCCACTTCCCAGATCCTTCAAACTGCGCCCATTCAGCCGTCTTCAGTTACTTGTCTGCCTTTCTTTAACTTTCTCCCTTCTTTCTAGGATCAGAGCCATTCAAGTAGTTGCAGCCAGAGCTGCAGTTCAGACAATCATTCCTAGTCCTGGAACCACCACTTCCTTCGGTTCTTTATTCTTAAAAATGATCAAAACTTATGGTGTGACACCTTTGTTCTTAATATGGAGATTGCACAATATGAATAAATGTTCTTTTAATTTGTTAGCTTATATACAATACTAAGCCAGCCTTAGAAATCTGCCTGCTTAAGACAAAGATGGAGGATACCTCCCCCAAAAACACAACTTCCCCTGTCCTTCAAAGCATCTTGAAGACTACTCACAATCACCTTCAAGCCTTATCATCTTGAACTGAATTGAATAGAATAACAGAGTTGGAAGAGACCTTGGAGGTCTTCTAGTCCAGGGGTCTCCAACCATGTCAACTTTAAGCCTGGAGGACTTCAACTCCCAGAATTCTGGGAGTTGGAGTCCTCCAGGCTTAAAGTTGACAAGGTGGGAGACCTCTGTTCTAGTCCAACCCCCTCCTTAGGCAGGAAACCTTACACCACTTCAGACAAATGGTTTTCCAACATCTTAAAAATTTCCAGTGTTGGAGCATTCACAACTTCCGGAGGAAAGTTGTTCCACTGATTAATTGTTCTCACTGTCAGGAAATTTCTCCTTAGTTCTAAGTTGCTTCTCTCCCTGATTAGTTTCCACCCATTGCTTCTTGTTCTACCCTCAGGTGCTTTGGAGAACAGCCCAACTCCCTCTTCTTTGTGGCAGCCCCTGAGATATTGGAACACTGCTATCACGGGACCGCCTACTGCTACTGAATGCCTCCCACCGACCTGTGCGCTCGCACAAGAGGGACTCCTCAGGGTGCCGTCCGCCAAGCAATGTCAGCTGGCGGCCCCCAGGGGAAGGGCCTTCTCTGTGGGGGCTCCCACCCTCTGGAATGAACTTCCCCCAGGACTTCGTCAACTGCCTGAGCTTCGGACCTTCCGCCGCGAGTTGAAGACTTACTTGTTTATTCGCGCAGGACTGGCATAGAAATTTTAATAGTTTTTAATATTTGATATAAATTTTATGGGGTTTTTATGGTTTTAAATGGTTTTAATTTTGGCCGTATATCTAATAAGTTTTTTAACTATTGTTTTGTTGTTTTACTTTGGCTGTGAACCGCCCTGAGTCCTTTGGGAGAAGGGCGGTATAAAAATCCAATAAATCTAATCTAATCTAATCTTATCTTATCTAATCATGTGTCCCTTACTCCTTCTTTTCATTAAACTAGACATACCCATTTCCTGCAACCGTTCTTCGTATGTTTTAGCCTCTAGTCCCCTAATCATCTTTGTTGCTCTTCTCTGCATTTTTTCTATAGTCTCAATATCTTATTGGGGGAACAAGAAACAAAAGAACCTCATTTAAGCAAAGGGCCCATTTAACCCTTGCCCCATCGTGGGCTTCCAGAGATCCCGGAGTAACAAAAGTCCCTTCGTTCTGTACTCCATTGCAAGTGGAGGGAAATAGTCTAAACTGCTTGTATAGGCAGCTCTCCCGTGTGGAGACTGATTTCATATCCTGCACATTTGTCCGGGTGTATATAAAATCCAGGCAGTTCCAATGGGGGGGAGATTTAAAAAACCCTCATGCCACCTTTCTCCTTAAAAGACCAGCCTACGTAGCCTTTCTCCCCAGGTAGCCAACAAATGGTCAACATGCTCCACTAGTTTTCAGAGACAACGCTCATGTACTGCTAGCTCAAATACATCACTGCCGAATAAATCTACCCAGCTGTTGAGCACAGACAATGTCATAAGAGAGGTCAGGAACTGAATCTGGCAAGGTGCGAAGACCTCCTGTGGATGGACCTAACATGATACTCTCCCTCCCCTGTTCCTGTCAAGGTTGTGATCCTACAACATCAATGATGAGAACGCTTCTGCCTGGACTGCCAGAGCTATCAGACCATGCTTAGAGAAGGAAAGGCATTCAACTTTTTCCCTAGATGGACTTGGAGATGCAAAATTAATCATTCCGCTCCTGCTAAACTACATAAGGAGATCCCTCCTTAAATACGTATCGTTACGCTCCTCTTGATCATCCTCTGTACTTAGGTGGCACTTCTGCCTGGATGCTCTCCCCACCCTACTCAGGGACCTATATCAGCCTTATCACCAAGGATAGCTTGGTGAGCAGGAACTGGCAGGAACCGAGCCAGCTCTTTTGGCATGCCCTTAATAAGCAGAAAAACACAGCAGGCAATCGCAGTTGCCGTTCAGCTGTTGGGGGCCAAAAGACACCGCTCTACCCCATGCGTGCACCCACCGTAGGCAAATATCAGTTTGTCAACAAGCTCGAAAGTACTTGCCTTTTGTGGGGTCCAGCTTCTCCGGCTGCCTGGGACGGTTTTAGATCATGACATTCTTCTGCGTTTTCCTTCTGGGTTGCTGGTTACACAACAGCTTCGCTGCCCTGTTAGCTGCATGTAGTTGAGTCAATGGCTATTTTTAATGGCGTTAATTATAAACCATGGTCTGTGTGTGTCTCATGTCCCCCACCCCACCCTGATAGCAGACTCCCAAATATTTCAGGGCAAGAGGCAGCTGGGCCCAGCTTGGAAAGGAGCCCATCATCTGAAATAGCCTCAGCTCTGAATGACCTTCCTGAGAGCTTTGGGTCTCACGTTCCCACGTGAGGGTGTGGAAGGGACCGTTCCAGGAACGGCGAGTTCTTAAAACAGGGAGTCTGTCATGCGTTCCCTGCTGAACAAAAGCGAGAGTGTTTGAAAGAGAAGGCGGTTTTGTCTCGCTGCAAGACTTTGGATTCCTTTGTCTGCCACATGTCAGCGTAAGCCTGTGATCATATTTACTAATCAAATTTACATTGAGTGGCCACCCATCTCCCCCCCTCCTCATGAGACTCTAGACTGTATAGCACATAACAATCTAGTTTTACAAACGGGTTAAACCTTAGTAAGCCTTAGTAAGACCACACCTAGAATGCTGCGTCCCGTTTCGGTCACCACACTATAAAAAAGAGGTTGAGACTCTAGAAAGAGTGGAGAGAAGAACAGCCAAGATGATTAAGGGACTGGAAGATAAAATATACGATGAATGGTTGCAGGAACTGGGCATGGCTAGTCTAATGAAGAGAACGACCAGGGAAGACATGATAGCAGTCTCCCAATATTTGAAGGGCTGCCACAGAAAGGAGGGAGTCAAGCTATTTTCCAAGGCACCCGAAGGCCAGACAAGGAATAATGGATGGAAACTGATCAAGGAGAAATTCAAGCTAGAAATAAGGAGGAATTTTCTGACAGTGAGAACAATCAACCAATGGAACAGATGTTGCCTTCGGAAGTTGTGGGAGACTTTCAAGAAGAGATTGGATTACCATTTGTCAGAAATGATGTAGGGTCTCCTGCTTGGGCAGGGGGTTGGTCTAGATGACCTTCAAGGTCCCTTCCAACTCTGTTAATCTGTTAATTGTAGGAGTCAGATGCAGGTGGCCGATTAGGGACTCAAGCTGAAAATAATATGGGGATCAGGAGTCTCCAGGGAGGACTGGTACAAACAAAACAAAACCTGAAGGTGTAAATGCAGCCGTGGGATCAAAGCGCCTCTTGGGGCTTGACACCTATAAAATAGAGATGTAGCTTGGATTGCAAAGCCACAGCTTTCCCTTGACTTTTCGACCCACACTTGCATGGGTCCCCTTGAGGAGGATTCCTTCCAGAGCAGGGGTCTCCAACCTTGGCAGCTTTAAGACTTGTGGACTTCAACTCCCAGAATTCCTGAGCCAGCTTTGCTGGCTCAGGAATTCTGGGAGTTGAAATCCACAAGTCTTAAAGCTGCCAAGGTTGGAGACCCCCTGTTCCAGAGGACCTTTTTCTGGGAGGACAACCAGTACAGATTGTAGCCTTTATTGTAGCTCCAATGAAGTCTGCCAGTGAGAGACACCAACCCCCCAAAAACAGAAATAAAAGAAAAAAGTCTGGATAGCAAGTGTGGAGACAACAGAAGAGCAGAGAGAGAAAAAACTAGGAAAAAAAAAATCACAAAACACAAAGACTTGCAAAAAAAGAAGCGGAACAACTCTGGCAAGAGAAAATGAAAATAGTCCCAATCGTAATAAGTGCCTTGGGTGCAATCCAAGGGTGAAATCCAGCAGGTTCTGACAGGTTCTGGAGAACCGGTAGTGGAAATTTTGAGTACTGGCAAATACCACCCCTGGCTGGCCCCAGAGTGGGGTGGGAATGGAGATTTTGCAGTATCCTTCCCCCAGGAGTGGGGAGAGAATGGAGATTTTGCAGTATCCTTCCCCCAGGAGTGGGGTGGGAATGGAGATTTTGCAGTATCCTTCCCCCAGGAGTGGGGAGAGAATGGAGATTTTGCAGTATCCTTCCCCCAGGAGTGGGGAGAGAATGGAGATTTTGCAGTATCCTTCCCCCAGGAGTGGGGAGAGAATGGAGATTTTGCAGTATCCTTTCCCCAGGAGTGGGGTGGGAATGGAGATTTTGCAGTATCCGTCCCCCAGGAGTGTGGTGGGAATGGAGATTTTGCAGTATCCTTCCCCTGCCATGCCCACTAAGCCACGCCCACCAAGCCATGCCCACAGAACCAGTAGTAAAAAATTTGAATTTCACCTCTGTTGCAATCCCAAAACATCTGGAGCACCACTTGAACACCTTCAGCATTGACAAATTCACCATCAGTCAACTGCCAAAAGGCAGCTTTACTCGGAACAGGGTACCATAAATCCTGTGCGGAAACTTGAACACCATCAAAGAAAAACAACTGCCGATCCTGAATCCCTTGCCAAGGACTCAGTAGGTGGAGAAGAATGCCAAACCCAATCTAAACATCTGGCCGAATGTGTGAGAACCCATCATAATAATATTAATGGATGAATGAAAGCAAATATATACATGTCCCGGGATAAGATTGGAAGATCCAATCTGGGTCGGTCACCAGGTCATCTTCCAAACTTTTGGACTTGTGCTGGAGCCCAGAACTTCTCTCTCACCAGAATGATCTGTCCCACCACATTCCAGTTGAAAGAAATTCCCTGAGGATGGTCTCCACTCCAGTATAAGTCTGAATGCTCAGATGACCAAACCTCTGGTCCAAATGACCGACTCAGATTGGATCCTGCAATATTAATTCCCACAGCAATAACCGTAACTTGCAGCAACTCCCACATATAACTACTGTAATAAGCTCTTCCACAAAATCTAGGTTGGTCCAGTCCAGAGGTCTGCAAACTTGGCTCTTTTAAGACTTGTGGACTTCAACTCCCAACCCAAAGAGCAGCACGTTTATGCACTGCATTCCACTTAATTGCAGGCTCATTTCAAGATATACTTAGTACTGTTCAGGAAAAAAAAACCTCACTGGAATTAATTGCCCAGTTTTTATAAACACCTTTGGGGGGAAAAAATCCCCATTTTTACTTAACATTTTAACCTCAAGCAAAAGATACAGGCAGACTTAGTTTCATAAATTGGATTTATACTTCCATCTGCTGGTGAAGGAAATCATTACATCTCCTCTCTTTTACCAACAAAAAATATTCCTTGGTGGATTTTTTTAAAAATAATTTTATTAACAATTGATAAATCAAGTACATTTTCTCAAAATAATACATACGGTAGGGATGGGCCAATGTCTATGTACTTTTAAATCCATCTTACTGGTAGTTAAAATGAAATTCACACCAAATTCTCAGCTGAAGTTATGGATTAGGATATTTTTTGCCTATTTTTTCTGTCTATTGCTGTTTTAATCCCTACAGGTCCACGTTCACCTATATAATCACTTCAATGAGGACATTTAAATTTTTGAGACACTCTGATAGAATTTATTTGCATTATCTGTTAACCAAGATGAATTAGCGAATTCTGCAACATTATGTGTATGTGTAAGCTTCATCCACAAATAGTTGCCTATAGTTATTCTTGTTAGGGGATAGGTTTGCTTCATTTGTTCTATTGAATGGATTTTTATTGGTCAACCAATATGACTAATAAAGCAATGGCTGAAATAATAGTTTAATATAGAGTTTTGGATTTTCATTTTCTTCTACTGTATAATTTTTTTTATAAAGTAGGATATATATATATATATATCCTATATGCTCAACCAAGCCCCCACCCAAACAGGACACACACCCGGCCAATCAGAGCACAAAAAAAACCCCATCCAATCGGAGCACAGCCAAGCTCCCACCCAATCAGTTCAAACCCCCACTAGCAGTTAAAAGGAAGAAACAGCTGCGATCACACATTGCTCCCAGAAGCACGAAGCTGAAACCTGAAGATGACGAATGAGACTTTGTCGAAACGTCGCCAAGACACTTCCAATTTTACGCGGGAGAAAACCCGAATAACCAAAGACCTACATACAAACACCCGCGAAAACCTCAGAAAACAAATATATATATATATATATATATGTATGTATGTATGTATGTATGTATGTATGTATGTATGTATGCATGTATGTATGTATGTATGTATATGTATGTGTGTGTGTGTGTGTGTGTTTTCTGAGGTTTTCGCGGGTGTATATATATATGTATGTATGTATAAAATAGAATACTACTATACAAAAAATTAAATTAAATTTTACAAAAAATAAATTGTTTTAACATGAGCATGAAAAGCAAAAACTTCCATTATATAGTATTCATTTTAGATTCAGAGTGGAAATGACTAATTAAAACAGCATTGGAAAACAAGTAACATAGGAACAAATACAGGACAGAATTGGCTGGGATTTTTTTCTATTTCTTTTTTTCTATGTACCATACTTGACACTATTAGTAACAAATAACAAGGATGGAAACGAGCTAGACACTCTGGGGTTTTTATGAGGAGAGGTCAAAAAGATCAAGATGGTGTCCATAGCAGTGGTGGATTGCTCCTGTTCTGTCCCCCTCGCCTCAGTCCGAGTGATGACTTAATTAGCCGGCACTATCAGCTCTGGCAGCAAACTAGCGAGCGTCTGCCAAGTGTCTCTGTTATCTCTCTTGATGAGTCAACCAGGAACAAACAGTACTTCAGCTATAGTTAAGCAGTTGATTTGCTTGCTACGAAGAGGTATTGCAGCCTTTGCTGCTTTTATATCCTGTGGGGTGTGGCTCCATGACTCAGCACTTCCTAGGCCTGCCCCATCCCTGCTTCTGTTGTTCCCGCCTCTCCTGTCTACGAAACCTAGGGTCCAACCAGGCCTGATTGCCATCAGCCGGGTCTGGAGGCGTGGCCTGGGGGGGGAAGAGTCAGGGGATGGAGGCCTCGTTATCTCCTCCACCTGAGCTGAGCCAGGGAAGCCGGTGCTCCAGAGGTAAGTCCTGATGGCTCTTCCCCCTCACTTTCCGAGTCACTTTCTGGCAGGGGGCCCGGCACGGGGGGTGCAGACACAACAGCTCCCGGTTCTGTCCAGTTCTATAGAACTGGTAGTAAAACCATCGGGAGGCTCCCCCCACCCACCCAGATGTCATCGAGGGGCTTCTGCGCATGTGCAGAAGCACGCATGTGCACGTGCTCCCATTGAGAACCGGTAGTAAAGGTAAGTAGAACCCACCCCTGGTCCATAGCCATATATTTGAGGTGCCTTTCCCTTTTTTTTACATGCATTACAGGGACAATGCATGCAATGTGTGGGTTGTAGCTGTCATTTAGAGCAGGGTTCTCGAACCTTGGCAACTTGAAGCCTGGAGGACTTCAACTCCCAGAATGCCCCAGCCACCAGGCTTAAAGTTGCCAAGGTTGGAGTCCCCTGATCTAGAGTTTCCAGCTTTCACTAGCAGAGCGTTGCAGGAGGCCATCGCAGGCAAAGACGGAGCTCAGGAGCCCATTTTCCCTGACACAAGTGACATCGAGCTGGGCACGCCCACCCCGGCCACACCCAGCCCGGTCCCCCAAAGTCAAACACAACCCTGATACAGCCCTCAATGAAATTGAGTTTGACACCCCTGTCCTAGACTAAAGTTCAAAGCTGTGACTACTCTTTCTACCCTGCTTTTTAAAAAGTCCAGCATTCTTTTCCACAGAATATCCGAGGGAATACCACGGCTTATATTGTTCTGATCTTTTTAGGTACCGAAAAATCACAACATCTGAATATCTTCGTGTCTATCAAATGCAAGTCTGCGGTGCTTTTCTTACCTGCTTCTCCCTTTACTACTGATGGTTGATTCTGAAAGGCAGAAGCTATTGTGGGGGGAAAAATACCCCTCTGGGTTCAGTTTCAAGTGGGGAGAAAGACAGTGGAAGCACGGAGGCAGATTGGAAAGATGGTTTATTGATGGACAGGACCACATGGGTTTGAGGTCCTGGGCAGTTGAACACATGGAGTGGAGAGTGAGGGTTATTTAAACTCTCTCTTGGGCCTTGCCCTTGAGCTTCCTGTTCCTGTGGCAAGAGCATGTATTCTATTGGCTGTAGTCAGACTCCCATGTGGAGTCATGCTTGGGCTGATGTAATGTCCCCAGGTGATTTTGCCCTGCTGTTAGATGGGTAGAAGACTAATCCTATTATGTCCTGAGGGGTCATGTCTTAATCCCATCACCCTGGAGCTGGAAGGACTTTTGTCTTGTAGACAGGTTGGCCCAGTCTTAATGTGCATCAAATATCTGCTGGCGGCAAGGAGCTGCAGGGAGCTGTTCTTTGTCTTTAAAAACATGTTTCTCCTTTTCTCATCCAGGGAAATATAATATTCTACCTTTTTAATATTTCCTAGAATATTTCGTTCGTCTAGGGGAGGGAAGGATGCTAACTTTCTACACTAGCCATCACTTTAGTATCTTGTTAATTCTAAGGCCGGTGGTTTTGCCTATTGTCATGAGTTTGGTCTTCTTTATATTTAACATTATTCCCATTTTTCACTCTGCTCCATGAGTTTTATTACATAAAAGGAAGCATTTCTCCCCTCCCAGTCTCAGTAAAAGGTTTTGCTGATTGAATCATTCCAAATGAAAGCATCAGTATTGCAGAATTCCTATATTTGCAGAGTTATTCAGTCCCCTTTCGCCATAGTGTCATCTCTCTTCTTTTCATTGTTTAATTTGATGTCCAAGGCTCGGAGTTGGCTGAGGAATCCGGTGTTTGGACAGATGCCTCTGTGAGAGTCCACTGATTTCAAGGCTTCCACAAGTGTCAGGTTTTCGTGGATTATCAAATACGCCAACACTAAAGTGGCCGAACGGCTTAGCCCCATAGCACAGTGGACAAAGACCTTGCCTGGAAAGACATAACAAAAACAACTTCAGCAGTGATGGGATTCAAATAATTTAAGAACCGGTTCTCTGCCCTAATGACTGGGTGGGTGGGTGTGGCCATGGTGGGCGTGGCCAGGGGGTGTGACAGGCAGCCCTAGGCCTCCTGAACCCCACTGGGAGCAAAAATGGGCCGTTTTCTTCTTCTTAAGATGTAGGATGTTCCGAGTAGCGCAGTTTTTTGCAGTTCCGCTGGTGTTATTGCAGGAAACTGCAATTTCTTGATGCGTTTTGTAAAATTCTTGGACATGGTGCCAAGTGCCCCAGTGATGACAACAACAACAATAACAACAACAATAATAATAATAATAATAATGTCATCAATAATAAAGTCACAATAATAATAAAGTCAATAATAAAGAAAAGTCATGGGAGCACAAAGTGGAAAAAGTTACCAAAAATGAGACGGTGAAGATCAGTGGGACTTTCGAATACAGATGGATCGTCATTTGGAATAAAACACGTTAGATATCACGGTTGTTGAGGGCCAAAGCGTACAGTATTGATATCGCTGTACCAGGAGACGCCAGAGTCAAAGAAAAAGAACTGGGAAAAAATTACGGAATATCGACCTGGCCATCAAAACCTACACAGCTATGGATGAAACATGTAACAGTGATACCAGTGGTGAAATCCAATTTTTTTTATGACCGGTTCTGTGGACGTGGCTTGGTGGGCATGGTGTGGCTTGGTGGGCGTGGCAGGGGAAGGATACTGCGAAATCTCCATTCCCACCCCACTCTGGGGCCAGCCAGAGGTGGTATTTGCTGGTTTTCCAAACTACTCAAAATTTTTCTCTACTGGTTCTCCAAACTGCTCAAAATTTCTGCTACTGGTTCTCCAGAACCTGTCAGAACTTGCTGGATTTCACCCCTGAGTGATACCCATTGTCATCAGGGCACTTGGTACCATGTCCAAGAATTTTGCAAAACGCTTCAAGAAATTGCAACTTCCTGCAATAACACTGGCGGAACTGCAAAAAAATGTGCTACTTGGAACATCGTACATCTTAAGAAGGTACTTGGTTGATATCTAGGATGCTGGCAGCAACCTGTATCAGCGATTAGCACCAGTCTTTGTGCTAATTAGCACCTGTATTTGTGACACATTTTTAAATGTTCAGTTGTCTGACTTTTTTTTTAATTTTTTTATTTGAATTTATATCCCGCCCTTCTCCGAAGACTCAGGGCGGCTTACATTGTGTTAAGCAATAGTCTTCATCCAATTTGTATATTATATACAAGGTCAACTTTTATTGCCCCCAACAATCTGGGTCCTCATTTTATCTACCTTATAAAGGATGGAAGGCTGAGTCAACCTTGGGCCTGGTGGGACTTGAACTTGCAGTAATTGCAAGCAGCTGTGTTAATAACAGACTGATTTTAGTCTGTTGAGCCACCAGAGGCCTTTCAGGTTTAATGAATAAAACAGATGATGATGATGATGATGATGATGATGATGATGATGATTGATTTAATCTTCAGTTCGATTCACAATCTGGGACTAAAAAAAACTTAGCACTTCAAGTCCTAGCCAAGGACCTAAAAGGTGTTAAGGAAGCATCTGACTATATCTAATACAGACTAATGCTGAATTTCTGCCTGAATATCTCGGGATATTCAGGTCTAATAAGTTCCAAATTTCCATGTATCTAAGCAACCCTTTGGGTATTGCTCAAGGGCCCCTGTTACTATAGGTACAACCATTGATTTCTTCCTCCACAATCGCTCAACTTCAACTTACAGATCGCAATATTTTGTTATTTTTTCTAGTTGTTTCTCTTCAATTCGGGCATCACCTGGTATTTTATTATTATTATCTCTTTTATTCATTAAACATGAAACTTAGTCAACTGAACATTTAAAAATCATCATCATCATCATCATTATCACTAGATATCAAGATTTGAGAATCGAATTGCAGAGACTCTGGCATAAACCAGTGCAGGTGGTTCCAGTGGTACTCGGCATACTGGGAGCTGTGCCTAAAGACCTAGGCAAGCACTTAAAAACGATTGGCGCTGACAAGATCACCATTGGTCAGCTGCAGAAGGCCACCTTACTGGGATCTGCTCGCATAATTCGCCGATACATCACGCGGTCCTAAACGCTTGGGACGTGTTCGACTAGTGATCTGTGATACGAAATCCAGCATAGTTATCTCGTTTGCTATGTATACTGTCATTTTGTGTAAATAATAATAATAATTATTACTACTACTACTACTATTACTACTACTACTACTATTCAAAGCACTGTTGAAGAGGCTCTTGGGAAGATTTGGAAAATCATTTTGAACTAATTCTGCATTGCTACCGAGAGTCAGCATGATTGTCTCCATGAAGTTCAGAAGCTGAAGTTCAGAAGCTGAACTCAACTTTAGATCATCTTGCTTTCCCAAGCTTCCAAGACACCCTCTTTTTCTTATTTACTTGGTGTAGAAAACTCCCAGCTTTAAGCATGAAGAATTAAACAAATCTCCTTTTACTTTATAACCAGTGGTGGGATTCAAATAATTTAGCAACCAGTTCTCTGCCCTAATGACCGGCTGGGTGGGCATGGCCAGAGTGTATGACAGGCAGCACTTGGTCTCCTGCATCTCCCTGGGAGCAAAAACGGGCTGCGGGGGGATGCACCCACCCCCGCATCCCATTTTGGGCCTAGTAGGCCTCCCTGCACCCCCTCGGAACGAAAACAAGCTGCGCGGGTGTGTGTGTGTGTGTGTCACACACACCCATGAACCGTTTTGGGCCTAGGAGGCCTCCCTGCACTTAACTGGGAGCCAAAATGGAGCACATGGAAGGGGTGGGCAGGAAGGGCCGGGGCCAGCCAGCAATTTAACTACCAGTTCACCCGAACTGGCCCAAACCGGCTGAATCCCACCACTGTTTATAACAGTGGTGAAATGTAAAATTTGTTACTACTGGTTCTGTGGGCGTGGCTTGGTGGGGGGGTAATGTGACTGTATGGGTGTGGCCAACTTTTTTTTTTTACTTTTAAAAGCATTTTTTCTACAACCTCTTCGGCCGAAGAGGTTGTAAAAAAGGCTTTTCAAAGGCTCTGATGATCCCAGCTGAGATTCCTGATTGTCAGAGGCTTTTGTTTTCTTTTAAAAGCATTTTTTTTGCCTTTAAAACAAAAAAAAAGCCTCTGACGATCAGGCAACTCAGCTGGATCGTCAAAGCCTTTTAAAAGCATTTTTTACAACCTCTTCGGCTGAAGAGGTTGTAGAAAAAATGCTTTTAAAAGGCTCTGACGATCCCAGCTGAGCCATGCGATCATCAGAGGCCTTTTTTTTTATTTTTAAAAGCATTTTTTCAGCCGAAGAAAAAATGCTTTCAAAAGTAAAAAAAAAACCCCTCTGATGATCACGTGGTTCAGCTGGGCATGGGGGTGGCAGGGATTTTTGCTACCGGTTCTCCGAACCACCTGCCACTATCGCTACCGGATCGGGAGATCCGGTCCGAACCGGGAGCATTTCACCGCTGGTTTATAACCATTGGTAATTATGGGCCAGAAGAGTCACCTCTGTCCAGCGAAGCTTTCCTGACCCAAAATAAGCAATAACTTTCAGCTTCCATAGCTGACACTGACAGCCCAGCCCCTTTTTTTGGGATGCCATTCCTCATTTTTAAAAAAATCTCCACTTACCTCCTACAGAATTTAAGGCCTTGTGTATGAAATCGGCAGCCTTGTGGAAGAAGACGCTTATGTCAAATGAATTGTCATCGAAAGCTTGCACTCCGTAGTACTGAATCGGCAGGTCTCGGTAATAACGTGCTCCAGTGTTGATGTTGTAGGGCCCGTCGGCTGCATTAAGGATATGAGTGATGCCAATGCGCTGAAGAATGGATTTACTTCTTGCTGCCCATCTGTCAAAAGACAATCAAGGCTTGTCAAAAGACAATCAAAAGAAGAGGAAGAATGGAGAGCTATCTTCGCCTCATTACATCGTCCCATCCCGCCTGGTCAGGCAGGGAGGGTATGCTGCGGAAGCCATCAATTAAAGAACTTTGACTGGCAGGATTCAGGAAGAGAGCCTTCTCTATCAATTGTTTCCATCCTTTGAAACAGTCTCCCTCCTTTCTCCCCTGGGGGGTGAGGTGCCCCCCACGTTCTCCTGGCCTTTCACAAAAAACTGAAGACCTGGGTCTGCTGACTCATTTGGGGCCCACAGAAAGCATGCTGCCATACTTAGTTTAGTTATTCTGAATGTTAAATGTTACTTTACTTTGTATGCAGAGATTCATACAAGTTTTTATGTCTGAGAGCCATGGTGGCGCAGTGGTTAGAATGCAATAATCCAGGTTACTTCTGCTGCCTGCCGGCTGCCTGCCTGCCTACCTGCCTGCCTGCCTGCAATTTGGCAGTTTGACTCTCACCAGGCTCAAGGTTGACTCAGCCTTCCATCCAGAGGTGGTATTCAGTTGGTTCGGACTGGTCAGGCGAACTGGTAGCAGAAATCACAGGTGGGCCCATTCACCCGCCCTGACTCTATGCTGTCCTATTTAGGCGCATTTTGAGGCTGGGCGCATGCACGGAAGGCACGCAGATGAGCAAAGTGCATGCGCGGAAGGCCGGGCGCATGCATGCACTCACATTTTTGGTGCTGGGTGAACTGGTTGGTAAATTATGTGAATCCCACCTCTGCTTCCATCCTTCCGAAGTCGGTAGAATGAGGACCCAGATCGTCGGGGGCAAGACGCTGTCTCTGTAAACTGTTTAGGGAGGGCTGTAAAACACTGTGAAGCGGTATATAAGTCTATGTGCTATTGCTATTATTTGAACACCAGAGTCACCTTGTGAGGGAGGTGGCTTTTAAGTCTAATATATAAAAATAAAATCAATAAATCACTTCTTGGTCACCATTCTGTTAAGCTACTGAAGTTCGCAGATGACACAACAGTGATTGGTCTCATTCGAGACAATGACAAATCCGCATATAGATGAGAGGTCGAATGACTAGCCTTGTGGTGCAACCAAAACAATCTGGAACTGAACACACTCAAAACCGTAGAAATGATGGGAGAAACCCTTCCTTACTTCCACCTCTCACAATACTAGACAACACAATATCAACAGTTGAAACCTTTAAATTTCTAGGTTCTATCATATCGCAAGATCTAAAATGGACAACTAACATCAAAAACATCATCAAAAAAGGACAACAAAGAATGTTCTTTCTGCGCCAACTCAGTAAGCTCAAACTGCCCAAGGAGCTGCTGATTCAGTTCTACAGAGGAATTATTGAGTCTGTCATCTGCACCTCTATAACTGTCTGGTTCAGTTCTGCAACCCAACAAGAAAAACACAGACTTCAGAGGATAATTAGAACTGCAGAAAAAATAATTGCTACCAACCTGCCTTCCATTGAGGACCTGTATACTGCATGAATCAAGAAGAGAGCCGTGAAAATATTTACAGATCCCTCACATCCAGGACATAAACTGTTTCAACTCCTACTCTCAAAACAATGCTATAGAGCACTGCACACCAGAACAACTAGACACAAGAACAGTTTTCCCCCCGAAGGCCATCACTCTGCTAAACAAATAATTCCTTCAACACTATCAAACTATTTACTAAATCTGCACTACTATTAATCTTCTCATCGTTCCCATCACCAATCTCCTTCCACTTATGACTGTATGACTGTAACTTTGTTGCTGGCAATCCTTATGATTTATATTGATATATTGACCATCAATTGTGTTGTAAATGTTGTACCTTAATGAACGTATCTTTTCTTTTATGTACACTGAGAGCATATGCACCAAGACAAATTCCTTGTGTGTCCAATCACACGCCAATAAAAAATTCTATTCCATTCTATTCTATATCATGCTGAAGCCCACAGAGGCTCCTAGCAACTGAATTTCAGCTACCTGCAACCCACTCGGTCCAGGAGTAATAGATCCATCCCCTCCCACTTGGTCACCTCCTTCCTGGTTAGCTATTGAAGCAAAAAAGAAACAAGCAGAAATTGTTTTTCTTCCTTTTAATGCTGGGACAAGGGCCTCCAGGAATTCTCCTAGTTTGTACAGGGGCTGTGATGTTTGTAAGCCCTGGGCAACTCTCTTGATCAAAGTAAAAAATGTTCGGCTGTGATCATGAAATATGGGTTGATTGACAGTGTTCCTTTCACCAGCCCCTGGGCCTGGAATTCTCTTCCATCACTGGTTCACAGACCAGATGTTCTAGACATCATTGCTGGTGGTTTGATTGGAATGGTTTGACAAGAGTCACGACGGCTCTGATTTTTAATTATCCTCCAGTGAACGTTTGTCTAATGATCCTTCAGTATGGATGATGAAAACAATTAGCTGGGCATGCAGAATGTAAGAGACTGGTAATGTGTTTTCAGACTAACAACCATAATTAAATGGAGAAGCTTTCAGGAGCTCACAAGATCTTACCTCTATGCATTTATTAAAATGTGCTAGTGAGGAGATGTACTACCAGGCTTCCTCTGATTTTTGGCCACCAAATGTTAGCACACTTCCTGTTGTGGCCTGCCAGCAGTCAGCAGAGCTGGCGGCAGATTCAGACAGTGAGGAGGTTGGGAAGGAACTTGGGCCAGTCCTGGAGTCTGGGGGAAGGCTTGGACGGGGGCTCTGAGTTAGAGGCAGAGAGGGGGCCATAGTCATTTGCTGCCTCCGGAGTCTGACATTAGCAAGGCAGAAGATCAGCGTGAGCCTGTTCCCAGTGTGCGCATGTGCAGAGCTGCCAGGAGACAGGAAAAATTAAGGAAACAGGGTCGACTTGGGAGTAAGGCTTGGAGATGATTGACCCCTCTCATAAGACATAAAAGAGAAGCGAACAGGACGTGAGCTTTTGCAGGAAGCAATTAGTTCATATGGCCGATTCAAGAGTTGAAACTTCTGTTTGTGACTCTGTGCCAAACTGGCCTTGCCCTGTGTCTGGAAATTAGCTCTTTGGCAGCGTTCCATGTGAGATAGTTCCACGTTGATAACCTTCCCCTGAAAGACTGTTTATCAAGTCATGCGGACTGTAAATGAAAGTAATTCACAGCCATATGAATTAAAGAGGTTTGCTAGGACTACGTTTGTGCTGTTTAATTTCTAAGAAAGCCTACATCAGAACACTTCCCTACAATATGTAGTTCTTTACGCTCCACCCATTCCAGGGTCTGTGCAGTTTCATTGCATACAGATGGTGACTCAGCCATTCATTTATTTTCCATGGAATTGAAGACTTTCAAGATTTTGCTGGAAAAAATGAATTTGGAGATCCTGAGGGCAACTAACCATGTTCTTTTTTTTTCTTTTTTAAAAAAAAACTATCTCTGCATTACATCTTAGATCAGTGTCTCTCAACCTTGGACACCCAGAATTTTGGGAGTTGAAGTCCACACAGGTACAAGTGGCCAAGGTAATTTTAAAAAAGTGAAAATAACATGCTGATGGTGATGACATCATCCATTCAGTCATGTCCGACTCTTGGCAATTCTCTGGGCCAGGTCTCTCCACATCTTCTGACCTTGCACTGCTTCTCTGTGTTGTTCTATGCTCTGGCTGGTGTCAGCTTTGAAAGTGAATAAGATGCACAAGACTTCTTTGTCACCCTCCTTTGACTATTTCACAGAAAGTTTCACAATCCCTAGCTATTAGAAACACAAAATGAGTGGAGTTCCTTGGTCTTTTTGATTAAACAAGTTGGTCAGATTCGGATGGTTTATAAATGTTGTTAAATAAATACAGACCCAAGAGGAAAATAAGCCCTAGCATGATTTTTCAGGATGCTCGTAATATAAGCCCTACCCTCAAAATAAGCCTCAGTTAAGATTATTAGCCAGGGGACCGCATTTAGTACCATATTTTACCAAAAATAAAGACCTAACCGGAAAATAATCCCTAATGCGTCTTTTGGAGCAAAAATTAATATAAGACCTGGTCTTATTTTCATGGAAACATGGGGTAAGTGAATTTTGAGTGGGCAAAACTGCTCACTCTATTTCATTTTATTGGGCTCCCTATGTTGGGTCATTCCCAGCCCTCCATGGGTGTTGTGTCTTGCCCGCACTCAGAGCAGTCGGGGCCTTCTTACCTGCTCCCGAACACTGAGGAATGTATGCCTCCCGGCCCCAGTCCTGGCTCCATGCTCACACAAACTGCAGAAGAAGGAGCATCTCCCGGCCCCAGCCCTGACTCCATGCCCAGGCAAACGGAGCAGCTAGACCCCTCCCCCTCCTCCACAGCATGTGAGCCTGAGGAGGGTTTATTCCCAACAGCTGCTGATTGGTGTGACCCTCGCATCAGAAGGCTGGATAGGCGGAGGCAACAGAAGGAAGGGAGGGGCAGGCCTTAATGAGTGCTGAGTCATGGAGCCACACCCCATGGCCTATATAAAGGAGCTACTTTCTGGCAGTCTCTGAGTCAGGCAAAAGTCGAACTTATCTTGCTGAAGTCACTTTCTGGTCTCCTGCCTGCTCTGAGGACTTTGCTAGGACTTTGGGCAGAGCTGCAGAGGCAAGCCTGATTCGGATTTCCCTGACCCGGCCGTCAGCGGAGGAGTGGGACACGACATCGGGATTCTCAGTGGTAAGAATCTCCCTCTCAGAAGGGTAGATAAATTATGGCAGAAATCTTCAGAGGGATTGGTCCCAAAAGGTCGAGATGTGATGTACAGAAAAACCAGAGCCTTGATTGTGTTGTCCCCACCACCATCTTGGCTTTTGTGCCTTGTGGACTCTCCTATTGTGGGTGGAAATATACCAATGAGCCCTGTTGAATCACTGGAGGTGAAGGCACTTTTGGGACACTTTTGAAAAAGGGAGTGATCAGTAGATAATGCTTCTAAGCAACCATCCCAGTGGGGTTGCTCCCGGTTCGGTCCGGTTCTATAGAACCAGTAGTAAAACTGGCGGGAGGCTCTGCCCACCTGCCACGTCATCGTGGGTGATCTGGGCATGTGCAGAAGCGCATGCACGCTCCCGTTGCAAACCGGTAGTAAAGGTAAGTAGAACCCACCCCTGAACCATCCTACTTACGCATCTCCAAGGTAGAGGTTTGGCCATACTTGGTCCACATGATTATCAGATCCTCCTCTTGCCCATACCAGTCTCTGCAGTTCGGACAGTGTTGGGGTCTCATAATTGTTTTTCCTCTCTGGACTGGGATTGTGGGAAGAACGGGTGCTTAGATTGGTCATGGCTGCTCTATACTTTTATTCACACGATGATTCCCCACTGACCTGTCTGGAAACAAAGGTTTTCCATTAATTATGATATTGTGCATATAACTAGTATTCTAAACCAGGGGTCTCCAACCTTGGTCCCTTTAAGACTTGTGGATTCAACTTCCAGAGTTCCTCAGCCAGCTTTGCTGGCTGGGAGTTGAAGTCCACAAGTTTTAAAAGGACCAAGGTTGGAGACCCTTGTTCTAAACTGTCCATTGGGTTTTCATGGCAAAAATACTGGAGTGAGTTGCCATTTCCTTCTCCAGTGGATCACGTTTTGTCAGAACTCTCTGCTATGACCTGTCTGTCTTGGGTGCTCCTACACGACATAGCTCATAGCTGCACTGAGGTACACAAGCCCCTTCATCACGACAAGGCAGTGATTCATGAAAGGGATAGTCAAGGCTATGGTTTTCCCATTTGCAATGTATGGCTGTGAAAGTTGGACCATCAGAAAGGCTGAGCAATAAAGAATTGAGGCCTTTGAACTAAGGTGCTGGAGAAGACTCCTGCGAGTCCCTTGGACTCCAAGGCTATCAAACCGGTAAGTCCTAGAGGAGATCAACCCTGACTGCTCTTTAGAAGGCCAGATTCTGAAGAGGAAGCTCAAATACTTTGGCCACCTAATGAAAAGGAAGGACTCACTGGAGAAGAGCCTAATGCTGGGAAAGATTGAGGGCAAAAGAAGAATGGGACGACAGAGAACAAGGTGGCTGGATGGAGTCACTGAAGCAGTAGGCATGAGCTTAAATGGACTCCAGAGGATGATAGAGGACAGGAAGGCCTGGAGGAATGTTGTCCATGGGTCGTGATGGGTCAGATACAACTTCGCAATTAACAACAACAACAACAGTGTTCTAAATTGCTCTTTTCTCCTCCTCCAAGGCTTCTTTGTTGGCCATTGAGGGAAAAAAGCGTCTTCTTCTTCCAGTTCAGCATGGAAACATGTAGCAGAACAAGTTAGCTGAGAATAAACGGTTGAGGAATGATTGGGGACTGAATACAAAGTGAGGGTCCAGGGTAGAAAGTCTTCAAGGAGATCTGAGAGAGAATGAATACGGAGCAAACCAGAAAACAAATATATGAAGAAAAAGATCCATGGTGAAAAACCAAGACAATTGTGATTGGACTGAATTGATGAGATCTTCAAAGACAGGGAGATGAGAAGCTTATAGGACCCAAAAACAGTGCAGTAGCAATAGCAATAGCACTTAGATTTATATACCGCTTCATAGTTCTTTTACAGCCCTCTCTAAGCAGTTTACAGAGTCAGCCTCTTGCCCCCAACAATCTGGGTCCTCATTTTACCAACCTTGGAAGGATGGAAGGCTGAGTCAACCGTGAGCCAGGTGACATTCAATCTGCCAAACTGCTGGCAGCCGGTGATCAGCAGAAGTAGCCTGCAGTACTGCACTCTAACCACTGCGCCACCACAGCTCAAGAGTGCAGGAAGCTGTTTATGGAGATGGTGGAAGCAAGGACTGTTTGCAAAGGCAGAAAGATATGGAGAGTGAGCCGTGTTGACATAAACACACACTTTTTTCTTTCTTTCCTGAAATCTCCTGTTTTTAAATTCTTTGCCTTATGATTTCATCCTCCTGTTTTTACATACGCTTGTGGAAAGTTAGCACCCACCCTTTCTTAGAAGAATGAAATATTTTGAGAAATATTAAAAAGGCAGAAGTGGAGAAACATGCTCTTAAAAAGAGAGAAAGCAGACTCAGTTTCCCTGCCCCCAGCATATATTTTGTGCCCATTAAGAAAGACTGGGCCAGCCTATCTACAAAACAAAAGACCTTCAGCTCCAGGGTGATGGGATTAAGAACAAGACATGATCCTTCAGGACATAATAGGATTAACCCACTACTAATTGGCAGAAGACAAAGAGCTCCCTACATTGCACAATCTCCTAAGGGTATTTCAGTCCTTGCATCACCCTCAACCAAACTTAACTCAGGCAAACACCTAGGATTTGCACTTTGCCTATAGAGCCAGATATGACCCCTAAACAACCCCTACAGGGCCCCTACATGGAGTCTGACAACAGCCAATAGAATACATGTTCTTGAACAGGAACAGGAAACTCAAGTACAAAGCCTAAGAGAAGGTATAAAACTCCCCCACCAACTCCAATGTGGTCAGCTGCCCAGAGCCACAAACCCATGTGGTTCTGCTTCATCATTAAACCATCTTTCCAATCAGCCTCCATGTTTCCAGTGTCTTTCTCCCAACTTGGAACTGAACCAGATGGATATTTCTTCCAACACGCTGGAAATGATTGATGGGCTAATAGCAGATTCCCACCTCACTCCCTGCACACGTTGCTCCCCCCTTTCCCATCTTTTTGGCATAATTTATAATTTTACTGCTATGTGATATATAGCAATATGCATGTAAGTGTGTGCGTGCAAACACAGACATATTCATACATACATACATACATAGTTTTATTGTTTTTAACCTTGTAAGCCACCCAGAGTCACCTTGTGGTGAGAATGCAAACAAATAAATTTAACAAATAGGCAAACAAACATGGGTGCACAACATTGCTTACGTCCTTGATTGCTGAGAAGCATGATGTAGCCCCCTGTGGAGCACATTGCAATAACTAAGAGAGGATGTAACTGAGGCATGGATGACCGTTCTCAAATGCAACCAGCTCAGGAAGTGATGCAATTGGTGCACCGGTGCAACTGCGTGAAATTGTATGTCCCCGCAACCTCTACATCAGAGGTGAATTTTACCACCGATTCGCCGTGCACCGAAAATGTGAGCGTGCGCACACACTCACTTCACTTGTGTGTGTGCCTTCCGTGCATGCACTATGCTCGTGCACGCAGCTTAGAAAACGTGGTTAACTAGGATAGCATAGCACCAGGGTGGGCGGGCCCAGGTTGCCACTACCGGTTTACCCAAACCGGTCCAAACTGGCTGAATATCACCATTGCTCTACATGACCTGGCGATCCAGGGAATCCAGGTGAGGTTGAAGGAGCATATATCCAAGTTGCAGGCCTGCTCTTTCAGTTCCCCAGATCCGGTTTCCTCTCGGTCCGCACTAGTTGGCTAAGATTTCAGTTTGCTTGCCTTCATCCAACCTGTTACTGACTTCAGGCAATGTTCAGAGATGCTTCCTTGGCCCTGAGTAGTACATAAGGAGCAATAGCTGACATGGTGCAGATAAAAACTACTTCCCAGGGGTCAGATCCATGTATCTGCCATTCTTTAGGGAAAGGGGGGATTTTTAATTACTTTCTTTATTTATTACTTTCTTCTCTATGTATCCTGCATCCTGCAATTTATTGATTTATAACTTTTAACCTGGTGCCTAAGCACCCTGGCATTTTTTGCACCTTTTTGGGGAGTGTAAGGCCATGTGGGTTGCATCGCTCGAAAGCCAGTAGAGGATGACCCTGAGAAAGTTCCCTTATCAGATTCTCAGAGCGGCCGATACAGTAACATCTTTGCACCTGCGGATTGGCTGAATCCACATGGGACTGTTGGAAGGGTTTTTGTTGTGGTCCGTCAGCAGCCTACGGAGCTGGCAACGGAGTCGGACAGCGATGAGGCTGAGGTGAGGCCAGGGCCTTTGGGAAGTGAGGTGCAGACTCCAGAGCCTTCAGAGACTGATGGTAGTGAGGCAGAGGAACAGGAGGAGCCTGTTCCTAATGCATGCATGAGAAGAGCTGCCAGAAGGCAAGAGCAGTTCAAGCAGAGAGGACAACTCAGGAGTAGGGCCAAGAGATGACTGGCCCCTCCCATAAGGCTTAAAACAGACCAGCACCGGCGTTTGAGCTTTGCCGGAAAACAACATTGTAGCTGGGTCTTCTGCTTCATCTTCTGCTTTGTCTACATCTTTGTTTTTGTGGCTTCTGGACATTTGCCAGGAAGAGCCTTTGGCAGTTTGCCTAATTGGACCAAGGTTTGCAAGATAACTGAGGAATTTGTGTTGGGAGGCATTTGTTTTAGTTTGAGGTGAACAACAGTGGGAATGAAGTAATTTCCAGCTGTTCGAATAAAGTTTGTTTTTCCACAGGCTGCGTTTATTACTACCTACAGTTAGAGTAAAGGTATTAGAAACCTGTTGTGCCCCAGGCCTACTTGGGCCTGGGGCACAACAGGTTTCTAATACCTTTACTCTAACTGTACGGCCTGTGGGCCCTGAGACTCTGCTTTCTTTTCGCCCTGCTATCACCCCTGTTCAATAAAAGGTTCCTTTTGAAATGCCAAGTTACATAACATAACATCAGAGTTGGAAGGGACCTTGGAGGCCTTCTAGTCCAACCCCCTGCCCAGGCAGGAAACCCTACACCATCTCAGTCAGATGGTTATCCAACATTTTCTTAAAAATTTCCAGTGTTGGAGCATTCACAACTTCTGAAGGCAAGTCGTTCCACTTATTAATTGTTCTAACTGTCAGGAAATTTCTCCTTAGTTCTAAGTTGCTTCTTTCCTTGATCAGTTTCCACCCATTGCTTCTTGTTCTACCCTCAGGTGCTCTGGAGAACAGCCCAACTCCCACTTCTCTGTGGCAGCCCCTGAGATATTGGAACACTGCTATCATGTCTCCCCTAGTCCTTCTTTTTGTTAAACTAGACATACCCAGTTCCTGCAACCGTTCTTCATATGTTTTATCCTCCAGTCCCTAATCATCTTTGTTGCTCTTCTCTGCACTCTTTCTAGAGTCTCAACATCTTTTTACATCGTGGCGACCAAAACTGGATGCAATATTCCAAGTGTGGCCTTACCAAGGCATTATAAAGTGGTACTAGCACTTCACGTGATCTTGATTCTATCCTCTGTTTATGCAGCCCAGAACTGTGTTGGCTTTTTAACAGCTGCTGCACACTGCTGGCTCATATCTAGATGGTTATCCACTAGGACTCCAAGATCCCTCTCACAGGTACTACTATTGAGCAAGGTACCACATATACGGTACTGGTGCATTTTGTTTTTGGCCTAAATGTAGAACCTTACTTTTTCACTGTTGAATTTCATTTTGTTAGATAGCGCCCAATGTTCAAGTCTGTCAAGATCTTTCTGTAACTTGAGCCTATCTTCTGGAGTGTTGGCTATTCCTGCCAGCTTGGTGTCATCTGCAAATTTGATGAGTTCCCCATCTATCCCTCGTCCAAGTCATTGATGAAGATGTTGAAGAGTACTGGGCCTAAAACAGAGCCTTGGGGTACTCCACTGCATACTTCCTCCATGTGGATGTAGTTCCGTTGAGGACTACACGTTGAGTGCGGTTGGTCAGCCAGTTACGAATCCATCTGGTGGTGGTGCTGTCTAACCCACATTTTCTACTTTATCTAGTAGTAGGTTATGGTCTACTTTATCAAATGCTTTACTGAAGTCCAAGTAAATTATATCAACAGCATTCCTCTGGTCTACTAATTTTGTCATTTTGTCAAAGAATGCGATAAGATTAGTCTGGCATGATCTGTTTTTGACAAACCCATGTTGGCTTTTGGTTATTACTTTGTTTGCTTCTAGGTGTTCGGTGATTCGTTGCTTGATTATCTTTTCCAGAATCTTCCCCGGTATTGAGGTCAGACTGATAGGTCTGTAGTTTCCTGGATCTGTTTTTTTTCCTTTTTTGAAGATGGGAACTACATCAGCTCTTTTCCAGTCCTCTGGCAGCTCCCCTGTGCTCCAGGATCTTTGAAAGATATAGTTCAGTGGTTCTGAGATCACGTCTGCCAGTTCCTTCAGAACCTTGGGGTGTAATCCATCCGGTCCTGGTGATTTGAACTCGTCTAGGGTAGACAGGTGTTCACTTACCATTTTCTTCCCTATTCCCTAAGTTTCAAGAGTCTTTACTTTCTTGAATAAGGGGGAGAGGCCGGGCCTTACACCAGGATACGTTTAGCTTCACAAGCATCGCACTGACCGCTTGGAACTCAGTAATGTCTTCTCTTCCCTTCTTATTTTTTTTAATAGAAAAAAACTTGTACTTGGACTTGTAAGGATATAAAGGCCTTTTGGATAAAAATTTGGTGGATTTTACAAAATGTTTTGAAAAAGAAGATAAAGTTCCTGCCGCAATTTTTTCTGTTGGGAATTATTACGGACTGTACAGTAATTGAGACTAAATTGATTTTAAATCTAATAACAGCAGCAAGATTACTAATAGGACAATACTGGAAGAAAAAAGAAGTACCTACAATAGAAGAATGGATATTGAAAGTTGCCAATTTGACTGAGATGGTGAAGATATCAGCCTTTTTGAAAGACAATACGCAAGAAAGATACTTAAAGGAATGGAAAAAATGGATTGACTATATTCAAAGTAGATATCAGACTGAGAGTTATCAGACTGTTTTTGAATGATTATGATGTATTATTTTTGATTGTTTTTGGGGGAAGTTAGGAATTGATGATTGTGGGGGTATAATTAAGTTGGGACGAAAATTTTTTAGCATATGTTTGTTTTATTTTTAACTATACCTTGTGCTCGTTCCGGGAAGTCGGGGCGAGGGGTTGTGAAGGGAGGGGGAGGGAGGGGGAGGAAGGGGAATTTTCTGTAAAACTTTTTGAATAAAAAGAAAAAAAAGAAAAAAAAGAAAATAGGAAGAGTCACTTCATATCGAACATCTTCACAGTGAAGATGGGCATCTATGTCTGGAAGGCTTCAGTCTATCTGAGATAAATCTCTGCAGTGGCAAACAGCTAGTTTTGCCCGAGGCCATTATCCCTGCTTTAAATACATCTGTGTCTTCTGACATAAAGGAAAACATCCGTATTTTTATCCCCACTCTAATATTAGATCATACCTCCAATTTATGATGTGCCAAATCACATCATAAATTGGAGGTCCTTGTCTCTCCTAAACATTCAGGAGGTTTTACTGTTTAAAATAACATTGGACCTTGGGAGTCTCTGGATTTGATGCATGCAACTGAATTTTCTCCCTGCATGAATTCCTTCGAGCTTACCAAAAACCAGGTTTTTGGGGAGCTGTTTTTCATTGCCTGGGAGGAAAACACTGGGACTTGTACGCTTCCTTTCAGCCAGACCTGGGTGCCCTGAGGTTCCTAGGCGGCTCCAAAGATTTATTTTTAGCCATGAGACCAGGGGTGAAATCTGGCAGGTTCTGATAGGTTCTGGAGAGCTGGTAGCGGAAATTTTGAGTAGTTCAGAGAACCGGCAAATGCCACCTCTGGCTGGTCCCAGAGTTTTTATTTTATTTTATTTGTTTACATTTATATCCCGCCCTTCTCTGAAGACTCAGGACGGCTTACAGTGTATAAGGCAATAATCTCATTCTATTTGTATTTTGTATTTTACAAAGTCAACTTATTGCCCCCCCAACAATCTGGGTCCTCATTTTACCTACCTTATAAAGGATGGAAGGCTGAGTCAACCTCGGGCCGGGCTTGAACTGCAGTAATTGCTACAGGCTTCTAACAGCCTGAGCTATTACGGCCTACGAGTGGGGTGGGAATGGGGATTTTGCAGTATCCTTCCCCTGGAGTGGAGTAGGAATAGAGATTTGGCAGTATCCTTCCCCTGCCATGCCCAGCAAGCCACACCATGCCCAGCAAGCCACGCCCACAGAACTGGTAGTAAAAAAATTTGGATTTCACCACCGCATGAGACATTAAGGTAGTCCTTGAATTATGACCACAATTGAGCTCTCAACATTTCTGTCGCTAAGCAAGATAGTTGTCATGGGAGTTTTTGTCCCATTTTACCACCGTTCTTGCCATGGTTGTTAAGTGAATCAGTGCAGTGGTTAAGTAAGTAACAGGGTTGTTAAGTAAATCTGGTTTCCCCTTTGACTTTGCTGTCCGAAGGTCGCAAAAGGGGATCATGTGACCCTGGGACACTGCAACCTGTCATAAGTAAGAACCAGTTGCCAAGTGTCTGTATTTCGATCACATGACCCCGGGGATGTTGCAATGGTCGCTAAGTGTGAAAAACGGTCATAAGTTACTTTTTTAGAATAGAATAGAATAGAATTTTTATTGGTCAAGTGTGATTGGACACACAAGGAATTTGTCTTGGTGCAAATTTTTTGTCTTTGTTTTTTGCAGTGTAACTTCAAAATGTATTCAAAATGTATATTCAAAATGTAATTTTTGCAGTGTAACTTCAAACGGACACTAAAGGAATGGTTGTAAATCAAGAACTACCTGTATTTTAGTAGGATGAAGACCAGAAGAAGCTACATAAGAAAAGACGTTCTTCAAATTACGCTTATTGTTAGGGGAGACATGGGTTCCAATACTTGAGGGGCTGCCACAGAGAAGAGGGGGTCAAGCTATTTTCCAAGGCACCTGATGGCCAGACAAGGAATAATGGATGAAAACTGAACAAGAAGAGATTCAACCTAGAAATAAGGAGAAATTTTCTGACAGTGAGAACAATCAACCCATGGAACAGAAGTTGCCTTCAGAAATTGTGGGAGCTTCATCACTGGAAGCTTTAAAGAAGAGACTGACAACCATCTGTCAAAAATGGTGTAGGGTCTCCTGCTCAGGCAGGGGGTTGGACTAGATGACCTACAAGGTCCCTTCCACTCTAATATTAGATCATACCTCCAATTTATGATGTGCCAAATCACATCATAAATTGGAGGTCCTTGTCTCTCCTAAACATTCAGGAGGTTTTACTGTTTAAAATAACATTGGACCTTGGGAGTCTCTGGATTTGATGCATGCAACTGAATTTTCTCCCTGCATGAATTCCTTCGAGCTTACCAAAAACCAGGTTTTTGGGGAGCTGTTTTTCATTGCCTGGGAGGAAAACACTGGGACTTGTACGCTTCCTTTCAGCCAGACCTGGGTGCCCTGAGGTTCCTAGGCGGCTCCAAAGATTTATTTTTAGCCATGAGACCAGGGGTGAAATCTGGCAGGTTCTGATAGGTTCTGGAGAGCTGGTAGCGGAAATTTTGAGTAGTTCAGAGAACCGGCAAATGCCACCTCTGGCTGGTCCCAGAGTTTTTATTTTATTTTATTTGTTTACATTTATATCCCGCCCTTCTCTGAAGACTCAGGACGGCTTACAGTGTATAAGGCAATAATCTCATTCTATTTGTATTTTGTATTTTACAAAGTCAACTTATTGCCCCCCCAACAATCTGGGTCCTCATTTTACCTACCTTATAAAGGATGGAAGGCTGAGTCAACCTCGGGCCGGGCTTGAACTGCAGTAATTGCTACAGGCTTCTAACAGCCTGAGCTATTACGGCCTACGAGTGGGGTGGGAATGGGGATTTTGCAGTATCCTTCCCCTGGAGTGGAGTAGGAATAGAGATTTGGCAGTATCCTTCCCCTGCCATGCCCAGCAAGCCACACCATGCCCAGCAAGCCACGCCCACAGAACTGGTAGTAAAAAAATTTGGATTTCACCACCGCATGAGACATTAAGGTAGTCCTTGAATTATGACCACAATTGAGCTCTCAACATTTCTGTCGCTAAGCAAGATAGTTGTCATGGGAGTTTTTGTCCCATTTTACCACCGTTCTTGCCATGGTTGTTAAGTGAATCAGTGCAGTGGTTAAGTAAGTAACAGGGTTGTTAAGTAAATCTGGTTTCCCCTTTGACTTTGCTGTCCGAAGGTCGCAAAAGGGGATCATGTGACCCTGGGACACTGCAACCTGTCATAAGTAAGAACCAGTTGCCAAGTGTCTGTATTTCGATCACATGACCCCGGGGATGTTGCAATGGTCGCTAAGTGTGAAAAACGGTCATAAGTTACTTTTTTAGAATAGAATAGAATAGAATTTTTATTGGTCAAGTGTGATTGGACACACAAGGAATTTGTCTTGGTGCAAATTTTTTGTCTTTGTTTTTTGCAGTGTAACTTCAAAATGTATTCAAAATGTATATTCAAAATGTAATTTTTGCAGTGTAACTTCAAACGGACACTAAAGGAATGGTTGTAAATCAAGAACTACCTGTATTTTAGTAGGATGAAGACCAGAAGAAGCTACATAAGAAAAGACGTTCTTCAAATTACGCTTATTGTTAGGGGAGACATGGGTTCCAATACTTGAGGGGCTGCCACAGAGAAGAGGGGGTCAAGCTATTTTCCAAGGCACCTGATGGCCAGACAAGGAATAATGGATGAAAACTGAACAAGAAGAGATTCAACCTAGAAATAAGGAGAAATTTTCTGACAGTGAGAACAATCAACCCATGGAACAGAAGTTGCCTTCAGAAATTGTGGGAGCTTCATCACTGGAAGCTTTAAAGAAGAGACTGACAACCATCTGTCAAAAATGGTGTAGGGTCTCCTGCTCAGGCAGGGGGTTGGACTAGATGACCTACAAGGTCCCTTCCAAGTCTGTTAATCTGTTAATTAAATCTGTTAATTACAAACAGAAAGATTGGTACCTGGTTGCAGTTGGTTTTTTCTCTTGTTGTCTTCTGCACAATTCTTGCAGGCTCTTGCCTCTTTCATCCGCAAGTAATAAAGCCTATTGCTTAATCCTTCTGGCTGGTTTCTTTTTTTAGTCACCGATAGCCAACCCTCTGCTGGTGCTGGATCAACACTGTTTCGACATGGTGTGTTTATAGATTAAGTTTCTGATACTTTTGGCTTGCGCCTGGCTTCCAGCCTGCTTCTTGGCCCCTGCATCCTGTAATCAAGGGTAGAAATATGAGAAAACCACTTTACAAATGACGGCAGAAGTAGCTTAAGATTCTTAAAAAATAAAACCTGGGAAAGGATTACAGTTGAGAGAGGATTGCAGATTTATACTTTCAGTGGGATAGGCCAACCTTGCAATATATTTTCCTCGCAATAGCAAAAGGACTGTTCTAAATTTGTATCCTATCCCGGGGCTGCATAAAATTTAAATCCAGCTCTTGCCTCCCGGGCTCCGCTTTCACTGGCAGAGGGCTGCAGGAGACCAGCGTGGCTGGAAACATGAGTGACGTTGAGTTGGCCACACCCCCTGGCCACCCCCCCCCCCCAGGTCAAACTGATGCGGCCCTCAATGAAATTGAGTTTGACATCCCTGCTCTATACCATTCTGGACACAGTCTCTTCTTCAGCTGACTGCTAGCTGCAGTTCGGCAGTTCAAATCTCAGCAGGCTCAAGGTTGACTCAGCCTTCCATCCTTCCGAGGTGGGTAAAATGAGGACCCAGATTGCTGGGGGCAAGAGGCTGACTCTGTAAACCGCTTAGAGAGGGCTGTAAAAGCACTATGAACCGGTATATAAGTCTAAGTGCTATTGCTAAAGACTTCCAATATTGGAGCACCCACAACTTCTGAAGCCAAGCAGTTCCATTGGTTAATTGTTCCCAATGTCAGCAAATTTCTCCTTAGTTCGTTAAGTTTCCATCCATTATTTCTTGTCTTCCCTTCAGGTGCTTTGGAGAATAGGTTGACCTTCTCTTCTTTGTGGAAGCTCCTCAAATATTGGGACCCTGTTCTTGTGTCACCCATCCTCCTCCTCTTTGTTAGATACTAGCCTCCTTGTTTCTGGATATCAGAGTTTCTTTCATGGGTATCCCTCCTTTGTGTGAATGAAGATCGTTATGGAGAAAAGCTGCTCATGGAGTGCTGGGAAGTGAAGTCTCAAGATTGCAGAAAGACACAAGCACAGAATTTAAGGGAAAATTTTTATAAGATGTTTTATAGATGGCACTTAGATCTCAAAAAATTATCATGTATGTATCCTAATATCCAAGCGAAATGTTGGAGGTGTGATTGTGATGACGCTACATATTTTCATATTTGGTGGACTTGCAAGAAAATTAAGGTCTTTTGGATAAGAATTTGGTGGATTATTCAAAATGTACTGAAGAAGAAGATAAAGTTCCTGCCACAATTTTTCCTTTTGGGAATTATAACGGATTGTACAGGGATTGAGACTAAATTGATTCTGAATTTAATAACAGCAGCAAGACTTGTTGATTGGACAATACTGGAAGAAAGAAGAGGTACCTACAATAGAAGAATGGATACTGAAAGTCATTAATTTGGCTGAGATGGCTAAAATCTCAGCGTTTTTAAAAGACAATACGCAGGAAAGATATTTAATTGAATGGAAAAAATGGATTGATTATCTACAAAACAGATATCAGATTAAGAAATATCAGATTGCCTTTGAATAATTAGAAAGTTATTTTATGTAATGGGGAGAGGGTTGGGAGATGAAAAGCTTTGGATGTGGTTATTTGGATTGGAAGGGAAAATTTTATTCTATGTTTGGTTTATGTATAACAATACCTTGTGATTGACCCGGGAAGCCGGGGGGGGGAGGGGGGGGGTGTTGGGGGAGGGAGGGGGGAAAAAGGGGGGAAAGATGTTTTTGTTTTTTAAAACTCTTTCAATTAAAAAAAAAAAAAGATTGCAGAAAGAAACCTGACTCCATTGGTCTCTCTGTCTCAGCTCACTAAGAACAGAAATGGATGAAGCAATTTGTAAGATAGCTCTCCAGGAGCTACTGTAAGATGCTCAAGGAGTTCCCACCATGCTGCACCAGAAGCTGGTGGCACACGAAGGTTCACTGCTCAGCAATCTGGCCCAAGGGTTGCTAATTTAATGGTGAGGATAGAGGCACTGATAGGTGTAGTGTAGTGAAGGTCTGGCAGTGATAGGTAGAGGTAGAGATCAAATTTATTTGATATTTGATTTAGATCAAATATGAATGATCCATGGAGATACAAAATCCCACAAGGGAGGAGTATGGAAAGCATGCTAAAAAGTCAACAAGAATTGAAACATTAAAACAGGCAACAGGTAATGGATAGAAATAAAATACCTACTAATATGTGTTTTAGAATAAAGATAGAAATTAGAAAGGGGGAAAATATTATGATGCATATTCTTATATAATATTTCAAAATTAGTATGTAGATGAAAAAATCAGAAGTTGAAAGATGATTGTATTATGGATACTTAAACAATATTATTACGGTTATTAGTATTGTGTATTAAAACATTGAATAATTAAATGAAGGATTATATGCAAGGTGGAGCAAATACCAATGGTAAAAACTATAATTGTAAAATTTATAATGTTATAATAATGATGTGAGTATGATTACTGTAATTAATAATACCGACACTATCACTACTATTTGGTATCAAAACTAACGATACCTAGGTGCCAAACTGTCCATGTATTCAATACCTATGTATATTTAAAAATTAAAACAAAAAAAGTAAGAGCAGCAATGGATGAAGCCATTTGTAAGTGTCTCTCTCCAGCAAATACAGTAAGATGC
Organism: Ahaetulla prasina; assembly: GCF_028640845.1. NCBI lineage: Eukaryota > Metazoa > Chordata > Lepidosauria > Squamata > Colubridae > Ahaetulla > Ahaetulla prasina. The sequence goes on along the minus strand of NC_080544.1, from coordinate 1,451,451 downwards.
TCAAGGAATTCCCACCATGCTGCACCAGAAGCTGTTGGCACACAAAGGCTCACTGCTCAGCAGTCTAGTCCAAGTCACTAATCTAGCCACTATCCATGTTTGGGTAATAATGCTGCCATAAATCTTCCTCTCATTTGCTCTGTCCTCCCTGTCAGCGTTCAAAATTATTCTTTAAATTCTCCATAGCCTTGTAATATACTGAATGACAATAGATTGCTATCAGATTTGCTCTTGCAAAAAGCCAGCTGAGAATTGAGCTCTACAAATCCATTTTCACAACATTTAGGGTTTATAGCTGAGCAACTGCCTAACGAATTCCCGGCTGGGGCGAGAACTAAACCAGACCCCTACCCAGGGTGTCTCAACTTTGGCAACTTGAAGATGTGTGAACTTCCACTCCCAGAATTCCCCAGCAAGCATGGTGGGAGTGGAAGTCCACACATCTTCAAGTTGACAAACACTGCCCTTACCAGTCACACAATCCTGGCTGAAGAAGCCAAGCTGTTCCAGTTGAGTCCTGATCTGAGCGTCTGCTCAGCCCCCCCTCACCCCCACATCCAGGGGTGCTATTCAGCAGGTTCTGACAGGTTCTGGAGAACCAGTAGCGGAATTTTTGAGTAGTTTGGAGAACTGCAAATACCACTGCTGGCTGGCCCCCAGGAGTGGGGTGGCAATGGGGATTTTGCAGTATTCTTAACCTGCCATGCCCACCAAGCCACGTCCATAGAACCGGTAGTAAAAAAATTTGAATCCCACCACTGCCCCCCCCATGTGGCTTTGCCAATGAACACAACCATTCTTGGGGAAAACTGCTTTGGAAATCACAGCTTCCTTTGGGTTACATATCATTGTAGCTGATTGTGCTGAAGAATTAAGTTTTTCCACTTTGCAGGCAGAAGGGAAAAGTTTGTGGCAAGGGGAGGTGGGGGCAACCTTTGCTGGTTTTCTCAAGCAGCTATAATTCAAACTGCTCTAGAGCATAAGAAGACTGGATTTGCTCTCTATCAATTACTTCCTCGGGTTGCAATGTGACAAAAGATCAAGTTTTCTTTGTCTGCAGGACAGGCTGTAAACAAGCTGTCAACGTTCCGACTGATGAACCCAACCAAAGCAAGCACCGCCGAGAAGATCCACTCTCTTAATGCAAAACTTTATTGAGTACATCTTTTTGGCACAGATGAGGGCAAAACCAGATCTAGCTAATTCCCGTGCAAACCCACATAATTAAAATATGGGTTCTCCCTCCACCCATTAGAACAGGTCACATTGTCCAATTGAGTCTCATTGTATTGTTATGAGAAAAAGGCTTTGGCTTTGGCAAACACCTGCCGGGGTGTCCTTAGCTCTCACGGCTGTCTTCTTAATGTCTGAAGTGTACATTCCTTGGCCCCCTTCCCTCCCCTCTGGTTTGGCAAGCTGAGAAGCAATAATGGTTGCAACTGCAAAAGCGCACTTCAAAACTTGACACAACCATTGTGGACTGCCCTCTTTGAACACTAGGTGTTGCTCTGGAACAACACACAAAACCTGTGGAAATAATACTTTCCTCTGCTCCAAGTTATATTCCAAATTATGAATGTACGACAAGCAGCAGTGGATGGAAACTAACCAAGGAGGCAAGCAACTTAGAACTATGGAGAAATTTCCTAACAGTGAGAACAATTAACTGGTGGAATGGCTTGCCTTCAAAAGTTGTGGGTGCTTCATCACTGGAGGCTTTTAAGAAGAGACTAGACAGCCATTTGTCTGTAATTGTATAGGGTTACAAGTAAGGGGTTGGACTAGAAGATCTCCAAGGTCCCTTCCAATTCTGATGATGTTCTATGTTCTGTTCTATAATCCAAATGGCTGACTTTAGTTAAGTTTCTGGTTGTAATGCCTCTGGTTGCCATATGTAAATAGGATAGGGTGACCTGTAAACATTCACATAACAGAACAGAGGAGAATGGCCAGATAAGATGTTTAACCTGCGACAGGAAAGCTTTTAACGTGTTTGCTCTGATTCCTATTGTTTGAAATATGACCAGATCTTCAACCGGATCGGAATGGGAAAACCCAGATGATTGCTAGATTGTGGGAAAAAGGATTAGCATCTCATGATGATCTGGATTTTTGCAACCTCTGGATATTTCTATGATAAATTACCCATTGATTGATTACCGAACTATCCGAACACATAGACCAGGGGTGTCAAACTCGATTTCATTGAGGGCCACATCAGGGCTGTGTTTGACCTTGGGGGAGCAGGATGGGAGTGGCCAGGGTGGGTGTGGCCAGCTCAATGTCACTCGTGTTAGGAGTGCCTGTGGTGGCCCGAGCGTTCTGCAGTGAAATGGAGCTTGGGAGGGTCGTATGCCCTCCCGAGCTCCGTTTCCGCTGGTAGAGGGTTACAGGAGCTGTCTCAGGTGAAAACGGAGCTCGGGAGGGCAGAGGTGTGTGGGAGGGGGGCGTGGCCAGCTCTACATCACTCGTGTTGGGGGCGCCTGTGGTGTCCCGAGCACTCCGCCAGAGAAAACAGGCTCCCAAGCTCCGTTTTCAGCTGCGATGGCCTCCTGCAACCCTCTGCCAGCGAAAACAGCAGCCAGTCCTTCACTGTTTCCAGGGTGGCCCCGCGGGCCAGATTTAAGCACTCTGTGGCCGGGCTCCGGCTCCTGGGCCTTGAGTTTGACACCCCTGACATAGACTGAATGGAACGAGGGGTAGGTCTATTTGCTGCATTCCCGGTGTGTCAATCCAAATACCACCTCTAAACACCTTCTGTGGGGTGCTCTTGGAATTGGCACATTTTATTTCTCCTTGGAGACTTCATATTTCCTGCTGCTTGTTCAAGCCCGAACCTCCTGCGTGTGTTTGAATGCGAAGGCACCGTGGCAAATATTATCTAAGTTACTCCCATCTCTCTGGGGCTTTTGACCGACTGTTTTTCAGGACTTTTGTTTCTGATTATTGCCTTCTGGGTCAAATGTTGCCTTTTGAGTCATCCCCACCCAATTTTTTCTGAGTTTTCAAATGAGTCAGACTTTGAATCGCATGGAAACTATGTTTGCTTCTGAGGTCATGGCAGAGCTGGTGCAGCATGGGTGTGGTGGGCAGAGAACATGGCAGCAGAAAAGCTACAGAAACCATGTAGCCCAAACCTTATACAGGCAAGAGAAAAACTTAGCAATAGCTAATCTTCAAAATGGCTCGAAGATTTGTTTTCTATTTTATTTTACGCACAATTTTGATGCAATTAGTTTTAATCGAGGAGAAAATTGCCCCTAATTTAAGCAGATTGGCAGGAAAATCAATGCATTGATTACAGTTCTTATAACAGGTCAGCTGAGGTGCTTTCTGATTGACAGCTGCAATCCTCTACCTATTAAAATAAGTGTTCAGATAATGGGGGAGCTTTTGTTAAAGTTCAGAGCGGAGGGTCGCCTTCTCTTCAAACTTCTACCACCCCCTCCCAACTCTGGAATGGTATAGAAAAGGAGAGATTGAGCAGAAGCAGACCATGGTTAATCTTTGGAAGAAGAGTGGGACTTCAATTTCCCATTCCCATTCCTGCCTGTTTTTAAATCCGGGTACACCAGGGGTGTTAAACTTGATTTCATTGAGGGCCGCTTCAGGTTGTGTTTGACCTTGGGGGGGTGGGGGAGTGGCCAGGGTGGGTGTGGCCAGCTCGACATCACTCATATTAGGGGTGCCTGTGGCGGCCTGAGGGCTCTGCCAGCAAAAATGGAACTCGGGTGGGTCGCTCCGTTTTCACTGGCAGAGTGTTGCAGGAGGCTGTCGCAGCCAAAAACGGAGCTCAGGTGGGCCATGCGCAGCCCTCCCGAGCTCCATTTTTGCTGGCAGAGGCACCATGGACCGGTCCATCACTTTTTCCAGGGCAGCTTCGTGGGCCAGATCGAAGCACCCTACGGGCCTTGAGTTTGACACCCCTGGTGTACACTATATTTTATAACTTATCTGTTAACTCTGACAGGTTCTTATCCCACTTCTCCGAGCTAAAGACTTTTAGGACAATGTGGGACGCCTGGGGAGTGACCACAAGCCTCAGCCTATGACCTTGCTCCAATACCAAAGGCAAATTTAGGAAGACGGTGTTGGCAGGGGGGCAGAGATCGACCGCGAGGCGCCTCATGTGTGGGGTGCCGCAGGGGTTGATTCTCTCACCTCTCCTGTTCAACATCTATATGAAGCCGCTGGGTGAGATCATCAGTGGTTTTGGGGTGAGTTACCAACTGTACACTGATGATACGCAGCTGTACTTTTCCACCCCAGGCCACCCCAACGAAGCTGTTGAAGTGCTGTCCCGGGGTCTGGAAGCCGTGCGGGCCTGGATGGGGAGAAACAGGCTCAAGCTCAACCCCTCCAAGACGGAGTGGCTGTGGATGCCGGCATCCCGGTACAGTCAGCTGCAACTGCGGCTGACTGTTGAGGGCGAGTCATTGGCCCCGACGGAAAGGGTACGCAACTTAGATGTTCTCCTGGATGAGTGGTTGTCTTTTGAAGATCATTTGACGACTGTCTCCAGGACAGCTTTTTATCAGGTACACCTGATCCGCCAGTTGCGCCCCTTTCTTGACCGGGATTCCTTATGCACAGTCACTCATGCTCTTGTTACCTCTCGCCTGGACTACTGCAATGCTCTCTACATGGGGCTCCCCTTGAAGAGCACTCCGAGGCTCCAGTTGGTCCAGAATGCAGCTGCGCGGGTGATAGAGGGAGCCGTTCGTAGCTCCCATATAACACCACTCCTGCGCAAGCTGCACTGGCTGCCTGTGGTCTTCCGGGTGCACTTCAAGGTCTTGGTTACCACCTTTAAAGCGCTCCATGGCTTAGGACCGGGTTATTTACGGGACCGCCTACTGCCACCGTTTGCCTCCCACCGACCCGTGCGTTCTCACAGGGAGGGACTCCTCAGGGTGCCGTCAGCCAAACAATGTCGGCTGGTGGCCCCCAGGGGAAGGGCCTTCTCTGTGGCGGCTCCTACCCTCTGAAACGAACTTCCCCCAGGACTTCGACAACTTCCTGACCTTCGGACCTTCCGCCGCGAGCTGAAGACATATTTATTCTTCCGCGCAGGACTGGCATAGGATGTTTTAGAATTTTATTATTGGGTTTTAAATTTTAATGGGTTTATGATTTTAAATGTAGTTTTAAATCAGGGCCAAATTGAATTAGTTTTTTAATTATTAATTTTAGTTGTATTGTATTTATGTACTGGTTGTTTTACTTGGCTGTGAACCGCCCTGAGTCCTTCAGGAGAAGGGCGGTATAAAAATTAAATTATTATTATTATTATTATTATTATTATTATTATTATTATTATTATTATTATTATTATTATTATTATTATTATTATTATTATTATTATTATTATTATTATTATTATTAAGACCTCATCCCTTCTCAACTCCTCTTCCAAGAGCTGCCAACATAACATAAGGCATTTGTGTCCTAAGTAGAGAGTTATGTGACTAAATGGCAGCACCAGCACAGTGAACGAACATGTGAAGTGTTAGTACCGATTTATGCTGCACTGGTAAGACCACACTTACCACTGCATCCAGTTTTGGTCACCAGGTTAACCCCCCCCCCAAAAAAAATGTCAAGACTTTGGAAAGAGTGCAAAGAAGACCACCGAAGATGATTAGGGGACCTGAAGCTAAAGAGAACGATGAAGGGTTGTGGGAACTGGGTATGTCTAGTCTAATGAAGAAAAGGACCAGGAGTGACATGAATTTTCTAATATTTGAGGATATTAGAAATATCTCTGTCACAGAGAAGAAGGGGTCGACCTGTTCTACATGTGAGGAGGGCAAGACAAGAAGTAACAGCTGGAAGTTTATCAAAGAGAGATCCATTAAAATTAAAGAGAAAATTCCCGACAATTAGTGAGAACAATTAATCAGTGGAATGACTTGCCTTCAGAAGTTGTGAGTGCTCCATCACTGAAGGCTTTTAAGAAGAGACTGGACAGCCATTCGTCTGGAATGGTATAGGACCGCGATGGCAAACCTATGATATGCGTGCTACAGGTGGCACGTAGCGCCCTCTCTGTGGGCATGCGAACTGTCACCCCAGTTTAGCTCCGCCGCGCATGCGCCTCCCACCAGTCAAATAGACATCGGGTCTCTGCCATGCATGCGCATGGGGCGGGGCGCGTGCAAGGGGCTGTGCGCACATGCATGGGGTGATGGGCCGCAAGGGAGGCCGCATGCGCAAGCATGGGGGTGGGGCGCAAGTGTGGGGCGGTGTGTAAGGGCCGGGCACCTTCGCGCGTGCGTGCTTTGGCCACTCGGTCCACAAAAGGTTAGCTAACACTGGTATAGGATCTCCTGCTTGAGCAGGGGGCTGGACTAGAAGACCTCCAAGGTCCCTTCCAACTCTGTCATTTGGCGTTCTGTAAAGACATTGGATGGCCTGGCACTTGGAAACCGTCTTGTTTCAGCCACTGTGACTAGCTGGAACTTAACATATCCGGTTAGAAGTTTTTTAGCCGGGAATTTCCAGCAAATTCTGTCAGGAATTGTGTCCTAGGATATCTTGGGCTATCAGTGGCTTTTGTCTCCCATTCTTTGCCCTTGGCCTACTTAAGTTAGCCTCGGGGGTTTTCTGTTTTTCATGATTTCTGCTCCTATGAATTAAATGCAGGCTGACATGTGGAATTTGCACGTTCCTGCCAAAATTGTCTGCTGTGGAGGAGGAGCAGCCAGCAAAGGACACTCAATATTTCAAGTGGTGCTTAGTAGGGGAAAAAGGAACTGGGTGGCTGGGTCATGGCAGCAGATTCTGCTGGATCCCACATGAAACCAGAGTCTTCAGACACAATATATGGGGATTTTTTAAATGGCAAAGCAATATATTTACTGGGTCTCCTCCTCCTCCTCCCCCCCTCTCCTCCTCCTCCTCCTTTTCTCCTCCTCTTTCTTCCTCTCCTCCTTCTCCTCCTCCTCTTCCTCTCTTTCTCCTCCTCCTCCTCCTCCTCTTTCCCTTTCTCCTTCTCCTTCTCCTCTTCCTCCTCCTCCTCTCTTTCTCCTCCTCCTCCTCCTCCCTCTCCTCCTCCTCTCTTTCTCCTTTTCCTTTTCCTCCTTCTTCTCCTCCTCCTCCATCTCCTCTTCCTCCTTTTCCTTCTCCTCCTCCTCTTCTACTGGCAGCATGCTTGCATGCTCTCATCAGCTATTTTCTCCACAGATACAATTTCACTTTGGTGAATTGGAGTGGCCCAAAGTCACCCAGGGGGCTTCTGTGCCTAAGGAGGACTAGAAAAACTCACCGTCTCCTGGCTTCTAATCCAGCACCCAACTAAACTTGCGCTGGAAGTGATCAAGGAAATCTCTGACTAACATACACTGAAAAAGACGCACAGAGAATTTTAGCTCTTTGGGGGTTGCCTGTCTGGTCCACTGGGTTTGTGGCTATGGGCCTGAAGGGAGCATATATACTGAAATACTAGAATTAGGATTAGTAGAAAACTTGCTAATGATATTTGATGTCTTGTATACCTGATTGGTCTCTTGTTTGTATAACACTGACATATATATACTGTGCCCTTTTGTGGTTAGAACATAAATATGCCATCATGGATGGTTATTGAGGTCACACTGACTAAATTCCTGAATTGTTATTGAAACCTCATCCCAATGAAACCTCATCCCAATGAGAGTCTCTGGAAATTGTCAGAGTCCATCATTTGATCTCTCCCCACCCCACTCTGGTTGAGAACGTGTATGTCATCCTCCAGGAAATCAAGTGGTAATTAAGAACACAAAAGGGGGAAAAGACGACACTGCCTAGAGTTAGATTACATTCACTGACTTTTACTATGGGAGATGCACAAACCAGATTCCAGAATAGGCAGATGCCAGAGTTGAGGATTTATGACTTTTTAGGTATAAGAGAACATTGCTTCTGTCATGAATTCGTAGTTTTTCCCTGCATGTATCTTGTATGTGTTTGGAACAGCTAACCATTTAAGCTTGATCAAGATTAAATGCTATTTTACTCAAGCCTCTGTTTAAGTCTCTTGATTGGCAGTTATGAGCTTAGACATATTAATAAATGAACTTTACAGGCCCATCTTCTCCCTCAAGGTCTGAACCCTTTGTCAATGGGGAAATTATCTCCAGAGAGATGGGGTTTTTTTCCTCTGGTGACTTCTAGAATAGAAATGAAGCAGAGGTGGGTTTCAGCAGGTTATGACCAGTTCTGGAGAACCGGTAGCAGAAATTTTGAGTAGTTTGGAGAACCCGTAGTAAAAATGCTGATTGGCCCCACCCCACCATCTATTCTCTGCCTCCCAAGTCCCAGCTGATTGGGAAGAAATGGGGATTTTGCTGCAACCTTCCCCTGGACTGGGGTGGGAATGGAGATTTTACAGTATCCTTCCCCTGCCACGCCCACCAAGCCATGCCACACGCCCACAGAGCCGGTAGTAAAAAAATTTGAAACTCACCACTGAAGTGAAGTTAGCACAAGTGGCCTTCACTTACCCTTGGCAATTGGGAATAGCGACTGTGCCACTGTGCCGTGCAACAAAGTGCATCGCACCACCATGCTGACCGACAACATTAGATCTGGCTGAGGTTGTTAAGTGAATCACCCGTGGTCATTAAGCACGACATCACCTGAACATGACTTCCCACTGGTTTCCTCACTGAATTTTCAAATGGTGATCACACGACTGTGGGAACTGCAGCTTTCAGAACTGGTTGTAAATCTTTTTTTTTTTTAGCACCGTCGTAACTTTGAACGGTCCCTCAACAAGCAGTCACTCAATGAGGACTAACTATAATGAGAGATTTAGGCAGTCTAAAACAGGGGTCACCAACCTTGGTCCCTTTAAGACTTGTAGACTTCAACTCCCAGAGTTCCTCAGCCAGCAAAGCAGCAAAGTTGGCTGAGGAACTCTGGGAGTTGAAGTCCACAAGTCTTAAAGGGACCAAGGTTGGAGACCCCTGCTCTAAAACACATGGATCCCCTCCCTGACTTTGCCAGGAGGGTTGTCCTTGGACAAGGAACAGCCAGCTCTTCCTTCCTGGTATTGTCATCCTTCTGGAACAATGCCTCCTTCATTTACAATAAGACTTTGTGTGTGTGTGTGTGTGTGTGTGTGTGTGTGTATACACACGCAGGCTTGGAGTGGTGGTGGGCCTCTGCCCATTTTGGGCTGTGAGATCACCAGTTGCTGGTAAGTATCCTACAAATGATCCAATGGTTGGATTATCAGGTGAAAATACTATGAATCCTGCAGCTGCTTTTACATTGTGTGTGAGTCAGTTGTATTGTGTTGTGTTGTGTGTGTGTAAAGTGTGAAAGTTGGTTTTTGAGCTTTTTGTGGCTGTGTGAGGTTCCTGCTTGTTGCAGGGGCCATTTTGGTTGAAGTGCAGCTGCTTTTACATTGTATGTGAGTCAGTTGTGTTGTGTTGTGTGTGTGCGAACTATGAAAGTTGGTTTTTGGTACCTCTTATTGTTCTGTATACTTCGTTTATTATTTTTATTATTTATTGTTATTGGCCATGCCCACCCAGTCACATGACCGCCAAGCCACACTCAGTGTCACATGACCATCAAGACACGCCCACAAAATAAGCCACGCCCACAGAACCGGTAGTAAAAAAAATTAGAACCCACCCCTGGAATCCAGAGGTCTATGGAGATTCTCGGTCATCCAGGTCATGTTCCAAATCCATATATACAGTATGTTGCCTGCTTACAGCTCTTTGGAGTAATATTCGTCATAATCATAATAACTGTATTCTCTAATGGTAGTTTCATAATAACAGTGCTTTTCCTCATAACATTAATACATATTAATTAGTAATACTAATCAAAATGAATCAAAATGAATAAGTTACTTTCTTTGGGGTTTTTTTTTCCCCCTTGAAAATGTTTTGCTTCTCATCCAAGGAGCTTCTTCAGTTCTCAGCTGTCAACAGAATTGAAGAAGCTTCTTGGACAAGAAGCGAAATGTCTTCAAGGAGGAAAAAAAAACCCAAGAAAGTCCAGTTGCCTTTTGAGAATAAAGCACCTTTGGGATATGAATCCAGATGACTGCAGATCTTGGTGTTGGCAAAGGCCGTTGTGCCTTCAGGGGAGGGAGTAAAGGGAAGAGAAGCAGACCTGCTGTTGTTGAGATCATCCCTCCTCACCTGAATTCTTTCCCTCCAAAAGGAGAGGCCTGAGGTTTGACAGGTTGAAGCAGGCACAATCTTTATTTTAATTTTGGCTAAAAATCAAGAATCCGGTCACAGCTTCTCCAACTAGCAGATGTAATTGGAAGGCATGAGCTGCAGCTCGCTGGATCAGTCAAGCTGCATTCAAGATATGGAGCCGTGACCCTCAAAATGTTGCTACCAAAACAACATGTTTACTTATTCTTGTCAAGTAAGAACGGCTGGCTTTTAACCTATGGTATTACTTTTCCGAAACCTGTGTGTGCACGTCTCCTGAATGACAATAAGGAGCTCTCCAGGAAGGAAAAGTGGAAAACAAACCTTTCCAGACAAGAATGTATTGTTGTGTATGCTCCGAGGAAAGAAGACTTAAGTGGCGATAACACAAACAAATTGTTTTCATCCGCTTTTTCTGCTTGCTCTCTCTGGGAGGTCTTAAAAAACTGTTGAAGAGTACAAATGAAGTGCTACACATCTGAAGACTCCATAAGTGGGATCGAATGTTTCTTTTTCTTCTTAATCTTGCTAGCTTTATATGCAGTTTCCCTAAAAGATAAAATCCAGGAATATTTAATTTCCAGTGTCATGTATTCTTGATTACAAAGGGCTCAGCGAGTGTTGTGTCTGCTGCAGCCGCCGAGCCGGGCCTCCTGGCTGAGAGTGACTCAGAGAGTGAGGGGGAAGAGCCGACAGGGCTTCCCTCTGCGGGACCTTCCTCTCTGGCTCCGCTCCAGGTCCCAGAGGCAGGCCAGGTGGAGGAGGAGGAGCTGACACGGCCTCTTTCCCCTGACCCCTCCTCCTCCTCCCTGGCAGAGCTCCAAGAGCCAGCTGAGGAGAATCAATCGTGGCTAGATGCAAGGCAGTGACGCCGAGTGAAGCGTGCACAGCAAAAGGAAGGAAGGGGCCAGCCCAGGGAGTGCTGAGTCACGGAGCCACACCCCAAGGGTATAAAAGGGGTGGAGCTGCCATTGGGCTTCGTGACGGACAAAAACAGACTTTTGGGAGCTTTGGCTGTACTATTTTGTGATTAAGACTTTGGCTTATGTTTATTTCTGAACTGTAATTATGCTGGTCTGAGGAGAACTTGGCAGGCAATCGCAGGTTCGTTGCCAAAACTGTTGTCTGTCGTTGGAGTAAATTGTTGGCAACGATAGTCAGCTCGCGTGTCTTTTTGGTTGTGGTTGGGAGGGGACAGAACAGAGAGGGTATTCAGCCAGTTTGGACTGGTTCAGGTGAATGGTAGTGGAAATCGTGGGGGGGGTCCGCCCACCTGCCCACCTGCCCGCCTGCCCACCTACCCCAGGCAAGTTTTTCAGGCCGGGCACATGCGTGGAAGGCCAGGCGCATGTGCGAAAGGCAGGCACGTGTGTGAACCAGGTGCGTGAAGCAAGCATGTGCCTGCATGGTGAATCGGTAGTAACAAAATGTGAAACTCACCAGTGAAAAGGATCTAGAAATCTAGTAAGTAGTACAGAATCATAGAATCTGAGGGCCAGGGAAGAGACTTTGAAGGTCTCATTCCAGACAAATGACTGTCCAATCTTTTTTAAAAAATTTATTTATATCTAAATATTTTGAAAACAGTGTACTGTCCAGGCACTTCATTTTACTGAAAAACAACAGATATACTAGTAGCAATAATAATAATATCCATAGTAATTATAACAATAATCACAGTTATAGTAGCTTATTTATAATCATATTAATTATACTAGCATGCTTATAAGTCATAAATAACGTTCATCTTTTACATATACATAACAATCTTTCTTCTAACATCTACCTCTTATATCTAACCATTGATAAAACCTATCCCACATTGAATCATACTCTCTATCTCCTTTATCTTTTATTTTTAATGTCAATCTATCCATCTCTGCACAGTCCAATATTTTCCAAATTATGTTTTTGTCTGGTGGGGAGTTCTCATTTTTCCAATATTGTGCAAATACAATTCTCAGTGCGGTCAATAGAAAAGAAAAGAATAGAATAGAATAGAATAGAATAGAATAGAATAGAATAGAATAGAATAGAATAGAATTTTATTGGCCAAGTGTGATTGGACACACAGGGAATTTGTCTTGACATGAAGATGTCAAGACAATACATGAAGCATTTATATAATCCCTTTATCATAGCTTTCTGGTATTATACCTATAAAATACCTATTTTTGTTAAATGACTGTCCAACCTTGAAGACCTCCAGTGATGGTGCACCCCAGTGGTGGTATTCACCCGGTTCTATCCAGTTCAGGCGAACTGGTAGCGGCAGCTGTGGGAGGCTCTGGCAGCCCGCTCGGACACCAACACAACCCGTTTTTGAAGCTCTGCGCATGTGCGTACACTCATATTTGTGAATCAGTAGCTAAGGTAAGTGAATGCCATCCCTGGTGCACCCACAACTCCTGTAGGCAAGCTGTTCCATTGATTAATTATTGTCACCTTTGGGAAGTTTCTCCTTAGTTCCAAGCTGGATCTCCCTCTGATGAACTTCCACCTATTGCTTCTTGTCCTGCCCTCAGGTGCTTTGGAGAATAAGTTGACCCCAGGGTGAAATCTAAAAATTTTCCCTACCGGTTCTGTGGGCATGGCTTAATTGGTGGGCGTGGCTCGGTGGTCAGGTGAGTGAATGGTCATGGCCAATAATAATAAATAATAAAAATAATAAAGTTTACAAAACTTTGAGCGCACCGGTCTATCTTCTTTAAAAATAGAGGCACCAGTCTACTAATTGCCTTTTTTTGAGAGCGCACTGGTCTACCTTCTTTAAAAATAGAGGCACCGGTCTACTAATTGCCTTTTTTCGGGAGCGCACTGCTCTATCTTCTTTAAAAATAGAGGCACCGGTCTACTAGCCGTCTACAGTGCTGATCAGCTGTAGTGTGGCCCTTTGAAGCGCCACGACAGTCATTTAAGGCCGTTTGTAGCTATATCACCACCAAGAGCTTCAGAGACAGAGAAGAGGAACAGCGAGGTGTGGGCGGTGGGGGGGGAGAGGGATTTTTGCTACCAGTTCTCTGAACTACCTGCCCCCATCGCTACTGGATCGCATGATCCGGTCTGAAGCGGGAGCATTTCGCCCCTGGTTGACCCCCTCTTCTTTGTGACAGAAACTCTATATTTTTTTTGACTCTTACTTGTAATTGCAATTGCAAAACAATTGAGAAGGTGTTGGTCTTCCTCCTGCTCTGGCTGGATGCTCTTCAGAGGTACCTGAGGAGCTGTGGATCAGAAAGGTGGATCAGAGAAAAGCATTGCCCAGAGTCTTCTTGGGCTTTTTGATTTCTTGAAATAGAAACTTTGTAAATTCTGCTCGTGAAAAAAGATATGAAATGGTGATAAGATTGTAAGGATCTTTTTTTAAAAAATCTTATCAAAAGTCCTGTAGGAAGTTAACACCCACCCCTCTCCTAGGAAAATGAGATATTTTAGGAAATATTAAAAGGGCAGAATATTTCCTCTAAAAGGGAGGTAGAAACTCAGCCCCCCACCTTTGTCAATGGGCCATTAAGGCCTGGGCCAGTCTATTCTACATAACAAAGATCTACCTCCTTCACACGTAGTAGGAATTGCCCAAAGCCCTTTCATTACATTATCACCCAGCAAGAGTCAACCAAACCTGGGATTCAAAAGACAACCTAAAAAGTTACCCCTGCATGGCCCCATGGGAGTCTGACAACCAATCAAAATACAAGCTCAAATTCAAAGCTGAACAGAGCAGGGGTCTCCAACCTTGGTCCCTTGAAGACTTGTGGACTTCAACTCTGGGAGTTGAAGCCCACAAGTCTTCAAGGGACTAAGGCTGGAGACCCCTGGAAAAGAGGGTCTCTCTCTCTCTCCTCTCTCTCTCTCTCTCTCTCTCCCTCTCTCGCTCCCTCTCCCATGTGCTTTTTGCCGGTCCACCATTAAAAACCATCTTTCCAATCAGCCACCAAGTTTCCAGTGTCTTTCTCCCAGAAGGATATTTCTTCCAACAGCCCCCATTTCATCCTTTTCCTTCACATCATAAAAGTCGACACAGGGTTTTCTTGCAACGCAGTTCCAGGTCTAGATCTTGAAGCTGTTTTAGAAACCCCCGGTTTGGGGAAATTGCCCGACGCTGCAGGAGCATTTCAAGAGCATCATCCAAAGACAAGTTCTGATAAATCATCAAGTAAGCTAGAACCAAAGTTGGGGATCTGCTTCTGCCTAGAATGCAATGAACCAAGATTTTTCCTGCACAGGGGGGAAAAGGAAGAGAGAAGAAGGCAATATTAAAAAGAGGTATTTTGGTTTTGCTTCAGAGTGGTGCTGTGGCCTAGAGGTAGAGCTCTCGCCTCACAGTCAGGAGGCTGTGAGTTCAATCCTAGGTAGAGGCCGATATTTCTCTCTCTGGGCACACTGAGAATGTGTCTGCTGAATAAAACTCCGCACTGGAAACAGGAAGGGCATCCGGCCATTAAAACACTCTGCTAGCTCCATTCTATTGCCCAGATGCCACCCCTCAAGGGATTATGTGGGGTCATTAAATGAAGATGATGATGATTTTGGGTTTGCTTAAAGATAGCCTTTCCTTGTTATAAAATATATACAAGATATTCCAAGATATAAAAAAAGATGTTGAGGTTCTAGAAAAAGTACAAAGAAGAGCAACAAAAATGATTAGGGGACTGGAGGCTGAAATATACGAAGAACAGTTGCAGGAACCAGGTATGCCTACTTTAATGAGAAGTAGGACTAGGGGTGACATGATAGCAGTCTTCCAATATTGGAGGGGCTGCCCCAGAGAAGAAGTCAACCTATTCTCTAAAGCATCAGTAGGCAAGACAAAAAGCAACGGATGGAATCTAATCAAGGAGAGACGCAACTTAGAAATAAAGAGAAATTTCCTGACCATGAAGACAATTAATCAGAGGAATGGCTTGCCTTCAGAAGTTGTGAGTGCTCCATCACTGGAGATTTTTAAGAAAACACTGGACAGCCATTTGTCTGAAATGGTATAAGGCAGGGGTGTCAAACTCAAGGCCTGGGGGCTGGATCTGGCCTGTAAGGTGCTTAGATCTGTGGGGCTGCCCTGGAAACAGCAAAGGACCTGCCCATGGTGCCTCTGCAAGTGAAAATGGAGCTCTGGAGGGCTGCAGGAGGTTGTTGCAGTCAAAAACAGAGCTCGAGAACCCGTTTTCTCTGGCAGAGTGCCACCACAGGTGCCCCTGACACGAGTGATGTTGAGTTGGCCATGCCCCCCTGCCGCCCCCCCCCCAACCCCCGAGGTCAAACACAAATGCAGCCCTCAATGAAATTGAGTTTGACATCCCTGGTATAAGGTCTCCTGCTTGAGCAGGGGGTTGGACTGGAAGACCTCCAAGGTCTCCTCTGTTATTTGGTTATTCTGTTATGTTAGACTTCATAAGATACCAACAATTCCATCTGACATGGCTAATAACACCATCTTTGAAACCTTTTTTTTTTTCAGAATCTCAGTCCGGTAATTCTAAGAATTTTAGTGCTGAGCTGGAACTTTATGTGGACAATAGGTTTCTGGAGTTACAGAGAAAACATGGTCAGGGGTGAAATGCCACCGGTTTGGACCAATTTGGTTGAACCGTTAGCAATGGCGGCAGGTGGTTTGGAACACCAGTAGCACCAGTAGCAACGGTAGCACGAGGCTCCACCTACCTGCCTGGTCGTCATTACTTCCTGGTTTTAACCAGGAAGTAACCTGTTTTTTACCCTTTGCACATGCGCAGGAGGTTTGCGCCTATGCAGAAGGTCTGCACGTGCATGTGATGCGCGCAGCGCATGCACTTCCAAATTGGTAGGGAAGGTAAGTAGATTTTACCCCTGAACATGGTGCATTATTGCTTTAAATTCTGGATGCAGCCTAAGATTTCTACATGAAATAGAATAGAATAGAATAGAATTTTTTATTGGCCAAGTGTGATTGGACACACAAGGAATTTGTCCTGGTGCATATGCTCTCAATGTACATAAAAGAAAAGATACGTTCATCAAGGTACAACATTTGCAACACAAATGATGGTCAATATATCAATATAAATCATAAGGATTGCTGATAATAATGACTTCAGTCTTGGCTGTTTCTGGAAAGCACTGTTTCTCAACCTTGCTATGCTGGCTGGGGAATTCTGGGAGTTCAGGTCTACACATCTTCAAGCTGCTAAGCTTGAGAAACGTTGCTGTAAAGACTGAGACTCACCTTTTGGGGCTCTGAGTGCTTGGTGGATGTATTTTGAGGCCGGATGAAAATAGACACTTAGATCAAAATCTATGGAGTCTTCTGCTCGTATGCCATAGTAAGAGATTTCTGATCCATAGAAGGTCTGGTTTCCTTTGCTTCCCCAAGCACCGTGCGCTGCGTTCAGTATGTAGGTGATGCCATGTCGACTCAGCTCCTCCTTGTTGTGTGCTGTGACCCTGCACAGACACAGGTGTGCAAATTGGGAGGACAACGTGAGAGAGGATTAGGGTGCGAATGCCAAGACATCACCCGTTATTCAGGTTGCTTTTATATTTATAATTTTTATATTTTCCTTGGGATATCCAATAGTCTTTTCACACAGCAACAGGGGCAAAATCTTGATTTTATACAGATCCATTTTTCCTTCTTTCGACAAATATTTGTTCTTTCCAAAGGACCAGATACTGTTGATAACCTCTGCCTTGTATTTTGCATGCCTTTAAATTTCTCCATCTGCTTCCCCAACTTCAGCAAATGTATTACTGTACAGGATTAATATATTCACTCTTTTGCTCTATGTTTATTTTTGCAATTTATGCAGTATAAAAAATTGCAATAATTCATTCAATTTTCTCTGTCAAACATAGATATTTTGGTGTTAAATATTCCAATTCACAAATGGGAACATTACAAATTATTCTTAATCACTTTCTGAACCATTTGCAAAGATGTCATGCTGCTTAACTTCAATCTTGTGTCCCTCGTTTGCATTCGGTGATCAACCTGCAAAACTGTATTTGCAGAAAACATTCCATAATTCACTTATCACATGCTTTCTCTACATCTCCTCCCCAAGAAACCCATGTTCATGTATTTCTCAATGACCTAGCAAAAAGCCAAAATCAGATTTGCGCCTTCCTTTAACTGAACTGGTAGCTTTTTTTTAAACTACCAAGTTTGCCCGAACCGGTAGTTTTTATCACTACCGGTTAGCCCAAACTGGAGCAAACCGGTAGCATTTCACCTGATATAGACTTACGTCTTCAAAACAGAAATGTCCTAAACAAATAATCATTAATCTATTTGATTTTGGATCTCTAAATCAGAGGTCTCCAACCTTGGCAACTTTCAGCCTTGCAGACTTCAACTCCCAAAATTCTGGGAGTTGAAGTCCTCCAGGCTTAAAATTGCCAAGGTTGGAGACCCCTGCTCTAAATAATCCAATCACTTTTTCCTGCTATCTCTCATCTCATTCCCATCCATTCTTTCATGTCCCACAGTAGAATAATGTTTTTCCTGGGTTGCATTCATTCAGAGTATTTTTTTTTCACTCAAAACCCATCCCTGTTCCTTCCATTATCAGTGTTCCCTAGAGTGAAATGCAAGTGTCACCAGCTATTAAATCCCTATTTTTGTATGACAATCCATGACATTAGAGATGGCTCAATTAATATTTTCTGACAGTCATTTTGGTAACTAAGAGTACAGCTTCTCTTTCCTGCCTTTGTGAGCCCTTCATGGAGACCTATTCCCTTTTTGAGTTTTACAAGCAAACAAGATACACATCCTTCTTTTTCATTCTTAATATTTTTTACAATTTAATCTTCTCACACTTGCAATTTTCCATACTTCCAGATGGACTCAGTAATTGAGTCCTGTAATTGGAAGTAGGACGAACCTTGAGGAACAAGACGTAAAAGGTGCAACAAGGCAATGTCAGATAAAAAGAAATCTGAGTCCAAAGCAGAAATTCAATTTAAGAACACATCACGGACAAGTATAACATACAGAGCACTCAACAGAAGGTATACATTCAATTGAGTCCCATGACCTATTTTAGAGACAGTTGCAGCTGATGGAACATTATTGTCTCTGCTGATTTCTTGTCTGTCTATTAGCATTAGTAGTCTAAAGAGAAAGATTTTTTATTTTATTTTATTTTAATTGAAAGCTAATTCCAACTTCCCAACCTTCTCAATGAGAGCTAAACAATGGTGTACATCTATCCTTCAACAACAGGTTTTCTTCAGGCACTTAATATTTTTGCATTGCAAAACAGTTTCCTCTGTAAATAGTGTTTAGCCCAGTTAATCAAAACTTCCCTTAAAGATAATACTTACATGTTACCTATATAAATTTTGGGCCATACTTCGTCTAGTGCATGTGACTCCAACCTACAGTTGTCTATACGACTTTCCAATTCTTTCACGGATGGTATGTTGGATCTGATGGTGTCCATTTGCAAAGGGTGACGGTTGACCTCAGAAGCAAGTAAGTTGGCTATCAAGTGATTTTGCACAGTTTGTTCATCTCCTATCACTGCAGGACCTTGCTGTGTTGTGTGCCAGTTACTTTTTGACATCTGACAGTGGGAGGCAGGTGCTCGTCTTAAAATGTCTCACTGATCTCCCTGCACATTTTATGTATTTCTTGTTTTCTTTTTCCCGCACAGGCTCTTTTTTCCTCTTTTTTTATTAAGTCTCCCATTAGTATGCATCAATTCCCTGTGATCAAATATACAAAAATACAACATTCTGCAAACATTGTGAATTTTACCAGGCAAAAAGTGATTATCTGCAACTAAGCTAAAAGAATAATTTTGGTATGTATTGCACCAAGTGACTGAATGCCTGCAAGATATGTGTCATCCTTTAAAAATGTATATATTCCATTTCTTTATTTGTTCAGTTTTTTTCTTAGCTGAAGGTCCAAATTTCTTAATTGTTTCAGGAAACCTCGATTAGGGAAGATCCAGCGATGTTCTTTTACTGTCTGTATCGCTTTAACCAATGAGAAATGATGGTAAATCATAAGGTATGCCAGCACCAAAGAGGAGGACCTGCTTATCCCAAAGGCACAGTGGACAAAGATTTTGCCTGGAAATAAAAGCAATAAATTAGATTAACAGAGTTGGAAGGGACCTTGTAGGTCATCTAGTCCAACCCCCCCCCAAGCAGACCCTACACCATTTCTGACAGATGGCAGTCCAATCTCTTCTTAAAAACCTCCAGTGATGAAGCACCCACAACTTCTGAAGGCAAGCTCTTCCATGGGTTGATCGTTGTCACTGTCAGAAAGTTCTACCTAATTTCTAGGTTGAATCTCTCCTTGCTCAGTTTCCATCCATTATTCCTTGTCTGGCCTTCAGGTGCTTTGGAAAATAGCTCGACCCTTTTCTCTCTGTGGCAGCCCCCCAAATATTGGAAGATGGTTATCGTGTCTCCCCTGGTCTTTCTCTCTCACTAGACCAGCCATGCCCAGTTCTTGTAACCGTTCATCATATGTTTTAGCCTCCAGTCCCTTAATCATCCTGGTTGCTCTTCTCTGCACTCGGTGTTGGGTTCCAGAAATTTTGGCTGATGCAAAATGCAGTGGTGCAAGCAGTTATGTGTGTTTTTGGTAGAGCAGCCATAAAGTTCTCAAATCCAATTCAAGGTGTTGGTATTCACCTTTAAAGCCTTACAATGCGCAGGATCAGTTATTTGAGGGACTCCCCACCCTTGTGGCCAAATATATAAATATATATATATTTATAAAATATATATATATATAAAATCTTGAACAAATGTCCAAGCGAATGCCGTCAGAGCTTAATAACAGCTGCCATGTTTTCCATACCTCCGGGTGTAGTCAAAGCCTTGTGTATAAACTCCGCAGAAGAGTAAAAATATAGGCTTATATCAAAACTGGGAAGATCGTGAGCTGGTACGCCATGGTATTCAATCGTAGTGCCATAAAAGTCATGTGACTCTTGGCAATATAGAGTGCCGTGGGCTGCATTTAAAATGTGACTAATCCCCATTTTCCATAAGTCAAATCTGCTATGCGCTGTTACGCTGGAGAAAAGACACAGAGATAGATACTGTCAGGAAAAAGTACAGGTGATCTTCCACTTACAACAGTACATTTAGTAACCGTTCAAAGTTACCACAGCCCCGAAAAAAGTAACTTATGACCATTTTCCACAGTTACGACCTTTGCAGCCTCCCCATGGTCACGTGATCAAAATTCAGATGCTCAGCAACTGTTTCATACTTATGACCATTGCTGTGTCCCAAGGTCATGGGACAAGATCCCCTTTTGCCACCTTATAAAAGCAAAGTCAACGGGGAATCCAGGTTCACTTAACAACTTATCAACTGCAGTGATTCACTTAACAACTGAGGCAGGAAAGGTCATAAAATGGGACCAAGCTGTCTCATTTAACAACATAAATTTTTGGGCTCAATTGTGATTGTTATTTATTTAGGTCTTGTACCACCTGTATTTAGGTCTTTCTCCCCGCCCCTCCATAACATTTAAATAAATTCACCTTTCATAAGGGAAATGTTTCACAGGGAATAAAAGTCAAATTCAACACAGAAAAAGTGTTGACAAATTCTGTTCAAAATTCAAGGTGGCAGGGTGAAGGTGCAATTGAGGCTTTGCTTGACTCAAAGCAGACTTATCGTGGATACTGGAAGAGGTTAGTGTCTTTTGGCAATTGCTAATCTAATTTATCTGTTCAAAACATGATTTCATAAAACATTAGACTCCAGTAACACCCACAGTCATGACTTTTCAGATGGGGTCATGGCTTTTCAGATGGTGACATAACTATGCATAGCTACTACAGCAGTTAACCACATGTCCACATTAAGTAATCTTTGGACACAATTTATTTGGTTGCCATAATTATGTAGGAAAGGGGCTGAAATGCTCTCCTACAGATATACTTACTGATCTCCTAAGAAAAGATTAGGCCACACTTCGTCAGTGTGGTGGCAGGAAGGGCTCCCAGTATTCAGCAGCTGCTCTAAATCTTGAACACTGGGACTGTCTTCAGTCGAGGGTCCGAGATCTTTAGGGCCCAGTGAAACGCACTGGTCAGCCATGGTCATTTAAAGTAGCAGCTTGACAATCTGACACCTGAGAATGCAACCCAGGCTCGCTCCAGAGCAGATCACTTGTTATTTTGAAAATGGAGCAATGCCAGGAGCTGGACATCAACAAAGCATGTGCTTAGGTCTGCAGTCGAATCATCCCTAAAACTGCCATTCAATGACAGCTGTGGCAGAAGCATAAAGTCTAAGAGCTGGAAGAATAATTGTAGAGTCACATCCCTTCCGGCAGGAAAAAACAAGTCCATGACCTGCATTTTCTTGCCATTCAGCCACCTCCACTGATCCATTACAATGCCCCTTTGGCTTTGATCTTCCAAGGAAAAACTGGACAGCGCTCAACCAGATCTAAAGCAACCATGGCAGGTGCCAATATTGGAAATACAACTGGGGGCTGGTTGATAATACTGTGACTGTGGGAATGTCCCACAAACTTTACATTATATTGTGACAGAACGCCCCCTCAGGAGGTTCCCTGGATCCCTGCAAGAACTATGTCATCTTGAAGGCAGTGCTGTCCAATGGCTAAATGATTTAGATATCCGGCCATTGTAGTAACTGCTCATACATAATTTAATTGTATTCATCATTCATACTTTTAAACTAATTCACTGTTCTGGTGTTTTATCTATTTTTACACACTTTATATGCTATTTTGTGAATTTTATGCATTAATGCTGTATTTTGTTACGCCATATAAAATAAATAAATAAAAGCCTTCAACTTGATGCTCTCCAGAAGAGTTGCAACAATTGTAGTCTTGGAGCATTGGGAGAGTGGAAAAAGCTACTTCATTTGATTAAGACTGCTATGGAATGGCTACAATCTGGAACCAAAGCATCCTTTGGCGGAAAGGAGACCCCATGGTGTAATAAGTATATTACTGTTATGTTTACAAACAGTAAGTTTGATTCCACAGCAGCGTTTCTCAACCTCAGCCATTTTTAAGATATGTGGGATAAATATGAATCAGGAAATGGGTCTTATTTTGAGTCCCAGGCTGAAGGAAATCAACAACTGGCAGATGACCTGAATGAGTTTTACTGCAGGTTTGAAAGGAAACTAGAGCCACCTATCTCCACAACCCCCATCTCAGACACACCAACAACAGCCAAGCCTCCTACAACTGACCCCATCCCATTGGGTTCACAACCCCTAGTGATCGCAGAAAAGGAAGTGCAGGACCTATTTCACAGACAAAAGCCAGGAAAAGCTCCAGGTCCAGACAAGATAATAGAATAGAATAGAATAGAATAAACTGTTTCACCTCCTACCCTCAAAACAACGCTATAGAGCACTGCACACCAGAACAACTAGACACAAGAACAGTTTTTCCCCGAAGGCCATCACACTGCTAAAAAAATAATTCCCTCAACACTGTCAAACTATTTACTAAATCTGCACTACTATGAATCTTCTCATCGTTCCCATCACCCAAATCCTTCCACTTATGACTATATGACTGTAACTTTGTTACTGGTAATCCTTATGATTTGTATTGATATTGATTGTTTCCTGATTGCTTATTTGTAGCCTATGACTATCATTAAGTGTTGTAAATGTTGTACCTTGATGAAGGTATCTTTTTTTTTATGTACACTGAGAGCCTATGCACCAAGACAAATTCCTTGTGTGCCCAATCACACTTGGCCAATAAAAATTCTATTCAATTCTATTCTGAAAAATCTGTTGAAATGGTTTGTGTTTTGTTGACTTTGGCAGGTGTTTCAGATTTCTTCAAAACTCAGAAAAGGTTTTAAATGCCATCATTTCTACCTTAGCTTCCCCATCTTTTCCTTCTACCTTCAAGTTCAGGCCAGAGCTCCCATAACTATGTGCGTGCCGAGTGGTTTTACATACTGGTGGTACCGCTGGTGCTTCTGGTCCTATTTTTGAAATGAGCCATGGATTCAGATTTAGAAAGAGGCAGCCAACTGGGTTTGGAGTACTATTTTGAGAGCAAATGGTTTATGGGAAATTATGAACAAGTTAGTAAAACACATGTAACAGCCGTCTGTATTCAATTCTTAAGAAAACCAATCACTGCAATTCTGTCAGCAAAAAGTTACTGCCATTCATGGATGGAAATACTTTATAACAGGGGTCTCCAACCTTGGTCCCTTTAAGATTTGTGGACTTCAACTCCCAGAGTTCCTCAGCCAGCTTTGCTGGCTGAGGGACTCTGGGAGTTGAAGTCCACAAGTCTGAAAAGAGCCAAGCTTGCAGACCCCCTGCACTAGGCGGAGGAGGACGAACGGCGGCGCCCCAACAAGGCACCCCTTTGCCGCTGCCAGCCCCGCCACCCGTCGGAGCTGCAGGCGGCCAAGAGGGAGGGCGTCTTCGGAGGCAGCCGTCACTCGACTCGGGCCGAAAGGCCCGTTTGGCTCCGCGATGAGGTGGGGGTGGGGGCAGGAGGTGGGGGGGGCGAGGGATGTCGCGGGGGGAGCCTGACCCCCCCTCGCCTTCCTCCTCTGTCCTCCCCCCACGCCCGGGACGGCCCGTTACGCCGGCTTTGCGGCCTCCTCCTCGGCGCCTCGCTCCCCGAAGGCCGCTGACAGGGACTGGAGCCGCCTTCGATGCCACCCCCCCCCACCCTCAACCGCGGCCTGCTCCGCGCGCGAAGCCTCGCGTCGCTTAGCAACCGGGGGACAAAACACCCCGCCCCTTCCGCTCCGCCGCCCCCGCCCCTTCCGCCACGTTAAGGGGCGGGGAGGTTTGCATTGCCTCGCCCGCCCCCACCCCCACCCCACCCCCCGCCCTCCCGGCCGGCTGAAGGGACCCGCCGCTGTCGCCTGCCGGTCTGTCTGCGTGGGATGGGCGGCGAGAGAGCAGGGCCCTCGGCGCGGGCTCCGTCCGTTCACGCGTAAGCGGGGTGAGCAGGGTAGAGCTTGGCGGGGAGCCTCCTTGGTCAGGGGCGCTCTACCTGAGGGGTGGCGGTCGGGGCGTCCTGCCCGGGAGGAGCGCCGCTAACCGGGCTTGGGCTGTGCGGGAGAGGCCAGGCTTGGGATATGGGGGTGCGGCCTCGTCATCTTCCCCCCCCGGTGACTTTTGAGGGACACCTTCCCCCCCCCCAAAAAAAGAGCAGAGGCGACCCCGGTTCTTTTTCTCACGGGGTGGGGGGAGTCTGGGTGTGCCGATTAGATGCCCTCTAGATGGCCCAGAGGAGACCCCCTCCTCCGTCCCTAAGCGAGACAACATCTGGAGACCTCGGGGTGCCCCACTGGCAGAAGCTGAGCAGGGCGTGGGGTGCAATATGGGTCAGGGAGTCTTTTTTCAACCTTTTACACATCCAGTAGGATCAGGTGAACCTATTCCTTGCACCTGCCCCGGTGGGCATCCTCCCATTGCCCCCCCCCCAAGCTGAGTGAAATCTCCCCCTTCTCCTTGAGAAATGGAGATGACCCCAGTTTGGTCCCATGGCGCCAAAAGAGAAATCATACTTTCACCTTGACTTGTTATCTTTTTTTTTTTCACTCTTAAGGTTCCGACACTTTTGCCCTTTTTGGAATTGCCGTAAGCTGCCCTTTGATCAATGGCAAGGCAAGGTATATAACAGATGTTCACTAATTCCTGGTGAGATCAGCTATCCGTAAAAATGTACAGCTAGGGATCCAAAGTGATCTGGAACTTGTGGAAGTATTGGACAATTCACACGTTTAAGGGCGGTGGTGGAGGGGGATGAAGCTTATGATACAGAGTGTTTCTGTACATGGGGAGATCAGTGCAAACAGGGAGAGCGGCACAAAATTAACCCAACATCCAGCTAAACTTGATGATCAGCCTATTGTTCCACACAGGTTGTCGCTTTATAAAGGCGACAAAAGGAATCGGATTGAACTTGTTGGGCCTTTTGAGTAGCAACAGGTTGCAAACTTGATAACCTTAAAAGAACATTTGTTGCTTTCCACTCATCTTTCCTGCTCTTTTAAGTGAAAAGCTGCTGCAACTTGGCGGTGTGTTTCTCCAACCCAAATCGGAATCTGAAAGTTATGTGGTTTTGTTTTGTTTTTTAATTATTATTTTGACATCTAAAATGTGCTTTGGTTGAAGGCTCTTTAAAAAAAAATAGAGGAGTTGTGGGTTTGTGCAACGTTAGGAAATTTCACCATTTTTTTTTTCAAAGTCTAAAAAGAGCCAAGTAGTTTGTTCCTTGATTGTAGCGACGGGTTTCAAAACACTAATTTTATTTAAATAATTGTTAGAAGACTGACTCAAGTACCAGGTAAGAGGAGTCAATTTGCCCTAGAGAACTTTTGGTGGGTTCAGAAAGGCAATTATTAAAGGAAGTTTTGCAACATACACATTTTCTCATCATGCCAGGACTGTGGCTTCTCTAATAATCTAGACTAGAGAAATTTGTGTTCAGTCACGGAGTTTCAATTTGGATCTAAGTGTTTTGTGGCAGAATAATTGCCTAAGAAATATTGCTTTAAATGCTACAAAAAAAAAATTGTGTGTAAGATCTCCCTTTACACTTGGGGAAAAATAAAAGCCTATATTTTTTTTAAACGTCCTCTGGGTTTTATCTACTTTTCTTGGCCTTTACATCTCTCTCTTCATAATCTGATTTGAGGTTTTGGCTAGTATCACACAAAGTGTTGGTGATTCGTATCTTCTACCATGGCTTAATGAGCTCTGTAGATCCTATATCGCTTTGATATACTGTACTTAATGTTGCTCAATAAATATTTAGCGGTGATAATCGTTTTGGAATTGGCCAGGCAGTAAACCTGTGATTACTTGAAAAATCAATACATATTTACCTGTTACCTGTTACCTGTTCAGTTCACTCTGAATTATTTGTTGTTTGTCCTCCAGGTTTGCTAAATTGCAGATTCCTTGCCAGATTGTTAACAACTGGGGGAGGAAAGGGGCAGCTCACTTAGTATGGGTTTTATAAGCTGCATGGGTGAAAGTCCCCCATATTTGTTCTTACCCTGCTGTTCGAAATCATGAGATGCTCCCCCAAGTCAGCTTTTGAGGTAGCGTTTCAGGCATATAGGCTGTGGATCTCTGCTCCCTGTTGCTAGTAAATAGCTTTGGAGGATTATCATTTATGTTTATGGCTTCATAAGACTTGTACTAGTTTGTTTGCTTTGACTGTTGTATGAATTCTGTTGATTTCCATATGGCACAGTTGGAAGACATGGTTGATGGGGAAGGTAACGTTTAAACCAGTGGTGCAAAATCTCCATTCCCACCCCACTCCAGGGGAAGGATAATGCAAAATCTCCATTCCCTCCCCACTCCTGGGGGAAGGATATTGCAAAATCTCCATTCCCACCCCACTCTGGGGTCAGCCAGAGGTGGTAATTGCCGGTTCTCCGAACTACTCAAAATTTCTGCTACCGTTTCTCCAGAACCTGTCAGAACTTGCTGGATTCCATCCCTGATTTAAATTGTCTTTGGAGATTCTCAGTCATCCAGGTCACATTGTCCCAAAGGTGCTTTTTCAAGAGGCAACTTGACTTTCTGGTTTTTCTTTTGAAGATGTCTCGCTTCTCATCCGAGAGCTTCTTCAGCTCTGAGCTGGAAAAAAACCCCAGAAAGTCCAGCTGCCTCTTGAAAAAGCACCTTTGGGACAATATTTAAACTCTTTTTCCTTGCTAGAAGGAGAGGGCAGCTGCTATGGGATATTGTCTTTATTAAAATCACATTGCATTAATGTTTTGGTTGCAGATACAAGTAATCCTCAGTTTAAGAATGTTCCACTTAAGTTGTCAGCCTAGATATGAACCGGCAAACTATTACTAAAAATGGTGGATGGTGTTAATCTTCCACAAACAGATGAAGCGTTGGAGTTGTGCAATGCTTTCAGGAACAACCATAAAAACATGCATCTTGAGTCTCCCAAAGGTACTTCTCCAAAAGACAACTGGACTTTCTTGGGGTT
Source organism: Ahaetulla prasina (assembly GCF_028640845.1). Lineage (NCBI taxonomy): Eukaryota > Metazoa > Chordata > Lepidosauria > Squamata > Colubridae > Ahaetulla > Ahaetulla prasina. The sequence goes on along the minus strand of NC_080544.1, from coordinate 1,424,334 downwards.
TTTTTTCTTTGAAAACATTTCGCTTCTTGTCAAAGAAGCTTCTTCCATTCAGTTCAGGAACTGAAGAAGTTTCTTGGATGAGAAAGGAAACATTTTCAAAGGGAGAAAGTCCACTTGCCTTTTGGAAAAAGCATCTTTGGGACAATCAAGGTGCATGTTTTTAATAGATAGCCTTTTTTCAATGGTTCTGGATGTCAGGGTTCCAAGTAACACCCCAATGAAAGAAGTCTGAGTCTTGAGTTTCCTCAAAGTTCCATTTTATTAGCAATAGCAATAGCACTTAGACTTATATACTGCTTCCCAGTGCTTCCCAGCCCTCTCTAAGCGGTTTACAGAGTCAGCACATTGCCCCCAACAATCTGGCTCTTCATTTTACTGACCTCGGAAGGATGGAAGGCTAAGTCAACCTTGAGCCTAGTGAGACTCGATTTGCCAAACTGCTGGCAGCTGGCGATCAGCAGAAATAGCCTGCAGTACTGCACTCTTAAGCACTGCGCCACTGTGACTTAGAGTTGTCATATTTGCACATCTGGAATCTGAAAGCTTCCAGGTTTTCCACACCCAAAGGAGAGTTCAAGTCCCTGCCCAACATGTCCATCACATGGTCCAATCAGAGCACTGTCCCAACTGGAGATGCCTCCCACTTCTAGCCATCCAGGTGCAGGACACGATGTCCTTGATTTTCTGAGAAAGGAAAGTTATTATGACTATATAAATAAGTGACTATATATATATATATATATATATATATATATATATATATATATATATATATATGACTATATATATATGATATATATATAAGTGACTATATATATATGACTATATAAGTGTAAGGCCACACTTGGAATATTCCATTCAGTTTTTGTCGCCACGGTGTAAAAAAGATGTTGAGACTCTAGAAAGAGTGCAGAGAAGAGCAACAAAGATGATTAGGGGACTTGAGGCTAAAACATATGAAGAACGGTTGGAGGAACTGGGTATGTCTAGTTTAATGAGAAGAAGGACTAGGGGAGACATGATAGCAGTCTTCCAATATCTCAGGGGTTGCCACAAAGAAGAGGGAGTCAAACTATTCTCCAAAGCACCTGAGGGTAGAACAAGAAGCAATGGGTGAAAACTAGTCAAGGAAAGAAGCAACTTAGAACTAAGGAGGAATTCCCTGACAGTTAGAACAATCAATAAGTGGAACAACTTGTCTGCAGAAGTTGTAAATGCTCCAACCCTGGAAATTTTTAAGAAAATATTGGATAGCCATTTGTCTGAAGTGGTGTAGGGTTTCCTGCCTCGGCAGGGGGGTTGGACTAGAAGACCTCCAAGGTCCCTTCCAACTCTGTTATTATGTTATGTTATGTTATATATCACCCATGCTCCGTACAATCCCCCCTCCCAGTTTCCTATAGTAGGAAATGTGGCAGGCCTGAAGGCCCAATGCAAAAGACACTGGAAAGCATTGGGCCGATTCAGTGGTTCATTGGTTTAAGGAAAGAAAACGCCATCCAGCATTTTTAGTAATGGACAGTCCATTTGTAAGTACAAGTTGTGACTTGTGTACAAATTCGGGGTAAAGACAGAATTAGAAACGGAATTTGTTCTTAATCCAGGGATGCCTACTATTAATTTCTGTTCCTGTCTTGGACAATGCAATCCTTAGTAGCTTAAATTTAGATTAATGTTACAAAACTAATCCTATGTGCCATGTGCATCTATTCCATACTGTACAACTGTAAGATTACATGATGTAACTTTCACTGCAAGAAATAACTCGGCTTTCCTTGTTTTAGTATGAACACTTAAGCCATACAAACATTTCTCTACATGTAATATTCGGCCAGGAAAAATCCCTTTCTGATTTCATTGCTAATTTTAATTGTGTACCAAGTACAGCTAGTTCTCGACTTAACAGCAGCTTGTTTAGTGACCGTTCAAAGTTACGACGGCACTGAAAAAAGCACTGTTTTTCACACAACCATTGCAACATCTCCATGGATATGTGATCAAAATTCAGATACTTGCCAACTGACTTATATTTATGATGGTTGCCGTGTCCCTGTGGTCATGTGATCGTTCATAACCTGACAAGCAAAGTCAATGTGGCGGCCAGATTCACTTAACAGCCGTGTCACTAACTTACCCACTGCAGCTATTCACTTAACAACTGTGGCAAGAAAAGTCATAAAATGGGGCCACATTCACTTAACAAACGTTTTGTTTAGCAGCAGAAATTTTGGACTCGGTTATGGCCATAAATCGAGGACTACCTGTATATACTGCCTTGATTTAAAGGTATCTTTTATGAAGGTTGTAGATGTGAACACAATTTTGTTACCGCAGGTTTTGTGTGAAAGATGCTTTGAACTGTCACAAAGAGTTGAATACTGTCCTATTCTCAGGTTTAGGGGTATTTATTTAGAACAGAACTTAGAATATTTAGAAAACATCGTCACTATCTATTTCCCCATTGTCAACATTTAAACGGTGAGGATTTTTTATACCTAACTGCGTGTGTGTGTGTGTTGCTGTTTTTATATACAAGTATGCACATCCGCACATCCGCACATAATCCTTGACATACAAACGATAACGAGTTTATTGCCCATTATGATCTGTGTTGTGATTGTCACAGAATGGGTTAACCACGTGACCAATTTGATTTTGTAAGCTTGATTGCTGCAGTTGTTAAGCAGGCCAGGGGTATAGTTTTTCTGGAAATCTGAAGTAAGAGCCACTTTTCTGCAAAAACTTTATAAAATGCAGTCATGTGATTATGGGATATTGCAAACATCCATAAATCAATCAATCAGAATAGAGCTGGAAGGGACCTTGGAGGTCTTCTAGTCCAATATCTGCTCCAGCAGCAGACCCTATACCATTTTAGACAGGTGGCTGTCCAGTCTTTTCTTAAAAACTTCCAGTGATGGAGCACCTACAACTTCTGGTGGCAAGCTGTTCCACTGGTTAATTGTTCTCACTATCAGGAAATTATCTACTTATTTCTGGGTTGGATTTCTCTCTGATAAGTTTCCATCCATTGCTTCTTGCCTTGCCTTCTGGTGCTATGGAAAATCAGCTGACCCCCTCTTCTTTGTAGGCAGCCCCTCAAATACTGGAATTCTGCTATCAATGTCACCTCTGGTCCTTCTTTTCTCTAGACTGGCCGTACCCAGTTCCTTCAACCGTTCTTCATATGTTTTAGTCTCCAGGCTTGTAATCATCCTAGTAGTTGCTCTTCTTTGCACTTTTTCCAAAGTCTCAACATTTTTTTTTTGTAATGTGACCAAAACTATTATTCCAGGTGTGGTAATGCAGCCATGTTGCTGAGTACCTGAAGTTCGGTCACGGGACTGCGGAGGAGGCCCAACCATCGGAACTTTGAATCCGGGTTGTTAAGACCTCTTTGTAAATATACACATGTATATATGCATATATATACCTCTTTTGAGTCTATTTGGATCTTTCACCATGGATGGGTCACTATTTTTTTTCTCTCCCTTGAAAGACACAAAAGATTGAACTACTCCACTGATGGGACAGAACTTCTAAAATAAGGGTATTGTTGTGTCTGCGCCCCCCGAGCTGGGCCCCCTGCCAGAAAGTGACTCAGAAAGTGAGGGAGAAGGGCCATCAGGACTTACCTCTGGAGCACCAGCTTCCCTGGCTCAGCTCCAGGAGCCAGAGGCAGGCCAGGTGGAGGAGATAACGAGGCTTCCGTCCCCTGACTCTTTCCCCCCCACAGGCCATGCCTCCAGACCCGGCTGATGGCAATCAGGCCTGGCTGGACCCTAGGTTTCGTAGGCAGGAGAGGCGGGAACAACAGAAGCAGGGGTGGGGCAGGCCTAGGAAGTGCTGAGTCATGGAGCCACACCCCACAGGATATAAAAGCAGCAGGGCTGCTATACCACTTCGTGGCAAGCAAATCAACTGCTTAACTAGAGCTGAAGTACTGTTTGTTCCTGGCTGACTCATTGGCATCAAGAGAGATAACAGAGACACTTGGCAGATGCTCGCTAGTTTGCTGCCAGAGCTGATATTTGCCGGCTAATTAAGTCATCGCTCGGACTGAGGCAAGAGGGACAGAACAGGTATAACGTACCACATTTTTTGGTATATAAGTGGGTGGAAATGTCTGTGCATCTTATAGAGTGAATGTTGCTGAAGCCCCGCCCACCTGCCGGCCCCCACCCTTTGGCCTCTGCCTCCCGGCAATTTGCCTCCTTGCAGCAAACAGCTTGGTCAGTTACAGCACAACCTGATTTAGCACAAGCAGCTGATTGGCGGTTGGACTGGCCTTCCGGAATACCATCTATCAGCTGTTCCAGGCTGTGGGGATCGCCACCACCCATCACCACCACCGTCTCTGCACGCCCCATTTTTGGCCTCCGCGCATCACATTTTTGCCTGTTCCAGGCAGCGTGGATAAGTGGTGCCGGTGCTGATGGGCGGTGGTGATCCCCTCAGCCTGGAACAGCTGACAGGCGGTATTCCAGGAAACATCCAACCGCCAATCAGCTGCTTGTGCTAAATCAGGCTGTGCTGAAGCTGACCAGGCTGTTTGCAGTTTGCTGCAAGGAGGCAAATTGCTGGGAGGCAGAGGCAGAGGTTTTTTGTTTTTTTTCCTCCCCAAAAGCTAGGTGCGTCTTATAGTCTGGAGTGTCTTATGGTCTGAAAAATATGGTACCTCTTAATTTTTAATGTCTTGCTTAAAGAAACTTCCTTCAGGAGGACTACCATATCATGACTGGAAGATCCAGCTTTTTGCAGCCCTGAGAAAAATTGACTTCAACACTTCGACATGACACTTTTTCCCAAAAGTCTTCAGTGATTTTTTTTTTTCAGTGGGGAGGGTGTGTGTGAGGAGAAGTTATTTTGTTGGTCTTGGGGAAAACTCTGTTCCTTGGTGATAGTTCCTTGACTTTACTGAGTGTTGATTAAAGAGAAAGACACCTCAAGTGGATTGCCGTTGGGGCATATTTCCTAATTACGAGTAGCTGCAAGGTACCTTCAGCTGCTCCGAAGGTAGGAAGGAACCAGGACGGTTGTCTATGACTTCTCCTGAGGTTTCAGTAGAAGCTTCAGCCATCAGGAGCACAGTTTGAAGAGTGAGAAACTCTTATTCAGCTTCCCATAACCTTTGTCCAATCTGAATTCAGTGTCCCTCCTGGCCCACCTTTTCTACCCATACCAACTTCTTACTTCTAATGTAATGTCAACATCAGGTATGGCTTCCATTTCTGAAACCCTATTTCCTGCTGGATCTCCTTATTGTGAGAAAGAGTGTTGTTGCAAGCCAGTTGATCTTCTCCTTGGTTTCGATTAGATCTCTCTACCCAGTGCAATTCCATAACTTCCAGCGGTATTCTTAAGCCATTCTCAAGGTTGCCAAGTCTTGGGAAACTATGTGTGTGATATTCTCTCTAAATTATCTGGACCATATTATAGATAAGATAGACAGATGGATGGATAGAGAGATTTTTTTTTATTTGCATTTATATCCCGCCCTTCTCCGAAGACTCAGGGCGGCTTACACTGGGTCAAGCAATAGTCTTCATCCATTTGTATATTATATACAAAGTCAACTTATTGCCCCCAACAATCTGGCTCCTCATTTTATCTACCTTATAAGGATGGAAGGCTGAGTCAACCTTGGGCCTAGTGGGGCTTGAACCTGCAGTAATTGCAGGCAGCTGCTGTTGATAACAGACTGTTTTACCAGTCTGAGCCACAGAGGCCACAGAGATGGAGGGAGAGAGAGGGGGGAGGGGAGAGAGAGAGGGTTGGGGTTAAAAAGCAATGCTAAGCCACTTTTGTAAAGCTGCCAAGAAAATGGCCTAGAACCCATTATTAAAATTCAAGATGGACCTGAGATTATATTTACATTTAAGATAATGACACAGTGGAGAATATAAAATGTGGTTTGTTCATTTGATTTCTTTTTTTTTTTTTACTGAATGGGAATGTGCAAACCCCATCTTTAAGAATCTGGCTTGCATCTTTCCAAATCAAAGTCAACCCAACCATATTACGGCTTAACACGAAACCCAACATAATGGTACCACTTTGCTGTATTTATATCTTTTATGAACCTCTCCAAGGCAGGTGAGGTGACTCCTATGCCATTCATTACCTTTCCTTGCTCTGTCTTTTATATGTGCTACCCCGTATAGTACACGGATGAGTGACTCAACCTGCTCTTCGCTATTATCTCGCAGATTTCTGGTTGCAGAACTTGATTTACATGCCAGTTGTTAAACAGGATTGCAAGAGTGGCACAAATTCTAGGGAGTTTTGGGGAAGGAAAAATCCTTCTGGGTTGAACTGGTAAACAGTTTATTAAAAAAATAATAATCAGGCGACTGATTGAAGAGTTTTGTTCCCGCACTCGCAATCGTCATAAGAAAAAAACAAAACAAAAAACCTCCCAGCTAGAAAAACTTCCGAAAAAAACCTACGTACAATTTGAAAAAGGAGCCAACTTGTATCGTTATGGGAGTCAACATTTGGGCTTGTATGTGTCTGTGATGAGGAAAAAAAAAATTAGAACTTTTCCAGGGAAGCCTGCTGATTATTGTGTAGGCGGTACAGTTTTAATTGCTGACAAAGATGACAGGCACCAGATGCTGACGAAGCGTGTTTTCATGTTGAGAAGGGATGATTTTATTGCAATTCAAGGCCGCCTTGGAAATGCTACGTTGGTTCTGAAATAACGTGGAAAATTCATATTGCGGAGATAGGAGAACCCGGTCATGCTTTTAAAAATGGCAAGCAGCTTGCATTTGTGAGTACAGCTAGCCCTCAACTTAACAACATTTAGTGACGGTTCAAAGTTACAACAGCACTGAAAAAAAGTGACTTAGGATCATTTTATTATTTTTTTTATTATTATTATTTATTAGATTTCTATACCGCCCTTCTCCCGAAGGACTCAGGGCGGTGTACAGCCAAAATAAAAACAAACAATACAATATACAATTAAAACAAGAATTAAAAAACTTATTACACAATTGGCCTAAGACTTTAAAAACGTTTAAAATTCTAAAAACCCATTAAAATTCATAATATAAATTTAAAAACCAACAAAATTTAAGCCAGCCCCGCGCGAATAAATAAATGTGTTTTCAGTTCGCGGCGGAAGGTCCGAAGGTCAGATATTTGGCGCAAACCAGGGGGAAGTTCGTTTCAGAGGGTAGGAGCCCCCACAGAGAAGGATCTTCCCCTGGGGGCCGCCAGCCGACATTGTTTGGCGGACGGCACCCTGAGAAGTCCCTCTCTGTGTGAGCGTACGGGTCGGTGGGAGGCATGAGGTAACAATTTCTCACACGACCTATGCGGCATCCCCGCGGTCACGCGATTTACATACAAATGCTTGACCACTGGTTCATATTTATGACGGTTTCGGCCTCCCCAGGGGGTCACGTGATCCCTTTTTGCAACCACCTGACCAGCAAAGTCAACGCGGAAGGCAGATTCACTTAATGGTGTTAACTGATTTAACATCTGCAACAATTCATTTAACAAAGGTGGCAAGAAACGTCGTAAAACGGGGCAAAATTCACTTAACAAATTTCTCACTTCGCAACCTCAGTTTTGGGCTCGATTGCGGCTGTAAGTTGAGGACTACCTGTATTTAAAATGTCTCTTGTCTTTCCCCTCTGTTTCAGTGTTATATTCTTTTAAGGACCAAAATTTCCTGAGTCATAAGAGGAAAATGTATGCCTCGAAATGGGAGGCTTACTTGTCTTCCTGTACAGGTAGTCCTCGACTTAACAGCCATTCATTTAGCGACTGTTCAACGTTACGACGACACTGAAAGAAATGACTTATGACTGGTTTTCACACATACGACCATTGCATTGCATTGTCACATGATCAAAATTCAGACGCTTGGCAACTGACTCGGATTTATGACCCTTGCCGCATGCCTGGGGGGTCAAGTGATCCCCTTTTGCCACTTTCTGACAGGCAAAGTCAAGCTGGGGAAGCCAGATTCACTTAACAACCATGTAACTAACTTAACAAATGCAATGATTCACTTAACAGTTGGCCCCCAAAAAAGTCATAAAATGGAGCAAAACTCAACTGTCTTGCTGAACAGCAGAAATTTTGGACTCAATTGTGGTCATAAGCCGAGGACTAGCTGTACAGTATTTAGAGCAGGGATCTCCAACCTTGGCAAGCTTTGCTGGCTGGGGGGTTCTGGGAGTTGAAGTCCTCCAGGGTTAAAAGTTGCCAAGGTTGGAGATCCCTGATTTAGAGAGCATGTTTGAACAATAGGATAATCCTGGCACAGTCTAGGCCAGAGGTGTCAAACTTTATTTCATTGAGGGCCGCATCAGGGTTGTGTTTGACCCTGGGGGGCTGGGGTGGGTGTGGCCAGCTTGATGTCACTCATGCCAGGGGTGTCTGTGGCGGCCGGAGCGCTCTGCCAGCAAAAACAGACTCCTGAGCTGTGATGGCCTCCTGCAACCCTCTGCCAATGAAAATGGAGCTCAGGAGGGCCGCCCATGACCCGCTTGAGGTCCATTTTTAGCTGCAACCATCTGCCAGTGAAAACGGAGCCCTCCTGAGCTCCGTTTTTGCTGGCAGAGGCACCACGGGCTGGTCCTTCGCTGGTTCCAAGGAGGCCCCACAGGCCAGATCTAAGCACCCCGTGGGCCGGCTCCAGCTTCCGGGCCTTGAGTTTGACACCCGTGATCTAGGCCAGGGGTCTCCAACCTTGGCAACTTTAAGCCTGGAGGACTTCAACTCCCAGAATTCCTCAGCCAGCAAAGCTTTCTGGGAGTTGAAGCCCTCCAGGCTTAAAGTTGCCAAGGTTGGAGACCCCTGGTCTAGGCTGTGCAATGCTTAGGATTCGGTTCGAACTGAGGAATGAAATTAGCACATATTTGTAACTCCTTAAGGCCTTTAATTCGTGGTGGCTCAGTGTCTAAGACTCTGAGCTTGTCAATCGAAAGGTCGGCAGTTCAGCGGTTCAAATCCCTAGTGCCGCGTAACGGGGTGAGCTCCCGTGACTTGTCCCAGCTTCTGCCAACCTAGCAGTTCGAAAGCACGTAAAAAATGCAAGTAGAAAAATAGGGACCACCTTTGGTGGGAAGTTAACAGCGTTCTGTGCACTTTTGGCATTGAGTCATGCCGGCCACATGACCACGGAGACGTCTTCGGACAGCGCTGGCTCTTCGGCTTTGAAATGGAGATGAGCACCGCCCCCTAGAGTTGGGAATGACTAGCGCATATGTGTGAGGGGAACTTTACCTTTTTAAACCAACCTGACATTAAGGGATCCCACTGAAAGATAAGGGTGCTTTAAAGAGTTGAGACAAGTGATTTGCTTTATAATGCGGTGACCTCCCCTTTCGATGTTTCAATTAAATTAACATGAATGAAGTCAGGTAGGCAGGGAGTCTGGACAGGGACCAAGGGTTTTTTTTGTGCTAGGCTGTGACCCAGGGTTCTCTGGAGCAAAAGGGGAGGGTGGGGGGGGGATTGAATAGCATAGATCAGCACGCTTGCTTGATCCCAGGAAACTAGGATTCCAAGGAATCTGCTCACCAGCCTATTAACAGCCTGGATAAAACCAAGAAATTGAACTCTCTAGCATGTCTTGTTGTAGGGTTATTAACGCCATTAAAGAGCCCTGTGGCTTTCCACAGAAGGGCTTTGGGGCACTTAATAATTTACCTGAAGTAGGTATACAGACAAGAGGAACATAAATTAAAGAAATATACTGTTCGTTTGATTTTTTTTAATCCTCTGGAAAAATCCACAAAACTTTCTTCTTCCTTCTCTTTCTCCTTTGATCCTTCCACCTCTCCATTCTTTGAATCTACTGTGGACTTTCTCCAAGTACGGAGGGCCACTAATGACCTTTGATGTCTTCGTCAGTGCTTGATTAGCAATATTGCCGCCCTTATTAACGTGTTGCATATTGTTCAAATATTTTTTTCCTCCTTTTCTGGCAGCAGTGGTTGTGCCGCCATTCCTTTGGAGAATTTCTAACTGAAGTTTTAATTGAATTTTCTGGGAATCAAATTGGTGAATTAACCCTTCAGCAAACTATTTATGAGGACTTCTGGAGGAGAATAATTCCTTGGTGTGTCTCTTGTTTTCTTGTTTATCGTTCTTTTGGCTGCAAATCGGTTGAGGCATACAAATCGTAGTGGTTGCTGCTTTGTTTGGTGTAATGGGAATCTGATTCAACTGGTGATGTTACATGGGCATTGCCTAGAACAGGGCTGTCCAAACTTGGGAACTTTTAAGACTCGTGGACTTCAACTCCCAGAATTCCTCAGCCAACACAGCTTGACAATTTTGTGCCGAAGTCAGTCCCAAATTACATTTGAAAATGGTTATCTCGGCTTCTTTAAGTAGAACTGATTAGGAAGTTTAGGAAGGAGGAAGAGATTCGTGATTTTATATAGGAAAGTGAGATTTTAGAAATTCTAGATGTATATAAATATGTCTTAGTTGACTACCCCAGCGGCCCTCAACCTTTTGGAGAGAGGTTTCTCCGTGGACCGGAGGGGACTTGGTTTCGTGTGCTGTCTGCATCCCCTGGATGGGTCTTCGCTTGTTTGTGTGGCCCAGCTCCTCCAAAATGTTGGAGGAGTTGCTGGCATGCTGGCATGCTGCGGCATGCTGCGGCTCAGTGTCAGTCCAGGGACCGGGAGTTGGGAACCCCTGGACTACCCTTATGCGTGTTCTTGTTATAATGTTTTTCACATTACTCTTTCCTGGCAGGAAGAGAAAATGGAAGGCAACAGCTCCCTTTGCATACAGCGTTGGTCTACCAGACATGTGGCCAAGTGGCTGAAGCAAGAAGGCTTTTGTGAGTATGTGGACATTTTGTGTGATAAACACCGGCTGGATGGCATCACGCTCTTGACTCTGACGGAATATGACTTGCGGTCCCCTCCCTTGGAGATCAAGGTTTTGGGGGACATCAAGCGGCTGATGCTGTCCATACGGAAACTGCAGAAGCATCACGTGGACATTTTGGAGGAGCTGGGCTACAGCAGTGAGACCCCCATCGGGTCCCTGTCCCCCGTGATCGGCTGCGTCCAAGGCAGGGAATGGTTTTGCAATGGCGAAGTGCAGCGGGACTGCGATGACTGTGAACCTGTGTCGGAGTTGAGCGCTGAGCAGTATCAGTACACCAATGGGAAAGGCAAGCACTCTCCGAGGACGCTGAACCCTGAATATTGGAAGACGGCCTTGAGCTGCATATATGTCTTCATTGTGTTTGGCTTCACCTCCTTCGTCATGGTCATTGTGCACGAGCGGGTACCCGATATGCAGACCTACCCACCGCTACCAGACATATTCCTGGACAGGTAAGGACGCTGCTAAGGGTTAATGGAGCCCTTTTGGAGTAGAATTGAATGGTGGCATTATTTGTCCTCTTTTTCCAGGAAGCTGGTTGTATGCACAGACTTTTCTGTAAGTGTAGACATTACGGTGAATGAGTTACTTGTGTTCTCTTAAATGCAGGGTCTTGCAATTGAGAAGCCCATCTGGGAAGCTCTAGGTCCGTGAGTCTAGATGAAAAAGTTGCTGAATCAATTTATTTATGCATGAATACATGCATGCAGGCAAAAGGAGCTATTCTTTTTGGAGTACAGCTATTTTTTTGGGGGGAGTATAGCATCAGGAATTCTGAGAACACATCTTAAACCAGTGCTTCTCAATTATTTTCTGTCATGCCCCCCTAGGAAGAAGAAAACATTTTTCGCGCCCCCCGCGCGACTGTAAATAGTATCATGTTTGTTATGTTAGTATGTTTGCCGAGGTCAAACGTGCCCCCCTTTACGGAGCCTCGCGCCCCCCCGGGGGGGCCCGCCCCACTATTTGAGAAGCACTGTCTTAAACTAAGATGATCAAACGCCTGGAGACTAAAACATATGAAGAACAGTTGCAGGATTTGGGTTTGGCTAGTCTAGAGAAAAGAAGGATTAGGGGGGACATGATAGCAGTATTTCCAGTATTTGAGGGGCTGCCACAAGAAGAGGGGGTCAACTTATTTTGCAAAACACCAGAAGGCAGGACAAGAAACAATCAGTGGAAACTAATCAAGAAGAGAAGCAAACTGGAATTAAGGAGAAATTTTCTAACAGTGAGGACAATTAACCAGTGGAACAGCTGGCCTTCAGAAATTGTGAGTGCTCCATCAGTGCAAGTTTTTAAGAAAAGACTGGACAGCCACCTGCCTGAAATGGAACAGGGTCTCCTGTTTGAGCAGGGGTTGGATTAGAAGACCTCCAGCTCTATTCTAATTGATTGATTAAAGTTGTCAAGATTGAGAAGCAACTGGCTTAGCCCCGCCACATCATAATATGTGGAATTGGCTATGTAATTTCTATAACAACTTGTATCATAGCTTGGTTGTGGGATCGTTGACGCTCCCTGAGCTGGGTTGTTGTCCTGCAGCCTTTTCATTACCCACCTAGGTAACATCATCAGTGCTAGGATGTCTTGGTTACTGTTGACATTGAATCAGAAATCTGACTGCTGGATGCTGTTTGCTGAAGTCAGTTTGGGACTGACTTCAGCACACAATTGTCAAGATATCAATTGACTGCATATTGGAGGCCAGGGGTCTCCAAATCTGACAATTTTAAGGCTTGTGGCAACTTTAAGGCTGTCTATGACCCAGGTCTCTCTGACAGTGAGATGGGCAGCATATACATTCAATTAATAAATACATTCTAGTGGTGTGAACTGGATGTGTGCGAAGTATGGATTCTGGGGAAATTCAAACTAGATTTTAATTTGCCTGGAGCGAGGCAGATAAATCTAAATCACATTTGTTCCAATTCTGAGCCTTCAGTTAAATTCCACCCCCAAACCAAACAAATGTTTGTTGCAGATATCCAATACCATGGCTGGATGGGAGGAGTGGGGCAACCAACTGGTTTTGATGTCTTCTTGACCTGCTCTCTGATCAGAAAATCCTGTGCAATCAGATCATTCTTGGACAAATGGCCTGATTGTGAGAACCAATCCAGTCTGAGGCAGACCAGTTATTTACCGAACAAACTACGGTACCTCCAACTTCAATGTTACATCATCGAAGCTCTTTGGTGAGCCTGCCCCAGTGGTAAAGAATTTCCAAGCCCAGTGGAGAATTTTAAAATTGGGTGAGAATTCACCCACCCTGAATTCACTCCGTAATTCATAAGCCATGCAAATCTATTGAATAATCCTAAACACTATACAAAATATTGTACTTACCATATTTTTCGGACTATAAGATGCACTTTTTTGTCTCCCAAAAGGGGCCGAAAATGCCTGTGCGTCTAATAGACTGAATATTGTCTAAGCCCCGCCCACCCACCAGCCATTTTATGGCCTCTGCACACTCTGTTTTCGGGCCTTCTTTTGGCCCATTTTCAAAGCTTTTTTCAGCCCGTCTTGAGGCTTTTTTAGCCTGTTTTGGGGGCTTTTTTCAGCCCGTTTTTTAGACTTTTTTCGGCCTGTTTTTTCAGAAAAAATGGGCTGGAAAAAGCCTCAAAAATGGGACAATAAAACCCTAAAAATAGGCCAAAAAGCCTCAGAAACAGCCCCCCAAAAGCCTCGAAAATGGGCCAAAAAAAGCCTTGAAAACGGGCAGAAAAAAGAAAAGGGCCTAAAAAAGGCCCCCCCAAAAGGGAGAGCAAAATTTTTTGTTGTTGTTGTTTTCCTTCTTCTAAATTTAGGTGTGTCTTATAGTCAGGTGCCTCTTATAGTCCGAAAAATACGGTATTTGTATTTAATTTGGAAACCACCCATCTCACTCACAGTGTGGTATAGCCATGCGATCATCAATCACCAGTGGCAGTAGAACTGTAATGCCCTCAATAAAATTGATGCTGCCTCTTAATATTTAATGTATCCCAGGGAAGCGGACATAAACCCCAAATTTATCAAATCTATTCCGTCACAAAACAATTCAATCAGAGTTCAGTTTATTTTTTTAAAACATGAATAGTCACGAAAATAACAATTGTAAAGTTTGGTTGATGCCTGTCTAACCTACTCATCATCGTTGCATCGTTATGATTTTTTTAAAAACGAAAATATAATTTTCTGGTTCGGTTTCATCTGAGAACCGATTGTTCTATAGCTCCGTGGACAAAGGGCCATTTCTTAGTGTGTCCTTGTTGCAAATGATCAGGGCATTTTGGCGGCAGGAGTTGGCGCTGGCCAGATCCTTTTCCCTGCCATTCTCTGCTTTCATTCAGTGTCACTGGACACTGGGTTCATTCATGCAGAAGCCCCTAACTGAGTCACTTGTCAGTCTGAGCTAAAAGCAAACAAAGAATTTGCTTTGTGCCTGAGTGTTATCTTTGACCCAGGTCGTTGAATTTAGGCATTGTTTTAATTTTTGCTTCGCATTTAAGAATAAGAGAAAGATGACTTCTTGAATGCCAGATGTTATTCTAGGTTAAATGTATGACCTTCTGCGAGACCCTAACCAGCAGACAAGGCAGGAAATTACAGCAACTGGCCGTCTGAATGCCCCAACTCTTATGCCCTTTAGTAACCGAAGGACATGTGATTGATTGTTTGTTTGAATTGCTTCCCATCAGCTAAGGCCATGGTGTCCGCCCCATGAGTGGTTTCCAGAGAATGATTGCAAAAGACATAGAAGACAAGGCTGAATATCTGTTGACCACAGAAGAATCTGTGGTCATGATAATGCTTGAATAGATGAAGTCAGATAATGATCTTGGTTTAAGCCTTAAGATCAAAAGGATTTATTCAATTCTCTAATGTGTTCATTCTTGGGAAGAGTCAACTTTTCTAGAAGACTAAATGTCCTGGGGGCTTTTTTTCCCCCCCTTCAAAGAAACCTATCTAAGAAATGAATATTTTGGAATGCTTATAGCTGCCCAGTAACAAATGTTTGGAAAATTGTTTTATATAATTTTATTAAAAGTTTTTAAAAGGAAGATAAACGCTAATACAAACCAATGTAAAGCAAAAGAAGAAGAAGAAAGGAATAAAAAAGAAAGCTAAGAGTACAAGAAAGGAAATAAAGTAAAAGAAGAAGAGAAAAGAAAGAAAAAGATATAAAAAGTGACTTCCCATCTTCTTTACAGCAGTTATAAATACAATTATAAATTTACCTCTTTCTCTAGTTATAAAATGTCTCTCTTGTTTCTATAATTTATCCTGTTTCAATACCATAAATCATAAGTTCATTTTTTTCTGTTTTATGCAAAAAAAGTCCATAAGAGGTGTCCAACAACATTCCATGATTTTTTTTCCAATTGTTTTTCCGTCAGTCCCGAAAGACCCCGATTCTCAACTATATATTAATCTTTAAAATCCTCTGAATTGTGTACATATTTGAATTTAAAATTTTCTAGCTTTTTTACACATCCACCAAACATGACAAAGAGCCCCTTCTTATTATACAAATTTGAAGCATCTTCATATATTCTAGACCTGTGATGGCGAACCTATGGCACATGTGCCAGAAGTGGCACGCAAAGCCATCTCTCTGGGCACTCGAGCCATCACCCATTGCCCTTCCAGGTTCTGGCATGCTGGCTAGCTGGTCTTCATCTGCGCGGGAATACTGGAAACTGTAAGAGTAGCCGCCCAGTGTGCATGTGCGCACGTCAAGCAGCTGCTCTTCTGGTTTCCAGCACCCACATGCATACCAGCCAGCTGGTCTTCTGCATGCGTGCACCAGAAACTGGAATATCATCTTCCCGGCATGTACATGCATACCAGCCAGCTGGTCTTTGCGCGCATGCGCATTGGCCAACGGGTCTTTGCACGCACATGCGTCCCAGAAACTGGAAGATCAGGTAGCCAGTGCACATGTGCGCACCGGAAACCAGAAGAGCAGCCGCACAGTGTGTGCATGCGCACTGGGCGGCTGCTCTTCTGGTTTCTGGCACACATACGCACGTGTGCACACACTCCCGTTTCTACACTCGGTTTGCCAACACTGTTGTAGACAATTTCTCTGGGGACATACAGTATACCAACAATCCATCATTTTATAAAAATTCTCTTTAATATTATAACATGGTGTAAATATCAATCTTTTCAAGCATATATTTCCCATTGTTCCATTTATATCATTATAGCCAAGATTATTAGCCCACTTTATCATACTTTATTTCATTTTGTTTCATTTTCATTTGTTTGGCTTCAAATTGTAATAAAGGTTTATGCAGTTTAGCAATTACATGTTGTTCATTTGTACACAATTCTATGACAAACACCTTCCTACAATGTTCAGAACCGTAAACTCTTTACTTTAAATCTTTCTAATATTATAAGAAAACCACTGGGAACTATATTCCTTTGCAACCAGTTCTTTTCTTGATTTGATTTTGCATTCCATGTGAAAAAAATCTAGTTTCTCATCATAACTATGTTTGCCTATTATTTCTCGTCCAGAAAACGCTTATTGTGCTGAGAGCAACAATGATATTTTCAGGCACAGGCTGGATCTATTCCATATTCTCAGCATGTACATGCAGCATAGCAATTTTCAAATTCCACATTAACCTTGACTTTGTCATACCACAAGTATCCATGCCACCCAAATCTCAGGACATGCCCTTCCACAAGTCTCTTGTTTCTCAGCAACACCTACTCTTTCATCCAAAGACAACAGCAAAGCTGTAAAATACAATTTCAGATCAGGTAAACCCAGCCATCCTCTTTCCTTTGCACCCTCTAACGCCTTATATTTAACATGTTTTCCTCTCAAACCCCCCCCCCCTCCCCAAATTTAGATATATCCTTTGTTGTCAAAACAAGTATTGTCTGAAACAAAAACAGCATTCTAGGCAGGGCATTCATTTTTATTTTACAAATTCTCCCCAGCAGTGACAATTGTAGTTCCTCCCATCTTAACATGTCTTTTAAACTTCATTCCATGTCTTAACATAATTATTTTGAAATAAAGTACCAGTGTATAAGATGCACCAAGATTTCAAAGAGGTAAGCAAGAAAAAAAAAGTTTTTGCCCTCCCCAGCCCCCAGGAGCAATCTGCAGGCCTCCCAAAGCCTCTATGCACCCTGTTTTTGCGAAAAACGGGCCCATTTTTCGCAAAAATGGGACCGGCGGGGCTTTGGGAGGCCAAAAATGTATTCGGTATATAAGACGCACCAACATTTCCACCCTCTTTGGGAAGGGGGAGAGTGCGTCTTATACTCCGAAAAGTATGGTACATCTTTGTTGTAGGGATACCCAGCTATTTTACTTTCTTCTGAATTTTAAAATCTATTTTCATCATTTTTATTGTTAACGTTTTTGTTTTCTCTTTGTTGCTCTTAAAACCCAATGCACCAAATTCTTTTAGTTTTCCCATTCATGTTTCAATTCCCTTTAAAGGATCTTCCAAACACCAACATCAAATCAGCTGCAAAAGTCCACACTTGAAAGTTTCTTTCGATCCTTACGCCCAGAATTCTCTAACCTTGTCTCATATCTCTAATCAATATTTCAAGAACCAAAATAAACGAAAGGAAAGAGTGTGCATCCCTCTCTTTTTCCTTTTCGTATCTCATGAGGCTTTATTAGATGCCCATTAACCGCAATGTGTGCTTTCTGTGAAATATAAATTCATCCTGCATGTTTTGACCTAGGCTTCCTGAGTAGTCCCGAGTAGTCCCAAAAACCTGTATTATTTTAACAGCTGTGAATTCTGTTCATTCACAAATGAGTCCCAAATAGTTGTAAAGAGTCCTTCGGGATAAGGTTGATAATCACCCACCTTTATTTCCCTTGACACGCTGCCAAAGACCTAATTGGCAAAGCCACACGGAGTCCAGAATCAAACAGAGCTTCAGACTTAAAACTGCACAGAATTAACAACGTTGCTTCCTGCAAAGGCTCACGTGCCTTTGCTCCTCTTTTAAGTCTTATGGGAGGGGCCAATCGTCTCCAAGCCCTACTCCCAAGTCATCCCTTTTGTTTTAACTGTTCTTGCCTTCTGGCAGCTCTGCGCATGCACAGACTGGAAACAGGCTCTCCCTGTTCCTCTGCCTTGCTGAGGCTCTGGAGGCGCCAGAGGCAGCACATACCTCCCCGATGGCCTCCAACGCAGAGCCCTCGTCCAAGCCTTCCCCAGACTCCAGGACTGGCCCATGTTCCTCCCCAGCCTCCTCACTGTCCGACTCTGCTGCCGGCTCTGCAGGCTGCTGGTGGACCACAACACCTACCCATTTTATAAAGTTCCCTCCAAGGTCCACATTTTTCAGAATGGTGCTTTATCATTCTCCCCTCAAAAAAATGTAAAATGGGGAAGTGTTCATTGCACATAGTCTGCCCATCACCACGTGTAGATTCTTCCAGAATTTACTGAGACAGGCAGACACAGCACTGCTATAGTCATCTCTAAAATAGGCTTAAAAATCTCTCTTTTTTTTTATAGCAAAAGGGAGCACAAGGAATGCAAAACTTTCATTCTACCAGCTGTTTCTCAATTCACTTTCTGTGTTAACACATCAAGGAGAGAAATCGTAGGAAGGGAGGAGGTGTTTCCATTTAAAAACGTGGCTCTTTTTTGTCATATTTAAAAATTGAACCCTTCTAAGTCAAGATCTGCCGCAGACTCCCACCATTCTCATACTTAGTTTTGTTGCCTCAAGTTTTAGGCTTCATTAGTAGCATTTTTAAAAGGTGACATTTAGCCCTTTTAAGATGGTAGTTCAGGTCTCTGCTCCATTTCTAAGAAAACCGTGTTTTTCTTTTAGCCAAGGTCATTTTTGGTATGCGAGAACTGGCCTTTTCAGCAAACACAGTAGAAAGTGTATTCTGAAGGTTCTTGAATACATTTGCAACTTCAAGAAAGTTGCAAACCCAGCTGGGAAAAAACATTTATGTAACCCATAAATTTGTCACTTGTGGAATGTTATCTTGAACCAAAGTTTTCTATTGTTCAAACTTCACACGCAATCATTTATTTTATTGTTTGGTCATTTGCTTACTGATCTATTTACATATACTGAAGGTCTGCATCCTTCGTTTCCGTGCCCTGGAAAAAGATTTGCTCTCTGCCCCTTAATAAATGCTTTGCCTGAATAACTTGATAATTCATATTTTCAGGAAGACAGTATATTCATATTTTTGCAAAGAAGCCCCTTTGCAAAGGTAAAAACCTCTTAAATTCAGGGTTCAAGTTCAGCTCCAGGCCAAACTTGGGTTGCCGGAATTTGGAGGGAACAGTTTGATAATTTTTAAGCTTTTAAAAATATATTTTACCAAAAAAACAGAAGTCAAAATTTTGGTTCAGAACTGTGATTTTAAGATTATTCGAGAGTTAAGATTTTCCTATCCTTGGAAAATTATTTCACAGGAGGCATTTGCTTTCAGTTTCTGCAATGTTAAAAGGATATAATTACTGTATATTCATATCCTACTTTCAGCTAGATTTCAAGGATATAGTATATTAGCATCATATTAATTAAGCCTTCAGCTGGATTCCAGCCTACTGTTGTTCTCTGTCATTAGTTTGATTTAATCTTTAGTTCTTAAAATTATATTTTTTTTGTATCTTTGGTCTCTCCCAGGTGATTAGGTACAGACTTAGTCAGAATTCATTTTTGGTAATGCCTGATTCTTGGTCAGTGAAAGGGGAGCTGGCAGGAAGAAGGATCTGGCTAAGGCAGGCTTAAAACTTCTTCATATTTTGTATTCATATTTCTCCTTCCTAGAAGAAACAATGACTTTTGTCTGAATTTTAAGAGCCAGGAACAAGCATCATCCCCGATTACATAAGATTCAAAATTTAAATAAGATAATTAACATTCATTGGCAGTGCAAACTGTGCATGGTCGAGTGGGGTGACTTCGGTAATCACCAGCCCAGTGAAGATAACCAGCCAGAGCAGGAGAATTTATATATGGACTTCTTACTACATGACTTCTGAGAAGACACGGCAAGACCTAAGTTCTGGGAGTTGGACAAAAATGGAGAGCTCACTTCATGGCCAAGGAAGAAATAATTTGGGTCGACTTCAATCCTTCCAGAAAATATAGAGGGGGAAAAAGGAATCGTTGCTTGAAAGAAAGAGAAAAAGCCAGTACAGGAGAGGACCATCTTCTTCCTCCTTCTACTGAACTTCTTTTGGCCCCGGGTGGTGGAATGACTGGAGACCACTTGGATGCATAGTTGTAAAAAGAGATGGGCGAATATGCGCTGTGAAATTTACAAGAACATAAGAGATAGGTTCATCCATCCCATTTTATTTATTTAGTGTTTGGCAAATACATGGACTTGTAGTGGTTCAAATGTTAATGTCCAGTCCACCCAGCCATTCAAGGATAGGGTGGTCTATGTTGACAAAAGCAGACATTGGCTCTTGATGGACATTCAGACAGAATATGATATTTTGTCAAGGAACACCACAGTTACACTGCGGGGTAGAGACAAGACCCCACTTAAGCAATGAGTTCTGGCAGACACCATGTTGGGTATGGATCCTGTTCAGAGTTGACTAATGCTGGCGAGGAAGTGGCACCTTTTGTGTAGGGTCATCTACATAAATGCCTGTATCTGGGTGTTCAGCAGCCCATTTGGCTTTCCACTGTGTGTTGACATTAAAGTTGTTAGACAGCTGTTGAGTGACTGCCAGAGAGGGCTTCCTGGATTTAAGCCTGCCAAGAGGAAGAGGAAGATCAGCGTTCATAGCAAGAGGTGGATTTCTCATAATTTTGTTGTACTCCTTCACTAAGGCATCCCGCCTTCATAGGGCTGATGGTGCAATGTGGCTAAAGACAAAAAAAGCACCCCATTTTGTTTACCTATTGCCATGAATTTAGAGAGCCAGGAGTTCTACAAAGATGTCTGGCTGCCAACTGTTGTTAACTGCCAGTTCTTCAATGTAGTCTGGCTGCCAATTGTTGCTAGTCATTTGGTTCACACTTCCGTGCACCATGAGGAGGCAAACAAGCATCACATCACATCCATCCCACATCTCCAAAAACAAAGAGGATGAAAGAAGCAATAAATAAAATAAAATCATCCCTTTCTCGGGGTTGTCATGATAGTGTATGTTCCTACCCGGAAGACTTTCTCCAGCATATTTTTCAGTCTCTTGATGATGATGATGATGATGAAGGAGCAGGAGAAGGAGAAGGAGAAGGAGAAGAAGGAGAAGAATGGGACTTAGGAACCCATCCTGAACCTCAAGTGCTGAACCTTGAAGATGAATATAATAAAATCAATTGTGGTGGCCGTAGCGCTCAGTGATTTCCTAATTTGTGTGTAGGAGGTCAACTCAATTTCCATGATATATGCTAATTGGAATAACAAGTTCAAAGCATTTCTTCTTCAATCTAATCTCAGCATTACGTGTAATAGTAGATGGAAATGACCTTAGAAGGCTAGACAAAGAGATGCTGACGAGAGCGGTCAAGTAACACAATCCAAAGCTGAATAGCAGAGACCCGCCCTAATTTCTTAGGACTTGGAGAAAAATTTACTTAACACACTTGGAAGATTATGTCAATGTAGCTTTACAATAAATATAATTAGTGCATCTGGTCATGGTTCCTTATCAGGTCTGCTCTGCAAGGCCAACATCAAATGGTGATCCCTTGGTGAGAACTCAGGTAGACATATTTATGCTTCTCTGGACAATGTCCTTCTCAAAGTGCCCTGAATGGAGATATCCAGTGAGCAGCCTCAACCTGATACTTAAGAGCCTCCTGAAGTAGTTCCATCATGAATTTTGCCAAGAGCCCACTTAGGTCTTCCAAGCAAATCCTGCATCTGGAGGTCCCTGTTGACACAAAAGAAAGGAAACTCTTCATGTCCCAGACATGTACCTAAGGCTTGGAAGGATGGAGAGAGAGAGAGAGACTCTTGTGTCTAGGAGGCTCACTTTCATGATGCTGGCAGGATTTTTTGTTGTTACTTGCGAAATCTGTCCAACCCATTGTGATCCCATTGACAACATTCCTCCAGGCCTTCCTGTCCTCTACCATCCTCTGGAGTCCATTTAAGCTCACACCTACTGCTTCGGTGACTCCATCCAGCCACCTCGTTCTCTGCCGTCCCCTTCTTCTTTTGCCCTCAACGGTTCCCAGCATTCGGCTCTTCTCCAGTGAGTCCTTCCTTCTCATTAGGTAGCCAAAGTATTTGAGTTTCATCTTCAGGATCTGGCCTTCTAAAGAGCAGTCGGGGTTGATCTCCTCAAGGGACTCGCAGGAGTCTTCCCCAGCACCATAGTTCAAAGGCCTCAATTCTTTGGAGCTCAGCCTTTCTTATGGTCCAACTTTCACAGCCATACATTGCAACTGGGAAAGCCATCGCCTTGACTAGACGCACTTTTGTTGGCAGGTGATATCTCTTTAGTATGCTATCTAGATTTGCCATAGCTTTCCTCCCCAGGAGCAAGCATCTTTTAATTTCTTGGCTGCAGGATTAGAAATTATTAAGTTCAGGGTTCTACACTCAGCTACCATGGGCCTGCTTCCACACTAGACCAATCCACCACCTATTCCTCCCACTCCAAGATCAGATGGCCAGCAGTTCCCATATGTGCCTCCTGATGCCAAACAATGAACCCAATCATTGCATTGGTGACTAATGCCAATCAAGTGGGATTTTGGAATCAGGCAACCATAACGGACAGTTTATCAGAGTAGGAAACCCGTTTCTAAAAATAGGCACAAGAGGAACATGATTACTCCCATGTGTCAATACTCACTGTCCTTCAGCTGGTGCATTACATAAGCAGACAGCTGCCTTAGCCTGTGTTCTAGAGAGACACAGGGTATTACTCTGTTTGCTGTTCCCCCGATCGATTTAATTCATAAATTCGTACTGTAGCTGTTCAAACCGATCCGATGGATCCCATTAGCTTCTCACAGGGTGGATCAAAATCGATGATTTTTTAAAAAATTTTAAATCGGAATTTTTTTTTATTTAAATCGGATTTTTTATAATCAAATTTATTTTAATAAAATGCTTTTGGAGTAAAAAATCTATCTAAAGGTAGTTTCCTATTTAAATTACATTA
Source organism: Ahaetulla prasina (assembly GCF_028640845.1). Taxonomy (NCBI): domain Eukaryota; kingdom Metazoa; phylum Chordata; class Lepidosauria; order Squamata; family Colubridae; genus Ahaetulla; species Ahaetulla prasina. The sequence continues at coordinate 1,401,364 of NC_080544.1, read as the reverse complement.
ATAATTTAGTTTATTCGGCGTGAAAATGGAGCTTCGTTATGTAGCATGAGGCTGTATATTCTGCAATATTGGGACTGTCGGTGAGTCAATAGTGAGTCAGAGGAGGAGTCACTGTGGAACAGAGATGACAGTTGCTCTTTAAAAATTATGATTTAAATCGAGTTGATTTTATAATCAAGGCTTTTTACTAGTGATTTAAATTGTGATTTAAACCGACTTTATTTTAAATCAAATCCCACCCTAGCTTCTCACTTGGAATCTGGACTATGCGTTGCCTCTGAAGACAAGATAATGGGTTCCCTACTTCATGGCCAAAATCAATTCCAGGCCCCCCAATTGGGCTCCCCAATTTCTCCCCAAACTCTTCCTGCAAAACAACAACAACAACACTCCTTGTACAATATAACTCGCCTGTTTGGAACCCTCACCACATCTCTGACATCAATACAATTGAACGTGTCCAGAAATATTTTACAAGAAGAGTTCTCCATTCCTCTGAAAACAATAAAATACCTTATCCCACCAGACTTGAAATCCTAGGCTTAGAAAACTTGGAACTCGCCTTCGACAAGACCTAAGTTTAACTCACAGAATCATCTATTGTAATGTCCTTCCTGTTAAAGACTACTTCAGCTTTAATTGCAATAATACTAGAGCAATCAATAGATTTAAACTTAATGTCAACCGCTTTAATCTAGATTGCAGAAAATATGACTTCTGTAACAGAATCATCAGTGCTTGGAATACTTTACCTGATTCTGTGGTCTCTTCTCATAATCCTAAAAGCTTTAACCAAAAACTTTCTACTATTGACCTCACCCTATTCCTAAGGGGACCATAAGGGGCGTGCATAAGCGCACAAACGTGCCTACTGTTCCTGTCCTATTGTTTTTCTTTTCTTCTTCCTATATATATATATATGCTTATACCTCCTTATATTTACTCATATATATGTTTATACACTATATAATCTTTTTGTATGATACCTACATATATTGTTGTGACAAAATAAATAAATAAATACATACATACATACATACATACATACATACATACATACATACATGACAAGAAAAGGCTCCCTTGTATTATTTCTAGTATTTGCAGCCGAACAATAGAAGGAAGCCTGCTGGTTGCATTTCCCAAGTTATTCAACTGTCACTCAGCTTGTGTCATTTCCCTTTTCAGTTAATAAATCAAAGTATTATTTTAATTGAAGGCACACTTTTGTTTGTCTGCCACATAACTGGTTCGCTCCCCTGCATTACATATTGTGGCTGCGTTAGTTTAAGCAGAGAGTAATCTTGTGTGGCTTCCTGCTGGAATTTTTTTTTTAAGACTAGTAAATGACACTCTTTGCAAACTACAAATAACACTCTTTGCAAACTCTTTGCAAGCTTTGTTTGAACACCAACCATAATATTCTACTTGGGAAATGCAGCCAGCAGCACAAGGATCTGCAATACAATCGGATACATGCATAGTTTTTGAGCAGTTTTAAGTCTTCCATTTATGCTGAAGTCAAAGACTTTGACACGGTTCACATTGTTTATTTATTTATTAAATTTATTTTCCGCCCATCTCACTGTCAGGCAACTCTGCGGGGGCTTATAACCTCATGAAACCAAAAAAAACAGAAATAATATAACTGGGGGAAAAAATTAACACTTTAAATCATGGGTCTCCAACCTTGGTCCCTTTAAGACTTGTGGACTTCCAACTCCTGGAGTCCCTCAGCCAGCAAAGCTCTAGGAGTTGATGTCCACAAGTCTTAAAGGGACCAAGGTTGTAGACCCCTGATTTAAATTAACAGAATTTAATTAAGTTAGAAATCGGAACGCAACAGGGTGGGGGTGGGATTTTCTTGTTGTTCCGATCTAGGCTTCACGAAAGTACAAAGCAAACTCCTTGTCCCAACAAAACCCCTTTTTATTAAGCTAATGTGAATTCCTTTCATTCACATCCAGCAAAGTCCCAGCAAACAACAGTCTTTACAGGGTGAATTTAAAACCACAGACCTTATCAGGCTTGGAGAGCTGCCAGACCAATATCTTCTGAATGCAAGGCTGCACAAGAAACTCCTTGGCAAGGAGTCTGAGAGTCACAAACAGATATTCACACTAATGAAATGAATTAATTGTCTCCTGCAAACTCCCTTCCCCTTTCATTCCTCTTTATTCCCTATGGGAGGGGCCATTCACCATCCACCTGTGCCTTTACTCCTGAGTTGGCCCTTGTTCCTTAATTGTTCCCTTCTCCTGGCAGTTCTGTGCATGCGCACCTCTGGAACAGGCTCCAGCTGTTCTTCAGTCCCACTTATCTGCGACTCCAAAGGATAAGTGTCGGATGGTCCTGGCCCCATCTCTGCCTCTGACGCAAAGCACTCATCAGAGCCTTCCCCTGACTCCGGGACTGGACCATGTTCCTTCCCAACCTCCTCACTGTCTGAGGCTGCCATCAGCTCCACTGGCCACTGGCAGGCCACAACACTTGTCCATTAACCACCTGCAGCATAGAACATCAGAGTTGGAAGGGACCTTGGAGGTCTTCTAGTCCAACCCCCTGCACAAGCAGGGGACCCTTTGCTATCTCAAACAAATGCCTGTCCAGTCTCTTCTTGAAAGCCTCTGTCGAGGCCCCAGACCAATCAGCAGACCCAGGCTCTGAGGCTGTTTTTGAAGGCCAGATCTCACCTCGTTGGACACAGTATTCCAGAGGGTGGAAGCCACGCTAGAAAAGGTCCTTCTCTTGTTCTCCACCCTGTGGAATTCCATGACCAAGGACCACGATCCGCAGCTGTGCCTCTTCTGCCAAAACGAGCAGGGCGGGCCAATCCCATTGGGGTGAGAGGGTTCCTCAAGCAGCCTAGACTCATGCCAAACAATAATGCTTTTTTTCTCTTCCCTTCTCACAGTGTCCCTAGAATCCCATGGGCTTTTGCCATGACTGAAGTATGTGGAGTGATCCTCTGCTACATCTGGTTGCTGGTTCTCCTCCTTCACAGGCACAGGTAGAGCTCTGAAACAGTCTGCTACTTCGATACGAAAGACTTTGTGGGGTTTCCTCCTCTCCACCATAATTCCAGAAAAACAGGGAACAGAACCTATGTAATGGCCAAAATTGTGGAAACCTTTTGGGAAAAGTGTATTTTTGAGGTTTGATGGCTAAAAACACCACTTTTGGGGGTGGAGGGGAGTTTCAAGATAATCAGATTCCACTGCTGGAATAGCCTGGGAATAGCCCAGACTTTAACCTAATTGAAAATCAATGGAGCCGATTAAAGAAACTTGTTAGTCAGAAGTAACCCAGCAATAAAACTGGAATAGAAGCAATCCTTCAATCTTGGTTTCCATGATAACAGCTGCAGAACTAAAAGACTTGGTTCACTCCATGGGAAGACATTGTAAGGCCCTCATTGCAACTAAGTATTAACTGATATGGTGATCATTTTTGTATATATCGTTTTTTCTATGGTGATGATTTTTGTATATCTCATTTTTTCCTGTGTGTTTCACTTTTCTTCTTTATATTGTAACTGCTATTCTAATAGCAAATCCTTCATAAAGGTTATTGTGTTATATTCTTGATTAAATTATCTTTCCATTGATATATAATTTTATGGTACTACTCCCCAAAAAAGTGGTGTTATTAGCTAGTTTTAGAAAATAGACTTTTCCCAAAAGGTTTCTACAATTTTGGCCATTGTTGTATTTTACTATTAACTGTCAACGCTAACAATTGTTTCCCACAAAGAAATCATCCAAAGAATGAGCATTCACAGATGCCTTAAGGCAGGGGTTCTTTAAACTTGGCTCTTTTTAAGACTTGTGGACTTCAACTCCCAGAGTTCCTCAGCCAACTGGCTGAGGAACTCTGGGAGTTGAAGTCCACAAATCTTAAAAGAGCCAAGTTTAAAGAACCCCTGCCTTAAGCATCCTCACAAAATTGACCTTGTGGGAGTCCAAACATTATGGATTGCTTGTCGTGCCACTCAAATCCAGGTAATCCTTGACTTACAACCACAACTGAGCCAACATTTCTGTGGCTAAGGGAGAGATTTGTAAAGTGAGTTTTGCCCCATTTTTATGACCTTTCCTTGCCATGTTCGTTAAGTGAATCACTGCAGTTCTTAAGATAGTAAGATGGTTCTTAAGTGAATCTGGCTTCCCCACTGACTTTGCTTATCAGACGGTCACAAAAAGGGAATCGCATGACCCAGGGATACTGCAACCATCATAAATATGAATCAGTTGCCAAGCATCTGAATTTGACGCATCATATGACCATGGGGATGCTGATGCGGTCGTAAGTTAACATTTTCAGCGCTTTTATAGCCATAGCATGTGGATTTATATATCAGTTCACAGTGCTTTACTGCCCTCTCTAAGAGGTTTACAGAGTCAGTTTGTTGACCCCAACAATCTGGGCCCTCATTTAGCGACCTCGGAAGGATGGACGGCTAAGTCAACCTTGAACCTGGTGAGAATTGAACTGCCGAACTGTTGGCAGCTGGCAATCAGCAGAAATAGCCTGCAGTACTGCATTCTAACTACTGTGCCACCACGGCTCCAACAGTCACTAAAGGAATTGTTGTAAGTCGAGGACTACCTGTAGAATTTTATTTTGGTACAAAAGAAATATGGCTTGCTTGTGGCACATGCACATGCGACAGGTTGAAGGCTTAGTAAAGTTACTATGAGTTTTTCAGCCAGAAGGAGCATCCGTATCATTGAAGATTCAAATGCAATTGATGTTGTGGACATTCCAAAATATTGTACTTGGATGGTTAAGAGGGCAAGATATCATTTAGGGTTGGGAGGGGTGTTGTATTGATAGTATGTTTAAGCCCTATAGTAGATGTCTTAAAGGTGGCTCTTACGGTGAGAGCCTTGTATTTCTTGGATGATTGGATGAACTTCACATACAGCTCATCTTAAATTTAGTAAAAAGAAAGTTAAATAGGGATCCACAGTTTTTGGTAACCAAGTCTGATTGCAATCAATTGCCTTTTGCTATGTCTGTATCCTTGCTCTGTGTTTACCTGTGAGATCAAGGATAATCTCTGCTGTTCTTCTAAATTTGGACCTGGACAATGCTAGAGATTTGTTGCTGGGAGCAATCTTGATTAGTTTGTGGAGTCACTGTTTTCTGATTTACATATAATTTGTAGGCTGGGGCTTAACAATTCAAAAATGCAAGCTAAGTGTGTGTAAAGAAAAGGGGAAATACTCAAGATAATTGAGCATATAGGCCAATAGATTGTCATGGTTTTTTTTGTCTCAAGGAACTGGTGAAGTTTCAAAAAGCATAATAGCACTAGCACTTCTTAAACCCATATTCTGCTTCACAGTGCTTTACAGCCGACTCTAAGCAGTTTACAGAGTCAGCCTCTTGCCCCCAACAATCTGGGTCCTCATTTTACCCACCTCAGAAGGATGGAAGGCTGAGCCTAGTGAGATTCGAACTGCCAAATTGCAGTAAGCAGAAGTAGCCTGCGGTACTGCACTCTAACCACTGCGCCACCACAGCTCTTAACAGGGATTTTTCTCATGTTTGTAAATCAAGTAAGAGTCCTTAAACCAAATATTTATTTTCATGGGATCCCCTTGCCACAGCCGAGGGCAGCCGCAGAGTTCTGAGGGAAGATGTGGCTGCTTTAAAGAGCTGCCAGGCAGGGGCTGCATATGTGTGCATTTACAATAGGCCTAGCAGTCAATTCAGAGAAATTGTGCACGTGTTACGACCTAGGCTTCACCAAATCACAAAACAGATTTCTTGTCCTGAAAAAAACCCTTTTTATTTGGCTAATGTGAATTCCTAGCATTCACATCCAGCAAAGTCTCGGCAAAAAGTCTTTCAAGGGTGAATTGCAACAACAGACCTTATTAGTCCTTGGATAATTGCCAGGTTGATAGCTTCCAGGCGCAATGCTGTATATGAAATACTTGGCAAGGAGTCTCTGTGTGGTACAAATGCTGATAAGCAAATCTTCACACTAATAAATGAACTAATTGTCTCCTGCAAACACCACTACCCTTTTGCTCCTATTTATTTCCTATGGGACCCCTTGTGCCTTTGCTCCCGAGTCAACGTCTGTTCCCTTCTCCTGACACCTATGTGCATGTGCACATTGGGAACATGCTCCAGCTGTTGTTCTGCCTCACTTATCTCCAACTCTGACGGTAGCTGATAACTGTCTGACAGCCCCAGCCCCATCTCTGCCTCCAACACAGAGCACTCATCAGAGCTTTCCCCAGACTCCAGGACTGGCCCATGTTCCTCCCCAACCTCCTCACTGTCCGGGTCTGCCACCAGCTCCGTTGGCTGCTGGCGGGCCACAAGAGAACTCAAATCTTGAATCCAAAGATGAGTTGTTAAATATGTTTCTAGAAGAGACTTTTCAGGTCCCTGATACCTCCACACAGCCATTGCATCCTTCACAAAGCAGACTTAGAGGGGATCCCTCCAGAACAACAAGAGATGATGAAGTTGGGGAGAAAAACAGTCATTCCATGAGCTTCGTAATTGTTGAAAGCAGCTCTTGTTCCTAGATCTATCCTTTTGCGACGACTATGCAGCCTGATGGGAACTGTGTTCTTGTTACGTTGTGTAACCATGTTTGTGACCTCACTGTCGGTGCCCGGACAACATTTGCAGTGTTCTGGAAAGGTAAGTCAATGAGTCTCCAAGATCTTGGACAAAGACTTTTGATGTCATCAGCACTTTGAATTTTTTTAGAGATAATATATCAGATTTGAGTTAGCCACAGATTCAGTCCTAGTATCTTGAGGACAGATAATGATGAACTCTTATGTTTACTGGCACAATATGGAAGCTTTTGAGTATCGGCAAAGTATTGTAAAACATGAGAATGATAATTGAAATATTGACAGGTGTATCGTACCTGTATAATGTACGTTTGGGGACTGTAAACTCTTTAAAATGGGACATACCAGTAAAGTATAAAACTTGTTTATGCAAACAGGAGGGCAATTGAAAGTATGGAAATCTAGGTTAACTGTCATTATATCTTATGCCAATACCTGAATCCCAAATTCAAGTAGTCCTCGACTTACGACTGCACTTGAGCCCAAAATTTCTGTTGCTACGTGAGATAGCTGTTAAGTGAGTTTTGCCCCATTTTATGAACTTCCTTGCCACCGTTGATAAGTGAATCACTGCAGCTGTTAAGTGAGGAACACGGATGTTAACCAAGTCTTAGCTTCCCTATAGACTTTGCTTGTCAGAAGGTCACCAAAGATGATCACGTGACACACACATCCCTCTGGGATACTGCAGCCGTCATAAATATGAGTCAGTTGCCAAGCATCTGAATTTTGATCATGGTTGTGTGAAAAACAGTCACAAGCAGGGGTGAAATGCTACTGGTTCGCACCGGTTTGGGCGAACCGGTAGTAATAAAAGCTACTGGTTTGTCCAAACCGGCAGTTAAAAAAAGCTACCAGTTCATCCGAACCATTATTTCTGACAATCCCCTGTGCCACGCAATTTATATTCACTAGGTAAAGGTAAAGGTAAAGGTTCTCCTTGCACATACGTGCTAGTTGTTGCTGACTCTAGGGGGCGGTGCTCATCTCTGTTTCAAAGCCAAAGAGCCAGCGCTGTCTGAAGACGTCTCCATGGTCATGTGACCGGCATGACTCAAAGCCAAAGGCGCATGGAACGCTGTTACCTTCCCACCAAAGGTGGTCCCTATTTTTTCTACTTGCATTTTTATGTGCTTTCGAAACTGCTAGGTTGGCAGAAGCTGGGACAAGTAACAGTAGCTCACCCCGCTACACGGCAGCACTAGGGATTCAAACCGCTGAGCTGCCGATCTTTCGATCAACAAGCTCAACCTCCTAGCCCCTGAGCCACCTGCTTTCTAGTGAATCTAAATCATGCGGCATAGCTGTTCCCTTCCTCACTGTTCTACTTACCTTGTCAAGCCTCCTTTTTCCACGCACAGCGTGCGTTTGGCGTGCAATTGCATAGGCAGCAAACCAGTGGCCAACCGCGGAGGATTTCACCACTGGTCACAAGTCACTTCTTTCAGTGTCGTCGTATCTTTGACCGGTCACTAAATGAACTGCTGTAAGTCGAGGACTACCTGTACATAAAGTATAGTTTAGCATGATAGAGCGTTCATTCAGGAACCCAAGTCTGCAAATTATTTTTAAGAGGTAAATGCTTGGTTGCATGCATCCCCTGTGGAAGAGAAGCCAATGCAAGATACCATATTTACTTTATGGGGGGGGGAGGCAATTGCAGCCTTTATCTAAAGTCTCACGTGTTCTCGATGTGTTCCTTTTCAATGTTGTGCATGCTTCTAATTCTAGTTATATGGCAATGTGTGGGCAAAACTTCAGCGAGCCTTTGCTATTTGGAGTGGATTTGGCATGACGTTAACAGGAGTACACACCTGTGGAGACTATATGTTCAGTGGCCATACTGTTGTCCTGACTATGCTGAATTTTTTTGTTACTGAATGTAAGTAGAGAATTGGGGGTGGGGGGGGGGTGGGGGAAACAAAACTGGAACAAAATTATTATCCATCTAGCTTGCCACAACTTCCGTTCTTCCTTTCTGGTGTGTGGTGCAACATTCCTTGCTCAGCAGATCTTGCAGAGACACTTGCTCAATTTCAACTCCCGACGAGAAGTCCTGTCGGATGGAGCTGTTGGGAGTTGTAGCTTGGCAGCTTCTGGAGCCCACCCGTCTTGGCCGCCTAATTGTGAAATAAACTTTTCAGTCCATGGGGCAGAGAAAAAAGAGGTTTCAGTTGGAGAAACCAGAAAAATCTAGTAGAGGCCATTAGTATTCGTGGTTGACCAATCAACACCCCCCCCCCCGCGCGTTTGGGATGAACTTAATTGCAGAAGAACTATCGATTAGATTAGCTTTATGGATTAGTCCAGGGGTCTCCAACCTTGGTCCCTTTAAGACTTGTGGACTTCAACTCCCAGAGTTCCTCAGCCAGCTTTGCTGGCTGAGGGACTCTGGGAGTTGAAGTCCACAAGTCTTAAAGGGACCAAGGTTGGAGACCCCTGGATTAGTCTATAGGCCAGTGATGGTGAACCTTTTAGACACCAAGTGCCCAAACTGTGTGCGTGCATGCCCAAACTGAAAGGTGTGTGAGCGCGCATGAATGTACACACATGCCATGTGCGCTCTGCACGGGCGTGCGCAGGTGCGAACATGCACCCGCTCATCAGAGGTGGGTTTCAGCAAGTTCTGACCAGGTCTGGAGAACCGGTAGTGGAAAATTAGTGGTCCTTGAGTGGAACCGGTACTGGTCCTTGAGTGGCTCAGACTGCTAAGACAGTCTGTTATTAACAGCAGCTGCTTGCAATTACTGCAGGTTCAAGTCCCACCAGGTCCAAGGTTGACTCAGCCTTCCATCCTTTATAAGGTAGGTAAAATGAGGACCCAGATTGTTGGGGGCAATAAGTTGACTTTGTATATAATATACAAATGGATGAAGACTATTGCTTGACATAGTGTAAGCCGCCCTGAGTCTTCGGAGAAGGGCGGGATATAAATACAAATAAAAAAAAAATAGAGTAGTTCGGAGAACCGGTAGCAAAAATTCTAACTGGCCCTGCCACCATCTATTCTCTGCCTCCTGAGTCCCAGCTGATTGGGAGGAAATGGGGATTTTGCAGTAACCTTCCCCTGGAGTGGGGTGGGAATGGAGATTTTACAGTATCCTTTCACTGCCACGCCTACCAAGCCAAGCCACGCCCACCAAGCCATGCCACACCCACAGAACCAGTAGTAAAAAAATTTGAAACCCACCACTGCCACTCATGTGCGGAGATGCACATGGGTTTGCGTGTGCACATGCTGGCCGGTGGGAGGTGGGGCATCCCAACACCGGCAGCGCAGCAAGAGGTAAGATCTTTTTCTTTCGTGAACTTCTGTTTCGTCATTTGCTCACGAAAGAAACGCCACGGAGATCTGACCTGGGGCGACGGCGCGCGTGCCAACAGAGAGGGCTCTGCGTGCCACCTCTGGCACGTGTGTCATATGTTCGTCATCATGGCTATAAAGATAAAGGTTCCCCTCGCACATATGTGCTAGTTGTTCCCGACTCTAGGGAGGCGGTGCTCATCTCCGTTTCAAAGCCGAAGAGTCAGCGCTGTCCGAAGACGTCTCCGTGGTCATGTGGCCGGCGTGACTCAACGCCAAAGGCGCACGGAACGCTCTTACCTTCTCACCAAAGGTGGTCCCTATTTTTTCTACTTGCATTTTTTACGTGTTTTCAAAACTGCTAGGTTGGCAGAACCTGGGACTAGTAACGGGAGCTCACCCCGTTACACAGCAGCACTAGGGATTCGAACCGCCGAGCTGCCGACCTTTCAATCGACAAGCTCAGCTGTCTTAGCCCCTGAGCCACTGTATCCCTTGTCATCATGGCTACAGGCCATATCAAAATACAAGGTTCAAACGTGCATTACCGATAACATCCCGTACAAACAATTTAAAATAAGAATAGGGTAAAATACAATAATTATGGGATAAAATGCAATAATTTAATACATAAATATGTAAAATAGAACAAAATAACATAAAATCTGTGTCACCCCTACAATCTACCCTAATCAGGCCAAACATGCTGATGTCAGTCGGACCATTTTAGTCAGAAACTCTGCTGTATTAAATTTTTTTTCAGTCTGGCCACCCATGAGTTGTGTTGTTTTAATATGGACCTCCCACTGGGCCAGAACTATTAAATGCTGCCAGGGTGGATAAAAATCAGTGATTTTTTTAAAAATTAAATTTAAAAAAATTTAAAAAATATTTAAATCGGATTTTTTTTATTTAAATCGGGTTTTTTTTATTTTTATCAAATTTATTTTAATAAGATGGTTTTGGAGTAAAAAAATGTATCTAAAGATAGTTTTCTATTTAAGATACATTAATAATTTAGTCAGCATGAAACGGAGCTTAGTTATGCAGCATGTGGCTGCTTATTCTGCAATATTTACATTTTTGGTAAACTCATTCAATGAATCCAAGCTCTGCAAGCTGAGAGCACATGCACTGCATTGATGCATTCACACAATTTCACAGTAGCCACGAGATAAATCACAAAACAAAGTTCAGGAATATTCCTCTATCCCATTGTTTTGCAAATCTATGTACATTACAAACTATGATTGTTTGAAGAGGAAATGCATCTCTACCACCAGGCTCTTAAGTGTGAGGAGGAAGGGCAAGCAGTAAAAATGAAAGTGAAACCTTCTAAGCAGCTTATAAATACAATATTAAAGAGCACCAGTCATTTCAGATCCATCATGGCAGTACTTGTTAGTGGGCATCCACTCACCTGCTGCCTGCCATGTGCATCACCTTGCTGTGTCATTGCCGCATCACCAGCCGTCCCATTAAAGTGACTGGGACTATGGGTGAGTCAACAGCGGGTCAGAGGAGGAGCCACTGCAGGACACAGATGACAGCTTGCTCTTTAAAAATTACGATTTAAATCGAGTTGATTTAAATCTAAGCCTTTTTACTAGTGATTTAAATGCTGCATGTTCCCGTAATGTGTGTCATTTTGTTTTAGAAATACAAATGAAAAGGATTTATTTATAATTTTGAAACATTTTCCTGACCCCAGCATTTGTGATCCACGTACTAATTCTGTGTTTAACCAGTCCCTTGCTTATAAGACATTTAATACAAGCATCATTGCAAAGGAGTTACGCCTGTGTAGAGTTAACTACTTTTGATGTTCTGGAAATTAAATTATAAACTACAGGCAAGCAAGATTTCCAGTCCTCAGACTTACAGTCTAAAGGGCAAAAAGAGAGAATGGAAGATAAATATAGTGCAGACATAGTTATTTTCAGGAGACAAGTTATTGCAAGGCCAGAGTCCATGACTGTTGAGCAGCATATTATTATTATTAGGCACTTCAAACCACTGGGGTCTGTGTTGCTCTTCCCCTTGCTGTTATTCCTGCTAAGAGAACAAGTTCCAATAATTTTTTTTTTAAAAAAAATCTTTTATGACAGCAACTGTTCTTGTCTTCCAGAGCAATTTCTGGTGCTTACCCCAAGCCTTCCTGCTTGCTTCTAGTTCACTGTCTTGTCCAGAACATGTTTAGAATGCAATTTATGAAAAATTCCCAAGTTACAGATGGTTGACTGCTGTGTTCCTTTGTAGATACCCCAAGAAGCTGGAACTTTTTGCACACGTTGTCTTGGGTGCTGAATCTGTTCGGGATCTTCTTCATTTTGGCTGCTCACGAACACTACTCCATCGATGTCTTCATTGCCTTCTACATCACTACGAGACTCTTTCTGTACTATCACACACTGGCAAACACAAGAGCCTATCAGCAAAGCCGGAGAGCCAGGATCTGGTTTCCCATGTTCTCCTTTTTTGAATGCAATGTCAACGGTACAGTCCCAAATGAATATTGCTGGCCCTTTTCAAAGCCAACCATATTGAAAAGGTTAATCGGCTAAAAAACACCTAGCTTAAGTCACATCTTATGAAGTACCTGCAACTAACCTTCTTCAAGAAACGCTAGGCAGGAAGGCTTGTTTTCACCCACAGCTTCTCCTCTGGCCTTGTTCATCCTCTCCTAGCTTACAAGGTTCAGAGGAGACACATTGCCATTTTTTAAAACAACAACAACAACAACAACAATGTTCAGGCAAAGTTGTTAAGCTGTAACCAAGTTCTGCATGGATGTGGTGAGGTGAAACGGCCAATTTAGCAAATCTTATAGCTTTCTTATTGGGAGGATCTTAAATTGATCTTGGCTGCAGGAATAACTTCAGATCCAGGTACTACCTGAGCGGCTTTGGGGCCTGTTTGCACATCATGGGTAACCATAAATAGCTGAGTATTGACTTTCTGGTTTGCACCCTTGTAGATGGCCCTTGACTTTGGGGTTGATTCTGCTCATGACTTATTAAGCCATTTTGAATGGTAGACACACGTTCGAAGGCAAGACTTAGAGTCCAGATGGAACTAATAGTAACAGTCTAAGAGCCGCTTACGTCCTGCAGTTGAACAGTATGTTTCAACATGAAAAAATGGTGAACAAGCGAGCGATGGAACGGCCTTGGTCAGATTGCTTGTGGAAAGCAATAATGCGTGCAAGTATGGCTCTGGTAGGGTGCATTTGTGCTTAACTATGTAATGCTTAAATGTGATGTGCACGCACGTATGTCGTACCTTGAACAAATATTAATACTGACAAAAAAGGTCAGAGTCGTTCAGTAATTGGCTCTCAATATTTATTTTATCAAATAAATGAGTTGGGGAACATTCACCCAGGGACATAAGTTTTCCAAAGCCTCCAGTATGAAAAATATACTGTGTATTAATAAAAGGGGCAAACTTAGCATTTCTGGTGAACGATGCTAAAACTCTGAACAGGCTTAACTGACTTTTGATAAACGAATTAATGCCGTTGTGTCCTCCAGAGGTCCCGAGTGTTTACATTTCATTAAACCGGTAAGAAATACATGAGAAATGAGGTTGATTGAGATTTTGTGCCACAACTCTTTCAAGTGCAGTATTAAACACTTATTTAAATCAGTGCATGCTTTTTACACATTGACGTTTAGGGTAGTAATCCTGTTAAATTAGGAGACAAGCTAATAAGTTGAATAAAGGCATGGGGGCATCTAATTGGAGTTTTGCTTGAAGCACATGGGTGATGCACTGAACTCTGGTTTGGGATAGATGCCCATTTCCTTCCCCTTCACTGGTAGTCTTCAAAAATATTCAACGCTGAAAAAGTTGAAATTTAATTAGCTATTTGAGAAACTTCTGAGATGCTTCTTGGTGGAGGTTAAGCGATGGAAGTTTGGTGGTTTCAGTCACTGTCACTTTTTTTGATGAATGGACCGATGGCCGAAAGTAAGAAAACAAGCAAAACACTTGGCACTTGGAGCTCCTGGCAACCCTCCTTATTTTTTCTCTCTCTCTCTGAAACCTACCTTTCACAAAAGTTATTCAGATTTGTTCTTGATCTTTTAAACCATCCACTCAGTTTAAAGCTGAGAGTCCCAATAGCCTAAAAATGGGGATATTTTTTTTTTGGTATTATCTGGTTATTTTAAATCTGGAATGCAAGGTTTGTCTTTTCCGTTGTACAAATTAATATGTCACTGTTTGAAGTTGTCTGCAGCTGGATGTCCATATAGGTTATTTGTAATCCGTTTTTAATTTAGATTTTTAAACTTGACAGTTTTGAAAGTTGTGGTCAAGTCAGTTATATAGTCTTAGTAACTTCATAGAGGGCAGTGAATTTCACTGACCCAAAATAGTCCATCTGTTCTTTTGGTTTTGAATACTTTTTCAACTAACCAAAACTGAATTTTCTGGTGGAGTTCAGATGACTCAACATAGCCTAGTTGCAATCTTTACCCAGTGCTTCCTCCTGATAGCTAAATTAGTCCAGTTTCACAAACAGAGAACTTTTTCCAGAGTTGTAAATTGGCAGGTAAGAGACAGCAAATGCATTTTTGATTTTGTGCTCTGAGAGATTAATTTCAGAGATTAATATTGGTAGGCATAAAAATGCAGGGGTTCACTTCAAATTTCAAGAAATCTTATCAAAAAAATATACTGAAATAATGTTAAGAGCACCTAAAAGATTATTAATCTATACCTTAGAAGTATTTTCACCCCAGAACATTGTAAATATTTCTAGCAATATTTAATATTGCCCCACTAATACAGTATTCATGTAAAGGTCTTCTTTGGTGTCATTTCAAGATGAAGTGAAACCAAATCCTTGAAGAGAATAGATTGCTTTCTTTTTCACAAATTCCAGAATGTTCCAGAGAATGCTTGAAACCAGATTCTTTCTATAAAACGATTTTCATGCACATTGGTCTTTAATTTGCATAAATCCATTGCATAAAGGAATTAGGCAGGGAGGTCATCTCCCAATATATTGAAATATAGCATGAGGTGTTGTTTTTTAAATTTAGAAATACGAAGCAGTTGTTTCTATCAGCTGAAGTGGCAGGTGTCTACGGTTGCAGCCCATGGGGTGAACAATAAAATGGGATAGTTTGTTGCATTTTGAAGGCAACGATATTTCACCTCTGGTTTGGCCTGTCAGGAAAAATTAAAATGATTTTTTTCTTCGCCCTGTTCGCAGCGACGTGACTTTCAGTGTTTACCTCATCTTTCCTCAATAGCAAACATACAAAATGAGTCTTCTTCGAAGCACGCGTTTTGTCGGCTGCTTAAAACAAATCTCAGTAAAATGCAACTGGGAATGCCAGATAGAAGCAGCCAGTCCCTCAGTTTACAGATGCCCTTGTTGAGGGAGCAGGGCTTTGTCCGTCAAAAGTATTCTCAAGTTTACAGGCCCAGGTCTGCAGTATTATATGGCTGGTGTGCCTGGAAACGAGGCAACAGAAGCGTTGATTTGGGAGCACAACGTACAGGAGCAAAACTGAATGACCCTCTGTAGAAGGAGTTTTGATGACCCTTCTCTAGCTGGGCAGGGCCATTTCAATCTTCATCAGCACCTTCCTTGATGGGACACTTTCCCATTGAGAGAAAACCGTACAGAGCAGGGGTCTCCCAACTTTAAGACTTGTGGACTTCAACTCCCAGAATTCGACTCTGGGAGTTGAAGCCCACAAGTCTTAAAACTGCCAAGGTTGGAGACCCCTGGTACAGAGAATCCGGCCTCTTCAAGTCTTAACTAATTTGTTGCTCCTAACCTGACCAACGGGCAACTTTGAGATAATTTCTCATTTTCCTTATAATTGTATATGCACTTTGGATTCTTACTAAAAAAAAATCAGCCGTTCTAGGAATTCGTAGCATATTATAGTCTGGAAACATCTCGTCTTAAAATTAATCCCACCTTGGTTCATTTTTGAGGTTGTGTTTCAAACTTATTTCCTCAAGTTGTTCCAAATTTTAACACATTTGGATTTCTCCTGTTTGAAACATCAGATTTGATTGTTAACTTAAGAGGAACAATATTTGTGACGTTGCCATTGGTTTCTTTTAATTTTTCAAGCAGGAGTCTATTTGCCTTTTTGTTCATACTCGAGAGTAGAAAAGTAGTAAGGTAAGACTGACAATTTCAAAATCTGGCACATGTTATTTTGTAAATTGGGAGTACCTCATGCATTTTAAATCAGGGGTCTCCAACCTTGGCAACTTTAAGCCTGGAGGACTTCAACTCCCAGAATCCCCCAGCCAGCAAAGCTGGCTGGGGGATTCTGGGAGTTGAAGTCCTCCAGGCTTAAAGTTGCCAAGGTTGGAGACCCCTGATTTAAATGATGTCAGTGGGCAGTATCTTTCTATTAGTCTAAGGCCCTGGTTGAGTAGTTAAAGTTTTCCTGCTGTTCTCTCCATCAGTTAAGAACTGTCATAGGTTCTGCTATTGTCCCAGCACTTGACAGATATTTAATTACATTAATATTTGCATATTCCCACTATGCAGTCACCAGTTTCTGTGAATTTTGGAGTATCTGTGTAGCCATTCTGGGATTCCCTTTCTTTCCGCTTCTTACGAGTAACCGAAGTAATGGTGGACGTCTGTCCTCATTGCCCGCCAAAGCAAATTGAGCAGGGGTGTCTTGCCATGAGTTATGAGGAAGAAAATGAGAGCGTTAAGAACCTGAAATGTATTTCTCAGGAGGAAATTTGCAAGTTATCTTGGCCCTACTCTCTGATTTATATTTGCTCTGATTTGCTAAGTTTGGACTAGGTTCCAAGTCCAACACAGGGTTATCACTTGACTATCTGACTAAAACCAAGCTTTCTCAGATCCAAACATGTCACTTCCATCATGGTGGAGGGCTCTCTTTCAGCCTCAAGTGGCCTCACTTGGCTTCAGGTTATCTGACCATAAAACAAGGAACTGTATACTTCTGCAGCTCGTTTCCTTAGTTAGATGCTAACTTAGTTAGTTACTGTTTTGCTGAACAAAACCAGAGCTAGGAAATAGTAACCGGGCTAAAGTTGTTGACTTAGATATATGGCACAGACATTTTGATTTCGATTCCCCCCCTCTCCCTAAAACACGGTAATGTTTGAAGACTTGAATATTCCTTTTATGTAATGGTTTGAAGCACAGATGTTGTGTTAAGTAAAAATGGGATTAGTTCCAACGTGAACATGGATTTAATTTATATTGTTTTGTATGTCTTGTGTTAAACTATTGAAGCATTCAATAAAATCTGAAGGTTAACTATGCACTTTCATCTCGGTCACTGTCTAATAAAAGCAAATAAAGTCTCTCTTTGTTCATCTTTGTTCTATTAGTCGACTTCACGGGCTCTAGCATAGCCCTTTCCAAGCCCACCACAACACAACAGGTTAAACGCTGTGAATATGTTGCTGCCTCCCTCCACGTCAGCTGATCAAAAATCCAAAGCAAAATTCAGTCTTTGCTGGAGTTGAGAGATTCTGCTATATCGGAAGGATAAATTCATCCCAACGCTTTCTCCTAAAGAACCAGGGGTAGCACCTAGTCTCAGAAAAGCTACATGTCAGGGTTCCAACGGATGCCCTAATTGAATCATGAGCCTTGAGACAAGCTTCAAAAGAAATCCAGTTATTTATTAGGAGCTTCATGTTGGCACATTCCAAGTGAAGTCAACTCTGACCCAATGTAGTTTACGCCACAATCATGACCCTGTTTACTCCCTCCCTCCAGGGTGTGTCATCAATCATGTTTGCCAACGGAGCCATTTTGTGGGTTGTAGAGATCATTCCCCTCCAGCCGCTGTGGGTAACCCTGGGAGACAGCCTTGAGAGAGATATGTCTGGAATGTGCTTCTGTTTTTAGCTGCCATGCTGCTTCGTCTGTTTCCCATCCCCCTTGCCTATGGCAACTCGAGAGCAGGCCAGAGATGCTTTGCAAGTTGACACAACATCTACAGTGACACCTGGCACAGGAATACCATTAGCCACCAGACTGCAGTAACTTCAAATGTGACAGCGTTGAGATGTTGTGGGAGGATTAGCGAGACTAAATGTCAGGCCCAGAGACGAGACAGCTAGAGCTAACCAAATCCAATCCTTTAATTGCTTATAGCTAATGGACAGAATCTTGCCAAACGAAAGCTGGGACTAGATGTATCCCGAGAGAATCTAGGGCAGGGGTGTCAAGCTCGATTTCGTTGAGGGCCACATCAGGGTTGTGTTTGACCTCCGGGGACCAGGGTGGGTGTGGCAGGGTGGGCATGGCCACCTCAACATCACTTGTGTCGGGGGCACCTGTGGTGGCCTGAGCGCTCTGCCAGCTACGACGGCCTCCTGCCCCCCTCCTGAGCTCTGTTTTCGCTGGCAGAGGCAGCGCGGTCTGGTCCTTCACTGTTTCCCTGTGAGCCAGATCTAAGCATCACGCAGACCGCATCCAGCCTGCGCGCCTTGAGTTTGACACCCCTTTCCTAGGGGGGTGGTTACCCAAAACCTGTTTCTACCTCTCCCATCCAGCTCGGGACTGAGCGGTGTCTTAATCCGGGCATCCTCTTGGGAGAGCTGTGGGTTGCCAAGTGTTCCCCCTTTCCTCTTACACAGCCCATCACATTAAGTTCACATTTCATGCTTTGCAACATACAAAAGTGGATTCCCAGGACTTTGCTTTGGATCCTGTCATCAAGGAACTCCAACTGATGGGATCCAGGAGGAGGCACTTCTCTGCTGTTGCTCCTGCCCGGTGGAATATCCTCCCCCCCCCTGTGGTTTCCCCCCACCCTCCTATCTTTCCTCAAGGGCCTGGAGGCCTGGCTCTGCCCTTTGACTTGGGGAAAGTACCTTGCTGGAGGTAGTTGCTGGGCTAATTACCTGACACACACCCCACCCCCGCCTTCCCTCTGTTTCCTGCTCCACCCTCCACTCGTCTTTTTAATTCCACTTCCATTGTTTATTGTTTTATTCCTTTGCTATTGCTATGTTTACATTTTTTTAAAATAATTTTCCCCTCACCCTGTTTTATTGTTGTAAGCCGTCCATAGTAGCCCCACAGAAGTGGGTGGCAGATAAATTTAACAAATAAGTAATAAACAAATTGAAGGAGAATCATTAAGGTAGTCTTCAACGTACGTCTGCAATTGAGCCCAAAATGTCTGTTGCTAAGCAAGACGTTAAGTGACTTTTGTCCTCTTTTACGCCCTGTCTTGCCATAGTTCTTAAGCCAATCACTGCCGTTGTTAAGTTAGTAATACCGTTGTTAAGTGAATCTGGATTCCTCGTTGACTTTGCCTGTTAGGAGGTCGCAAAAGGGAATCACTTGTCCCCGGGACAACGCAACTGTCATAAAAATGAGCCAATAGCCAAGTGTCTGAATTTTAATTACATCACTGTGGGGATGCTGCAACAGTCAGAATAGAATAGAATAGAATAGAATAGAATAGAATAGAATAGAATAGAATAGAATAGAATAGAATAGAGTAGAGTAGAGTAGAGTAGAGTAGAATAGAATAGAATAGAATAGAATAGAATAGAATAGAATAGAATAGAATTTTTTATTGGCCAAGTGTGATTGGACACACAAGGAATTTGTCTTTGGTGCATAAGCTCTCAGTGTACATAAAAAGACAAGATACACTTGTCAAGAATCACAAGGCACAACACCCAATGACAGTCATACGGTACAATAAGCAAAAAATGCGTTTGGGAAAAAACTGTCCTTGGTCTAGTTGTTCTAGTGTGGAGTGTTCTATAGCGTTGTTTTGAGGGTAGGAGTTGAAACAGTTTATGTCCAGGATGCGAGGGATCTGCAAATATTTTCACGGCTCTCTTCTTGATTCGTGCAGTATACAGGTCCTCAATGGAAGGCAAGTTGGTAGCAATTATTTTTTCTGCAGTTCTAATTATCCTCTGAAGTCTGGGTTTTTCTTGTTGGGTTGCAGAACCGAATCAGACAGTTATAGAGGTGCAAATGACAGACTCAATAATTCCTCTGTAGAACTGAATCAGCAGCTCCTTGGGCAGTTCGAGCTTTCTGAGTTGGCGCAGATAGAACATTCTTTGTTGTGCTTTTTTGATGACGTTTTTGATGTTAGCTGTCCATTTGAGATCTTGCGATATGATAGAACCTAGAAATTTGAAGGTCTCTACTGTTGATACTGTGTTGTCCAGTATTGTGAGAGGTGGAAGTATGGGAGGGTTTCTCCTAATGTGAAAAAAATGTGAAAAAACAGTCATAAGTCATTTTTTCCAGTGCTGCTGTATCTTTATTTTATTTATTTATTTTGTCACAACAGTATATATAAGCATAAGCATGAAAGTAACTATATAATATATAAGCATAAATATAAGCATAAGCATGTAATAACTATATTAATTTGATATAATGAAAGGAAACAATAGGGCAGGAATGGTAGGCATGTTTGTGCTCTTATGCACGCCCCTTACAGTCCTCTTAGGAATGGGGTGAGGTCAACAGTAGACAGTTTTTGGTTAAAGCTTTGGGGATTTTGAGAAGAGACCACAGAGTCAGGTAGTGTGTTCCAAGCATTAACAACTCTGTTGCAGAACGGTCACTAAATGAACCATTGTAAGTTGAGGACTACCTGTCCATCTAGTGGTGTCATTTTTTTAACAGCCCAAAAGTAGTTTATAATTGCTTGCTTTCTCTCCTGTACCATCTTTTAATTTTTCACCAACTGCTTATTCAGCTCTGACTCAGCTTTGTCTTTTTGAGATCAGATGTCTGCTGCCCTCTGCTGATGAACTTGCTTAATTAAGCTTTCCGTCATTCTAAAAAACAGTATTTGTCTTTTAAGCATGCATTTGGATATCAACAGATTCCTTAGTCCCACAATTGCCTCTGAATGCTAGTTTGAACTTGTTCAGTAACTGCTATGCTGTATCTGATTTGGTTGCCAGAAATCATAAGAGATCACCCTATTAAATGAGGATGAATACAGTATTAAATTACTTCCTAAATGCTTAAGCCTCCAATAAGTAACATCACATCAATACTATGCTTATTTAAATGTAACTACGATACTAACTGGATTTAGATTCTCCAACAATGATCCCGCCTGTGATCTACTTGCAGCTAAGAAATCCACGTAAAGTATAAAATGAACAAGAGTAGTAACTGTGAGAGGGATCTTGGAGTCCTAGTGGACAGCCATTTAGATATGAGCCAGCAGTGTGCAGCAGCTGCCAAAAAAGCCAACACAGTTCTGGGCTGCATAAATAGAGGGATAGAATCAAGATCACGTGAAGTGTTAGTGCCACTTTATAATGCCTTGGTAAGGCCACACTTGGAATATTGCGTTCAGTTTTGGTTGCCACGATGTAAAAAAGATGTTGAGACTCTAGAAAGAGTGCAGAGCAGAGCAACAAAGATGATTAGAGGACTTGAGGCTAAAACATATGAAGAACGGTTGCAAGAACTCGGTATGCCTAGCTTAATGAAAAGAAGGACTAGGGGAGACATGATAGCAGTGTTCCAATATCTCAGGGGTTGCCACAAAGAAGAGGGAGTCAAACTATTCTCCAAAGCACCTGTGGGTAGAACAAGAAGCAATGGGTGGAAACTAATCAAGGAGAGATGCAACTTAGAACTAAGGAGAAATTTCCTGACAGTTAGAACAATTAATCAGTGGAACAACTTGCCTGCAGAAGTTGTAAATGCTCCAACACTGGAAATTTTTAAGAAAATGTTGGATAGCCATTTGTCTGAAATGGTGTAGGGTTTCCTGCCTGGGCAGGGGGTTGGGCTAGAAGACCTCCAAGGTCCCTTCCAACTCTGTTATTATTATTATAAGATCGAAAGGTTTGGTATTTCAGATATTAATTAAAACCAGTTGAGCATCACAATCTGTTCTGACTGCCTTAGTAATCTCACCATTCTCCAAATTCAGCTTTCTTGGATGAGCAGTTACGCTACACTGACTTTCTCTTTGGAGCAATATTAAAAGGTATATGGAGGGGACTAGCCCACAGGGGTTATTCTCACTTTTCTCTTAGATTTTGGGTGAACTTCAAGGACTGTTGGCCATACATTTGTCAATATATAAATAGGGGTATTTCTCTTTGGATTCATTGTCTCAGTAAGACAACGTATGGACGCACTGGAGTGGCTTAGAAGGAACCAGATTCAGCTGAATTGTGCAGGCTTTTTTTAAAAAAAATTTTTTTTCATTTTCCCCCAGTAGAAATTCAAAGACATCGTGGCTTGCCTCAGTTGTTTCGGTTTCCACCCCGCCCTTTGTTTCTCTGCATGACTTCACTGCCTTTTCTATCCTAAGGCATTTAAGAAGAAACTTCCTTTTACCGACTCTAAGCTATTATTAGGCTACCAAGCCATGGTTTGTTAAGGCCAGAATTATTGGGTTCACTCAGAAGTGCTAATATCCTTATTCCATCTCCTCTTCCTCCTCCTCCATCTCCTTCTCTCTGGCTCAGGGGCTAGGATGTTGAGCTTGTCGATCGAAAGGTCAGCAGCTCAGCGGTTCAAATCCCTAGTGCTGCCGTGTAATGGGGTGAGCTCCTGTTACTTGTCCCAGCTTCTGCCAACCTAGCAGTTCGAAAGCACATAAAAAATGCAAGTAGAAAAAATAGGGACCACCTTTGGTGGGAAGGTAACAGTGTTCCGTGTGCCTTTGGCGTTGAGTCATGCCAGCCACATGACCACGGAGACGTCTTCGGACAGCGCTGGCTTTTCGGCTTTGAAACGGAGATGAGCACCGCCCCCTAGAGTCGGCAACGACTAGCACATATGTGCAAGGGGAACCTTTACCTTTACCTGTAGTACATCACTGTCTTCGTAAGGTTTTGTGTTGTTGTTGTTTTTTGAGGTGGGGCACACCCAACAGATGTATTATTCTCAGAATCTTCACATGAATTAACTCACAGGGAATCGGATAATTAGATCTCTGGATCCAGCATGGATCTCTTGTGTGTTGAGACTTCAAGGACAGGAGAGACAATCACCACGTAAATCACTATGTCCTCCTTTTACTTTGGCAAGGAGTTTTCGTTTTTTCCGAAAGCAATTCCACGGATCTGACTCATCTTCCTTCAGCCAGAAATCACATGCGTAGTGAAGGCGAGTGGAAATTCCTGCCTGCTGGAGGAAACAAACAAAACTTTAATCCCAGCTCTGAATTGCATTTGCCTGCTTGGAAGCAAATTGCAGAGTTTTCTCCTGAAGGAACAGATAAATACTTCACGGAATTATCTTTTTGCCATTAATTCAGCAAATACCTATTATCAGCCACAACACTGTGCACCATTCCATCGATTTATTAATATCTGTATAACTAGTTGTTGATTTGCATTTTTAAAAAAACATTTTTTTAAAAAAAAAGAAACTTGTCTTCCTGTTAACGGCACATGTGCCCTTTAATAACATACTGTATTAGCAACAAAGGATGAGGCAAGAGGATTTTGCTAGCCTGAATTAGACCTATAGTAATAATAATAATAATAAAAAGAAAAGATAAAACTTGCAAAAAAAGCAGTTACTTTGTTGTGCTATACAAGTGCCAGGTCCAAAAACAAGAATGACATGTGGCAAGTCTTCCAAGCAGAATAACAATAACAGAATTGGAAGGGACCTGAGAGGTCTTCTAGTCCAACCCTCTGCTCAGGCAGGAGATCCTATACCAGTGATGGCGAACCTTTTCGGCACTGAGTATCCAAACCGCAACATGCATGCGTGCATCTGTGTGTGTGTGTGTGTGTGTTTGTGTGTGTGTGTGCTGGAAACCCAAAGACTGGCTGGCTGCGTGCCAGAAACCTGAAGCCCAGCTGGCCAGCAAGCACATGCCCGTGCTGGCCAGATGGGCTTCGGGTTTCTGGCACGCGCATGCACACCGACCAGCTGGACTTCGTACATGCCAGAGCACCAGAAACCCAAAGACCAGATGGCTAGCATGCACATGCCTAGTTTTTGGCTGTTTTGAGGGCTGTTTTCCAGGCCATTTTCTGGTTGTTTTTGGGCCAGAAACGGCCAGAAAATGGCCAGAAAAACGGCTTGTTTTTTGGCCGTTTTTCAGGCTGTTTTCTGGTGCTCCGGCGCCTGCGAAGACCAGCTTGCTGGTGCGCATGTGCGCACCGGAAACCAGAAGAGCAGCTGGCAATGACGCATGTGCCCACATAGAGGCCTGTGTGCCACCTCTGGCCCATGTGCCATAGGTTCACCATCATGGCCCTATACCACTTCAGACAAATGGTTATCCAATCTCTTCTGAAAAACTTCCAGTGTTGGAGCACCCACAACTTCTAAAGGCAAACCGTTCCACTGGCTAATTATTTTCACTGTCAGGGAATTTCTCCTTATTTCTGGCTCGTATTTAAATGATTGTCCACTAGGGCTCCAAGATCCCTCTCATAATTACTACTGTTGAACTGAGTGCTTAGTTGTTTCACACCTATAGAGAAAATCTTGCCAGACAGAGGACTCTATTAATAATAATAATAATAATAATAATAATAATAATAATAATAATAATAATAATAATAATAATAATAATAATAATAATAATAATAATGTTTTAATTTGTATACCGCCCTTCTCCCGAAGGACTCAGGGCGGTGAACAGGCAAATAAAATACAAACAAACATCCTCAATAATTAAAACAACCCTTAAAAAACTGATTCAAATATGCCAGAAAATTTAAAATGACATTACACCCCATAAAATTACAAAATTTAAAACCCATCAACAATTCAATTAAAATTTAAAATTAAAATCAGGCCAGTCCAGCCATATGAAATAAATAGGTTTTAAGTTCGCGGCGAAAGGTCCTAAAGTCAGGTAGTTGTCGAAGCCCGAGGGGAAGTTCGTTCCACAAGGTAGAAGCCCCCACAGAGAAGGCCCTCCCCCTGGGGGCCGCCAGTCGACACTGTTTGGCTGACGGCACCCTGAGGAGTCCCTCTCCGTGGGAACGCACCGGAGACTGGGAGATAGAGGCCGGCAGTAGACGGTCCCGTAGGTAGCCCGGTCCTAAGCCTATTGTCTGCATCTACTATGTACTTTGTGAACTGTTAGGGAGGGAATGACTTCACCTTCTTTCTCTCGCACATAATACCCGGATAGAATAGAATAGAATTTTTTATTGGCCAAGTGTGATTGAACACACAAGAAATTTGTCTTGGTGCATATGCTCTCAGTGTACATAAAAGATACGTTCATCAAGAATTCTAAGGTACAACACTTAATGGTAGTCATAGGGTACAAATAAGCAATCGGGAAACAATATCAATATAAATTGTAAGGATACAAGCAACAAAGTTACAGTCATACAGTTGTAAGTGGAAGGAGATGGGTGATGGGAACGATGAGACAATTAATAGTAGTCCAGATTTAGTAACTAGTTTGACAGTGTTGAAGGAATTATTTGTTTAGCAGAGAGATGGCGTTTGGGAAAAAACTGTCCTTGTGTCTAGTTGTTCTGGTATGCAATGCTCTGTAGCATCGTGTTGAGGGTAGGAGTTGAAACAGTTTATGTCCAGGATGTGAGAGGTCTGTAAATATTTTCGCAGCCCTCTTTTTGACTCGTGCAGTATACAGGTCTTCAATGGAAGGCAGGTTGGTAGCAATTGTTTTTTCTGCAGTTGAGTTGCCTTTTGTGCTCCTCTGCGAATGGGCTTCCAGAGCCACTGACTGAAAGTAACTCTTCAAGATGGCAGATGTGACTTTTGCTTAACTCTGGCTGGAGACTGTATGAAGAAAATCCCAGATTCAAAGCATGCACCTTCCCAGGTATATATCCTTATTCCTACCTGCATGAGAGTTCGGTCAACTCACAGTTTCTCATGCTCAGTATATTGCGTTTTTATCCTCTCCCTGCCTTCTACTCTCACTGTAACCCAAGGGAGTAGCCTTGACAAGTTCTCCAGAGCCTCACCTATAAATGATGTCATGCTTGAAAGAGAACCATAGCTTGTAAAGCCTTATTTAAACCTTTATGCATTATAGGGTGTGTGGTTTTCTTGTGTGTGTGGGAGGTTACAACTATAACTGACATTTGCAAGATGTTAGAGCAACGGATCGAGTATAGAGCTTGGCCTAGCCATTTGCTTTGTAAAGCCCAGGTTAGAACGATCTTTTTCTACATCATCGACAGATTATCATTTGCTCCAAATTATTCTAAATGTCAAGACTGGTCCTTCATCCAAATTGACAAGCTCCTGGTATTTGCTTTCAAGTAGGCCTCCTAGCAATGGTAGCCTGATGTGTTACATACTTACTTTCCAGTGATCCTTACTACCTGTAGCATTCATTTGGGATACTCTCAGCTATGTAAATTGAGAATTTCAGCCTGCGAATTATAAAGCCCATTTGAGGGTGACTGATAATCCTAAAGCAAAAGTTATAAATGTATAAAACCAAACCTTGTCTCTTGATTAAATACAAGTGACCAAATTTGCTTACTTTGAAGTAAGTCCTCTGGCATTCAACTGGTTTTACTTCCAAAAAGTGAATTTATTTATTTGATTTAGGTACTGTCCAAATCCCAAGTGATTCCGGATTGAGCAAATGTAACTCTAGTTATATTGCCTTAGAGCAGGGGTCTCCAACCTCAGCAACTTTAAGACTTGTGAACTCCAACACCCAGAATTCCTCACCCAGCAAAACTGGCTGAGGAATTCTGGGAGGTTTTTTTTTTATTTGCATTTATATCCCGCCCTTCTCCGAAGACTCAGGGCAGCTTACACTATGTTAGCAATAGTCTTCATCCTATTTGTATATTTATATACAAAGTCAACTTATTGCCCCCAACAATCTGGGTCCTCATTTTACCTACCTTATAAAGGATGGAAGGCCTAGTGGGACTAGAACCTACAGTAATTGCAAACAGCTGTGTTAATAACAGACTGTCTTACCAATCTGAGCCACAGAGGCCCACAGAGTTGGAGTCCACAAGTCTTAAAGTTGCCAAGGTTGGAGACCCCTGCCTTAGAGTTAAGATTACAGCTTCTTTATATAATTTCAGGGAGTTTAGGGACTATCTATGTTCCTGCCACTGATTTGTAAATTGCAGGAAAGGGTGGGGGCTCTTTAACCTTTAGTCCATTAATAGCAGCCTCTTAAATCCCTCTTTAAGACAAAGCATTTAAAGAATGTCTCCTTCGTTAGATAGAAGCAGCAAAAACAGCCTTTGACCTGCATACTATTGTTTATTGTTTTAGTAAAAGGAGTGACTTCTATCTTGTCAGCTGAGGTTTTAAAAAGTGCAAACTCCCCTGATGCTTATGGAGCCGAACATGGAAACAGAGGTAGAAAAGAAGAAAAAGAAGAAAAAGAAAGGAAGCAAACGCTCACACAAAAGCAAATACATATGTGAGTATCACCTTGGTTTCTTTTTAATAACAGAATATTTCCTTCTTATTTTTACTGTATGGGGTTGGTTTGAGAGGGAGTTGCTAAAACGTTGGTCTTGATGTTGGTTAGAATATTAAGATTCACTCTACATTCTTCTCCACTTGATGTGAACTGCTGTAGAAAATCAAATGTTGCACACAACAACCCTGGTCTTCCTGTTCAAAGGTTATTTATCAAAAGAGGTGGATTGTCTTCTTGAAATGGGTTGCTAATTCACTGAAATCCTTTCCCAATGTGTCTTAGAGTTTGCTTATGAACAACCCTCAGTAGGCTTTTTATACGAGTCCAATTAGATTTCTGTATATTTCAGAACACTGTTATTACACAGTTCAGAGGAATGGACAGAATAAACTGCACAACCAAGGCTGCTATCCTGAAACCATCATTCTTAATTTGGAGTGACTCAGCATATGCCATTACTATATAGCAGTGGTAGTCAACCTGGTCCCTACCGCCCACTAGTGGGCATTCCAGCTTTTATGGTGGGTGGCAGGGGTTTTGTCCGATACTGAAGCACTTTCCTTTTTTAAAATTTAGTTGACTTTTTTTTAAAAATTCATAGCATTATTTAAAAACATTTTCATTAGGTTTTCATAAAATTCCCCGTGACAGTTTAAATTTCTGAAATATACTATTTGTATCACCCGCGGATACGTTTAGTTCACATTACGTTAAGTGAAACTAAATGGTGCTATAGTGCGACCGCAAACAAAAGAGCCTCATCCCAGAATAGCTTGCGCATCTCCCTCCACACCACCCAGCTGTAACAGACAAGCAGAGCTGGTAGCCGGCACACACCCCCCAAACCCAATCCACGATGTGCGAGAGGCATGCACAGATGATGATACACTTTATAAATCACCATTACTGTGGAACCGGTGGGCGGTCAGAAAATTTTACTACTAACAGAGATATAAAAGTGGGCGATAGGTATAAAAAGGTTGACTACCCCTGCTATATAGACATGAGTAGGACGTAGCCGTGTTTCTCCAAAAATAAGACTGGGTCTTATATTTATTTTCACTCCAAAAGAACTCATTTGGGCTTATTTTCTGGTTAGGTCTTATTTTGGGGGAAATATGGTACTAAATGCATTTGGCTGGCTGACAAACTTAACTGGGGCTTATTTTTCAGATAGGGCTTATATTACAAGCATCATGAAAAATCATGCTAGGGTGTATTTTCCACGTAGGTCTTCTTTTCAGGGGTGGGGTGGGGGGAAACTGGGTAGATATATATCCAGGCGTTAAATGATTTCTGGCTGAGAGTTGCTGTAATTTAAATACTAAAAATTAGTCAAGACTAAGTGGTAGCCTAGCCATCATAAAACCAAAGAGTGTTTCAACTATAGGCAATTACCTGCCTCGTTTAGTAAGGTAGGCAACTAAGCAACTAGGATGATTAAGGGTCTGGAGAATAAAATATATGAAGAAGGTGTTCTGAGCTAGGCTTCCTTAGAAAGCATGAAGCAAAGTCTTAATTCTGGCCAAACCTCTTTTATTTCAATGACTGTGAATTACTATCATTCACAAGTCAACAAGGCTTTGGCAAACAGTCCTTCAGAGCAGGGGTCTCCAACCTTGGTCCCTTTAAGACTTGTGGACTTCAACTCCCAGCTTTGTTGGCTGAGGGACACTGGGAGTTGAAGTCCACAAATCTTAAAGGGACCAAGGTTGGAGACCCCTGCTTCAGAGGAATGTTTATCAACACCCACCGTATCTCACTTGGAATGCTGCCAGAGAACCAATTTCCAAACGCAGGGCAAGGCCAAACTTGGCACAGATTCTATTAGAATCACGTAGAGAACTTTCCAATCTTGAATCGACCAAATGAGCAAATTGTTTCCTGCAAAAGCCCACATCCTGTTCGCTCGCCTTTTATGTTCTATAGGAGGGGCCATCTCCAAGGTGTGGCCTTACTCCCGAGTCGACACTTTCTTAATTGTTCTTGTCTTCTGGCAGCTCTGCACAGGCTGTTCCTCTGCCTTGCTGCTGTATATCTCTCTCGCTGCCTCCGAGCTTTTCCCAGCCTCCAGGACTGGCCCAAGTTCCTCCCCAACCTCCTCACTGTCCAACTCTGCTGCCAGCTCCGTTGCAGGATTAGGGTTCGGCAAGTCTAGAGAAACCAGTGGAACGAATTGCCATCAGACATTGTGGGTGCTCTGTCATTGGAGGTTTTAAAGAAGAGACTAGACAGCCACTTGTCTGAAATGGTATAGGGTTTCCTGCTTGAGCAGAGGGTTGGATTAGAAGACCGCCAAGATTTATTCTGACTGATTGATTGATAACTATCCAAATTTTCCTTTCCCCATAATCATCTTCTCATTTTCCATTGTTCCTCCTTTTTCTTACATGATCTGTTCTTTGATATGTATATCCACTGAATCTTTTCCATACCTTCTAACCTGGTTAGAATCTATCCACCTTGCCAAGATACAGTCGTTCAAATCCCTCTTTTAACACATTTTAACACATGAAGGAAACACAAGTTGTTTCCTTCCAACCCAGCTAACAGTTCTACCACCTAACAGGAAAAGATGTTCCATAATAGATTGACTTGCAATTAGTCTTTGAATCAGAATAGAGCTGGAAGGAACCTTGGAGATCTTCTAGTCCAACCCCCAGCTCAAGCAAGTGATACTATTTCAGGCAAGTGACTGTCCAGTCTCTTCTTAAAAACCTCCAATGATGAAGCACCCACAGCATCTGAAAGCAACCCATTCCACTGGTTAATTGTTCTCCATTAGGATATTTCTTCTTAATTCCTGGTTACTACGTTCCTTGATTAGTTTCCATCCATTGTTTCTTGCCTTGCCTTTAGATGCTTTGGAAAATAGGTTGACCCCCGTTTTTGTGTGGCAGCCCCTCAAATAATATATCAACCCTAGTCCTTCTTTCACCTAAACTGGCCATACCCAATTCCTGCAACTGTTCTTCATATGTTTTAATCTCTAGGCTTTTAATCATCCTCGTTGCTCTTCTCTGTACTTTTTCCAAGGTCTTAACATTGCGGTGGCTCAGGGGCTAGGACGTTGAGCTTGTCGATCGAAAGGTCAGCAGCTCGGCGGTTCGAATCCCTAGTGCTGCCGTATAACAGGGTGAGCTCCCGTTACTTGTCCCAGCTTCTGCCAACCTAGCAATTTCGAAAGCATGTAAAAATGCAAGTAGAAAAAATAGGGACCACCTTTGGTGGGATGGTAACAGTGTTCCGTGCGCCTTTGGCGTTGAGTTCATGCTGGCCACATGACCATGGAGACGTCTTCGGACAGCGCTGGCTCTTCAGCTTTGAAATGGAGATGAGCACCACCCCCGAGAGTCGGCAATGACTAGCACATATGTGCGAGGGAAACTTTTACCTTTACCTTTAACATCTTTGAGTCTTGGTAGTGGTGTCATCTACATCAAGAGAAAAGGAGTCTGCTTGGACTTGGTGAGGCAGTCTCAGCTTCTTGTCCCTCTGAAGCATCACCCCACACTTTTAGCTGGAGACCCGATTACTTCTAAATGATGCAGCAACTTCTCCAAAGTAGCTTTCAGCCCTGCTACTCTAAGATTCCAACCTTTGTCATGATGCTGGTAAAGGTAAAGGTAAAGATTCCCCTCGCACATACGTGCTAGTTGTTGCCAACTCTAGGGGCGGTGCTCATCTCCGTTTCAAAGCCGAAAAGCCAGCGCTGTCCGAAGACGTCTCCGTGGTCATGTGGCCGGCATGACTCAACGCCAAAGGCGCACGGAACGCTGTTACCTTCCCACCAAAGGTGGTCCCTATTTTTTCTACTTGCATTTTTAAGTGCTTTTGAAACTGCTAGGTTGGCAGAAGCTGGGACAAGTAATGGGACCTCACCCCGTTACACTGCAGCACTAGGGATTCGAACCGCCGAGCTGCCGACCTTTCAATCGACAAGCTCAACGTCCTAGCCCCTGAGCCACCGAGTCCCTATGATGCTGGTGTTTTACACCAAAAGGAAACCAAAGCAAACATATGCTTTGTCCAGCAATTTTTTGATCTCAAATGTTCTCATTGCATTTCCGCATGATTTCACTTCCACCATTCTCTTGTCGTAACACATTAGCGCAATGTCTATGCATGTTTTCATAGTAAGGACTCTTCTACCATATTTTGTCTTACTTTAGCAGCATAAATATGCCTTACTTCTTCAAAAGGACACTTCTGTGGGGGGGAAAAACCCCTCTTCTTTGCCCATAAAAAATACCTGGTTTTTCTCTTCTCATAGTTTTCCATGTACACTACTTCATCGATCTCTTCATAAAGGAATGTTATCCTATATCCAGGAGTGTCTATTTGCATCCCCATATTTGTTACAGTGCAAATCCTCTATAACTGTTGTGGTCCACCAGTGACCTGTGGAGTTGGCAACAGAGTCGGACAGTGAGGAGGTTGGGGAGGAACATGGGCCAGTCCTGGAGTCTGGGGAAGGCTCAGATGAGGGCTCTGCATTGGAGGCAGAGAGGGGTCCAGGGCCAGCTGGTAGTTATGTGCTGCCTCCAGAATCTGACATCATCGAGGCACAAGAACAGTGTGAACCTGTTCCCAGTGCGCGCATGCTCAGAGTTACCAGAAAGCAAGAACAGTTAAGAAAAAAAAAGGGCAACTCAGGAGTAAAGCTTGGAGTTGATTGGCCCCTCCCATAAGACATAAAATAGAAGCAAATGGACGTGAGCCTTTGCAGGAAGTTCATATAGTTGGTTCAAGCTCTGAGAAGTCCCGTTTGTGCTGTGTTTGACTTTGCAAAACTAATTGGGAATTAGGTCTCTGGCAGTATTTCAAGGGAGATAAAGGTGGGTGCTTATCAACATTACCCTGAAAGACTTGTCAACTCGAGCAGACCTCTGTCGGAATCTGCACAGAAGGTGAATCATTATGGGCTGTGAATGACCATAATTCACAGCCATCTCAGTAAAAGAGGTTTTTTTGGGACTAAAATTGTGATTTATGCTTTCTCCGGAAGCCTAGGTCAGAACAATAGCAGTGTTTGTCAACCTCGGACACTTTAAGAGAGTAGACTTCAACTCCCAGAATTCTGGGAATAAAAAGTCCACTCGTCTTAAAGTGACCAAGGTTGAGAAGCATTGTAAATCTAAACCAGGGGTGTCAAACTCAAGGCCTGCAGGCTGGATCTAGTCTGTGGGGTGCTTAGATCTGGCCCATGGGGCCACCCTGGAAACAACAAAGGACCAGCCCATGATGTCTCTGCCAGCAAAAATGGAGCTCCGTTTTTGCTGGCAGGGGGCTTCAGAAGGCTGTTGTGGCCAAAACCAGGGCCCGGGAGGGTTGTGCCTGGCCCCCAGAACTCCATTTTTTCTAGCAGAGGGCTAGCAAAACAAACTAAAAACAAAAGGAGAAATGTTTCCCTTTTTGCATTTATTTGGGCATGCAAGAAGGGACAGGAAAGGAGAAAGGGAAAGACAAAGAAAAGAAGTGTTGTACCTTATGATTCTTGATGAATGTATCTTTTCTTTTATGTACTCCGAGAGCGTATGCACCAAAACAAATTCCTTGTGTGTCCAATCACACTTGGCCAATAAAGAATTCAATTCTGTTCTGTTCTGTTCTATTCTTCTAATGCAAAAATGAAGTTCAAAAAATTATTGAGCCTTATCTAGTTTATCTATCTTGAATTTTTTCTCCTGCCAGATCAGAATACCATTGGAACATGACATTCATTTAGTTGTGATGTCAGGAATTGATAAATTTCTTCTTTGGTCTCTCACTCGTCTCGGGATTTGTTTAAGGGTTATTATTTCCTTTTCTTTATATATTGATTCTTCCCTGATCTTTTTAAATATTTCGTCTTTTATAGGTTTTTTTGTATATGAATTTAACATGTACTTCTTTTGGCAGCTTGTGCCTGCGTGCATAATTTGTGTGTACGCTGTACACTTTGTCAATGTCTCTCCTTATGTCTTGTTTGTCTCTTTGTACTGCCTTTGCTAAGATTTCTGACATAATCTCCCCTAAGTCATAGTCTTTATTTTCTGTAATGTTTTGAAATCTCAGGTAAAAGGATGCTTTCTTCATCTCCAGAAATACTATTGATTCTTCTAAGTCTCTGCTAGTTGTCATATATTTTTGTTCCAATGTTTCTATTTTCTTACCCGTTTGTTCCATTTTTGACTCTACTGTTTGGATCCTTTGTTTTTGAAGATGTTTTGTTGAATTTTTCCTATTTCATCATCCATTTTTTAAATATCTTCTTTCATTTCTCCCATGTTAAATTTAAGGTCTCTTCGTGATTGTTTGCAATAGCTTCCTGTGTTTTAGTCATTGCCTCTTGTATCACCAGTAACGTGATCTGGATGCTTTGTATTTTTGATGTTGAGTCTGCTTTATTTGTTCCAAGCATTTCTATTGAACATTGATGTACTGGTGAAGATGTAGTAAATGTGGGGTTTGGGGCTATTTTGTTACTTATTTTGGTTACCGTTGTTGTGCTTGTCATTTTTCCTATCTAAAGTAATTTTTTCCAAAATATAATATGTTAGTTCTGGAGATATTAAACATATTAGCTATAAAGATGTTTCTTTTTTTCCCTTCAAATCTCCTCATTATATAGTTTTTAAGATTAATCCATACATTAGTATTAATTTCCTAAATATAGATATAAATATTACTGCGAGTATAGCTGTAGATCTGCAAGTCTAAAGAGTAAAAATTTTACTATATTTCTTAAATCCTTATTTTTTATATTCTAGTTACTTAAGACTATGTATACCTTTACTTATAAAGATGCAAAAGAAAAAAGAAATTTATACACATTACAATAATATAAATATAGATGTATGTCTAATTATAAATATATTATTATATGAATATATCTTACTGTGAGTGTAAACTTATTTTAAATAGATATATACATATATAAATACATTTATATTTCTTATCTTTTCATTGCTTATAGCTAATCTAGGTTACTCAGAATTAATTTTCAAATATCAACATTCAAGTATATATCAATAATTACTTAACCATGCAAAACTTTTTAGACTTATTATTTATTCCACAATTTTATCTTGTTTACTTTCAGTTGAACATTTATTTCATCTCTCACAATTGAATTTGTTTCTTGAAGTTTTTATATTCCATAAAGTGAAGTCTCTTGTATTTTTTTTTATTAAATCTGTGTAATATTCACTCAGTCTTGCATCATTCTTTGTAGGTTCCCCCCCCCTTTTTTTTTTATCCTGTCTGTCCTTTTGCCTCCTCTTCGGTTCTCTCCAACTGTAAAGTTTTTATCAGTCTCCAAAAATATCCAAAATATCCAATTTCAACAGTCTTAATTAGCAATCACCAATCCTGTTCTTTTCCGCTTCTATTCCTTCTAGACAGCCATTAAATCCACCACGAATCACTGCTCAAATTCCATAGTTAACTATATCAAACCTTTTCAATCCTTAAAGTCCTCTGTAAGTTTCACAGTACTATTAACAATAAAGAGATAGATGTATAGAGTTTATAGTCACCAATTCACTCAATCACAAAGATGTATCCAACTGGAGTTTCTTTCCTCTTTTATCTGTTACTTCTTTTTGTGCTGTCACTGCTTGTCAGTTTATTTCATTCGCTCAGTTGTTGCATTTACTTGGCAGTATTCCTGCCTCTAGTTTTAGAAACTCAGTATTTCAGCTCCACCATTCGACAATATAGTTGTACCTCTTTTTTGGGTTTTTCTCTCCTACCGATTGCAGTTATGTCGTTTTCTCGATCTTCACTTCCTACTCCTCAGCTGCCAGCGCTTCGGGCCAGCCAAAGTGGCTGGTTTCTTCCCTGTTGGAATCAAGAGATTTTTCCTGAATCTTCGGGGGAATTGCCTTTCCCCCTGAGGTCCTCGAAGATCCCCCTTTTTTCTATCAATCTCTCCAGGATTGATAGTGCCTATTTTAGGCTTCCTGGATGGGAAATTCAGGCTTCAGGAACGGAGCCCCATTCCCTCACTCCATTCACGCTGATGTCATTGCCGGAAGTCCCAAGGTAAATTGTTTCAACTTCTATCCTCGAAACGCTATAGGGCACACTGCACACCAGAACAACTAGACACAAGGACAGTGTTTTTCCCAAATGCCATCACTCTGCTAAACAACCAATTCCCACAATACTGTCAAACTAGTAAGGCTGTATTACTATTCTTCTCATCTTTCCTATTATCTATCTCCTCCCACTATGACTATAACCATGTTGCTTGTATCTTTACAATTTATATTGTTTTATTGTTTCCTAGTATGATTTGATTACTTATTAGTATCCTATATCGCTAAGTGTTGTATCTTATGATTCTTGATGAATACATTTTATTTTTTCTTTACGTACAATGAGAGCATATGCACCAAAGACAAATTCCCTGTGTGTCCAATCACACTTGGCCAATAAAGAATTCTATATGTATATATAAATGTATTGTCTGCTATGCCACCTCAGCTTTTTTTAAATTTGTATTTATATCCCGCCCTTCTCTGAATACTCAGGGCGGCTTACACTATGTCAAGCAATAGTCTTCATCCATTTGTATATTATATACAAAGTCAACTTATTGCCCCCAACAATCTGGGTCCTCATTTTACCTACCTTATAAAGGATGGAAGGCTGAGTCAACCTTGGGCCTAGTGGGGCTTGAACCTACAGGAATTGCAAGCAGCTGCTGTTAATAACAGACTGTCTTACCAGTCTGAGCCACAGAGGCCCCTTTGCTTTGATTACCCATTTTCCTATTTTTGCAATTATGCAATCCATTGTGGTATATATCTGCTTTTCGTTGTCAGTGAAGGGGATGAAGTACCGATTCCCAGCAGGCAGGGATCATTATCCTTATTGTACTATACAAACTGTTGTGCATCGGCTCCAAGAGACAGACTGACAGGCTCCGGCAGGTTTAGAATACAGGTATCCCATGGCGGGATTGCAGTTTCTTGTTGCTGTGGGATATGGTCATGAAACATGATGTCAATATTTAGCAGGGAAGGTAATAAGACAGGCATGACAAACTTGATTTCACTGAGGGCCTCATCAGGGTTGTATTTAACCTTGGGGGTGGGTAGGTGGGGGGGCATGGCCAGAGTGGGCGTGGCCAGCTCAACATCATGTGTATCGGGGTGCCTGTGGCCCGAGTGCTCTGCCAGTGAAAACAGACTCCCAAGCTCCATTTCCGCCTGTGACAGCCTCCTGCAACCCTCTGCTAGTGAAAATGGAGCTCAGTGGGCCCGCATGGACCCTCCCAAGCTCCGTTTTTACTGGCAGAAGCACCGTGGCCTGTTCCTTTGCTGTTTCCAGGGTGGCCCTGTGGGCCAAATCTAAGCATCCTGCGGGCTGGATCCGGCCCCCGGGCCTTGAGTTTGACACCCATTATAAGGGCAATCATGTGGCCAGAGGGCATTGCAACTGTGGTTAGCGTAAGCCAGCTGCCAAGCACCCAACCTCAGTGCCATCGTAACTCAATAGTTGCTGAACGACAACTTGCACTCCAAGCAGTGTAGTGACACACTGTTTATCTTCCCCTTGGTGTAGCGGGTGTGTTTCAGCCATATGATATACAAGGATATTTCCAACTCTACCACTAGGTTGGGGTTTGTAAGTTCCTTTGTTTCAGGCCCCAAACCAAGAATGACCCACGGCAATTCTTCCAAGTGGAGTTCTGTATTGTTTCGCAGCTACAGACTAAATTTTGCCATGCTGAGAACACCATTATCTGCATTGCCATACATTCTGTAAACTATTAGGTAGGGGTTGTCTTCCCCCTCTTTCTCTCACATAATATCTGGGCTGGGTTAATCCTATGGAATATAGCCCTTCTTCCCTGGGGTTCCACCTGGCTACATTCCATCACTCTTTTGAGAGCCTGTCAATGGTGGGACTCAGCCGGTTTAGGCGAACTGGTTGTTAAATTGCTGGCTGGCCCTGCCAGCACCCCGCCCCTTTCAGGAGACCCCATGCACCCCATTTTGGCTCCCAGGCAGTGGTGGGATTCAAGTAATTTAACAACCGGTTCTCTGCCCTAATGATTTCTTCCAAAAATCAGTTTACCAAACTGTTCAGAAAGTTAACAACCGGTTCTCCTGAAGTGGTGCGAACTGGCTGAATCCCATCATTGCTCCCAGGTTAAGTGCAGGGAGGCCTCCTAGGGCCAGAACGCCTCCCTCACAGCCCATTTTCATTCCTAGGAGGCTTCAGGAAGACCAACTAGGACAGGAGTCTCCAACCTTGGTCCCTTTAAGACTTGTGGACTTCAACTCCCAGAGTTCCTCAGCCAGCTTTGCTGGCTGAGGGACTCTGGGAGTTGAAGTCCACAAGTCTTAAAGGGACCAAGGTTGGAGATCCCTGAACTAAGACCAAAGCTACTGGGGAGGGCAGTACATTGTCTCACTCTGTGGCCCGTTTTTGGTCCCAGGGGGGGTGCAGGAGGCCGAGTGCTGCCTGTCACACCCCCTGGCCACACCCATCATGGCCACGCCCACCCACCCATTAGGGCAGAGAATCGATTGTTAAATTATTTGAATTCCACCACGGCTGTCATTGCATATGGATGAATGCAATGATTCCGCAAAATATTGCATTCCTGTGACACTCTTCACCCTGAAGTATAGGTTAAAGCCATTTGTGGCTGCTTTGCATAACCTAAGTTTCTCTGCAGATCTGCAGAAATGACGCCTATCTCTTGGGTTCTCTTGTTTTTAACACTGGGGGGGGGGCAGGGGTGAAATACTCCTGGTTTGGATTGGATCATGCGATCTGGTAGCGATGGGGGCAGGTAGTTCGGAGAACTGGTAGCAAAAATCCCTGCCCCACCACCCATGCCTCACTGTTCCTCTTCTCTGTCCCTGAAGCTCTCGGTGGTGATATAGCTGCAAACGGTCTTAAATGACTGCCACAGTGCTTCAAGGGGCCGCACTACAGCTGATCAGCGCTGTAGGCGGCTAGTAGACCGGTACCTCTATTTTTATAGAAGGTAGACTGGTGCCTCCCAACAAAAGGCAATTGGTAGACCGGTGCCTCTATTTTTAAAGAAGGTGGACTGGTGCGCTCCCAGGTTTTGTATACTTTATTATTTTTATTATTATTGGCCATGCCCAGTCAGTCACCTGACCACCAAGCCACGCCCACCAATTAAGCCACGCCCACAGAACCGGTAGGGAAAATTTTTAGATTTCACCCCTGCTGGGGGTTGGTAGAATACCTCACAGTTCCTTGTCCAATTCTTTCCACTTTGGTTTTACCAAGAACATTTTGCCTTTTGCTCGCTTCTCATGTCCGTGTCCCCTGTTGCTGTTCACGTGGCTTTTGGCCCAGGGTGCCTGTGAACCAGGCTGTTGCCCAGCATTCCCTTGCTGACCCCTGAGGGTGTGTCCAGCTTGCAAATATGCCAGTCTTTTCCCGTATACCTTTTGCACTGCAATGACTTCCTTCTGCAACGGTGTTCCTCCATTAGCTTGCCTTCCACAGACTCGAAGGCCGATCCAGATTCTTGGTCTTTCCTGGAGGCAACGGCATCCACAGGGAGTGGCAAAATCTGCAAATGCATGTGCATCATTGTTTGAAGCCACAGCCTGTTTGTACAAGCAAAAGCCTCCGATACATGTATAAAAACAGGAGGGAGGCTTTGTTTGCAAGACAATGCCTCTTATCTTGCAGATTTTGACACTCTCCAATACCTGATAGAAGGCATATCAGTCTCTAGTAGGGTATCTAACAGCTGCATGGCTAATTCGTTTCACTCTCATGCTTCTGGGGGACTTTGCATTTTTTCCAGCACTGAATGGACACACCTGCATTTTTTTGTGAATTTTTTTTTGTTTTTTGCAACCTCATCTCACGCAAGCCCTAAGGGCAATATTACAGGGCTCTGGCTGTATAAACCTGCCTTTTTAACCGTCCTTTCCTTTCGTGCATTTCACTGCAACTGCAAGAACAAATATTCAGAATCATTAAATAGAATAGAATAGAATAGAATTTTTATTGGCCAAGTGTGATTGGACACACAAGGAATTTGTCTTGGTGCATATGCTCTCAGTGTACATAAAAGAAAAGATACGTTCATCAAGGTTAAATAAATAACATAAATAACAGGATGCCTGCCGCGCAGTAATGAAATCCAGGCTCATTTAGGAAAAGAGGAAAAAACAAAAAACCAAACCCACACACGCCACAAAGCGTTTAGCAAATCGCACGACCCCGCACCACCTGTTCCCCCCTCGACCAGCGCATGCGCATCGGCTCCCGACTCGCCCAGGCCACTTTCTTTTCCCCCCCCTCCCTTCCCGCTTTCTTTCCTCAGAGCCCCGCCCTCTTCCTGGCTTCCCAGCCCGGGGCTGTCTAAACCAGCGCCTGTCTAAACGAGGCGGCTCCCTCCGCTCGCTTTCTGCCTTTCCCGCTCCGGCTGAGTGGCCTCTCGACTTCTTCCCCCTTTCAATAAGCTCACGTCTCCCCGGAAAGGGCGGCGAGGCAAACCGGGCGGCGCGGGAAGAGGGACGTTTTATCCGGCGGGACACGGGGCAGCCCCTTCCCGTCGTTTTTTTGCGGGAGGGTCTTGGCCTGCGGCTGGCGAGCGCGCGGCGTCTCCTTCACTTCGCCCTCCAGCGCGGCCTTCGAGTGGAAGCGGCAGCGGTGCGCGCGCGCCTGGCTGAGAGAGAGAGAGAGAGAGAGAGAGAGAGGCTCCCTCCTCGCCCTTTCCCTGCCCAGACAGGTGAGGAGGCCGGCAGGGACGCCGGGCCTCGCCGTTGCTACGGTAACGGCGCGGGGACGGAGAGGGGGGGCCTTCTCGCGGGGCTCGTGACATTTCGCGGCGCGGCGGCGGCGGCTCCCCCCCGAAGACTCTCCGGCCCCTCCTGAAAAAAAACAACAACAACAACAGCCCTGCGGAGTGGGCCAGGCCGCCCTCCCCCCGCCGTACTTCCACGCCCTGGGGTGGGTGGCGTGTGAGGGGCGGGTGGGGAACCGCCCGGAACTTGACACCCCTCCCCGGGATGGCCGGCTTCGAACGCCTCCGCCTGGCCGGAGGAGGCCGCCTCACAAAGCCCTGGGGGGTGGGAGGGAGTGGGAGACCGGGGGAGACCCTCCGAGAAACGAACCGCGTGGTCCTGGGGTGGGGGGTGGGGAAAGGGGGGAGGGTGAGGCGGTTCCTTCGGGCGTTGCCTTGCGGGGCTTCCTCGTGGCTCTCCCCCCCCCGCGGGTGTGTGGTGGGGGGACGGGGCTGGGGGGCTTCCGCCTCTATTTTGGGTGGGTGGGGAGCACGGCAGGCCATATCGCTGATCGTTTGGGATACTTGGCCGCCTCTATTCCCCTGCCCGGCTTGCCTGGGCTTCGCTATCAAACTCATCCTCTTTAGTATTAGTATATATATTTCTATATGTGTATATATAATATATACATCTCCCGTTTCCCCCCAAATAAGGCATCATCCCCTGATAATAAGCCCAATCGGCCTTTTGAGCGCATGGCAAGAAGGCCAAGCGCTTATTTCAGGGTTCAAAAAAAATATAAGACAGGGACACGTATAAGGACCGTGCATAAGAGCACCAACGTGCCTACCGTTCCTGTCCTAATCTTCCCTTGATTGTATCCAATTTCCTATAGTTATTACATACTTATGCTTATATATATATGCTTATATATTGTATAGTTATTTCATGCTTATGCTTATATATATGCCTGTTCACCGCCCTGAGTCCTTCGGGAGAAGGGCGGTATACAAATTAAATAATTATTATTATTATTATTATTATTATTATTATTATTATTATTATTATTATTATTATTATTATATATGCTGTTGTGACAAACAAACAAAAAGTATTTTCAGGAAATGTATGTGTATATATGTGTGTGTGTGTGTATGTGTGTGTATACACACACATATACATACATACATACATATATTAATATATATATATATCCATATACGTTACTAACCTATATATTTATATTTCTATGTACACACACACCAATATATATACTAATATTAATGAGGATGAGTTTAATTGCAAAGCCCAGGCACATATGTGTGTGTGTATGTGTATGTATATGTGTGTTTTTGGGGTTTTTTTTGCATTTATATCCCGCCCTTCTCCGAAGACTCAGGGCGGCTTACACTATGTCAAGCAATGTGTGTGTGTGTGTGTAATCTATTTATTTCTTTTAGAAAATTTACATTGCCGTCCTGCTCGCACAACAGAAGGCCTCAAGGAGGCCTTCAAGGATATAAAAAGCACAATATGAAAAAAATAGAAAAGAAAAGAAAAATAATAACCCTGCTGACAACACACATTCATGCTAGCCATTTTAATGGGCATCCCACTCCCTTATCTATTATCTATTATATTTATTTATATAGATATTTATATTTATTTATTATATATTATTATTTAAGGGTTGCCAGCCAACAAGTTGGGGAGGATTTTGCCCCCTCTTCGCCTAAGTGAATCATTGCAGTTGAGAAGCTAGTATGACAGTTGTTAAGGGAATCTGCCTTTCCCATTGATTTTGCTTGCCAAAAAGGTCACAAAAGAAGGTCACGTGACCTTGGGACACAGCAAGGGTCATAAGTAACCAGTTGCCATGCGTCTGAATTTTGATCACATGGCCATAGGGATGCTGCAAAAGTAAGTGTGAAAAAATGGTCATAAGTCACTTTTTTCAGTGCCGTTGTCACTTTGAACGGTCACTAAGTGAACTGTGATAAATCGAGGACTACTTGTATATACATGAAGCTAAGACAGCCTCTTGGTTTCTATACAGGGCTGAGGCAGTTTCCTCAAACAGAGGGGTGCTTGGTTTATGAAAAGAGTTACACAAATATTTTCAATTGTGACAATGAAAGTTTTTTTTTTAAAAAAAACAATGCAACTGTTGAAATGATCTGTAAGAGAGACTAACCTTAACTTTGATGTAATCTCCCCCTTCCCCATTTTGTAGATACTGTAAATTGGACTAAATAGCTATGAATTTTAACCAACCATGTCAGCGCCCACCAAGACGTAAGTAGGGAAAGAGTTATCTGAAGGATATTGAAGTAACCATTTTAACTAATCATTTTATAGCTATATTGAGGTTTGGAGGGAAGACTAATATCTAATAGAGGGATAATTCTTAATTCAATTTAGTTACTCAAAACAAATTAGACCCATCTTAAATGAGTAGTTTAAAGGAATTTTCTGTAATGTCTGTTCCTCAGTATGATCTATTTTAATATTTAAAGTTGTAGATGTTTGCAAACTTTTCTAACAATTCTTTATGAGCACTTTCAGATGAGGTGGAGATGTTAAAAAGAACTTTAGGGAAAGGTGGAACATAATTATGCAATTTAACTAATTTAAGTTTTGATTACATTTCCTAGCCTTTGGGCTTAGATTTGAGGTTTCTAAATGGGTTTTCTCTTAATATTCTGTTTCTAGAAGTAATACATATTCAAAATAGAGAAGTACAGCTGCTTCTCTAATTCCTTTGTAATTATTTAATTGGGCAGATTGTGCTTTTTTGCTTGCAAATATACATTTTTATAAACCAGTGAACAATTCTGAAACTTGAAAAATTTCAGGATGGTGATAGAAAGGCAAAGAGAAAAGAAAATACTTTTTCATTTGTGCTGGTCAGGAGTTACTCTTAAGGTTATTGAACCCATTGCTTAGTCTCTATCTCCTAAGAAACAAAAGTAGAATATGAAAATGCATTCCATTTAAATGCGGAAATAGAACCAATATTTTTATAGTACTTGCTAGAAAATATAAATATTGCTAGGTGGATGTTTAGGTTGAATTGTTATGTCACCAAATGTTTTGTACGGCTATATGTTGATTTGGAAATAGTTCAGAAAGATGCTTTGGAAAGTGCAGGAACATAAATATTATACCTGTCTGCCATTCATTAAAAGGTGTGTTTTTTCTGGGACTGAATGGCTGCTTTCCACTATTACACAATTCTTGAAGAAGATATGGCTACTTTAAAAAGTTGTGGGCAGGAGCTATATTCCCAGTCCAAGGTGCTTCAAAGCACTTTTGGAATTTAAACTGAAAGTCTTTGAATTTAGGTTGGTTTTAGGCCCTTGGAACTGGAGAACATTTCTTTTAAAACTATTTTATGTCCTTGGAATTTGGAGGATGATTTGTTCTAAACTTGTATCAGTAGGATTCTTGATGCTGTTTGAACTTGGTTGATTTCTTGTGCATTTCATTACCCAACTAGGTAACATAATCAGTGATAGCTCTCACTGATGATGTTACCTAGTTGGGTAATGAAATGGTCAAGAAATCAACCAAGCTGAGAGAGCACTAAGGACCCCATAGTTCAACCCTGAGCTGCAAATATTCTCTTCTATTGAAACATGCATGGGTCAAAACATTAATTGAATTTTAAACTCTTTGTTGAATGGAAAATATGCTGATTTGTGTGTAATCTTATTAATTGCTCAATAGAAAGTAATTGGTTTGATTTTAAGTTATTGTGCTTAAAAATAAATGATGTCCATAAAATCAAGTGGGGAAGTAATGTTTTAATATCTGTATTTTAGGATATGAAGAACAGATGTGTACTTAAAACATACACATCCCAAACATAACACTAGACTTGTGTTGCAAGTTTAATAACATTGCAGCTAATTTCTTTGTCCATGATTTGAATGTTCTTTATTGCTTCTCTGTATAGCTCAAGATTCATGAGTGAATAAGTAGATTTCTTACTATGCAAACTTTGTAAGTCAAGAGGATATTGGATTTCACTGGTATTATGTGGATAAATCTGCATTTGTTAGCAAGATCTGGAAAAAGCTTCAGCCAACTAAGCATAACTCTTTGCAGTTGAAAAAAATGCCCAAACATATTGGTCTGGAAAAGTATGGCTTGATTATCCTGGATGTTCGTCTGAATATCTTAATCTAGTAGTGAAAAATAGAGGATGCTGGATTACCAACAAGGCCGTTTTGCTGCCTCTGAAACCAATTTTCTTTTTAAAATATGTAGACTAATGTTTGTGAATTAGCATAGAAATAATTGTCCTGTCTGTTCTCTTTTTTTGCAGTACTAACCTATTCATTACTATGTTTTCATAGCGCCAATGGCTATTCCACCAGCCTATGCGGACCTTGGCAAGTCTGCCCGAGACATCTTCAACAAAGGATTTGGTATGCATATTTGTATACGAAGAATATTTGAATAGAGAATTGTCTAGTTTTTATGCTGTTGTTGTCAATAAACCTTAATCCATATTACTTTTCCTGTAGTTGCTACTGAATTTTCATAACTGATGTGCTCAAGATGTTTTGGATAAAGATTGGGGTTTTTTTGCCTTTTTACTTCAAAGTAAGATTTGCCAGTCTTAGAATAGTGAAGTTCTATGCAGAAGAAAACAGAAATAATTTTGATTGTAATAGTCAACCAATGGGGAT
Organism: Ahaetulla prasina; assembly: GCF_028640845.1. Classification (NCBI taxonomy): domain Eukaryota; kingdom Metazoa; phylum Chordata; class Lepidosauria; order Squamata; family Colubridae; genus Ahaetulla; species Ahaetulla prasina. Next base: position 1,356,682 of record NC_080544.1, on the reverse strand, counting down.
GTAGCGATTTAGTGTTCTGAAAAACTGGGATGTTGGATTTCTCTTTTGGACCATACCAGCCTGGAAATTTTAATAAAGTGATTTGTAGAGTTTTGCCATGGTCCAGGGGAAAACAACATACTGGAGTTTTATGGAACATTAATTCCTGAAAAGATTTTGTATACACCAGCAATTATTAGTGCTTTAGATTTTCACACATATTTGGGCTTGGGAACCCAAAGGCCCAGACTATAGGTAACCCCTAGAGCCTGCTTTGATCCCTTTTACTAGAAATAGATATCATGGGTTCTCCCCATTTGAAGGTGTAAACAGATAAAAATGAATGTAAACACTGCAATAGGCTAGCATTTTGAAGTTAATAAAATAAAAAGTTCTCCAAACAGCGTCCAATCTAAGGACATTTTTTTAAAAAAATCAACCCACTATGGCCACCAGCTTCCTCAAAATATTAAATATGGCCACTAATAGGTTGCCTCTTCCCCTTGAAATATAGGGACAGACTCTGAAAAAAAATATAGGTAATTTGTGTTCCCCAACCTTTCCAGCCTTGTGGACCGGCCTGGGGTGGAGGGCACGCGGAGGGGATTGTTCTGCGAGCGGCTGGTAAACCGTGCAGCTCCATGTGTGTGAGCAGCATGCACGCACACTTGTCGCTCACGTAAATGGAATGTGCATGCATGGGCGGTCACCCAGTGTTTTCACAGCTTGGTTGCAAACATCTCACAGTCCACTAGTGGGCCACGGCCCTAAGATTGGGGACCCCTGATGTAGCAGAGTGATAGTTCTGTTCCCAACTTAGATGCTTTTTGTGTTGACTGGAGGAGGAGAGGGGCAGGGTTTTTGAAGTTCAGGTTACTGACCTGTACTACCAAGTGGAAGTAATCAAAGTAATCAAACAGTTTCTCCGTTATGGTGGAGACAGCAGTCAGAGTGGGTAGAGCTCCCAGTTATCTGGTTATAGGAAAGAATAGCATTTGAGATCTGAATGCCACTTGACAGAAGATCGAACTTGAATTTTTCAGTTCATTGCACTCTACAGCCGCTGTATGTCACAATGACTTAACAAATAAGAACTAAACCTGATTTATTTGCCTGAATATAATAATGTAAATAGTACACAGAGAGTGGAAACTGATCTGTTTCTCTTTAAAAAATTGTTATTGGGATTTCGAATGTTGAAAAAGATCTCTATGTGAATGACATGTTTAGCCTGACAGTAGAGAGGAAGATTAAGAAATTTCCAAATACCATTGAGCCCTAGAAGAACCTTTTTTGGGGTAGAGCTTATATACATCTGTTGTCAAATAGATGTGTTTTTAATGATGCAATATGGAGACAGCTGTCTTCACTGTGCTATTAAAAGCGTTTGCATCTGCATGTTAGCAGGCCTATACAGGGTAGCTGTCAGCAGGTAGAGAAGAATTAAGTAATCTGATTCCCATGAAAACTTTCCTCAATGTTTGCCAGGATTCTCACTTCCATCTGTTTTGCTTTAAAATGAATTTAAAATGTATAAATGGAAAGGTGCATGCTACCAATATTCAGTGTATGTAATATACATATATTATTGTGGAGGCCCCACAGGCATCCTTAAAATATATAATTGTGAGTATGCTACCCAATTAAAAGAAGACAACTTTAAGCTATAACAGTAGGCAGTGTTTTATAATGCATCAGGTTCCTTGTAAATTAGTTTGTACCTAGCCACAACTTATGCAGCCATTTTACAGGTACCAGGGACAATGCTGTTAAAACTCTAGCTGTGTCTGCCAGTTCAAAAAGAAATAGCAGTTAAATGCTTATTCCCTTAGCTACATTGGAAGGAGTTTTGGAGTTGAAAAGAAAATAGGATATTGACTATCTTAAATCTTCTGTTTATTAGTTAGAATGTCTGTTTGTGTTTCTGTGTACAGTTCTAAAGTCAGAGCTTCTTTATAATGGCAGCAGTGAACCAGGGACTATTCCGAAATTTCTAAAGTTAATACTTGGCTATGGTATTAATTATTTGAAAGATTGGTGTATTAACTTCAGTTTTATTTTGTCAAGGTTTTGGCCTGGTGAAATTGGATGTGAAAACTAAATCCACAAGTGGAGTGGTAAGTACTTAAGTGAATAGTAAATAATAATGGCTAGGCTGTAAACGGATTTATCTTTTATCCTGAAAGGGGATACTTGAACCCTAGACAGAAGTATTTAAACATGAGAAGCAGCTTTCAAGAAACCTCTAGGAATACGAGGGACTAAAATTGGTTCCCAGGGGTATTCTGTTGCACCCCTCCCCCCATTTTCCTTTAGAGAGACAATCCAGATAGATGAAAGTGAAAGTGGGGGAAAGATAATGTTACTTGACCTGCGCTGAAAGTGTGCTCTGGATCCATTTCTTTTCCTCCTTTGTGGATCTCATCTCATTCTTTCCCGTCTGCACTAATCTTAGTTGAATGGTGTCCTAATGGGGCAAATTAAAGCTAGTCATAATTTGAAATAACATTTAAAAATCTGGAGGATGAGCTGCATCGCTGTTAGCACAAATTGGATTCCCATTAGAGCAATCCAGTAATAGTTTATGGAACATTTTTCTTATTTTCCAAGTCATGGCTGGGAGAGAATCTTAATTTAAGCCAGGATATTTATCGTCACTGATTTTTACTCTTATAAATCTTAACTTGAGCCCCATGTAATTGAGCTTCTGAACAATGACTATTCAGATGTACAATAATGCTTTTTATAAGAAAGAGCTTGCACAAGCTTTAAGCCTGCATGTTGCCTATGTCCTCAAAAACTTCTGATATTTGTCCACAGTTCTGTTGGAAGAAACAAATTGCATTGTATTACATATACTGACCAGAAATTACCATTGTTTTAAAAAGTAGGGAAAAATACATCACATTTTATTTCAAATAATGAACCAGAGATTACTGGTTAAAAATGTAGCATGGAGGTATGATCCTGTGATTTTACCTAGCTCATTCTTGGACTGCCAAACTCTGGTTTAGAGTCATGACTCGTTAGTCCCATCCTGGCTACTTTCTGCTCTGCATTTGACAGGAGTATTTGAGGTTTTTATAAAGTATGCACCAGTGACCTTTTAACATAAATGAATATAGAGTACCCTATTCTTCCAAATTGGTTACTAAATTGTAATAAAAGATGCTGAAATAAAATGGGATTGAATCAAACTATTGGTAAAATATGTCTCCTTTTTCCTTTGTGTCTCTTGCTTTGCTAGGAATTCGCAACATCTGGTTCATCAAACACAGATACAGGGAAAGTGAATGGAAGCTTGGAGACCAAATATAAGTGGGCTGAATATGGTGTGACTTTCACAGAAAAATGGAACACAGACAATACTCTGGGAACAGAAATGGCAATTGAAGACCAGGTAACTTGTGTTTAAAGATTTAAGAAGAAATTAGAGAGAAAATGCAGATAGTTCCTAGCTAACTTTTTTTCTCTCCTAAACTAGATTGCCAAAGGTTTGAAGTTAACATTTGATACAACTTTCTCGCCAAACACTGGGTGAGTATTCTCTGTTTAGTCTTGTTTTTTTTTTATTTATTTGCATTTATATCCTGTCCTTCTCCGAAGACTCAGGGCGGCTTACACTATGTTAGCAATAGTCTTCATCCTATTTGTATGTTTATATACAAAGTCAACTTATTGTCCCCAACAGTCTGGGTCCTCATTTTACCTACCTTATAAAGGATGTAAGGCTGAGTCAACCTTGGGCCTGGTGGGACTAGAACCTGCAGTAATTGCAGGCAGCTGTGTTAATAACAGACTGTCTTACCAGTCTGAGCCACAGAGGCCCTGTATGTTTTGACACATTCCAGGTAGGAGACCCCCAACGTGAGAAAAGGATTAATGAGGAAGATTTGAAAAGAATGTTAGTGGCTTGTTATTTATGACAGTGTTAAAATTATGTTCATACAACATGTGGCTATTTGGCTTAGCGCCTGCTTTCTGAGGCAGAAACAAAATTTATGTTGGAAACTAGTTGATCCAAGACAGCAATTCCTTATCGGTCATGCATAAATGACATGAAAATTTCTATATCCAGTTAAAATATTCCATTTCCTTTCTCTAGAAGTAGGTATAAAATGCAGTAGTGCATTTTTCTTGGCTTAAAAGAAAAAGGAAAGAAGCCTGTTTGAATGGCTTTGATTTCTACATTTTGGTTCGATTTGCAGGATCGCATCTTATATTCACATTTTTTTATTATTATTTGTTTTTAGTACTGCCTGGCTTATGGAGAGAAATAGTGGTGCATATTTATTTTTATACTATATAAATGTTGTGTAATTTTGTCTAGGTTTGTTCGTAGAATCACTTGATTGATCCAGCTTGCTCAATTGGTTGTGACAACTGGATGGAACTCTCTTCAGTTTTAATTTTTTTCCTGTAGACATAGCAAGGCTCTGGCGTTGAGTAAACATTTTGTTCTCCTCCTTGTCCCTTAAGGACATTGACGCCATTGCTTTTTAGATGGCAGTTCTGCCTTATTTGTCCACAACTCAGAAGAAGAGATCTAGCTGACCTTTTCTAATTTCTCTGCTAAAGATAAGATGTGGGTTTTGTACATCAGATGGGAAAATAAATCTTATTTGTTTTTGCAGAAAGAAAAGTGGCAAAATCAAATCGGCTTATAAGCGTGAATGCATAAATCTTGGGTGTGACGTTGACTTTGATTTTGCTGGACCTGCCATCCATGGTTCCGTTGTCTTGGGTTACGAGGGCTGGCTTGCTGGTTACCAGATGACTTTTGATAGTGCCAAATCCAAGTTGACAAGAAATAACTTCTCTGTGGGTTACAAGACTGGAGATTTCCAATTGCATACCAATGTGTAAGTTTAAACCATATTGCTATTCACAAAGAGAGCCAGAAAATTAAATCTCTCTCTTGGCGAAGTAAGGTCAGTTTGCTGGAGCTGATATCCTTGACTATTCCTATAGTACGTGGGGATTAATTGCTGAACACTTAATTATTAGAAAGGGTGATCAGCAATTACAGTTAGTAAGTTAAGTGACTTAAGTCTCATGCTCTGTTCTCATGTGTTAGCCAGAAACACAGAGAAGCTGGCTGGTTTCTTCCGTCAGTCAGAGGAGCTAAATAAAGCATGGGAAATCCTGTTGTGTGGTTGGGTTTTACAAGGGATCTTTAGTTTTTATATCTCAAACGGAAGCTTTATTGTGGACCACTTCTGGATTGTTTAAAAGAGTAACGACACACATTTTAAAGAAATTGGAGTATAAATTGCAATTGGAGCTTTAACTCTATTAAGTAGCAAACTGCAGCTTTCCATGTCATAGTAACCAAACCTTGAAATAAACTAAAATGGATATTTTGCTTTTATGAATGTCTGTGCCTAAAAGAAGTATTTGCATATTGCAGCATATTTTTATGATACTAGAATTCTTCATATTTTTAAGTTACTCTGGCCCAGTTTTTTAAGTTTGTTCATTTGATGGATATATTTATACACTACATTTGAAGCCTTTATATTTGGGCAAATAAACATGGACACAGCAATTTCAGTTACTTTGATAAAGCAAAGGGTTCCTCTAGAAAATAAGGGTACTTTTACCTTAAAAAAAGCTAACAGATTGAGCTCATAACCTTCTGTACAAGGAAAATATTGTTATATTTAATTTCTAGTGTATATATGTCTTTGGACTTTACTCCCAATGATTATGCATTTTATGGATTTGTACATATTTGGATAATCATGAGATGAATGTTTACAGAGCTGTTACTTTGAAAAGACTTCTTTTTCCTGTTTTACATATGTGTAGACTTTAGAAAGTACTTCTATTTCATCCTGTTTGCATTTGTTTGTGTGCAGAGTTATTTTGCTGCTGTCAGTTTTTCTGGCAAAACCTGACAGATCTATATTTCACACATATCTATATAGACTTTCTGGGAAACTAGCATTACTGCACTAACATTCCAAAAAAGTTTTTATAAACTGCTTAGGAAAGATTTTGTCAGTATCTTTTTTTTTCTTTTGACATGTTTTAGTGGGGGGAAATTATGGTAAATGGGGAATTATGGGAACTCTTTCATTTGAATTCGTTTTGTTTTATCATATCTTTTTGTGGCTAAAATATTTTTCAGCAATGATGGGTCAGAATTTGGTGGCTCCATTTATCAGAAGGTCAGCGAGAACCTTGAAACCGCCATAAATCTTAACTGGGTATCTGGCACCAATAGTACTCGTTTTGGAATTGCAGCAAAATACCAGCTGGATCCTACTGCATCCATTTCTGTAAGTAAACTAAATGCAACCCAGTGCTTAATTCCTCTTTAAAGCAGGGGTCTCCAACCTTGGTCCCTTTAAGACTTGTGGACTTCAACTCCCAGAGTTCCTCAGCCAGCTTTGCTTTCAACCCTGACCTACAAATGTTCTCCTTTAGTAATTTCTCTTTAATTCACACTAAAAAGATCCCAGGCTGATGTGAAACAGCCAGTACATCTTTCTCTCCAGTGTTTGTGCTTGATTTAGTGTAATTCCCAACTTTGCTTTGTAAGTTTTAGACACTTGAATACAAAGTTTTAAAAGGCCAAAGACTGAATTGTAGATTTAGTGTCTGGGGTTTTACAAACAGTTGTGGCTTTTCCTGTGGGCTTGGCTCTGGATTGTTGATGATGGGGAATCTGTCTGCTCTGAGTGGTTTGGGATTATTTTCCTTGCTTCATTCTCTTACCTCTGCTGTGAACCTACTGAGTAAGATTTGTCATGTGGAAATAACAAGAATTTATCTAAAATTATAATAAGCAATGCCGATTACAAACATGAATGGTCAAGGCACTTGTGCATCTTTCTAACATTTGGTAAATCTCAGTCACCAATAAAAGTGACATCTAAAAGTTAAGCAGGGTTCCTGGTGCTGAGTTTGGTTATATGTTTCATTCCTATAGTAGCTAACTTCAGGTTTAGTGAGTGTGGGGTTTGCTCCTTGTTCATATACAATAGCTTGCACCTTGTCAGTGTTGATGAGGGTGAATTTCCTTCATTGTGGCATTTTCTGGTTGATCGTCTGGCATAAATCCCTACTTATGTGGGTGAAGACTTCTGGAAAAGATGTGTTTTAATTTTTCTCTTGTTAGCTTTTTATTGTCTTTTGTAAATGGTGTGCATATATGTTTATCTCTGTGTGTCTATTGATGTCTGATTAAATTAATGGTTAAGTATTGGGTGTTTGGCAGTATTGAATTAAGATTTCCTGACATGTGGACTCACTTTAGGTATGCCATTATCCTTTGAATGTATATAAATTAAACACCTGATTGCCATTATAAATTCAAGGTGTAAGAAACTATGTTACACTTTTCTATTCAAGCAATAGAAAAGGGGCTTTTTATGTCTGCATCTCCATTTTGAGCTGTGCGAATAATTTTGTTGTTGTTAGTTGCGAAGTTGTGTCCGACCCATTGCGACCCCATGGACAACGTTCCTCCATGCCTTCCTGTCCTCTACCATCCTCTGGAGTCCATTTAAACTCACGCCTACTGCTTCAGTAACTCCATCCAGCCACCTCGTTCTCTGTCGTCCGGTTCTTCTTTTGCCCTCAGTCTTTCCCAGCATTAGGCTCTTCTCCAGTGAGTCCTTCTATCTCATTAGGTGGCCAAAGTATTTCAGTTTCATCTTCAGGATCTGGCCTTCTAAAGAGCAGTCAGGATTGATCTCCTCTAGTACTGACTTGTTTTTTCGCCTTGCAGTCCAAGGGACTCGCAGGAGTCTTCTCCAGCACCAGAGTTCAAAGGCCTCAATTCTTTGGCGCTCAGCCTTTCTTATGGTCCAACCTTCACAGCCATACATTGCAACTGGGAAAACCATAGCTTTGACTATACGCACTTTGGTTGGCAGGGTGATGTCTCTGCTTTTTAGTACGCTGTCTAGATTTGCCATAGCTTTCCTCCCCAGGAATTATATGCCAAAATTTATCTCCTGTTTTATATAGGAATCAGGCATTTTGGGGCAGCCATGATGATTAGCCATCAAAAACCTATGGCTGCTTATCCTCACTGTATGAAGCATTTTAAAACTGCAGCTTGTAGTTTTGCAGCTGGTTTGTAACTTATTTCCAAACCAGGATCTCAGCTGTCGCCTCTCTGAAATTAGAGAACAGTATTCAATTTAGCTAGCCAGGCTGGTAGAAATCTGCAGGCTTTGCCTTGCTCATGTGCGGTTCAACCATCTGTTGAACACTTAACGTGAAGCTTATACAATTCCCCATTCCCTTTACAGAGAAACAGGGGCACTTGTCTTTTTGGCAGTCCATTGTATCTGCTCTCCTTGGACTTGGAGTCCAAAAGAAGAAGCAGAAGTGGTTGTACATAAAGCTAAAACAGAGCTAAGATTGTGGCCAGGAAGTGTTGGGTCAGGAGAGGATCTGGGATTTATTATTTCCTTCTGCAGTTCAGGTGTTGGGACGAATTTCAAGGTCGCTTTATACCAGGGGTGAAATCCAAAATTTTTCCCTACTGGTTCTGTGGGTGTGGTTTGGTTGGGCGTGGCCGGGGATGGATACTGCAAAATCTCCATTCCCACCCCTCCTGGGGGAAGGATGCAAAATCTCCATTCCCACCCCACTCTGGGGCTAGCCAGAGATGGTATTTGCCAGTTCTCTGAACTACTCAAAATTTCCACTATTGGTTCTCCAGAACCTGTTAGAACCTGCTGGATTTCACTCTTGCTTTATACACTATAGAGTTCGGCTGTCTGGTTCCATTAGCATGGGTTACATACAGTCAAGGTTGGAGGCTTTCTTCCTGAATTTAGAACAACATCCCCTGAACTTTTCTTGGGACAAATAGGGTTATTTTGATCCACATTGTTTCAAAGAGCCATTGTGTGATTGGCTTTTTTTTTTAATTGTGTGCTATTAAATCAATAGCAAACATAAACCACATCCCTCCTGCCATTAGCAACTTAAGGAAAGGTAGAGTAAGGACATGAACAGAGATTTGAACTCTACTTTAAAAGAAAAGTTATACTGTGTGTTGAAGTGGAACCATCTGCTACTATTTTGAGCTTGGTTCAGCTCTTTTTTTCTTGGCAGGTATTTGTTGCAGAAGAGGTATTTGCTTACATTTGTTTGCTTTGTGTATTCTAAGACTTTATAAGTTTTTTAAAAAACTATGGCTAATTTTTAGATTGTACCATTCAGAATGGAGTACTAACTGTAAAATGAGAGTTTGGGGGATGGAATAGTTTGTCCATTTGGCGCTAAATACCACAAACTACTTCCTGTTTTGGAAAATTTGCTTTGGAAAACTATTAAACCATTCCCATCACCACAGGATAAGCATGGGCCAGAGGAAAAGCAGAAATTTCCATCCTGGGAATTCTATCCTGGAAACTTTGAATGTTTGTGGCTTGCTGGTCGGCCTACTTGAGGACTTTCAAGAGCATCATTGGTGATTTATGTTACTATAAGGGGAAGAATCATGTTTCAACCCAAATGGAACTGTTCCATTGATAAGATGCCACGAGGCGTGCCACTTTTCTGCTAACAAGAACAAAAATATCCATAGAAATGAATGGGAACCTGAGAATATACATGCTAGAATAGGTTTTGGCTCAATCCAGATCAGGGGTCTCCAACCTTGGCAACTTTAAGCCTGGCGGACTTCAACTCCCAGAATTCCCCAGCCAGCAAAGCTGGCTGGGGAATTCTGGGAGTTGAAGCCCGCCAGGCTTAAAGTTGCCAAGGTTGGAGACCCCCTGATCTGGATTATACTATTAACAAGCCCAAGAATAACACCGGCTGGAATTGATACAGAATGGTATTTAACTGGCTCAAAGTTTATGAGATGTAAATACATAAATCTTCATTCATGTATATCTAAAACAAGCAAATATGGGTGAAGTGATATATGTGCCTTGCAAATATGGTAAATTTCAATCTTTGTACTGGATTCTGTGGGTTACTTTAAATATGATAGAATTGAAAGAAGGATGTTACTTTGCTTGTCCTTTGCTTTGCAGACAAAAGTGAACAACTCTAGTCTAATTGGAATTGGCTACACCCAGTCCCTGAGGCCAGGTAAATATTTGCTAAAATAAGACTTACTTTTCACTATGACAGTCTTAATTTTTACGTTTGAGAAGCTCTGACAAACTGGATGTAGATGTTAACCAATACATAGCTTATACATAGGCTTAATATGTTTTTTAAATGCATCTCGTACTTAAAGACAACAAATACTGATCCATCTGTTTGAAGGGATCTTGTATTTGAAAAGACATGCTGTTTATTACCAGAAAGTGGGCAATCATTGTGTGAAGGCACAGCAGGGTATTTTTTTATCTTCTAGGACCTTTTTGCTTTCTATGCTATATGTCCTTATATGTTTACACCTAAAAGAGTTAAAAATGGTTGTCTATTGCTATCCAGCTTTTGCTATCTGGGATGATTTGCTAGAAATTATGCGGCAGGAAAATTTTTTACAGCTCTAATTCATTATATTTTTGTGCAAGCTGCCCTGCAAGAGAACCCTGCTCTAAAGACAGGAATGCCCTTCTTCTGTTAGAGATTCTTGCTTTTTTTTAAGAAGACAATGTCCTTTGCTCAGTACCGTGTTTCCTCTTGACTCAGAGAAGAGGGGATCTGTTTCCTGCCAGACCCCAGAGCACCAAAAATTGGCAAGATTTTGTGAAAGAGGCCAAAGAAAATATTGCAAATATTTCTGTCTCTCTGGCCTTTTCAAGAATTTGTATTTCACATTCCTAAACAGCTCATCCCCCTCCTAGAGATCAATAAATACCATTGCTTCAGAGTTTTCCCAAATTTTTACATTTGTAATAAATTATTCATAAAACATTTAGAATTTGAAGTACTCCGATCCATGCGCAGAAATTTGTAAAACAATTGTAAAGAGCCCATTTCATTTTTCAGCATTTTTTGGGGCCCTTCCTCCTCCTCCCCTTTTTTGGGGTTGAAACCAGCACTGAATCTTCTAAATATTTTGGTCACACAGTCCTGGACACCTCCTTCAATGAATTGAGGTCATAATTCTTTTGGGTAATCTGCCAGGATCCTCAGTCAGTAGCATGTAGAGCTTAGTAAATAAATATGTTGGCAAGAGAATATTTTATTGATAACCGAAGAGGTGACATTCTTTCAAACAATTCTTTTGTATCCTCAAAGAGATACTAAGTTTTGTTTTCTTTCCTCTCTCTCGGGACGCCCCTTGAATGAATGAAAGGAACTTCCATGCTGATGCAAGGAAAAGGGGGGGAAAAAACGAGCCAAAAAAGGGGAGGCTAGAAGGATGAAGGGGAGGAGTAGACTGACAGGTTTGGCCAGCAGCGTCTAGTAAGGGAAAATTAGGCATGATGGAACCTGTTTTTAATTGTGCTTTCTCTGCAGGTGTGAAACTCACGCTGTCTGCCCTGGTGGATGGGAAGAACATCAATGCCGGTGGACACAAACTTGGTCTTGGCCTGGAATTGGAGGCTTAAAGGCGTGAAGAAAACTGCTGCAGAAAATGGGAATAGCGGAAGAATATGGCCTTAAAAATGTAATTCCAGTATGACTTGGAGGGGTTTTTTCCCTCCTCAGTGGGATGCCCTAGAACAAGAGCTGTATTAAGAATATTTAGGCAGTTCCTTGTTAGCTGGTTTTAGTTAAATTGGTTCTCTATCTAGTTCTCAATTCTGCATTAGTGCAGTAACTACATAATACATTATTTAAATGTATTTAACTGTTGGATGCGGTACCCACAAATAATGAAATAGACTTTATGAAACCTGTACACATGTGTGCATGTTATGTTTCTTTTAACACATGGTAGCCCATTGAAATAACAAAACTGATCAATGGATGTTCTGAAAAGCGAGGCCAGCAATTTTGTTAAATCACCTTAAATTAGAATGACTTTTGGTATCCCAAGGCAATTCAGAATTATGAATAAACAAATACACACACACGCTCGTGCCTCCAGATATGTTAAGTTATTGAAATGTAAAGCTGAAGCACCCCCCTCCCCTTGTAAGATTTGCTTGTAAAGCTGCCTGTTATTCTCAGCAAACTTTAGCTTTTCAGTGTTCAGGCATTTCTGATAATAAGTGCAAGTTTGCTTAAGCTGTTCAGATCCACTCTGGGAACTCTTCTGAGGTAACTGGGCACTGTTTGACAATGCTACTGTAGGCTTTCGAAGCAGCTAGTCTTGGATTTAGATTAGGTGTGCACAAGAATTCAACATGTACACAACAAGGGGTGGCAAGTTCATTCTGCTGAAGTTGATATCTTTAAAATAACCATAAAATAAGTATTTCTGTGTAGTGCCGAGAACAGAGGTCCCCAAACTTGGCAGTCCACAAGTTGAAGTCCACAAGTCTTAAAGCTGCCAAGTTTTAAGAGGATTTGCAATCTAGGCGTCCTCCTGGGAGCTTTGCAATCTAGGCGCCAGGGGAGCTTTTTATCAGGTTCGCCTGATACGCCAGTTGCGTCCCTTTCTAGACCGGGTTTCCCTCTGCACAGTCACTCATGCCCTCGTCACGTCCTGCCTGGACTACTGCAATGCTCTCTACATGGGGCTCCCCTTGAAGGGCACCTGGAAGCTCCAACTGGTCCAGAATGCGGCTGCGCGGGTGATAGAGGGAGCACCTCGTGGCTCCCATGTGACACCTCTCCTGCGCGGGCTGCACTGGCTTCCGGTGGTCTTCCGGGTGCAATTCAAGGTGCTGGTTACCACCTTTAAAGCGCTCCATGGCATAGGACCGGGTTACTTACGGGACCGCCTACTGCCACCAGTAGCCTCCCATCGACCTGTGCGCTCCCACAGGGAGGGCCTCCTCAGGGTGCCGTCGGTCAAACAATGTTGGCTGACGACCCCCAGGGGGAGGGCTTTCTCTGTGGGGGCTCCTGCCCTCTGGAATGAGCTGCCTCCCGGGCTCCGTCAACTCCCCGACCTCCGGACCTTTCGCCACAAGCTGAAGACTCTTCTGTTCCATCGCGCAGGGCTAGCTTAAATGCAGTTTTTTAAATGGGGTTTTATTCTTATTTTAGTTTTTAGGTCATAAATTGAATCAGTTTTTTATATTGTTCTTAACTTGTATTATATGTATTTTTTATTGGCTGTGAACCGCCCTGAGTCCTCGGTATATAAATCGAATTAATAAATAAATAAATAAACAAATAACTAAATAATAATAAGTTTGGGGACCCCTGGCCTAGAGGCTCACATGCATTATCTAGCTTGATAGCCTGTGAGACTTCCCAACTGCATATAAGCCATGAAGCCAAGATTGATTCCTTAAGCAGTGAATTTGTAGCAAAAGGAAGAACTGATTTGTTGGTTGTTCTTTTAGCCATTAAATTAACCCACAGTTACAGAATATGAACTCAATCCTGAATTGATCATGGGTATGAATGACTTACATCTTGGCCAGAAGTGACCAGGTTTTTCAAGCCTTGATAACTAGTTTTCCCTCTAATTGTGGGCAGCTGTAGCTGAGTACTGATCTAATGACATGTGAGTTTATCTTCCAACTTTTTATTAACCAGGATTGAAACCAGGAACAAACTAAATTAGGTTACTATTTAACTCTGAGCTGCTTCTTTTGACTTCTCTACTCAATAACCGGAGTTCTGTTCACTATTACCTGAATTTTTGTCTTTGTGGGTCCATTGCTGTATTTTAAATTAATCTCTCAGCTTAAATTGCACTTTAAAGTGGCCCTCTTTATACTATAAATCAGGGGTCTCCAAACTTGGCAACTTTAAGACTTGTGGACTTCAACTCCCAGAATTCCTTAGCTAGCAAAGCTGACTAAGGAATTCTGGGAGTTGAAGTCCACAAGTCTTAAAGTTGCCAAGATTGGAAACCCCTGCTATAAGTCCTCTGCCATGATAGAAAAAATTCTTGTGTAAATTCCCAATCCTTTGCTTTCATCACAATCTTCTTTTGTCTATTGTATGGGAGACGGCTGCGTATGTGCCTGAATGGGAAAAAAATTCATATTCAGTTGTGTAATGTTCAGTGTTGTACTACTGACAGGTAGCTAAGCATTCTCCCATTATTGCAGGAATGTGAGCTGGGGAGCTGAGAATAGCTGGTTGTTAGAATTGACATACATGGTTGAGGCAAGCTTTTGAACTTTTGAATCTCTTTATGGAGCTTGGGAATATATAACTATTTAAAACGAAGCCACTTGGTTTCCATGTTAATTTCTAATGTCAAGGCTAAAAAAATGGGATTTCAGCTTACAAGCTGGATTTCCCATAGCTGTGTTTGTTTTTCTGATGTCTACATTGACACGTGGTTCAGCAGGCTATGGCACCCTTGCTCAAACCACCCAAGGCATAAACCCACTCAGAATGGGCTTGCAGGTCACGTGAAGTGAAAGCAAATAAATGGCAGTTTAGTAACTTGTGTGTGAAAATCGCTTTTTTACCAGACAACTTTAGAACCAGAAAGTCAGCTTCCCAATTGCTGTAGGAAATAATAATAATTTGCCCCAGGGCCTGTGCAAAAGGGCTATTTCAACTTGCTCGGAAATTGCATCAAGAAGGAAGCTGTAAAAAAAATAATAATTCACAGTTGAAATGTTTCTAATGAGGAAAGTTGATTTCATGTCTCTCTCCCCGGTTTACAAATGGGCACAAAACGAAACCCCCAAAATGAGTTGAGGGGAAACAAGACTTTTGGTGAGAAAGTCCTTGGGGGGGGGGACCTTCATCTGGGGCCAGAGGGAGGAGGTGCAAGTAACAAAGCCTGCATTCATTCATTTATTTATTTATTTATTTATTTATTTATTTATTTATTTATTTATTTATTTATTTATTTATTTATTTAATCACATTTTTATACCGCCCTATCTCCTGAGGGACTCAGGGCGGTTTACAGCCTAATAAAAACATACATATAAATAGAAAATAAAACACCAATTTAAAAAACTTATTAAATAAGGCCGAATATTAAAAATTACAATAAAAATAATAAAACCCCATTAAAACCAAATTTAAAATTTAAAATTCTAGTCCAGTCCTGCGCAAATAAATAGATGTGTTTTAAGCTCGCGGGGAAAGGTTCGAAGGTCAGAAAGTTGACGGAAGACCTGGGGGAAGTTCGTTCCAGAGAGTGGGAGCCCCCACAGAAAAGGCCCTCCCCTGGGTGTCGCCAGTCGGCACTGCCTGGCTGACGGCACCCTAAGGAGTCCTTCCCTGTGAGAGCGCACGGGTCGGTGGGAGGCAATCAATGGCAGCAGACGGTCCCGCAGATAACCCGGCCCTATGCCATGGAGCGTTTTGAAGATAGTTACCAAAACCTTGGAGCGCACCCGAAAGGCCACAGGTAGCCAGTGCAGTCTGCGCAGGAGAGGTGTTACATGGGAGCCACGAGGGGCTCCCTCTATCACTCGCGCAGCCACATTCTGGACTAACTGGAGCCTCCGAGTGCTCTTCAGGGGGAGCCCCATGTAGAGAGCATTGCAGTAATCCAGACGAGATGTCACGAGAGCATGAGTGACCGTGCATAGGGCATCCCGGTCTAGAAAGGGGCGCAACTGGCGAACCATTGCAGTTCACCCCTGTCTCTATTTGCAGGCACTGCCACAATGCGAGGAAGGAAGGGCAGAACTTATGTGTAGTGCCATGTTGCACATTTCATTTTTTGGCATTGTTGTGGTTAGGGAAAAACTCTGCCTGAGTTGTGATACTGACTAGTTTTATTGAATTAGACCTCCTGAGGTTTCTAGCTGACATTGATTAGGATGGCTAGGAAATTTTGGTCAGCACAGCTAGAGGGAAATTAAAGCAATTTAAAATACCTGAAGCCAGCTAGAAATTCTGGTAGAAGAATATGCTCTGCCTTTCAAAATGGCTGTGCACGCAAAGCCAGATGTTTCTCAACTGTTGTTCTATTGTGTCATGTCATTCTGAAGTCCCCAAGGGTTCCAGGTGCCTGTGGATATGAATCTTGATGCCCACTGGCACCCAGGTTTAATTTTTTTAAAAAAATGTAAATTCTTACATGTCTATGGAGACTCTCAGTCATCCAGGTCATGGTTGTGGACTTTCTGGTTTTTCTTTGAAGATGTTTCACTTCTCATCCAAGAAGCTTCTTCAGCTCTGGTGATGGTGGGGAATGGAACAATTTATACTCCTTGCAGACAGTTGGTCATTTGCTAAAAGAATGCAAATGACCAGCTCCTTCCGTTGCCCACTATCCAGTTAGAGCTGAAGAAGCTTCTTGGATGAGAAGCAAAACAGTAAGTCCAGTTACCTCTTGAAAAAGCATATTTGGGGTAAATCCCTAACATTGCAATAACAGATCATAGTATTTTACTGGAGCACTTAGCAAACTGGGGATAGGTATTACTAGAAAAAAATTAGTAAAAGTTGTGTTAGCACTCTGAAACTGAAAAACAAATTATGTATTTCCCCTCCCCATAAACCAATGAATAAGATCAAAATGGAATATACTAAAGATAGGGGGAAATAGATGAAACAAAATCAAAATACATATAGCCCTTGTACAAGATTTAGCTACCTTCCTGGATGTTTCACAGAAAGACATTGGCAAAAAAAATAAAAATAAAAAAAAAGGATTATTAAGTCTAAATGCCAACCTGCATAAAAAGGCCCACACAATAAGACACAGGGAACAGATTCAGTATCTCCCAGTCTCCTAATTAATCAGTTTTGGATTCAAGTATTGTAATGGGTGTCCAACCTTGGCAAGTTGTGGATTTCAATTCCTAGAATTCCCCAGCCTTAAATTTGCCAAGGCCGGATACCTCTGTATTATAATATGTCCCTTTTAATAGCAAGAAGGGCAGGGAAGTTGGGTGGTTCATTTGCCAGGGTACAAGGTTTCGTAGTAGGCTACTGTGGATAGCCATTTGTCTAGGATGGCAGGATTCTTTGACACAGTAGGAAGTTGGAGTAGATTACCTACAAGTGTTGTGGTCTGCCAGCGGCTTGCGGAGCTGGCTGCAGAGTCGGACGGTGAGGAGGTTGGGGAGGAATGTAAGCCAGTCCTGGAGTCTGGGGAAGGCTCAGACGAGGGCTCTGCGTCAGAGGCCATCTGGTAGTTTATGTGCAGCCTCTGGAATCTGACATCAGCAAGGGAGAAGAACAGTGTGAGCCTGTTCCCAGTGCACGTATGTGCAAAACTGCCAGAAGGCAAGAACAATTAAGAAAAAAAAGGGCGACTTGGGAGTAAGGCTTGGATTGGCCCCTCTCATAAGACGGGAGGGGCCAAAAAAGAGGAGTAAACTGAAGTGAGCCTTTAAGGTGGGTGCTTATCAACAGTACCATGAAAGCAGGGGTGAAATGTAAAATTTGTTACTACCGGTTCTGTGGGCGTGGTTTGGGGGGGGTAATGTGACTAGGTGGGCATGGCCAACTTTTTTTTTAAAACTTTTAAAAGCATTTTTTCTGCAATCTCTGAAAAAAATGCTTTTAAAAGCCTCTGATGATCAGGCAATTTAGCTGGGATCACCAGAGGAGCCTTTTAAAAGCATTTTTTACAACCTCTATGGCTGAAAAGGTTGCAGAAAAAATGCTTTTAAACGGTTCTGACGATTTCAGCTGAGCCACGCAATCATCAGAGGCTTTTTTATTTTTAAAAGCATTTTTTCGGCCGAAGAAAAAATGCTTTTAAAAGTAAAAAAAAAAACCTTTGATGATCGCGCAGCTCAGCTGGGCATGGTGGGGGGCAGGGATTTTTGTTACCAGTTCTCCGAACCACCTGCCGCCATCGCTACCGGATCGGGCGATCTGGTCCAAACCAGGAGCATTTCACCCCTGCCTGAAAGACTGTGTCAACTTGATTCTGTCGGAATCCGCACAGACTGTTTGTGAATCATTACGGGCTGTGAATGACCATAATTCAAAGCCATCTCAATAAAAGGTTTTTTGGGACTAAAATTGTGATTTATGCTTTCTCAGGAAGCCTAGGTCAGAATGCCAAGGTCCCTTTCCAGTCACAATGAGCATCAATCCGAATTTTTTTGAACCCAGCCCTAGCAACCATATACTGAAATGAGAGGCCACTTTGTCATAGAGTTGAATTTGATCCTTTCCCTAAGTGAAATAAAAGTTATTCCTGAGAGTCACCGAGCCAATGAGTCTTTTGTGAAAAATCTAAGGGATCAATAATGATTAAAAAAAATACCCCTAAGGCCTATACAGAAGCTCTTCAGAGGTTTCGGATGTGAGTTGGAAGGGGATTGAACTGCTTCAGGGAGAAAAGCTCAGAGACGTTATGGAGCAAGTTGCAAAGTGTGGCAAGGAGGTGTCCCTCCACACCACATCTCAAATTCTTCCAATATTTCAATATTTGAGGGGCTGCCACAAAGAAGAGGGGGGGTCAACCTATTTTGCAGATCACCAGAAGGCAGGACAAGAAGCAACGGATGGAAACTGATCAAGGAGAGAAGCAACCTAGAACTAAGGAGAAATTTCCTGACAGAACAATTCATCAGTGGAACAACTTGCCTCCAGAAGTTGTGGATGCTCCATCACTAGAAGTTTTTAAGAGGAGACTGGACAGCCACCTGTCTGAAATGGTATAGGGCAGTGATGGTGAACCTACGGCACGTGTGTCAGAAGTGGCACGCAGAGCCATCTCTCTGGGCCAACCATCGCCTGTTGCTCTTCTGGGTTCTGGTGTGCACATGTGCGCCAGCCAGCTGGTCTTTGCGCATGTGGGAGCACCAGAAACAGAGAGCAACTCCCTGGTGCGGATGCACGCGCTAGGAAACTGAGCTTCTACTTTCCGGCATGGAGCTGCTCTTCATGCGCGCATGCACACCAGAAACCGGAAGACCAGGTGACCAGCATACATGCGCACTCTGGAAAATGGAAACTCAGCTTCCCGGGCACCAGGGAGATGCTCTTCCAGTTTCCAGCCCTCCCTCCCCCACCCCATGCACGTGTTTCCGTTTCAGCACTCGGTGCTGAAAAGATTCGCCAACACTGGTATAGGGTCTCCTGCTTGTGCAGGAGGCTGGACTAGAAGTACCTCTAAAATCCCTTCCAACCCTGCTAGTCTGTTTTTCAATTTCACTCCAGGAGTCCAAGATCTTTATAAAAGCAATTCAGAGACCATACGACAGAAAGCTAATCAACTTCTTTCTAAAAACCTTGGTTGCATCCAGCGCTTAGCTGCCCCCTCTACTGCCTGTGCCGTGGTTGTCTTGGAACCCTTAGCGGGCTGCTCAGAAACGGCTTTTGATCACTCCCTCCGAAAGGAAACGATTAAAAGGTCATTCCTAGATATTTTAACAACCATGGCTCGTTCGGCCCCGCTGATTACTTCCCAGCAATGGTTGTAGTTGACAAATCAGCAAAGGTTACTAATTTTGTTGTGAAATTTGGCATGGTACTAAAATCTCTCCAAAAAGTAAGATAATGTAGAGCAGAGGTCTCCAACCGTGGCCACTTTAAGATTTCTGGGAGTTGAAGTCCACAAGTCTTAAAGTGGCCAAGGTTGGAGACTCCTGATGTAGAGAAGGTAGCTTAGGGCCCTCTTGAGTCACAGAAAGCTGTTGGTTCATAAAGGAGAACTGGGATAATAGTGTTGACCAATTTGGGTGAGATAGCCACTCCTTTTTGAGTGGGGACTGCTAGCAGAGAAGCAATTGGGAGCTGATGAGATCAATTGTACTGTGGCTTAGCCAGCAAAGAACTTGCAGGTAGTCTTCGCGTAACGACCAATTACTTCTAAAGTTAAAGTGTTCAAGGTTACGTTGCACTCTTCCCCCTTAATCTTATTTGGCTTTGGAATTCCAATGGCTGCACATTCAGCCGATCCCGTCACATTTTTCTTTGCACAAAAGAAATTAACATCTGTTTCCTACAGGTACAGCTGGAAAGAGATCGGAAATAATTTCCTTGCCGTGTTTAAAAACCGGAGCTGTTACTGGTTGGGATGAGGCCTCCAGGATGTAACAAGACACAAGATAAACACAAAAGAATAAAGATTTTGCCCAGTGTGTTCACATAGCCAGGAAAAAGCAGCAAATCATACAGTGGTGCCACCTCTGGAATTCAGGTGGTACACGATACTTGCTTTATTCCATTTGCTAGTGAAGTTGGGCACCTTACATAATGACACCCTATCCTATAATTCCTTGTGATACTTCATCCAGCAGACCAGAGCAATATCAAGTGTGACAGCAACACCTTGCAAATGAAGGGACAGCTCTCTTGGAAGGCTAATTCTGTAAAGATTGGGAAAACAGCAGGATTGGGAACCCTAGTTCCATCCCACCAGTAGCTTGTAAAACAGGGGTCTCCAACCTTGGCAACTTTAAGCCTGGAGGACTTCAACTCCTAGAATTCCCCAGCCAGCTTTGCTGGCTGGGGAATTCTAGGAGTTGAAGTCCTCCAGGCTTAAAGTTGCCAAGGTTGGAGACCCCTGTTTTACAGCGTCAGAAGGATACACACCCAAACAGCCAGGTAAACCCAAATTTCAGGGAAGGTTTTTGAAAACTGACTCACGAGAAACCTGCAAATCTTATAGCTGTTCCCCCTTCCCCCCCTTGGTGTGCTCATCCCAGTGCTGGGATTATTAGCAAGAAGCGTATTGATATTTGCATTCTCATTCACTGGAGAGAAAGGGATTACAGGAGAGCAAGCGTGCACACAATGAGGTACACGGAGAGAGCAGCATGTTAGTGCTGGCCATTTGCCTAGCATGCTATTTAAGAAGCAAAAAAAGCTGAACTGATTAGGATCTTGTTGATGTTAGCTTAGAGCCGGCAGGGTACTAATCAACCAATTAAGGTCAGTGAGTTGAGCTCGTTAACTTTCATTGAGTACACTTTAGAGATTTGCTGCTTGGGAGGGACAAGTACCTCAAGAAGAAATGGCTTATATTAGACAATCTGTCTACTGCTGATGGGGGAGGGGGACTGGTCAGGCCCAGGCCAATATGTACTGATTGACTGTCATAAGACTGAGATGCTGCAAAGGTCATATGTGTGACGATTGCTGCAAAGTTCCTGTTTCATTACATCGTAACTGCAAATAGGTGCTCACTGAGGTAGTTGCTAAACAAGAACTACCCCTAATGCAGGGGTCTGCAAACTTGGCTCTTTTAAGACTTGTGGACTTCAACTCCCAGAGTTCCTCAGCCAACTTTGCTGGCTGAGGGACTCTGGGAGTTGAAGTCCACAAGTCTTAAAGGGATCAAGGTTGGAGACCCCTGCTCTGATGTAATTCCCTGAATTGCAATGCATTAGGGCAGGGGTCTGCAAACTTGGCTCTTTTAAGATTCTGGCTGAGGGAGTCTGGGAGTTGAAGTCCACAAGTCTTAAAGGGATCAAGGTTGGAGACCCCTGCTCTGATGTAATTCCCTGAATTGCAATGCATTAGGGCAGGGGTCTGCAAACTTGGCTCTTTTAAGATTCTGGCTGAGGGACTCTGGGAGTTGAAGTCCACAAGTCTTAAAGGGACCAAGGTTGGAGACCCCTGCATCAGAGCAAAGGTACAAGGCCTGGTGATGTGGATGTCCAGTTTTAAGATGGAGCTGATTTGTGCTGCAGCAATACGGGGGCAAATGATGCTTTAATTCGATAGGGGGGAAATGGCCATAGAGACTCTTTGGGGAGCTTTATTCATGTAGAATAGAAGAATAGAATGGAATCGAAAATTGGAATAGAACAGAAAAATAAAACAAAATAGAACAGAACAGAATAAGGAGTAGAGTAGAGTAGAGTAGAGTAGAGTAGAATAGAATAGTAGAATTCCCCGAAAATAAGACCCAACTGGAAAATAAGTCCTAGCATGATTTTTTCAGGATGCTCGTAATATAAGCCCTACCCCCAAAATAAGCCCCAGTTAAGATTGTCAGACAGATGGATGCATTTAGTACCGTATTTCCCCCAAAATAAGACCTAACCAGAAAATAAGCCCTAATGCGTCTTTTGGAGCAAAAATTAATGTAAGACCACGTCTTATTTTCGGGGAAACAGCGGTAGAATGGAATAAGGAATGGTATGGAATAGAAAATTGGAATAGAGTAGAAGAATAAAACAGAATAGAACAGAACAGAATAATGGAATGGAATAAGGAATACAATAGAATAAGGAATAGAATAGATCCGAATAGAATAGAATAAAGAATAGAATAGAATAGAATAGAATAGAATAGAATAGAATAGAATAGAATAAGAAATCGAATAAGGAATAGAATAGAATTAGGAATAGAATGGAATAAAATGGAATGGAATGGAATAGAATTAGAATAGAACAGAATGGAACATAACAGAACAGAATGAAGTGAAACAGAACAGAACAGAATTCTTTATTGGCCAAGTGTGATTGGACACACAAGGAATTTGTCTCCAGTGCAGCAGCTCTCAGTGTGTACATACAAGCAATAAGTGATAATGCATGATCATAATCGTCATAAAAATACATTCATCATAAATCATAAGCTACAACACTTAAGTGATAAGTCATAGTCAAATAATCAACATAAATCATACTATAAACCTTTATTCACTTAAGCTATTTCTGTTGTATTTTACTGTAATTAAATGCAGTGGCACTCGAAGTATTCCCAACATTTGACATTTTATTTATTGGCAAATGGGCATAAACATGAGCCGTTTTCAGTAACCAATGGGGCATTCACAATAGTGTAAATGTTGCAAACTTTCCACTTTTCCCTGGAGCCTGAAGAGTTTATAGTACAGCATGCTACTGGCAGGAAAATTACCAAACCTTTTAAAAAAAAAAATCTCCTCTTTCCTTTTGTATAGGAGTGCTAGTTAATCATAATCTTTTTTATTTTATTTACATTTATATCCCGCCCTTCTCCGAAGACTCAGGGCGGCTTACAGTGTGTAAGGCAATAGTCTCATTCTATTTGTATATTTACAAAGTCAACTTATTGCCCCACCAACAATCTGGGTCCTCATTTTACCTACTTTATAAAGGATGGAAGGCTGAGTCAACCTTGGGCCTGGTGGGACTAGAACCTGCAATAATTGCAGGCAGCTGTGTTTTAATAACAGGCTATCTTACAGCCTGAGCCACCACGGCCCTTGTTGCTAACTCTTGTTGCTAACTCTGGAGAAGATTAGTTTTAATTATCTAAAAATCATAAAATATAAGGGTACAGTTTGCTTGCAGCTCAGGAGGGAAATGCAAACAATAAGGGGTTTATTTCCCCACCCCCCATGAACTTAAATCAATCCCTGAAATATGAAATGTAACATAGGGAATAAAACCAATGAGTTACTGGCTAATATGAACTGCTCCTGTAAAAAGAATAAATATTACAGCAACCAGTTATTGTTAAGTTTGGGCAATAACGAGGCAGGAGACCACACGAGTGACAACAGCTCTTTAGTTTATTGTGACCCAGCAAAAGACCAACAGCAAAAACCCCTCTTTAAATACTATTTTGGCTGAGGCATCAGCCAATCAGCAACGTGCTTGTTCCTGCCCAAACTTCCCTCCTAAAGTTTAAATACATAACAGTTATGTTCTCCTTTCTGGTGCTTTTTCAAGAGGCAACTGGAAAGTCCGGTTCAGAAGTCCATTTGTTTCTAGGTTTCTCCAGGGTTTAATTTTCCAGAGTCAGGTCTGTGCAAATCTTTGGAGCAGTGCCCCAAGTTGAATGAAACCTCACACAATGTTATGCAAGTAGGTTCCTGAACTGAAACTGCATTTCACACACTGTGGAATTGTGACCAGAGGCTAAAATGTACGATGAATGGGTGCAGGAACTGGGCATGGCTAGTCTAGTGAAGAGAAGGACCAGGGCAGACATGTGTTCCAATAGTTGAGGGGCTGCCACAGAGAGGAAGGGGTCAAGCTTTTTTCCAAAGCACCCGAAGGCCAGACAAGGAATAATGGATGGAAACTGATCAAGGAGAGATTCAACCTGGAAATAAGGAGAAATTTTCTGACAGTGAGAGCAATCAACCCAGGGAACAGATGTTGCCTTCGGAAGTTGTGGGAGCTTCATCGCCGGAAACTTTCAAGAAGAGACTGGACTGCTACCTGTCAGAAATGGTGTAGTCTCCTGCTTGGGTGGGGGGGGGTTGGACTAGATCAGGGGTCTCCAACCGTGGCAACTTTAAGCCTGGTGGACTTCAACTCCCAGAATCCCGCAGCCAGCAAAGCTGGCTGGGGAATTCTGGGAGTTGAAGTCCACCAGGCTTAAAGTTGCCACGGTTGGAGACCCCTGGACTAGAGGACCTACAAGGTTTTTTCCAACTCTGTTAGTCTGCATCTACACAACGGACAGTTAAATACCTTGGCTCATAGAATATATTTTTTTTGTCCTTGAAAACCACACACAAGAGAAAAGCAGCAAGAAATTATGTGCAGAAGTGGAGTAAGGAGCAGGGAGAGAGCGCTGAATTTAACTAATATGAATTAAAATTAACTCCAGAATTTGGGGGAAGTTGAAGGATTTTTCTGTCTAACAAGCTGGCACATCTGTCGTTTTGTATGGTGGTTTATGTCTCTTTGTAAACTTAGTCCTGGTGGGTGGGTTTTGTGCAAGTTGGCAAATCTTTACCTCAAAGTTAAATAGGAACAGAACATCTCAGAATTTTCTTTTTTCCTGCATGTTTTTCTTTTAGTGGTTTTTTTTTAATATTTTCTTTTTTTAAAAAAAATGATTCTTTTTAATCTCTATTGATATTGGTCTGTCTTAATAAGGAGGCTGATTTCTCTAGTCACACTCCTCACTATTACTGGGCCAGGCAGTGGTAATATAGAATTTATTTCGTATTTTGTCATTTTCCTCCATTTTACTTAATTGGTTTGATCCAGTTATTATGCTTCTTGCTGCTCCAACAGATTACTGATAAGGTATCTATCACGTGGTGATCGGTACTGCGTTTACAGGTACCTATCACACACACAAATGCACACATAGATATATATGATGCAGTAGCTCAGTGGCTAAGACGCTGAGCTTGTTGATCGAAAGGTCGGCAGTTCAGCTGTTCGAATCCCTAGTGCCGCATAATGGGGTGAGCTCCCGTTACTTGTCCCAGCTTCTGCCAACGTAGAAGTTTGAAAGCACGTGAAAAATGCAAGTAGAAAAATAGGGACCAACTTTGGTGGGAAGGGAACAGCGTTCCGTGCGCCTTTGGCGTTGAGTCATGCCGGCCACATGACCACAGAGACATCTTTGGCTTTGAAATGGAGATGAGCATCGCTCCTTAGAGTCGGGAATGACTAGCACATATGTCGAAGGGGAACCTTTACCTTTTCACCTATCAGTATCAGAGCAGGGGGTTGGACTATTATTTATTTATTTTATTTATTTTTTCAGATTTATATACCGCCCTATCTCCCTAGGGACTCAGGCAATTTAAAAGCAAACATATAAATACAATTTAAAATAACACATAAAAAACTTATTCAATAGCCAAATTATTAAAACAATATAAATACTAAAAACCCCATTAAAACCAATAAATTTAAAAAACTAACCCAGCCCCGCGCAAATAAATAGGTGTGTTTTGAGCTCGCGACGAAAGGTCCAGAGGTCCGGAAGTTGACGAAGTCCTGGAGGGAGTTCGTTCCAGAGGGTGGGAGCCCCCACAGAGAAGGCCCTTCCCCTGGGCGTTGCCAGACGGCACTGCCTAGCCGACGGCACCCTGAGGAGTCCCTCTCTGTGAGAGCGGACGGGTCGGTGAGAGGTATTTGGTAGCAGCAGGCATTGTCCCGTAAGTAACCCGGCCCTATGCCATGGAGCGCTTTAAAGATTGTCACCAAAACCTTGAAGCGCACCCGGAAGGCCACAGGTAGCCAGTGCAGTCTGCGCAGGATAGGTGTCACGCGGGAGCCACGAGGGGCTCCCTCTATCACCCGCGCAGCCGCATTCTGGACTAACTGGAGCCTCCGGATGCCCCTCAAGGGGAGCCCCATGTAGAGAGCATTGCAGTAATCCAGACGAGACGTCACGAGGGCGTGAGTGACCGTGCATAAGGCATCCCGGTCTAGAAAGGGGCGCAACTGGCGCACCAGGCGAACCTGGTGGAAAGCTCTCCTGGAGACGGCCATCAAGTGATCTTCAAGAGACAGCCGTTCATCCAGGAGAACGCCCAAGTTGCGCACCCTCTCCATCGGGGCCAATGACTCGCCCCCAACAGTCAGCCGTGGACTCAGCTGACTGTACCGGGACGCCGGCATCCACAGCCACTCAGTCTTGGAGGGATTGAGCTTGAGTCTATTTCTCCCCATCCAGACCCGTACGGCTTCCAAACACCAGGACAGCACTTCGATAGCTTCATTGGGGTGGTCCGGTGTGGAAAAGTACAGCTGGGTGTCATCAGCGTACAGCTGGTACCTCACACCGAAACCACTGATGATCTCACCCAGCGGCTTCATATAGATGTTGAACAGAAGGGGCGAGAGGATCGACCCCTGCGGCACCCCACACGTGAGGCGCCTCGGAGCCGACCTCTGCCCTCCTGTCAACACCGTCTGCGACCGGTCGGAGAGATAGGAGGAGAACCACCGATAAACGGTGCCTCCCACTCCCAATCCCTCCAACCGGCGCAGCAGGATACCATGGTCGATGGTATCGAAAGCCGCTGAGAGGTCTAATAGGACCAGGGCAGAGGAACAACCCCTATCCCTGGCCCTCCAGAGATCATCCACCAATGCGACCAAAGCCGTCTCAGTGCTGTAACCGGGCCGGAAACCGGACTGGAACGGGTCTAGATAGACAGTTTCATCCAGGTGCAGGGGAAACTGATATGCCACCATACTCTCTACAACCCTCGCCACAAAGCGAAGGTTGAGACGGGACGATAATTACCTAAACCAGCCGGGCCCAGGGAGGGCTTCTTGAGGAGGGGCCTCACCACCGCCTCTTTCAAGGCGGCCGGAAAGACTCCCTCCAACAAAGAGGCACTCGTAATCGCCTGGAGCCAGCCTCGTGTCACCTCCCGAGTGGCCAGCACCAACCAGGAGGGGCACGGGTCCAGTAAACACGTGGTGGCATTCAACCTGCCCAACAACCTGTCCATGTCCTCGGGAGCCACTAGAAGACCTCCAAGGTCCCTTCCAACTCTATTCTGAATAACACAATCTACATGCAGCCCTTTGACTGCTCTTGTTAATGGCAAGGAGATCAGGCAAGGAGATCCATCCAAGCAAAGTGTAAGACTCACACTTTCTGTTTTTCGATCACAAGAACAGGGAGGGCCATTCCTGCCTTTCTACAACTCCGATTGTACACCTGGGCACAATTGTGCCATTCCGTTTTTTACAACAAGGAAAGTTATTGCCTATTAGTAAGTCATGGATTAGTTTTCTTGGCTGAGGAGGGTGACATCAATGCTCAGCTTCAGAAAATAATCCCCTGTAGGCAGAAAATTAACTCGTGGTGTAATTTGCCCACCGACCCCGAAAACTGGCTGTCAAGATTTGGAAGAATATTCAGGCCAATGGCCAGCCTCTGACATGTTATAGGTAAGATAATGGCAGATAATGATTGTTCCTAAATGCATCTCTTTTCAACTTTTTTTTTTTTTTTGCATTTATATCCTGCCCTTCTCCGAAGACTCAGGGCGGCTTACACTATGTCAAGCAATAGTCTTCATCCATTTGTATACTATATACAAAGTCAACTTATTGCCCCCCAACAATCTGGGTCCTCATTTTACCTACCTTATAAAGGATGGAAGGCTGAGTCAACCTTAGCTTGGGTAGTGTAGGAAGTTAGCACCCACCCTTCTCCTAGGAAAATGAAATATTTTAGGAAATAGTAAAAGAGCAGATTATTTTCCCTAAAAGGGAGGCAGAAACTCAGCCCTCCACCACCTTTGTCAATGGGCCATTAAGGCCTGAGCCAGTTTAGTCTACATAACAAAGATCTACCTCCTTCAGGCAGAGCCATAGTAGGAATGCCTTCGACAAGACCTAAGCTTAACTCACAGAATCATCTATTGTAATGTCCTTCCTGTTAAAGACTACTTCAGCTTTAATTGCAATAATACTAGAGCAACTAATAGATTTAAACTTAATGTCAACCGCTTTAATCTAGATTGCAGAAAATATGACTTCTGTAACAGAATCATCAGTGCTTGGAATACTTTACCTGACTCTGTGGTCTCTTCCCATAATCCTAAAAGTTTTATCCAAAAACTTTCTACTATTGACCTCACCCCATTCCTAAGAGGACCATAAGGGGCGTGCATAAGCGCACAAACGTGCCTACCGTTCCTGTCCTATTGTTTTTCTTTTCTTCTTCCTATATATATGCTTATACCTCCTTATATTTACCCAAATATGTGTTTATTTACTATATAATCTTTTTGTATGATACCTACATATATTGTTGTGACAAAATAAAATAAATAAAAATAAATAAATGAATTGCCCAAAGCCTTTCATTATATCATCACCCAGCAAGAGTCAACCAAGCTTGGGACTCAAAAACACAACCTACAAAGTTACCCCTGCATGGCCCCATGGGAGTCTGACGACCAATCAGAATACAAGCTCAAATTCAAAAGCCCAGAAAGGGCATAAAACCCAGGCACTCTCAACATCTCCCCTTTCTCTTCTTCCCCCAAGATCTTCAAGGCATGTGATCCTGTTCACCATTAAAACCATCTTTCCAATCAGCCACCATGTTTCCAGTGTCTTTCTCCCCACTTGGAACTGCACCCAGAAGGACATTTCTTCCAACGGTAGCAAATCTATCTCTCCAGCACCTGTGTTCAATGTGCGAGCTTGTGCCCATTTTAAATAATACAGTTTTAAAAAGCAGACATAAAATTCTTTGCATTTAAGTTACAATAAATGTTTCTGCATCTTGCACAGAAACCCCAGACCTCACTTTAATTCTTGCAATGAGTGCTTACCAAATTGTGGTATGTGTGTTTCTTTTTTTTTAAATACTCCATTGCACAAGATGTTAACAAAGGGAAAAGCATGGAATAATGGGTCGGATATTGGAACTAGCCTGGGAGAGATATCCAGGCTTGTCTCCTCCACTCAACCATGGAGGTAACTGGGTGACTTTGAGCCCATCGCTCTCTTGCAGCCCGACTGAGATATAAACAGGAGCATTCACTCCATACATGCCAGCTAGCTTCAGTTTCACAAGGAAATGTGAGACAGATAACCTTTATTGACTTTTTTTTTTCCTGTGAACACACAGGCACACGTTAAAAAAAGGACATTTGGATGCCCGTTCACAAAAGAAAATAAGCCGAAATGTTGAAAAATATGAAAATAGAAATATATACATGTATATATAGTAAATTTATTTATTTATGCGCCACTCCAATCAAGGTGACTTAAGGGACCAGGTAAAAAGCAGGATACTGTTGAGTTCTTGTCTTGTCTTAGCCAGGAAAGCCAGCTGGGTGACTTTGGGTCAGTCATTCTTATTCAGCCCAGCTCACCTCACGGGGTTGTTGTTTTTGTGGGGAAAACAAGGAGGAGGAATGTCCCTTGGATATGTTTGCCACCTTGGGTTGTTTGTAAAAAATAATTAAGACAGGATACAAATAAATAAAGTGAGGCTTAAAACTGAAAGGACGTTTTGGGATTATTATTTTTTTTAATTTGTGTAATGCACAATGTAACGCCCTAAACACGTTTAAAGAAATATGGACAAAATAGACAATTTCACATCTCTAAATCATTATCCCTGAGGAGTGAGAGCGCTCAGCATATCCTACCTTCCTTCCCCTCCTTAACTATAGCTTAAATCCTAAAGTTATCCCGTTTCCCATCAGGATCATAGTGATGTTCACACGAGGATCATGGAAGATTTTTTCGTTTAGCTGATGAATATGTCGGGCTGCACGATCATTTTTGCCTGGTTTAAGTACTTTTCCCGATACCAAAACCTGTTAGAAAACAGAGAGAGAAAACCATACAGAGCATGCAAGATTCACACCATGTATTACAACACCGTTACATTGGAGAGAACCGGAGGACAGGCCTGGAAACCCAAATGTAACTCTTGGCTGAGGCTCATTAAAATAGCTACCTCTTTTCTCGGGACTAAACTGCTAGGATATCCATGTTCTGCTGCAACCACACGAACCTGGAAATGGTACTGGCCGATTCAGTGAGTTGCAGGCAGTTGGGGCCACTACTATCTGTCTGTTCCAAACTGCTGCCTTGCGCTACCCTTGCATTATGGCTAAGTTTACAACTGGATCTTTATTTTATGAACTACCCAGGCTAAAACAAAGATTCCATACAGTCAGGGAGGTTTATTACAAAGTCAGTGCTGGGCTGCACTGCAACCTTAATCCTTCCTGGGGTGAAAGAAGAAAGGAGATTCAGGGAGAATATTAAGAGGAATTTCTTAAGATTTGTTGTGCTTAGAAAAGTGGAGGGACTCCTCCATCCTACAATGGATTTACAAATAGGTTTGTTCAGGGTGGCTTAATGAATCCTCTTACTGAGCAGGGGGTTGGACTAGATGACCTCTAGATGATCTGGCATTAACATAAGATTATTAGCATTTAGGGGATCTTGTAGGCCTGAAAAGAATTGGTTCTTCTGAAGGAGAAGAAAACTAGATTCCAAAGAATGTTGTTTCGGATTTGGGCCACAGGCTGAACCTTCTACTCTGTTTTTCTTGAGAATATGAAGGGTGGATAAAACAGGTTCTAATCCAGAAAAGCCACCAAGGTCTGCTCTCTTCCCACTTTTTCTGAAGTACTTACATTGTCAAGAACTAATATCTTCCCTTTTTTTATGAGCCGTAAACATTTTTCATAGTAATCGTTGTAGCTCTCTTTGTCCGCATGGATGAACGCCAGGTCAAATGTTCCAGCTTCACCATTGGCCAGAAGTTCCTCTAAACACACACACACACACACAATCAGAATAGGTTTTTGGGTTTTTTTAAAATGCAAAAAAAATCCCTTCTACCTTTTCTCTGTCGTTGTTTCTCTTATCTTATCTGGTTAAAAGGCAGTATTGCAGGCTGATTCTGCCGACCGCCAGCAGTTCGATCCTGACTGACTCAAGGTTGACTCAGCCTTCCATCCTTCCGAGGTGGGTAAAACAAAGACCCAGATTGTTGGGGGCAATAGGCTGACTCTGTAAACTGCTTAGAGAGGACTGGAAAGCACTGTGAATCGGCATATAAGTCTAAGTACTATTGCTATTCGGACAAGTCCAGCCTGCAAAGGGAAGGGGACGAGGAGCGATGAGAATCCTGAATTCCAGTTTCCTCTTAAGCCAAACCAACCTCGCTATTCAGACACGATTATCTGTGAAACCACAGTTTTTGGGGATGGAGTTCCAATTTCTCCCACAGATGCTTTTTCAGGAGGCAACTGGACTTTCTTGTTTTTTCTTTCGAAGACGTTTCGCTTCTCATCCAAGAAGCTTCTTCAGCTCTGACAGGATAGTGGGGGATGGAAGGATTTATTCTCCTTGCAGACAGCTGGTCATTTGCATCTTTTTAGAGAGTCCTTGAAGCACTTGGAGGTTTATCGGGGTTTTCAGGGTCACCTGAATGGTGCAAATGGTTCCTGTAATCTGCATTTTTTTCCTCTGGAAATCCATTCTACTCCCACACCATTCATATAAATCCTTCCATTCCCCACTATCCTGCCAGAGTGGAAGAAGCTTCTTGGATGAGAAGTGAAACATCTTCAAAAGAAAAAAAAATAAGAAAGTTCAGTTGCCTCCTGAAAAAGCACCTGTGGGACAACCATGACCTGGATGACTGAGAAAATCTACAGACTTTTAGCTATACAATTTGGGATGAACCACCCTTGGAATGGTGTGGGAGTAGGAATGGATTTCCAGAGGGAAAAATGGCAGACTACAGGAACCATTTGCACCACTCAGGTGACCCTGAGGACACAGATAAACCTCCAAGTGGCCTCAATGACTCTCTAATAAAATGCAAATTATCAGCTGTCTGCAAAGAATATAAATCCTTCCATTCTCCACTATCCTGTCAGAGCCGAAGAAGCTTCTTGGATGAGAAACTGTTCTGTCCCCACTTGCCTCCGTCCGAGCGATGGCTTAATTAGCTGGCACTATCAGCTCTGGCAGCAAACTAGCGAGCGTCTGCCAAGTGTCTCTGTTATCTCCCTCAATGCCGATGAGTCACCCAGGAACAAACAATACTTCAGCTCTTAGTTAATCAGTTGATTTGCCTGCTACGAAGAGGCAAAGCAGCTCTTGCTGCCTTTATATCCTGTGGGGTGTGGCTTCATGACTCAGCACTTCCTAGGCCTGCCCCACCCCTGCTTCTGTTGTTCCCGCCTCTCCTGCCTACGAAACCTAGGGTCCAGCCAGGCCTGATTGCCCTCAGGAGGCGTGGCCTGGGGAGGGGAAGAGTCAGGGGACGGAGGCCTCGTTATCTCCTCCACCTAGCCTGCCTCTGGCTCCTGGAGCTGAGCCAGGGAAGCCGGTGCTCCCGAGTTAAGTCCTGATGGCCCTTCCCCCTCACTTTCCAAGTCACCTTCTGGCAGGAGGCCCGGCTCGGAGGGCACAGACATAACAGAAACGAAACATCTTCAACAACAACAACAACAAGAAAGTCCAGTTGCCTCCTGAAAAAGCACCTTTGGGACAACCATGACCTGGATGACTGAGAATCTCTACAGAATTCCATTCTCTGTTTTCCTTGAGTCTCTTGGTGCTATGATATCCCTGCCCACAGTGATGGGCCAAGCATCACATCAGAGGGGGGTCCCACCTGCAACTATCTTAACCCAACCTGAGTTCAGGCAGTCCTCGACTTACGACCAGAACTGAGCTCCGTATTTCCGTTGCTGAGATAGTTGTTAAGGGAGGAAGGGGAAGGGAGGGGGAGGGGGGATGAGGGTAGAAAATGGATTGATGGTCAATGTACAAAGATGATCGAAGACGTATAATTAATGTAAGATCGGAGCTGCCTGGCTACCACTTCAGAATGATGGGAAAGAAGGAAGTAGAAGAGAGAAGGAGGTAGGAAAGAGAAGAGGAGGAAGAGGAAAGGAAGGAGGAGGGATAGAAGAGGGAGAAGAAAGGAGCAGGGAGGAAGGAGGAGAGGATGTAGATAAGAGAGGGGGAGGATGGTTGTGGAAAGTAGAAGAAGGTAGAGAAGGGAAGAGAGTTAAAGGAAGGGGGTGGTGACCGGGCAGGTCCGATTAATTGTATATGATGGTACATTAAATAGGTTATTGGATATAAATGTTAAAATAAAACTTTTTTAATAAAAAAAAAAGAGATAGTTGTTAAGCAAGTTTTGCCCTTTTTTTATGACCTTTCTTGCCACAACTATAATATTTTGAAAGAGAGATCAGCGTTTCAGAGGTCAAATCTCTCAACAGAAATGTAAAAAAACAAAACAAAACCAAGCCATTCTTGCCTTATAGAAAAGGTAATTTGTTACAGTATCTTGGAAACTTAAGGTATAACAGAGTAGCTTGTTATAAAGATATTAATCCTGCTTAAATTGCCTTACTCGATACTGAAGTGTTCAAGGTTATCTTTTAACCAACTAAATGTAAATATGTAGCTGGGAACAATATAATCATCTACTTTTTTTTTTGTCTTTATTAAGGTCTAAAAACATCAAAGGCATTTTTTGCAGGGTCGAAATACGATTTCACGATTTGCAACTCGCCCTGATGAGTTTTAAATGCAGTTTTCATTTTTCATTTTCTCCCGTGCAAGAGAATTAAAGCTAAGTCTTCAGGTGTCCTGCTTAAACTCTGCATCTTAAGAGAATTCAGAATCAGGTTGATCACATCAAAGGGATTAGCAAAAAGGCCTCCGTCGTTTTCACTAATGTCGAATAATTCCACGCAAGTGAGAAAGGGAACATTTGACCCCAATTCACGTCGGCCACGAAACAGATGGAATTTGAAAGATTTTGTGCAACGGAACTGAAGCTTCCTTTGCTGAGCTTGTTAATAGACATGAACTTTAGATTCTCTGATTTTTTTTAAAAAAATGGAACAATCCATCTCATTGTAGGTAGTCTTTGACTTACAATAGTTCACTTAGTGACTAAAGTTACAGCGGCTTTGAAAAAAGTGACTGATGACCATTTTTCATACTTATGACCGTGGCAGCGTCCCCATGGACATGTGGTCTAAATTCAGACGCTTGGCAACTGACTCACTTTTATGACGGTCGCAGGGTCCCGGGGTCATGTGATCTGGCGACCTTCTCACAAGCCAAGTCAATGGGGGAAACCAGATTCACTTAACAACCGTGTTGCTTACCCAACAAATGCAGTGGTTCACTGAACGACTGTGGCAAGAAAGGCCGTAAAAGGGGACAAGACTCACTTAACCAACGTCTTGCTTAGCAACAGAACTTTTGGGCTCAATTGTGGTCGTAAATCGAGGACTACTTTAATGATTCAGGAAGTCTCTCCCTCAATTTGTTTATGATTTATTTGTTAAATTTATTTGCTACCAATGTCGCTAAACAACTGTGCCAAGAAAGGTATAAAATGGGGGCAAAACTCATTTAACAAATATTTCCCTTAGTAACAGGGAGGCCGGGAGGGAGAGAGCGTGATGGACCAAAGTGAGGGAGTCAGAGGTAGAATTCAGCCGGTTTGGACAAACCGGTAACTCTGACAATCAGTTGGCCCCGCCCACCCCCCTCCCCGCTCTATCCTGTCCCTTAAGGTAAAGATAAAGGTTCCCCTCGCACATACGTGCTAGTCGTTGCCGACTCTAGGGGGCGGTACTCATCTCCGTTACAAAGCTGAAGAGCCAGCGCTGTCCGAAGACGTCTCCGTGGTCATGTGGCCGGCATGACTCAACGCCAAAGGCACACGGAACACTGTTACCTTCCCACCAAAGGTGGTCCCTATTTTTTCTACTTGCATTTTTACGTGCTTTCAAAACTGCTAGGTTGGCAGAAGCTGGGACAAGTAACGGGAGCTCACCCCGTTACACGGCAGCACTAGGGATTCGAACCGCTGAGCTGCCGACCTTTTGATCAACAAGCTCAACGTCCTAGCCCCTGAGCCACTGCGTCCCAATATCCTGTCCTTTATTTCCTGCTTTGTAGCTTATCTCAATTGCGTGGCACAGCTGATTCCACCCCCCTCGCTGTTCTGTTCTACTTACCGTTGCTGAGTTGAAAGATAAGCAGCTGAGCGTCTACATGCTCCATTTTCAGCGCTGTGCACAAAGTGCGCGCTCATCAAACCAGTTGTTAAATCGGCAGCATCCCACCACTGGAGGGACTGTTGATGCCCATCCCCCCCCAAATCCCCCCAACCCTTCCAGTCAAACCCCTTTGCTTCGACCTACCTAACGTTTCAATGGCTGGTTTTATCCTTAGATCAATCTTACGTAGCACACCGGCCTGGGAAGAAAGAAAACAGGTCAAAGGTTTCACGAGGAAGAGGATCGGCAACATTTTGAGGTCCCAGATGCTCAGCCTCCCCATCTTGTGTGTTTGTGTGTGCGTTTGTTTGCGTGTTTTTTTTTTGTGTAGACAAGGGGTCTCCAACCTTGGCAACTTTAAGACTTGTGGACTTCACTCCCAGAATTCCTCAGCCAGCAAAGCAAAGCTGGATGAGGAATTCTGGGAGCTGAAGTCCACAAGTCTTAAAGTTGCCAAGGTTTGAGACCTCTGGTATAGACTATCCATTGAGGAGGTGGCATTTCAAGAAAGGAACTGAATTTTTTACTAGCCGATTTTTTAATGGGTCCGAAGTAGGGAAAGAGCACCGCTTCAAGTCCTCTGTGGGTGGGATTTATTCTACTCTTGAAAAGCCCTCTTAAATGCCAAAAAGTCCCCAAAATGATAACATTAAAGTGTTTAAAGGTGAGGAAGGGAGGGGTAAAAGACTACACACAGTCCTCGACTTAAGACCACAATTGGGCCCAAAATTTCCATTGCTAAGCAAGACACTTCTAAAATGAGTTTTGCCCCATTTTATGACATTTCTTGCCACTGTTGTTAAGCAAATCACTGCGGCTGTTAAGTTAGTAACACGGTTGTTAAGTGAATCTGGCTCGCAACCATCATAAATATGA
Organism: Ahaetulla prasina; assembly: GCF_028640845.1. Lineage (NCBI taxonomy): Eukaryota > Metazoa > Chordata > Lepidosauria > Squamata > Colubridae > Ahaetulla > Ahaetulla prasina. The sequence goes on along the minus strand of NC_080544.1, from coordinate 1,320,756 downwards.
GTCAGTTGCCCAAGCATCGGAATTCTGATCACATGACCACTAGTAATGTAATATAAACATATATATTAACATTAATAAATCAAATGAGTTCATTGTAGATTTTAGAAAGAGCTGGCATGGTCATACTCCAGTCAGTATCAAGGATGCAGCTATAGAGGTGGTCAACAGTATTAAGTATCTGGGGGTGTAGATAAGTAACAATCTGAACTAGTCTCTCCACATGTCATCCTTCGCAAAGTGTGCAAACCAGTGTCTGCATTTCCTGCATCGGATGAGGAGAGCACATCTCTCTCCTTCTGTCCTGGCCACATTTTACAGAGCTGCGATTGAGAGTGTTTTACCAAACTGCATCCCTATCTATTCTATCTCAGATAGAAAGTCCATACAGAGAGTGGTGAGTACAGCGGAGAAGATTATAGGAAGCTCACTTCCCATTGTTCAGGATACTGCTTATAAGTGCTCTGTGCTTAGAGGTCAAAGGATCATTAGAGACCCCATACATCCAGTCTATGGTCTGTTTCAGTTGCTTCCCTCTGGGAGGAGGTTTCAAACTATTTCTAGCAGGACTACCAGTTTCTGTAAAAAGCTTTGTCCTCTATGCCATCCATCTGATAAACTTGCAAGATTCGTTTCTCTCGCCATGTACATGCATACATCTGAACTAGACTGTGTTGTTTCTCTGTGTCATATAATATATCTGGATACATGCATAATTTTCTATTTGTTATTTCTGATAAATATATGTAGTGTATATTGGAGGTGGTGACCCTTTGAGAGCTGTATGCAACGAAATTTCATTTTAATGCATGCCAATTAGGGTACATTCAAAGTAACAATAAAGTTATTGTCTAAGAAGTAATATATCTGAGTAGGCAGTAAAACATGATCTCATTAAATCATATGATCTTGTTAGATAATAAGAATTCTAGGAGAGATGGCAGTTGAGGGGTGAGGGCAGTGGGGTCATGGGTCAAAATGAGATTGTCAGCATTGGCTTCGATCGCGGTGCTGCGCTCACTGCCTTGCAATTTTGACAGAGTTTATGGGCATCCCTTAGAGCAGTGGTCACCAACTGGTGGTCCGTGGACCACTGGTGGTCTGCGAGAAAATTTTGGTGGTCCACAGAAAAACCTTTGCATTTTTGCATTTTTTATATTGCACTAAGTCAGGGATCCTCAAACCCCTGGGCCAGATGCGGCCTGCCAAAGCAATTAATCCCACTTGCTGATGGGATGGGGTCCTTCAGGCATTTAGCTTGGCTGCCTGTTTAGTAACTCTAGCCCAGTGGTTCTCAACCTTTATAGTGCTGTGACCCCTTTAATACAATTCCCCAAGATGTGGCGACCCCTTTAATACAATTCCCCATGATGTGGCAACCCCAACCATAAAATTATTTTCGTTTTGAATTTATCGCGCCTGAAGCCGTATTGGCTAGCGATCTGAACTGCTTGCGACTGCCTTGAGGACGGAGGCATTAAAGTGGAGACTCCTCCCCTATTAAGTTTATCGCGCCTGAAGCCAGATTAGGCTAGCGACTGGGAGTGATTGCAGCTGGCTTGAGAGGGAGACATCGGAGCAAAGATTTCTCTCTTTTTTAATGAAGCTGAATTCGGCTAGCGATTTGAAGAGCCTGCAGCTGGCTTGTGAAGTCAACCATTGGAGCGCAATTCTTCAACTCGCAAGTATACTTCCCATATTTCCGATGGTCTTAGGCGACCCCTGGCAAATCGTCATTCGACCCCCAATGGGGTCCCGACCCACAGGTTGAGACCCGCTGCTTAGCTTCTCCCTCCCTCCTTGGGAGTCTAGGTGCTTCAGTCAGCGGCGCATGAAACTTCAGCTGGGCTCCTCGAGAGACAGAGTTTGCAGGGGGGTGGGGGTGGGTGGAGGGCAATCTAGCGCCCGGGCTGGCTACAAGACAAAGGTTCATTCTTGGTCATATTTGAGATTTCTAGCTGCAATGGACAGCAAAGCTAGGGTTGACCCCGGGTGCTTCTCTTTGCTAACAGGAGGCCATGCTAAGTGCCTGAAGGACCCCGTCCCGTCACTAATTCATATTAGTGGTCCATGGCAGGAGTTTCCAACCTTGGCAACTTTAAGCCTGGAGGACTTCAACTCCCAGAATTCCCCAGCCAGCTTTGCTGGGAGTTGAAGTCCGCCAGGCTTAAAGTTGCTAAGGTTGGAGACCCTTGGTCCATGGGATTTAAAGTTATGAATTTAGTGGTCCCTGAGGTTTGAAAGGTTGGTGACCCCTGCCTTAGAGTAATCAGGGGGAGAAAGGGTTAAATCCATCAGCACCGTTCTTCTAATAAGATCTATAGATCCCTGCAAACCAACGAATCAATCGAGTGTCAGCAAATATTAATACCCCGTCCTCTCTCATGCCATGATTAAGCCCCAGTTCTCTGAGTGACTTACTCTACCTCTTTCCACACTGGCTTTCCGATACTGGTCAAATCTTCATTTATCTCGCAGGCAACAATTCTGCCATCTTCTGGTAGGACTAGAGCCATGCTTAAAGTATTGTACCCAGCAGAAACTCCTACGGAGAAATTACAAAAACATGGTTGAAGGGTGTTCCAGTGTCAAAGCATCTATGGCCGGCTCTCGAGTTGCCATAGGCAAGGGGGATGGGAAACCAATGAAGCAACATGGCAGCCAAAGACAGGAGCACATTCCAGACATATTTCTCTCAAGGCTGTCTCCCAGGGTTACCCACAGCGGCCGGAGTGGAATGAACTCTACAACCCACAAAATTGCTCCGTTGTCGAATGTGATTGATGACACACCCTGGGGGAGGGGGAAAACAGGGTCATGATTAGGGCCGTAAATTACATGGGGTCAAAATTGGTTTCATTTGGGTACCTGCTGACATGGAGATCCTGCTAAATAACAGGATTTCTTTTGAAGCTTGGCTCGAGGTTCATGATTTAATTAGGGCATCCATCGGAACCCAGACATCCAGTTTCTGAATGAATAATACAGGTAGCCCTCCACTTACGACCACAATCGGGAGGGTTTTTTTTAAAGTGAGACGTGCTCAATTTTACAATTTTTATTGCCATGGTTTTTAAGCGAACCACTGCGGTTGTTCAGTGAATCATGCAGTCCTTAAGCAAACCCAGTTTTCCTCATTGATTTTGCTTGTTGGGCGTCGGCTGGGAAGATCACAAATGGGGATCTCAAAACCCTGAGACACTGCACCTGTCAAAAACACAGGCCAGGGTGCCCGAATTTTGATCTCGTGACCATGAGGATAGCAATAGCACTTAGACTTATATACCGCTTCATAGTGCTTTACAGCCCCACTCTAAGCTGTTTACAGAGTCAGCGTATTGCCCCCAACATGTTGGGTCCTTGTTTTACCGACCTCGGAAGGATGGAAGGCTGAATCAATCAGGATCGAACTGCTATCTGTGGGCAGAGTCAGCCTGCAATTCTGCATTCTAGCCACTGCGCCACTATGGTCTTAAATGTAAGGACTGGTCATAAATCATGCTTCAATGATGTTGTAACTTTGAGCAATCACTAAACCAAAGTCAAGGACTGATTTCATACCCCATTCTTCTTAACAGCAAAGTAATATCAGCTTTCTCCTCTAGCTCAGGGATTTCAAACTCAAGGCCTGGGGGCTAGATCTGGCCTACGGGGCAAGGGTGAAATGTAAAATTTGTTACTACCGGTTCTGTGGGCGTGGCTTGGTGGTGGTGGGTTAATGTGACTGGGTGGGCATGGCCAACTTTTTTTTTTTTTACTTTTAAAAGCATTTTTTCTACAACCTCTTTGGCCGAAGAGGCTGTAGAAAAAATCCTTCTAAAGGGATCTGGCGATCCCAGCTCAGTTGCCTGATCCCTTTTAAAAGCAATTTTTTTACAGCCTCTTCGGCTGAAGAGGCTGTAGAAAAAATACTTCTAAAGGGTTCTGACAATCCCAGATGAGCCACATGATCATAAGAGGCTTTTTTTTTTTTTACTTTTAAAAGCATTTTTTCGGCTGAAGAAAAAATGCTTTTAAAAGTAAAAAAAAAAAGACCTCTGATGATTGCGTGGTTCAGCTGGGCATGGGTGGGTGGGTGGGGGTTCAGGGATTTTTGCTACTGGTTTTCCGAACCACCTGATGCCATCGTGACCGGATCGTGCGATCCGGTCCGAACAGGGAGCATTTCACCCTTGCTACGGCGTGCTTAGATCTGGCTTGCGGTCTGCCCTGGAAACAGCGAAGGACTGGCCTGTGGTGCTTTTGCCAGCGAAAATGGAGCTCAGGAGGGCTCCATTTTCTCTGGCAGACAGTTGTAGGAGGCCGAGAGCCCGTTTTCTCTGGCACAGCACTCAGGCCGCCACAAGCGCCCCCAAAACAAGTGACGTCAAGCGGGCCACATCCCTGGCCATGTCCACTCAGCCCCACCCCCCAGGTCAAACACAACCCTGATGCAGCCCTTGATGAAACCGAGTTTGACACCCCTGCTCTAGCTCTTAAGTTCTGAGGAACCCCAAAGAGAAGGCACTCCTCCTCAGAAGACAAGGATGGAGTCAACCATCCCACCCAGTCATCTAGCAAAGAAAGACTCCGGATCATTTGTTTTTGCCAAGAGTATACTTTAACTGAAGTTTAAATGGTTGTAGAGGTAGCGTAAGCTGAAGTTTTCCCACACCAACAGTGCAAAGTAGATTAAATTAAAGTAAGTAAAGTAAGGTGGCTCAGTGGCTAAGACACAGTTCAGCGATTCGAATCCCTAGTGCCATATAATGGGGTGAGCTCTTGTGACTTGTCCCAGCTTCTGCCAACCTAGCAGTTTGAAAGCAGGTAAAAAAAGGCAAGTAGAAAAATAGGGACCACCTCTGATGGGAAAGTAACAGCGTTCTGTGCACTTTTGACATTTAGTCATGCCGGCCACATGACCACGGAGACCTCTTCGGACAGTGCTGGCTCTTTGGCGTTGAAACGAAGATGAGTACCGCCCCCTCGAGTCAAGAACAACTAGCACATATGTACGAGGGGAACCTTTACCTTTAAGTAAAGTTATCTGTAAATGTCCAGTTAGGTGCTTGTATATTATTTAGGGGATAGGTTCTTGGTTCCCAGCTGTGCATGCAGACGATTGACCTTGGCTGGCTGAAGCTTCTCATAAGGCTCAGCTGGGCTTCCATCCCCCCTTCTTACTTACAGTCCAATCTTGCCCTCCCCCACTCCACCCCATTGCTAATGTCAGGTTGTCAGCTCATGAAGCTTAGACAGGAGGAGATGCAGCCGTGACAGATGGTTTAAAACAAAGTGCCTTTTGGTTTTATTTTGCCAGTGTGGAATTGGTCCGCCACATCCTATGGCTTAAAAATCAAAGAGGGGAGTTTGAGGGAAGAGACCAGTTGTAACCTGAGGACTACCAGTAGAAGATTAGACTGTGTGACTTCCGGACTGGCCACTTTATTGTGGGGCTGAATCCCCAATTTCCTGGTTGTAGGCAATCTCACTTACCTATCTCAATTACCTTTTTTGCTCCAACAAGCCTGATCAGGTTTGCCACCAACTGGGCCTGATCAGAAGAGATCCACAGCTTTTTGCCAGGTGTAGAAGTTGCAGCCTAGAAAAAGCAAAACAGGACTCCGCGTGACAGGTTCTTCTGCAATTCCATGAACATCATCCCTGAAAGAACCTTAGCAAGTCTGGCGGGAAGGACCTCTGGAAACTGAGAATTCCTGCACGACCTCTCCTCTCTCTCTGTCTCACAATTAAATTTATTGTTTAATGCAGACCTGGAACCCCAGGCCGCACCTGGTCTTGTGCAGAGGTGGGTTTCAAAAATTTTAGCAAGAGGTTCTCTGCCCAGTTGCTGGGTGGGCTTGGCCATGGTGGGCGTGGCCTAGTCCGCCTCCTGCACCATGGTGGGGTATTTTCGCCTTCCCCAGGCTCCGGAGGTTTTCCTTGACCCTCTGGGAAGGCGAAAACTGCCTCCCCCGGGCTCTGGAGGCCCTCTGGAGGCCCTTCGGAGGCCGGAAATGGGCCTGTTTTTGGACTTCCAAAACTTCTAGGAGGCCTGTTTTTCCCCCTCCCTAAGCCTCCGCGCAGGCCCTGCACTTACCTCGCATCCAAAATGGGCCATGTGGAGACTCCTGGGAGGGGCGGGATGGGTGGGGAGGGGCCAGGTAGGTGTGGGATTTGGAGGTTCTCCAAACTCCGCCATAACGTTAGCTACGGGTGCTCCCGAACCCGGCCGAACCTGTAGCGTCCCTCCCCTGAACACGTCCCACCCTGCCCATTTTTCATCTCCCTTTAACAGCCAGGGGAAGTCTCAGGTTTAGGCAGCCTTTCTAGGACCTTGAGGTAGTCCTCGATGTACGACCACAACAGAGACCAAAATTTCTGCTGCTAAGTGAGACGTTTGTTAAGCAAGTCTTGCCCCATTTTATGACTTTTCTTGCCGTGGCTGTTAAGGGAATCACTGCCAGCGTTAAATGGTGGTTGTTCAGGGGAACCTGGCTTTCTTGTTGACTTTGCTTCTCAGAAGGTCGCAAAAAAGGGATCACGTGTAACTTCAAAAGATCACTAAATGAACTGTTGTTAAGTCCTGGACTAGCTGTACAGTATTTGGGATCTCTACTCTTAATTCTTCCACATACAAGGGCTGAAAAGATCCCCTAAACCAGGGGTCTGCCAACTTAGCTTTTAGGACTTGTGGACTTCAACTCCCAGAATTCCTCAGCCAGCAAAGCTGGCTGAGGAACACTGAGAGTTGAAGTCCACAAGTCTTAAAAGAGCCAAGTCGGCAGACCCCTGCCCTAAACGCAGAGGAGATGGAGTTAATTTGGTGGGTTCTTGAATCCTGGGTTGACCCCTGGGGAAAGAGCCATCAGAAGTTGGTCAGATCCACTGACAACCGGCACTCACCAATCTCAGCTTCTTCAAAAGCGGGTGCTCTCGTACCGAGTGATCCAAGACATATTTGTGTAGGTTGCCAGTCCCTTGCAAGAAGCTGCAGGAATGGCCGGAGGTGCCAAAGGCAAATAAATCTGACCCACGGTATCTTCTGCCTTTCAAAAGCAAACCAATCCATCCTCAGTCATATCATAAATACTTTCAATATTTGTTAATATTTGATTCAACCCACGGGACAGATGTTGCCCTCAGAAGTTGTGGGAGCTTCATCACTGGAAGCTTTCAAGAAAAGAACATTTCCAAATGTAACAAGCCTTAGTAAGACCACACCTAGAGTACTGCATCCAGTTTTGGTCACCACACTATAAAAAAGACGTTGAGACTCTAGAAAAAGTGCAGAGAAGAGCAACCAAGATGGTTAAGGGACTGGAGATTAAAATATATGAAGAATGGTTGCAGGAACTGGGCATGGCTAGTCTAGTGAAGAGAAGGACCAGGGGAGACAGGATAGCAGTCTTCCAGTATTTGAAGGGCTACCACAGAGAGGAGGGGGTCAAGCTCTTTTCTAAAGCACCTGAAGGCCAGACAAGGAATAATGGATGGAAACTGATCAAGGGGAGATTCAACCTAGAAATAAGGAGAAATTTTCTGACAGTGAGAACAATCGACCGATGGAACAGAAGTTGCCTTCAGAAGTTGTGGGAGCTTCATCACTGGAAGCTTTCAAGAAGAGATTGGACTGCCATTTGTCAGAAATGGTGTAGGGTCTCCTGCTTGGACGGGGGGGTTGGACTAGATGACCTACAAGGTCCCTTCCAACTCTGTTAATCTGTTAATGAAATTGAGTTTGACACCCCTGCCTTATCAGAAGATTAGGCTTAGGGAACTAAGCAGACTAATTGGAGCTTAGCCCAATCTACTCCAATCCTCCTAAGCAGAGGCCTGGTTTCCCTTCACTATGAAAGTGCCGTGACATTTTGATCGCAGCTTGCCCCAGACAACGCACCCTGTTCAAAAATTTGTTCCTATCACTTGCTTAAGGCAAACCGCCCCACCCCCAACCCTGTTTCTTTTGATCCAATTCTGCTTTGATGGCCACTCAGACACAACGAGGCACCTTCTTGGCAAAAAACATCTTAAATGGTTTGTCCCAAACATCTTCCAGCCTTTTTAAGATTTCTCCATTTGGCCTTACAGCCTTGCATCTCTCGGTGGTCTCCCCTCCCGCTTAAGTGTTTAAAGTTAGCTAGGTATCTCCAAAGGATGATTGAGCTTGTCTGGGTCACGTAGTTAAGAAAGTCCGGGACGCAGGTGCAAGAGCCAGAGACAGTTGTGAGACAGGAAAATGATGGAAGGAAGAAGACCCCTTACCAAATTTCCCCCCCCCCAACTTGGCCACTTTAACATGGGATGGGCTTCAACCAAGGGTGAAATCTAAAATTTTTCCCTACCAGTTCTGTGGGCATGGCTTGGTGGGCGTGGCAGGGGAAGGATATTGCAAAATCCCCATTCCTTCCCCACTCCTGGGGAAAGGATATTGCAAAACCTCCATTTCCATCCCACTCCAGAGGAAGGATACTGCAAAACCCCCATTCCCACCCCACTCTGGGACCAGCCGGAGGTAGCATTTGCCGGTTCTCCGAATTACTCAAAACTTCCACTACTGGTTCTCCAGAACTACTCAAAATTTCCATTACTAGTTCTCCAGAACCTTTCAGAAAGAACCTGCTGGATTTCACCCCTGGCTTCAACTCCTAGAATTCTCTCCCAGCCGGAGATTTTAGGATTTATTTTATTTATTTACTTATTTAATTAAACTTTTATACCGCCCTTCTCCCGAAGGACTCAGGGCGGTGTACAGCCTACATTTAAAACAATTTATGCACACACTAAAATAACAATTAAAAAACTTATTCAATAAAAGGCCGAAATTAAAACCGTCCAATTGACCATATAAAATACCCAATAAAATTACAATTAAAAATTTAAAATTTAAAATTTTGAGTTTAAAAATCAAGCCAGTCCCGCTTGGATAAATAAATAAGTTTTCAGTTCCCGGCGATGATCTTGGACCAGGGCTGTGGAATTAAAAAGCGGGAGATCCCTGCAATCGAATCCACCCCCCCCCACTCTCCTCCCCAATTTTAGGTCCCGACCCACTTCCCTTGCCCCATTTGCCAACCAGCCCCGCTTTCAGCGCTGGCCAGTTCCAGGCTGCAATGCCCCCGAGCGCCACTAGGCGGCAGGAGGACAAGCTGCTTTGCCCGCCTCCTTTCTCTTCTCCATCAGGTAGCCCGCGGGCGCAGCGACCCTAAACCCGGACGATCACTGGGGAGGGGGGGAGAAAATCGTGCACGGGGCACCCCAGAAAAGCTGGGGAGGGGGAATGAGAGAAGCTCATAACGGGGGCGGGAAAGTCCCTCTCGGGTGGGCGTCCCCGTTGCCGTCCCCCACTCCCGCCCACTGGCACTGATGGGGGGCTCCCTCTTCCACCAACGCGGGCGCCAGGTTGGCGTTTCCCACCCGCCTCCCTCACCCACCCCACGTGCGCCCGGGACTCCTCCTCCTGCCCACGTGTCGCCTTACCCGCCAGGAAGCCCACCGCCAGCGCCGCCCCAACAGCCGCCGTGCCCCCCAGGAGGGTCTCGCGGGAGAAGCCGGAGAAAACCATGCCCGAAGCAAAAGTGGGAAGCGGGATCCGAAAGCCGAGCGAAGCTTTTGGGCCGCTTTTCGCAAGACCTGCCCGTCACGTGTCCCGGGGATGGCGAGCGGCCCCTGCAGGCGGCTGAACCCGGGACTTCAATTTTTTTTACCTGGGACTTGAATGTTTTGAACTCCCGTTGCGCAATGAGGACTAGTAGGCACCTGCGCAGCGGCGTTGACCAGGCTCGGGGTGGGGTGGGGGTTGCGATGGGGGAATCTGGGGTGCCTCGGACTGGCTTCTGGGTCCAAGTGTGTGGGGGCAGCCCAGAAGGGGGCTGGGGACGGGGTGGCATCACGTCCCGGGCCCAAAAGAACGTCTGAATGCGTCCTGCTGACCTGCTGGCAGGTGGATTTTGCGCGGAGCTTGTTTTGGCAACTTTGTATTTCGGGCCAGCCTGGGATGCGAGGAAGATACTTGGTGGCAAAAGCGGGTAGTTTTTGTCCCTGGAGTTGCAGAAGTCCTTCCTGTTAAAGACTACTTCAGCTTCAATTGCAATAACGTATCTTTTCTTTTATGTACACTGAGAGCATATGCACCAAGACAAATTCCTTGTGTGTCCAATCACACTTGGCCAATAAAAAAAAATTCTATTCTATTCTATTCTATTCTATAATACTAGAGCAACCAATAGATTTAAACTTAATGTCAACCGCTTTAATCTAGATTGCAGAAAATATGACTTCTGTAACAGAATCATCAGTGCTTGGAATACTTTACCTGACTCTGTGGTTTCTTCCCATAATCCTAAAAGCTTTATCCAAAAACTTTCTACTATTGACCTCACCCCATTCCTAAGAGGACCATAAGGGGTGTGCATAAGCGCACAAAACGTGCCTACCATTCCTGTCCTATTTTTGTTGTTTTCTTCTTCCTATATACATATATGCTTATACCTCCTTATATTTACCCATATATGTGTTTATATACGATATAATCTTTTTGTATGATACCTACATATATTGTTATGACAAAATAAATAAACAAATAAAAAAGTGAATCGGGCTTGTTATTTTTTTGGGGGGGGGAAGGAGGGGGACAAGAAGACACATTTAGGACAGGTAGTCCTCGACTTACAGCCCTTCCTTTTGTGACCGTTCAAAGTTACAACGGTGTTGGAAAAAAGTGACCTGTGGTCACGCGATCACAATTCTGACACTTGGGCAACTGCAGTTCGTATTTATGACAATTGCAATGTCCCTTGTTTGTGTGTGTGTGATATGATCTGCGACCTTCTGACAAAGAAAGTCAATGGGGCGGCCAGATTCACGTAATAGCCGTATGTAACAACTACTTAACAACGGCAATAACAAATGTGGCAGAAAAAGTTGTTAAAATGGGGCAAAACTCACTGGACAAATTTCTCACTTAGCAACAGGAATTTTGGGCTCAGTTGTGGTCGTAAGTCAAGGATTACCTGAACTCTCTCTCTCTCTTCTCTCTCTCTGCGCAGGAATTCCTGTGGGTACATTTCTGAACCTTACCTGGAATTGTTCCTCCTGGGTTTTAAAATGTGCTTATCTGCAACTTTTGCCTTAGACAGGGCAGCTGACCCGGGCAGAGAAGGGGGGAGGCCTGCATATTTACATTGAACCCTTATTTATTTATTTATTTATTTATTTATTTATTTATTTATTTATTTATTTATTTATTTATTCATTCATTCATTCATTCATTCATTCATTCATTTCATTCAGTTTACAAAATACAAGATTTTAAAAAAGATGTTGGGACTCTGGAAAGAGTACAGAGAAGAGCAACAAAGATGAAGAATCGGAATAGAGCTGGAAGGGACCTTGGAGGTCTTCTAGTCCAGCCCCCTGCTCCAGCAGGAGAACCTATACTATTTCAGACAAATGGCGGTCCAGTCTCTTCTTAAAAACCTCCAGTGATGGAGCACCGACGATTTCTGAAGGCAAGCCCTACCAATGGTTAATTCTCCTCACTGTTAGGACATTTCTCCTTAATTCCACGTTGCTTCCCTCCTTGATTACTTTCCATCCATTGTTTCTTGTCCTGTCTTTCGGTGCTTTGGAAAAATAAATTGACAACCCCCCCCTCCTTTAATGGCAGCCCCTCAAATACTGGAATACTGCTATCAGGTCACCTCCAGTTTTTTCTTTTCTCTAGACCAGGGGTCTCCAACCTTGGCAACTTTAAGCCTGGCGGACTTCAACTCCCAGAATTCTGGGAGTTCTGGGAGTTGAAGTCCGCCAGGCTTAAAGTTGCCAAGGTTGGAGACCCCTGGTCTAGACCGGCCATACTCCATCCCTGCAACCATTCTTCATATGTTTTAGCCTCCAGGCCTTTAATCATGTTAGTTGCTCTTCTTTGTACTTTTTCCAAATTCTGAACATCAATGTGGTGACAAAAAAATGGATGCAAAGAATGGGTGCAGGAATTGGGTCTGTCTGGTCTAATGAAGAGAAGGTCTTGAGGAGACATGTTAGCAGTCTTCCAATGTTTGAGGGGCTGCCACAGGCGGACGAACCTGTTCTCCAAAGCACTTGGTGGGCAGGACAAGTTTAGTTTAGTTTAGTTTTATTAAATTTTTATACCGCCCTTCTCCCAAGGGACTCAGGGCGGTGTACAGCCAAAAGATAAGAAATATAAAAATATACAATTAAAACAACAATTTAAAACCGAGCAAATTAGAAAAAATGGCCAGTATTTAAAATTTAAAATTTAAAATTTCAAACCCTAAAATGATAAAACCCCAATTAAAATTTAAAAATATTAGGCCAGTCCCGCTTGAATAAATAGATATGTTTTCAGCTCACGGCGAAAGGTCTGAAGATCAGGCACTTGACGTAATCCGGAAGTGACTTATGGAGGCTTATTAAAGAAAGAAGCAACGTAGAACTAGGAGAAATTTCCCAACACCTTTTTTGGCACCACTGACCATTTTCTGGTCCTTGGCATGGGTTTTCAGAAGTGGTATGCCATTGCCTCTTTCTTAGGACTGGGAAAGAGTGACTGGCCCAAAATCACCCAGTTGGCTTCATGCCCGAGGCAGGATTAGAACTCACAGGCTTCTAGCCTGATGGCATTAACCATTAAAGCACACAGCCTCTCTCATCTAACATAACATAATAACAGAGTTGGAAGGGACCTTGGAGGTCTTCTAGTCCAACCCCCTGCCCAGGCAGGAAACCCTACACCATTTCAGACAAATGGGTATCCAATTTATTAGCTGTTATTAGAAATGGCCACATTCAAAATGAAGGCTGTGGCCTCTTCTTGAACCATGGGGAATCCGAGAACAGAGCTATAAATCGATCTCCCGTGTCCCCAACAGAGGCAAATCTTGTTTTTGAAAGAAGATTACCTCAGATAACCAATGCCGACATCTCTGCCTCATGCTAAGCTGCTGTTTTGTGGGTGGCTGCATTCTGCTTTTTATTTTATTTTTTTCAACTGTACTTTAAGGCCTTGCAGTCTTCTAGCCTTCTCCCTGCTTTTTTTTAAAAAAAATTTTTGGTAATCTTTTATGCAATATATTACTCTAATCCCCGAAAGCTGATCCTATACATCGGATAATAAATTGGCAGAGTCGTTGGCAGGATTTTGCATAAAATTATAAATGATCGATGAATGGAAAATTAAAGATCGGAATACTGCCCTAGCAAGAAATTTACAGTTCTTATAGAAGAAAATATATCTTTTTGATACATCGGGCTAAGTTGAACCATTTTCTTTAGATATTATCTTGTAATTTATACGACGTTTTGAATATGGCTCAGGCAAAAGCTAGACCCCTACCCCACATTTCAGTATGAGATATTTAAGAATTTCTCTCTCTCCCCTCTCCCTCCCTCCCTCCCTCTCTCTTGAGGCAGCTAAATATTTAATATTTGCTGGATCGTGCCTGTTACATTATAAAAAACATTATTTATAAGCATGTTCGTTCATGAGGACTAGAAGAGCTTTCAAAATCCAGGCAATCACAAGTACAGAAAAAGATGGGTTTTCCTGACATCTTGTGGCCAGCAAGATGTTTGCAGCCTTGATTAATGGGTATGCCTAATTAATGTTTTTGTATTTGTGTAATGAAGCATTAGCTTTATTAAAATGATTTTTTTTACAAATGAAACATCATGTTCATCAACTATACATTCTTCTCACACATCCATTGGTATATTTCCATAATTATGTTTTATTAAAGGTAAAGGTTCCCCTTGCACATATGTGCTAGTCGTTCTCGACTCTAGGGGGCAGTGCTCATCTCCATTTCAAAGCCGAAGAGCCAGCGCTGTCCAAAGACGTCTCCGTAGTCATGTGGCCAGCATGACTAAATGCCAAAGGCGCACACGGAACGCTGTTACCTTCCCACCAAAGGTGGTCCCTATTTTTTTCTACTGGCACTTTTTACGTGCTTTCGAACTGCTAGGTTGGCAGAAGCTGGGACAAGTAACGGGAGCTCACTCCGTTACGCAGCACTAGGGATTCAAACCGCTGAGCTGCGGACCTTTTCGATCGACAAACTCAGCGTCTTAGCCACTGAGCCACCACGACATGTTTTATTAGTGTTTTCTTTTTAAAAAAATGTTCAGCCCAATGTCTAAACTATCATTAAGTGTTGTATCATTAAGTATTAAATTTGTACCCTATGACTATCATTAAGTGTTGTAAGTGTTGTATCTTTGATGAAGGTATCTTTTCTTTTATGTACACTGAGAGCGGATGCACCAAGAGAAATTCCTTGTCTGTCCAATCACACACTTGGCCAATAAAAATTCTATTCTATTCTGTTCTGTTCTGTTCTGTTCTGCTCTGCTCTGCTCTACTCTACTCTACTCTATTCTATTGGAGCCAATTTTTCCATTGATAAAATATGGATTTTATCATCAAGATCTGTACATCATTTGACCTATTCTGTACAATTAGAAAACTAGAAAATAAAAATGAAAAATGTCTGAAAACCAAAAATATCCCAAGAAGAAAAGAGGGATTAGTGACATTCTAGCAAACCAAACCTTAATTGAGGAGATAGAGAGGTTGGGGGGGGGGGGGGGAGGGAAATGATCATAAATCAGATTTGCAATTATCTGGCTCCATCCTGTGGCGAATCTCAGTAACTGCAGCAGAGGAAACGCATTTTGAGTTCGGTGCTTTGGAACAGCTCAAGGCCAGGCTAATGACATAGATAATCTATATATATGTATGGCAAATAAATCAATAACGAGCATAAATGCAATAAAAAAAATTAAAGGAATAAAATGATTTCAGTCGTGTGTGGAAATGACAGCAATCTGCTGAAGAGTAAAACTGAAAAAAAAACAACCAAAAAATAATAATGTCCGAAAAAATAGGTGGAAAGTAAGTTGTAAATGTTACTGAGAATGTTGAAAAAATAAAACGCTTCATTTTGGAAAAATCGTTTCTATACCCCAGGGGTCTGCAAACTTGGCTCTTTTAAGACTTGTGGACTTCAACTCCCAGAGTTCCTCAGCCAGCTTTGCTGGGAGTTGGGAGTTGAAGTCCACAAGTCTTTTTTTTTTTTTAATTGAAAAAGTTTTACAAAAACAATTAACTTTTTCCCCCTCACATCCCCCTCCCCCCTCCCTCCCCCCACGAAGTCCACAAGTCTTAAAAGAGCCTAGTTTGCAGACGCTTGCTATAGCCTCTTCATCAACAGTTAACTGAGTTAGGCAAATACTGGCCTGCTTATGAATAAGTCGAATTATCAGTCTATTTTTTTTTAATTTTTATTTTGGGGGGGAGTAGGAAAAGGTGAAATTTGGGGTAAGGAGGAAACCTTGGCTATAGGTCACCAATTTTTGCTTCTCCTTCTTGCTGCCATCTCAGGAATTTGGCTGGGTGGGTGAGAGAAAGAGGTTTGTGAAGTTTGTGTGTGAAGTTTGTGTGTGCTTTGTGTATAAGTGTATGTGTGTGCTTGTATATCTGTGTGGAATTTAATATATTAATATATGAAAGAAGAAGTCTTCTTTGTGGTCTAGCAATAGCAAAATTACCCTTAGTAATTTTATCCTTCCTTCCTTCCTTCCTTCCTTCCTTCCTTCCTTCCTTCCTTCCTTCCTTCCTTCCTTCCTTCCTTCCTTCCTTCCTTCCTTCCTTCCATGGGGCTGTGGGGCTTTGCTCCTCCCTCCCAATGGCAACAGGTAGTCCTCAACTTATGACTGCTGATTTAACAACTATTCTAAGTTACAATGGAGCCTGAAAAGGGACTGATGGCCTGGATTTGTAGTTCGGGTGGCTGCCCCTCCTCCCATATTCACATGACCATGTTCTGGATCAGTGGTGGGATTCAAATAATTTAACAACCGGTTCTCTGCCCCAATGACCGGCTGGAGTAGGCGTGGCTCGGTGGTCATGTGACCGTGTGGGCGTGGCCATCTCAACATCACTCGGGTCGAAGGGCGTTTCACCTTAACTGTTACAATATAATAAGGGTTAACCAGAGAAGCAGTTTCTGTAGGCAGGGCAATAAAGATTACGCTGGAAACACCACCAGAAAGTTTCCTTCCTGCCTTCCTTACAGGATTAGCCCTGTAAAGTATAAGAAAACAAAATAAGATTTCTTCCAACAACCGGTTCTCCAAACTGCTTAGAAAGCTAACAACCGGTTCGTCCGAATAGGTGCGAACTGGCTGAATCCCACCACTGTTCTGGACACTCTGTGATTGGCCCACGTTCACCTATGGCCATTTGCAGGGTCCTGCAGTGGTCACATGACTGCAATTCACCACATTTTTGCCCAAAGCTAGCATTTACTTGCCCCCTAGCAAACAATGCGTCCACTGAACACTCTGGTGTTCTCATTACGGCCATGGGGTTTGCTTTATGACCATTGCCAAAAAAAAAAAAAAAAAAAGAGAGAGAGCATAAAATCGGTCACAGTCACACGATGGATGACCTGTTTTACAATTGTCGTGACTTATAACTGCAATTGTGGCCTCAATTATGTTCTAAATCGAGGTCTACCTGTAGTTGCATTTTCTCCTTTTTGTTCTCCTTGCTAGGAAAATCACCTTGCAGAGGGAAGTGGGGCACATGGAGTGGTGGGATTCAGCCGGTTCAGCCAGTTTGGGCAAACTGGTAGTTAAATTGCGTGACTGGCTCTGCCCCTTCTTGCATGGCCCTTTCCAGGAGTCACCAGGTGCCCCATTTTGGCTCCAAGGTACATGCAGGGAGGCCTCCTAGGGCCAAAACAGGCTGGAGGGGGGTGCGGTGGGCCACCCCACGGCCCGTTTTTGCTCCCAGAAGGCTGCAGGGAGCCCTATTAGGCCCAAAATGTGGACCGTTTTTGCTGCCATGGGAGTATAGGAGACAGAGTGTGCGTGTCACACCCCCTGGCCACGCCCACCATGACCACGCCCACCATGGCCATGCCCACATAGCCAGTCATTAGGGCAGAGAACCGGTTGTTAAATTATTTAAATCCCACCACTGGGCATATGTCTAGTCTAACGAGAAGGACAAGGGGAGACATGACAGCTGTCTTTCAATATTGGAGCAGATGTCAGAAAGAAGAGGGGGTCAACCTATTTACCAAAGCAGGACAAGAAGCAATGGATGGAAACCAATCAAGAAAAAGAACTAAGGAGGAACTTCCTGGCAGTGAGAACAATCAACCAGTGGAAACAGTTTGCCTTCAGAAGTTGTGGGTGCTCCATCACTGAAGGATTTCAAGAAGAGATTGGACAGCCATTTGTCTGGAATGGTGTAGAATAGAATAGAGTAGAATAGAATTTTTATTGGCCAAGTGTGATTGGACACACAAGGAATTTGTCTTTGGTGCATAAGCTCAGTGTACATAAAAGAAAAGATACGTTCATCAAGGTACGATATTTACAACACAATTGATGGTCAATATATCAATATAAATCATAAGGATTGCCAGCAACAAGTTATAGTCATACAGTCATAAGTGGAAAGAGATTGGTGATGGGAACGATGAGAAGATTAATAGTAGTGCAGATTCAGTAAATAGTCTGACAGTGTTGATGGAATTATTTGTTTAGCAGAGTGATGGCCTTCGGGAAGAAACTGTTCTTGTGTCTAGTTGTTCTGGTGTGCAGTGCTCTATAGCGTCGTTTTGAGGGTAGGGGTTGAAACAGTTTATGTCCAGGATGTGAGGGATCTGTAAATATTTTCACGGCCCTCTTCTTGATTCGTGCAGTATACAGGTCCTCAATGGAAGGCAGGTTGGTAGCAATTATTTTTTCTGCAGTTCTAATTATCCTCTGAAGTCTGTGTTTTTCTTGTTGGGTTGCAGAACCGAACCAGACAGTTATAGAGGTGCAAATGTTTGAACATGGAGTTGGACTAGAAGACTAGAAAACAAAGAAGAGGGGGTCAAATTATTCTCCAAAGCACCCAGAAGGTAAGACAAGAAACAATGGATAGAAACTAATCAAGGAGAGAAGCAACTTGGAATTAAGGAAGAACTTTCTAACAGTGAGGATAATTAACCAGTGGAACAACTTGCCTCCAGAAATCATGGGTGCTTCATCACTGGAGGTTTTTAAGAAGAAACTAGACAGCCACTTATCTGAAATGGTATAGGTTCTCCTGCTTGAGCAGGGGGCTGGACTAGAAAACCTCCAAGGTCCCTTCCAACTCTATTATTCTGTTATTCTTTTTCTTTCCAACCCAGAAAACATTGGGAAGATTTCAGGCAAAGGGTGCTGATATTGTCCATGTGAAAAATACAACTGAACAAAATGGGTCCAAATTTAGCAGGGGTGGCGAATGGGGCAGAAACCAGCAGGACATAGATCGAGTCAATTTAAATTTAAATCAGGTTAATAAATCAACTGAATAAATGAAGATAGTGAAAACGGCCGGGGTTGGAAGAGGGCTGGGAAGTCAAGGGCTACGGGTGGGAAGGGCCCCTTGGACCAGCAGCTTGGGATGTCATTGCCTCCTCTACTCTAAGCTCTTCCCCTCCCTTCCCACGGAGCACTGTTACCTTCCCACCAAAGGTGCTCCCTATTTTTCTACTTGCATTTTTTACGTGCTTTCGAACTGTTAGGTTGGCAGAAGCTGGGACAAGTAACGGAGCTCACCCCATTACGCAGCACTAGGGATTCAAACTGCTAACCTGATTGACAAGCTCAGCATCTTAGCCACTGAGCCACCGTGTCCCTCCTCTTATATAGACAGCCTCTTAAAGTGATAACCCTGCTGACTCATTCTCATTGCATCATCATTTCAGTTTACAGCCTTACAGCAGCTGGTCAGCTATTAAATCATCATTACCCTGACACATCCAGTTTTGGTCACTACATTATAAAAAAGACATTGAGACTCTAGAAAGAGTGCAGAGAAGAGCATCCAAGATGATTAGGGGACCAGAGGCTAAAATGTACGATGAATGGTTGCAGGAACTGGGCATGGCTAGTCTAGTGAAGAGAAGGACCCGGGGAGACATGATAGCAGTCTTCCAATATTTGAGGGGTTGCCACAGAGAGGAGGGGGTCAAGCTATTTTCCAAAGCACCTAAAGGCCAGACAAGGAATAAGATATGGAAGCTGACCAAGGAGAGATTCAACCTAGAAATAAGGAGAAATTTTCTAACAGTGAGATGCCTTTAATCATTTCCTTTATTTTGGAAGTTGTCGGTAGATCAAAGATGATTTCAGAAATGTACCTGGGTAGGGGCTGATTGAGATCGTATGAGGTTTAAAGTTAAGAGGAAGAATCTGATTTGTTACAATTTTCCCACCCATTAAATGGATGGTTCTAGGTGGAAGAATATCTGAACTAAACTATCATCATATCTACCTCAGAAAGAAAAATGGTCGCTGGCTGAGCTCACCCAACTCACTAATCCTGACTATGGGATTGGACCACTTTTCTGGGTTCACACCACATACCGAATGATAACCTGACAAAACCAGTTGATTCTCTACTACAGAACATGACATTGCAAAACCAAACCAAACCGAACGAAAATGAATGTGAACGCATTGTAACCAGTGGTGAAATTCAAATTTTTTTACTACTGGTTCTATGGGCACGTCTTGGTGGGCATGGTGTGGTTTGGTGGGCATGGCTTGGTGGGCGTGGCAGGATACTGCAAAATCTCCATTCCCACCCCACTCTGGAGCCAGCCAGAGGTGGTATTTGCCGGTTCTCCCAATTACTCAAAATTTCCACTACCGGTTCTCCAAAACCTGTCAGATTTTAACCTTTCAGCTTCCTATTTTCACTAAAAGAGAGCATTTTTTCCTACTTTCTTTCCTGCCAACTTAGAATATTCCGAATTTGTTGTGTCAGTACATGGGCTTGAGTGTTAGCATGCTACCCAACTCTTTTTTTAAAAAAAATTTCCTTCAGAGTGCATAATTGCTTCCATATCCTTTTGTGTTTGTGTGTGTGCTGAGGGGAGAAAGGAACTTGCTAATCTGAACTTTCATTCTTGTCACAATGAATAATGGGAAAGCTTCTTGAATGCCTTTCCCCCCATTGTTTTCCTGTTTTCAGCATCAGGCTCAGCTCGGTTCCACCCCCCGCCCCGCATTAATGAATCAGAAATGTTTATTCCTGAATTTATTCTTTGGAATTTAGTCCAAAACCAACTGAGCACAATTCCTACAGCAGTTTCATTATCATTTTGACCAGGCCTGGATGGATGGATGGATGGATGGATGGACAGAGGGATAGATGGACAGACAGACAGATGTGGAGACTATCACAATAAGGAAGAAGTGTTACAGATTAACAGATTAACAGAGTTGAAAGGGATTTTGTAGGTCATCTAGTCGAACCCCACGCCCAAGCAGGAGACCCTACACCATTTCTGACAAATGGCAGTCCAATCTCTTCTTGAAAGCTTCCAGTGATGAAGCTCCCACAACTTCTGAAGGCAACTTCTGTTCCATTGCTTGATTGTTCTCACTGTCAGAAAATTTCTCCTTATTTCTAGGTTGAATCTCCCCTTGATCAGTTTCCATCCATTATTCCTTGTCTGGCCTTCAGGTGCTTTAGAAAAGAGCTTGACCCCCTCCTCTCTGTGGTAGCCCTTCAAATACTGGAAGACTGCTATCCTGTCTCCCCTGGTCCTTCTCTTCACTAGACTAGCCATGCCCAGTTCCTGCAACCATTCTTCATATATTTTAATCTCCAGTCCCTTAACCATCTTGGTTGCTCTTCTCTGCACTTTTTCTAGAGTCTCAACGTCTTTTTTATAGTGTGGTGACCAAAACTGGATGCAGTACTCTAGGTGTGGTCTTACTAAGGCTTGTTACATTTGGAAATGTGTGAACTGCTGAAATAGCAATAGCACTTGACTTCTTCTTATAAAAAGAACGGTTATCAGCTGTATTTTAAAGTAAACATGGTGTGATTAGCCCATATTTTCTAGAAAGAAAGAGGTAATTATAATACTATGTAGATATCCCAGAAAAACAAGAATGAAAAGAATATAAATTCCAGGAAAAAAACCCAGCTTAAATAGAAACAATGCCTTCATTAAAACAATATTTTGGATGCATTCTTTTATTTCTCTTGAGGCTGGAAGGAGAATGTGTTTAAGCCTACAGGTCAATAATAAATGTTGAAGCCATTTTGTTGCGTAGACTAGGAAAACTAAATGGTGTCCTTTCCAATGATTAACCCAGACTCACAAATCTGTTTTCTTCCAAAGAAAATGTGATGAACCGAAGGTCTTCAGGAATTGTTTCTGGGATTGAGCGTGTCCAAAAATATTTTACAAGAATAGTTCTCCACTCCTCTGAATACAACAAAATACCTTATGCCAACAGACTTGAAATCCTGGGTTTAGAAAATTTAGAACTCCGCCGCCTTCGACATGACCTGAGTTTAACTCATAGAATCATCTGTTACAATGTCCTTCCTGTTGAAGACTACTTCAGCTTCAGTCGCAACAATACACGAGCACACAGTAGATTTAAGCTTAATGTGAACCGCTCCAATCTTGATTGCAGAAAATATGACTTCAGAAACAGAGTTGTTAATGCCTGGAATGCACTACCAGACTCTGTGGTCTCTTCCCAAAATCCCCAAAGCTTCAACCAAAAACTGTCTATTATTGACCTCACGCCATTCCTAAGAAGTCTGTAAGGGGCGTGCATAAGAGCACAAACGTGCCTACCGTTCCTGTCCTATTGTTTCCTTTCGTTAATCCAATTAATATAGTTATTACATACTTATGCTTATATATATGCTTATATATTATATAGTTATTTCATGCTTATGCTTATATATACTGTTGTGACAAATAAATAAATAAAATAAATAAATTCACCCGGACACCCAGCTAGGAGCAAACCAAGGTAAGGACACACCTTACCAGATGCAGGTCCACCAGTAGCAGCTGGGACTGGAATTTAGAGAGCCTCTAACCTTGAATCAGGAAGAGAGAACATTTTTCTAGGTTCCAAGTAGAACATAGACACTGTCGTGTCCCACTCCTCCACTGACGGCCGGGTCAGGGAAATCCGAATCAGGTGTGCCTCTGCAGCTCTGCCAAAGTCCTAGCAAAGTCCTCAAGGCAGGCAGGAGACCAGAAAGTGACTTCAGCAAGATATGTTTGACTTTGCCTGACTCAGAGACTGCCAGAAAGCAGATCCTTTATATAGGCCATGGGGTGTGGCTCCATGACTCAGCACTTATCCAGGCCTGCCCCTCCCTTCCTTCTGATGCCGCCGCCTATCAATTCTTCTGAAGCGAGGGTCACTCCAGTCGGCAGCTGTTGGTAATTGACCTTCCTCAGGCTCACATGCTGTGGAGGAGGGGGAGGGGTCTAGTTGCTCCGTTTGCCTGGGCATGGAGCCAGAGCTGGGGGCTGGAGATACTTGCTCTTCTTCAGCCTGTCTGGGCATGGAGCCAGGGCTGGGGCCGGGAGGCATGCTAGGACATTCTTCAGCGTTCGGAAGCAGATAAGCAGACCCCGGCTGTGGTGAGATTGGGCGAGACACAACAGACACATAGGGTTGGAAGGAAACTCAGAGGTCTTCTAGTCCAAACCACTACTTGAGGCAGGAGCTTTACACCATCCCAGTCAAATAGTTGTTCACTGTCTTCTTGAAAACTTCCAGTGATGGAGCATCCACAACTTCTGGAGGCAAGCCTTTCCATCGATTAATTGTTCTCACTGTCAGGAAATTTCTCTTCAATTCTAGGTCGGCTCTGTCTTTGATAAGCTTCTATCTATTGCTTCTTGCTTTGCCCTCAGGTACTTCGGATCAAGAGCCTCCAACCTTGTCAACTTTAAGACTTGTGGACGTCAACTCCCAGAGTTCCTCAGCCAGGAAAGCTGGCTGAGGTACTCTGGGAGTTGAAGTCCACAAGTCTTAAAGTTGACAAGGTTGGAGACCCCTGCTTTGGACCATCAGTTAGTCCTCGGTCACAATGTCTACTCCTTCTCTTCATTAGGCTGGTTGCCTCAACCATTCATCATACAATTTAGCCTCCAGACCCTTTATCATCTTTGTTGCTCTTCTCTGCATATTTTCTATGATTTCAACATCCTTTTTGTATTCTGGTGACCAGAGCTGGACGCAGCATTCCAAGTATGGTCTCATTGGTGTGGTCAAGTGGCATTGGGAGTCAGTATAGTCAAGTGATTCAGCTGCTGTTGCATTGAACTGTTGGAAGAAATTTCCATCTGGGTTCAGTTCCAAGTGGGGACAAAGACACTGGAAACATGGAGGCTGCTTGGAAAGATGGTTTAATGGTGGTCAGGATCACATGGCTTGAGATCCTGAACAGAAAAGGGCTGAGATCCTGTGTGCTCCCTGGTTTTATGCTTTTTCTGAGCTTTGAATTTCCTGGGGCACAGGAAGAGTATCCTGATTGGTTGTCAAGACTCCCAGGGGGTGGGAGTCTTAGCTAGCCTTGTAGGTTGTCCCTCAAACTTGCCTGAGCCTTGCCATGTGGTGAGTTTCTGTTCTATTGTGTTGCAAAAGATGGTCATTGACAAAGGTGGGGGGGGATTGAGTGAGCTTGGCTGAAGACTTAATTGCCCATTGATAAAGGTGGGGAGAATGAGTGAGCTTAGCTGAAGTTTTAATGGCCCATTGACAAAGGTGGGGAGTCAGGAAGTTGCTTTGACTTTAAAACATGTTTCTCCATTTCTCATCCAGGGAAATATATTCTGCCTTTTAAATATTTTCTAAAATATTTCATTCTTCTAGGAGGGGGTGGGTGCTAAATTCCTACAGAACGATAATAGCTATGCAGTGGTGTGTGTAAGATGATTAGGAGACTGGAGAAGAATGGTTGCAGGACCTGGGCATGGCTAGTCTAGTGAAGAGAAGGACCAGGGGAGCATGACAGCAGTCTTCCAATATTTGAGGGGCTGACACAGAGAGGAGGGGGTCAAGCAGGGGTGCTATTCAGCAGGTTCTGACAGGTTCTGGAGAACCGGTAGCGAAAATTTTGAGTAGTTCAGAGAACCGGCAAACATCACTTCTGGCTGGCCCCAGAGTGGGATGGGAATGGGGATTTTGCAGTATCCTTCCCCTGCCACACCCACCAAGCCATGCCCACAGAACCGGTAGTAAAATAATTTGAATTCCACCACTGGGGTCAAGCTATTCTCCAAAGCACCTGAAGGCCAGACAAGGAATAATGGATGGAAACTGATCAAGGAGAGATTCAACCTAGAAAGAAGGATAAATTTTCTGACAGTGAGAGCAATCAACCTGCGGAACAGAAGTTGCCTTCAGAAGTTGTGGGAGCCTCCAAAACTGGAGGCTTTCATGAAGAGATTGGACTGCCATCTGTCAGATATGGTGTAGGGTCTCCTGCTTGGGTGTGGGGTTGGACTAGATGACCTACAAAGTCCCTTCCAACTCTGTTAATCTGTTAAACACACGGACAGTTGAGCCTGTGACTTCCCAAGGCATATCTCTTACAAGGGCCTCTGGTGGCTCAACAGACTAATGCAATCTGTTATTAACAGCAGCTGCTTGCAATTACTGCAGGTTCAAGTCCTACCAGGCCCAAGGTTGACTCAGCCTTCCATCCTTTATAAGGTAGGTAAAATGAGGACCCAGATTGTTGGGGGCAATAAAAATTGACTTTGTATATAATATACAAATAGAATAGAATAGAATTTTTTTATTGGCCAAGTGTGATTGGACACACAAGGAATTTGTCTTGGTGCATATGCTCTCAGTGTACATAAAAGAAAAGATACGTTCATCAAGGTACAACATTTACAACACAATTGATGGATGAAGACTATTGCTTGACATAGTGTAAGCCGCCCTGAGTCTTCGGAGAAGGGCGAGATATAAATGCAAATAAAAAAAAAATAAAGTAAGAATTTCATAGCTGAATCCTGAAAGGTCAAGAATTTTAAGGACCGTAATGTCCTGCTTCTTTAGTGTATTTGCACGAAGGGAAGAGAAAATGAGCAATGAGGGGTCCTCGCTGCTCTCTGAGCTGACAATGTTACCTAGTTTGGTAATGAAATGTCTACAAGAAAACAACCAAGTTCAGAGATCACCAAAGACCCTTCCTTGCAACCCTGAGCTACCAATATTCTCCTTTACCAAAGTTAAGCAATATTAAGGGGTGTGTGTGTTTGTATTTTCTTTAAAAAAAAAGTTGGACCGATATTGCAAGTTGGGGGGCAAAAATGCTAAAAATATGCCAAGCCGGGGTCTGCATTCTTTTAATTTCCAGCAATTTGGGAAACTGTCCCTCCAACCTATTCTTCCTATAATATGCATTATGGATGCAAACAAATGCTACAGCTGCTTTTTTAAATTTTCACTCTGTGCGTCTCCCCCCCCCCCCACACCCTTTCCCAAATATGCATTTTTGCTGGGTGACAAAGGAAGAGCAAGCTATAGAAAGCCTCCTGGTTGTGTGTGTGTGTGTTTTTTTTTTGAAATGTGGATTTCCAGCCAGTTGAAAGGGACTGCAGAACACCTGACATATCCCCAGGTTTCTAAAGCTCACCCATTCTGGAAGGATAACTGACAGCCCTTTCAAGGAAGAAGCTCCTGAGTACTTAATAATAGCGAATTAACAGCCTGACAATAGGCAAGGCACTTGCTCAAGCATTAGTAAGAAAACAGAGTGACATCTTCCTTGAAAAGCTACTCGAATGCCATTTAAACTTGTCACATTGCAGAAAATAGAGCTGCAAATTGTTAAAAAAAAAAAAAAATCAGCCTGGCTCATTATGCAAGCCAAATGTCTAATTTTCTTAAATTGCATCCATTTTTCACATGTTAAAACAAGGAGCTTCCTTGGTAGAAGAAATAATGACAAAGAAGGATTCTAGGTGATCTTTGCCAGATTAACCCTTTCAGGGTGTGAAGGATTTCAAGAGTTCACAGCAAAGCTATTTACTCGGTGTGGACTATAGTACACATGTTAACAGCAGTATACTAATTTATTGGAACATAATAGGTTAGGGTCTTATAAAAAGTGTGGTTAACTTTTTAATGCATCCTGAGATAGTGTCTGTTGATGGAATAAACTTGCAAGATAGTCCTTCACTGATCACAGTTGGATACATTCTGTTTTGATTGATTTGTTTGGATTGGATTTACAAGGTAACCTCTGGATTCCAGATCCTAAGGTCTTCTTCTCCAAAGCAGAGGTCTCCAACCTTGGCAACGTTAAGCCTGGCAGACTTCAACTTCAAGTTGAAGTCCTCCAGGCTTAACGTTGCCAAGGTTGGAGACCCGCAAAGCTGGCTGGGGAATTCTGGGAGTTGAAGTCCTCCAGGCTTAACGTTGCCAAGGTTGGAGATCTGCAAAGCTGGCTGGGGAATTCTGGGAGTTGAAGTCCACCAGGCTTAACGTTGCCAAGATTGGAGACCCGCAAAGCTGGCTGGGGAATTCTGGGAGTTGAAGTCCTCCAGGCTTAACGTTGCCAAGGTTGGAGACCCGCAAAGCTGGCTGGGGAATTCTGGGAGTTGAAATCCTCCAGGCTTAATGTTCCCAAGGTTGGAGACCCCTGCTCCAAAGCACCTGAGGACAGGACAAGAAATAACAGATGGAAGTTTATCAAAGACAGATCCAACCTAGAATTAAGGAGAAATTTCCTGACAGACCAATTAACCGGTGGAAAAACTTGCCTCCAGAAGTTGTGGGTGCTCCATCACTGGAGGTTTTCAAGAAGAGAATGAGACAACCTGGAGTTAAACGTGAACCTGTTCCACTTGTAGTGTAATGACCCCTATGTACCAAACAGGATTGGAACTGTCATTATTCCTGGCTACCTGTGGCACATCTTCAACTAAGCCCAGTTTACACCTTACTAAATCTTATTAAAACAAAGTGTTTGGAGTAGTTGGATGGGCCCATTCTGAATAGTGAAGGTGCAGCAGAAGAGTAGTTTTGTACATTTCTGGTGTCATGGAGGAGGCATTGGGCTAGACCAGGAGACTGGGAGTTCTAGTCCCACTTTGGACACAAAGCCAATTTGGTGACATTGGACCAGTCACTTTCTTTCAGCCCTGAGAAGGAGGCAATGCCAAACCATCTCTGGAGAACCTTGCCAAGAAAACTGCAGGGGTTTGTCCAGACAATTAATTAATTAATTAATTTTGTCACACAGTATATTTAAGCATAAGCATGAAATAACTATACAATATATAAGCATATATATAAGCACAAGTATGTAATAACTATATTAATTGGATTAACGAAAGGAAATAATAGGACAGGAACGGTAGGCACGCTTGTGCTCTTATGCACGCCCCTTACAGACCTCTTAGGAATGGGGTGAGGTCAATAGTAGACAGTTTTTGGTTGAACTTTGGGGATTTTGGGAAGAGACCACAGAGACTGGTGTATTCCAAGCGTTAACAATTCTATTACTGAAGTCATATTTTCTGCAATCAAGATTGAAGCGGTTAACATTAAGCTTAAATCTATTGTGTGCTCGTGTATTGTTGTGACTGAAGCTGAAGTAGTCTTTGACAGGAAGGACATTGTAATAGATGATTCTATGAGTTAAACTCAGGTCATGTCGAAGGCGGCGGAGTTCTAAATTTTCTATACCCAAGATTTTAAGTCTGGTGGCATAAGGTATTTTGTTGTATTCAGAGGAGTGGAGAACTCTTCTTGTAAAATATTTCTGGACACGTTCAATTGTATTGTTGTCAGAAATGTGGTACGGGTTGACACAAGTCAATGGAAGAATATATGCATATGTACACACATACATACACACATACTATGTGTGTATATACACACATATATAGACATGCATACATGTATGTGTGTGTCAGAGGTGGGTTTCAGCAGGTTCTGACCAGTTCTGGAGAACCGGTAGCGGAAATTTTGAGTAGTTTGGAGAACCAGTAGTAAAAATTCTGACTGGCCATCTATTTTTTTTTTATTAAAAAAAGTTTTACAACAATTAAATTTCCCCCCCTCCCCCCTCCCTCCTAAACCCCCTCCCCGGACTTCCCGGAGCAAACACAAGGTATAGTTCCTTAAACAAAACAGTCATACATTAAATTTTTAAAATCTAACACAATTATAATCTTTCTCTCTCACATAACCTGACTTCTTCCATTAAAATCAAAATAACATCCTTCATTCAAAAGCAATCCGAAATTTCTTAATCTGATATCTATTTTGAATATAATCAATCCAGTTCTTCCATTCATTTAAATATTTTTCTTGAGTACTGTCTTTCAAGAAGGCTGAGATTTTAGCCATCTCAGCCAAATTGGAAACTTTCAATATCCATTCTTCTATTGTGGGTAATTCTTTTTTCTTCCAATATTGTCCAATCAACAGTCGTGCTGCTGTTATTAAGTTCAAAATCAACTTAGTCTCAATCACTGTACAGTCCGTTGTTATTCCCAAAAGGAAAAATTGCGGTAGGAACTTTATCTTCTTCTTCAGAACATTCTGCATAATCCACCAGATTCTTATCCAGAAAGACTTAATTTTCTTACAAGTCCACCATACATGAAAATATGTAGCATCATCACAATTACATCTCCAACATTTCGCTTGCATATCTGGATACATACATGATAATTTCTTAGGATCTAAATGCCATCTATAAAACATCTTATAAAAATTTTCCTTAAATTCTGCGCTTGCGTAAATTTAACATTTCTAACAAATTTTTCCCATGTTTCCAACATTATTGGTTCTTGAATATTCTGTGCCCATTTTATCATACAATCCTTTATTAAATCTCTTTCAGAATCTATTTCTATCAACACAGTATACAATCTCTTTATATGCCCCTGAGTTTGATTTCTAATTTGTTTAACCAGATTTTCTTCATTTTGAATGATACCAATTTTCTGATCTTCTTTCCATCTAGCCTTTAACTGTCCATATTGAAACCAAGTATAATTCCTCCCTTCTTCTTTTAATGTAACCAAAGATTTTAGTTGTAAATTTTCCTCTCATTGTATAAAAGATCTTTATAAGTAATCATTTCTTGTTCCTGTTCTATATTTATATTCTCTACTGCGTGCGAGGACATACCCATATAGGAATTTTGTAATTTAACTTATAATAATATTTTTCCAGACACGCAGAAGAGAAATTCTCAACACATGATTCTTAAAAGCTTTATCTACTTTCTTATCATACAATAAATATGCATGCCAACCATATAATAAATCATAACCTTCTATATTCAAAATCCTTTCCTCCGTCAAATTAAACCAATCACTTATTACCGAAAGAACAACTGCTTCATAATACAGTTTTAAATTAGGCATTCTTAAACCA
This sequence comes from Ahaetulla prasina, assembly GCF_028640845.1. Classification (NCBI taxonomy): domain Eukaryota; kingdom Metazoa; phylum Chordata; class Lepidosauria; order Squamata; family Colubridae; genus Ahaetulla; species Ahaetulla prasina. Next base: position 1,291,521 of record NC_080544.1, on the reverse strand, counting down.
CCTCTTTCCCGTGAATCCTGTATTATTTTCATTTTAACCTCGCCTTTTACCCTGCCATATAAATTTATTAATCCCACTCTGCCAATCTTCCAAATTTTTATCCTTTTAATTATAGGTATCATCTGGAACAGAAACAAAATCTAGGTAACACATTCATTTTAATAGCATAATCCTTCCCAATAGGGATAACTGCAATTTCTTCCAGCCATTCATATCATTCTGAACTTTTGCCATAGCAAGTCATAATTATTCTTATAAAGTTTCTTGTTCGATGAGCTAATATAGACCCCTAAATATTTAACCTTTTTTACTACCTCAAATCCTGTCATTTCCTCTAGTTTTTGTTTCTGTTGTATAGACATATTTTTAATTATCACTTTTGTTTTTTTCTGATTTATTTTAAATCCTGATACCTTTCCATATTTATCAATTACTTCCAACAAAAATCTACTTGAATTTATAGGATTCATTAACGTAACCACTACATCATCTGCAAAAGCTCTAACTTTGTACTCATATTGTCTAATCTTAATTCCCTCTATTTTCATTAATTCTCGTACAGAATCTATTTCTATCAACACAGTATACAATCTCTTTATATGCCCCTGAGTTTGATTTCTAATTTGTTTAACCAGATTTTCTTCATTTTGAATGATACCAATTTTCTGATCTTCTTTCCATCTAGCCTTTAACTGTCCATATTGAAACCAAGTATAATTCCTCCCTTCTTCTTTTAATGTATCTAAAGATTTTAGTTGTAAATTTCCCCTCTCATTGTATAAAAGATCTTTATAAGTAATCATTTCTTGTTCCTGTTCTATATTTATATTCTCTACTGCGTGCCGAGGACATACCCATATAGGAATTTTGTAATTTAACTTATAATAATATTTTTCCAGACACGCAGAAGAGAAATTCTCAACACATGATTCTTAAAAGCTTTATCTACTTTCTTATCATACAATAAATATGCATGCCAACCATATAACAAATCATAACCTTCTATATTCAAAATCCTTTCCTCCGTCAAATTAAACCAATCACTTATTACCGAAAGAACAACTGCTTCATAATACAGTTTTAAATTAGGCATTCTTAAACCACCTCTTTCCCGTGAATCCTGTATTATTTTCATTTTAACCTCGCCTTTTACCCTGCCATATAAATTTATTAATCCCACTCTGCCAATCTTCCAAATTTTTATCTTTCTTAATTATTGGTATCATCTGGAACAGAAACAAAATCTAGGTAACACATTCATTTTAATAGCAATCCTTCCCAATAGGGATAACTGCAATTTCTTCCAGCCATTCATATCATTCTGAACTTTTGCCATAGCAAGTCATAATTATTCTTATAAAGTTTCTTGTTCGATGAGCTAATATAGACCCTAAATATTTAACCTTTTTACTACCTCAAATCCTGTCATTTCCTCTAGTTTTGTTTCTGTTGTATAGACATATTTTTAATTATCACTTTTGTTTTTTTCTGATTTATTTTAAATCCTGATACCTTTCCATATTTATCAATTACTTCCAACAAAAATCTACTTGAATTTATAGGATTCATTAACGTAACCACTACATCATCTGCAAAAGCTCTAACTTTGTACTCATATTGTCTAATCTTAATTCCCTCTATTTTCATTAATTCTCGTACAGAATCTATTTCTATCAACACAGTATACAATCTCTTTATATGCCCCTGAGTTTGATTTCTAATTTGTTTAACCAGATTTTCTTCATTTTGAATGATACCAATTTTCTGATCTTCTTTCCATCTAGCCTTTAACTGTCCATATTGAAACCAAGTATAATTCCTCCTTCTTCTTTTAATGTATCCAAAGATTTTAGTTGTAAATTTCCTCTCATTGTATAAAAGTTCTTTATAAGTAATCATTTCCTGTTTCTGTTCTATATTTATATTCTCTACTGCGTGCCGAGGACATACCCATATAGGAATTTTGTAATTTAACTTATAATAATATTTTTCCAGACACGCAGAAGAGAAATTCTCAACACATGATTCTTAAAAGCTTTATCTACTTTCTTATCATACAATAAATATGCATGCCAACCATATAATAAATCATAACCTTCTATATTCAAAATCCTTTCCTCCGTCAAATTAAACCAATCACTTATTACCGAAAGAACAACTGCTTCATAATACAGTTTTAAATTAGGCATTCTTAAACCACCTCTTTCCCGTGTATCTTGCATTATTTTCATTTTGACTCTCGCTTTTTCCTTCCCATATAAATTTATTAATTCCAATCTGCCATTCATCCAAATTTTTATCTTTCTTAATTATTGGTATCATCTGAAACAAGAACAAGAATTTAGGCAAAACATTCATTTTTATAGCTGCTATTCTCCCTAACAAAGATAATTGTAATTTTTTCCAAGTATTCATTTCCTTCTGAATTTTTTTCCATAACACATCATAATTATTCTTATACAATTTTCCATTTGATGAAGTAAGAAAGACTCCTAAATATTTAACCTTTTTTACAATTTCAAATCCTGTTATTTCCTCTAGTTTTTCTTTCTGGTTCTTAATCATATTTTTGGTTAACACTTTTGTTTTATTTTGATTCACTTTAAACCCTGAGACCCTTCCATATTGATTAATTACTTCCAACAAATATACACTGAATTTATAGGCTGAGTCAACATAACAACCAAATCATCTGCAAATGCTCTAACTTTATATTCATATCTTCTAATTCTAATACCTCTATCTCCTTAACTCTCTTATCTTATCCAATAAAGGTTCCAAAGATAAAATAAACAATAAAGGTGATAAAGGACACCCCTGCCTTGTTCCTTTCGCAATTTTAAAACTATCTGTCAAACTACCATTAATTATTATCTGAGCTGTTTGCTCTCCATAAATTGCCCTAAGTATTCGTGTAAAACCATTTCCAAATTGCATTTTATCTGTTAATTTAAATAAAAATTCCCAATGCAAACGATCAAAAGCTTTCTCTGCATCCAAGAATATAAACGCTGCCGGAATCTGATTTTTCTTTTCCAAATATTCCAATAAATTCACTATCTGCCTAACATTATTCCTCATTTGTCTCCCTTTTATGAAACCAGACTGGTCAGTGTGAATCCTTTGTTGTACAATTTCCATTAACCTATTTGCCATTATTTTTGCAAAATCTTATAATCATTATTCAAGAGTGAAATCGGTCTATAATTCCCAGGCTTAGTACAATCCTGATCCTCTTTTGGTATCAATGAAATAAAAGTAGTCCTCCATGATGGTGGTACTCCTCCTCCCATCAATATCTGATTAAATAACTCCATAAGTGGACCAACTATCTCATCCTGTAACTTTTTATAATATATTGCTGTAAGTCCATCTGTGCCTCGGGATTTCCTATTTGTAATTGCTTTATTACCAAAATAATTTCCTCAGAAGTTATAGGCCGATTCAACTCTTCCCTTTGTTCATTAGTTAAACCTTTAACCTTATATTCTTTCAAATATTTATCAATATCCATATTCAATATTGTATCTCTGGCATATAAATTTGTATAATATTCCAAGAAAGCTTTTTTAATTTTATCCTGTTGAAATCGCACTTTACCCTTGTATTCAATTCCTTCAATAGTACGTGCTTTCTGTCTTTTCCTTAACATATAAGCCAACCACCTCCTGATTTATTGGCATTACAAAAAGTATTATGTTTAGCATATTGTATATTGGTTGCCACCTGATCTGCCATTAACATATTAAATTGACTCTGTAATATCTTTATCGCTTCAGTAGTTTTTAAATCATGTGGATTATATACCAATAATTGTTGTTTCCTCTGAATTTCCTCTTCTAAATCCCTACGCTGTTTTTGTAGTTTTCTCCTCTGTCTACTATTAATATATATCAAATTTCCTCTCATAAAGGCCTTGCTCACACCATTTCTATCGAAGTTCCCTTTCCCAAATTATAATCAAAAAATTCTTTCATTTGTTTTTTACATTGATTTACATTATCCTCATATCTAAACAAATTTTCATTTATTCTCCATGATCTTCTTCCACCTTCATATTGCAACTCCATCCATACCGGACTATGATCAGTTAAACACCTTGGAAATATCTTTGTTTTCCTAACCCTAGAAATAGATGACTGGCCATCTATTCTCTGGCAGGAAATAGATGAATAATCTATTCTCTGCCTCCCGAGTCCCAGCTGATAGGGAGGAAATGGGATTTTGCAGTATCCTTCCCCTGGATTGGGGAGGGAATGGAGATTTTACAGTATCCTTCCCATGCCACGCCCACCAAGCCATGCCCTGAGAACCGGTAGTAAATTTGTTTGAAACCCACCACTGGTGTGTGTGTGTGTGTGTGTGTTTGTATGTGTATGTATACTGTATATATAAATATAAATAAAAATGTAAATGAGTATTTGGGAAAAGTGAGATGGTAGTGATGGAGAGGGAAGGTAATAGTATGCCTATAAAATCCAAAATAAATTCTGCAGAACCATTCTGTCTTATAGCACTAGCAATAGTCCTTAGACTTATATACCACTTCACAATGCCTTTTACAGCCCTCTCTAAGCGGTTTACAGAGTCAGCCTCTTGCCCCCAACAATCTGGGTCCTCATTTTACTGCCTCGGAAGGATGGAAAGCTGAGTCAACCTTGAGCCTGGTGAGATCTGAACTGCCAAATTGCAGGGAGCCTGCAGAAATAGCCTGCAGTACTGCACTCTAACCACTGTGCCACCATGGTTTATATTCTAAGCTACAAATGCAGACAAATGGATCCTAAAAATAACAGTTGCTTCTTTATGTCACCTCAAATTTAAGTAATTTCAACCAGAGATAGGCACTAGATCTGAATGTTGGCATCTGGTAGAGGTGAAATGTGAATTTTACCCAGTAACTTGTTTGGTCTAAATTTGGAATTAACACTTTGACAGATCAGAGCTCTGGCTACCACATGTAGGCAAGAGGTGATGTTTTTGAAACATTTTTAGTATTTTTTTATTTCAGGGCATATGAAAAAGGTATTTCTTCAAATCTTCCTGTCATGCTTGCTGAATGAGGGCTAAAGGGCCACAACGAATACTGACAAAATATGGTGTTTTTCAGAGAGAATCCTACTGCTTTGGAGATGCCCACAAGAAATTAGGATTGCTTTGACAAGCGGGTCTTCATTTTAACTTTCTGAAGATTCAATTTATCAACATGATAGATCAGCTAGCAGAATTTTTGAGACTAAAGCTATTCGTTGTCATTGATAAATGTTATTAATCCAAGCTGGGTGTCCAGTCAGTGCATCTTCTTCTTGATGTCAGGTTGAAAAAGATGGGCTCCTGAAAACACAGAGGAGACTATGGTAACTGGGAAGTAACCCGATAGGATTGAGTGTCTTCTTGTCATTTCCCTAAGAGTCTTTCAGAGATGGTTTTGGCTGGATTGAATATTTCCTGAAATTAAACTCTTTCAGGAGGTTTCTGCAGCTTTGACAGAAGGTTTATGACCAGAGGTTGACTTCACATTCTGTCACTATCGGTTCACCCAGCACGTTGTAAAAATGCTTTTAAAAAGGTAAAAAAAAAGACTGATGATCACAGCTTAGCTGCGCGATCATCAGAGCCTTTTTTTACTTTTAAAAGCATTTTTTTACAACCTCTTCAGCCAAAGAGGTTGTTAAAAATGCTTTTAAAAGGCTCTGACGATCCCAGCTGAGATGTGCGATCATCAGAGGCTTTTTTTAAAATTTTAAAAGCATTTTTAACAACCTCTGCAGCTGAAGAGATTGTAGAAAAAGTGCTTTTAAATGGTAAAAAAGAGAGGCTCTGATGATCACAGCTTAGCCGCGCGATCATCAGAGCCTTTTTTTACTTTTAAAAGCATTTTTTCTACAACCTCTTCAGACGCAGAGGTTGTTAAAAAATGCTTTTAAAAGGCCCTGACGATCCCAGCTGAGCTGCGCGATCGTCAGAGGCTCTTTTTTTAATTTTAAAAGCATTTTTTACAACCTCTTTGGCTGAAGAGGTTGTAAAAAATGCTTTTAAAAGTAAAAAAAAAATCGCGTGCCATAGCTGATCACACCCTCGCTGTTCTATTTATCACATTCATCCTTTTGCCATGCACTGCGTGTTCGCACTTTGCATTTGGGGTATGGTATGGTGTCTGCTTGAACAGGGGGCTGGATTAGAAGACCTCCAAGGTCCCTTCCAGTTCTATTCCGATTGATTGATTGAATCTCCTCCTGTAAAACGTGCTTAAAAAGCTTGACTCTGGAGCCCAGTAATCCAAGGAGTTTAACTTGCTGAGCCACTTGGCAATGGAGCAAAGTGTGCATCTTGTTTAAATTTTTTATAGCTGACAGCATTGTTTTCTAGGCTATGATACAATTTGTCATATTTATATATTTAGAAAGCTGAAAAAGATTGCCAAGTTTTTAGAATTTAATGTAAACGTAAAGTACCCATTGCATGCTTTGCCAATCACCATTCAGTTAAGAGTATCCATGAATGATTAATGGTACATTTATACATAATAGATAATTAAATCATGGGCTGATGGAGTGGAATTTATTAATTGTGAATACACATGTGTTACCACAATCCAAATTTATTTCTTTTCATTTTATTGGCACATTGCTCAGTCATCTGTGCCTCTCTGCTTTGTCACATTATTCCAGAACCATAACATGCTGTTCAAATTATCTGGACATTTGGTTACACTGTTTATTGGTTGATGGGAACAATATGTACTTAGCAGGAGGAGTTAGTGTAAATTACTATTACAAGGAATGTTAGCTTAGTGCTATGCGCTGCCTCGTTAAAACGATGCTAATAAAGCATACTGACTTCTCAGAAAAATAGGAATAGGAATTTTACTGAAAATAGTGAAACTAAAAAGACAGGGTCTGCAGGAAAACATATGGATTATGATCTGCTGAGAATCACACAACAGCTACTTCATACTTGGTGATTCAGTAGATTTTCTTTTAGACGGCTGGAGAAAAGTGGATTTCATCATAACTGTTGGCTTTAAGACACTTAATCCTGTCCGTATGTAAGAAGTGAAGTGGAAGAGAGTCATATAATGAGTACAAATGGAAATTAGACTAGGACTTAAATCTCAAAGAGTCAGAAAATTCCTGATTCTTCTAAAATAACTTTGTAAGGTCCCAGAAGTTTCCCCAAGCTACTGAGATGCCAAAGAGAGTGAGTGTTGTGTCTTGCCCGCCCTCAGAGCAGCCGGGGCCTTCTTACCTGCTCCCCAACACTGAGGAATGTATGCCTTCCGGTCCAAGTCCTGGCTCCATGCCCCCACAAACTGCAGAAGAAGGAGCATCTCCTGCCCCAGCCCTGACTCCATGCCCAGGCAAACGGAGCAGCTAGACCCCTCCCTCCTCCACAGCAGGTGAGCCTGAGGAGGTTTACTCCCAAGAACAGCTGATTGGAGTGACCTCGCATCAGAAGATTGGAGGCGGAGGCAACAGAGGAAGGAGGCAGGCCTTAATGAGTGCTGAGTCAACCTTGAGCCTGGTGAGATCTGAACTGCCAAATTGCAGGGAGCCTGCAGAAATAGCCTGCAGTACTGCACTCTAACCACTGTGCCACCATGGTTTATATTCTAAGCTACAAATGCAGACAAATGGATCCTAAAAATAACAGTTGCTTCTTTATGTCACCTCAAATTTAAGTAATTTCAACCAGAGATAGGCACTAGATCTGAATGTTGGCATCTGGTAGAGGTGAAATGTGAATTTTACCCAGTAACTTGTTTGGTCTAAATTTGGAATTAACACTTTGACAGATCAGAGCTTAGCTGCGCGATCATCAGAGCCTTTTTTTACTTTTAAAAGCATTTTTTCTACAACCTCTTCAGACGCAGAGGTTGTTAAAAAATGCTTTTAAAAGGCCCTGACGATCCCAGCTGAGCTGCGCGATCGTCAGAGGCTCTTTTTTTAATTTTAAAAGCATTTTTTACAACCTCTTTGGCTGAAGAGGTTGTAAAAAATGCTTTTAAAAGTAAAAAAAAAATCGCGTGCCATAGCTGATCACACCCTCGCTGTTCTATTTATCACATTCATCCTTTTGCCATGCACTGCGTGTTCGCACTTTGCATTTGGGGTATGGTATGGTGTCTGCTTGAACAGGGGGCTGGATTAGAAGACCTCCAAGGTCCCTTCCAGTTCTATTCCGATTGATTGATTGAATCTCCTCCTGTAAAACGTGCTTAAAAAGCTTGACTCTGGAGCCCAGTAATCCAAGGAGTTTAACTTGCTGAGCCACTTGGCAATGGAGCAAAGTGTGCATCTTGTTTAAATTTTTTATAGCTGACAGCATTGTTTTCTAGGCTATGATACAATTTGTCATATTTATATATTTAGAAAGCTGAAAAAGATTGCCAAGTTTTTAGAATTTAATGTAAACGTAAAGTACCCATTGCATGCTTTGCCAATCACCATTCAGTTAAGAGTATCCATGAATGATTAATGGTACATTTATACATAATAGATAATTAAATCATGGGCTGATGGAGTGGAATTTATTAATTGTGAATACACATGTGTTACCACAATCCAAATTTATTTCTTTTCATTTTATTGGCACATTGCTCAGTCATCTGTGCCTCTCTGCTTTGTCACATTATTCCAGAACCATAACATGCTGTTCAAATTATCTGGACATTTGGTTACACTGTTTATTGGTTGATGGGAACAATATGTACTTAGCAGGAGGAGTTAGTGTAAATTACTATTACAAGGAATGTTAGCTTAGTGCTATGCGCTGCCTCGTTAAAACGATGCTAATAAAGCATACTGACTTCTCAGAAAAATAGGAATAGGAATTTTACTGAAAATAGTGAAACTAAAAAGACAGGGTCTGCAGGAAAACATATGGATTATGATCTGCTGAGAATCACACAACAGCTACTTCATACTTGGTGATTCAGTAGATTTTCTTTTAGACGGCTGGAGAAAAGTGGATTTCATCATAACTGTTGGCTTTAAGACACTTAATCCTGTCCGTATGTAAGAAGTGAAGTGGAAGAGAGTCATATAATGAGTACAAATGGAAATTAGACTAGGACTTAAATCTCAAAGAGTCAGAAAATTCCTGATTCTTCTAAAATAACTTTGTAAGGTCCCAGAAGTTTCCCCAAGCTACTGAGATGCCAAAGAGAGTGAGTGTTGTGTCTTGCCCGCCCTCAGAGCAGCCGGGGCCTTCTTACCTGCTCCCCAACACTGAGGAATGTATGCCTTCCGGCCCAAGTCCTGGCTCCATGCCCCCACAAACTGCAGAAGAAGGAGCATCTCCCTGCCCCAGCCCTGACTCCATGCCCAGGCAAACGGAGCAGCTAGACCCCTCCCCCTCCTCCACAGCAGGTGAGCCTGAGGAGGGTTTACTCCCAAGAACAGCTGATTGGAGTGACCCTCGCATCAGAAGATTGGAGGCGGAGGCAACAGAGGAAGGAGGGCAGGCCTTAATGAGTGCTGAGTCATGGAGCCACACCCCATGGCCTATATAAAGGAGCTACTTTCTGGCAGTCTCTGAGTCAGGCAAAAGTCAAACTTATCTTGCTGAAGTCACTTACTGGTCTCCTGCCTGCTCTGAGGACTTTGCTAGGACTTTGGGCAGAGCTGCAGAGGCAAGCCTGATTCGGATTTCCCGGACCCAGCCGTCAGCGGAGGAGTGGGACACGACAGTGAGGCTCAAGAGAAGGCTTACAAAAAGAAGCAGATTTTATTTTTGACCAAAACAAAATACCGGGTGAAACTATATCCAGAACATACAGACACAATGCATGTAAGGAATAGCTGCACTTCGGGGAAAGTATGGCGTCCTTTTATAACTTCAGACATCAGCTTAGTACCCAATTCTGCCTCCCTGGCTCATGCCTTCCTTATAGCCCTACATTGGCTGTGCAGCAAGGAACAGGGGGGCCGAGTGCTTAGCAACAGAGGGGCTGGGTGCTTAGCAACACAGGTATTTGCCTGATGTAACCCTGCCAAACCATGACATACCCTGCTTCTTGAGATATCCACCAGGCATGGAGTTGTAAAGAACAACAATACTTCTACCCTTCAAGAAGACCTCGACTTTGTTTCTGATTGGTCTAAAACTTGGCAACTCCAAATCTCAACCAGCAAATGCTCAGTCTTACATATTGGAAAAAAGAATCCTATCAACAAGTACAAACTTGATGGTCATTACCTTACTGACAACCTCCACCCTGTCAAAGATCTTGGAGTTTTCATATCAAATGACATAAATGCCAAAGCCCACTGCAACTACATAGCAAAAAAGGCTCTAAGAGTTGTAAACTTAATTTTACGCAGCTTCTTTTCCAAAAACTCTACACTACTAACTAGAGCATACAAAACATTTGCCAGACCTATTCTTGAATACAGCTCATCCGTCTGGAACCCACACCACATGTCTGACATTAATACAATCGAACGCGTCCAGAAATATTTTACTAGAAGAGTTCTTCGCTCCTCCGAAAACAACAAAGTACCTTATACCACCAGACTAGAAATCCTGGGATTAGAAAACTTAGAACTCCGCCGACTTCGACATGACCTGTGTTTAACACACAAAATCATCTACTGCAATATCCTTCCTGTAAAAGACTACTTCAGCTTCAATCGCAATAATACAAGAGCAAACAATAGATTCAAACTTAATGTCAACCGCTTCAAACTTGATTGCAGAAAATATGACTTCTGTTGTTAATGCTTGGAACTCATTACCTGACTCCATAGTCTCTACTCAAAATCCCAAAATCTTCAACCAAAAACTGTCTACTATTGACCTCACCCCATTCCTAAGAGGACAATAAGGTGCATAAGAGCACAAAAGTGCCTACCGTTCCTGTCCTATTGTTCCCTTCATTATATCAAATTAACATAGCTGTTGCATACTTTTACTTATGCATACTTTTACTTATATATATATACTTTTCTTTCATGATGTGTTGTTTTTATTTATGACGATGTTTGTGCATACTGAATAGAATAGAATAGAATAGAATAGAATTTTTTATTGGCCAAGTGTGATTGGACACACAAGGAATTTGTCTTGGTGCATATGCTCTCAGTGTACATAAAAGAAAAGATACGTTCATCAAGGTACAACATTTACAACACAATTGATGATCAATATATCAATATAAATCATAAGGATTGCCAGCAACAAGTTATAGTCATACAGTCATAAGTGGAAAGAGATTGGTGATGGGAACTATGAAACGATTAATAGTAGTGCAGATTCAGTAAATAGTCTGACAGTGTTGAGGGAATTATTTGTTTAGCAGAGTGATGGCCTTCGGGAAAAATCTGTTCTTGTGTCTAGTTGTTCTGGTGTGCAGTGCTCTATAGCGTCGTTTTGAGGGTAGGAGTTGAAACAGTTTATGTCCAGGATGCGAGGGATCTGCAAATATTTTCATGGCCCTCTTCTTGATTCGTGCAGTATACAGGTCCTCAATGGAAGGCAGGTTGGTAGCAATTATTTTTTCTGCAGTTCTAATTATCCTCTGAAGTCTGTGTTTTTCTTGTTGGGTTGCAGAACCGAACCAGACAGTTATAGAGGTGCAAATGACAGACTCAATAATTCCTCTGTAGAATTGGATCAGCAGCACCAAATTATGAATTTGGTGGTCCCTGAGGTCTGAAAGGTTGGAGACCCCTGCACTAGAATACCTGACTGAAGTTCTCCAGAACTTAATAATCAGTTGAGTCCTGCAGCATGAACATGATGACCTCGAAAATGTCTCCCAATTAGACCGATTGTCTGATAAAAGATGAATTTTATGTAAAAGACAGATACAAATGCTTGGTGGTGGCAGGTCAGATGCGTAATCACGCACTGCCCAGAGGCAGAAAGAATGGAGAAGGTTTGAAAGAGCTTCCATGCCAGTCTTCCACAAGCAGGAGGTGCTTCTAAACAAGATATTTTTTCCCTGGTGAGTTCCATAGTGCCAGACTCCTGTGAGGGAGTTGTACTTCATGTCTTACCAGCTTTTTTTCATAAGCTATCCATTCTGTGGTGCTGTCTGAGCGTTTTTGTTTTCTAGCAGATGTTTCATTATCAAACTACTGGTAGATAAATGTTACCTGGATTGGTAATGCAAAGTCTACAAATAAACAACCAAGCTCAAAGAGCACCAAAGGACCCAGAGTTCAATCCAGAGCAGTGGTGGGATTCAGCTGGTTCAAGGCAGTTCAGGCGAACCAGTTGTTAAATTGCTGGCTGGCCCAGTTCCTCCCCTCGCTCCCCTTCCAGGAGTCCATACGTACCCGGTTTTGGCTCCCAGGTAAATGTAGGGAGGCCTACTAGGCCCAAAATGGGGTGCAGAGGGGGTGCCCCCCGATGCCCATTTTTTGCTCCTAGGAGGGTACAGGAGGCTGCCTGTTACACCCCTGGCCACGCCCACCATGACCATGCCCACCCAGCCAGTCATTAGGGCAGAGAACCGGTTGTTAAATTATTTGAATCCCACCACTGAATTCCAGAGCTACAGATAGTCTCTTCCATTGGTATCTATTCTGTGTAGAATCAAGACCAAGGATATTGGTATTCTAAGCAAATTCTGAGGCTGTTTGACCATGTTTAATTGGTTTGCAAGCCTGCGTTTTTCTGTTTCTACCTGAAACACCTGCCGTACAAGACCATTGGACCAGGGGAGATGGGGGACATCATTTGGGACAAAGATGTCCGAACTGTGGGTCACAAAGTTGTCGTTGCTGCAGAAGCCTGAGAGTGATCAATTGGCAGTTGTCACTGTGTGGAGAGGATGAAAATTCATGGCGGCTGATGATTGTTAGGATTGTGAGTTTAGATATTTTTTTAAAAAAAATGGCAGATCAATCTGTTGAGTTTTTAGCTGATTCACTGACAAAAGCAAATTTGAAACAATGCAATTAAAGGCAGGCATATTAATTTTTAAAGACTTGGTTGGCTCTGGGGTGTCATTAGAGCCAATAATGAAAAGGCAGACATTAATTATAGCCAAATAGGGATAGCTTTTATTTATTAAATTGTAAATATCCTTTCATTTAAGCTATGCACAGCTGACTTGGTATGTGCAAGTTTGAACTGAATTGGGCTAGTGCGTGGAAAAAATAATACTGTATGTGGGATCCAGAAGATAATCACTTCTATTATATCTGAATCCTAAGAGGCAGTGGTGGGATTCAAATAATTTAACAACTGGTTCTCTACTCTAATGACCAGCTAGGTGGGTGTGGCCATAGTGGGCGTGGCCAGGGGGTTTGACAGGCAGCACCCAGTTTCTGTTCTGTCCCCCTCCCCACCTCACATCAAAGAGTGCAGGAGCGAGCGTCTAACAGTCATTTATTCTACAACCGACCTGAATTTCCTTTGTGGATAAAAGACATGGCAGCTACAGTTCAAATGCCTGCCAAGTTCCTTATCACTGGCAGAGACGGGAGTCACTTGTCTGTAGGCCGTTGCTGGGGCAGCCAAGAGTTCACAGAATAATTCCATCACACAGTCCAGGCCTTAACTCAAAAACAACTGATCCGAAGTTCATGCTTTGTAGTTTTTGTCCATCACAGGGGCTACAGAGCAACTCCACCTGCATTTATCCCCTGTGGGGTGTGGCTCAGTGACTCAGCACTCTCTGGGCCTGCCACAACTCTTCCTTTGCTGCGCACGCCTCTCCTTCCGATGCTGCCTGGGATCAATCCAGGACTGATCCTCCTCACCCTCTGTCTGTGGGGGCTCTGACACGCCTTCTTCCTGGCCTTCAGCTGGCACCTGAGGCATTGCCAGAAAGGAGGGACCTGGAGAGGGAGGCCTTGTCGGCTCCTCCCCCTCACTCTCAGAGTCATCCTCCTCCAGGAGGCCAGGCTCGGGAGCCGGAGTCACAACAGTTTCCTGCACCCCCCCCCGGGATCAAAAACGGGCTGTGGGGGATTCCTGGAAAGGGTGGGACAGGAAGGGGTGGAGCCAGCCAGCAATTTAATAACCGATTCACCCAAACCAGTCCAAACTGGCTGAATCCCACCACTGCTAAGGGGCCTTTTAGATGTAATGAGGAACTGGGAGGACCAGCGGTCTGAATGAGAAGGCAGAGGACTTGCTGGTTTCTGAGTCCTGTTGGCTTGTCTTGATTTGATCACATAACCTTTGATGGAATCTAGGAGAGCTACAAGAGCCAACAATGTCACTAGAAGCTCAAGCGCTGATCCTTTGAGAATCTTCAGTTGAGGCCAGCTTAGATGATTATTGGGAGGATACGTTTTACCCCAGAGATCCATAGAGTGAGAAACTGGTGTTCTAGGCATTGTTAGCTACCCTGTTGTGGACTTCTGAAAGGTAAACCAAGGGCAAAATACCATCCTTCCATTTGATGATGATGATGATGATGATGATGATGTGATCCATTCAATTGTGTCCAACTCTTGGCATTTCTATGGCCCAGGTCTCTCCACGTCTATTCTGTCCTCCCTCGCCTCCGTCCGAGTGATGGCTTAATTAGCCGGCACTATCAGCTCTGGCAGTAGAATAGCCAGCGTTTGCCAAGAGCCTCCATTATCTTCCACGATGCTGGTGAGTCAACCAGGAACAAACTTCAGCTCTTAGTCAATCATTGGATTTGCCTGTTACAAAGAGACACAGCAGCTCTCTCTGCCTTTTATATCCTGTGGGGTGTGGCTCCATGACTCAGCACTTCCTAGGCCTGCCCCACCCCTGCTTCTGTTGTTCCCTCCTCTCCTGCCTACGAAACCTAGGGTCCAACCAAGCCTGATTGCCGTCAGCTGGGTCTGAAGGTGTGGCCTGGGGGGGGGGAAGAGTCAGGGGACAGAGGCCTCGTTATCTCCTCCACCTGGCCTGCTTCTGGCTCCTGGAGCTGAACCAGGGAAGCCGGTGCTCCCGAGATAAGTCCTGATGGCCCTTCCCCCACACTGTCCAAGTCACTTTCTGGCAGCAGGCCCGGCTCCAAGTCACTTTCTGGCAGGAGGGCCGGCTCGGGGGGCGCAGACACAACAACGTCTTCCAATCCTGCACCGCTTCTTTGATTTTTTTCCCTATGCTCTGGCTCTTGTCAGCTTTGATAGTGTCCAGCCACCATGTTCTTTGCTGGCCTGGTTTTCTTTTCCAGCTAACTCTTCCAAACAATAATTGCTTTCTCCAGTGAATTTCTCCGCACAACGTGACCAGTTTCGAGATGCAGTTTCATGATTTTGCCTTCCAGTGACATGTGCATGTTATGCGCTCCAGTAGTTACTTGTTGGTCACTTTTGCTTTGTCATTCCATTTAGGCTTGTTCAACGACTGCATTTGTAAGACTGTAGGCAGCTCCCCCCTCCCCAGAAAAAAAAACATTCTGTATTCTTAATATTAAAAAGAGGCAGAATAGAATATTTCCCCTGAAGGAGAAGAGGAGAGAAATCTTCTTAAAGGTAGAAAGCAGTTCCAGTCTTCCTGCTATAGGAAAACAGCCTCAAACAGAAACCTGAAGAGGCTAGTCTTTACAAATGAATATTTTGCATCCATTCAGAAAGTTGGGCCACTCTATTCAAAAGCAAAGAGCAGCCAGAAACTCCAAATAAGTAACAAAATAGGCGGGGAGCTGAAGCTGACAAGATTAGCTCAGACAAACAAAACATCTAGGATTTGCATTTCCCCCTTTGCCTATAGAGCCAGCCATGACCCCTACATGATCCCATAGGAATCTGGCAAGAGCCATTGAAATATTAAAGGACATATTATTGCACAGGAACAGGCATCTCAATCACAAAGCCCATGGGGCTCCCCTTGAGGGGCATCCGGAGGCTTCAGTTAGTCCAGAATGCGGCTGCGCGGGTGATAGAGGGAGCCCCTCGCGGCTCCCGTGTGACACCTATCCTGTGCAGACTGCACTGGCTACCTGTGGCTTTCCGGGTGTGCTTCAAGGTTTTGGTGAACGTCTTCAAAGCGCTCCATGGCATAGGGCCAGGCTATTTACGGGACCGCCTACTGCTACCGAATACCTCTCACCGACCCGTGCGCTCTCACAGAGAGGGACTCCTCAGGGTGCCGTCAGCGAGACAGTGTCGTCTGGCGACGCCCAAAGGAAGGGCTTTCTCTGTGGGGGCTCCCGCCCTCTGGAACGAACTCCCCCCAGGACTTCGTCAACTTCCGGACCTCCGAACCTTTCGTCGCGAGCTTAAGACACACTTATTCATCTGCGCAGGACTGGATTAGGATTAGTTTTTAAATTTGTGGGTTTTTTAATGGGTTTTTATCATTTATTCTAAATTTTTAATCTCGGCCAATAGCCGAATAAGTTTTTTAATTGTATTTTAATAGTATTTATATTGTAATATTATTGTTTATTTTATCTGGCTGTGAACCGCCCTGAGTCCTTCGGGAGAAGGGCGGTATACAAATTTAAATAATAAATAAATAAATAAATAAAAGAATGTATAAAAGCCCATCTACTCTCAACCCCATTTTGTCAGTCACTCAGAAACATGCTATTGTCACTAGTTTCTGGTGCCGCTCCTCCCACGCCCTGTTTTGGGCGCAGTAGGCCTCCCTGCACTTACCTGGGAGACAAAACGGAGTGCGTGAGGATGCCTGGAAAAGGTGGGGCCAGCAGCAATTTAACAACCGGTTCGCTTGAACCGTCCCGAACCGGCTGAATCCCACCACCGATGCCCAATGCAATGTGAAACATTCCTGAGATATGGAACATTTTGAAACTTTCTAGGTCACACAGTCCCATTTCATAATCTAGATTAAGTTTTCCAAATACAAAGCTATAGTTATGTAAATCAGATGCAGTTTAGATCATTACCGAGATTGATGGGAAAGAGAATGTTTCTATTATGCCTCAAATTATGCTCAGCTCCATGCTTGGAAATTCACAGGAGGAAAGGCAATTTCGATGGACGGTAAAAAGCTCATGAACATGATACTTGCCATTAATGACTTGCAACAGTGAGCAATTCATCCTAAGACTATTGCAACGGTACTTCCTCTTGTTTTTTAAAAATTGCCATTGTTTCTCTTTTGAAAACAAGCCACTGATCTTTAAGTGGAGACTGTTTGAGGCTAGATCACACATAAACAAGCCAGTTTAAAGAATAAAAATCCCAGAAGGAATAAATAAAACACGGGTCGTGTGGTGAGTCGATAAACTCCCTTGCCCCATCCTTTTCTGTCTTAGGCCTAAAGACATTCACCCATGGAGGCTGAACTTCTATTATCCTTCTTCTCATCTTCCTCATCCCTCATCTTTTCTCATCTCATCTTTCCTACTGTCTTCTCCTATTGGACTTGTTATGATTTATCACTTGTTTGTATCTTATGATTAATGATTTTAACTATGATTTATGATCTATGACCTATCACTTTGTTGTTTGTGTGTACATTGAGGGCTTACACACTGAAGACAAATTCCTTTGATGTTCAACACACTTGGCCAATCAGGAATTCAATTCAATTCAATTCAATTCAATTCAATTCAGTTCAATTCTATTCTATTCTATTCTATTCTATTCTATTCTATTCTGCTCCTACTCCTATTCCATTTTTTTTCTATTTTATTTTTTTATTCCATTCCATTCCATTCCTCTCCTCTCCTCTCCTCTCCTCTCCTCTCCTCTCCTCTCCTCTCCTCTCCTCTCCTCTCCTCTCCTCTCCCCTTCCACTCTACTCCACTCTGCATTCTCTCCTCTCCTCTCCTCTCCTCTCCTCTCCTCTCCTCTCCTCTCCTCTCCTCTCTCCTCTCCTCCCCTTCTTTCCTTTCCTTTCCTTTCCTCTCCTCTCCTCTTCCATTCTCTTCCATTCCATTCCATTCCATTCCATTCCACTCCACTCCACTCTGCATTCTCTCCTCTCCTCTCCTCTCCTCTCCTCTCCTCTCCTCTCCTCTCCTCTCCTCTCCTCTCCTCTCCTCTCCTCTCCTCTCCTCTCCTCTCCTCTCTTCCAGTATAAAGCAACACAGGTAATACTCGACTTACAGTCATTCATTTAATGACTTTTCAAAATTACAATGACGCTGAAAAAAGTGACTTACGTCTGATTTTCCTGCTTGTGACTGTTGCTACACTCCTGTGGTCACAGGATCAAAATTTGTGCACTTGGCAACTGGCATGTATTTATGACCATTGCAATGTCCTGGGGTGACATGATCACCTTTGCAGCTAGCTTCTAACAAGCAAAGTCAATGGGGGAAAAGCCAGATTCATTTAACAACCACAATGATTTGCTTAATGACTACGCAAAGAAGTTGGGTGCAACTCAATTCATGACCACATTGCTTAGTGACAGAAGTTCAGGTCCCACCTCGGAGGGTGGGTTCTACTTATCTTTACTACCGGTTTGCAAAGGGAGTGTGCGTGCACACTTGCTTCACTCGCTCGCACTTCTGCACATGCACAGAACACCCGTGATGATGTCGTGGTGGAGTGGGCGGACTCTCCTGCCAGTTTTACTACCGGTTCTATAGAACTGGACCGAACCGGGGTCAACCCACCACTGTCCCACCTGTGGTTGTACATTGAAGAATGTTTATGTCTTTTGAAAATCAGGATAGCTTTTGAGTTATGACAAATTCAGTGTAGGGGTTGTACACCTAGGCAAGAATAATGAACTGCATAGGTAAAGACTAGATGAAACTTGGCTTAATGCCAGTGACTGTGAGAGGGATATTGGAGTCCAAGTGGACGATCACTTAAATATGAGCCAACAGTGTGAAGCAGCAGCCAAAATAACCCAATGCAATCCTAGGCTGCATTAAGAGAGGGTTAGAATCAAGATCACGTGAAGTTCTAGTACCGCTTTACAAAGCCTTAGTAAGACCACACTTGGAATACCGCATCCAGTTCCGGTCACCCCAATATAAAAAAGATGTTGAGATTCTAGAAAGAGTGCAGAGAAGAGCAACCAGAAGGATTCAGGGACTGGAGGCCAAAACATATGAAGAATGGTTACAGGAATTGGATTAGTCTAGTCTAGTGAAAAGAAGGACTAGGGAGTGACATGACTAGGGAGTGACATGATAGTATTTGAGGAGCTCCTACAAAGACAAGGAGCTCAACCTATTTTCCAAAGCACCAGAAGAAGGCAAGACAAGAAACAATGGAGGAAAACTAATCAAGGAGAGAAGCAACCTAGAACCAAGGAGAAATTTCCTGACAATGAGAACAATTAACTAGTGGAACGGCTTGCCTTCAGAAGTCGTGTGGATGCTCCATCAATGGAGGCTTTTAAGAAGAGACTGGAGAGCCATTTGTCTGAAATGATATATGAGTCTCCTGCTTGAGCAAGAGGTCGGACTA
This sequence comes from Ahaetulla prasina, assembly GCF_028640845.1. Taxonomy (NCBI): domain Eukaryota; kingdom Metazoa; phylum Chordata; class Lepidosauria; order Squamata; family Colubridae; genus Ahaetulla; species Ahaetulla prasina. Next base: position 1,272,238 of record NC_080544.1, on the reverse strand, counting down.
GATGATCCCCAAGGTTCCTTCCTTCTCTAAATAGCATGTTCCCTGTTTTGAGCTGGATTTTTGGCTTTCAACATTGTGACATGGCACACAACTGAACGGAATGTTGTTTCTTATACCCCTTTCCTAAAACCTAAATCACATCAGATACCTGTACAATTAGCACAGGGGCCTCCCAAGGCTGTGTGCTCTCCCCACTTCTCTTCTCTCTGTATATCAATGACTGCATCTCTAACGATCCATCTGTTAAACTACTGAAGTTTGCAGATGACACAACAGTGATCGGTCTCATTCGAGACAATGATGAATCTGCATACAGACGGGAAGCCTCGTGGTGCAACCGGAATAATTTGGAACTGAACACACTCAAAACCATAGAAATGGTGGTAGACTTTAGAAGAAACCCTTCCATACTGTACTTCCATCTCTCACAATACTAGACAACACAGTATCAACAGAAGAGACCTTAAAATTTCTATGTTCTACCATATCGCAAGCTAACATCAAAAACATCATCAAAAAAGCACAACGAAGAATGTTCTTTCTGCGCCAACTCAGGAAACTCAAACTGCCCAAGGAGCTGCTGATTCAGTTCTACAGAGGAATTATTGAGTCTGTCATCTGCACCTCTTTAACTGTCTGGTTCGGTTCTGCAACCCAACAAGAAAGACACAGACTTCAGAGGATAATTAGAACTGCAGAAAAAATAATTGCTACCAACCTGCCTTCCATTGAGGACCTGTATACTGCACGAATCAAGAAGAGGGCCATGAAAATATTTACAGATCCCTCACATCCTGGACATAAACTGTTTCAACTCCTACCCTCAAAATGACGCAATAGAGCACTGCACACCAGAACAACTAGACACAAGGACAGTTTTTTCCCCAAACGTCATCACTCTGCTAAACAAACAATTCCTTCAACACTGTCAAACTATTTACTATGTCTGCACTACTATTAGTCTTCTCACGTTCTCATCATTCCTATCACCCATCTCCTCCCACTTATGACTGTAACTTTGTTGCTTGTATCCTTACGATTTATATTGATATTATTTCCTGATTGCTTATTTGTACCCTATGACTATCATTAAGTGTTGTACCTTATGATTCTTGACGAATGTATCTTTTCTTTTATGTACACTGAGAGCACCAAGACAAATTCCTTGTGTGTCCAATCACACTTGGCCAATAAAAAATTCTATTCTATTCTTAACTCATCCATCTAAATGATTTTTTTTTGTTGGTGCTGTCCAACACAAATATTGTGACTGGAACTGATTCAAAAAAGTCATGCCCTAACATTGATTTTCATTGAAATCGATGTTCTGTTAGATCAGCTTTGTGAATAAACGCCTGGCAGACTGAATGAACTTTATTTGGATAATTTTCCTCTGTGCTGCTAGGTCAGCCCTCATATCCACTGCTGTTGAATGAAAGACAAATTCTGAACTCCCAAGAATAACCATGCAGTGTTAGCAGCTATCTTCACATCATTATTTATTGGCATACATGGAAAATGAATGAGAAATGGGAGGGTTGCATGAAAACAGTCTCATGGGTTGGAATCCACACTGTTTTTCTATTTTGTATCTTTCTTTGGCTGCTCAAACGATCCGTTGGGATCATTTCCAGATCCAGTGCTAATTTGCTTGTTTGGGCCCCTCTTCACTCCAAGTGTCAAACAGGTGTTGCATCTTGTATAAGTTTTATTTTCAAGGGTCTTGCAATGTATGTTGTGGAGCTGGCAACGGAGTCGGTGAGTCAGGAAGCTGGGGAGGACCATGGGCCAGTCCTGGACTCTGGGTCCGGATAAGGGCTCTGCATCAGAGGCAGAGATGAGACCAAGGCCATCTGGGAGCGATGCACAGACTCTGGAGCCTCCAAAGGCGGACAGCAGAGAGGCAGAGGAACAGGAAGAGCCTGTTCCTAGTGCACGCATGCGAAGAGCTGCCAGAAGGCAAGAGGAGCTAAAGCAAAAAGGACGACTTGGGAGTAAGGCCAGGAGATGATTGGCCCCCTCCCATAAGGCTTAAAAGAGCAGCAACGACTCTTGGGTTCTTTATAGGACAGCAACCTTGCTACAATTGTTTCTTGTCTCCTGTTTCTGAACTTCCTGGGGTTCTTGCCAAGAAAAGTCTTTGGCAGGGTGCCAAAGAAGACAAAGGTTTGTGATAAGGCCAAAGGACTTTTATGAAGGACTTTGTTTTGGACTTAATTTGGATTAAGCTGAGAATGAAGTAATTCTCAGCTGTTCTAATAAAATATGTTTGTTTAGGACTGATTGTGTCTGGTAATAACTACTTGAGCCTAGGTCACAACAATTTACTCAAGGAAGATTAGTCCTTTACTTCAATATTTTGTGGGCTGTAAGAATAACAGAATCGAGATACTTCTCAAATCAGTGTTTCTCAACCCTTGGCAATTTTAAGATGTGTGGACTTCAACTCCCAGAATTCCCAAGCCAGCATGCCCTAAATTATACCAAGCCAGATTCAAAAACTCCTAGACCCATGATGGCACGCAGCATCCTCTTTGATGGCACATGAACTGTCGCCCCACTTCACCTCCCCTGCATATGGGTGTGTGCCTCCTGCCGGCCAAATGGTCTTTGGGTCTCTGCTGCGCAATGCGGGGGGCTGGTACATGTGGGAGCTGTGTGCGCATGTGTGGGGGTGGGGCACATGCAGGGAGCCACGTGCATACATGGGGGGCAGGGGTGAAATGCTCCCGGTTCGGACCAGCTCGTGTGATCTGGTAGTGATGGCGGCTGCTGGTTCAGAGGACCGGTAGCAAAAATCCCTGGCCCCGCCCCCCTGCCTCTGCTGAGCTGCACCATCAGCAGAGGGTTTTTTTTACTTTTAAAAGCAGGTTTTTCTTCAGCCAAAACATGCCTTTAAAAGTAAAAAAAAGCCTTTGAGGGTCCCGCCCCTCAGCTGAGATTGGCAGAGCCTTTAAACTTAAAAAAAATTTTTTTTATTAAAGGCTCCTCTTGTGATCTCACCTGAGTTCCTCATCAGCAGAACCTTAAAAAACATGTTTTCTGTAGAAAACATGTAGAAAACCTCCTTTTAAGAGATTCTAAGGTACTTACCTGATTACCATCCAATGCATGTCTTTTTTCCCAGCCCGAAAGCCCCAGTTTCAATTTCAGCACCAGACAGAATCAGTTGCTTAGCTAATCTATTTCATCACTGAGCAACTAATGCTGGCTGGTTTTGCCGGCTGAGGAACTCTGGGAATTGAAGTCCACAAACCATAAAGTTACTAAGGTTGGAGACCCCTGATCTAAAAAATATAAATAAAATAAAATAATAAAATAAAATATTTGTGCAGCTTTCTGAGATTTGGTGTGTTTCTGTAGTGTTTCACTCTAACTACACAAACACACAAAGTCTCAGAAAGCTGTATGTGGTATTTTGTGTGTCAGTTGTGTTGTGTTGTATTGTGTGTGTGTAAAATGTGAAAGTTGGTTTTTGAGCTTTTTGTGGCTGTGTGAAGTGTGAAGTGCAGCTGCTTTTACTTTGTGTGTGAGTCAGTTGTGTTGTGCTGTGTGTGTGTAAAGTGTGAAAGTTGGTTTTTGGTACCTCTTATTGTTTTTTATACTTTGTTTATTATTTTTATTATTTATTGTTATTGGCCACGCCCACCCAGTCATCTGACCACCAAGCCACGCCCAGCAATTAAGCCACGCCCACAGAACCGGTAGGGAAAATTTTTAGATTTCACCACGCTTGCACGGGGTGGGGCACATGCAGGAGGCTGCGTGGGTATGCATGGGGGGCACGCGCACGTTGCATTTTGGGGGTTTGGGCACACGCAAGCACATTCAGGCACACACCCACTTTGGGCACTTTGTCCGGAAAAGTTAAACATTATTATCCTAGACAGTTCTTAAGTGCAATCATTTGGTAGAATTGAAGTCCTAAATTCTTCATCATGCTGCCATCTTTCTCCTATTTGAACAGATTATTTTCATGAACAAGTCAGGCTTGCGCTATGATTCTTTTTAGCCAATAAGCAATAATTATTTATATACCATATAAGTAGAATTGGCAGAAGTATCTAAATACACATGTGTGTTTTCCCCATTATGTTCTTCTTTGAATTTGGAAAGAGAAGGTTGTATTTTAAAACTGTGAAGCAGCTTTTCTGTGACATTCCAAAATTCCTCCTGGTTTGTTGAAATTCTTAATATATACATTGTGCAATAATTCAAGACATCTTTTAGTACAACAATCACCCTGAGCTGTTTTTATATCCCTGCCACTCATCAAGTAACTGGTCTCATAACTTCATTTCTTGTGAAATGAATGTAAGTTTACTGTCAAAGTGCCGCTGCATTTTAAAACTTATTTCCCTTAACAGCATCATCACCAAAAGAACTTTATTTAGAATTAAGTGAGGCCTTCTCTCGTGCTTTTGGGAAGAGATTCTGGATGTGTAAACCACCTGGCATTCAGAAAGTATGTCAGAATAGTTCAGCTGCTGCAAAAACTATATTAAGTGAAGAAAGAAGTGTGGAAAAACTGCTTTATCTGATAGGAAAAAAAAGTAAAAATGATGGCAGTTGAAAATATTTTCCACTGCATTTTCATGTCTCCAATTTTAAGAACTGGACTATCATGAGCCTGAGGTTCTATCCCTATAATTATTATAGGGATAGAATTATTAATAATTAATAATTAATAATTAATATTAATAATTATTAATAATTATTTGCGGCTTTCAGCTGAGAAACTGTTTTGATGAACTTTGACTGGGTTAGAACAGGATTCTTCAGCTACCGAAAAGAACAGAGATGGTGAAGAGAAAGAGAATTCTAATTTATGCATGTGCCTAATATAAGCCCTACCCCCAAAATAAGCCCTACTTAATGCCTGCACAGCCTTCTGGTCTGGTCTGCTAAAAAAAACCCCCCAAACCCTCAAAAGTTTAGAGAGGACATATCTGTATTTGGAGTCCTTGGAGCTCTCTATGCTGGATTGTTTCCTGCAGACTTTTCATCCCCCCACTACAGAGGTGGTATTCAGTTTCGACCGGTTCACCCGAACTGGTAGCGGAAATCGCAGGTGGGCCAACCCCTATACCATCCGATTTAGGTTTTTGAGGCCGGGTGCATGCACGGAAGTTGCGTGCACCAGCAAAGCACATGCACAGAAGGCCGGGTGCTGTTGTGTCTCGTCCGATCTCACCACAGCCGGGGCCTTCTTATCTGCTTCCGAACACGGAGGAATGTCCTAGTATGCCTCCCGGCTCCAGCCCTGGCTCCATGTCCAGACAGGCTGAAGAGGAGGAAATATCTTTAGCCCCCAGCTCTGGCTCCATGCCCAGGCAAACGGAGCAACTAGACCCCTCCCCCTCCTCCACAGCATGTGAGCCTGAGGGAGGTCAATTGCCAACAGCTGCAGACTGGAGTGACCCTCGCGTCAGAAGACTTGATAGACGGAGGCAACAGAAGGAAGGGAGGGGCAGGCCTGGATAAGTGCTGAGTCATGGAGCCACACCCCATGGCCTATATAAAGGACCTGCTTTCTGGCATTCTCTGAGTCAGGCAAAGTCTAAACATATCTTGCTGAAGTCACTTTCTGGTCTCCTGCCTGCCCTGAGGACTTTGCTAGGACTTTGGCAGAGCTGCAGAGGCACGCCTGATTCGGATTTCCCTGACCCGGCCGTCAGCAGAGGAGTGGGACACGACAGGTGCATGCATGGATCCACACACACTCACATTTGCGAACCAGTAGGGAAAGTACATGAATACTACCCCTGCCCCACTAGGTAAAATCATCAGTGTTAGCACTGATTACCTAGCACTGATGATGTTACCTAGTTGGCAAGGAAACATCAGCAAGGAGACAACCAAGCTCAGAGAGCATCAAGGATCCCACAAATCAACCCCAAGCTACAAATATTCTCTTCTGTTCACTAATTTTCAGCTGTTTTCAAAGGAAAAGCCACAAAAAAGGAGGGTTACCCTGTCAATGTGGCTGGGATATGCTCCCACTTGATACCTTCCTCTTCCACCTTTGGAGGCCTCTGCCATTCCAACTGACCACTGCCATAAGAATCTGAAGACTTGCATCTGCATTCTGTTTGTATCTTGTCCAGTTTTAAGGACGGTGTCAGAAATGGTAAAGGTCCAGATGAAATGATGTTTATAAAATAGGTGGGAATTAGTTCCAGTTCAGAGTGAGTGTCAGGCCTGGAAGCCTTCTTTTGCATTGGATCTTCAGGCCTGCCACATTTACTACTGTGGAAAATTGGGAGGGGAGGGGTTTTTTGTGGAGCAAGGGTGATGTATAGTCATAATAACCTTCCTTTCTCAGAGAGTCAAGGACATCTTGCCCTGCACCTGGAGGACTAGAACTGGGAGGCATCTCCAGTTGGGATGGTGGTTTGATTGGACCATGTGATGGACATGTGGGTGCTGGGCAGGGACTTGAGCTTTCAGATTTGGGTTTTCCCAGATGTGCCAATATGACATCTCTAATAAAATGAAACTTTGAGGAAACTCCGAGCTTCGGGGTTTTCTTTCATTGGGGGTGTTACTTGGAACCCTGATAGTGAGTTGGTTAAGGAAGGGAGGTGGCTATCCAAAGGTGATCTGGAGAAGATAGAATTACTGAATTGTTATTTGTTTGGCTTTTTCTCCAAATCACATAAAAGCAATGAAGATATGATGACAGAACAACACTTCCACTTGAAATATCCAGGATTAAGTGAATTCAATCCCACGATGATCGTGTAGTCTGAACTTCTTGACATTATAATTCCATTATTATGGAATTTTGCACATTTATTCCTTGAGAATTCTTGGAGTAAACGTGAAACCTAGAAGATGGGGAATGAGGCTACCTGTTCAGAAAGTGGAAAAAAGGTCTGAGAAACTATAGACGGGTCAACCCAAACTGATAATAGCAAAATTCTAGAGCAGATTATTAAGTTATCTGTTCATGCGTGATGTTCAAAAGAATGATTAGTAATTCAGATTCTACCTCTTTCTTTTGATTGAGATATCATTTGCTAGATTTCTGGGGAGGCTATTGAAAATAACTTGATCTCACGAATGCATTTACCAAACTCTCCCTGGAACTTGTTTGCAAGTTGATGGAATTATTATACTTCTAGTCTGTGGAGCCACATCTTGGTTGAAAATGGTGCCAGTAGATTTCAACATGAACAGAAGTGCCAGTATAGACTTTTAAGTCCTTCTGTCCTAGGCTTTATGCTATTCAAAACTTCTATAAGTTGTCAGGATGAAATTATAGAGTTAAATCTGTCACACTTGCACATGGCATGAAGTTGGAAGGGAGACTTAACACTGTAGCAGAAAGAATCAAGATCGATCCAAATCTTGACAGGTTGCAATGCTGGTTCAAAATTCCCCAAATTCAACCATGTGAGATTTTTGGAACAGCCAAAGGAAGAAAAGGAACTCGCTGTCTTAACTGATTGCAAACTGAACACAGTCCAGACAGTGACATCTACAGAGAATGGTGCTGTTTCAAGGAGTTCTCACCTAGGCTTCCTGAGAAAGCATAAATCACAATCAGCTTTGCTGGCTGAGGAATTCTGGGAGTTGAAGTCCACAAGTCTTAAAGTTGCCAAGATTGGAGACCCCTGCTCTAGGGATTTTTTTGAATCATGATGACAAAAACTGGATGCAGCATTCCAAGTGTGGCCTCACCAGTTCAGCATAGAGCATTTCTCATGATCTCGATGCTATCCTTCTGTCTATGGAGATTCTTAGTTATCCAGATCATAGTTGTCTAAAAAGTGCTTTTTTTCAAAATGCAACCAGACTGTGTTTTTTCTCAGTCACAACTGAAGCCGCTTCTTCTTCTTCTTCTTCTTCTTCTTCTTCTTCTTCTTCTTCTTCTTCTTCTTCTTCTTCTTCTTCTTCTTCTTCTTCTTCTTCTTCTTCTTCTTCTTCTTCTTCTTCTTCTTCTTCTTCTTCTTCTCCTCCTCCTCCTCCTCCTCCTCCTCCTCCTCCTCCTCCTCCTCCTCCTCCTCCTCCTCCTCCTCCTCCTCCTCCTCCTCCTCCTCCTCCTCCTCTTTCCAGTTGCTTTCAGGTGCTATCCATTGATGCAACCCAAGACCGTGTTGGCTTTTTTGGCAGGTGCAGCACAATGCTGCCTCAGACTTAAATGATGGGCCATTGAGATACCTCATACAATTGCTACTGTTGAGCCAGGTACTATCTATTCCTCTGATGGTGAACCTATGGCATGCGTGCCAGAGGTGGCACATGTGCCATTGCCAGCTGCTCTTCCGGGTTCGGTCATGAGCATGCATACCGGCCAGATGCTGTCTTTGCGCAAAGATCAGCTAGCTGGTGTGCATGCATGACAGAACCCGGAAGAGCAGCTGGCTGCTGGGTGCATGTGCACCGGCCAGCTGCTCTCTTCCAAGTTCTAGTGCTCCGGCGCGTGTTGCGTGCAGTCCAGTTTCAGCGCTCGGTGCCAAAAAGGTTAACCATCACTGATCTATTCTATACCTGTGCATTTAGTTTTTTTCTTGCTTTTCTTACCACTGACCTATCTCTGCCTAGCTGAACTCTGATCACTCAGAAAGCAAGACTAGAACTGAGCAGTTTTATTTTTTTTTTTTTTTTTTTTTTTTTTTTTCAGGTATGGTAAATTTTCATTTTTCTTATACAAGATAAGAATTTTACTCAAAATTTTAAACACATACAACAGCCATATGGCAAGCAGGTGATACGAAGTAGCTAAGTTTATCAATCTTACATACGCAATAAAGAAGGGTCAAGAATAATCAGAATATCATACAAAGGAGAGTAAGGAAAACCAACACAATACCAAATATCATTGTCACTTCCTAGTTTTGGATCTCAGAACTCTGGGTTCAGCCTGACCCAACTCCAGGGCGCAACAGCGGCAGCCGCCTCCTCCCATGGTCTATAACCTCCCTTCTTCAACTCCTGGGTCATCTAATTCCAGGAGGGCTTTGTTCCTCCACCTAGGCCGCAGCCTCCGCAATTGTACTAATTTTTTTCGTAATGCCCTCCCGGAAAATCATCAATCCCTCTGGCATCAGCCATCTGAAGCCTACTCCCTTCTGGTACAATTTGCTTGACAAAAAGTAATATTTCTTTCTCATTTCACGTACCTGTCTGGGAATCTGCCTCAGAATGGCTATCTCCCTGCCCCTATAAGTCAGTGCCCCACTCCTATGTTTTCTAAGAATTTCATCTCTCGTCTCTCTTCTCACAAATTTGACATGAACCTCTCTAGGAACTGCATGCGTGCGTGCATATTTTGAATTAACTCTATAAGCTCGATCCACATCCCAATTCATAAAGTCAACACCTCTCCCAAGAAATTCTCCCAACAGTTTAGTCACAACATCTCTCAAGTCTTCTTGGTCCACTTCTTCCAGATTTTGAAACCTAAGGAAATAAGATGAACTGAGCAGTTTTAGATTTGCTATGGTTAGCAGCAACCCAGTCTCAAGGTTTTATTTTATTTGTATTTGTTTATTTGTCGAGTACGTATTAGAAAATATATGTAAGTATAAGCATGAATTGAATACATAAAATGAATACAATTAAAAGGAACATTAGGACAGGGACAATAGGCACGCTGGTCTGCTTATGCACGCCCCTTACAAACCTCTTAGGAATGGGGTGAGGTCAACAGTAGACAGTCTAAGGTTAAAATTTTGGGGTTTTGGGGATGAAACCACAGAGTCAGGTAGCGCATTCCAGGCATTGACCACTCTGTTGCTGAAGTCGTATTTTCTGCAACACTTCCACACTTCATCTCCTTTACTCTGGATTCTACTCCTCCTCTCTAATAATAAGACAGAATTTTACCCAAAGGCCAACATTTAATTCATTGCTTCTAGGAATTCTATCCACTTTATGCTTGGATTTCGTTAAGGGAAATTTTGTCCTTCAGAGATAGAGTAGTTTCTTCTTTGCCTTTGGTCTCTAGATACTTTTCTGCAGAGACAGCATCAATTCATACCCGTGTAGAAGAGGAACTGGGCTTGCATCAACATAATACCCACCATCTTGTCCATTCTGATTCCTGCTCTGTGGATGTTGATGGAGATACACATGGATGTTTTTTGCAGTGTTTAGTGGTTTGAAATGCTGGTTTGATTTACTGTCAGCTACTGTCAGGATGTCTATGGGAGGAGTCTACTTTTAAAATGCTAAAAATAACAGCAAACTTAACAAATGTATTTCCCCCCCTCCTGTTTCTTTAAAAAGGAAAGAGAGACTGTCAAAAATGGGGTTCAATTAAACCTTCCAAAATCATGGATTTCCTCAAACAGAGCCCTGACATGATAAATCATTTACAGGAAGGTAGAAGTGATGTGAACTGAAACAGCCACTCATTCCTAAGTTTACTGCAACAAAATGTTAACTATCTGGGGTTGTATTTCTCTTTATTTGTACATGGATGACACCCTAAATTCTCAGTATTATAAGGATGGTGTATGCGTGTTTCTGTATTCCTCTATAAATTTCTTACAACTTCCCCCTGTAATTTCCCAAAATTGATTATTTTCTTCCCTGATTAGCTACTTTCCACCCTTCACATCTGTCTGTGTAAATTGCAGAGAGGCCAGTATTTCAGTGGGAGAAGAGATCATTATAAACCTACAGGGAGATTTATTTATTCGCTGTAAATTAGCAGTTCTTCTGAATTTTGGTTTTCAGTCAACTCCTTTCCACTAACATCTGAAAGATAGTGAATATTGGCTGCCATATATGATGGCTGACAGTCTCAGATGCATTTTATGAGTGACTGAAATATTCTTTCCAATTTTCCAGAGATATACAGTATGTGCGAATTTTAACTGTTACATTTTATGTGCCTATCAACAATCACAAGAATATCTTGGCATTTTGTGTGGGGACCTTGAGCAGAACTGAAGAGCTAATATTGGCTATTATGAATTAATTTCTCTGTCCTTTTATATAGAATAGAATTTTTTTTTATTGGCCAAGTGTGATTGGACACACAAGGAATTTGTCTTGGTGCATATGCTCTCAGTGTACATAAAAGAAAAGATACGTTCATCAAGGTACAACATTTACAACACAATTGATGGTCAGTATATCAATATAAATCATAAGGATTGCCAGCAACAAAGTTACAGTCATACAGTCATAAGTGGAAAGAGATTGGTGATGGGAACTATGAGAAGATTAATAGTAGTGCAGATTCAGTAAATAGTTTGACAGTGTTGAGGGAATTATTTATTTAGCAGAGTGATGGCCTTCGGGAAAAAAATATCCTTCAATGAAATCAGTTTTGCAGTTTCTTATAGTAATTCCAAAACCTGAAATCAGGTAGTTGTGATCTGATTAAATCTCTAAGTTCATTAGAGATTGCTGTATTTTTATTTTAAATTTACTTACAAAGTTTGTGCTGTGTTCGCTTCCACAAACTCTGGGTGGTTATTCTTAAAAAGTCTTAAGAGTAAGATAAAATCCAATAATTTAATATATCAAGAATAAACAATAATAACTTTAATTGGGCAGTGTTGGGGTTCACAGTTTAGTGACCATGAGGCCCAACACTGCCCAATGAATACCTACCGTGAAAGCCTATACCAACCATGTTGGCAGAGGAATTCTGGGAGTTGAAGTCCACAAAAGTTGCCAGATTTGGAAATCCGTGGCCTACACCAATAACTTTAATATTAACGTTAAGATTGCTGAGGGTTAAAAATGTTGCTCTACAGAAAAGCCAAAGATTTTCTAAAATTCATTTATTTATTAATAATAGTTATGTAATGGTCCAACCTATGAGCCGTGGTGGTGCAGTGGTTAGAGTGCAGTACTGCAGGCTACTTCTGCTACCTGCTGGCTGCCTGCAATTTGGCAGTTCGAATCTCACCAGGCTCAAGGTTGACTCAGCCTTCCATCCTTCCGAGGTGGGTAAAATGAGGACCCAGATTGTTGGGGATAAGAGGCTAACTCTGTAAACCACTTAGAGATGCCTATAAAGCACTGTAAAGCGGTATGTAAGTCTAAGGGCTATTGCTACTGCTATACAGGTTCTGAGCAGCAAGCAACTATCTCATCAATTCAATCAGAAACAATCCATTGCAATCTTTAAGTAATAACTACTTTTCTGAATCGATCTGGAGACTTCAGAACGGGGATCAGTCTAGACTGATGAAGTTTCCCTCTTCTACATCTTCCACAATTTAATGCCATATGGGATAAAATAAATGAACAACGCTTCTTTTCTAGCTTTCGAGGACCTAAAGTATGGCCTGTTTGCAAAAATTACTTAATTTTTTTGGTGCTTGGAAGAAAACTATATTGGTCAACATGTGCATGGCCTGATGTTGAGACTTTGGAAAAAGTGCAAAGAAGAGCAACTCAGATGATTAAAGGCCTGGAGACTAAAACATATGAAGAATAGCTACAGGATTTGGGTTTGGCTAATCTAGAGAAAGGAAGGAATAGGGGAACATGACAGCAGAGTTTCAGTATTTGAAGAACTGCCAAAAAGAAGAGGGGGTCAACTCATGGGTGAAATCCAGCAGGTTCTGACAGGTTCTGGAGAACTAGTAGCAGAAATTTTGAGTAGTTCGGAGAACCGGCAAATGCCACCTCTGGCTGGCCCCAGAGTGGGGTAGGAATGGAGATTTTGCAATATTCTTTCTCCAGGAGAGGGGAGGGAATGGGGATTTTGCAGTATCCTTCCCCTGGAGTGGGGTGGGAATGGAGAATTTGTAGTATCTTTTCCCTGCCACGGCCACCAAGCCACACCATGCCCACCAAGTCACGCCCACCGAACTGACAGTAAAAAAATTTGGATTTCACCACTGGGTCAACTTATTCTCCAAAGCACCAGAAGGCTGGACAAGAAACAATGGATGGAAATTAATAAAGGAGAAAAGCAACCTGGAATTAAGGAGAAACTTCCTAACAATGAGGACACTTAACCAGTGGAACAGCTTGCCACCAGAAGTTGTGCGTGCTTCATCACTGGAGATTTTTAAGAAGAGACTAGACAGTCACTTGTCTCCATTCCTCTGAAAACAACAAAATACCTTATCCCACCAGACTTGAAATCCTAGGCTTAGAAAACTTGGAACTCTGTCGCCTTCGACAAGATCTAAGTTTAACTCATAGAATTATCTATTGTAATGTCCTTCCTGTTAAAGACTACTTCAGCTTTAATTGCAATAATACAAGAGCAACCAATAGATTTAAACTTAATATTAACCGTTTTAATCTAGATTGCAGAAAATATGACTTCTGTAACAGAATCATCAGTGCTTGGAACACTTTACCTGACTCTGTGGTCTCTTCCCATAATCCCAAAAGCTTTAACCAAAGACTTTCTAATATTGACCTCACCCCATTCCTAAGAGGACCATAAGGGGCGTGCATAAGAGCACGTTCCTATCCTATTGTTTTTCTTCTTCCCATATATATATATATATATATATATATATATATATATATATATATATATATATATATATATATATATATATATGCTTATACCTCCTAATATTTACTCATATATATGTTTATATACTATATAATCTTTTTATATGATACTTATATATATTGTTGTGACAAAATAAATAAATAAATAAATAAATAAATAAATAAATAAATAAATAAATAAATGGTATAGGATCTCCTGCTTGAGCAGGGGGCTGGACTAGAAGACCTCCAAGGTCCCTTCCAGCTCTATTCTGATTCTGTTGATACCTGAAGTTAGTACTGTGGTTTATGTACTTTGGTATTGTTGTGTTGTATAGGCCATGAAGAAAAGGGGGAAAACCCATCCAAACATTCACTTTCTTCTCTTCTTTATGCACAAAATCATTTTCACCTCTTTCTTTCTCTTTCCAATTCTCTGTCATCATTGTCATAGCGCTGTCAAAGCTTGTCCCCAAGTTTTAAAATAAAAAGGCTTTTCAGAAGCGATGCCATGCGACCCAGAGCCTTCTGCAAAACCTAGATAATTATAGAGGATGACCCATGTTCAAGACAAGGACTGAATTGACAAACTTAAAAAAAGGTTGTGTCCAACCATCATTGCCATTTCAGTGGCATTTTTGACCTGGAATCAGATAGACAGGGAAATGATGATTAGCTCACCAATTTCAACAGGCCATTATTCAGTTGATCTGTGGCACAGTTGTTGATCTTCAAGATCTAAAGGAAACATCTTTGGGGGTCAGGGGTAATTTCAGATTGAGTGTTGTACAGTATAGAATAGAATAGAATAGAATTTTTATTGGCCAAGTGTGATTGGACACACAAGGAATTTGTCTTGGTGCATATGCTCTCAGTGTACATAAAAGAAAAGATACGTTCATCAAGGTACAACATTTACAACACAATTGATGGTCAATATATCAATATAAATCATAAGGATTGCCAGCAACAAGTTATAGTCATACAGTCATAAATGGAAAGAGATTGGTGATGGGAACTATGAGAAGATTAATAGTAGTGCAGATTCAGTAAATAGTTTGACAGTGTTGATGGAATTATTTGTTTAGCAGAGTGATGGCCTTCGGAAAAAACTGTTCTTGTGTCTAGTTGTTCTGGTGTGCAGTGCTCTATAGCGTCGTTTTGGGGGTAGGAGTTGAAACAGTTTATGTCCAGGATGCGAGGGGTCTGTAAATATTTTCACGGCCCTCTTCTTGATTCGTGCAGTATACAGGTCCTCATCAGAGGACTTTGATGGAAACTATCAAGGGGAGAACAACCTAGAACTACGGAGAAATTTCCTGTCAGTGAGAACAATTAATTCATGGAATAGCTTGCTTCCACTGGTTGTGGGTACTCGATTTTTAAAAAAGAGACTGGACAGCCATTTGCCCAGAATGGTATAGGGCTGTGATGGTGAACCTATGGCACGTGTGCTAGAGGTGGCACGCAGCACCCACTCTGATGGCACGCGAGCCATCGCCCACCACACATGTGTGCATGCCTCCCACCGGTCAGCTGATTTTTGGGCCCCCTGCCCTGCATGCTCGGGGGATGGGGCACATGCAGGAGATGCGCATGCATGCATGCGGGGAGCAGGGTGCCACGCTGCATGTGCAGGGGTCACATGTGCATGCATGGGGGGCGTGGGGGAACATGGGGGTCACATGCGCATTCATGAGGGGGCAGGGAGCACGGGGCGTGCGCTTGCATGTGCAGGGGGCGGGGGAAGCACGGGGGCATCATGTACACATGCATGTGGGCAGGGGGAGTGCGGGGGTCTTGCACGCAGTGCATTACGGTCGCATGCACACGTACTTTTGGCACGCAATGATAAAAAGATCAGCCATCACTGGTATAGGGTCTCCTGCTCGAGCAGGGGGCTGGACTAGAAGACCTCCACGGTCCCTTCCAACTCTGTTCTTTAACGTCAGGGAATGAATCTACCAATAGGGCCAAGCCAGAATCTCTTCAGCTTCCTTTGCTCCATCCTGTTATTCTTTATATCAAGTATATTTATGAAGAACAGTGACAATGGGGAGCTGGTTGAGATACTCTTTCATCTCTCGGGAAAAGAACTTGCAACGTTCTTCTTTCTCCTCTTTTCCCACCCTGAAATGGAATGAAAAGGAACAGAAAAAGAAACACGGCTGCAAAAATATCAAATGAGCTGCCTGTCAAGGTTCCAGAAAAACCTCTTCTGCATAAAAAAACCTCAGAAGCCATTGTCTTTCAGAGTTCTTTACTAGCATGAGGAAACTGGAACACGATGAGTGAAATTCCAAAACTGAATTTCCGGATTCTTTTCCCAGTTATACAAACCCCAAGAGTCCCACCCCCCTGACCCCTTTGCTGGTCACATGGTCCCACGTTCTCCCAGTTCATTCGAATATCTTCTCGCCACTCCTCCTGCAGATGTGAACACCATCCGACCTTGACCGCTTGAAGAATGTTACCATACCCCTCAACCCCCCTTCTTCCCCTCAGGGGAAAAATGTGGCAGCGTCTGGAACCCTAAAGTCTAGTATGGTTTCCAGGCCTGACACTGTCTTAATGTCCAAATAATCAACTTCTGGTTGTATCCCCAAAGATAAAGGTCTAAGGTATAGTGACCAGACGTCCCGCTTTTGGCGGGACAGTCCCGCTTTTTAATAATTTGTCCCGCGTCCCACTGCAATTCCAAAAAGTCCCGATTTTTTTTTGTTTCACTCCCATTCTGAAAATGGGAGGCGGCAACGCAAGAGGAGAAGGCGGAGAGAGGGGAGTGGTGGAGAAGTGGGCGCGAGAGGGACTAGAGATGCCGTTTGACTTCACCCGAGAGGAAGAGAAGAGCGGAGAGGAGAGCCGAGGAGAACCGAGCCTGCCTGGAAGAACGGAGAAGCAGCAGCCACTCCTCCTCCTTCAGGCAGGTGGCAAGACTCAGCGTGCATGCGCAGCCCCCCCACCCCCTGTCAATGGTGTCCCGCTTTGCCATGGCTGAAATCTGGTCACTTTAGTCTAAGGGTCAGAATTGTTCCCACAGAAAATCAATGAAAAAATCCAAGATATTAAGAGTACCCAGGACTACCTGCATTTCGCCAAAAATAAGACCCAGTCTTATTTTCTTTTGAGCTCTGAAATAAGCACTAGGGCTTATTTTGGGGGATGTCTTATTTTTTTCCCATGTATGGGAGGCCCACTTCTTCTGCTTGCTTGCAGCGGGGCAGTAGGCCATGTGGCACACCAGTGCCACCGCTGTGAAGTGGGGAGTGGTGGACCTGCCCCATTTGCCCTGCATTGGCTTACCTCAGGGCCCCTGCAACCGGGGCACTCATGCCCCGACATCTGCCTTGCCTTGTGGCAGCAGCTCCAACAACCCTATCCAACAGGACCCCATATGGCTGCCGGACCACTTCATGGCTGGCTGGCTGTGCAGGCATTAAGTAGGGCTTATTTTGGGGGTAGGGCTTATATTAGGCACATGCATAAAACATGCTAGGTCTTATTTTCAGGATAGGTCTTATTTTCAGGGAAACAGGGTATGTACTAGGGCAGGGGTCTCCAACCTTGGCAACTTTAAGCCTGGAGGACTTCAACTCCCAGAATATTCCAACCAGCAAAGCTGGCTGGGGAATTCTGGGAGTTGAAGTCCTCCAGGCTTAAAGTTGCCAAGGTTGGAGACTCTGTACTATGGTGTCGACATCACCCTAATAAGCCTAAATATGGGAAGAAAATGGATTCTTCTTTCTAACATGTTTACTATAATTTACTATAAAGCATGACAAAGATCAAATAAAAATTTCAAAACAAAGGTGGGAGGATGAAGAAAGACACACAAACATAAAATTATGATAATAAAATTATCTAACCCAGTGGTAGTCAACCTGGTCCCTACCGCCCACTAGTGGGTGTTCCAGCTTTCATAGTGGGCGGTAGGTAGTGTCCGATACTGAAGCATTTTCCTTTAATTTAATTGACTTTAAAAAAAAATTCAAAGCATTATTTAAAAACATTTTCATTAGGTTTTCATAAAATTCCCCGTGACAATTTAAATTGTTGACAATATACTATTTGTATCACCCGCGCATAAGTTTATTTCACGTTACGTAAGTGAAACTAAATGGCGCTATAGTGCGACCGCAAACAAAAGAGCCTCATCCCAGAATAGCTCGCGCATCTCCCCCCACACCACCCAGCTGTAACAGACAAGCAGAGCTGGTAGCCAGCCCTCCCCACAAACCCAATCCACGATGCACGAGAGGCATGCGCAGACAACGATACATGGCGCATTACTGTGGAACTGGTGGGTGGTTAGAAAATTTTACAACTAACAGAGATACAAAAGTGGGCGGTAAGTATAAAAAGGTTGACTACCCCTGATCTAACCTGTCTAGGCCCTTGTTTTTTTTCTTCAGATGGCCTCTCTTGTCATCAGGGGTGTAGTAGGTCAGGACTGGTATGTGGGAAGCCTGAGAGATGCCTGCTGTCATGGAAGCTCATGGAATGACTACAGGCCAATCCACTTGCTTTTCCTTTCCCTTTCAGAGTTGCTTTTATGGAAGTTAGAAGAAAAGAGATCTCCAATTAAGTTACCTTGAGCTCCTGGGCAGAAGGTAGGATATAAATCTAGTCCCCCACAAAGCAAAAGGTTGAGGGATTGTACATACATTGCTGCTAACATACAGGATGGTACTAGGGTCAGTGTAGAAAAGGGGATGGATGTTTGGAGATACAAAATCAGACAACCTTGAGCTCTCAGTCTGAAGCCTTTTTCTCTTTAAATTCTGAAGTTAGGTCTGAATTCTTTCTTCAAAGGATTTGGGAAAGCTTGTTAGAGAGTATGGAACTTGCCTTTGTTCTTGGCATTTCCTTTCTCCCTCCCTCCCTCCCTCCCTCCCTCCCTCCCTCTCTCCCTCCCTCCCTCTCCTTTTCTCCCTCCTTATCTTCCTCCCTCCCTCCGCTTTCCTCCCTCCCTCCCTCTCATTTCCTT
The DNA here is from genome assembly GCF_028640845.1 of Ahaetulla prasina. Lineage (NCBI taxonomy): Eukaryota > Metazoa > Chordata > Lepidosauria > Squamata > Colubridae > Ahaetulla > Ahaetulla prasina. The sequence goes on along the minus strand of NC_080544.1, from coordinate 1,253,823 downwards.
CTTCCCTTCCCTTCTCTTCCTTCCTTCCTTCCTTCCTTCCTTCCTTCCTTCCTTCCTTCCTTCCCTTCCTTCTATTCTCTCCTTCCTTCCTTCCTCCCTCCCTCCTCTCCTTTTCTCCTCCCTATCTTCCTTCCTCCCTCCCTCCTTCCTCCCTCCCTCCTCTCATTTCCTCCTTCCTCCTCCTCCTCCCTCCCTCCCTCCCTCCTCCTCTCTCCCCATTCCTTCCTTCCTTCCTTCCTTCCTTCCTTCCTTCCTTCCTTCCTTCCTTCCCTTCCTCCTTCCTTCCTCCCTATCTTCTTTCCTTCCTCCTCCCTCCCTCCCTATCTTCCTTCCTTCCTTCCTTCCTCCCTCCCTCCCTCTGCTTTCCTCCCTCCTTCCCTCTCATTTCCTCCTTCCCTTCCTCCCTCCCTCCCTCCCTTCCTTTCTTCCCTCCCTCCCTCTCTCTGCTTTCCTCCCTCCCTTCCTCCCTCCCTCCCTATCTTTCTTCCTCCCTCCCTCCCTCCCTCCCTCCCTCCTTCCAGTGTTGGGACCAGGAAGTGAACCTGGAATCTGTTGTGCCTGATTGCTATAGGACAGGTGTACAGATAGGACTGAATAAATGCTCTGAAAATGTTGCAGTCACCAAATGGCTATAGATGTCCTATTTCCAGACACTCAGCATTATATATTAGACAGGAGGCCTGCTTGAACAGTAAAAGAATACGTCACTATATATCCCTGTCAGATTAAAAAACTAATTTGAAAAGATTAATGTATTCTATTCCTGTTAGCCCGAATCAGATACCGCTGTGCCTACAGCACCACAGCCGCCTGATTATTGAATTTTTATGGCCTTGTAATTAATTGCAGATTCCCTGTTTTGTTCTATTTCTTTTTCTCTGACATTTTAATTTCAACAAAAAGCAGTGGTCTCTATGCAGCCTCTCTCAAGAGATCGTAATGGCCTATAAAGCAAAATGACTTATAGATATGGCACCCACTTCAGCTGGCGAGCCAGCCTTCGAAAACCTTGCTGATCAGGCAGAATTTAATCCCCTCTGTCCTTTGCTGTACTTATTTCTCGCCTATTAAATTGCAACTCGGCCGTCTTGACTAACAAACGCAGGTAACAGAGTGCCGTCCTCTTGCAATACGTTACTGTAGCTGCACGTACATTTTGGTCCCTTAAAATCCAGACCGCTTCATCTAATTGGCAGTGAAGAAACGCCTGTAGGAATCCACCTATCGGAACCTACAGTACCTCCCGACTGATCACATGACATATGGAAAGTATCGCTGCCACTTCCAACTGTGAACGCAGAGTAGAATTACCCCATGTTATATGATGTGGTTGGAAAGGAGGGGTGCAGGATTAGATTATTTTCAGCTTTTTAACGGGGATGCAGGTGGTCCTCGACTTACAACAGTGACCATCCGAAGTTACAACAGCACTGAAAAAAGTGACAGACTGAAAAGCCAGCAAAAAAGCTCTTGTCTAGTGTCCTTTGGATCATAGAGTTGAAAGATAGTCCTCTAATCCAGAGCTCCCCAACCACTGGGCCATGGCCAACTACTGGGCCACAGCCTGTTTGAAACCAGGTCGCGCAAGCAAAGTTCTGTTTGCACGAGTGGAGCTTCATGGGAATGGAGGGCGTGCACACCTGCTGCTCGAACAAATCGAGCTTTGCGCAGGTGTGCGCCTGCCACTCACATGCCTCCATCCCCCTGTGCCGGGCTGGGCCACCAAGCTGAAAAGGTTGGGGATCTCTGCTTTAATCCAATTCTTTGTTCCGTGCAGGATCCACTGAGGAATTCCAGAGTGATGGTTGTCCAACTCTGAAGACTTCAGTGAAAGCAGCATGCCACTCGATAAATATGCTACTTCAGCCTATCCTACCAGCTGATAGAATCAGGAAATTACTCTTAATAACTAACCTAAATATTTTTGTTGCTGCAATTTTAATATGTTTGCATATTTGTGATGTCTCCTTTGGGCAACTCCCCAGATTCTTCCTCAGCTGTCAAGTGAAGAGGAAGAGGAACTGCCTCCTGCACTGATCTAAGAACATGCAGGGCAGAGAAAAGGCAGGAGCAGTGGAGGTCAGCCAGTGTTGTGACCCAGGTTCCTGGACCCAGACTCCTGAACTCGGATGATTCATAAAGTGAGGGAGAAGACCTGGCAAGCCCTGCTTCTCTTGGGCCCTCTCCCTCCCTGGCATCCACTCAAAGGGAGGAGGAGGGGCCGACAAGGCCTGATTCTCTGGAGCCTTCTTCTGATTTGGCAACGCCCCAAGAACAGTTTTGGAGTGATGCAAGACTGCGCAGACGTGACTGGCGCGCGCAGCAGAAACAGCGTTGGGATAAAGCCAAGGAATGATGGACATCTGCAGAGACTATAAATAGGAGGCGGGACTTCCTGTTTTTTTGTCTTGAACAAAGCAATGAATTTGCACGGGCAAACTGTATCAATGGAGGGAAGAATATATTCGTGAGTAATTCTGGCCTTATCTATAATTTCCTTGTTATCTCCAGAAACTTGGCAGGCCCGTAGGTAGACGTGGCCAGGACATTTATCTATGTAAATAAAGTAGAAGAGGAGGCCTTTGACTGACTCTTTGTTGGGAGTATTGGGGAAGGGAAACAGAACAGCCAGACTACTCGAGAGGAGAAGGCCCTGCCTGCCTTTTTTTAAAAATAGCAATAGCAATAGCACTTAGGCTTATATACTGCTTCACAGTGCTTTTACAGCCCTCTCTAAGAGGTTTACAGAGTCAGCATCTTTCCCCCAACAATCTGGGTCTTCATTTTACCCATCTTGGAAGGATGGAAGGCTGAGTCGACCTTGAGCCGGTGAGATTTGATCTGCTGAATTACAGCTAGCAGTCAGCTGATGTACCCTGCAGTACTGCACTCTAACTACTGTGCCACCTCAGCTCTTAAGTCAAGTTTTTTTATTTATATATAAATATTTTGAAGACAGCGTATTGTCCAGGCATTTCGTTTTACAAAAATAAAAAATAACAGGTATACAGATAGTGATAATGATAATAATACACATAATAATTATTAATTATTAAACATAGTAATTTAAATAGCATACATAATTCTAGGCAACATAATATTTTACTTACACATAACAATCTTTCTTCATCTAACTTCTACCTCTTATCTCTAACCATTGATAAAACCTATTCCATGTTGAATAGTACTCTGTATCTCCTTTATCTTTTATTTTCAATGTCAATCTATCCATCTCTGCACAGTCCAATATTTTCTGCATTATGTTTTCATCTGGTGGGCTGTTCTCATTTTTCCAATATTGTGCAAATACAATTCTCACTGCTGTCAATGCATGTAGTATTAAGTATATAGTCCCTTTATCATAGCTTTCTGGTATTATACCTAACAAAAATATTTCTGGCTTTAAATCTATATGCTGCTTAATCATCTTTTCGGGCCATATGTGTCTTTTTGTCCAATATTTTCTTGCTTTCATACATGTCCCCCCCCCCAAAAAAAGAAAAAAAGAAATGAAATGAAAGGTGGGGAAAAAAATGAATGAAAGGCCCTGCCCATCTTGATGGGCTGCACCGGAAAGCTGGCTATTTATCACAACAGAAAGATGGAGGCGTTGCTGGGAACAACATGTTGGTTTTCTAGCTGTTTGATCGTCGTGATTCCTGCTTCTCTCCAGATTGACACTGTGTAGAATAGAATAACAGAGTTGGAAGGGACCTTGGAGGTCTTCTAGTCCAATTCCCTGCTTAGGCAGGAAACCCTACACCACTTCAGACAAATGGTTATCCAACATTTTCTTAAAAACTTCCAGTGTTGGAACATTCACAACTTCTGGAGGCAAGTTGTTCCACTTGTTAATTGTTCTAGCTTTCAGGAAATTTCTCCTGAATTCTAAGTTGCTTCTCTCCTTTATTAGTTTCCACCCATTCTTGTCCTGCCCTCAGGTGCTTTGGAGAATAGTTTGACTCCCCCTTCTCTGTGGCAGCCCCTGAGATATTGGAACACTGCGATCATGTCTCCCCTTGTCTTTCTTTTCTAGACATACCCAGTTCCTGCAACCGTTCTTCATATGTTTTAACCTCCAGTCCCCTAATCATCTTTGTTGCTCTTCTCTGCACTTTTTCTAGAGTCTCCACTGTGTTTGAAATTGTGCCTTGGAGACTCTGAACTTTCCTTGCCACGTGAGCTCTATTGGGTGTTGATTTAAGTGTTGTCTGGTGGGTTTAAGATTGTCTGGTGGAGTTACAGTATTTTTTTTGAGCAACTTTTAATTGCTTTGTGGACTATTGGGCCATTGTTCTGTGGACTAATCTTGGCCTGCTTGTGGCTGGACTGAATTGGAACAAGTTCAGAATTTTGTTGAAGGGAATTTCTGGGGAATATTAATAAACTCATTAAACCACAATTACATGTGTGACTGAGTGAGTGGGGCAACACAATATTTCCAGTGGTGGGACTTGAATAACTTAACAACTGGTTCTTTGGCTGGGTAGGAGTGGCCGGTTGGTCATGTGACTGGGTGGGTGACATCACTCATCACACCCAGCCCCACCTCCTGGCCACTCACCTCAAAGGCAGAAGTATGATTCAGCCAATTGGGGCTAATCCTACCACTGGCTGGCTATGCCCCTGCCTGTTTTTTGGCCAAAAACTACCCCAAAACAACCAAAAAATGGCCTGGAAAACAGGCCAAAAAACAAGTGGGGGCGGGGCCAGCCAGTGATGGGATTTGCTGGTTCACTGAACTGTGCACAATCTTAACTACCGGTTCGCCCAAACTGGCAGCAGCCCACCTCTGAATATTTCTCTAACCATTTAAAGGTGTTCTAAACTGTGGGGTCTCTTGTCATTTGGATGTTTCTGAATGATAAATTTGGGATTTCATAAATGAATGATCTTGAAACTGCCGGACTTTGAACTGCGATCCATTGGTCCATGCTGCAAACAATTGTTTTGGAATATTCTAAAGAACGATCTTCGGTTAAAATTGAATGGCGGTGCTGGAGAAATGGTCGAGAACAATGATGCCCACCAAAAGAACAAATCATTCAGGATGAGATGAAATGAAACCAGATTATTCATGGGAAATGAGAGCAATGAAGCTAAAATCCAGATATTTGGGATATATAATGGAAAGACAAGAATCACTAGAAAAGATCCTGATACATAGAAAAAAAAATCAAAGGCAATAGAAGAAGGTTGTTACTGAAAGGCAGTCTTGGTGACCTATCCATTGGATCACAGTTGGAAGTGATGAATGACTGAACAATAAAGACAATGACACTTATCCACTGCACTTGGTTTCCTTCAACAGAACCTGATTGCTTGCTGTGAAAATCAAGAAGCCATATTGTGAAACAGTTCAGATGAACAATAAAATAATATTTAAACATCTATGGAGATTCTCAGTCATCCAGGTCATGGTTGTGGACTTTCTGGTTTTTCTTTGAAGACGTTTCCCTTCTCATCCAAAAAGCTTCTTCAGCTTTGATTGGATGATGATTCCCCACCCATCCAGTCAGAGCTGAAGAAGCTTCTTCAATGAGAAGCAAAATGTCTTCAATGAAAAATCAGAAAGTCCACTTGCCTCTGGAAAAAGCTCCTTTGGGACAATAAAATAATATGTTAATATTTACAACAGTCTGACTTTTTTTCCCCTCATTCCTAAATTTGGTGATCTGTTGGATGTCATGCAAAAAAAGAAGAAAGAATGAAGGACAGAAAAAAGAAAGAAAGAAAGAAAGAAGAAAGAAAGAAAGAATGAAGGAAAGAAGAAAGAAAAATAGAAAGAAGGAAGGAAGGAAGGAAGGAAAGAAAGAAAGAAAGAAAGAAAGAAAGAAAGAAAGAAAGAAAGAAAGAAAGAAAGACGCTATTAATAATCTCCTGGAGCGATAATGTTATTGTCCCTTCAGCCTCCATCCATTCCTGGGCAAGATTTGTACTGAAGGTAGAATAAACTCTCTTTCTATTTGAAAAGCAGTTTGATATGAAGTGGGGATTTATGCAGCATGGAGACTATTCTGCATGGCTCAGATAGGAATGAGTACGAAGGAAAAGGAGGCAATTTTAAAACAAATTCTTTAGTTGCTACAGTGAATATATGCATGAATAAACCACAGGCAGAAATGTGTTCAAAATACATCAAATAATTCCATGTATCAAGCACATTTCTGAAAATCAAAGTTATTATTAACAAAGTATTTAATTTTAGCAGAGCAAAGCTAATTGGCTGCATGGAAACTGCTTTACATTTTGCCCAAATGAGGAATTTGAATTAAGCTTGGTAATAGTTTGGATAAGCTGGAGAACAAATGCAAAGAAATTGCACTGAAATTGGTAACGCTTTATCAGATCCTGTTCCTGTCAAAAGTGGCATTCCCCAAGGTAGTGTTCTTGGACCAACGCTCTTCATACTATACATAAATGATCTCTGTGACCTTATCTCAAGTTATTGTGTTCTCTTTGCTGATGATGTCAAACTATTCAATACCACTAACAATACTTCTACCCTCCAAGAAGACCTTGACTTTGTATCCGATTGGTCTAAAACTTGGCAACTCCAAATCTCAACCAGCAAATGCTCAGTTTTACATATTGGAAAAAAGAACCCTAATATCAAGTACAAGCTTGATGGACATTTCCTTACTGACAGCCCCCACCCTATCAAAGACCTTGGAGTTTTCATATCAAATGATCTAAGTGCCAAAGCCCACTGCAACTACATAGCAATAAAGGCTCTAAGAGTTGTAAACCTAATCTTACGCAGCTTCTTTTCCAAAAACTCTACACTACTAACCAGAGCATACAAAACATTTGCCAGACCTATTCTTGAATACAGCTCATCTGCCTGGAACCCATACCACATCTCTGACATTAATACAATCGAACGTGTCCAGAAATATTTTACTAGAAGAGTTCTTCACTCCTCCGAAAACAACAAAATACCTTATGCCACCAGACTTGAAATCCTGGGATTAGAAAACTTAGAACTCCGCCGACTTCGACATGACCTGTGTTTAACACACAGAATCATCTATTGCAATATCCTTCCTGTAAAAGACTACTTCAGCTTCAATCGCAATAATACAAGAGCAAACAATAGATTCAAACTTAATGTCAACCGCTTCAAACTTGATTGCAGAAAATATGACTTTTGTAACAGGGTTGTTAACGCTTGGAACTCATTACCAGACTCTATAGTCTCTACTCAAAATCCCAAAATCTTCAACCAAAAACTGTTTACTATTGACCTCACCCCATTCCTAAGAGGACAATAAGGGGCGTGCATAAGAGCACAAATGTGCCTACCATTCCTGCCCTATTGTTCCCTTTCATTATAACAAATTAACATGGTTGTTGCATACTTTTGCTTATATATATATATATTTCTTTTATAATGTGTTGTTTTTCTTATGTTGATGTTTGTGTATACTGTTGTGACAAAATGAAATAAAAAAAAATTCCTGCAAATGTTGCTAAAGTTACTTGCTAAGTTTCAGACTGAAAATTCTGATGCAGAAGAGAAAAGAAACATGCAGGGCTTAGGAGTTCCTTCTGATCAGAAGAATGAAAGTCACGATGATACTGGTGACAAGGAGAACCTAAATATTCCTTCTCTGGGAAATGTTTCTACACCTTTGCGAAGATTTTAAGCATGATTTGCATTGTCTCCAAAAGGGCCATCAGCTATGTGAGTGAGTGCCACTATCTTGAATCACAATACTTTGATCAGGGGTGGGATTCAGCTGGTTGGGACCGGTTTGGGCAAATTGGTAGTTACAGCCAGTGGCTGGGCTCACCCTGCCCCCGCCCCGGTGCTATCCCATCTTATACAATTGTTGTGTTTTTGACCCAGCATGCATATGTGTAAAGTGCGTGAGAGAGTGAAGCTATCCTGGCCTATACAATCACCATGCTTTTGACGCAGTGTGCATGTGCGTAAGTTGTGCGCGCGAGCAAAGCTATCCCATCCTATACAATTGGCAGGCTTTTGACGTAACGTCCATATGCACAAGTGTTGTGTCTGTGCCCCCCGAGCCGGCCCTCCTGCCAGAAAGTGACTTGGAGCCGGGCCTGCTGCCAGAAAGTGACTTGGAAAGTGAGGGGGAAGGGCCATCAGGAATTACCTCAGGAGCACCGGCTTCCCTGGCTCAGCTCCAGGAGCCAGAAACAGGCCAGGTTGAAGAGATAACAAGGCCTCTGTCCCCTGACTCTTTCCCCCCCTCAGGCCATGCCTTCAGACCCAGCTGATAGCAATCAGGCTTGGTTGGATCCTAGGTTTTGTAGGCAGGAGAGGAGGGAACAACAGAAGCAGGGGTGGGGCAGGCCTAGGAAGTGCTGAGTCATGGAGCCACACCCCACAGGATATAAAGGCAGTGAGCACTGCTGTGTCTCTTCGTAGCCAGCAAATCAACTGATTAACTAAGAGCTGAAGTGACTCACCAGCATCGAGGGAGATATCAGAGAACTTGGCAGATGTTCGCTATTCTGTTGCCAGAGCTGATAGTGCCGGCTAATTAAGCCATCACTCGGACGAGGCGAAGGAGGACATCAAGGTGCACACGCAAAGCTATCCCGTCCTACACAATCGTTGTGTTTTTGATGCAGCACACATGTGAGCAAGGCGCGTACTCACATTTTTTATTCTGGGTGAACCGGTTGTTAAATTATGTTAAGCCCACCTCTGACTTTGATCAACGTTGTTCTGTCCTTTCAGTCGGATATAGAGCATTATCAACGTTTGTTATTATCTGGAGAATTTAAGATAGTAATAAAAACTGGATCTTGAATTTCCTTATTCCATAACCTGCTACTCTTGTTTCTGTTGACTTTTGGGGATATTTTGGACTATAACTCTCATGTTTTATCACTTTGTAGAATTTTTTAGAATTCTTTATTGGCCAAATGTGATGGGACACAGAAGGAAATTGTCTCTGGTGCAGAAGCTCTCAGTGTACATACAAGCAAGAACAGTGGTGGGATTCAATTTTTTTTACTACCAGTTCCATGGGCATGGCTTGGTGGGCATGGCATGACTTGGTGGGTGTGGCTTGGTGGGCATGGCAGGGGAAGGATACTGTAAAATCTCCATTCCCTCCCCACTCCAGGGGAAGATTACTGCAAAATCCTCATTACCTCCCAATCACCTGGGCTGTGGCCTGTTTTTGTTCCCAGGAGGCTGCATGGAGGCCTACTAGGCCCAAAATGGGGTGTGGGGGCAGTGCCCCCCCGCAGCCCGTTTTTGCTCCCGGGGGGTTCAGGAGACCGAGAGCTGCCTGTCACACCTCCTGGCCACACCCACCATGGCCACGCCCACCCACCCATTAGGGCAGAGAACCGGTTGTTAAATTATTTGAATCCCGTTACTGCCTAGAATCCAGATCCACAGATGTGTATTGACTCTCTGTAAGCAACAAATTGTTAATTGACCAAGCCAGCAATTAAAGGCAACCATAGGAAAAGATACCCCAATGCCTCTCAAATTGAATACTGTTTTTCAAGAAAATGAATCTTTCAGCCCTTTTTAAAAGAAGTGAATATTCAGCTCAATTTTACATGGATATTGTGTTCTTTGAAAACTCATGTTTGAAGAGTTAATGTATGTTGGCAAACTTGCAATGTATTAAATGATTAGTGAGTTCAGTATAAACACACAATTTAACTTACTATGTATAATTTAATCTCTGTGATAAACGTTGCATGTCATCCAGCTGAAAGTTCCTTTCACAGAAAGACACCATAAGGCTGAGAAGATGGAAAAATGATTCTGCCCCAGTAGCAAATTCATCTCAAAAAATGTACTTAGGCATTAATAATTTATTTCAATGGCTTTCGGAAGGCAATTTAAAACATTGCATCTATATTTTATTCACTGCTGGGGCACTAAAACCCTCACATCGATTGGCTGAACTGCTATGATGTCATGGAACGGACATGGAGGAAGTCAACAACAGTATATCGAGGAAAGAAAAAATGTTCAGTAGGTAGAGACGTCAGTCCTTAGAGGCAATAAGAAGACAATGTCACTGCTAAGCATATGTTTTACAGAGTAGAGAGTTGGTCTATGACAGGAAGCCACTTGAAGAGATTAGAAGCATTTGAAATGTGGATTTACAGACAGCTGTTACATATAAATTGGGTTGACAAAATCAGAAATGAGGAGGTGATAAACCACCTGAGAAAGCCAAGGGAAATCATCAAAACCTTTTTGTGGGCCGCCAGTGACCAGCAGACCTGGTGGCAGACTCAGACAGTGAGGAGGTTGGGGAGGAACATGGGCCAGTCCTGGAGTCTGGGGAAGGCTCTGATGAGGGCTCTGCGCTGGAGGCAGAGATGGGGCCAGGGCCATCCAATGGTTATCAGCTGCCTTCGGAGTCAGATATCAGTGGGGCAGAAGAACAGCTGGAGCCTGTTCCCGATGTGCGCATGTGCAGAGCTGCCAGGAGAAGGGAACAGCTAAGGAACAAGGGCCGACTCGGGAGTAAAGGCACAGGTGGACGGTGAATGGCCCCTCCCATAGGGAATAAAGAGGAGCAAAAGGGGAGGGGAGTTTGCAGGAGACAATTAGTTCAATTCATGAGGGTGAAGATCTGTTCCTGACTTCTTTCAAAGTAATTACTGCTACAGCAAGTGGTGTTTGGAAGATATCGGCCTGGCCACTCTCCAAGCCTGATAAAGGTCTGTAGTTGTGAAATCTCATGAAAGAGATTTGTTTGCCGGGACTTTGTTTGCCGGGACTTTGCTGGAGAAGAATTCCCTTTAACCTAAATAAAAGAGGTTTTATTGGGGTGAGGAGTCTGCTTCGTGCTCTTGCGAAGCCTAGGTCAGAACAAAACCATAAAAAAGCGGAAGTTAGATTATTTTGGACATGTGATGCAACACCCATACTTCAATACGCCATACTTCACTTAATCCTCCAGGGAAAGATTGAAGGCAAACTAAGTCCAGGTAGAAGAAGAACATCATGGCTTCAAAATCTAAGGGACTGATTTGGACAAAACTCAGCAGCACTTTTTTGTGCGGCTGTTTTATTTTTATTTTTTTTATTTATTAAATTTTTATACCGCCCTTCTCCCGAAGGACTCAGGGCGGTGTATAGCCAAAGATAAAACACAATACATATATAATTAAAACCAACAATTAAAACTTAGCAAATTTCAAAAGGCTGATAATTAAAAGTTTAAATTTAAAATTATAAAAAATTTAAAAAACCCAATAAAAACCCCAATTTAAGATTATAACTATAAAAACCATTATGCCAGTCCCGCTTGAATAAATAAATATGTTTTTAGCTCACGACGGAAGGTCCGAAGATCAGGCACTTGACGTAGGCCAGGGGGAAGTTCATTCCAGAGCGTCGATGCTCCAACAGAGAAGGCCCTACTCCTGGGGGCCGCCAGCCGACACTGTTTGGCGGACGGCACCCTGAGGAGACCTTCTCTGTGAGAGCGTACGGGTCGGTGGGAGGCATAGGGTAACAGCAGGCGGTCTCGTAAGTACCCGGGTCCTAAGCCATGGAGCGCTTTGAAGGTGGTAACCAAAATCTTGAAGCGCACCCGAAAGACCACAGGAAGCCAGTGCAGACTACACAGCAGTGATGTTACATGGGAGCCACGAGTGGCTCCCGTTACTACTCGCGCAGCCGCATTCTGGACCAACTGTAGCCTCCGGGTGCACCTCAAGGGCAGCCCCATGTAGAGAGCATTGCAGTAATCCAACCGAGACGTGACCAGAGCGTGAGTGACTGTGCATAAGGCATCCTGGTCCAGGAAGGGACGCAACTGGCGAACCAAGCGAACTTGGTAGAAAGCCCTCCTGGAGATGGCCACCAGATGTTCATCAAAGGACAGCCGTCCATCCAGGAGGATGCCCAAGTTGCGAACCACCTCCTTTGGGGCCACTAACTCGCCCCCAACAGTCAGCTGCGGCTGCAGCTGACTGTACCGGGGTGCTGGCATCCACAGCCACTCCGTCTTGGAGGGATTGAGCCTGAGTCTGTTTCTCCCCATCCAGGCTGTTGATAAAAATAGGGTTGCTAGAATGATCGCCAATGTCCGATGACGGATATGACACAACAAGAAGAAGAAGCATATGTAACCACAGGTACATAGATTCCTTGTGTACTTATAGAGGTGGAACATCAACAAGCAAAATGACTTCACAAGATTAGGTCTGGTGAATCAGAGGAAGCAAGATTAGTCCTCATGGGTGCATCCTGACTTCAACGAGGATAGGTGCATGAATCATTTCTATCCAGAAAAGTCAATACAAATGGACAGCAGGGTTGAGAATGACCAACAAGGACTTCATCAACAGAGTGAAACTTTTTATGTGCTAAGTAAACAGAATATACTCCGCATGTAATCACGAGCACACTGAGGCAAATGGTGTTTTATGACATTTTGGAATATATAGAGACTCTTCCTTCCTAATATTGTCCACATCAGGTTCTTCTCTAATCTGATAAGAGTCAGGACATTGGTGATCATTTTTGAATATCTCTAGGGAATTATTCTGCTCCAGTTACTTACTGTCAACCCAACCCACCTCACAGTGTTGTTGTTGTTATTGTGGGGAAAATGGGAGGAAGAGGAAGTATTGTGTATGTTCTCTGCCTTGAATTCCTTATAAAATAGTAAAAGCAGGATTAAAATCAAGTCCACTAAAAATGGGAAAAGGCTCAGGGTTGAAATGAGGGATCCTTTGTGCTGTCTGAGCTTGGTTATTTTCTCGCAGATGTCTCATTACCAAACTAGGTAATATCATCAGTGCTTATGGAATTTGCTTTCAAATTACTATATACTAATTTTAAATATATAACATGAGAGCAAACCCTACTACCTTCTAGCATTGATGATGCTAGCTAGCTCGTGTAATGAAATGTCAGCAAGAAAACAACAAAGCTCTCAGAGCACCAAGGATGCCTCAAATAGAAAAGGAAAAATAAGAATATAGTAAAGAAAAAGAAATATACAATATAACAAAGTGATTTCCAACCTTTACCACAAGTGTGAATAATTTTAGTGATGATGACGGTAACTGAGCCTCTTTCCCGTTTCCAGTCACTACTTAATTTGTCCCCATTCAGTTTTATGGGTTGGACCAGGGGTGGGCAATTATGACCCTTTTATGACCTCTGGACTGTGCTGGCTCAGGAATTCTGGGAGTCAAAGTCCACAGGTCCACAGGTCCACAGGGCGTAAAAGTCCACAGGTAGTAAAGAGGCCATAGTTGCCCACCCCTGTTTGGACATTATGGAGAAGGCAATTTGTTCTTCTCCAGGTGGCTTAACTTAGTGTACATACTTTAACTTGGTAGGCAATCTGAGAGTTTATGCACGAGATCACACTTGGCCAATAAAGAATTCTGTCCTGTTCTGTTATTTTGTGTTCTGTTCTGTTCTGTGTTCTGTGTCCTCTCCTCTCCTCTTGTGTTCTGTTATGTTCTGTTCTCTCCTCTCCTCTCCTCTCGTGTTCTGTTCTGTTCTGTTCTCTACTCTACTCTACTCTACTCTACTGTACTCTACTCTACTCTACTGTACTCTACTCTACTCTACTTTACTCTACTCTCTCTATTCTATTCTATTCTATTCTATTCTATTCTATTCTATTCTATTCTATTCTATTCTATTCTATTCTATTCTATTCTATTCTATTCTATTCATTCCTATAAATCTCAGACAAGTCAACCAAATGATAAATGATATTGAGAGGCATCATCTTGAAGCAGGGTTGTATTGGGATTGGATCTTCAGTTTTCCATATTTAAATAGTTCTTCTGCCTCCTGTTTTGTAAAAAGCACCAAATTATTTCTCCAAACATAACCTTGGATTCCCTCCTAACTCCATTCCTGCTCATTGCAATTGTTGTCCTGAGCAGAGGTGGGCTGCAACGGGTTTGTCCAGGTTCGGGAGAATCCATAGCTAATATTATGGCTGGTTTGGAGAACCTCCAAATCCCGCCCCACCCTGCCCACCCCTCCCCTCCCCTGAGTCTCCTTGCTGCTTGTTTTGGTAAGTGTAGTGCCCACACAGAGGCTTGGGGAGGGGGAAAAAAAGCTCCCTGAAGTTCCAGAAGGTCAGAAACAGGCCCGTTTCCGGGCTCTGGAGGAACTCCAGAGCCTGGGGGAGGCAGTTTTTGACCTCCCAGAGGCTTGAGGAAAGTCTCTGGAGCCTGGGGAAGGTGAAAATGCCCTCCCCTGCTGTGGTGCAGGAGGCCGACTAGGCCACTCCCACCATGGCCACACCCACCCAGCAACTAGGCAAAGAACCTGTTGCTAAAATGTTTGAAACCCATCCCTGGTCATGAGGTGGCTTGGTGCCTCCCTGGGCTTGACTTCTTAACTCTCAGAAATGTCTCACCCGGCAGTGGGAAGAGTGAATCTTCCAAATTTTTTCTTGCATTTGCCACAGGACACCTTCAGGTCAGGCTCCTTTGAGTAGATTTAAGAAAAGAAGACGTCCAGCTGGTTTGATCCATTGTTTTTCCGAGAATTATAGAAATGAGAAGTCCCACTTTCTCCCAGCCAGCAGAAAACTCATCCAAGCAAATCAAAAGAAGGGGGACTGATGATGATCTCACTGGGAATAACATTATGTGTTCTTAAAGTTGTGTGAATAGAAATCATATTCCTTTGGGGAAATGGCTCGCTCTGAACTTTCCGCTAAACTATGCACCTGAATTGCTGTATTAAAATAATGTTGCACATGGGTTCTATAGATTTCAGACCTTTCTGGTCAGGAATGAAACCCAGGAGGAAATAGGTAAATACTAGTAATTCCAGAACAAGTACACTATTTAAATGGAAATCCAGTTGTGTGCTTCTCGTTTGCTTTTCTAACGGTGGCACTATCACTCACCAGGCTCCACTGGTGCATGGCCATTCAGAGGCTTTAGGAATTTGCTCTGGAGGTGAGTTCTACCGACATTGGCTTATGAGCTTATTAAGGTGGCATGCCCACCTGGTTAGAATGAATGACTTTGACTGGAAATACAGGGCTGTAATCAGCGGTGGGCTGCAACCAGTTTAACAACCGGTACACGTACCTAATGTACTTGCATGCAGCGTTCAAAATACAGCAATTTGAAGCTCAGCTGCTTACCTTCTAAGGCAGCCCCGGTAAGTAGAACAGTAGAGGGGCGGAAATCAGCTGTGCCATGCAAATCAGCTGAGTCAGAAAGAAGAAAATATAGGACAGGATAGGGCAGGAGTGGAGAGAATGGGCAAGGCCAGCTGATCGTCGGAACTACCGGTTTGCCCGAGCCGGTCCGAACCGGCAGCAGCATTACAGCAACTGGCTGTAATCCTTCAGCAAAATCCCTTTCAACTGTGAAGAAGTGAGGTGGAGGTGCTAATTTGAAGTGTTAATTCCTCTTTAAATTTTTCAATTATTTGCTCGTTTGAATCTGGAATTGTTCAAGTATTTGAGGGGCTGCCACAAAGAAGGGGGCAGAGGGGAGGTCAACTTATTCTCCAAAGCACCAGAAGGCAGGACAAGAAACAATGGATGGAAACCTGGAATTGAGGAGAAACTTCCTAACAGTGAGGACAACGGACCAGTGGAAGAGCTTGCCTTCAGAAGTTGTGGGTGCTTCATTACTGGGGCATTTTAAGAAGAGACTGGACAGCCACCTGTCTGAAATGGTATAGGGTCTCCTGCTGGTGCAGGGGGTTGGACAGGAAAACCTCCAAGGCCCCTTCCAACTCTACTCTGATTCTGAAATAGTTACTGTTTCCAGGGATGTCTTTGAGGTAAGTGGGTGTTAAAAAGCAACCCACATGGAAACTGCAACCAATGGCCATCCTTATTCGATGCATTGCACACTTGATACCTGTAGATCATGGGTGTCAAACTTGCGGCCCATGGGCTGGATGCGTCACACACTGGCCACATCCACGCCCGGTTTAGTGAAGGGGAAAAAAGTCAAAATATGTCATGTGATGCCACCGTGACGATGCAAGTTTGACTCCCTGGCTGTAGATCTTCAGTTGTATGGTTATAGCCCTCATCATGACTTTTTTGACCCCTCCCCAGTTCTCTGCCTCCTTCCGCAATTAAATGCTGACCCCGGGCAACTCTTCCCCTATCCATCATCACCTCTGGGAGGCCAGTGTAGGTTTGTGTTATAGATTTAAGATTAAATACAGAAAGAAACCTACTTCTGCATCTGGAAAACCAATTTCTGTGGTGTGCATGTATTTTGTTACTTTTTATTTAGTCAAAAGATTTGAGAGATGCAATAGGAAGCATAAAAGATGTAATCTAGATAAGGGGTCTCCAACCTTGGCAACTTTTTTTTTTAAATAATTTTTTATTTCCATTTTTCAACATCATATATTTATGTACAAACTATTATCCATCATTAATCATTAATTTTTATTTATTACTGATTCAGGCCTGTCCGACTGCCACTTCCTTACTACACAACCTCCCTCTCTACCCTCTACTACTTTCCCATCCTTCATCTCCTTCACTTTACTACTTCCTCTCCTCCTTCTCCACTCCTCCCTTCTTCCACCCTATCTAACCTTCTTATTCCCCTCCTCCTTCTCTACACTTTCCTACCTTCCTTTGCTAGCTGGGGAATTCTGGAAGCTGAAGTCTGCCAAGGCTTAAAGTTGCCAAGGTTGGAGGCTCCTGATCTAGATTAGTGTTTCTCAACCACAGCCACTGTAAGATATGTGGACTTCACATCCCAGAAGTTGTGGATGCTCCATCACTGCAGTTTTTTAAGAAGAGATTGAACAGCCATTTGTCCGGAATGGTATAGGGTTTCCTGCTTGGGCAGGAGGTTGGACTAGAAGACCTCTAAGGTCCTTTCCAACTCTGTTATTCTACATTCTATTCTGTATTCTCAATATTTATTTTTTTTGCTTTTCAACCTCATACAAAAGTACGAAATTACCTTATAAATATGACATGGTCATATATCACTTTTCACCTTTTTTCAGGTTAAGTCATAGTTTCCTGTGTGTTGTAATTAATTAGTTTCTCAAAATGTTGATAGTTTAGGAAACAGTTACCATCAAGCTATCAAACCTTTGGCTCATGAACCTTATTTCCTAGCGAAAATATAATTACATCTAAGCATTTCCAGGAACATAATAGGTATAAACAACATGCGGATTGGAGGAATATTGAAACGAAATAAGGTATCTGAGGTCCATATGGGAAAGCTGTGTGAGTAAATATTCTCTAAATAATTAAAGAAGTGATGCTTGAAGTCTTGGAAAAGCGAACTTCTTATTTTCGACAGCAGAAGCTAAGAATTCTGTGGTAACACAACTGAGAAGAGACTTACCATCAACAGTATGAAGAAGCTTCAGAAGCCAGACAGAAAATGACCTGGAGGAGTGTTTCTCAACTTTGCCAACTTGAAGATATTTGGACTTCAACTCCCAGAATTACCTAGCCATCCCTGCTGGCTGGGGAATTCTGGGAGGAAGTCCAGATGTTTTCAAGTGGCCAAGTTGAGAAACACTGACCTTGAGAACTGTGGTCAGTCAGGGCAGTAGACAACTCAGAGGAAATGGCCCAATCCGGTGGTTAAGTTTTATTAAAAATAAATCAATTCCCATGTATGTTCACTTAAGGATCCAGTAAACACCCTTCATACCACCACTCCCAAATGTGTTTTGATGTGTTTCTTGTTGATGGAGAACCGACCATCTCGACCACCAATAGCCACCCAGAGGATGAAGGAAAGAAGCCATTCTTTAGTGCACTGGACTTCAACTCCCAGCATGGCTGGCTCAGGAATTCTGAGAGCTGCAGTCCACAGGTCCACAGTTCATAAAGGGGTTGTTGTGCCTCGCCCGCCCTCCTCTCCTCAGCCAGGCCTCTCCCATCTCCTGCTATCTGAGCCAGAGACTGATAGTGAAGAAGAATGGCCTGGCATGCCTCCAGCCCCCAGCCCTGGCACCATGCCCAGACAGAATGAGCAAACAAACCGCCCTCCTACAGCGTGTGAGCTAGAAGCCAGCCATGAGCTAGAATTGCCGGCAGCTGAGCAGGAGGACAAAACGTGGACAGATCCCCGCTTCTGGAGAATGGAGAGGCGACGTCAGCAAAAGGAAGGGAGGGGCAGGCCTGGATAAGTGCTGAGTCATGGAGCCACACCCCATGGCCTATATAAAGGATCTACTTTTTGGTATTCCTTGAGTCAGGTAAAGTCTCATCTGGTTGCTGAAGTCACACCTTGGATTCCTGCCTGCCCTGAGAACTCTGACAGGAATTTGGCAAAGCTGCAGAGGCTTCGTGGCCACACTGGATACAGACTTCCCAGACCCGGCTGTCAGAGGAGGAGTGGGACATGACAGGGGTAATGGCAATGGTGGGCTGCTGCCAGTTCGGACCAGTTTGAGCTGATAATTCTGACCAGCGGCTGGGCCCTCCCACCTGTCCTGGTGCTATCACGTCCTATATAATCACCGGTTTTTCGATGCCACGCACATGCATGCAGTGTGCACTCACATTTTCAGTTCCAGGCGAACCGGTTGTTATAGTATGGGATGCCCACCTCTGGGTGATATGCCTCAGCCTATCTTTTCACCATTTGGAATTCTCTTTAATGTCAGTTTTGGAAGGCAATTTTCTTCTTTGCTTCTTAACTGCCACATATTTTAGCTGGGGAAGTTGGGAGGGGGTTGTTGTTGGAGCGGTAGAAAGTTAGTCATAACAACATTCCGTATTCAAGGACATCCTGCGTCTGATGTAGACTGCCTGAAGATTGTATCCAACTGAGTGTGAAGAGTTGATTGGACAATGTGATGAACTTGTGGGTGTGGGGCAGGGCTGTGAACTGTCAACTGGGTGTGGAAAACCTGGAAGCTTTCAGTTTCGGGAGCTTTATTTCGTTAGGGGTGTTCCTTGGAACCCTGACATTTAAAATGTAAAGGAGATTAAACCGGAATTTAACTTGTTAAAATTATCCCTTTTCCGTTCTGGATCTGAACGGAAGTTCTATTTCTTTCCCTTCCCTCCAACATTTTGCAATACATGTCACGCTTCCACAGTCTGGGAAGGGTGCCGGATCCCTCAGGCTTTGGTGGAAATTATGTTTATAATACGCGATCTCCGTTTGGTCCTGGTTGCTCTAAGCAGTGTGGTGTCCTCGCTCGTACGTTTCCCTCTGACAAAAATGGATGCTTTACTTAAGCCATTGCGGGTCTGCGCCTCATTTGTTACAATAAACTATACAATCTTCGCTAGAAGGCGGGAGAGAGCCTGAAGTCGCACATATACATCTTCCTGGTCTAACTCAATTCAAAACAGCCACCAGCCCCGGTAAAGTATGGCTTAATTTATACTGTAATGTTTAACATTGATTCTGTGTGCGAAAATGAAGCCCAGCACATTCAAAGAACCACATCATTAAGGTTTAATAATTTAGGCCTAGTTAATGCAATAATGAATTTACTGGCACTGAAAAGTGCAGTCTTAGTAGTTGTGTTTCTAGAAATACTTAGTCTCTGGCTTGGCACTCAAGACAGAAAATGTTTATTAGGAAATTGGTTTTTGTAATTTCCCCATCCCTTCTCTGTGTGCACGCACACACACACACACTGAGTGGGCCCCCTCCCCTCACACAGGGCCATTCCTTACATGATTTGTTAATTCCTGCTGTGTAGAACCTTTCAGGGATTTTCTTCCCTTTGCGTCATGGGAGCAGATGCCAGAGTCCTGCTTGTACAGAGATCTGGCTGGTATCATCTGTTTCAGATTCTCACCCACACGGCTCATTGTGCATTGAACTGGCATGCTGGGCAGTGAAGGAAATCCTGGTTGTGAAGTGTGCAAGGTGATTGTTGAATCCATATTCATCTCATAGTGGGTGCCAGCAGCTAGTTGTGCATGTCGCAATTCTGAAGTTTCTCCTTCTTCTATCTAATTGTCGTTTCACTAAAGGCATCATATTCCATTTCTCTTACGAAGAGTTCAAATAGGTCCTCTGACAGCTACTGGTCTTCTAAAGAATTTGGGAGAGTTAATGGACAGACTTAACATAAAAGTGCCAAAAAAAAAAAAAAGGATACACGTAGGGGAATGTGTGTATTGATTGTCATTTTTATTTTGGCTGTTCACCGCCCTGAGTCCTTCGGGAGAAGGGTGGTATACAAATTAAAATATTATTATTATTATTATTATTATTATTATTATTATTATTATTATTATTATTATTATTATTATTATTATTATTATTATTATTATTATTATTATTCATTATCTTCTTCCTCTCCCTCTCCTCCTCCTCCTTTCTTCTTCTTCTTCTTCTTCTTACTCCTCCTCCTCCTCCTCCTCCTCTCTTCTTCTTCTTCTTCTTCTTCTTCTTCTTCTTCTTCTTCTTCTTCTTCTTCTTCTTCTTCTTCTTCTTCTTCTTCTTCTTCTTCTCCTCCTCCTCCTCCTCCTCCTCCTCCTCCTCCTCCTCCTCCTCCTCCTCCTCTTCTTCTTCTCTCACTTCCCTTTCTTTTTTCTTTTCTGTTCAATTCTTAAAGAACAAATAGAGTTTGGGGCACTTAGTTCAAGGATTCAAATCCTTACTCAGACTAATAAAACCAGTTAATATACTTTTGTTATTTTTTATGGTTTCTCAGCAATACTAATTGTACAGTCTTGTTAATGCCTTTGTCCACTTATAATTATCAAATTTCTATATCATTTTAAAAAATATTTTGACCTTCTGCTTATTTCTTGTGTATTCACTCCTTTTTTCTGCTGTTCTTTGAAAAAAGCTAATCTTTTTTTTTTTTTTTTAAATGAAAGTTCTGCTTAGTATGCAGATGGGAAACTACCAGGAGATACCAGAGCTGCAAAGTAGACAGTGAAATTCAAAAAGCAATCCAGAAGGCAACAGCAAATATTCCATGACTGCATAGTGTGTGTTCTTGTGCTCCCTAGGATTTGAGCTTGATTCAATAGCACCTTTATTCATTTTTGTTTTTATTTCTCTGCAGAAATTCATGTGCAATCAATTGTGGGGTTTCCATCAATCAAGGCTGAGTTAATAAATATTGAAGATGGAGAACATGTTTCCCCCTCAGTCTAGTGCAGGCGGGTGTCAAACTCAAGGCCTTGGGGTTGGATCTGGCCCGCAGGGTGCTTAGATCTGGCCTGTGGGGCTGTCCTGGAAACAGTGAAGGACTGGCCTGCAGTGCCTCTGCCAGTAAAAATGGAGCTCAGGAGGGCCGCATGCAGCTCTCCCAAGCTCTGCTTTCTCTGGCAGAGGGTTGCAGGAGGCCGTCGCAGCCAAAAATGGAGCTCGGGAGCCTATATTCACTGGCAGAGAGCTCAGACCACAATAGACGCCCCCGACTCGAGTGATGTTGAGCTGGCCCTGCCCCCTGGCCACACCCTCCCCTATGTCAAACACAACCCTGATGCGGCCCTCAGTGAAATTGAGTTTGACACCCCTGGTCTAGTGGTACATCCAATTACAGCCTTCTCCTGCCCTCCTGTCCCGCTCAAAATCACTCACACACACATGTAACTGTGGTTTAGTGGGTTTATTAATAACCCCCCTCAACTCCCTTCACCAAAAACCCAGAACTGTCCCAATTAAGTCCAGCCACCTGCAGTCCGATGCTGGTCCACAGTGCAATGGCCAATGAGTCCACAGGACACATGAAAGTTTCCCAACCAAAATAAACCCAACAGGCAAAATTAAATCCATAACACAAGAGAGTTCACAGACAAGAAAAGTGCAGAGTTTATAAGGCACGATCTAAGTCAAGGCACAGTGTCAATCCACAGCAAGGCAGGAATCACAATGACCAGAAAAAACAAAGCGAGGAAACGAAAACATTGTTCCCAGCATCGCCTCCATCTGTCTGCTGTGCTAAATAGCCAGCTTCTGATGCAGCCCGTCAAGAAGGGTGAAGCTGCCTCCTCATGTGTAATCTGGCTGACCTTCTCTGCTCCTGCCTTTTCTCTGCCCTACATGTTCTTGGATCAAGTGCAGAAGGCAGTTCCTCTTCCTCATCACTGACCGGCTACAGCTGTATGCTTCTCCCCACCTGAAGCCTCAGGGCTGTCTTGCTGCAGCTGCACTTCAGCCAAATCCCTCTCAGACAGCTGCTTGGAGACATTGACCAACTCCCCTCCAGGTGTGCCTGGAACTGGTTCATCCTCCTCCTGAACTTACATCTGGAGAGGTATCGGGGAAGCATCTGGGGGCGTCATCACGCCCTTCAAGCCAATTACTCAGATGCTTAATTTAAACAGAACTCAATTCAATACATTACTAAAGGTCCCTTCCAGTCTATTCTATTTTGTTCTGTGTTCTGTGCTCTGTTTTGTATTTTATTTCTCTTCTCTTCTCTTCTCTTCTCTTCTCTTCTCTTCTCTTCTCTTCTCTTCTCTTCTCTTCTCTTCTCTTCTCTTCTCTTCTCTATTGTTTTCTGTTTTTTGTGTTCTGTGCTCTGTTCTGTATTTTGTTTTTCCTCTCCTCTCCTCTCCTCTCCTCTCCTCTTCTCTCCTCTCCTCTCCTCTCCTCTCCTCTCTATTGTGTTCTGTGTTCTGTGTTCTGTGTTCTACTCTACTCTACTCTACTCTACTCTACTCTACTCTACTCTATTCTACTCTACTGTATTCTATTCTATTCTATTCTATTCTATTCTATTCTATTCTATTCTATTCTATTCTATTCTTAAAATAAATAAATACATTCAATGGCACTGAAAACCTTTCGGAACAGAAAGATGCCAAGAGTGGCAGAGATGCATCCGTGTACTTAGAAGAACTACGATCCCTTCATACCATTTTCATTATCTGTTTCCAGAGAGTTCTCTGGAAGATAGCATGGTTGTGACCTTGGTGCTGTCGAATGCCATCCCACAATAGAGTGCCAAATGAGTTGCACCAAAGAAGATTCCCCCAACCCCCGCAACTGGCAGCTGTCCGCTCTCTCCTTAAACGCCCAGCTTGGGAGGCATTTCTGGAACTAACCTCCTTGCCACGTTCAATTTCAAAAGCCAGGGTGATTAATTTATTTCCCGTACATCTACGTCTGATATCGCCTTACACGATAGGCCCACCACAACCGAGGCAAAATAGCAAATTCATTCTAATTCCATAATTGGTGACAGGGCCACGGGGAGCCATTGATCTCTGCTTTCCATTTGCTCCTGAACGTTTCCACTTCAGTGAATTACAGAAATCGGCCTACAGAGAATCCGCCCTCTGCCTATTCAAATGGTGCAAACCGCCAGGTACAGGGTTTTGCTGGTGGCAGGCAGCCCCTCCTTCTGTCTGTCAGGTGAAACCTCCTGCCCCTCCTCCCTCAAAAACATTTTAGGCTTTTTAAGGAGAGATACCGATGCCACTCCCCAAAAAAACAATCTTCCCTTAGAAATAGTGAAGGGTAGTTTCGAGGGAGGGAGTTAAATGCAATATTGAAGTTTAAAGCCTGTATGATAATCAAACATAGAGGCTTTAACCATTAGCTAGAAGTCAAAGAATCAGATGTATTAGAAAGTTTTGATTTTTTTAAAAAAATGCTGTTTTAAAAAGTTTAGTACTTTGAAGGAAAGAGGAGGGTGAAAAAAAGAGGAAAATTTCCCCCTTCCTTTTTCCCCCCCAATAAGGCCAACGAATTTGAAAGAATACAATACATTTTGTAAATAAAAATAGTGACATCCCCCAAAGATTAATTAATGGGTGCAAATAGAAATACACATTATTTCCATAGCAAGGAAGACAAAGCAGGAATGGTTAACTTGATTACCTCATTCAGGGGTGGGATTCAAAAATTTTAGCAAGGGGTTCTCTGCCTGGTTGCTGGGTAGGCGTGGCCATGGTGGGCGTGGCCTAGTCGGCCTCCTGCGTCATAGCAGGGGGGTGTTTTTGCCCTCCCAGGGCTCTGGAGACTTTCCTTTCCTTGGCAAAAATGGCTTCCCCAGGCTCCGGAGGCCCTCTGGAGGCTGGAAACAGGCCCATTTCCGGCCTTCCCGAACTTCCAATAGGCCCGTTTTTCACCTTCCCCAAGCCTCTGTGCGTACCCTGCACTTACCTGCATCCAAAATGGGCCACGTGGGGACTCCTGGGAGGGATGGGGCAGGGTGGGCAGGGCTGGGCCAGCCAGGAGTAGGATTTGGGGGTTCCCCGAACTGCACAGAATCTTAGCTAGAGGTTCTCCCGAACCCCTGCGAACCCTCAGCAGCCTACCTCTGACTTTATTTAAAGAGGAAGAAAAATAATAATGAAACTTTGATTTTGGTTTTGTTTATTAGAAAGAGTTGGTGTTATAGAAATGGTTAGTTATATATTAATACATAAAAGCAAAAAGTTGAGGTTGGAGTTTGTTTATCTTGTACTGTGATAGGAACAGTTGGAAGTCAATGCTCCCTTTTCTTTCTTTTTCTGTTCCTCCTTGTATCTCACCCCCCTTTCCTCCATTCCCTTTCCTGGAAGTTCAGTTTTTCCGAAGCGCGGCCCTGACAAGCAGGTGCACATGTGATGTTTCCACGCGACCTTTTTGGCACTTGATGCCGAAAAGGTTCGCCATCACTGGAATAGAATAACAGAACTGGAAGGTACCTTGAAGGTCTTCTAGTCCAAACCTCTGCTTAGGCAGGAAACCCTATAGCATTTCAGACAAATTATTATCCAATCTCTTCTTAAAAACTTCCAGTGTTGGAACATTCACAACTTCTGGAGGCAAGTTGTTCCACTGATTAATTATTCTAACTGTCAGGAAATTTCTCCTTAATTCTAGGTTGCTTCTCTCCTTGATTAATTTCCACTCATTGTTTCTTTTCCTGCCTTCAGGTGCTTTGGAAAAGAGCTTGACTCCCTCTTCTTTGGGGCAGCCCTTGAGATATTGGAAGACTGCTATCATGTCTCCCTTAGTCCTTCTTCTCATTAAACTAGACAGACCCAATTCCAGCAATCGTTCTTTATGATTTAGCCTCCAGTCCATGGGTGAAATGCTCCCGGTTTGGACCAGCTCTCCTGATCTGGTAGTGATGGCGGCTGATGGTTCGGAGAACCGGTAGCAAAAATCCCTGGCCCCACCCCTTGCCTCTGCTGAGCCACATCATCATCAGAGTTTGTTTTTTTTTACTTTTAAAAGCATCTTTTCTTCAGCCGAAAACATGGCTTTAAAAATAAAAAAAAAAGCCTTTGATGATCCCGCAGCTCAGCTGAGATCATCAGAGCCTTTAAACTCTTTTTTTTTAACAACCTCTTTGGCTGAAGAGGTTGTAAAAAAAGGGTTTTAAAAGGCTCTTTGGTGATCCTGGCTGAGTTCCTTATCACCAGAACCTTAAAAAACATGTTTTCTACAAACTCTTCAGCTGAAGAGCTTGTAGAAAGCCTCCTTTTTAGAGGTTCTGGGCTGCTATGAGGGAACTTCAGCTGAGATCATCAGAGGAGCTTTTAAAATATTTTTTTCCTCTGGCGATCCCAGATGAGTTTCCTGATCATCACAGGCTTTTAAAATCATTTTTAACAGCGCCCACTTACAAGAGGCCCCACCCATGCCCACCCAATGCCCCCTCCTCACTTACCTATAATTACTGCTCCTTTCGGGCTGGCAAAGCCATGCTTTACTTCAGCTACTGTAATCAGTTGCATCAGCTAGCATCTGACTCTGCCTGCCTAAATTCCATCTCCTCATGAGCAACTGAATCTGCCTGCTTTGCTGGCTAAGGAACTCTGGGAGTTGAAGTCCACAAACCTTAAAGTTACTAAGGTTGGAGACCCCTGATCTAAATAAATAAATAAATAAAATAATAAAATAAAATATTTGTGCAGCTTTCTGAGATTTGGTGTGTTTCTGTAGTGTTTCACTCTAACTACACAAACACACAAAATCTCACAAAGCTGTGTTGGAAGAAATATCCATCTGGGTTCAGTTCCAAGTGGGGATACAGACACTGGAAACATGGACATTGCTTGGAAAGATGGTTTAATGGTGATCAGGTTCACATGGATTGAGTTCCTGAACAGAAAGTGGTGAGCTGCTGAGTGCGCCCTGGCTTTATGAGCTTTGATCTTCCTGGGGCACAGGAAGAGTATCCTGATTGGTCCTCAGACTCCCAGGGGGTGGGGGGTCTTAGCTAGCCTTGCTGGCTGATGTAATCTTCCCAGGTGCCATGTGGTGGGTTTCTATTGCTAGATGGGTCTTATTGTGTTGCAGATGATGGTCCATTGACTAAGGTGGGGGGGATGAATTTCTGTCTCTGGCCCATTGATAAAGGTGGGGGGAGGAAGGAAGCTGCAGGGAGCTGCTTTGTCCTTAAAACAAGTTTCTCCATTTCTCATCCAGGGAAATATATTCTGTCTTTTTAATATTTTCTAAAATATTTCATTTTTTTTGGGGGGGGGGGCTAACTTCCTACAGCTGTATGTCTCATTTTGTGTGTGTGAGTCAGTTGTGGGGTGTGTGTGTAAAGTGTGAAAGTGTGAGGTTCCTGCTTGCTGCAGGGGTCATTTTGGGTGAAGTGCAGCTGCTTTTACATTGTGTGTGAGTCAGTTGTGTTGTGTTGTGTTGTGTTGTATGTGTGTAAAGTGTGAAAGTTGGTTTTTGAGCTTTTTGTGGCTGTGTGAGGTTCCTGCTTGTTGCAGGGGCCATTTTGGGTGAAGTGCAGCTGCTTTTACATTGTGTGTGAGTCAGTTGTGTTGTGTTGTGTTGAGTGTGTGTAAAGTGTGAAAGTTGGTTTTTGGTGCCTCTTATTGTTTTGTATACTTTGTTTATTTATTATTTATTGTTATTGGCCACGCCCACCCAGTCATCGGACCACCAAGCCACGCCCACCAATTAAGCCACGCCCACAGAATCGGTAGCGAAAATTTTTAGATTTCACCCCTGCTCCAGTCCCCTAATCATCTTGGTTGCTCTTCTCTGCACTCTTTCTAGAACCTCATAGATTGGCCCGGATTTAATGGGCACAAAATATCCATCTCTAAAGACTTCAGGCATCTGCTGGAGGCTGTTAGGACTGCTTCCTGCCTTTGTTCATTTTTTTCCTCCATTTCTCTTGTTTTTCGATTTCCCCTTGTAACCCTCCGGCGTATAGTTTGATTTAAACGGTCTAGTGGGCACCTGAGCTGCCCATTAATAATTCGGCTGGGCTTCTGCCGGTTGTGACACAGGGGGTTCTATGTTGGACGGCCAGGAAAACATCGATTTTTGTTTGCCAGTCGCCTGGCTTGAGTCTACACAATGCCTCTTTTGCGCTCCGGACGGAACGCTCTGCAAGGCCATTCGTCGCAGGGTGGAAAGGCGCCGAGAGGGCATGTCGGATGCCCTCTTCTGCCAAGTACTCTCAAACTGGGTTGCCGTGAATTGCGGGCCGTTATCGGAAACTAGCGTGTCGGGCAACCCATGGGTTACAAATAGGTGCCGTGGGACTGAGATCACGGCCTCGGCTGTCATGGATCTCATGAGAATGATTTCCAGCCATTTGGAGTAGGCATCGACTACTACCAGGAAGGTTTGGCCGTGGAAGGGCCGCAAAATCAATGTGGATTCTAGACCAGGGCCCTTGGGGTCTCTCCCATTCCCGAACCGGGGCCGTTGGGGTAGAGGTCTGACTCTGGCAGGCCTGGCATTTCCTACCCTTTCAGCAATTTCAGAGTCCATTAAGGGCCACCACACATAGCTTCTCGCTAGACCCTTCATCCTAACGATCCCTGGGTGACCCTCGTGGAGGAGATCCAACACCCTTTTCCTCAATTTTCTGGGATCACCACTGATCCCCCATAGCAGG
This sequence comes from Ahaetulla prasina, assembly GCF_028640845.1. Lineage (NCBI taxonomy): Eukaryota > Metazoa > Chordata > Lepidosauria > Squamata > Colubridae > Ahaetulla > Ahaetulla prasina. Next base: position 1,226,117 of record NC_080544.1, on the reverse strand, counting down.
CACCCCTTGAGCCGAAAGTTCCCCACGCTTTTTACAAATTCTTTAAAACGCTCGCCCGGCACAGCGGGCCACCCTCTTTGTACCCAACCAAGTACAGTTCTCAAGGTAATGTCCCGGTATGACGCCCGAGCCACCTCCTTAGACGTGACTGGGCCAGAGTCCAGAGAGTCGATTAACAGAATGGGCGTCCCGGAGTGGGGTCTCGATCGCCCTGGTAGTGGGCATCTGCTTAATGCGTCCGCATGCCCCAACTCTTTTCCTGGCCGATGCTGCAGTTTGTAGGAGTAGGCTGCTAAAAAGATAGTCCATCGGGTCAATCGGGGCGAAAGTGCCACAGGCGTTGGGCGGTCGCCAGCCAGTAACCCTAACAGTGGTCTATGGTCTGTCACAATTTCAAAGTCTCTACCAAAGACGTATTCGTGAAACTTTTTTACCCCTGACACTATAGCTAGAGCTTCTTTATCCAACTGGCTATAGTTCCTCTCTGTCGAGGACATCGTTCTAGAGTAGAAGGCTATTGGGGCTTCTGTGCCATTCGGAAGCCTGTGGCTGAGCACAGCCCCCACCCCGTAAGGGGAAGCATCGCAAACTAATACCAATGGCATTTTGCTATGATACTGAATCAGCAAGCTATCGCTCGAGAGTAGGTTTTTTACTGCTTCGAAAGCCCTAGCTTCCGACTTTCCCCAAGACCAAGCAGTATTCTTTCCCAGTAACTTATGTAGCGGCTCGGCAACGGTTGCCTTATTTTTCAAAAAGACCGCGTAAAAGTTCACTAGACCCAGGAATGCCTGTAGCTCTGCTTTGTTTTTGGGCGCTGGAGCCTTTCTTATTGCCTTGACCTTGCTTTCAGTGGGTGGATTCTTCCTTGTCTATTCTGTAGCCCAAGAACTCTACGGATTCTACCCCTATTTGGCATTTGTTCACTTTAACCTTTAGACCGCTGACCGAAAATGCCCAGAACTTTTCTCAAACGTTCCCCAATTCTTCTAAATTTTCGGCTGATACCAGTACATCATCGAAATAGGGACTACCCCGGAGCCCTTGCAGAAGTCGCCCATTAAATTTTGAAAAGACCAGGAGCCACACTCACCCCAAACTGTAACCGGGTACACTTGAAAGCACCTCTGTGAGTCACAATTGTCTGGGCTTCGCTGTGTTGGCGCTTCACGGGCAGTTGTTGATAGGCTTGGGCCAAATCTAACTTGGCAAAACTTGCCCTTGCCCCAGCGAGTGCAGCAAGTGTTGCACCACGGGACCGGGTAAGCGCTTTTTTGCAAGGCTTTGTTTAACGTTGCCTTGTAGTCAGCGCAGATTCTAACTGACCCATCTGGTTTCACTGGGGTGACGATAGGCGTCTCCCACTTTGCGTGATCTACTGGCACCAGAATCCCCTGATTGATGAGCTTGTCTATCTCCTTGTCAATCTTGGGTTTAAGGGCAAAAGGGACTCTCCTTGCCTTTAACTGAATGGGGGCTACCTGGGGGTCTAAATTGAAGGAAATAGGGGTCCCCTTGTACTTGCCCAGGCAGTCCTTGAAGACATCTTCGAACTCGTTCATGAGTGTGTCTTTTAGGTTAAAGTCACTTCTGTAGATGCCAGTCACTCCCATGCCCAATGCACGGAACCAGTCTAGTCCCAACAAACTTGGCAGGGTCCCTTCGACTATCGTGATGGGCAGGGTCTTCTTGTGTGGTCCGTACTTGACGCGGACGGAGGTGGTCCCTCGAACAGGGATGCGATTCCCTTGGTAGTCGTGAACTCGTAGCCGCTGTGTTTGCAGTTTGCGTTTGGCGATTCTCGGCAAAGCTTTCGCAAAAGTGTCCCAGGACATGATTGTGATCGCTGACCCTGTGTCCACTTCTAGTCGTACGGCACTCCTTCGATTTTCGGTTTTGTGAAGATTTTCTTCTCGACGCGGGTTGCTGCACGGCCTATTATCACGGTCGTTCGATTGGAATTCGCGCCCTTTTTGTTTTGACCAATCGCGGGTCGCCTTGCCGATCCTGCGCTCTGATTGGTTGGTTTGAATTTTCGGCGGGAAGGTTGGGGTGCTCGACAGACTTGAGCCAGGTGCCCCTTCTTCTCGCACCGCCGACATGTAGCGTCCTTGAACTTGCATCGTTGACGCTGGTGTTGCCCTCCGCAACTTCCGCATTCATCCCGGTCTTCTTTGCCCCTTCTCTCGGTGAGGCAAACTCCTTCCTCATCCTCGCCGTCTGATTCGGTCTGGATTTCTTCTTTGTGGACCGGGGTTGATGTCGAGCTCGCCGTCGGCGTGAGTGGCTTTTGTAGGGTTTCCGCCGCTTGGGTGGACATCTCATGAGCTCTGGCTTCGTCCAGAGCGTTTGCCAGCGTTAGATTGCTTTTTGATAGCAGCCGCCTCCGCAAACGAATGTCTCTGACCCCACGGATGAGTTGCTCTAACAGCTCCTCGTCCAAGTCTCGGTACCCACAATCTTTGGAGGCTTTCCTCAGGGCGGCCATGTACTCGCTGATGGATTCGCCCTCTTGCTGTCTGTGCTCTCCAAATTCAAAACGCCGTACGTACTTGGACGGTGTAGGCGCGAAATGGTTCTTCAATAGATTTTGCAGAGTTTGCCACGATACCGATTGTACCGGCGTTGGCTCTGCCAGGGCTTCCGCGATGTCGATGACCTCGGGACCGCAGTGGCTCAGGAAATATGCCCTTTTGCGGTTGTCTGGGACTCCTTGCAGTTCGTTTGCCTCCAGGAAGCTCTCGAAACGGGTCATGTACGTTCCCCATTTCTCCCTGGATGGGTCAAACGGCGCGGGCGGAGTGTAGCTGGCCATCGCTGCGATTCTGCCCTGAGCTTTGCTGGGTTCGGTTCTTTCGTGCGTTCAGCTCGTTCCTGGTGCTCTTAACCTCGAAATCCCATCCTCGTCGCCAGTGTTAGATTCGGGCAATAACGAGGCAGGAGACCAGGATAGTGACAACAGCTCTTTACTATATGGTGAACCCAGCGACCAGGCTGGGGAAAAACCTCTCCTTATATACAGTTCAACCGGCGGCTTTAACCAATCAGCAACGTGCTTGTTTCCCACCAAAACATTTAAAGATACATTACACTAAAGACTTCAGGCATCTGCTGGAGGCTGTTAGGACTGCTTCCTGCCTTTGTTCATTTTTTTCCTCCATTTCTCTTTGGGAGAAATATAATATTCTACCTTTTTTAATATTCCCCAAAATATTTCATTCGGGGGGTGGGGTGGGCTTCCCACAATGGCAAAATGAGATAAAAATGTCACCTTCTTCTCTTCCTGAAATGAGTTAGAAGAACCTAGTTTCTCCATTGTTGGGCCCACACAATTGTTAATTATTGAGCATTTGTTGTTAGTTGCAAAGTCGTGTTCGACCCATCGTGACCTTGTGGACCACGTTTCTCCAGGCCTTCCTGTCCTCTACCATCCTCTGGAGTCCATTTAAACTCATGCCTACTGCTTCAGTGACTCCATCCAGCCACCTCTGTCGTCCCCTTCTTCTTTTGCCCTCAATCTTTCCCAGCATTAGGCTCTTCTCCAGTGAGTCCTTCCTTCTCATTAGGTGTCCAAAGTATTTGAGTTTCATCTTCGGGATCTGGCCTTCTAAAGAGCAGTCAGGGTTGATCTCCTCTAGGACTGACCGGTTTGGTCGCCTTGAGCCTGAAGAACTATGGACGGAGGTTCTCAACATTGTACAAGAGGTAGCAACTAAAACCATCCCAAAGAAAAAGAAACACAAGAAAGCAAAATGGCTGTCTGAGGAAGCTTTGCAAACAGCTGAGGAAAGAATGGAAGCGAAAGGCAAGGGAGAAAGAAAAAATACACCCAATTGAAAGCGGAATTCCAGAGACTAGCTAGAAAAGATAAGAATGCCTTCTTAAATTATTGAGCATTATTATTCCCTAATTTTTCCTTGACCACTTCACAGCGGTGGTGCCCCACCCCAAATGTCTACCAACATTTCTGTGCAGTCTGAACGGCAGGATTTTGGGGGCATGCTGGGAGGAAAACACCCCCCAGGCCTTTCCCCCCCCCAAAAAAGAAAGGAGCATATCTGTCCCAGCGTACTTAAATGGACTGAATTCCAAAGAGCAACATGTTTTGCTTCTGACGATAATTATTTTTCTCCCCCCAAAAAACACAGGTGCCCTTTGATATGGAAAGCAGGAACAGCCCCAGGACCTCTGAAGTACCCCATCGCCTGCCCTTTGCCTAATCCTTCAATTAATTATCCTCCTTCATCATGGGAAAACTACTTTTAACATCCATTAGCATCAGATGCCACTCAAGTGTGCCGGCAACCCGGTCAAGCAGGTTTACATTAGCTATAAATTATCTCTTCGGAGCAGTTGCTTCTCCTTCCTGACAGATTGAGTTGTCTTATTTTGTCTCTCGCAGCCCTGAGTTTGGGAAACAAGATAGGGTCCGAGGCAGGCCCGCTGGCCCTTTTTGCCAAAGGATGAGCCAGCTGGTTACTTGAAGATGGATTGCAAAGTAGATTAGCAGACAGGTGGCCCACCCAACAACTTTCGCCCAGAGTCTTCAACACACTCTGTACTTCCCTGGGTGGAGGGTTTGCTTTTCAGTAAAGGAGGAAGTAGCATCTCAGCAAACTCTTGGAGTTAAGATTCAATTCTGCGTTGTTTTTCTACTGATCTGGGGCCCTTATTTATAGGCACCAATCTTCTCACCAAGTTAAAATTTGCAGTTGAATGTTCAACTCTTGTTGAAAATTTCCTTCCTTCCTTCCTTCCTTCCTTCCTTCCTTCCTTCCTTCCTTCCTTCCTTCCTTCCTTCCTTCCTTCCTTCCTTCATCACTCCATCTATCCATCCTTTTTCCTTCCTTTCTTCCTTCCTTCCTTCCTTCCTTCCTTCCTTTCTTCCTTCCTTTATCACTCCATCTATCCATCCTTTTTTCTTCCTTCCTTCCTTCCTTCCTTCCTTCCTTCCTTCCTTCCTTCCTTCCTTCCTTCCTTCCTTCCTTCCTTTATCCTCCATCTATCCATCCTTTTCCTTCCTTCCTCCTCCTCCTCCTCCCTCCCTCCCTCCCTCCTTCCTCCCTCCCTCCTTTCTATTGCTGTGACACATAGGATGCACCAGTCCACATGTTCTGTCAATGTATTTTGAATCCTGCATCTCATCCTCTCAGTAAATGCACATGATACGCTCCAAACTCTTTTGTAGCTGAACACTGCAGTTTGATGAACTATGGTTTGCTCCTACTATAACTTCACCTGGCAATTGCTCCCTTACTTGTTTTGACAGATCTCACCTTTCTGCCTTGCTTAGTTCATCCTACCTCCCCCCCTCTCCTCCTGCCCTACTCACACCTGTTTTCTCAGCCTCCCCGAAGTAACATTAGTTATGCCTCCAACTGCTGAATTGAAAAGTCTACAGATGAATTATGAGGGTGTCATGATGCTTGCTTTACAGTTGAGCAGCCCAAGCCGGAAGAGGGGAGGAGGTCAACCATTAACTTAGGAAGAGAAAGAAAAAATACACCCAATTGAAAGCGGAATTCCAGAGACTAGCTAGAAAAGATAAGAATGCCTTCTTAAATTATTGAGCATTATTATTCCCTAATTTTTCCTTGACCACTTCACAGCGATGGTGCCCCACCCCAAATGTCTACCAACATTTCTGTGCAGTCTGAACGGCAGGATTTTGGGGGCATGCTGGGAGGAAAACACCCCCCAGGCCTTGCCCCCCCCCCCAAAAAAAGAAAGGAGCATATCTGTCCCAGCGTACTTAAATGGACTGAATTCCAAAGAGCAACATGTTTTGCTTCTGACGATAATTATTTTTCTCCCCCCAAAAAACACAGGTGCCCTTTGATATGGAAAGCAGGAACAGCCCCAGGACCTCTGAAGTACCCCATCGCCTGCCCTTTGCCTAATCCTTCAATTAATTATCCTCCTTCATCATGGGAAAACTACTTTTAACATCCATTAGCATCAGATGCCACTCAAGTGTGCCGGCAACCCGGTCAAGCAGGTTTACATTAGCTATAAATTATCTCTTTGGAGCAGTTGCTTCTCCTTCCTGACAGATTGAGTTGTCTTATTTTGTCTCTCGCAGCCCTGAGTTTGGGAAACAAGATAGGGTCCGAGGCAGGCCCGCTGGCCCTTTTTGCCAAAGGATGAGCCAGCTGGTTACTTGAAGATGGATTGCAAAGTAGATTAGCAGATAGGTGGCCCACCCAACAACTTTCGCCCAGAGTCTTCAACACACTCTGTACTTCCCTGGGTGGAGGGTTTGCTTTTCAGTAAAGGAGGAAGTAGCATCTCAGCAAACTCTTGGAGTTAAGATTCAATTCTGCGTTGTTTTTCTACTGATCTGGGGCCCTTATTTATAGGCACCAATCTTCTCACCAAGTTAAAATTTGCAGTTGAATGTTCAACTCTTGTTGAAAATTTCCTTCCTTCCTTCCTTCCTTCCTTCCTTCCTTCCTTCCTTCCTTCCTTCCTTCTTTCCTCCCTCCCTTCCTTCATCACTCCATCTATCCATCCTTTTCCTTCCTTTCTTCCTTCCTTCCTTCCTTCCTTCCTTCCTTCCTTTCTTCCTTCCTTTATCACTCCATCTATCCATCCTTTTTTCTTCCTTCCTTCCTTCCTTCCTTCCTTCCTTCCTTCCTTCCTTCCTTCCTTCCTTCCTTCCTTCCTTCCTTCCTTTATCACTCCATCTATCCATCCTTTTTCCTTCCTTCCTCCCTCCCTCCTCCTCCTCCCTCCCTCCCTCCCTTCCTCCCTCCCTCCTTTCTATTGCTGTGACACATAGGATGCACCAGTCCACATGTTCTGTCAATGTATTTTGAATCCTGCATCTCATCCTCTCAGTAAATGCACATGATACGCTCCAAACTCTTTTGTAGCTGAACACTGCAGTTTGATGAACTATGGTTTGCTCCTACTATAACTTCACCTGGCAATTGCTCCCTTACTTGTTTTGACAGATCTCACCTTTCTGCCTTGCTTAGTTCATCCTACCTCCCCCCCTCTCCTCCTGCCCTACTCACACCTGTTTTCTCAGCCTCCCCGAAGTAACATTAGTTATGCCTCCAACTGCTGAATTGAAAAGTCTACAGATGAATTATGAGGGTGTCATGATGCTAGCTTTACAGTTGAGCAGCCCAAGCCGGAAGAGGGGAGGAGGTCAACCATTAACTTAGGAAGAGAAAGAAAGAAAAACACTCAGGTTGAGTGTTCAACAGATGTCCTGGAGGATTCCTGCAGAGAGAAAGCAAGGAATAATTCTGTTTTTCTTGTGAAACTTGTTCTGGTCCAAACGGGAATATTTTGGGAAAAAAAATTCATAAGTGTTTTCCACCATTTAAGACAGAAATTAAAAAAAATGTTTCACTGATTGACGGTTCATCAACATTATATGTGCCTCTTTTGCATAAGTAGTTCAACCCAGCTCCCCCCAGCTAGGAGATCCCAGAATTGTTCGGAAGTTAAGAAAAATAGCCAACAAATCATGACATGGTTTGCATTGGTTTGTCAGGGTGATCAGCCCAGAATTAAACACATTTCTTTCAATATTTCTGAGGCGTAAGTGCTTACAAATAAGATGTCAGATTTTTTTTTTTTGCTTCTGAAGTACAGCTTGTTTTGGCAATTGAGCGAGATTAGAGCTTATCAGGCATCTGCTATAAAAAGAATGTTTGTGCAGTGCTAACGTTGGCTAGTTGCTAATAAGAGCTATTACCAAGGAGAAGCTGTTTTAATGGAGACAGAATCTCATTAGGTAGAATCTTTAAGACATTTTTTAAATTCTGCAACTGCGTCCAGACACAAGGGCTTTCTAAAAAAAACAGGTTTTATTTGGAGCCAATCCTCAAAACTGGAAATGTGGGAGCAGAATTGAACATAGAACAGAATAATAGGATTGGAAGGGACCTTGGAGGTCTCCTAGTCCAACCCTTCTGAAGCAGGAGACCCTATACCATCCCAATTAAAATATTGTCTGGTTTCTTCTTGAAAACCTCCAATGTTGCAGCACCCACAAGCTCTGATTGTAAGCTATGCCATCCTATTGATGAATTGTTCTCACTGTCAGGAAATTTCTCCTTAGTTCTAGGTTGGATCTTCCTTTAAAAAGGTAAAGGTTCCCCTTGCACACATGTGCTAGTTGTTCCCAACTCTAGGGGGCAGTGCTCATCTCCGTTTCAAAGCCGAAGAGCCAGTGCTGTCCAAAGACGTCTCCGTGGTCATGCGGCCCGCATGACTAAACGCCAAAGGTGCACAGAACGCTGATACCTTCCCACCAAAGGTGGTCCCTATTTTTCTACTTGCATTTTTTATGTGCTTTCAAACTGCTAGGTTGGCAGAAGCTGGGACAAGTAATGGGAGCTCACCCCGTTACGTGGCACTAGGAATTCTAACTGCTGAACTGCCGACCTTTCGATCAACAAGCTCAGCGTCTTAGTCACTAAGCCACCACGTCCCTTACATTACATCTTCCTTTAATGATCTTCAATTAGAACTCCAAGTCATTCTTTTACTTGGAACCAACATCTTAACTGATGAGGATGTTTTTTTAATGAATTCAGTCATATGAGACTCTGCTTTATAAAGGTTGAGGGTTAGGGTTAGAGTTAGAATTAGGTTTAGCTTTAAGCCTTACTCAATCCATACATAGTTTTAGAACAGGGGTGTCAAACTCAATTTCATTGAGGGCTGCATCAGGTTGTGTTTGACCTCAGAGGCCTGAGATGGGCGCGACCAGGGTAAGAGTGTCCAGTGCGACATCACTTATGTCAGGGGGGCCACTATGATGGCCCAAGTGCTCTGCCATGAAAACAATTTCCCGAGCTCTGTTTTCGGCTGCGACGACCTCCTGCAACCCTCTGCCAGCAAAAACGGAGCTCAGGAGGGTCGCCCATGGCCCTCCCGAACTCTGTTTTCACTGGCAGAGGCACCACAGGCTGGTCCTTCGCTGCTTCCAGGTCAGCCCTGTGGGCCAGATCTAAGCACCCTGTGGGCTGGATCTGGCCCCTGGGCTTTGAGTTTGACACCCCTGTTTTAGAACTTTAACAAAGACTATATAGCAGACGGAGTGACAGAACTTGGGGGCAGAGTTAAAAGAGGGATCAGCTTAGAATCCATACATAGTCACAAGCAAACCAGGTCCAATCTCCCTTGAATGAACTCCTTGGACCTTTATCTAACTCCAAGCAGGTGATAACCATTAGTTGAGGAGATTTCTACCCATAGACTTTTTAGCAATAAATCAGTTTAATTGGGCCTTCATTTGTGGGGCTGGATTCTTTGTTCCTGACCGACTACATGGTTCTCTTATAATTATAGTTTATTCATTTTTCAATTGCATTGCAAAGATACAAATACTTGAAAACCCACCAGAATTTCTGTTGTTTTGCAAAGGGAGAATAGGATCATAAGCCTGCCAGTGTTAAAACTTGTGCAACTGTGTTTGTAGTATGTACATTTTTTACTCAGCTACAATTTCTCATTATTTTATAGGCCTGGGTAGCATACTCTTCTAAAATTCAGGATCAGAATTGCAGGACCGTTGACAGCTATAAGAAGCTACTATTTATATATTCTAATTTTTAAAAATTTAGCTGGCACTGTGTCTTCTTTCTGATAAACAACATGTTCCCGCTCAACAAATGTATTGGGATTTTCTCAGCGTGAAAGACACATTACGCCTCTTGAATGGACAAGGGATGGATGGGCCTCTGTGGCTCAGACTGCTAATGCAGTCTGTTATTAACAGCAGCTGCTTGCAATTACTGCAGGTTCTAGTCCCACCAGGCCCAAGGTTGACTCAGCCTTCCATCCTTTATAAGGTAGGTAAAATGAGGACCCAGATTGTTGGGGGCAATAAGTTGACTTTGTATATAAATATACAAATAGGATGAAGACTATTGCTAACATAGTGTAAGCCGCCCTGAGTCTTCGGAGAAGGGCGGGATATAAATGCAAAAAAAAAAAAAAAGGGAATTAATATCCTCAAATGTAACAGAACATAGAAAAAGCAGGTTTCAGTTAGCTCTGTTTATTTATTTAGATTTATCCCACCTTTATTATTTTTATAAATAAATCAAGATGGCAAATGTACCAAATACTTCTTCCTCCTATTTTTGCCACAGCAACAACCCCATGAGGTGAGTACGTCTGAGAGAGAATGATTATCCCAAGATCACCCACTCAGTTCTCTTTCCTAAGGTGGGACTAGAATTCACAATCTCTTGATTTTTAGCCTGTTGTCAGGCATGAAAGATTAGACCCACATGTGAAGGAACAAATAAGCTCATTTATTGCTACTCATGCCCATGAAAAGTAATGGTTAGCACCTGATAGGAGTTAGTTAAGGGTCAGCGGAATTCAAGGGGTGTGTGGCTTGTGACTACATAAAGATTTTAGGCTGATTCCTCTTTTAACTCCACCCCCAAGTTCTGCCACTCCTTCTCCCTTCTCCCATCTCACCACTTGACCAAACTGGCTCTCTATATGGACGGTTACGTAGTTAGAGTCTTCCCATCTTCTCAATCTGGAGGCCTAAGGCAGTCTGGGAGAATATAGTTATGAAATTATAACCGGGAAGACATCCTGATATGATCATATTAGCCCAGTGGAGGACAGCTCTGGCCAGATTTGCTGCTAGTTTGTTTACTGGATTTGTACGTCATTTTACTACTTGGTAAGTACGCAAGGTGGCCAACCCAATTTAAAAACGAAGCAGAATACAAATGATGAAAAGCACTGTTTTTCCAAATGCTGAGACAATGAGGACAATGTGGAATCATCAGAAATTCCAGGCCTTTGGCAACAAAGTTATTTTCTAAAGATCTTCTCAACTAAATAAGGGCAATAATTAGTGGTGGGTTGCTACCGGTTCACCCTGATCGGGCGAACTGGTAGCAGCAGCGGGAGGCTCTGCCCAACCGCCCAGATGCTTCTCTGCACACGCAGAAGCATTGCGTGCGTGTGCAAGTGCTCATGTGCCCACGAGCAAACCGATAGCGACAGGTTTTGAAACCCACTACTGGCAACAATCCACCTTTTCAGACGTTTTGATGTATAAAGTGTTACTCAACTGTTGCAGTAAAATAAATCACGCAGCATGATGAATGGGGAAATATGGACACCCCCCTCATTCTATATCCATGGACCCCCCCATTCCATAAAGATGCAATTACTTGTTGCACTAGTGATGCCTTCGATGTATAGATGATTATGGTGTCTCTCATACTGTGACACTTCAGTGATACACAAAAAGAACATCTAAGACTATGAGCCTTGTTGCTTTTTCCTGCCTTTTGTGTGAGAAGAATTAACAGGACTGTTGTGCCTTGTCCTCTCCTCAGCCGGGCCCCTCCCGTCTCCTCCCGGGCCTGCTATCAGACTCCGAGTCTGATAATGAAGATGAACGGCCTGTCATGCCTCCAGCCCCAGGCCCTGGCCCCATGCCCGGACAGGATGTCAGGAATGAACAAACAAACCTCACTCATACGGCGTGTGTTCCTTTGGCTCAGCCATCAGAGGAAGTCAGCCACGGATTGGAATTACTCGGGCCTACTTCTTCTGACCCCTCCCTTTCTCAAACAGCAGAAGACAATTCAAAGTGGGAGGATCCTCGCTTCCGGAGATGTGAGAGGCGACGCCAGCAGAAGGAAGGGAGGGGCAGGCCTGGATAAGTGCTGAGTCATGGAGCCACACCTCACAGCCTATATAAAGGACCTGCTTTTGGCATTCCAACTTTGAGTCAAGCAAAGTCTCATCTAGTTTGCTGAAGTCACAACTTGGACTCCTGCCTGCCCTGGGAAGCCTGGAAGGAATTTGGCAAAGCTGCAGAGGCTTCGTTACCACGCTTGATACGGACTTCCTAGACCCGGTTGTGGAGGGGGAGTGGGACACGACAAGGACATTCATTGCTATAGGACCATGATGGCGAACCTATGGCATGAGCCTTTCTGGGGGCATGCGAGCCATCGTCTCAGCTCAGCTCTGCTGCACATGCACACATGCCTCCCGCTGGCCAGCTGGTTTTTGGATCTCTGCTGCGCTTGTGCAGGGGGCAAAACGCACACGGGGATTGTGCATGCACATGCGGGGTCAGGGCCTGCAGCGGGGGGGTTGTGCACACATGCATGGGGGCAGGGCGCATGCAGGGAGTCATGTGGGCATGCACAGGGGGCGGGGTGCACATGGGGGGGGGTCACACACACTTTGCATTATGGGTATGCGCACGCGGGTGTTTTGGGCACTCAGTGCCAAAAAAGTTAGCCATCACTGCTATAGGATGTGGATGGATGTTGGATTAAAATGCCTTAAAAATGGCCAGACAAATTCATGGAATTAATATCTTTGTAGATCTTTGTGCTTGGAGAATCTACGTTGGACAACAGGATTCAAGACAACTGAGAGAGATCCCTGGGTGCTGTTAGAAACAGAATCGTTGATAAATCACCCAGCAATTCGTGAGCTCTTAAATATCACACGAGCTCTCATAAATATATTTTATTAGCAAATAAGTTTCATTAAACTCTGGAAAGCTTGTTTCTAAATAAATGCACCTGAAATTCTCTTATAAAAATAGCTCTAGGTGAAAAGCACTATTAAGTAATTGAAGTCCCTCTTAAGTTGTTCTCTTGGGGCAGTCTTTGTTTTAAAGAGGTTTATTTGTTTGTTTTTGTTTTAAAGAACAAATTGGTAGATGCAAATATATTGAAGAGATGAGAAGGTGCTAAGAAACAAAATTTTACAGAAACCAACCCAATATTTATGCTATAAAGTCAAAGCTTTTATAAATATCCTCTTGAGCAAATTTGTACTAATCGAAAGCACTTTGTGAGGTTTAAATCCCGATCCTGATTCCTTTGCTTGAGTAAGACATATTTTATTACAGGAGCATTTGGGAAAATATTGAGATATTAGGCGTACAGTATTCTCCCTCGCATCCAGCAGAGGGTGATATTTTACAGCGTGATTGAAAACCTTTGAGGAATATTGGCACCAAATGCGATGTTTTCTGCCTTCAAACAAAACTACAGAATCCAAATGCAATAAATAGACATCATCCTTTAGATTCCTGTTTAATAGCATTACATACTTAGTGGTTGCCATCAAATAGAGTTTCTTCCATTTATGCCCATTAAAATCAACGGATTTAAGCCTACGCAAAGCTCCCCCCCCCCCGATAGAAAGTCATTAACACAAGGATACACTTACGCATGAGGTGAATACATCCAGAAGATATTGCTGGTAAGAAGATGCAGATAACTCAAAATGATCACAGATTGTACCAAGCCGGCTTTAAATCTTACTTACTTAGAGTTGTTCAATGTTAATTGTAGGAAGTAAATAAGAAATTGGAAAGCCACTACTAGGCAAAAGAAAAACAAAGCCAAAGATAAATCTATTTGAATAATGGAAACAGAATCAAGACTTAACATTAAAACTATGGCATTCATTTTCAGAAACTATTAAATGAGAGTAATTTTATATTCAGTCTGACAACGGGTTTTTTTTTTAACCTTACCTTTGTTTATTTGCCTGGATATCACAAAGACTTCTCAGTTGTTATAAAACTTGCTATAAAGATTCAGGCTTGGCCATTTTTTTTAAAAAAAATCCCACCTTTATTATTTTTAGAAATTAGAATAATCTGTCTAAGAATGTATATATTATTAGAATATATCTAATATTCTAATATCTCCAATATTCTTTCCTCCTCTTATTTCCCCCACAACAACATCCCTGTGAGGTGTTTGGGTTGACAAAGAGTGACTGACCCAAAGTCACCCATCCATCTTTCATGCCTAAGGCGGGAGTAGAACTTACAGTCTCCTGGTGATTAGCCTAAAGTCATCCAATCCACATTCATGCCTAAGGCGGGACTAGAATTTAAAGTCTCCTGCTGATTAGCCTAAAGTCATCCAATCCGCATTCATGCTTAAGGCGGGACTAGAACTTACAGTCTCCTGGTGATTAGCTTAAAGTCATCCAATCCACATTCATGCCTAAGGTGGGACTAGAATTTAAAGTCTCCTGCTGATTAGCCTAAAGTCATCCAATCCGCATTCATGCCTAAGGTGGGACTAGAATTTAAAGTCTCCTGCTGATTAGCCTAAAGTCATCCAATCCGCATTCATGCCTAAGGCGCGACTAGAACTTACAGTCTCCTGGTGATTAGCCTAAAGTCACCCAATCCACATTCATGCCTAAGGCGGGACTAGAACTTACAGTCTCCTGGTGATTAGCTTAAAGTCATCCAATCCGCATTCATGCCTAAGGCGGGACTAGAATTTACAGCCTCCTGGTGATTAGCCTAATGTCATCCAATCCTCGTTTATGCCTAAGGCAGGACTAGAACTCAAAGCCTGGTGCCTTAACCACTAGGCCAGTGACGGTTAACTTTTTTGGTGCTGAGTGCCCAAAGCGCGCACGTGAATGCACATGCAAAGTGCAATGCGAGCATCCCCGCACATGTGGCCCCCCCACCTGTGCCCTATTTTGGCTTCCAGGTTGGTGTGGTTGGCAGAAATGAAAGGTAGGGTGTGCTGAGGAGGGGTGGGAAACCTCTGATGATCGGGGAAGGCCCGAATTAGAGGTGCTAGAATTAGAATGTTATTTTCTTCCTGTTATTTGAGTGCAGATAAGGATTTCGTGCTTATTGGTTTTATTTGTGCGATACCATCCCATTGTTTAAGGCATGCCTCAAGAACAGGTGCGATTAAAAATAAACTATCAGAAATGCAATTCAAAGAGACAAAATGCATCCAGCCAACTGAGCAACATACTGTGCGTCCCTCGGAGCCCTCTGATATATTGCAAGTCTATCTCATTCCGGTAGATGATTAATAGGGAGGCAACCGGGGTGACTTTCCTAGGCAAGGATTTCAAAACCACCGTTGTGCATTTCTGCTACCTTCCCATCGATATTGCCTGATGTTGGTATCATGAGAAACTGTCAGAATTCTGTTGTGGTTGCAATGGAGAAAGTGGAGTCTGAAATGACCCATTCGGAATTGTGTGTGTTTTCTAGGCCAGGGGTCTCCAACCTTGGTCCCTTTAAGACTTGTGGACTTCAACTCCCAGAGTTCCTCAGCCAGCTTTGAGCAGGGGATTGGACTAGAAGCCACGCCCACCCAGCCGGTCATTAGGGCAGAGAACCAGTTGCTAAATTATTTGAATCCCACCACTGACTAGAAGCAGAATGGGACAACTTGCAAGTTGCCCTGCAGCGAGTTGACTGTGGCAAATTGGTTACGGCAAGTTGGCCGTGGCAAATTCTCATAGACCTAACTAGGGGACCTCTAAGGTCCCTTCCAACTCAGTTATTCTATATTCTATCCTTAAAAATAAATTATGATCGACAAACCTTATTGTTTTATTTGACAAAGATTAGTAGACAAAGGGAATGCTATGGATGTAGTGTAACTAGACTTTGATAAGGCGTTTGATAAAGTTGACCATAGCTGCTTCTCATAGCCATGAAAAGAAGCAATGAAAAGAAGGACTAGGGGACATATGATAGCCATGTTCCAATATTTGAGGGGCTCCTACAAAGACGAAGGAGTCAAACTATTTTCCAAAGCACCAAAAAGCAAGGCAAGAAACAATAGATGGAAACTAATCAAGGAGAGAAGTTCCTGAAATCTTTCAAAAAGAGACTGGAATACCATTTGTCTGAAATGGTAAAGGGTCTCCTGCTTAAGTAGGGGGTTGGATTAGAAGACCTCCAAGGTCTTTCTATTATTCAGTGTTCTATATTCACCTTCTTGATAAAATGAAATAATGTGGAATGGATGGTCACACTAATAAATGGATTTGCTGTAGGCTGAAGATATCCAATATGTGGTCCCTAACAGATCTATGTCTACATGGAGGGAAATATGAAGTGGGGTATCTTGGTGTTCTGTTCTGAGACTAGTGCTCTTCTACATTCTGATAAGTGGTTAAGATGAGGGGATAGAAATGATGCTTAACAATTTTTCAGATGATGCTGCAGAGCTGGAGGGAGGAAAGCCAAATTGCTAATACCTCAGTAGACAAAATCAACATTCAAAGGTTCTTGATAGACTTGAAATAGAATAGAATAGAACAGAACAGAACAGAACAGAACAGAACAGAACAGTACAGTACAGAACAGAACAGAACAGAATAGAATAGAATAGAATAGAATAGAATTATTTATTGGCCAAGTGTGATTGGACACACAAGGAATTTGTCTGGTGCATATGCTCTCAGTGTTCATAAAGAAAAAATAAAATCATCAAGAATCATAAGATACAATACTTAGTGATAGTCATAGGATACTAATAAGTAATCAAATCATACTAGGAAACAAAGAACAATATAAATTGTAAAGATACAAGCAACACGGTTATAGCCATAAGTGGGAAGAAATAGGTAATAGGAAAGATGAGAAGAATAGTAGTAATACAGTAAATAATTTGACAGTGCTCTGGGAATTAGTTGTTTAGCAGAGTGATGGAATTCGGGGAAAAACTGTCCTTGTGTCTAGTTGTTCTGGTGTGCAGTGCCCTATAGTGTAGTTTTGAGGGTAGAAGTTGAAACAATTCATGTCCAGATGCGAGGGGTCTGTAAATATTTTTACAGCCTTCTTTTTGACTCGTGCAGTATACAGGTCCTCAATGGGAGGCAATTGGTAGCCATTGTTTTTTCTGCACTTCTAATTAGCCGTTGAAGTCTGTGTCTGTCTTGTTTGGATGCAGAGCCAAATTTGGTCCTGTCCAACAACATGTGGTATGATGATGAGGCATATAAGATTCCGTACTCATGTAGGTTCAAGATAAGTAGTTTGTGGTTCAGCAGTTGTTACTTGTGAGAATTTGGGTGTCCTGGTAAACTACAGATTAAACATGAGCCAGCAGTTCCAAAAGAGTCAGTACAATCTTGGGCTGCATCAACAGAGGGATAACGCTAACAGCATGGAAGGCAACCATTCTCTATGCTGTACTGGAATAGTTTTGATTGCGAGCATATAAAAAGAAGGTTGGGAAATTTTTTTTTTGTTTGCATTTATATCCTGCCCTTCTCCGAAGACTCAGGGCGGCTTACACTATGTTAAGCAATAGTCTTCATCCATTTTGTATATTATATACAAAGTCAACTTATTGCCCCCAACAATCTGGGTTCTCATTTTACCTACCTTATAAAGGATGGAAGGCTGAGTCAACCTTGGGCCTGGTGGGACTTGAACCTGCAGTAATTGCAGGCAGCTGTGTTAATAACAGACTGCATTAGTCTGTTGAGCCACCAGAGGCCCACTAATGTGAGCCACATTAGTCTGTTGAGCCACCAGAGGAATTGGAAGGAGTGCAACAAATATAGTGAGGGGTTTGGAAGAATAGTAAAAAGAATTGGGAATGCTTAGCCTAAAAAGGAGAAGGCTAAGGGGAGAGATGATAGTGGTCTCCCAACATTTAAAGGCTGTTAAAGAGAAGAGGGTGTGCATTTATTCTCCATAGTGCCTAGGGGTTAGACAACAATAAGTGTGTGGAAACTTTACAAAGGGAAATTCAAATTCAAAATAAGAAGGAAGGCTCTGAGTGTGAGAACTATCCATCAGTGTTAACAGCCTCCCTCCTGGAGTCCTGGGGGCTCAGTTTTTTATGGTCCGGCAGCTGGCCTGTGGACTCTGGCAGCAGAGTCAGACAGTGAGGAGGCTGGGGAGGAGCGTGGGCCAGTCCTGGAGTCTGGGGAAGGCTCGGATGAGGGCTCTGCGTCAGAGGCAGAGATGGGGCCAGGGCCATCTGGGAATTATGTGCTGACTCCGGAGCCTCCAGAGTAGTGGTAGGTTGCTACCGGTTTACCCTAGTTCGGGTGAACCGGTAGTAGCAGTGGTGAGAGGCTCCATCCACCCGCCTGGATGTCATCAAATACAATCTATGCATGTCCAGAAGCTTCTGTGCATGCGCAGAAGTGCTGAATGCATGAGCGATGCATGAAGCAAGCACAAGCACAAGCGAATTGGTAGCAAAGGTAAGTGAAACCCACCACTGCTCCAGAGTCTGACATCAGTGAGGCAGAGGAACAGGGGGAGCCTGTTCCCAGTGTGCACATGCGCAGAGCTGCCAGAAGGCAAGAACAGTTAAGACAAAAGGGGCAACTCAGGAGTAAGGCTTGGAGATGATTGGCCCCTTTCATAAGACATAAAGGAGGAGCAAAGGCACATGAGCCTTTGCAGGAAGCAACTTTGTTTGTTCTGGTTGGTTTAAACTCTGAAGCTCTGTTTTGACTTTGTGTTCCGTTTGGAGCAAAGCTGGCTGAGGAACTCTGGGAGTTAAAGTCCACAAGTCTTAAAAGAGCCAAGTTTGCAGACCCCTGGTCTAGGATAATCAGAGAACCCTTGCTTTGGGTTGGGTGGCTGCTAGACTTCTCCAACCCTTGGGGTCTCTGAAAAAAACTAATATTAAAATCGAGGCATTTCCATATTTCATAATCACCATTTTTTCCCCAGAACCTTCCTCTGATATTTCTTTATAAGAAAGGATATATATATATATATATAAATCCTGCCAGTTTTGAAAGCTCTAACCTCAAGCCTGACCTTCTGTTTGTGGCAGGAATCAAAATTAAAGCCTTCCAGGTAAACGGCGGTCCAGCTTTGCTTGAACTCACCCAATCACGGAGAATTCTCCAACCTCTGGATTGTGGCTTCTGCTGCAAAATTGCTCTTACTCTTAGGATGTTTTCTTGTTTTCTTTTTTACGATGTAAAAAAGATGTGGAGACTCTAGAAAGAGTGCAGAGAAGAGCAACAAAGATGATTAGGGGACTGGAGGCTAAAACATATGAAGAACGGTTGCAGGAACTGGGTATGTCTAGTTTAATGAAAAGAAGGACTAGGGGAGACATGATAGCAGTGTTCCAATATCTCAGGGGCTGCCACAAAGAAGAGGGAGTCAAGCTATTCTCCAAAGCACCTGAGGGCAGGACAAGAAGCAACGGGTGGAAACTAATCAAGGAGAGAAGCAACCTAGAACTAAGGAGAAATTTCCTGACAGTGAGAACAATTAATCAGTGGAACAACTTGCCTCCAGAAGTTGTGAATTCTCTAACTCTGGAAATTTTTAAGATGATGTTGGATAACCATTTGCCTGAAGTGGTGTAGGGTTTCCTGCCTGGGCAGGGGGTTGGACTAGAAGACCTCCAAGGTCCCTTCCAACTCTGTTATTCTATTCTATTCTTGACTATTCAGGTGGCAACTGCCTTCTTGTATTTCCAGAACTCTCATACCACGCCGTGCCATCTGGCATGCCAGACTTGTGGAGCAGCATCTCATGTTTAATTTATTTATTTATTTTGTCACACAGTATATATAAGCATAAGCATGAAATAATTGTACAATATATGAACATGTATATGAGTATATGTGTATGTAATGACTATATTAATTGGATATAACGAAAGGAAACAATAGGACAGGAACGGTAGGCACGTTTGTGCTCTTATGCACGCCCCTTATGGTCCTCTTAGGAATGGGGTGAGGTCAATGGTAGACAGTTTTTGGTTGAAGCTTTGGAGGATTTTGGGAAGAGACCACAGAGACTTAGAAAGGCTATCAGGGATTTTAAGAGTTGTACCAAATTTCCCTTCCATCAACTTGTTATTTTTAGCATTGTTTGCTTACTTTTAACTCATTCTGAGTTGAGTAGTTCTTTTTTTCCCTCTCCTCTCGATAACGTGGCCTCCTTCTGACCTCTTTATATGCAGCCTTTCTGATTGTTACATGAGAAGGAAGGAAAGAAGGAAGGAAACCAACTTCTGAGAGTTCAGAAAGTTTACTTTTGTAGTCAACGGTTCTAGTTAGGTCCACTCTTCTTTTCCATGAATTATTAGGCTAAAATGAGGCTAAAATTCGGATTTCTTATGGGCTCCGTAAAGTCATTCGAGCACTTGTTGGAATGGGGGGATGTTTATAGCTTAAGAAAAAAGAGAATTAAGAGAGGGTGAGAGACTCTTAACTGAGGTGCTGCACCAGAATTGGTTGCTATGAAAGGAAGGACCCCGTTTTCCCCTTGCCTTGAAAAGCCTCTCACAAGCTTATTATGTTGGGATGTCTTTCCCTCAACCGTTGTCACCATGGTTGCATGCAGCTACATCATCTGGACTAGGGGGAGAACGAGGCGCTTTTCACAGCCAGAGAGCTGGAAAAGGACACAGAAGCTCAGCTGGGGGTGGGATGGGAGACAAATGTTCTTAGGACAAAGAGCCAAGGCAGGGAGGCGGGAAGAATGATTGCAAAGGGGGAAAACAACTCTTGCTTGTAACACTGGTGGAGCTGTAGGGTTGCAGCTACAGAGGAAAGCCAACTTTGCTCTGGGTTCAAGGGAACTGTTTCAACTCTGCAGATCCCAAATGTAGAAAGCTACCTAACAAAGGCCCCAATAGACAGCGACGCCCAACCTCCTGAGAGTTGTTGTTGTAATGAAGGAAACCTTGACAGTAACTGTAGCATGTCTACAACTAACCTCCCCTTCACTGGTAAGTTTCTGACCCATCAGACTTCAACTCCCTTTTCAGAAAAGCTTGATATTTATAATGGGAAAGAGAGAAAAAAGAGAGAACAATGGGACCAGTGGCTGTAAGGATCAGTTCCCTCCCCTCCCCTCCCCTCCCCTCTCCTTCCCTCCCCACTCTCCTCTCCCTTCCCCTTCCCCTTCCCCTAAGCCTAACCTTTTCCTTTCCTTTCTTTTTTTTTTTAATTTGAATTTATATCCCGCCCTTCTCCGAAGACTCAGGGCAGCTTACATTGTGTTAAGCAATAGTCTTCATCCATTTGTATATTATATACAAAGTCAACTTTTATTGCCCCCAACAATCTGGGTCCTCATTTTACCTACCTTATAAAGGATGGAAGGCTGAGTCAACCTTGGGCCTGGTGGGACTTGAACTTGCAATAATTGCAAGCAGATGTGTTAATAACAGACAGATTTAGTCTGCTGAGCCATCAGAGGCCTTTCCTTTCCTTTCCTTTCCTTTCCTTTCCTTTCCTTTCCTTTCCTTTCCTTTCCTTTCCTTTCCTTTCCTTCCCTTCCCTTCCCTTCCCTTCCCTTCCCCAGCTTCCTTTCATAATATTCTCATGGAAAGCATTTTGGATTTCTGTATTCAACTTGTAGCCCGGTTTCCAATACTAGCCTTACATTTAATTCAAAGGCACATCATCCAAGGTGCTGGATATTTCATTTCATTTCTCCCCTCCCCCCTCTCTCCCCCAAGTTCTTGGCTCACATCCTCCAAGGATGAGGAAAAAATGTGTGTGGTGGCAGAGGTCTAAAGTTTTACAGGGTGTATTGAATTCAGTTTGGAGGCACCGCAAGGCTCAGCTCTGAAGACAGATGTCAGAGGTCTGGCGTGGAGTAAAGATTTATTTGTAACATTTGCAGCAGGCATAGATCTTCTGTATCTTACTAAGCATTTACACAGTTGCTCTCATTGGATTTCTTCTACTCACAGGGCCGCCTCATTAATTCTTCCCTGCTACTTTCCTAATCCGGTGAGTTTTCCATGCTAACTTTGAACTCCTGAACTTGCTTTTACTTGCTTTGACCTGAGACAGGCCATGTGGAAGGTGGACCTTCATACCAACACCGTCCTTCTCCTCCACCACCATGAAGTGTTCCTAAGAATTGGTGTTTAGTCTAAGAAAGCTTTAGTAAAGTTGGGTTTATGATAAGACATGATATGACATGATAGCTGTCTTCCAACATTTGAAGGGCTGTCACAAAGATGAGGGGGCCAGCAGTGTGTGGCAGCAGCCAAAAAAGCCAATGCAATCCTAAATTGTATTAATAGAGGGATTCAATAAAGATGGCATGAGGTACTAATACCACTCTATAAAGCCTTAGTAAAACCACACCTAGGTTACTGCATCCAGTTTTGGTCACTACACTATAAAAAGATGTTGAGACTCTAGAAGGAGTGCAGAGAAGTACAACCAAGATGATTTAGGGGACTGGCGTCTAAAACATATGATGAATGGTTGTAAGAACTGGGCATGGCTAGTCAAGTGAAGAGAAGGACGAGGGGAGACATGATAACAGTCTTCCAATATTTGAGGAGCTGCCACAGAGAGGAAGGGGTTCAACTTGTTTTCCAAGGCACCCGAAGGCCAGACAAGGAATAATGGATGGAAACTGAACAAGAAGAGATTCAACCTAGAAATAAGGAGAAATTTTCTGGCAGTGAGAGCAATCAATCCATGGAACAGAAGTTGCCTTCAGAAGTTGTGGGAGCTTCATCATTGGAAACTTTCAAGAAGAGACTGGACTGGCATCCATCAGAAATGGTATAGGGTTTTCTTCTTGGGCAGGGGTTGGACTAGATGACCCACAAGGTCCCTTTCAACTCTGTTAATCTGTTAATGAGTAGAAAATGATAAAGGAGAAATCCAACCTAGAAGAAAGGATAAATTTCTTGAGAGTAACAACAATTAATCAGTGGAACAGCTTGTCTCCTGGAGTTATAGGTGCTCCATCACTGGAGGTTTTCAAGAAAAAATTGGACAACTCTTTGTCTGAAATAGCGTAGGGTCTCCTGCCTTGGTCTGAGGGTTGGATCAGAAGATCTCCAAAATCCCTTTGACCCTATGATTCTGTGACTATACAAGAGAGGAGATTTAGTTATAGAAAATATATGATAGGGATGGGCAAATCCATTAGTAAACTAGACACACATTTATTTATTTATTTATTCATTCATTCATTCATTCATTCATTCATTCATTCATTCATTCATTTATTTATTTAGCATATGGCAAACACATAGACTTATAGTAACTCAAATGTTAATGTCCAGTCCACCCAGCCATTCAAAAATCAGATCTTAGGCTGATGTAAGCTCTTGATGGACATTCGTACACAATGTGATGGATATTTTGTCAAGGAGCACCACAGTCACGCTGACAGGTAGAGACAAGACCCCACTTAAACAATGAGTCCTGGCAGATACCATGTTGGGTACAGATCCTGTGCAGAGTTGACTAATGCTGGTGAGGAAGGTCAAAACCTGGCATCTTTTGTGTAGGGTCATCTACATAACTGCCTGTATCTGGGCATTCAGCAACCCATCTGGCTTTCAACTGTGTGGAAATAAATAAAGTTGTAAGGCAGCTGCCTTTGTGGAGCTGGTGCAATATGGCTCAGGATGGGAAGCCATTTTGTTTATCCGTAGCCATGTATTTAGAGAGCCAAGAGTTCTACAAAGATGTCGGCTGCCAACTGTCGCCAACCGCCAATTCTTCAATGTAGTCCGGCTGCTGTGCTATCCAGGGTGCTCCATGAGGAGGCGAACTAATATCACACCCCATGTTCTGTCTCCCCACCTCACATAGGAAGACACATGAGCAAACGACGTCTACCAGTAATTTATTTTTACAAGCCGACCTGAATCCCTGTAGCAGATAAAAATGCTGGCATCTACTTTCCGAATGCCTGCCAAGTTTCTTATTACCTCTAGAAACAGGAGTCAGCGTATCTCTAGTCCATTGCTGGAGCAACCAAGAGTTCAAAGAGTAGTCAGAAGTCATTCACAAAGTCCAAGCTTTAATTCCGAAAAATATCCCATCCGAAACTCATGATATGCAGTTTTTGTCTGTCACAGAGCTGCAGAGCAACCCCACCTACTTTTATCCCCTATGGGGCGTGGCTCAGTGACTCAGCAATCTCTGGCCCTTCCATGCCTCTTCTGCACACGCCTCTCCCTCTAACACTGCCTGGGATCAATCCAAGATTGATCTTCATCACTCCCTATAACTGGGTGCTCCGACATGCCCTCTTCCTGGCCTTCAGCTGGAACCTGAGGCATTGCCAGAAAGGACGGTCCTGGAGAGGGAGGCCTTGTCAGCTCCTCCCCATCACTTTCAGAGGGTCCTGGAGAGGGAGGCCTTATCAGCTCTTCCCCATCACTTTCAGAGTCAACTTCCTCCATGAGGACAGGCTCGGGAGCTGGAGTCACAACACCCCACTAGACACACAAACTATAATAAACAAACAAACAAAGACATATAGTTAAAAAAAACTTGTCATGTGACCTTGGGAAGAAAGCTGAACAAAGTAGCGTCAGATTAGAAGTCTCATAAAACAAGGAACAACTCAAAAGGTAGAAAAAGAACAGGGACAGACAAATCTTTAGTTCCCTATCTACATGCTACTGCTTCTTTGTGGCCAGGCGATCATAGGATGCTGAAGATGCCATTGTATGTTCTACCTACTAACTTGATATTCAGGTTTCAAAATCTGAGGAGAATCCTTCTTTACATGAGATCAATGACAGAAAGGGACTTGGATGAATGATGGATGCATTTTCAGTTCCTAGAGATTTTACCTTCTTTGCTTTAAGCAAATTGAGTTTTTGCTCTCATTCTTGTTCACCAGTAGAAGTGGTTCTCAAATTACAACTGCCATTATAGTTGAAAGTCAAGAAGGTGGCCGAGTGGGTTGTCATGTGACTGGACCTAACTTTATGACCTCTTTTGTGGTGGTCATGAAGTGAATGCAGGGTTGTTGAGTGAACCCATTGTTTGCTATGGGGCATTTTTACCAAAAAATCTACAAACCTTTGTCTCAGCTAAAAATTTTCACAGTTTCAGTCACAAATTGACTTCCGTGGACCTTACTTGAGTGGTCAGTAGAGGGGGTGTGCATAAATGCACTAACATGCCTATCGTCCCTGTCACTGTATTTTATTCTCTTATTCTTGTTTTCGTTTTTGTTTGACAAATTCTAATAAATAAAATAAATAAGCAAAGCTGTTCACATGGTGCACTGATTCACTTTAGAAGAAAAACTCACGTGACAAATTTTCTCACTTAGCAACATAAATTTTTGGGCTCAGTGGTGGTTGTAGGTCGAGAACTACCTGCTCACTTCCTACTCCTTTCCTGCCTCTCCAACTAGGTGGTGGCACCATCAACCAAGTAGCCAGCAATAGGTGATAAGTGACCAAGGGAACCGATATTCCTAAAGTACCAGGTTCAGAGATGGTATTCAGCCATTACCGACTGGTTCGGGCGAACTGGTACTAGCAACCTCGAGTGCAATCCTGTCCTATATCACATCTCCAGTGGGCAAACCAGTAGTGACAAAATGTGAAGCCCACCTCTGACCAGGTTGATTCACAGTGTTGTGACTCCAGCCCCCGAACCTGGCCCCATGCTCGGAAGTGACTTGGAGCCAGTCCTGCTGCCAGAAAGTGACTTGGACAGTGAGGGGGAAGGACCATCAGGACTTAGCGTGGGAGCACCGGCTTCCCTGGCTCAGCTCCAGAAGCCAGAAGCAGGCCAGGTGAAAGAGATAATGAGGCCTCCGTCCCCTGACTCTTTCCCCCCCCCCAGGCCAGGCCTGCAGACCCAGCTGATGGCAATCAGGCTTGGTTTCATAGGCAGGAGAGGAGGGAACAACAGAAGCAAGGGTGGGGCAGGCCTAGGAAGTGCTGAGTCCTGGAGCCACACCCCACAGGATATAAAAGGCAGCCAGAGCTGGTGTGTCTCTTTGTAACAGGCAAATCCACTGATTGACTAGAGCTGAAGTTTGTGACTCACCAGTGTCATGGAAGATAACGAGGGTTCTTGGCAGACGCTGGCTCTTTTGCCTCCAGAGCTGATAATGTCGGCTAATTAAGCCATCATTTGGACGGAGGTGGAGGACAGAACACACAGCTTGAATGCTCCAATAGTTATTCTCAACATTCCTCTTGTAATTTTAATCTTCTGAATCAAATGAAGGTTCACAGCTGTGGTGGAATGTAAAATTGGTTACTACCGGTTCTGTGGGCGTGGCTTGGTGGTGGTGAGGTAAAGTGACTGGGTGGGTGTGGCCAACTTTTTTCTACAACCTCTTCAGTAAAAAAAATGCTTTTAAAAGGCTCTGACAATCCCAGCTGAGTTGCCTGATCGTCAGAGGCTTTTCTTTTCTTTTAAAAGCATTTTTTTGCCTTTAAAAGAAAAAAAAAGCCTCTGATGATCGCGTGGCTCAGCTGGGATCGCCAGATCCTTTTAAAAGCATTTTTTTACAACCTCTTCAGCTGAAGAGGTTGTAGAAAAATGCTTTTAAAAGGCTCTGGCCCCCAAAAATGCTTTTAAAAGTAAAAAGAAAACCCTCTGATGATCGCGCAGCTCAGCTGGGCATGCAGCGGGGGGGCAGGGATTTTTGCTACCGGTTCTCTGAACCACCTGCCACCATCGCTATCAGATAGGATGATCCGGTCTGAACTGGAGCATTTCACCCCTAATTCACAGCCACAAAACCAAGAGTTCAAAGAGTAGTCAGAAGTCATTCACAAAGTCCAAGCTTTAATTCCGAAAAATATCCCATCCGAAACTCACGATATGCAGTTTTTGTCTGTCACAGAGCTGCAGAGCAACCCCACCTACCTTTATCCCCTGTGGGGCGTGGCTCAGTGACTCAGCAATCTCTGGCCCTTCCATGCCTCTTCTGCACACGCCTCTCCCTCTAACGCTGCCTGGGATCAATCCAAGATTGATCTTCATCACTCCCTATAACTGGGTGCTCTGACATGCCCTCCTCCTGGCCTTCAGCTGGAACCTGAGGCATTGCCAGAAAGGACGGTCCTGGAGAGGGAGGCCTTGTCAGCTCCTCCCCATCACTTTCAGAGGGTCCTGGAGAGGGAGGCCTTATCAGCTCTTCCCCATCACTTTCAGAGTCAACTTCCTCCATGAGGACAGGCTCGGGAGCTGGAGTCACAACACCCCACTAGACACACAAACTATAATAAACAAACAAACAAAGACATATAGTTAAAAAAAACTTGTCATGTGACCTTTCATGTGGGAAGAAAGCTGAACAAAGTAGCGTCAGATTAGAAGTCTCATAAAACAAGGAACAACTCAAAAGGTAGAAAAAGAACAGGGACAGACAAAAGTCCCTGTTAAAAGCATTTTTCTACAACCTCAGCTGAAGAGGTTGTAGAAAAATGCTTTTAAAAGGCTCTGACGATCCCAGCTGAATCACATCATCAGAGGCTTTTTTTTTACTTTTAAGAGCGTTTTTTCAGGCCCCCAAAAATACTTTTAAAAGTAAAAAGAAAACCCTCTGATGATCGCGCAGCTCAGCTGGGCATGCAGCGGGGGGGGGCAGGGATTTTTGCTACCGGTTCTCTGAACCACCTGCCGCCATCGCTATCAGATAGGATGATCCAGTCTGAACTGGAGCATTGCACCCCTAATTCACAGCCACAAAACCAAGAGTTCAAAGAGTAGTCAGAAGTCATTCACAAAGTCCAAGCTTTAATTCGAAAAATATCCCATCCGAAACTCACGATATGCAGTTTTTGTCTGTCACAGAGCTGCAGAGCAACCCCACCTACTTTTATCCCCTGTGGGGCGTGGCTCAGTGACTCAGCAATCTCTGGCCCTTCCATGCCTCTTCTGCACACGCCTCCCTCTAACACTGCCTGGGATCAATCCAAGATTGATCTTCATCACTCCTATAACTGGGTGCTCTGACATGCCTCTTCCTGGCCTTCAGCTGGAACCTGAGGCATTGCCAGAAAGGACGGTCCTGGAGAGGGAGGCCTTGTCAGCTCCTCCCCATCACTTTCAGAGGGTCCTGGAGAGGGAGGCCTTATCAGCTCTTCCCCATCACTTTCAGAGTCAACTTCCTCCATGAGGACAGGCTCGGGAGCTGGAGTCACAACACCCCACTAGACACACAAACTATAATAAACAAACAAACAAAGACATATAGTTAAAAAAAACTTGTCATGTGACCTTTCATGTGGGAAGAAAGCTGAACAAAGTAGCGTCAGATTAGAAGTCTCATAAAACAAGGAACAACTCAAAAGGTAGAAAAAGAACAGGGACAGACAAAAGTCCCTGTTAAAAGCATTTTTCTACAACCTCAGCTGAAGAGGTTGTAGAAAAATGCTTTTAAAAGGCTCTGACGATCCCAGCTGAATCACATCATCAGAGGCTTTTTTTTTCTTTAAAAGCATTTTTACAACCTCTTCAGTAAAAAATCCTTTTAAAGGTAAAAAGAAAACCCTCTGATGATCGCGCAGCTCAGCTGGGCATGCAGCGGGGGGGGGCAGGGATTTTTGCTACCGGTTCTCTGAACCACCTGCCGCCATCGCTATCAGATAGGATGATCCAGTCTGAACTGGAGCATTTCACCCCTAATTCACAGCCACAAAAACCAAAGGTTTAATAACCTTCCTTTCCGGAAAAGGAAGGGGAGAAAGGAAAGGAGGAAGCCAAAGAAATAAATAGGGAAGGTCTGAAATTCTTGCTCATTTATGCCAAGACAGTTCTCTTGTGGAGACTCATAAACCAATGCTTCCCATAGAATTAGCGCAGCTGGAGACAGCCTCCCAAGCAAAAAACAACAACCAAAAACCTACGGTCAGAAATAATTACAGAACACCATGTCAATCTGATGGAAAACTTCATTTGACTTCTGACGTGCTTCAGATCCACATTGATTAAACACTCTTGGGCGTACAATTTTGCCACAGAAATTTAAGAAGAGACCTTTAAGGGCCTTTATAAAAGACAGTGAGCCACAAACTCTGGGTACTCCTGATAATTTGGGCCAAGAAAATAAAAATAAAAAAATGAAGTGATTGATGGAGTCAGCAATGAGCAGGAACCTCAAAACCTCAGGCTATAATTTGTTTTGGAAACTGCTGGCCAGAAGGTACCTCGATCACATCTTGATTGCATGTGGCCAGGAAGAGAGAAAACGGAAAGCTGCAATTTTTGGTATATGTTAAAATATGCGTCCTCTCTATTTTAAATCATTACATCTAAGCTAGGATTCTGATGTATTTATGCTAGTTTACTTTGGTAAAAAATTGATGTTTTGGGTACTCCGATTCCAGCCATAAGAATGTAAAGTGCATGTAAAACACTACCAAGACACCATTCAGCAGTTTTAAAGAAGGATCAGTCAGTCAGTCAATCAATCAATCAATCAATCAATCAATCAATCAATCAATCAGAATAGAGCTGGAAGGGAGCTTGGAAGTCTTCTAGTCCAGCCCCTTGCTCAAGCAGGAGATCCTATCCCAGAGGTCTCCAACCTTAGTAACTTTAAGGTTTGTGGACTTCAGCTCTGGGAGTTGAAGTCCACAAGCCTTAAAGTTACTAAGGTTGGAGACCCCTGTCCTATACCATTTCTGACAAGTGGCTGTCCAGTCTTTTCTTAAAAACCTCCAGTGATGGAGCACCCACAACTTCTGAAGACAAGCTGTCCCACCGGTTAATTGTCTTCACTGTTAAGAAGTTTCTCCTTAATTCCAGGTTGCCTTGATTAGTTTCCATCCATTGTTTCTTGTCCTGGGTTCTGGTGCTTTGGAAAATAATTTGACCCCCCCCTCCTCTTTGTGGCAGCTTCTCAAATACTGGCATACTGCTATCATGTCCTGCCTACTCCTTCTTTTCTCTAGACTAGACATGCCCAATTCCTGCAAATCATATGTTTTAGTCTTCAGGCCTTTAATCATCTTAGTTGCTCTTCTTTGCACTTTTTCTGAAGTCTCAACATCTTTTGTGTAATGAGGTGACCAAAAATGGATGCAGTATTCCAGGATGGTCTTACTAAGGCTTTATAAAGCGGTACTAATATGTGATTTTTATTCTACACTTCTGTTTATAGAACCACGGGTTGTATGAACCTTTTTTGGCTGCTGCGGCACACTGCTGACTCTCATTTAAGTGATCGTACACTAGGACTCTAAGGTTCCTCTCACAGTCACTGTTTTTTATTTATTTATTTTAATTATTTATTAAATTTTTATACCGCCCTTCTCCCGAAGGACTCAGGGCGGTGTACAGCCAACGACAAAACAAAATATATACAATTAAAACAACATTTAAAACATAGCAGATTATAAAGGGTGATAAATTAAAATTTAGATTTTAAAATTTTAAAATATTAATAAACCCCAAATTTAAAATTCAACACTATTATGCCAGTCCCGCTTGAATAAATAGGTGTGTTTTAAGCTCACGACGAAAGGTCCGAAGATCAGGCACTTGACGTAGGCCAGGGGGAAGTTCATTCCAGAGCGTCACTGCTCCCACAGTTTTTGAGTCAGATTTTGCCTAATCTGTATGTTCTGTCCCCCTCACCTTAGTCCAAGCGATGACTTAATTAGCCGGCAACTATCAGCTCTGGCAGCAAACTAGTGAGCACCTGCCAAGTGTCTCTGTTATCTCTCTTGATGCCGATGAGTCATCGAACAAACAGTACTTCAGCTCTAGTTAAGCAGTTGATTTGCTTGCCACGAAGTGGTATAGCAGCCCTGCTGCTTTTAAATCCTGTGGGGTGTGGCTCCATGACTCAGCACTTCCTAGGCCTGCCCCACCCCTGCGTCTGTTGTTCCCACCTCTCCTGCCTATGAAACCTAGGGTCCAGCCAGGCCTGATTGCCATCAGATGGGTCTGGAGGCGTGGCCTGGGGGGGGGAAAGAGTCAGGGGATGGAGGCCTCATTATCTCCTCCACCTGGCCTGCCTCTGGCTCCTGGAGCTGAGCCAGGGAAGCCGGTGCTCCAGAGGTAAGTCCTGATGGCCCTTCCTCCTCACTTTCTGAGTCACTTTCTGGCAGGGGCCTGGCTCGGGGGGCACAGACACAACACTGTATTTGTACCTTTGGTTTTGCCTGCCCAGGTGTAAAAACTTGCTTTTCTCCACCTTAAATTTCATTTTGTTGGATAGCGCCCATTGTTCAAGTCTGTCAAGATCTTTTTGGATCCTGAGCTTGTCTTCTGTGGTGTTGATTATTCCTGCCAGCTTAGTGTCATCTGTTGATTTGATGAGTTCCTCTTCTATTCCCTCATCGAGGTCATTTATGAAGATATTGAAAAATACCTTCTGGTACCCCACTGCTTACTTCTCTCCATGTAGATGTAGTACCATTAAAGTCTACTCATTGAGTATAGTTTGTCAGCCAGTCTGTCTATCCCACATTTTTCTAGCTTACCAAGAAGTAGGTTGTGGTCTACTTTGTCAAATGCCTTGCTGAAGTCTAAATATACTATGTCCACAGCATTTCACTGGTCTACTGATTTACTCACTTTCTCAAAAAGTGAAATAAGATTGGTTTGGCATGACCTGTTTTTAACAAACCTGTGCTGGCTACTAGTTATAACTTGCTTGGTTTCTTGATGTTCACAGATCTGTTTTTTGATTATTTTTTTCCAGTATCTTCCCAGGTATTGATGTTAGGCTGACTGGTCTGTAGTTTCCTAGGTCTGTCCCCCCCCTTTTTTTTGAGGATGGGAACCACAGAATAACAGAGTTGGAAGGGACCTTGGAGGTCTTCTAGTCCAACTCCCTGCAAGCCATTCCACTGGTTAATTGTCCTCGTGGTCAGGAAATTTCTCTTTAGTTCTAGGTTGCTTTGTTCCTTGATGTTTCCATCCATTGCTTCTTGTCCTTTCTTCAGTTCTTTGGAAAATAGGTTGACCCAGAGGTGGTATTCAGCAGGTTCTGACCAGTTCTGGAGAACCAGTAGCAGAAATTTTGAGTAGTTTGGAGAACCGATAAATACCACCTCTGACTGGCCCTGCCCCCATCTATTCTCTGCCTTCCGAGTCCCAGATGATCGGGAGGAAATGGGGATTTTGCAGTAACCTTCCCATGGAGTGGGGAGGGAATGGAGATTTTACAATATCCTTCCCCTGCCACGCCCACCAAGCCACGCCACATCCACCAAGCCACGCCCACAGAACCAGTAGTAAAAAATTTTGAATCCCACCACTGGGTTGAACCTCTCTTCTTTGTGGTAGCCCCTTAGATATTGGAATGCTGCTATCATATCACCCCCCCACCCCCACACACACCCATTCAGTGGATGCTTTGAATTGCTATGGAAAATTGAAGAGATTCGATCTGGACATTTGAATCAAATCCTTGAGTTGGGCGAATATGCTTTGGATAAGGAGAAAGCCACTTCTCTTGCTCTTTCTCTTTATCGTTGTGTGCATAAATGTCCAAAATTATCTGCTTGAAGA
This sequence comes from Ahaetulla prasina, assembly GCF_028640845.1. Classification (NCBI taxonomy): domain Eukaryota; kingdom Metazoa; phylum Chordata; class Lepidosauria; order Squamata; family Colubridae; genus Ahaetulla; species Ahaetulla prasina. The sequence continues at coordinate 1,194,146 of NC_080544.1, read as the reverse complement.
CTCTGACAGTTTGAATTAGTCTTCCAGTTCAGTTTGAAGCTTTAATACAATCGCCTTGGAATCAGTCTTCCAATCAAATAATCACTGACACACCCAGAAGAGATGTGGTTAAGGTAGTGAAGCGACATCAAGCTAACATTTAGGGTTATTCTTGCAAAGTGCTAACTTTTCCCAGAGTTTGCGAATCCTTCAGAGGCTGTCCTAGATTCAGGCTAGAAATTGACCAAAATGTATCTGGGTTCCCATCTCCAAGGCAATGGCAACATCAATGACCAGGTGAATGCAGCTTGGATGTGTTGGCAAGAACTCACCGGTGTGTTATGGCCGCGGTGTGGCTCAGGCTGTAAGAAGCCTGTTATTAAACACAGCTGCCTGCAATTACTGCAGGTTCTAGTCCCATCAGGCCCAAGGTTGACTCAGCCTTCCATCCTTTATAAAGTAGGTAAAATGAGGATCCAGATTGTTGGGGGGGGGCAATAAGTTGACTTTGTATATAAATATACAAATAGAATGAGACTATTGCCTTACACAATGTAAGCCGCCCTGAGTCTTCGGAGAAGGGCGGGATATAAATGTAAATAAATAAATAAAAAAAGATGAATCCCAACCCGTCTTAAATCTAAGATTTACAAAACAACCATCCACCCTGTTGCACTGCATGGCACTGAATACTGGGCAGCAACAACAGGGACCGAAAGCTATCTCCATGCTATAGAAATGAGAATGCTCCGTTGGATATCAGGCATCTCCCTTCCAGTCCACATCACAAATGACACCATTTGACAGCATTTTGGTGTGGCATCAATTACAGAGAAGATGAGAGAAGGCCGACTCCGCTGGTATTATTATTATTATTATTATTATTATTATTATTATTATTATTATTATTATTATTATTATTATTATTATTATTATTATTATTATTATTATATTTGTATACCGCCCATCTCCCGAAGGACTCAGAGTGGTTCACAGTAAAAAAAAACAAAAAACAAAACAGAAAACATATAATACATAAAAAACAGCTAAAAGAATAGATAGTTAAATTCAATTGATGCTCTAATTTTTAAATACAAATTTAAAACCTCATTTAAACCCCCTTTTTAAAAATCCCAATTTAAAACTACATTCAAGCTAGTCCTGCTCTTCGAAACAGCAACGTCTTCAGCTCGTGGCGGAAGGATTTGAGATCGGGGAGTTGACGAAGCCCCAGAGGGAGCTCGTTCCAGAGGGTAGAGGCCCCCACAGAGAAGGCCCTCCCCCTAGAGGTTGCCAGCCGACATTGTTTAGCTGATGGTATCCGGAGGAGGCCCTCTCTGTGAGAGCGCACTGGTCGGTGAGAGGCTAATGGTGGCAGTAGGCGGTCCCGTAAATATCCCGGCCCTAGGCCATGGAGGGTTTTAAAGGTGATGACAAGTACCTTGAAGTGAACCCGGAAGACCACTGGGAGCCAGTGCAGATTACGCAGGAGGGGTGTTACATGGGAGCCAAAAGGTGCTCCCTCTATCACCCGCGCAGCCGCATTCTGGAGAGGACATGTATGGACATGTCTGGAGAGCAGCATCTTCCATCATGGCCAAGACTGCCTACCAACTAGAAGTCAAAGGCCAGTGACCTCATGGGCATCCAAAACAGAGATGGCAAGACACCATCAACAAAGACATGCAAGTCACGAGTCTGCACCTTAAGAGAGGCAGCTGATTGTGCAAAATGGCATTCAATGATCCAAAAAGCAGGCCCTGCACCTGCGGGAATATGCTAGGAGGAGGAGGAAGAAGAAGGAGGAGGAGGAGGAGGAAGAAGAAGAAGAAGAAGTAGTAGTAGTAGTAGTAGTAGTAGTAGTAGTAGTGGAGGAGGACAGTGTGGTTATTCTCTATTTTAATCTTTAATCTGTTTCCAGGGTGGCCCCGTGAGCCAGTTTGACACCCCTGGTCTAGATCAGTCCTACTGAAAGGAAAAAGTGTAAAACTGAAAAACAAAAGAATAAATTTTCCTTTCCCACTTAAAATCTGTAGTTGACTTTGAAAACAATTCTTTAGTCAACAACACATTATTTCACATTCTTTGCTCTGCTTGCTGGATTCAACACAATAGGGAAAGGTGGGCTTAACTCTTTATACCTAGTGACTAAAAAAAATGTTGTTGGAAAATTAGTCGGGATTAAAAAGTTCATCCCCAGGGTGCTGTTTTGTACATTCTTGAAAGGTTACCCTTAAAAAAACACCAATTGCAATTGAAATCTGTGGGATCACTTCCCATTTGCAATTAAAAATGGCTGCTAGGTTATCCGGGTAACATGGCAAATATGTATGATTTCTTAAGAGGAGGAGACAAAAGAGTTGAGAAGATAAAAGAGGAGAGGAAGCAGCTTATATTTTGAGGCGAAGAGACATGCACCACAGCCTAGAAAAGAAAAGGAAAGAGAAGGTATACCTAAGTTGTGTAGAAAGTTATCACCCACTCTTCTCCTAGAAGAATGAAATATTCTAGGAAATATTAAAAAGGCAGAGTATTATATTTCCCTGGATGAGAAAAGGAGAATCATGTTTTTAAAGACGAAGAGCAGCTCCCTGGCCCCAGCAGATATTTGGTGCACAAATCTGCTGGGCCAGCTTATCTACAAAACAATTAGAACTTTAGCTCCAGGTTGATGGGATTAAGACATGACCCTCCAGGACATAATAGGATTATCTATCAGCAGAGCTCACCACATGGCACAACCAAGCCCCTTCATTACATCAGCCCAAGGTTCAATCAAACTTGATTCAGACAAACATGACTCCACATGGGAATCTGACAACAACCAATAGAATACATGTCCTTGCCACAGGAACAGGAAGCTCAAGGGCAAGGCCCAAGAGAGGGTATAAATACTTCTGTCTCTCAAACCCATGTGTTCAGCTGCACCAGGACTTCAAACCCATGTGATCCTGTTCATCAATAAACCATCTTTCCAATCAGCCTCCATGTTTCCAGTGTCTTTCTCCCCGCTTGGAACTGAACCCTGATGGACATTTCTTCCAACAGTTCCAAAATGCATTTTTTTTCCAGGGCCAAACGTGATGTGCTACAAAATGCATTTCGTCTTTCAAAATGCATTTCACATACAGGTAATCCTCACTGTATGGCCGCAACCGAGCCCCAAATTCCCAACGCTAAGCAAGACAGTCTTTCAGTGAGTTTTGCCTCACTTTTAATGACCATACTTGGCACAGTCCTTAAGATAATCACTGCAGTGGCTAAGTTTGTAACACGAATCTGGGTTAGCCATTGACTTTTTCGGAAGTTCGCAAAAGGGGATCACGTGACCTCAGGACACTGCAACTGTCATCAATACATGCCAGTTGCCAAGTGTCTGAATTTTGATCACATGACCATGGGCATGTTGTAACAGTCATACGCGTGAAAATGTTCATCAGAGTCCACAATGGACGAATGGCTGCAAAAACTGATGGAGTTAGCAGAGATGGCTCAATTGACTGCTTTGATCAAAGAAAAAAAATAATACAAATGCTTTTATTTCGACTTGGAAACCGCTTGTGGACTTTGTGCTTGAGGTGGAAAAAAAATGAAACTTTGATTTTGGGTTTTGCTGATTCAGTAGATTTGTTGAAACGACTCATTAAACTATTCTGTAAAAGTGTAAAGTTGAGGTATGATGTTAATGCTTTATTCTACTACATCAAAGAGAGTCGTAGGTCAGGGCCTTTTCTTTCTTTCCCCCACTTTTCCTCCCCTTTTCTCTTCCCTTTTCCCTTCCCTATTTTTTTCCTATTTTGTATTTTCGTCGTATGCTACACTATAAACTAATAAAATTGTTAATATATATAAAAATTATCAAAGAAACAGAAGGGGGCTTAACTTCCAGAAAAGAAAAATGGTCTCTTACATACATAAATAAATCAACTGGTGGTGAAGCTAATTTTTCCCAGGATCTTGGCAAGCAAGGAAGTGGAGTTAATAGCAACTGTTTGGAGGAGGTTAATGAAGCTATAAAAAGAACAAAGATCTTGCCACACAGGAAGAAAAACCAGATTAAAATGACCCTCCTGTAAGGGAAGCGCAGCTGGTGCAACCTGCTATTTTGGGCTTCATATTTTCGTTTCCATGCCTCGCTCGCTGGTTTTGGAGATGTTTTCAAACACCTGAGTCTAACGCTTTCGGCTTTTCATTTCCTATGAATTACATAACGCCAAGGCAGAGATATGCTCTCCTCAGACAATTCCATGTAATTAAATTTCTGGTTGGAAGAAACAGATCACAGGTGGATCTGGGCTGATCTCAATAAAATGACATCAAAATTAAGTTGGAGAAGTGAAAAATGCACCGGACAAGATGTTCTGGGTATGTTTGAGGAAGACTGAGGAAGACCAGCTGGTCAGTAGCAAAGCATGGACATGTATAATAGGTTTCAAAATTAGAAATGCAGTACTAGTTTCTCCTTGACACTAAAATAGATCATAGAATAATAGGATTGGAAGGGTTCTTGGAGGTCTTCTAGTCCATCTCCTTACTCAAGTAGGCGATCGTACACCATTTCATGGTTGTCCATTCTAAACAAATAGCTGTCCAATCTCTTTCTTGAAAAGAGATTGGAGCATCCTTTTCCTGAGGGGGTCTTGGCATAACCGAATTGCCAGAAACAAAGGGTTAAAAATGTGTGCTGGACAAACAACCTGAAAAGTATGCGTGTGCGTGATTATATTAGGATAGACCAGGGGTCTGCAAACTTGACTCTTTTATTTATTTATTTTATTTTATTTATTTATTTATTAAATTTTTATACCGCCCTTCGGTGTTACATCGTTGCTCCCACTATTACCTGCATTCTGGACTAGCTGCAGCCTCCGGGTGCACTTCAAGGGCAGCCCCATGTAGAGAGCATTGCAATAATCCAAACGGGAAGTGACAAGAGCATGAGTGACCATGCATAAGGCATCCCGGTCAAGGAAGGGGTGCAACTGGCGAACCAAGCGTACTTGGTGAAAAGCCCTCCTGGAGACGGCCGCCAAATGATCATCAAACGACAGCCGCCCATCCAGGAGGACGCCCAAATTGCGCACCCTTTCCATTGGGGCCAATAACTCGCCCCCGAGTTATTGTACCGGGGTGCCGGCATCCACAGCCACTCCGTCTTGGAGGGATTGAGCTTGAGTCTGTTTCTCCCCATCCAGACCCGTACGGCTTCCAGACACCGGGACAGCACTTCGACAGCTTCGTTGGGGTGGTCCGGGGTGGAAAAGTACAGCTGCGTATCATCAGCGTACAGATGGTAACTCACCCCGAAACCACTGATGACCTCACCCAACGGCTTCATATAGATGTTGAACAGGAGAGGCGAGAGAATCGACCACTGCGGCACCCCTGCGGCTTCACTGGCTGAGGAACACTGGGAGTTGAAGTCCACAAGTCTTAAAAGAGCCAAGTTTGCAGACCCCTGGGATAGGCAGTTCTAAACTAATCATGGAGGACTAGAGAATTCTCGAGAACATTCTTTCTGCTAAAATTCTGGTCAAGGAACCACTATGGAACTGACCATCTATCTTGATCAGATGGATGGTAACCAGGTAACTTTGATGAATAATCCAGACATATTTTGTGATGTTGGGATAACATAGCAGCAAACTGAGCAGAGGTGGCATTCAGCCGGTTCGGACTGGTTCACCTGAACCAGTAGCAGAAATCGCGGGTGGGCCCGCCCCGCCCTCCACTCCTGCCCCAGCTCTATGCCATCCTATTTAGGCACGTTTTTGAGGCTGGGCACATGCACAGAAGGTGTGCATCCCAGCAAATCATTGAAGTTCATCTAAAAACTGCTCAAGTGATACAGAATAATAGAGCTGGAAAGGACCTTGAAGACTTTCTTGACCAACCCTCTGCTCAAGTAGGAGACCCTAAACCAGGGGTTTCCAAACTTGGCAACTTTAAGACTTGTGGACTTCAACTCCCAGAATTCCTCAGCATGAATAATTCCCCCCCCCCCTCTCTCTCTCTCTCTCTCTCTCTCTCCCCCCACCCTCCCCCCTCTCTCTTTCTCCAAGTTGCAAGTAAAATTTCCACTAGTGTCATAATCTGCAACTTCAGATTTTTTAGAACTCCCATAAACACAACTTTCATAGCACACCACCAGGATGTGGAACAACTGGAATCCCAAAACTTAAAATGAGCCTGCCAATTCCTGCAACTAAAACATCAAGAGGAATATTCCAAAATGAAGGAGAAAGGTTTAAATCTAAATATTTTTGACCCTCTAGATTGGGGTATCAAAGTCAATTTCATTGAGGGCGCATCAGGGCTGAGGTTGACCTTGGGAACGACTGGATGGGTGTGGCCAAATAGGTGGGCGTAGCCAGCTTGACACCACTCCCCAAACTGCTGGCATGTTTCCTCTTTGCATTGGGTAGATCGAACTGAAGCTACATTGGCCTGATCTTTCCTCTTCACACTGGGTAGACAAGGACAGCCCTGCGGGCTGGATCCGACAATATCGCAGGCTGGATTCGGCCCCTTGGGCCTTCAGTTTGACACAGTAGTGGGAATTCAAGTAATTTAACAACCGGTTCTCTGCCCTAATGATTTCTTCCAACAACCAGTTTGCCAAACTTCTCAGACAGTTAACAACTGGTTCTCCCGAAGTGGTGCGAACTGGCTGAATCCCACCACTGGTTTGACATCTCCATTTCAGATAGAAGTAAAACTGGTTTGGCCTTCTTGCATTCTGTTTCATGGAGAGTAAGACAATTAGAACATAAGACATTAGATATGAGTCGGCAAACACTTGACGGTTTGTTGTTATTGTTGTTCCAAATTTTTTTTTTATTTGCATTTATATCCTGCCCTTCTCCGAAGACTCAGGGCGGCTTACACTATGTCAAGCAATAGTCTTCATCCATTTGTATATTATATTATTGCCCCCAATAATCTGGGTCCTCATTTTACCTACCTTATAAAGGATGGAAGGCTGAGTCAACCTTGGGCCTGGTGGGACTTGAACCTGCAATAATTGCAAGCAGCTGTGTTAATAACAGACTGTCTTAGCAGTCTGAGCCACCAGAGGCCCAAAATGTTACTTTTGAAGAATTCACATTCTTTATTAAACTCAGAATTCACATTCTTTATTAAACTGTTAATTATATTCCTTTCCTTGCTGTAAGGAGTTTGCTGCATCAAATTAATTTAATTAATTTAATTAAGAGGTCTCCTTTTGTAGCCATAGCCATAGCCTCGCTCAGTGTTTCTTAACCTCGGCAACCTTAAGTTGGATGGACCTCAATCCCGAGTTGAATTCTGGGAGACGCAGCTGGGCATCTAAAAAATGCCAATGATGAGAAATACCAGCTTAATTGGCCTCAATCGTAAATAATTTTTATTTATTTGTTTTATTTTACTTATAAAATTTATTCGCCACCCATCTTACTGTAGCAGGGGTGCTATTCAGCAGGTTCTGACAGGTTCTGGAGAACCGGTAGTGGAAATTTTGATTAGTTTGGAGAACCAGCAAATACCACCTCTGGCTAGCCCCACCTCTGGCTAGCCCCTAGGGTGGAAATGGGGATTTTGCAGTATCCTTCCCCCGGGGTGGGATGAGAATGGAAATTTTGCAGTATCCTTCCCCTGCCACGCCCACCACACCACGCCCATAGAACCAGTAGTAAAAAAATTTGAATTCCACTACTGTACTGTAGAGTAACTCTGAGTGGCTTAAATATTACATATGCAGTTAAAACATAAAACGTTAATATCAGACATTAAAATGAAAGGCACATGGGCAGGGTGGGTGTGGAATGGCGGGAGGTGGGATCTGTTATTGCTCAGTTGACCCTCTCCGTTACACTGATTCCCCACCGGAGCCCCAAGCTGATGGGCATGGCCGTGTTTTCAGGTCCTTAAGAAAAGATAGGAGGGTTGGGGTCAACCTCACATCGGCGGGGGGCAAGATGTTCCAGAGGGCAGAATCCACAGCAGAGAAGGTCCTCCTTTTGGATCCCACTAGTTGGAATAATCGAGCTGATGGGACCGGCAGCATACCTCCACTTCCAGCATGAGTGGGATGGGCCAATCCCAGTGGGGTGAGATTGTACCTCCAGTAACCTGAACCCATACCATGAAGAGCTTTAAAGGGGATCACCAACACCTTGAATTGCCCACCAGCTGCACCTGGAAGCCGACTGGCAACCTGTGATGACCCAGGGCATGGCACAAAAGCAAGACTGCCAGAGAACAGGTCTAATTCTCTGCTGGCCACCTGCTGCCACTGGAAGTTTTTAAGAAGAGATTGGATAACCATTTGTCTGAAATGGTATTTATTTTATTTATTTTATTTATTTTATTAAACTTTTATACTGCCCTTCTCCCGAAGGACTCAGGGCGGTGTACAGCCTTCATATAAAACAATTAATATACACACTAAAATAACAATTAAAAAACTTATTCAATAAAAGGCCGAAATTAAAACCGTCCAATTGACTATATAAAATACCCAATAAAATTACAATTGAAAAATTTAAAATTAAAATGTAGTGTTTAAAAATCAGGCCAGTCCCGCTTGGATAAATAAATAAGTTTTCAGTTCCCGGCGAAAGGTCCGAAGGTCAGGCAATTGGCGTAAACCGTGGGTAAGTTCGTTCCAGAGAGTAGGTGCTCCCACAGAGAAGGACCTTCCCCTGGGGGCCGCCAGCCGACACTGCTTGGCGGACGGCACCCTGAGAAGACCCTCTCTGTGGGAGCGCACGGGTCGGTGGGAGGCATGTGGAAACAGCAGGCAGTCCCGTAAGTACCCGGGCCCTAAGCCATGGAGCGCTTTGAAGATGGTAACCAAAACCTTGAAGCGCACCCGGAAGACCACAGGTAGCCAGTGCAGACTGCGCAGGAGTGGTGTTACCCGGGAGCAACGTGGTGCTCCCTCAATCATCCGCGCAGCTGCATTCTGGACTAACTGAAGTCTCCGAGTGCACTTCAGGGGTAGCCTCATGTAGAGAGCATTGCAATAATCCAGGCGAGAAGTGACGAGAGCATGAGTGACTGTGCATAAGGCATCCCGGTCAAGAAAGGGGCGCAACTGGCGGACCAGGCGAACCTGGTAAAAAGCTCTCCTGGAGATGGCTGTCAAGTGATCTTCAAACGACAGCCGTCCATCCAGGAGAACGCCCAAGTTGCGCACCCTTTCCGTTGGGGCCAGTGACTCGCCCCCAACAGTCAGCCGTGGTTGCACCTGACTGTACCGGGATGCCGGCATCCACAGCCACTCCGTCTTGGATGGATTGAGTTTGAGTCTGTTTCTCCCCATCCAGACCCGTACGGCCTCCAAACAACGGGACAGCACTTCGACAGCTTCGTTGGGGTGGCCTGGGGTGGAAAAGTACAGCTGGGTATCATCAGCGTACAGATGATAACTCACCCCAAAGCCACTGATGACCTCGCCCAGCGGCTTCATGTAGATGTTGAACAGGAGAGGCGAGAGAATCGACCCCTGAGGCACCCCACAAGTGAGGCGCCTCGCGGCCGATCTCTACCCCCCTGTCAACACTGTCTGCGACCGGTCGGAGAGATAGGAGGAGAACCACCAATAAACGGTGCCTCCCATTCCCAACCCCTCCAACCGGCGCAGCAGGATACCATGGTCGATGGTATCAAAAGCCGATGAGAGATCTAACAGGACCAGGGCAGAGGAGCAACCCCTATCCCTGGCCCTCCAGAGGTCATCCACCAACACGACCAAAGCTGTCTCCGTGCTATACCGGGGCCGGAAGCCGGACTGGAACGGGTCTAGATAGACAGCTTCCTCCAGGTACTGAGGGAACTGCCACGCCACCACACTCTCTACAACCTTCGCCACAAAGCGAAGCATTTATAATACCCCGGAACCAGCCTCGTGTCACCTCTTGAGTGGCCAGCACCAGTCAGGAGGGACACGGGTCCAGTAAACATATAGTGGCATGCAGCCTCCCCAGCAACCTGTCCACGTCCTCGAGAGCCACAGAATCAAACTCATCCCGTACAGGGCAATGAGCTAATGCACATGTGAACCCCCCTCCCCCTGCTCCCTGCACGTGATGGCCCGGTAGGCCCGTTTTTCTCTCTCACCGGGCTCCAGATCCTCCTCCAGTAAGTGATGTTTTTTGCTGTTCCCAGCCTCCAGAGACTCCTAGAGAGGCTCTGGAGGCTGGGGACAGCAAAAAAGTCATTTCATGTCCAACAGGAAGTTGGCATATGGGCCATTTCTGACCTCCGGAGGGCCTCCAGGGGGTTGGGGGAAGGCTGTTTTCACCCTCCCCAGACTCAGAGTGGCTCTGGAGCCAGGTGAGAAAGAAAAATGGCCCTTCCCCACCACCCCCTAGGCCTGTTTCCCTACTTCTGATGGGCCCAGAAGGCCTGAAAACCAGTTGGCTGGCGCACGCATGCGCACCAGAGCTGAGCTCGTGTGCCCACTGATATGGCTATGCATAGGTTCACCACCATGGGTATAGGGTTTCCTGTACCCTATAGGGGGTTGGACTAGAAGACCTTCAAGGTCCCTTCCAACTCTGTTATTCTATTCTGTTCCAAGAATTTAGTGAAAGCAAAGGCAGTCAAGGCTGGATCAAACCAGTCAATCCTAAAGGAAATTGAACCCTGACTGTTCTTTGGAACGAAGGACAGATATTAAAGCCGAAGCTCAAATACTTTGGCCACCAAATGAGATGAGAGGACACCTCGGGAAAGACACCGATGTTGGGAAAGATGAAAGGTGAAAGGAGAAGGGGACGGTGGAGGAGGAGATGGTTAAATATTGTTATCAAAGCAGTGAACTTGAATTTGGACAAACTCCAAGAGACAGTAGAGGACAGGGGGACCTCACGTGCTGTGGTCCATGGGGGTCACAAAGTGTTGGGCAGGACTTAGCAACTGAACAACAACAAATCATTATGGTTTCTGGTAGCGGACACCCAAGCCCATCTCACTCGTGGTTTGCATCTTCCTCTTTGCCATCCCCACTCGCCGAGGACTTCCTCGGTTCTTTTATCTCCAACCTGCAAACCTTTTTCTAAGCAGCCACTTCAAAGACTCTTGGCCTGCTTATATCATAAACAAGATTTTCTTCTGCCCTCAGGATACGATCAATCCAGAGGAGAGACACTCCGGGGTATTGTTGTCAGCAGCACAGATGGCTGAAAGGTATACATCTCTTCCATTCTGCCGAGCAGTTTCAATGTGGCAGAAGAAAACTCGGCTTTTGAATAAGCAACTTGTGAATAGGAGGAAGGAAAAAAAATAGACGAAAGCCAGCAAGGAGTTTCTCTACATGAGAAAGGAACAGGAAGCACCTGGCATTCAAAAGCAATAATACAGGAATTTCTGCCTTCCCTTCTCCAAATCCACTTGGGAAGACAGGGGTGTATAAAAAAATACCCTTAATAAATTCATAAGAGAAGGATTGAATTATGGTGGTGGCCGTAGGTCAAATACCAACAGAATTTCCAACCTTTATGGCTAAACATGGTTTTAGAATAGAATAGAATAGAATAGAATTTTTATTGGCCAAGTATGATTGGACACACAAAGAATTTGTCTTGGTGCATATGCTCAGTGTACATAAAAGAAAAGATACGTTCATCAAGGTACAACATTTACAACACAATTGATGATCAATATATCAATATAAATCATAAGGATTGCCAGCAATCACCTTCCTCTCTTGCCGTAATATTCTTTACTTGCAGAGTAGCCTCTTTTCTTTTCTTTTTTAAAGGTGGGGCGATAGCTATAGATTGCAAGCACAGGTGGGTTTCACGTAATTTTACCACGAGTTCTCCGCACACCGAAAATGTGAGCGCATGCGCGCGCTCAGCTCGCTCGCTCATGTGCTTTCTGCACATGTGCTTTGCCTGCGCATGCTGCTTGCATGAATGCACATGGCTTAGAAAACATGGGTAAATAGGATGGCATAGTGCCAGGGCGTGTGGGCGGGCCACCACCACTACTAGTTCACCCGAACTGGTCTGAATCGGCCGAATACCAGCACTGATTGCAAGCCATTTGACAGAATGTAGGACTTTTCTGGCTTTGCTGGCTGAGGAACTCTGGGAGTTGAAGTCCACAAGTCTTAAAGTTGCCAAGGTTGGTGACATCTGTTTTAGGCAATGCAATGAAAACCAAATTTTGGCATTTCAGACTTGGTAAGACAGCTGGGAATATGAACAGATCTTAGGGGAGATTACACCTTGCTTAAAACCCATGGAGTCTGTGTGGACTCCAAAATATTCCTGACTCATTTTCCCTTTCTCCTTTTGTTCCTCAATTTATTGTGTAAATGAGTAACATGTAAGTCAAAACTCAGCAATAGAATAGAATTTTATTGGCCAAGTGTGATTGGACACATCAGGAATTTGTCTTGGTGCATATGCTCTCAGTGTACATAAAAGAAAAAGATACCTTCATCAAGGTACAATATTTACAACACAAATGATGATCATAGGGTACAAATTTAATACTTAATGATACAACACTTAATGATAATCATAGGATACAAATAAGCAATCAGGAACAATCAATATCAATATAAATCATAAGGATTACCAGCAACAAAGTTACAGTCATACAGTCATAAGTGGAAAGAGATTGGTGATGGGAACGATGAGAAGATTAATAGTAGTGCAGATTTAGTAAATAGTTTGACAGTGTTGAGGGAATTATTTGTTTAGCAGAGTGATGGCCTTCGGGAAAAAACTGTTCTTGTGTCTAGTTGTTCTGGTGTGCAGTGCTCTATAGCGTCGTTTTGAGGGTAGGAGTTGAAACAGTTTACACTGTTACACAGAATGTGAGGGATCTGTAAATATTTTCACAGCCCTCTTCTTGATTCATGCCGTATACAGGTCCTCAATGGAAGGCAGGCTGGTAGCAATTATTTTTTCTGCAGTTCTAATTATCCTCTGAAGTCTGTGTCTTTCTTGTTGGGAATATGAACAGATCTCAGGGGAGATTACACCTTGCTTAAAACCCATGGAGTCTGTGTGGATTCCAAAATATTCCTGACTCATTTTCCCTTTCTCCTTTTGTTCCTCAATTTATTATGTAAATGAGTAACACGTAAGTCAAAACTCAGCAATAGGATTAAGTAATTATCCTAGCTGGATAGATTAGATGTGAGAAATTATACAAGTAGTCCTTGATTTACAAACATTTGTTTAGTGACTGTCTGAAGTTATAACTGCATTGAAAAAATGAGACCTACAATCACTCTTTGGTCATGGGATAAGCTTAGCAACTGGCATGTTTTTACAATGGTTGCAGCATCCTAGAATAATATGATTGCCAGTTGTGGCCTTCCCAGCCAGCTTCCGACAAGCAGCATCAATGGGGCAAATCAAGTTTGCTTCCCGATGGCATCATTCACTTAACAACTATAGTGATTTGCTTAACAGCCGTACCATTACCAAAGGGATAGAATCAAGATCACGCGAAATGTTAGTAGCTCCTTATAATGCCTCAGTAAGACCACGCTTGGAATACTGCATTTGGTCGCCACAGTGTAAAAAAACCTGTCGAAACTCTGGAAAGAGTACCGAGAAGAACAACAAAGATGATTTGGGGCTGGAGGCTAAAACGGTTGAAGAATGGTTGCAGGAATTGGGTTTGACTAGTCCAGTGGTAGTCAACCTGGTCTCTACCGCCCACTAGTGGGCGTTCCAGCTTTCATGGTGGGCGGTAGGGGTTTTGTCCGATACTGAAGCAGTTTCCCTTTTTTAAATTTAATTGACTTTTAAAAAAATTTTCATAGCATTATTTAAAAACATTTTCATTAGGTTTTCATAAAATTCCCCGTGACAATTTAAATTTCTGAAAATATACTATTTGTATCGCCTGCGCATGAGTTTAGTTCGTGTTACCTAAGTGAAACTAAATGGCGCCATAGTGCAACTGCAAACAAAAGAGGCTCGTCCCAGAATAGCTCGCGCATCTCCCCCCACACCACCCAGCTGTTACAGACAAGGAGAACTGGTAGCCAGTGCCCCCCCCAAACCCAATCCATGATGTGCAAGAGGCATGGGCAGACGACGATACAAGCCGCATTACTGTGGAACCGGTGGGCGGTTAGAAAATTTTGCTACTAACAGAGATACAAAAATGGGAGGTAGGTATAAAAAGGTTGACTACCCCTGCTCTAGTCTAATGAAGAGAAGGACCAGGGGTGAAATGATAGCAGTCTTCCAATGTTTGAGAGGCTGTCACTAAGAAAACAGAGTCAGCCTATTCTCCAAAGCAGGGGTCTCCAACCTTGTCAACTTTAAGACTTGTGGACTTCAACTCCCCGAGTTCTGGCAGTTGAAGTCCACAAGTCTTAAAGTTGGCAAAGTTGGAGACCCCTGCTCCAAAGCACAGGACAAGAAGCAACGGATGGAAACTAATCAAGGAGAGAAGCAACCTGGAATTAAGGAGAAATTTCCTGATAGTGAGAATAATTCATCAATTGAACAGTTTGCCTTTGCTTCATCCCTGGATTTTTAAGAAGAGATTGGGCAACCACTTGTCTGAAATAGTATTGGGTCTCCTGCTTGAGTAGAGGGTTGGACTAGAAGACCTCCAAATTCCCTTCCAACTCTGGTATTCTCTTATTTACTATCCCAGCCTTTGGTGCCTGATGCATTGTATTTTCTCCATCAAAGACCAGTCCTCCCCCCCATCAAATGATTTCAGATTTATTTACTTCTATTTTGTCCTTGACTGGATTCAACTCTTGTCGTGTTCTCATTGGTCTTTGTTGTCCTCAATAGCCCCCACCTCTGAAATATGTTTATTTTTTTTAGAAAAGCCCTGGTGTTTAGACTGCTTTCCTCCCAGGTCTGGGGGGAAAAAAAGACAGTTAATAGAGTATATCTCAGTCCCGTTTCCACTGGCTTGGCTTTTAATGTATTTTCTGAAGATTTGAGCGTTCTGCTCCGCTGACTCACCTGAAGGTTTTGATCTGGGAACCTCATCAATCATTAACGAAAACAAAGTGACGGATGCCTAAAATCCAAGGTAAAACTGCTTGAAACTTTAAACAAGCCAACAGTCAAGTAGAGCAATGCATTTTATCTACACGGCTCATTTTTATCTTCCAGAGGCCTTTGCAAAAATCTTAGGCTGGGAAGAAATCAAGCTGAGCATTTCACACTGTTGCAGAATCCTTCAAGATGATAAGTTAAATGGCATGACATCTCCAGCAGAGGCATCTGTAAGATACTGGGTCAAAAAGTCAAGATGGCAGCCAGGCAGAGACGTGGGATCAGAGGTGGGTTTCAGCAGGTTCTGACCAGTTCTGGAGAACTGGTAGCGAAAATTTTGAGTAGTTCGGAGAACCGGTAGTAAAAATTCTGACTGGCCCCGCCCCTATCTATTCTCTGCCTCCCGAGTCCCAGTTGATTGGGAGGAAAGGGAGATTTTGCAGTATCCTTCCCCTGGAGTGGGGTGGGAATGGAGATTTTACAGTATCCTTCCCTTGGAATGGGGAGGGAATGGAGATTTTACAGTATCCTTCCCTTGGAGTGGGGAGGGAATGGAGATTTTACAGTATCCTTCCCTTGGAATGGGGAGGGAATGGAGATTTTACAGTATCCTTCCCTTGGAGTAGGAAGGGGATGGAGATTTTACAGTATCCTTCCCATGCCGTGCCTACCAAGCCATGCCATGCCCAACAAGCCACATCCACAGAACCGGTAGTAAAAAAATTTGAAACCCACCACTGGGTGGGATTTACATACTGTTAGAACCAGTTCGCCCAGCACCGGAAGTGTGAGTGTGCGCCATCCACACAAGTGTGCGGCATCACAAAACATGGCAATTTGCTCATGTGCACCGTCCACACATGCAAGAGGCATCAAACAACACATCAATTTGCTTGTGCGCACCACACATGCATGCATGCATGCAGTGTGAAAAACACAGAGATATAGGACGGGATTGCACCTGGGCAGGTGCCTTTTAAAAGGTAAAAAAAGAGGCTCTGATGATCACAGCTGAGCCGTGCGATCGCCAGAGCCTTTTTAAAAAATCTTTTAAAAGCATTTTTTACAATCTATTCCTACCATTAGGGCGAGAAAAGCAAGTGAGCTGGAAAGAAGCGGCAAGCGGGCAGGTGGGGAAGCAGGTGACTGGGCGATTGGATGGGCATGAGCGGGGGGCCCAGGGGTTTTGGTTACCGGTTGTCCAAACCACCCGCTGTCATCGCTACCGGATTAGCCAAATTGGGAGCATTTTACCCCTGCTATGTGGAGTGACCTTGGAAAAATAAAGGACAGGAGAAATATTTTCAGGCTTGCAACAGATTCTGTTAATGTAGCTTTACAATGAAGTTAATGTGAGTGCTCACAGCTTGTACTTTGTGTTTAAACTACCTGGAGGAACTAACGTCAGGGTCTGACTCTGCCTGGGGCTCTTTTAATCAGACAAGCTTGCCTTGGAGCTCTCATCTGCCTCACAGCAGGGCCAGACCTGATGTTAGTTCCTATGGGTAGTTTAAACGAGAAGCACGAGCTGTGAGCACTAACATGATCTTCATTCAGGGGTAGGCTGCTGCGGGTTCGGGAGAACCTCTAGCTAAGATTCTGTGCAGTTCGGAGAACCCCTAAATCCCACTCTTGGCTGGCCCTGCCCATCTCCCCTCCCAGGAGTCCACACGGGGCCCATTTTGCATGCAGGTAAGTGCAGGGAGCGTGCAGAGGTTCAGGGAGGGTGAAAAATGGGCCTACTGGAAGTTCGGGAAGGAGCTTCCAGAGCCTGGGGAAAGCCTCCAGAGCCCGGGGAGGGAAAAAATGCCTCCCCTGTCACAGTGCAGGAGGCCAACTAGGCCACGCCCACCATGGCCACACCCACCCAGCAACCAGGCAGAGAACCCCTTGATAAAAATTTTGAAGACCCTGTCTTCATTGTAAAGTTACGTTAGCAGAATCTGTTGCACGTTTGGATAGGTAACCGTAGCCTAAACTGGCCAGCTCAAGAATGATTGAAAGAAGAGTCCTAGATTTCATTACCCCAAATGAAAACACATTTCAAGATTATGGGCCTCCATCTGCTTTCCTACTGGACATTTCTAGAAAATTTGAATAGTTTTATCTCTTCATTTAGCCCAAGCAAGGAGTATCCACATCTATTTTGGAATTGCCTTAGGGGCCTCCTTTCCACATATATGTAATATTGATGACATATTGTAACCTGATTGCATGGTATGGGAATGAGAATGACTTTGGGAGGCAGTGTTGTGCCTCGTCCGCTTTCCCCGCAGCCGGGCCCATCTTATCTGCTTCCGAACGCTGAGGAATGTCCTACCATGCCTCCTGGCCCCAGCCCTGGCTCCATGCCCAGACAGGCCGAGGAGGAAGAAGTGCCTCCAGCCCCCAGCTCTGGCTCCATGCCTAGGCAAACGGAGCAACTAGACCCCTCCCCCTCCTCCACAGCATGTGAGCCTGAGGAAGGTCAATTACCAACAGCTGCAGACTGGAGTGACCCTCGCTTCAGGAGAATTGATAGGCGGCGTCAACAGAAGGAAGGGAGGGGCAGGCCTGGATAAGTGCTGAGTCATGGAGCCACACTCCATGGCCTATATAAAGGATCTGCTTTCTGGCATTCTCTGAGTCAGGCAAAGTCTACTTTATATTGCTGAAGTCATTTCCTGGTCTCCTGCCTGCCTTGAGAACTTTGCTAGGACTTTGGCAGAGCTGTAGAAGCACGCTTGATACGGACTTCCCCGACCTGGCCGTCAGCGGAGGAGTGGGACACGACAGGCAGGAGAAAGAGCGGCCAAGAGCTGCAAAGGGTATCCCAGCCCACAGAAGAAAAGGGGATGTGGGAAGCATGCAATGGGAAGTAACTCAGAGGAGACCCTCCCTAATTTTCAGACTCACCAGATTCTACTACTATATCCTTACCAGTGGTGGGTTGCTACTGGTTCACACCAGATCAGGTGAACCAAGAGCGGCGGCAGCGGGAGGCTTCACCCACCCGCCTGGATGCTTCTGAGCATGTGCAGAAGCGTCATGTGTGCGCACGAGCAAACCGGTAGCGATGGATTTTGAAACCTGCCCCTGAACCTTACATTGAATACAGCTCATCCGTCTGGAACCCATACCACATCTCTGACATAAATACAATAGAAAGAGTCCAAAAATATTTTACTAGAAGAGTTCTTCACTCCTCCAAAAACAACAAAATACCTTATACCGAAAGACTTGAAATCCTGGGATTAGAAAATTTACAACTCCGTCGACTTCGACATGACCTGTGTTTAACACACAAAATCATCTATTGCAATATCCTTCCTATAAAAGACTACTTCAGCTTCAATCGCAATATTACAAGAGCAAAAAATAGATTCAAGCTAAATGTCAACCGCTTCAAACTTGATTGCAGAAAATATGACTTCTGTAACAGTTTGTTAATGCTTGGAACTCATTACCTGACTCCATAGTCTCTACTCATAATCCCAAAATCTTCAGCCAAAAACTGTCTACTATTGACCTCACCCCATTCCTAAGACGACTATAAGGGGCGTGCATAAGAGCACAAAAGTGCCTACCGTTCCTGTCCTATTGTTCCCTTTATCCTATCAATTTGATATAGCTGATGCATATTTTTTACATATATGTATATATTTTCTTCAAAATATGTTGTTCTATCTATGACAATTGTTTGTGCATACTGTTGTGACAAAAAGAAATAAAATAAAAATAAAATAAAACATTAAAAGTAGCATTGGCACTCCTGGTTTGTGTGTCTTGTCTGGATTGGACTACCTCAAAAAGTTGAACTCAATCTTGGTTGATGGTTGTCTAGCCCATGGCTCCTCCTTCTATCTGCCAAGGTCATTCCCCACGTACCATTACCATTACAGTACAGGTAGTCCTCAACGTACGACCACAATCGAGCCCAAAATTGCTGTTGTTAAGTGAGACATTTGTTAAGTGAATTTTGCCCCATTTTGCAACCTTTCTTGCCTCCGTTGTTAAGCGAATCACTGCATGTGTTAAATTAGTAGCACGGATGTTAAGTGAATCTGGTTTCCCCATTGACTTTGCTTGTCAGAAGGTCGCAAAAGAGGATCATGTGACTCTGGGACACTGCATCTCCATCATAAGTACGAACCGGTTGCCATATGTCCGAATTTTGCTCATGTGACTATGGGGAATGTCTCTAATGGTCATTAAACGGGACAAACAATCATAAGCCCCTTTTTTCAGTGCCGTTTGTAACTTTGAACGGTCACTAAGCGATATAAGTCAAGGACTATGTGTGCAAGAAAAAAATTTGGCAAAAAACCAAAAAATTTATCAATTGAACTGAAGTTTTCAAAGGAAGCATCTTAACCAACATAGTTTCTTTGATAACTTGGTTGGAAGGCTCTGCCTTTCTGGAGGGTGGTGAGTGAGCCACAACAGCTCGTCTAATCTATCTCGAATTGTTCTTATAAGCATAAGAAAGCTGTGAGATTTAATAATAACCGTGAGATTTATTTATTTACTTGAGAAGGTGGGAAAGAAGTGGCTATCTTGAACTGCTGGTAACAGATGGAGCTTTGTTTGAACCAACAGAGGCAACACTTTGTTATCTAGAGACCTGTGATTTCTCCTTCTTGACGTATCTGACATCTCTCCTTTTTAAGACATTTTTCTTCTTTCTGTTAATAGCTTCCAAATAGCAACCAATGCATCAGAATACAGCTGGAAGGGACGCTGGAGGTCTTCTAATCCAACCCCCTACTCAAGCAGAAGACCCTAGACCAGGGGTCTGCAAACTTTGCTCTTTTAAGACTTGTGGACTTCAACTCCCAGAGTTCCTCAGCCAGCTTTGCTGGCTGAGGAACTGCTGGGAGTTGAAGTCCACAAGTCTTAAAAGAGCCAAGTTTGCAGACCCCGGCCCTAGACCATTCCAGAAAAGTGGCTTCCCAGTCTCTTCTTAAAAACCTCCAGAGATGAAGCATCCACAATTTCTGCAGAGGTGGGTTTCAGCAGGTTCTGACCAGTTCTGAAGAACCGGTAGTGGAAATTTTGAGTAGTTCGGAGAACCGGTAATAAAAATTCTGACTGGCCCCGCCCCCATCCATTCTCTGCCTCCCGAGTCCCAGCTGATCAGGAGGAAATGGGGATTTTGCAGTAACTTTTCCCTGATTTGGGAGGGAATGGAGATTTAACAGTATCCCTCTCCTGGAGCGGGGAGGGAATGGAGATTTTACAGTATTCTTCCCCTGCCACGCCCGCCAAGCCACGCCCGCCAAGCCATGCCACACCCACCAAGCCCTGCCCACAGAACTGGTAGTAAAAAAATTTGAAACCCACCGCTGAACTTCTGAAGGCAAGTCGTTCCACTGGTTGTTTAAATAGCAGTAACAATGAAAACAATTATTGTTATTACCACTTTTTTAATGTTATAAATTGTTTGTGGAGTGGTGCAATATTCTAAAAGCAAACAAGCAAGGAAAGAAGGAAGGAAGGAAGGAAGGAAAGCAAGGAAGGAAAGAAGGGAGGGAGGGTGGATGGAGGAATGGAGGGGAAGGAAGGAAGGAAGGAAGGAAGGAAAGAAAGAAAGAAAGAAGAAAGAGAAAAACTAGTCATTTTCAATGTCCCATATTTTAATATTCCTGTTTGAAGACCAAATCTTCCCTTTTCCCTAATTTTCTGGAAAACGAATGAAAACCAGATTTTGCTGGCCAGCCCAGCCCAGATTAATAACAGTAATCTACATCTTTAGCTAAAGTGGAACACTTTTAATTATCTTGATTTTTGGAATTCTGCAGTGACAATTCTCACCCACTGGAGGGCATCAAGCAGGTGAAATAATGTAAAAGTCTTGAACTTATCATAAGAGCTTCCATCATCAACCCAAATTATTACATCGCTGGTTTGGGAAGTTTTTTTTTTGGACTTGTTTATTGTTTATTTCCTTTTTGAGCCATAATTATTTTCGACTTTGGATTTTCCTGTTGGAAGGAAGATCTATTCCTTTCCATTTTCGAAAAATATTTCTTATGAATAGACATGCAACTTAATTAAAGCAAACGTTACTTGTTTCCATTGAACATTTGCCATTCCATTAATATAATGCAATTTTCAGTTTAAAACCGAGCACGTTTGGTGCGGGGGGAGACACTCATTTTTGGTAGCACTTACTACAAAAATAAGTTTAAGCCTAATTTTTCTTATACAGGTAATCCCCGACTTACGGCCGCAACTGAGGCCAAAATTTCGGCTGCTAATCGAGACAGTTGTTAAGTGAGATTTGCCACAATTTATGATTTTTCTTGCCACAGTTGCTAAGTGAAACATTGCATTTGTTAAGTGAGTAACATGGTTGTTACATGGTTTCCCCCACTGGCTTTGCTTGGTCGCTAAAGGTGACCTTGGAATGCTGAAACCATCATGAACGTAAACCAGTTGCCAAGCATCCAAATTTTGATCCCACGGCCATGGGGATGTTGCAATGGTCGTAAGTGGGGAAAACATTCATAAGTCGCTTTATTTAGTTGTAACTTTGAAAGGTCACTAAATGAATGTTTGTAAGTCGAGGACTATCTGGGCTTGAAGCCTAAACTTACTAACCCTTCCATGGTACTGATCCCTACTTAAATCATTGTCAATAATTTCTTGTAACTGGAATTTAAAAAAAAGACTCTATGGGGTCATTCACCAGAATCTGTTGGATTGTTATTCCTTCCTTCCTTCCTTCCTTCCTTCCCTCCTTCCTTCCCTCCCTCCCTCCCTCCCTCCCTCCCTCCCTCCCTCCCTCCCTCCTTCCTTCCTTCCTCCCTCCCTTCCTTCCTTCCTTCCTTCCTTCCTTCCTTCCAGTATATATTAGATAATATCAGTGGTGAGATTCAAATAATTTAACTACCGGTTCTCTGCCCTAATGATTTTTTTCCAACAACCTGTTCACCAAACTGCTCAGAAAGTTAACAAGTGGTTAACTTCTCCCGAAGTGGTGCGAACTGGCTGAATCCCACCACTGGATAATATATATAAGTATAGGCATGAATTGAATACATAAAGTGAATACAATTAAAGGGAACATTAGGACAGGGACGGTGAGCACGCTGGTGCTCTTATGCAGGCCCCTTACAGACCTCTTAGGAATGGGGTGAGGTCAACAGTAGACAGTCTAAGGTTAAAGTTTTGGGGGTTTGGGGAAGAAACCACAGAGTCAGGTAGTGCATTCCAGGCTTTTATGATCATCTATGATTATGATATTTTATGTTTTCCAAAGCATTGCATTATTTGGGCTGTTTTAAATAGATTCTATTTTCTATTTAAAGAACATAAAGGGGTCAAGCTATTTTCCAAAGTACCATAGGATAAGACGTGAAACAATGGATGGAAATTAACCAAGGAGAGAAGCAACCTAGAACTAGGGAGAAATTTCTTCCTTTCTTTTTTTTCATGTTGTATTTGTTTTATTTATGCAATACTCAATTTTCATCAAACAGTGTGTATTCTGGGTACAATTATGTTTAGATAGTCATATTTATACATCTTCACTATATTTAGCCATCACCATCATATTAATAATATAATAACGTTATAATATAATAACATCGTCTTCTTTAACGACTCTCCTCTGTACCATTTCCTCCCTTTATATCTCTTCCTTTCTAACTTCTATTTCTATTATCTAGCCATTGATAAAATGTGTCCCATATCAAGAAATGTTCAGTTTCTTCTTTATCTTTAATAGCAAGCGTTAATCTATCCATTTCCGCACAATTTAATATTTTTTTAATTACGTTCTCCTCGGAAAAGGATCCCATCACTTTTCCATTGTTGGGCAAATACAATTCTAGTTGCCATTAATATATGCAAAATCAAAAATGCAGTCTTTTAATCATATTTTTCTGGTAGAATGCCTAACAAAAATATCTCTGGTTTCAGGTCTATATGTAATTTTATCATTTTTTCCAACCACGTGTGTATTTTTGTCCAATATATATATTTTTTTTTGCTCTTGGGCATGTCCACCACAAGTGGTAATATGGACCAGATGTTTGATTATACTTCCAACATTTGTCCGATCTATCTTTAAACATTTTTGCCAGTCTTGCTAGTGCGAAATGCCATCTATAAAATATTTTATACAAGTTTTCCTTATTATATAGGCCAATATCGTTATTGAATGCGGATTATAAAATATATTCTTCAATAATAGCAGAGAGATTAAAAAGGGAGGAATTTTTTTTGTTTTTTTTGTTTACATTTATATCCCGCCCTTCTCCGAAGACTCAGGCCCGCTTACAGTGTGTAAGGCAATAGTCTCATTCTATTTGTATATTTACAAAGTCAACTTATTGCCCCCCCAACAATATGGGTCCTCATTTTATCTACCTTATAAAGGATGGAAGGCTGAGTCAACCTTGGACCTGGTGGGACTAGAACCTGCAGTAATTGCAGGCAGCTGTGTTTTAATAACAGGCTTCTTACAGCCTGAGCCACACCGTGGCCCTTTCTTAATGGTGAGAACAATCAACCAGTATAATAGACTGCCTTCTGGAGTTTTGGCTGCTCCATCACTGGAGGGTATTGTGTCTGTGCCCCCTGAGCCGGCCCTCCTGCCAGAAAGTGACTTGGAGCCAGGCCTGCTGCCAGAAAATGACTTGGAAAGTGAGGGGGAAGGGCCGTCAGGACTTACCTCAGGAGCACCTGCTTCCCTGGCTCAGCCCCAGGAACCAGAAGCAGGCCAGGTGAAAGAAATAACGAGGCCTCTGTCCCCTGACTCTTCCCCCCACCCCAGGCAACGCCTTCAGACCCAGCTGACGGCAATCAGGCTTGGTTGGACCCTAGGTTTCGTAGGCAGGAGAGGAGGGAATAACAGAAGCAGGGGTGGGAAAGGCCTAGGAAGTGCTGAGTCATGGAGCCACACCCCACAGGATATAAAAGGCAGGAGAGCTGCTATGTCTCTTTGTAACAGGCAAATCCATTGAATAACTAAGAGCTGAAGTTTGTTCCTGGGTGACTCACCAGCGTCGTGGAAGATAATGGAGGCTCTTGGCAAACGCTGGCTATTCTGCTGCCAGAGCTGATAGTGCCGACTAATTAAGCCATCATTCGGACGGAGGTGAAGGAGGACAGAACAGAGGGTTTCAAAAAGAGACTGGAGAACCATTTGTCTGAAATGGTATAGGGCCTCCTGCTTAAGCAGTGGGGTGCGTGTGTTGGACTAGAGGACCTCCAAGGCAGGGGTGAGATGCTCCTGGATCAGACCGGATCACACAATCCGGTAGTGATCGTGACCAGTAGTTTGGCGATATGGTAGCGATGACGGAGCAAAGCTCCGCCCCCCCCCAGTGTCATTACTTCCTGTTTTTAACCAGGAAGTAATGTGTTTTTTACCTTCTATACATGCGCAGAAGGTCTGCGCATGCGGGGTGTGTGTATTTCTGGACCAGTAAGGAAGGTAAGTAGATTTCACCCCTGCTCCAAGGTCCCTTCCAACTCTGTTATTCTATGTTCTATGTTGCTAGATGAAGCCAAAAAGGAGGAGTTTGAAGGCAAACAGAAAGATGCAAAATCTTTTCCTCGTGTATTCACAAATGTCGTGTCCCACTCCTCCGCTGACGGCCGGGTCAGGGAAATCCGAATCAGGCGTGCCTCTGCAGCTCTGCCAAAGTCCTAGCAAAGTTCTCAAGGCAGGCAGGAGACCAGAAAGTGACTTCAGCAAGATAAGGTAGACTTTGCCTGACTCAGAGAATGCCAGAAAGCAGATCCTTTATATAGGCCATGGGGTGTGGCTCCATGACTCAGCACTTATCCAGGCCTGCCCCTCCCTTCCTTCTGTTGACGCCGCCTATCAATTCTTCTGAAGCGAGGGTCATTCCAGTCTGCAGCTGTTGGTAATTGACCTTCCTCAGGCTCACATGCTGTGGGGGAGAGGGAGGGGTCTAGTTGCTCCGTTTGCCTGGGCATGGAGCCAGAGCTGGGGGCTGGAGGCACTTCTTCCTCCTCGGCCTGTCTGGGCATGGAGCCAGGGCTGGGGCCGGGAGGCATGCTAGGACATTCCTCAGCGTTCGGAAGCAGATAAGATGGGCCCGGCTGCGGGGAAAGCGGACGAGGCACAACCACAAATCACAAGTATGCACAGAGCAGGGAGCTCCTCCATTCAATCATTTCTTCTTCTGAAAGAGTTTTAGAATGAGAAAAGCATCTTTGCTACTGTAGGAAGCTAGCACCCACCCCTCTCCTAGAAGAATGAAATATTCTAGGAAATATTAAAAAGGCAGAATATTATACCTCCCTGGATGAAAAAAGGAGAAACATGCTCTTGTAAAGCACCCCACCACCACCTTTGTTAATAGCCTCAGAAAGGCTGGGCCAGCTTATCTACAAAACAGAAGACTTTCACCCTCAGGACATGATAGGATTAGCTCTCACTCAAGGTCCAAACCAGGACAAGGCCATTAAGCCATAATAGGAATTGCCTAAAGCCCCTTCATTACATCACCCAGCAAGATTCAACCGAGCCTGGGTCTCAAGACAACCTACAAAGTTACCCCTGGATGGCCCCATGAGAGTCTGACAACCAATCAGAGTACATTTCTTTCACAGGAACAGGAAGCAAGTTCAAAGCCCAAGAGAGGGTATAAATCTCTCTCTCTCTCTCACCCATGTGGTCGATTTCCCAGGACCTCAAACCATATGGTCCTGTCCACCATTAAACCATCTTTCCAAACAGCCTCCATGTTTCCAGTATCTTCCTCCCCACTTGAAACTGAACCCGGATGGATAGTTCTAGGTTCCAAAATAAGTCCTTTGATGGCCAATTTCCCCCTTCTCATGTGCAGTGAGCAACAGAGAGACTTTTCTTGGCAGGCTGCTGTGAGACACACACACAAAAAAGGCTTTAAATCCCTTTTATCAACATACAAGTTGTCCAGCCCTCAAAAGGTTCTTGATCTGCCTTTGCTTTTTGACAAAGGACATAGGATTGTTGTGTGTGCCACTGACATAATGCTTAGAGACCCTTCCCCCGCCTTTCATACCCTTGCAAATGAAATGTTATAACTGAATTAGACATGTTTCTTTAGCACAAATTATTGTCTACCTTCAAATCTGTTTCTCAGCCATGAGGGTGATGAAGTGGTTATGTGGCAGAGATTCTCGCTTCATCCATCATTGCCCACTTGGCCCGTAGGAACAAAAGCACCCGCTAATTTCTGGTGCGAGAAAAAGATTATCTAGAAAGATTTGTGAGTGGTGCACAGGCCTTTAACCTTCTAGGGAAGAAGGAAATCTCAGACTCACTTATCTTCCCAGGAAGAAACAATCAACTCGACTCAATTAAAGAGCTTTTTAAATGGATAATCCACAGATTTATTTAGGAGTAGTAGGTGGCACGTGGACTACTGTGAGTAAAGTTTTGGTTGAATAACACAGATTTCCCAGATGGATAGCAACATTTTGTAAAATACCCTTGTCTGTTTCAGGAAGTGCTGACTTGAAAACAGAGAAGCGCTTCAAAAGTGTGGTTGAACTCAATCAGAATTTGTCAGAGCATCTTTAGAGTCTATGAAAGCCTTCATTGGATGTTTAGTGCAGGGGTCTGCAAACTTGGCTCTTTTAAGACTTGTGGACTTCAACTCCACAAGTCTTAAAAAAGCCAAGTTTGCAGACCCCTGGTCTAGTGTAATCAATAAACACATGTGTGGGTGGGGATTTCTAGCCTTGTAGGGTTTTCCCCCCAGGAGTATTAATCTCGGATGCTCTAAAATAATAAATCAGACATTTAAATCTACCCTCCCACAATTAGAATAGAATAGTGATAGTGATAGAATAGAATAGAATAGAATATAGAAAGAATAGAATATAGAAAGAATAGAGAATAGAATAGTATAAGAATAGAATAAGAATAGAAAATAGAAAGAGAATAGAATAGAATAGAATAGAGCTGGAAGGGACCTTGGAGGTCTTCTAGTCCAACCCCCTACTTAAGCAGGAGGACCTATACTATTTCAGATAAGTGACTGTCTATGCTCTTCTTGAAAACCTCCAGTGATGGAGCGCCCATGATTTCTGGAGACAAGCTGTTCCACTGGTTAATTGGCCTCACTGTGAGGAAGTTTCTGCTTAATTCCAGGTTGCTTCTCTCTTTGATAATTTTCCAACCATTGTTTCTTGTCCTGCCTTTTGGTGCTTTGGAGAATAATTTGACTTCCCCTTCTTTGGGGCAGCCCCTCAAGTACTGGAATACTGCTATCATGTCACCCCTACAAACCCAAAACTTGCAGCCATTCTTCATATGTTTTAGTCTCCAGGCCTTTTTTGAAGTTTTTCCAAAGTCTCACCATCTTTTCTGTAGTATGATGACCAAAATTGCAGTATTCCAGGTGTGGTCTTACTAGGGTTTTGTAAAGCAGCACTAATACTTCATGTGATCTTGATTCTGT
The DNA here is from genome assembly GCF_028640845.1 of Ahaetulla prasina. Taxonomy (NCBI): domain Eukaryota; kingdom Metazoa; phylum Chordata; class Lepidosauria; order Squamata; family Colubridae; genus Ahaetulla; species Ahaetulla prasina. The sequence continues at coordinate 1,166,773 of NC_080544.1, read as the reverse complement.
GTCTCTGTTTATACAACCCAGGATTGCTTGTTTTAATTTAATCAATTAATTAATTAATTTAACAAAAGTTGCACATCCTTAATTTCAAGGACCAATTTAACTGTAGTTTCAACTGGGACCTGTGAACATCCTAGACAAAGCCAAGACCAAAATATTAGAGAATTTTGGAAGCCTTCCATTCGGACAAATCAGTCATCCACAGGCACATAGTGATAAAGAACATCTACATACCTTTCAAAACAGACAATCAAAAAGCCAAAGAGGAAACCAAAGACAAAAAAACATCTCTTCATTAGCAATCAACATCCAGATGAGCTGAAATTAACACCAAGATTAACATCTGATCAACAATCAAGGAATAAACAATACCCTTATCAAGAAATTAGACAAAAAACCTCACAGTAAACAACAGCCTAATCAAGCAACCGCCAAGACTACTTCCACCAACATTGACAGGGCAAAGCCACTTGTATATAAAGAGAACAAATCTTTTTTCTTTCTAGCACTGATGATGTTACCTAGTGTGATAATGAAAGGTCGGCAAAAAACAGCGAACCTCAGCGAGCACCAAGGATCCTTCAGAAGATGAATATGAGTATAGGCTAAAACATTTACCCTATAAATATAGAAGATGGAAAGTAGCCATACTGAAAATACCTGGCTCACATAGATCAAGCATTTTTGGAGTGAGGTTTCAGTGCCAAATAAAGTCCAGTTTAGCACCGTTGAACATGTAAAGTGATACCAAAGTTCCAGAACAATAGTTTGTTCCTAAGTAATGGCTCTTTGGCCCAGGAGTGGTATTTGCTTACTTTCCCTACAAGTTCACAAATGTGACCACGCGTATGCACTCACTTTGCTCGTATTTGCTCCATCCACGCATGTGCCCAGATTTCTGCGATGTGCTTTGCTGGCACGCACGCCGTCTGCGCATGCGCCCGGCCTCAAAAATGTACCTAAATAGGATGGCACAGAGCCGGGATGTGCCCACTCGCAATTTCCGCTACTGGTTCAGGCAAACCGGTCCGAACCAGCTGAATACCACCTCTGTTTTGGCCCCAGTCAGAAACTTTTGTTTAGGTTTTGATATCATCAAATACTATTGCTTTAATTGATTTTTCACCATAAACGTACGGCAAGAACTGCAGCATGAGATTGAATAATTTTTTTACGGAAATTTGAAGCACGAGTAATTTTCTCCTGGTAAAGCTGAGGAAGTGGTCCTGTATTTATCGTGCGACTCAAGCAAGTTAAATTAGCGCAAGGTTTTGTGGCGGTGGGAAAGGTGTTTTTCTCCCTTTCCCCCATTCCCCCAGGAGGACATTTTTTTTCTCCCCAAGACAAAATCCATCGGGAGGAAATAATAAAGCATGAATTTCAGCATGTTGTGTGTGTGTTCGGTATTTAGGAACATTGAGATGGTTGGGCAGGTCAAGCTCTCTTAGCAATGGTGTGCTTCTTCTTAGAAAAACACCACCATTCATACCACTGAATAATAATAATAAAAGATTAATAGAAGTATCAATGGATGCTTTATATGGACTGCATTTGTTGTTAGTTGCAAAGTCATCTCTGACCCATCGCGACCCCATGGACCACGTTCCTCCAGGCCTTCCTGTCCTCTACCATCCTCTGGAGTCCATTTAAGCTCATGCCGACTGCTTCGGTGACTCCATCCAGCCACCTCATTCTCTGTTACCCCCTTTTTCTTTTGCCCTCCATCGTTCCCAGCATTAGGCTCTTCTCCAGTGAGTCCTTCCTTCTCAATATTTGAGTTTCATCTTCAGGATCTGGCCTTCTAAAGAGCAGTCAGGGTTGATCTCCTCTAGGACTGACCGGTTTGATGGCCTTGGAGTCCAAGGGACTCTCAGGAGTCTTCTCCAGCACCAGAGTTCAAAGGCCTCAATTCTTTGATGCTCAGCCTTTCTTATGGTCCAATGTTCACAGTCATACATTGCAACTGAGAAAACCATAGCCTTTTTTTTAAATTTACATTTATATCCCGCCCTTCTCCGAAGACTCAGGGCGGCTTACAGTGTATAAGGCAATAGTCTCATTCTATTTGTATATTTACAAAGTCAACTTATTGCCCCCCCAACAATCTGGGTCCTCATTTTACCTACCTTATAAAGGATGGAAGGCTGAGTCAACCTCGGGCCGGGCTTGAACCTGCAGTAATTGCAGGCTGCTGTGTTCTAATAACAGGCTTCTTTACAGCCTGAGCTATCACGGCCCCTCATAGCCTTGACTATATGGACTGCATTAGTGACTGAATAAAAAATTAAAAAGAGAGGAAGATTCAGTTGCAAGATTCTGGCCTCCATCTTGACTTTTTTGATGCACCCCCACCCCAAAAAATCCTTCATTATAGCCTATTGCTTTTGCTGGAATTGTGCTCACCTGCCCTACACATACAAACATACTTACACACATACAGCCAAACAAACACACACACCCAAATATCTAGAGGGGCTTAACGGATGTGAGAGGGACAAATGTACCAGCTTGACATCTTATAGACACATATTTTGGACTGACAGGACCACTGTTGCAGCCATTCTGAGATCAGGTAAGTCCCCATGGCTGCCATTTTGTGTGAAGAAAAACCCCTAGCATTCACTCTATATTATAAATTAATCCACACCACCAAATGTTGGTGCAGACCTTTAGCAAATTAAGGAGCTTTAGGGAAGGAAAGGCCCTGGAAGCTCACAGTTATTTCAAAACCTCTGAGCAGATGTCTCTATGGCCCCCTCCCCATTCTGTTTGCATCATTATAAGATGAGATACCAGAATGTGACGGCCCTCAAACAAATGATTGCATCCAGTTTTAGATGAAGGTATGCCAAATAAAACAAAGAGCTTTGAAATGTACTCCGTTTCAGTTAATCTTTAGAAGAAAGCTCCCATCAGCAGTTTCTGCCAGAGTTGGTTAGAAAGCTCCTCAAGGAAAGTTTCCCAGGAATAGCATGCAGGTGAAGAAGCTGGAAGACATGTGTTTTCTGACTGTCATTTGACCCGTGTTTAGGCATGTAAATCTTCCTTTATTCCCATCCTGCCTAATCCTTGGATAAAATCGAAGGCATCAAGCGGAAACAACAGCCAGAAGTATGTAGCATTGACAGTGTGCAGACCTCAAGTCATCTTTTCTGGCTTTCATTGTCCTTCGCATGGCAGCCAGGAGTGAAATAAAACAGCCACGGTAGAGTGTGTGAATCCTCAAGTACAACAAAATGATGTGTCCCAGGAAAAGATGAAACAGAAGGAAGATTAGCATTGAAGCCTATTTGGCCTGAGGCAAGCCAGCTATTTGGCTTTCCTGTGGTCTGGATGAGTCTGGACCAGCCCTGCCGAGCTGAAGGATTCTTGGTTTCCTCCTCAGGCCAACCTTTGGACATGGAAAAATTCACAAGGCTATTATGTTACTAACATTTTAAAATATGGCATAGCGATACGTAGAGATCCTGTCAGTGATGAGAAGCAGAACTTCCAAAGTGTAAGGCAGCCTACGCTTGCTTTCAGGCATTTAAAAAAAAAAAGAGAGAGAGAGAGCTTTTAAAACATCCCTAATAATTTAATCCAGTTTTCCTCCTGTGGCCCGTATAAATTTATTGAATGATAATGTTTGCTTACTGTCCTCTTTGGTCAACAAGTAAGAAACAACTTGGAATAGATTCCTTAAAATGCTTCCTTCCTTTTCTTGCGTGCTGAAGAAATCCATCCGCTTCATTTGTCCAAAATGGATCAGTAGCATCATGAGTGGTCCCCATTAAAGTTCAGAAGGTGTTTCTACTGCTACGGAGTAGACATGGCTTACATGGGATGCCTGGTTTCTGTTCCTTCTGAAAACCCTCCATCTTCTTGAGATGTTCCTCTGCAACTATTGAAATGGAAGTCAACATGGGATAATCACAATGCATAAATTGTCACTCTACTTTGGTTGTATAGAAGCAAAGTGGGTTACCGAGCTCTTAGGCCCCCCCACCCAGGCTGATTCCTATTCCCAGATTTGAAAGACAAGATAAAACAACTTGACATCTGCTTCATGTCAATGAACTAGTGATTTGACTTCATCTATTCACACGCTTTCAGTTCCTCTTGACTTAGATCTGTAATCCTGAATGCTTCTTACATTTTACATTGTTGGCTTCAATTGTGCTCGACCTCTGTACCCAATAGTGCTACTCTAGAGGATCAATACATTTTATTAAACACATTCTTAATGGCCCTGCGGACTAAAGCACAAAACCAACCAACCAGACAGAAGCTCACTTTTTATGTCAAAACAGAAGATAAAAACCTCAAGCACGTTGGAGACATGGCTCTTTTCTAAATAGGTGAGTGCATATCATTCGGTGCCGTGGCTTTGTGGGTTGAGCATATATTTTGTTAACACATTTGCACCTTGGATGTTTGATGTCAACAGAAGAAGCTCCATCAGCAGTCCTCATGCATTTGCCCTTTCGACTGTACTTCTAAAAACAATACGGTGAAGATCAGGGGTGTCAAACTCGATTTCATAGAGGGCCACATCAGGGTTATGTTTGACCATGGCTGGGGGGGGGGGGGCGGAATCTTGTGGCCAGGATGGGCATGGCCAGCTCAACATCACTCGTGTCGGGAGCGCCTGTGGTGGCTCTGCCAGTGAAAATGGGCTCCCGAACTCCGTTTCGGCTGCGACGGCCTCCTGCAACCCTCTGCCAGTGAAAATGGAGCTCAGGAGGGATGCACACAGTCCTACTGAGCTCCGTTTTCACTGGCAGAGGCACTTTGGGTCGGTCCTTCGCTGTTTCCAGGGCAGCCCTGTGAACCAGAACTAAGCACCCCATGGGCTGGATCTGGCCCCCAGGCCTTGAGTCTGACACCCCTGGTGAAGTTGAATGAATAAAAAAACTGAAATGGAAGACCCCAATGTAGGACAACCTACTTGGATCTTCCACAAACCAGCAGTGATACATTCAAGGAATATCTTCTTTATATTTCTTCTCCCTTTTTTCCTCTTTAAATCATGCTGCCTATGAGAAAAATGGCAGAATCTGCGCTCATCTAATCCCCCAAGCTTCTAAAATTATGCCTTTCGAAAGGTTTTTCTCCTATCGTTATTTGAAAAGATGGGAAAGGATGTTTGGATTAAAGTATGGTGGATCATGCAGAATATTTTGAAAAAGAAGATTAAGTTTACCCCGCAGTTCTTTTTACTAGGAATAATCATGGATTGTACAGCTATAGAGACTAAATTGATTCTGAACTTAATAACAGCCGCAAGACTTTTGATTGCTCAATATTGGAAGAAAGAAGAATTACCTACAATTGAAGAATGGACTCTTAAAGTATCAAATCTGGCAGAAATGGCAAAAATCTCTGCTTACTTGAAAGACTATACACAAGAAAAATATATTTTAGAATGGAAAATGTGGATTGATTATATTCAAAATAAGTATCAGATAAAAAAATATCAAATAGCATATGAGTAAATTTAGGAAATAATTTGTATTAGATATATTTTTGAAGGAGAGGGAATTGAGAGTGTGAATAAGCGTGAGAGACTAGAGATTATAATTTAGGAATTATTTTAGATTATGATTGTTAGTTTTGATACCCTGCATTTTGTTCTGGGAAGTCGGGGTGGGGGTGGGGGTAAAGGGAAGGGAATTGGGGTTGAGGTTAGTGATGGAGTGATGGTTAATGTACAGGGATTATTGAAGATGTATAAATATAATTAATGTAGGGTCGGGTCTGACCAGTTGCCATTTTAGAACGGTGGGGAGGGAAAAAAGAGAGAGTAGGAGGTAGGAAAGAGGAGAAGAGGAAGGAAGAGGGGTAGAAGAGGGAGAAGAGTGTAGGGTGGAGGGAGGAGAGGAGGTAGATAAGAGAAGGAGAGGAAGGTTTGGAAAGTAAAAGAAGGTAGAAGAGGGAAGAAGGTTAAAAAGGGGGGTGGTGACTGGGCAGGCCCGACTAATTGTATATAACTGTACATTGGATGAATTATTTGATATGATTGTAAAAATAAAACTTTTAAAAAAAAAAAAAAAAGAAAAGATGGGAAAGGATGCAGTTATTGTGACTAACTATAGTTGGGGTTGTAACGTTTTCAGGCCGTATCTAGGATTGACAGATTCCTTGTACTGAGCCTGTAAAATGGAGCTGAAAGAAAAGGAAAAAAAAATGGTGGTAGGAAGAATTGTAGAAATTTTTAAAAAGCTGGACTTTTTTTCTTTAAGATAAAGGAAATCAATGGTAATTTTACGTGTTGTATCAGATTAACAGAATTAGGAGAATTTAAGTTTGGTCGCTTTACTGTACCTAGAAGCTAGTGGGGGCCTTCAAAGGATCGCCTCAGAGAAAAGTATATGTGCAGAGAATAAAATCCGAATGAAATCCATTTCTTCAGGAGTTCTGCGCTTTTCCAGTTGCCACCCATAAAGGGTTAAATGAACTGATTTCCTCTCCCATAAATAGATCAAATTATAATAATTTCTAAAAGGGTTTCAAGCGTCTACGAAGTGATTTGTATCCAGTATTTAGGCACAATGTTTATTACACTCTTTTCGTACTACAGTATATAGAAAAGAAAAATAATTCACCCACATTTAATATTCTCCATTGTTGACGGGCATTTTGTGCTGGAAATCCAAGACGGTCTTTTTCCTCTCTTGCTTATTTTCTCTCAAGGCAGGAAGACCCCTTCCTTCCTTCCTTCCTTCCTTCCTTCCTTCCTTCCTTCCTTCCTTCCTTCCTTCCTTCCTTCCTTCCTTCCTTCCTTCCTTCCTTCCTTCCTTCCTCTCATTCCCATTCCTTCCTTCTCCTTCCTCTTTTTCCTTCTCCTTCCTCCCTCTGTTGTGACTCCAGCCCCCGACCCTGTCCTCATGGAGAAGGATGACTCTGAGAGTGATAGGGAGAAGCCGACAAGGTCTCCCTCTCCAGGACCCTCCTCCTCCCTGGCAACACCTCAGGTTCCAGCTGCTGAAGATCAATCCTGAATTGACCCGAGGCAGCGACGAAAAGATAAGCATGCGCAGCAAAGGAAGAGGTGTGGCAGACCCAGAGATTGCTGAGTCACTGAGCCACACCCCACAGGGGATAAAAGCAGGTGGAGTTGCCATCTGGCCCTTGTGACGGACAAAAAGCTACCAAGTGTGAACTGCAGATTGGTCGTTTGGGAGTTAAAAGGCCTGGACTGTGCAAAGGATTTTTCTGTGAGCTCTTGGCAATGGATTTTGGACATGTGGACTTCTATCTCCATAAGAGATAAGGAACTCGGAACTTGGCAGGCCTTTGCACTGTCGCTGCCAAGTCTGTCATCCACTACAGAAAGACAGGTCTGTTGTAAATATAAAGGACTGTGGGACACACGTCTCTGCGTCTTCTCTGTGAGGTGGGGAGGGGGACAGAACACCCTCCCTCCTCCTTCCTTCCTTTCATTCCCATCTCTTTCCTCCCTCCCTCCACTCCTTTCTTTCTTTCTTTCTTTCTTTCTTTCTTTCTTTCTTTCTTTCTTTCTTTCTTTCTTTCTTTCTTTCTTTTTCATTTTCTGAACTGCCCACCATCTCTCTCAGAGAAGGACTCTGGGTGGTGTACAAAAAATATTAAAATATAAAAACAGCTTATAAAAGTGAAACATTTGGAAAGAGGCAAGGATGATGAAATCAAATTAAATAATTAAATTAAGCTGTTAAAATTAATTGAAAATCAAAGGGAGGGAGGGCTTTCAGGGCACTAACCAACCACACGGTTCCATGCTCCTCTGGGCTCCCCATGCAAAGCCTCATTGGCATGTTGCAACTCCTTTTCAGAAGGCCAGGAGAGTGAGGGCCCATCTCACCTCTGGAAGGAGATTGTTCCACAGGGCAGGAGCAAAGGTAGAAAGATTCTTCCTGGATCCCGCCAGTCAAAGATCTCCAAAAGATATTTCCTCTGATTGACTGGGTGAGATGAGCATATGTAATGGGATAAAGATGGTTCCATAAGTAGACTGATTCCATGCCATGTACGCAGAGGTGGGATTCAAAAATTTTAGCTACCGGTTCTCTGCCCAGTTGCTGGGTGGCCTACTCAGCCTCCTGCACCATGGTGGTGGGGGCATGTATTGTCATCCTCCCAAAGCTTTGGAGGCTTTCCTTGAGCCTCTGGGAGGGCGAAAACAGCCTCCCCTGGGCTCTGGAGGCCATCCAGAGGCTGGAAACAGCCCCGTTTCTGGACTTCCAGAACATCTGGGAGACCCATTTTTCGCCCTCCACAGGCTTCAGAGGCTTTCCTCAAGCCTCCAAGAGGGTGACAATGGCTTCTCCTGGGCTCCGGAGGTCCTCCAGAGGCTGGAAACAGGCCCATTTCCAGGCTTCCAGAACTTCTGGGAGGCTCATTTTTCACTCATTCAGAGCATCTATGTGGGCACTGCTCTTACCTGGCATCCAAAACGGGCCGCGTGGAGACTCCTAGGAGGGGCAGGGTGGGGTGGCAAGGGCCAGCCAGTCCTTGCAACTACCGGTTCGGTGAACCAAATGTAAAATTAGCACCCAGTTCGCCCGAACTGGCTGAATCCCACCCCTGCGTGTAGGGCTTTATAGATGATAACCAACACCTTGAACTGGACTTGGAAGCAAGTTGGAACACCCTTCTTCGTGCACCCAAAATTGCCCACATGGCTCCATTCTGTCCAACTGAGGTTCTGGATAGTTTTCATGGGTAGCCCCACAGACAGCATGTTGCAGTAGTCCATAGGGGAGATGACCAGGGCATGAGTGACCGAGCAGAGAGCCTCCCTATCCAGAAAAGGATGTCACTGATATAACGGAACCTACTACATAATAATCCTTTAAAATGGGGAATTCTTGTGATATTGTGGTTTTTGAAGGAGTGGAAGAAACAGAATGAAATATTGAATCCCGAACTTGCTGGCTCTTCATACTAGTCATTATTGAAGGGTGAAGTACTTTATATGCATAGATTTTTTTTCCCATTGAAAAGGCTACACAGCCTAGATCTTAGAAAAGCAATTAAAGGTAAAGTATAGGTTCCCCTCGCACATACGTGCTAGTTGTTGTCGACTCTAGGGGGTGGTGCTCATCTCCGTTTCAAAGCCGAAGAGCCAGCGCTGTCCGAAGATGTCTCCGTGGTCAGGTGGCCAGCATGACTCAACGCCAAAGGCGCACGAAACACTGTTACCTTCCCACCAAAGGTGGTCCCTATTTTTTCTACTTGCATTTTTACGTGCTTTCGAAACTGCTAGGTTGGCAGAAGCTGGGACAAGTAACGGGAGCTCACCCCGTTACACAACAGCACTAGGGATTCGAACCGCTGAGCTGCCGACTTTTCGATCGACAAGCTCAACGTCCTAGCCCCTGAGCCACTGAGCCACTTAGAAAAGCAATTAGATGTACAGTATCAGAGACAAATGTATTTGTTTAATTTTAGAGTGCAACAAGAGCTCTGTTAATAAAATGATTAGAATAAAAACAGTAAATGATTACAACTCAAAGAACAGAGGGACTCTTGCAATAAAGAAGCCCTTCGAATCTTTTTCCATATCTTTGCACAAATTAATCAAAATTAAATAGAACTTAGCAAGAAAAAAACATAAACTAATTGAGCAAAACTGTACACAGTAAATCTCCAGAGAAATTGTATGGTTAACTAATGGGTGATGTTCTCACAGAGACTGACTCTTATTCTGGATAATGTTAGCTTTCCCATTTGTTCTCTGTTAGTCAGTTCAGCAAACTGGTCAAAGGGCATGAAAATGATTGGCAGGATGGGGCGTTCAGTTGAGGTGCACCCTGCCTGTCCCAAATTGTGTTCCTGCATTTTTGAAGAAAAGCTACCCTTAAACTGGGATCTCCCTGAAGTTTCATGGTGGTGCCATGCAAGAACTAATTTAAGCACGTTAAAATCCCTGGCAAGAAAGGAATTGGGAACCTATCAAGAGAAATGGAAGAGGAAAATGATTGCGAAAGATCCAGCTTTCTAAATCATTCATTCATTCATTCATTCATTCATTCATTCATTCATTCATTCCTGTCTTTCTGTCTTTCTGTCTTTTTCTTTCTTTCTTTCTTTCTTTCTTTCTTTCTTTCTTTCTTTCTTTCTTTCTTTCTTTCTTTCTCTTCTATCATCTTTTTTTCTTTCATCTATCTATCTATCTATCTATCTATCTATCATCTATCAATCATCTATCTATCTATCTATCTATCTATCTATCTATCTATCTATCAATCATCTATCTATCTATCTATCTATCTATTTATCTATCATCTCTCTCTCTCTCTCTCTCTTTCTATCTTCTATCTATCATCTATCTATCTATCTATCTATCTATCTATCTTCCTTCCTTCCTTCCTTCCTTCCTTCCTTCCTTCCTTCCTTCCTTCCTTCCTTCCATCTGTCTATCTATCTATCATCTATCATTTATCAATCATCTATCTATCTATCTATCTATCTATCTATCTATCTATCTATCTATCTATCTATCTTCCTTCCTTCCTTCCTTCCTTCCATCTGTCTATCTATCTATCATCTATCATTTATCAATCATCTATCTATCTATCTATCTATCTATCTATCTATCTATCTATCTATCTATCTTCCTTCCTTCCTTCCTTCCTTCCTTCCTTCCTTCCTTCCTTCCTTCCTTCCTTCCTTTCATCTGTCTATCTATCTATCATCTATCATTTATCAATCATCTATCTATCTATCTATCTATCTATCTATCTATCTATCTATCTATCTATCTACATCTATACATATATCTATATCTATCTATCTATCTATCTATCTATCTATCTATCTATCTATCTATCTATCTATCTATCTATCTATCTATCTATCTATCTATCTATCTATCTACCTACCTACCTACCTACCTACCTACCTACCTACCTACCTACCTACCTACCTACCTACCTACCACCTGTATTGTTTTAACAGATAAGTCAGGGTGGTGAATGTAATCAATATTTCTTCTTCCTCTTATTTTCCCCACAACAACAAGCCTGTGAGATGAGTTGGGTTGAGAGGGTCTGACTGGCCCAAAGTCACCTTACTTGGCTTTCATGGCTAAGGCAGGACTAGAACTCCCTGTCTCCTGTTTTCTGGCCTGGGACCTTAACCATTAGACCAAACTGGCTTAAGCAAAGACATAAACGACCTTCTTAGGTGGCCTTCTTACGGTGTGGGCCTTGAGATATTAGTGATGTCAGTAGAACTTTCATCTCCAGAAATTTGAATTTGAGTTAGTATTATGCACATATGAGGTTCTAAAGCTCTATAAAATGCATTAGAAGCTTTGAAGAGGTGGTCACCTTGCTGGATTTTATATTTTGTTTCCTTCTTGCTCACTTTCTCTCCCCCACCTCCTCCTCCTCCTCCTTACTTGAAGCAGCTGAATTGAAGACTGACTGCACTTTCTTGCAAATGCACCCATTTACCCATCCTGGCCTTCATTTATCATTCAACTCTCTGTTTTCATCCTCGGTTGCTCAGTGGCTTTCCATCCATGTCTATTGGGCAATTTTGCCTCTGCTACACCTCCCCCTCCCCCCCCCACCCCACCACCTCTTCTCTTGTCCTGGCATTATGGTGCAATCAGTTGGAAAATCTTTTCCATCTTCTATCAGCAATTTGGATAAAAGACAGGGTCAATGAGAAGTCATTGCGCTGATCAATTACCCAGTGAAACAACAACTTCTGAACTCAAGGAACTCTTTCACACAGACGTGAGTGTGCCTTGATTTCTCTGCGTGAATGGTTAGCAACCGAGTGTGAACTGAGTCCATTGACAAGCGTTTCATCTGAGTTGAGGCAACAGAATATAAAGCTGCCAGGGGATACTGTATTTGAGTTGTCTCTTTGTCGATATCTTCTTCACTGGGTGTGCACTTTCCTTGTACATTGGGACAAAATGTACCTTGGAGCTTCCTTCGTATTCTCAGGCTGATGAACGTTTTGATACTACTTACTTGTGGGCAGAGATTGAGAGAACAACTGAAATACTTGATATATGCAAGTCGCTTTGATATTTGATTTTAACATGAAAATACAGACTGGATATGGGACGCGATTACTCAGTGGCTAAGACGCTGAGCTTGTCGATTGAAAGGTCAGCAGTTCAGCGGTTTGAATCCCTAGTGCCACATAGTGGGGTGAGCTCCTGTTACTTATCCCAGCTTCTGCCAACCTAGCAGTTCGAAAGCACATAAAAATGCAAGTAGAAAAATAGGGACCACCTTTGGTGGGAAGGTAACAGCGTTCCGTGTGCCTTTGGTGTTGAGTCATGCCGGCCACATGACCATGGAGACGTCTTTGGACAGCGCTGGCTCTTCGGCTTAGAAACGGAGATGAGCACTGCCCCCTAGAGTCAGGAACGACTAGCATGCATGTTTGTGGGAACCTTTACCTTTACCTTACAGACTGGATGGCATGCCACAGCATTTAATACCTGACCTGAAGCAATACTCAATTCTAGACAGTATTTGATTAGGAATGCTTCATTTTAGCTGACCTGTTTTATCTGATGGTATTTTTTTTTCTCTAATTAACAGCATTTGACAATTTGCATGCTTTCCTGTTTCTATTGAGACATTTTCTGCCAAGGGTTCATATCTAATATCCATTAATCGCCAACCAATCTAAACTATTCAAAATGCTGAATCTGAATTTTATTTTTAAAATGCACAGAGGTCTCCTTTCGTATGCCCATTTTAGGGTACATAACTCTGTTTTCAGGATTCAAACATAAACTGTTTCCTTGCCACCTACTTGGGTTAATATCCAAAATGGAGGCAGCATGAACCCCCCATCTGGCTACTGTTACTTTGGCACATTGATGGATGAATGAGCCTCTAAGATGCTCTAGTCTAAATTCTTCCTGAAAATCCTGTGGTTGTTGAACAGGGCTACCCTTATTCCATCTGATGAAAAGGAAAGGAAGAATTCCCAACAAAGCATCTATATCGGGGGTGTCAAACTCGATTTCATTGTGGGCTGCATCAGGGTTGTGTTTGATCTCGGGGGGGTGGGGGCAGACTGGTGTGTGTGTGTGGCTGGGGGACCCAGCCAGCTCGATGTCACTCAAGACTCCATTTTCGGCCGTGACAGCCTTCTGCAGCTCTCTGGAAGTGAAAACAGACCCAGTGAAGCCTGCGCACCGATCACCCGAGCTCCATTTTTCGCCGCGACGGTCTCCTGCAGCTCTTTGCCAGTAAAAGCGGAACTCATGGAGGTCTGTTTTTGCTGGAGTGGCACCGTGGGCTGGTCCTTCACTGTTTCCAGGGCAGCCCCACGGGCCAGATCTAAGTACCCCGTGGACCAGAGCCAGCCCACGGGCTTTAAGTTTGACATCCCTGGTGATGTGACTCGTCCTCCCTCCTCTCCTCAGCCGGGCCCCTCCCGTCTCCAACCGGGCCTGTTATCAGACTCCGAGTCTGATAATGAAGATGAACGGCCTGTCATACCTCCAGCCCCCGGCCCTGGCCCCATGCCTGGAGAGGATTCCAGGAGTGAACAAATAAGCCTGAGAAACCTCACTCATACGGCGTGTGTTCCTTTGGCTCAGCCGTCAGAGGAAGCCAGCCAGGGATTAGAATTGCTCGGGCCTACGCCTTCTGACCCTTCCCTTTCCCAAACAGTAGAAGACAATTCAAAGTGGGAGGATCCTTGCTTTCGGAGATCTGAGAGGCGACGCCAGCAGAAGGAAGGGAGGGGCAGGCCTGGATAAATGCTGAGTCATGGAGCCACACCCCACAGCCTATATAAAGGACCTGCTTTTGGCATTCCAACCTTGAGTCAAGCAAAGTCTCATCTAGTTTGCTGATATCGGACTCTATCGTTGAAGTCACAACTTGGACTCCTGCCTGCCCTGATAAACCTCGAAGGAATTTGGCAAGCTGCAGAGGCTTTGTTGCCACGTTTGATACGGACTTCCTTGACCCGGTCGTCGGAGGGGGAGGGGGACACGACACCTGGTCTATATGGTGTGGAAAAATGTAGCATTTGAGGACTTGGGTTTAGGATTTCAGCAAATGGCATGAAGAAAAGGTTTCTGTCACTGATTTAATCTTGCCGTAGGCTGCCTTCAAGCAAGCTGAGCATCTTTCTTTCAGCATTTATTTCAGGCCCTGTTTTCTGTTACAGCCCTCTGTCCGGTAAGACCTTGCCTTAAATCTCATCCCCGGTTGTTTCTCTCCGTGGATGGTACAATTAGCTTGGTTCAAGTGAAATGCAGCCAGGTAATCAATAGGCCTGAAAAAGAACGGGGGTGCTAGCCATGTTCAGCTATAAATTGTTTGCAAGCTTTCAACAGTGTGTCTTTGCAGAGAAAACTTTTGTGTTCTTTATTTGATCTGGTTTTGGTCAGACTCTTAAGCCCCGTGGTTAAGTGCACTTTATTTTCTTTAAACAGATGTTTTATCTGTCATGCATAAATGCCTATTGGATTAGGTAATTCCAGGTGATCATGTCAGCTTGTCCTACATAATCCTTTACGGGAAAGGCGGCCTTAATCAGCATTGCAGGAAATGCATTTGTCTTCCTTTCATTGTCATATTTTGGCTGTCACAGAAAATCATTTATCACCATAAAGTATGTGCTGGAATCCTTCTGCCACAAACATGGTATATCACGTTCATTTTATGTTGGATAAGCCTGTCTTTTCCCCCCCTGCCCCGAGAAATCAAAGGGAGGGGACTGTTCTTTTAGACACAGAAATAGACTCTTTTCAAGGGCCACCTTACACCTGCTCAACATAATATAAAGGCTGAACCCGTAGCCTTATCTTCCTCTGGAGGTTTTACACTGGAGTAGCAATGAACAGTACCGAGCTGAGATTATGACAGGTCCCTTCAGACTTAAGGATGAACTGTGGATGCATCTCAATTTTAAGTGGGGAAGTCAGGTTTTGCGTTAACAGGCTAAGAGAGTTGGAAAGTGTTGTGGTCTGCCAGCAGCCTGTGGAGCTGGCAACAGAGAGAGACAGCAATGAGGCTGAGGAAGAACATGGGCCAGTCCTGGAGGTTGGGGAAGGCCCAGATGAGGGCTCTGCGTTGGAGGCAGAGGTGGGGCCAGGGCCATTGGGGAGTGATGTGTGGACTCCAGAGCCTCCAGAGGCTGACAGCAGTGAGGCAGAGGGATAGGAGGAGCCTGTTCCCAATGCACACATGAGAAGAGCTGCCAGAAGGCAAGAGCAGCTAAAGCAAAGAGGACGACTCAGGAGTAGGGCCAAGAGATGTTTGGCCCCTCCCATAAGGCTTAAAAGAGCAGCCACAGCGTTTGGGCTCTTTGCCGGAAAACAACGTTGATAGCTTTGTCTTGTTGCATTTGTTTTGTGTGAGTGTCTTCTGAACTTTTGCCAAGAAAGGCCTTTGGCAGTTTGCCTAATTGAACCAAGGTTGGTGATAGGACTGAGGAATTGTGTTGGGAGGAATTTGCTTTAATTTAGTTGGACTACACTGAGAATGAGTTAATTCTCAGCTGTTCTAATAAAGTTTGTTTGTTTTTACACTGATTGAGTTTCCTACTATCTACTTGGGCCTGGGTCACAACAGAAGGGATCTTGGAGGTCTTCTAGTTCAAGGGTGTCAAACTCAATTTCATTGAGGGCCACATCCTTGGGGGCCCAGAGTGGGTATGGCCAGGGGGGGCTTGGCCAGCTCAACGTCACTCGTGTTGGGGGTTCCTGTGGCAGCCCGAGCACTCTGCCAGCCAAAACAGGATCCTAAGCTTCGTTTTTGGCTGCAATGGCCTCCTGCAACCTTCTGCCAGTGAAAATGGAGCTCAGGAGGGAGAGCCACGAGCCGGTCCTTTGCTGTTTCCAGGGCAGCCCTGCAGTCCAGATCTAAGCACTCCGCAGGCTGGATCTGGCCCCTGGGCCT
Organism: Ahaetulla prasina; assembly: GCF_028640845.1. Lineage (NCBI taxonomy): Eukaryota > Metazoa > Chordata > Lepidosauria > Squamata > Colubridae > Ahaetulla > Ahaetulla prasina. Next base: position 1,150,913 of record NC_080544.1, on the reverse strand, counting down.
TGAGTTTGACACCCCTGTTCTAGTCCAACCCTCTCCTCAAGCAGGAGACCCTATACCAGTGGTAGGTTTCAAATTTTTTTTACTACCGGTTTTGTTGGCGTGGCTTAGTGGGCGTGGCATGACTTGGTAGGTGTGGCTTGGTGGATGTGGCAGGGGAAGGATACTGTAAAATCTCCATTCCCACCCCACTCCAGGGGAAGGATACTGCAAAATCCCCATTTCCTCCCAATCAGCTGGGACCTGGGAGTCAGAGAATAGATGGGGGTGGGGCCAGTCAGAATTTTTACTACCGGTTCTCCAAACTATTCAAAATTTCCGCTATTGGTTCTTCAGAACTGGTCAGAACCTGCTGAAACCCACCTCTGCCCTATATCTTAATTGGCTGTGGGGGCCAAGCACATATCTTTTCTACCCCAGCTGCCAGGTGGATTTACTTAGTGCCATGTAGGAAAATTATTTCACATTTTTTTCCTCCCCCTTTTCATTCATTTTATGAAAAAGAGGTTGCTTTCAAAGGAGAAGAGAATTGTAAGCTGGAACAAGGTATACAAAGTAAGTTTATGAGACTCCCCCTTTCTTTCTTTTTTAATTGGATAATCTTCTCAACAGTGGTCTGCAATCCCCCTGGTTTGCTGCAGCAGTTGTATTAAAAGTTTTTAAATTAACTTAAAAATTTTAATTGCAACAGTAAAAGATAGCGCAAACTGAAAAAGAAAAACCAGTGCAAAAGAGTATAAAAAGCCCACTCACGAAAGCAACTTTTCACCCTCATCTCAAGTATAAACAAGAATCTGTTCACCTCTTAACAAATATAAGGCTCTTCTTCCCATAACTTGTCTCTTAATAATAAACAAATAAAATAAGTAACATCTCAGCAAAAATTCCAGCATTCTAAAATAATATTTATTAATTATTTATTATAATAATATAATATAATAAAGTTATATTAAGAATAACATTAATTAATATATAAAACTCGACATTCCACATCTCAGTTCTTAGCTGTTAGCAAAAAGCCATTTAAAAGGATAAGATGGTCCTGAGATCCGGATAGAAACAAACAGAAAAACCCCTCTTTAGCATGACAAAGAAGGATCGTATTTCCTTTAAAGAAAGACAAGCTCAAATACACAACATTTCTCCAACCCAAATGGCAACAATTCCAAACAAAACTATCCTAAATAACAACATATTTCACTCTACGCTATATTAACCTTCAGTCTTCTGGAATTACTTTATTAAATGCTGATAAATGCTGTTAAATGCTGATTTTTTTATACTGTTAAATATAGTTTCAAGATAAGATATGGGATGTTTATTTGAGTGAAATATGTTGGAGGATAATTTTTATTAAAACAAATCCAAATCCACAAAACTTCCATATTTGAGTAAAAATAGTTAGATACAGAACCCATTTTAAAGGCTATCAAATTACAATGCATAAAGTAACTGCAAAGGGGAAAAGCTTAAACAACATATTGAATGTAAGCAAATCCAAGATACATTTTTTTAAAAGTCCAGATAGTAGCATTCAAAAAGAACAACCCAAACTGACTTCTCCCATTTTAACCCTGGTCAAATAAACCACTTTTGTATTCTTCCTCTTCTTTTTTTAATACAGAACAATCTTTCTCTATAATCAATTCAGATGGTTGTCGGCCCTTGTTACAAATTTCTTCCATACTTTAAACAGCCTTTTTTTGTAAATCCAGCAAAAAGAAATTGTTCTGATTGCTCTCTGGCATTGCCATGTTTATTTCCTTCCTAATTTTTAAAGTCTCATCCAATTTTGTCTTTATAGCTGATCGCAAATTCTTGTTCAAAGCCTCCTTCAGATTGTTCTTGAGTAGACTTTGTTTTGTATCTTTGACATCTAGGAATAGACTGTCCAGTTGATGTCATTGATATGTTGACCTATTCTTCAAAGCACCTGAGGGCAGGACAAGAAGTAATGGATGAAAACTCATTAGAGATACAACCTGGAACTAAGGAGAAATTTCCTGACAGTGAGAACAATTAATTAGTGGAACGGATTGTGTTCAGAGGTTGTGAGTGCTCCATCACTGGAGGTTTTTAAGAAGAGATTGGACAATAACCTGTCTGAAAAGGTATAATGTTTCCTGCTTGAGCAGAGTGTTGGACTAGAAGACCTCCAAGGTCCCTTCTAACCTTATTATTCTATGTTCTTTGTTTATGCAGTTTCTCAACACCATTATAAATTGCACTCTCCCTGGTTTTCCATGTTTCAGTTAAATTGCATTATAAGGAAACCTCTCCTTTGGGGCTTTTACAAATTGGTGAGTGGTGATATCCCAAAGCAATGGAAAATTTCATTTATTTGTTTCTTGGATTTACATTCTGCCTTTTGTTGAAAGATCAAGGCGGTGCACCTTCGTCCCAGCACTAAGAATGAGATGAAGGCAGGAACAGGAAAGAACAAAGCTATGATCAAGCCATGTTTCTACCATGGTTGGCTACTAGTGAGGACAGACAAAAAAGGGGTTCTGTCAGAGTGTGCACAGGTTTAGTACATGTATCATTCCAGGAGCAAGTATAGTCAACAGTGGTTTGTATCAAATAGTGGTTTTTATCTGCAATAGGAATATAGGAATACTATACATACATATGCTACAAGCAGTATCTAAACAAACAGCAATTACAGCAGGGAAGAAACTTGACCAACAGACCAACACTTTAGCAGAGCCTCCTCTTATTACACAGGCTCTTAAAGGGATAACAGCCAAAAACTCTGCTGACTCATTCCCCTCATTGCATCAGCTGGTCAGCTCTTAAATTATCACCTTGACAGGTTCTTTAGTTATCAATAAAGGTGAACAATTTTCTGAATTTTCCAATGCAGATCATTAGTATGTTTTTCTGTCCCTTTGTTGGTCAATGGAAAAGATTGTATAAATTGCAATATTCTTAGAAACAGTGTGTCACAGATATTGCTCAAATTATTTAAACAACAAAAAATAGATGATGTAATGGAATCTAAAAAAAGGCACCTGGAAATGAAAATGTAAGTAATGACAGCACCAACATTGGAAACAGTATATAAGCTTGCATTATATTAAAAAATTGTTTGCAAAAATTGTATATCTTAGGCAAACCTCTGAACAAAATTGGGAAAAATGTGTGCTAGTATGTATAAACGTAGGAGAATAGCAGGCAGAGCTAGAAGGCAGAGTTAGGTGTGTTATCAGTTTAAAGTTGTTGTGTTCCCACAAGCACTCCAGGTTCAATTCTTCCTGAATTCAATTGACCCTTATCTGGGTGCTAATTGAATGTTGAACATTATTTGACCAGTTTTGTCAAGGCTCTGACAAATGAACCCAAGCAAATCAGAACTGAGACTAGAATCCTCCTTAAGAATCTTCTTTATTGAGCACATCATATCAGCACAGCTCTAATGGAAAACCAACTCTAAATCTTTCTTGCGGTTTCAGTATAATTAAACTAGGAAATAACCTCATCCCGAAGTGTCACAGGTCACATGGCCAACTGAGTTAATTGATGGGCTCTCCAGTCACACCTTCCCTGACCTTATCCAGTAGAGATGACCTTGGTCCTCATGAGAAACTCTCTGTTGTGTCCAGTAACTGTGGAATAGAAAATGGCTGCTGCCAGGCTCAGTTCGAAGTTGACAAGATTCTTATATATAGGCTCGAAATAAATCTTCTAGGCTTATGAAAGGACCTGATTCTTTGCGCCTGATATTTTAGTGAAATGTATAAAGTTCAACAAATGAAACCTGACAGAGTTGCAAATATGTGAATTAGAGAAAACCCAACTTCCATATTCATCAAGAAAAACCTCTCACATCAGAGTTCTTCATTGGTTGAAGGATATCCTGGTCTCTTTCAGTACTGCCATCAGGAGTTTCTGTGCAACATCAACGAGATAGATATGGTGAAGTAGAAAAAACAGCCTTCTGTTCTTTTTCAACTCCCATTCAAGATTTCTCATCCAGTAGTCTCCCATGCCTTTATGACTCTATTTATTTGTATCCTGCCTTTATTATTTTTACAAATAACTCAGGGCACAGCCTTGAGGTATTTGTATATTTTATAACTTGCAATTGTAAGTTAATGGGAGGCGGTGGCTCAGTGGCTAAGATGCTGAGCTTGTCGGCAGTTCAGTGGCTAGGTTGTGTCCTCCCTCACCTCCGTCTGAGTGATGGCTTAATTAGCCAGCACTATCAGCTCTGGCAGCAGAATAGCCAGCGTCTGCCAAGAGCCTCCGTTATCTTCCACGACGCTGGTGAGTCACTCAGAAACAAACTTCAGCTCTTAATCAGTGTATTTGCCTGTTACAAAGAGACACAGCAGCTCTCGCTGTCTTTTATATCCTGTGGGGTGTGGCTCCGTGACTCAGCACATCCTGGGCTTGCCCCACCCTTGCTTCTGTTGTTCCCTCCTCCACCTGGCCTGCTTCTGGCTCCTGGAGCTGAGCCAGGGAAGCCGGTGCTCCTGAGGTAAGTCCTGACGGCCCTTCCCCCTCATTGTCCAAGTCACTTTCTGGCAGCAGGCCCGGCTCGGGGGCGCAGACACAACAGGCTAAGGTGCTGAAGGTTGGCAGTTCCTTTGGTGGGAAGGTAACAGTGCTCCGTGTGCCTTCGGCATTGAGTCATGCTGGCCACATGACCACGGAGACGTCTTCAGACAGCGCTGGCTCTTCGGCTTAGAAACAGAGATGAGCACCGCCCCCTAGAGCCAGAAATGACTAGCACACATGTGTGGGGGAACCTTTACCTTACCTTAATTATAAGTTATTTGAGCAACATATCCAATACACTTTCCTCCTCCTATTTACCCCAAAACAACAACCCTGTTGGGCTGAGAAAGAGGCTTTCATGGCTAAGGCAGGACTTGAACTCATGGTTTTCTAGGCCAGCATCTTAACACTAGACCAAGCAGGCTCTCCAATTTGAGTACTGAGTTTAAGGTAAAGGTAAAGGTAAAGGTTCCCCTCGCACATACGTGCTAGTCGTTGCCGACTCTAGGGGGCAGTGCTCATCTCCGTTACTGGCATGACTCAATGGCAAAGGCGCACAGAACGCTGTGACCTTCCCACCAAGTGGTCCCTATTTTTTTCTACTTGCATTTTTACATTTTTACATGCTTTCGAAACTGCTAGGTTGGCAGAAGCTGGGACAAATAACGGGAACTCACCCCGTTACACGGCAGCACTAGGGATTCGAACCGCTGAGCTGCCAACATTTCGATCGACAAGCTCAATGTCCTAGCCCCTGAGCCACCGCGTCCCTCATACTGAGTTTATGTACTGTTTATTTTTGGGACTGAAAAATTGATGCTAGCAGAGCAGACGTTTTCCTTCTTAGTGTCCTCTACATGTATTAGACTCGGTCCATAATTTAAGTTATGAGCCAAATTAAATCAATTTTCCAATCAATCAATTGGAAAAACCAATTTTGGCTAATTCCACGTTCATTGCTTGTTGAAGTACTTGCAGAAGTCAAATATCTCCAACAACTTTGACTTCTTCTGCAAGCCAGATTTGCTTAATGATGGCATGGCTCGCTTACTGACAGCAGCAATTTGCTTAACAAATGTGGCCACAGAAAGGTCATAAAATGGGGCAAAAAACTCATTTAATAACTGCCCCGTTTAACAATGGAAATTTTCAGCTTAATTGTGGTCTTAAATCGAGGACTACCTGTGTTATTTCCTCAGAAAAAGTGGTACTAAAGTACATCAGACAACAGGATACATTACTTTTGACCCACCCCTGTGAATTTGGAGAGTTAACAATAATAATATAACAGTTTCCATCTTGATTTCCTCTTCTCTTCCATGAGTATTTTGAAACAAATAGCTAACTAAACTGCCTAGTTCGTACTTTAACTTTTACAGATGTTTTGTCTTAATTGAACAGCATGTATTTTTTTTCTCTCTCTCTCTGTAAATTTTTAAAAATATCCAGGTCTCCCTAGACATGTTTTAATTTTCCTTCTAGTTAATTGGTGAGTATTGTTTCATTTCCCATAAGATTTTTGTTTAGCCTCACAGTATTGTTGAGAAAAAATAATAAAAGCTGATTGAATGAAGCCATGTGTTTTTTGTCACTCAGATGAGTTTAGAAAATTGTTCTTGAGGTCTTTGTTTACAGAAAAAAAAATGATGAATTCGATATTTTAAAGATAAAAATAATTAGTATAATAAATTAAATAAATGTGGGGATATTTCTGTTCAGTTAGTTGTACCGTCTAGTTTGGAGTTACTGACAAATTCAGCAATTAAATTAAATCCATGTTTGAAATCCATTTATTCACATTATTTTCACAGAGACAAATAAACCCACCCCCCCGGGTCAAAATGAATTTTTCTTAAACAAGATATTTTTCTTTCTTTCTGTAATATATTATAAATATAAATGAAATAAATTAAATTGACAAGATTCTCTTATGTTCTCCTCAGAGATGGAAGTGTTCACATGGACTTTGATCAGTGTTAGAACATATAATAATATGGTTGGAAGGGACCTTGGAGGTCTTCTAGTCTAACCCCCTGCTTGAGCAGGAGACCCTATGCTATTCTGGGCAAATGGCTGTCCAGTCTCTTCTTGAAACCCTCCAGAGATGGAGCACTTCTGGAGGCAAGCTGTTCCACTTGTTAAATGTTCTCACTGACAGGAAATTTCTCCATAGTTTTAAATTGGATCGCTCTTCCATTCACTACTTCTTGTCCTGCCCTCAAGTGCTTTTTTCTCTTTGTTGGTCACTTGTGGTGCCCTGTGACAGGTGTGTTTTTCTCACATTTTACAAGCTATCCTCTAGACCAGGGGTCTCCAACCTTGGCAACTTTAAGACTTGTGGACTTCAACTCCCAGAATCCCTCAGCCAGCAAAGCTGGCTGAAGAATTCTGGGAGTTGAAGTCCACAAGTCTTAAAGTTGCCAAGGTCGGAGACCCCTGCTCGGGACTATTAGCTTACAGTAGAGAAGGCCCAGTGAATATCTGGATTTGTTTTCTGAGTATCTGGCTCAATCCTGGTCAGGCCTCAGCGAGTTTGAGTAAAACTTCCACTTTGCGTTAATCTACTGGCATGTTAACCGAACTTTGAAAAGCTGTCTCTTTTCTTCCCAGGTTCTGTATTGTCACAGTTTCACTCTAGCATGTGAAAATGGCTGCTGTCAGCAACTATACATATGGACTCTGGATTTGATCCATTAATGTTGTTACGCTCTTCATTGTGGTTAGTTCACAGAGGGTGAGATTTATGATCGGCAGCATACTTCAAAGCAGCCTGAAAAGAAATCTCATTTTTCAAGGATAAAAATAGATATAGGTTTCTGGAGCCTCCAGTTCAACTCTGTTAATGAATAATAAATGTGCAAACCCACTTGCCAATTTTCCATTGCAGATTTGCTTTTTCATAATAATTTTCCCAGAGACCCATTTTTGTTAATGTGACCCTGTCTTTCAGTTGTATAGCTTGTCCTTGATTTGCAACCACAGTTGGTATCAAAATTGATGTTGCTAAGTAAGGCTAAGTCGTTACCCACTTTTTGACTCCCGCAGATTTTCACTTTTGGGTGGAGGGACACAATCCCTATACTGAATTCCAAACCATGACATAGCATAGATTTATATAAAGACTTTACAATACTTTTATTTTCCCCCTCTCCCTACTTATCCCTAATGACAAATTTTCACCAACTTGAGTTGTTTATATTTATAAACAATAATAAAAGTGGAATACAATGTCCTACCTGTCAATGACTACTTCAGCTTCAACCACAACAATACACGAGCACACAATAGATACAAACTTAAAGCGAACCGCTCCCAATTCGATTGCAGAAAACATGACTTCAGTAACAGAGTGGTCAATGCTTGGAATGCACAACCTGACTCTGTGGTTTCATCCCCAAACCCCCAAAACTTTAACCTTAAGACTGTCTACTGTTGACCTCACCCCATTCCTAAGAAGTCTGTATGGGGTATGCATAAGTGCACCAGCGTGCCTACTGTCCCTGTCCTAATTTTTCCTTTAATTGTATTCATTTTATGTATTCAATTCATGCTTATAGATACATATACATATACATATACATATACATATACATATATATATATATATATATATACATATATATATATATATATGTATATGTAGGTCTTTGGTTATTCGGGTTTTCTCCCGCGTAAAATTGGAAGTGTCTTGGCGATGTTTCGACGGTCTCATTCGTCATCTTCAGGTTTCAGCTTCGTGCTTCTAGGAACAATGTGTGATTGCAGCTGTTTCTTCCTTTTTAACTGCTTAGTGGGGGGTTGAACTGATTGGGTGGGAGCTTGGCTGTGCTCTGATTGGCTGGGGGTTTTTTGTGCTCTGATTGGCTGGGGGTGTGTCCTGTTTGGGTGGGGGCTTGGTTGTGCTCAGATTAGTCTGAGTTGCAGGGGGATTTGAGCTGGTGAGCTACATTGCTGTTGTTTGGCTTCGTTTTCTGAGGTTTTCGCGGGTGATTGTATGTAGGTCTTTGGTTATTCGGGTTTTCTCCCGTGTAAAATTGGAAGTGTCTTGGCGACATTTTGACGAAGTCGCATTCGTCATCTTCAGGCTTCAGCTTCATACTTCTGGGAGCAATGTGTGATCACACATTGCCCCCAGAAGCTCCCAGAAGCACGAAGCTGAAGCCTGAAGATGATGAATGAGACTTTGTCAAACGCCGCCAAGACACTTCCAATTTTACACGGAGAAACCCAAACAACCAAAGACCTATATATATATATATATATATATATATATATATATATATATATATATATAGGTCTTTGGTTATTGGGTTTCTCCAGCGTAAAATTGGAAGTGTCTTGGTGACGTTTCGACAAAGTCTCATTCATCATCTTCAGGCTTCAGCTTCGTGCTTCTGGGAGCTTTGCTTTGCTCCCAGAAGCATGAAGCTGAAGCCTGAAGATGACGAATGAGACTTTGTCGAAACGTCACCAAGACACTTCCAATTTTACGCGGGAGAAAACCCGAATAACCAAAGACCTACATACAAACACTCGCGAAAACCTCAGAAAACATATATATATATATAAAAACTAATATGTACTCAACAAAATAAATAAGTAAATAAATAAATATGAATAAAACAAAAATAGCAAAACTTATCTGCAAAATTTGCTATTTTATTTTTTATCAAGATGTTTATTGCTTTCATTTTGAATGCTGTTGGTATGAATGTTATGGACTATTTTCTAAGGTTTCAAAAATATATTTTAAGATGAACAAGAAAAACAGAAAAGTGATGATGATTTTTAATAGCAATCTTATTAAAGATTATAATTACAACAATAAAAACTAGTGCAAGCGGAAAAAAACAGAAGAATGAAAAGAAAGAGTAGAAGGTGCAGAAAAGAAAAAGGGGAAATAGGAGAAACAAAAAAGAATAGAAAAAATAAGAATACACACACACACACACACACACACACACACATATACAGGTATATACATACAAACATATGTAGGTCTTTGGTTATTCGGGTTTTCTCCCGCATAAAATTGGAAGTGTCTTGGCGACGTTTTGACAAAGTCTCATTCGTCATCTTCAGGCTGGTGTTATCAGCTTCGTGCTTCTAGGAGCAATGTGTAATCGCAGCTGTTTCTTCCTTTTAACTGCTAGTGGGGGCTATCTTTGGAAGAAGACAATGGCAAACCATCTTGGCGACGTTTTGATGAGGTCTCACTCGTCATCTTTAGGCCGGTGCTTACGGCTTTGTGCTTGTGCGAGCAAAGCATGGTCAGAGCTGCCGTCTCTCTATAAATACTGGTGGGGAGGTGGGGAGTGTTGCTGTAAGCGGGTTGGTTGGCTATGTGGTTGCACCAGCCTGAAGATGACAAGTGAGACCTTGTCGAAACATCGCCAAGATACTCTCAACCTTACACGGGAAAAGACCCAAATATGCCAAGACCTACATACCTATACCCCCCAATAAATCTGCACTTTTGGTGTACAAGTAAGCATATGCATTCTTCTGAGAATACACATTCACTTTCCAAGCAGAATGATTTTTTTTAAAAAAGAAGCACATTAAGTCAATTAATAGCTACTAATTAAAATTGACTGTGAGTCCCTTGGACTGCAAGGCGATCCAACTGGTCAGTCCTAAAAGAGATCAACCCTGACTGCTCTTTAGAAGGCCAGATCCTGAAGATGAAACTCAAATACTTTGGCCACCTAATGAGAAGGAAGGACTCATTGGAGAAGAGTCTAATGCTGGGAAAGACAGAGGGCAAAAGAAGAAGGGGACGACAGAGAATGAGGTGGCTAGATGGAGTCACTGAAGCAGTCGGCATGAGCTTAAATAGACTCCAAGGGATGGTACAGGAAGGCCTGGAGGAACATTGTCTATGGGGTCGTGATGGGTCGGACACAACTTTGCAACTAACAACAACAAAAAATAAGATAACCCGTTTATAACATTGAACTGATCTTCCATCTCCATACTCCCATCATTTTCTCATTCTTGGTTTCACGTGCACACTGACATCAACATACATACAAGGATATACCATCTCATAGGAGAAGGAGAGGTGGAGCTTGGGGGGGTGGAGTCAAGAAAGGAATCATCCTGGAGTCGCCATGTTCCCTCAAGAGGTCTGAGTCCAACCTCTCTTGAATTCTGTTGACTTTAATCTAGCATCAATTTAGTGCTAGATTGTGCAGTCCTGATTCTTCACACCTGACGAATATTCATTCTCCAGCTCCTTCCTCAAGAAACATTGATAAGAGGAAGAAAAAAGCCATTGCAGAAAGCCTTAAATGCAACAGGCCACCATCCCTTCCCAAACAAGGGGTCTTCAGGCTAATCTTCAAAGGCATTAACACTTTTCAGAAGTGCTGTCTATAACCATTAGGCTCTCCTCCCAATCAGCAGCTTTTATTGTTACTGAGGGTGGGGCAAACATTCCGTATCCTCATATTAGGTTCCGTTGTGTTTTTATGGTTGGCATTCATTCTATTGAACTCAGAAAGCTCAAACTGCCCAAAGAGCTGCTGATCCAGTTCTACAGAGGAATTATTGAGTCTGTCATCTGCATCTCTAGAACTGTCTGGTTTGGCTCTGCAAACAAACAAGATAGACATAGACTTCAACAGATAGTTAGAACTGCAGAAAAAACAATTGCTACCAACCGGCCTTCCATTGAGGACTTGTATACTACACGAGTCAAAAAGAGGGCTGTGAAAATACCTACAGACCTCCTCACATCCTAGACATAAATTGTTTCAACTTGTTGTGTCTGCGCCCCCTGAGCCGGGCCCCCTGCCAGAAAGTGACTTGGAAAGTGAGGGGGAAGGGCCATCAGGACTTACCTCTGGAGCACCGGCTTCCCTGGCTCAGCTCCAGGAGCCAGAGGCAGGCCAGGTGGAGGAGATAACAAGGCCTCCATCCCCTGACTCTTCCCCCCCCCCCCAGGCCAATCAGGCGATCAGGCCTGGCTGGACCCTAGGTTTCGTAGGCAGGAGAGGCGGGAACAACAGAAGCAGGGGTGGGACATGCCTAGGAAGTGCTGAATCATGGAGCCACACCCCACAGGATATAAAAGCAGCAAGGGCTGCTATACCTCTTCGTAGCAAGCAAATCAACTGCTTAACTAGAGCTGAAGTATTGTTTGTTCCTGGTTGACTCATCAAGAGAGATAACAGAGACACTTGGCAGATGCTCGCTAGTTTGCTGCCAGAGCTGATAGTGCCAGCTAATTAAGTCATCGCTCGGACTGAGGTGAGGGGGACAGAACACAACTTCTACCCTCAAAACCATGTTATCGGGCACTGCACACCAGAACAACTAGACACAAGGACAGTTTTTCCCTGAATGCCATCACTCTGCTAAATAACTAATTCCCACAACACTGTCAAATAATTTACTAAGACTGTATTACTATTATTCCTCTCATCCTTACTAGTACCTATCTTTTCCCACTTATGGATATATCCATGTTGCTTTTATCTTTGCAGCTTATATTGTTTTTATTGTTTCCTAGCATGATTTGATTGCTTATTAGTACCCTATGACTATCACTAAGTATTGTATCTTATGTTTCTTGATGAATATATTTTATTTTTTCTTTATGTACACTGAGAACATATGCAACAAAGACAAATTCCTTGTGTGTCCAATCACATTTGGCCAATAAAGAATTCTATTCTATTCTATTGCATGGGCCTTTTGAGGTCCCTGTGCTGCAATGGTGGGATTCAAATTTTTTTACTACCGGTTCTGTGGGCGTGGCTTGGTGGGCGTGGCGTGGCTTGGTGGGCATGGCAGGGGAAGGATACTGTAAAATCTCCATTCTCTCCCCACTCCAGGGGAAGGTTATTGCAAAACCCCATTTCCTCCTGATCAGCTGGGAATTGGGAGGCAGAGAATAGATGGGGATGGAGCCAGTCAGAGGTGGTATTTACCAGTTCTCCAAACTACTCAAAATTTCCATTACTGGTTCTCCAGAACTGGTCAGAACCTGCTGAATACCACCTTTGCTGTGCTGGAGAAATTTAGAAGTTAACATCGTGGTCTTTTGTGCAATTTGTGGATATTAAAACATAGGAAATCAATTTTCTAGCAGAAAGGGGTTTAAGCAGAGGGGAGATGAGTGGAGTAAGAAAAGATCTTCCAATTTTTTACTTTACTGAACAGACTGTATCCTGAAAGGATGCAGGAAAACCTTGAAGGCTAAATGGGAACAACAACGTCAGCTCTATCCCGCTTGAAATCCACATCCTTCAGAGTTCAAGGAGGCCCCTCTGGCTGGGCTGCTTTGCCAAAATGCTTCAACCACTTATTATATCTGGATTGCCCCCCAGAGATGAAACAGGCTGAGGCAGGGGGAGTGCAGAATAAATATGATTTAGTGAAAGCTCGTACCCCTGAACACATCATTGGCCTCTGAACTCCGAACATTTAAATATTTCAAGCTTACAAGCGGAGCCTGTCACAAGAATGGACCTGTATCCCTAGCCAGTTCCTGAACATCTGCTGAGGCATTTACCAAGTTAATAGATTAGGTATGAAAATTAGGCAGGTGTTTTTCGCCAAAGCCAGAAAACATCAAAATCAGATTGCCCTCCAAGTATTCCAGCACAGGCAATTGAGGTGGAATGACTCATAGAGTCTAACAGATAATAAAACACACATAACGCTCCCTTTAAGATACAGGTGGGGAATATACTCTGCTTTAGGAGAGGCAGGGAGAGAACCCAGTCCTGTTTGGGAGCAAGGTAATTGAATACAGATGGGTGGAAGCAAATGAAAGAATGTTGCGAGCATCTCAGTGGAATAGCTAATGGGAATGAGACAGAATAGGAAATTAAAAATTATTTGAAACAGATGGACTATTCTTTGAGGGTCTCCCCCCACAAAATAAAATTTATTAGGGCCGTGGAAAAAAAAAACAGTGTCTGTTTATTTTCCATGACCATGAAATTAATGACTTGGTGAGTTGTGCTTGTGCAGTTTTATGACTGCCATGTCATTTGTCATAATTTGGGTGCCGTTTGATATGGATTTATGAATGTTTCCTCTCTCTCTCTCTCTCTCTTTCCTCCTCCCCCCACCTCGGTGTGATTTATCGGCGTTGGTCATATGTGAATTAGACTGTCACCTTTAGTCTATGAAAGTACAAATGACAGATTATGGAAGAGTTCTTGAGATCCGAGTACAGCAAAGGAGGCTGGATGCAGCTTCTTCAGCCGAGTTGTTTATACAGTACGTGGGATGGGGGTGGGGGCGGTTTGCTTAGAATTTGGAAACAGAGAAGGGAAAACCTTGGATATAAGTCAACCTTGCAGAACCACCAGGCTGAGGTGAGGGCTGAAGATTCAGATTCAGATTCAAACCTTTATTGTCAGAGTACAACATGTGTACAATGAGATTGGCTGAGCCTCCCTTCGTGCACCCCCCCCAACCCAATACAGCTCACAGCGAAAGGCAGTAAAAGAAAAGAAAAATCCCTAACCCAGTGAATCCTACTAACAAACACACAATCCTACTGCACCATATGAACTTATTGCACGTCGTGCCGGCCCCGCAAGTCAATCGTACAATGTTATTGTAAAGTTATTTTCCATTCAGAAGCCTGACAGCTCACGGAAAAAAACTGTTCTTCAGCCTATTTGTGCGGGTGCTTCTGCTTCAATATCTCCTTCCCGACGGCAGGAGAATAAAGAAGCGCTGGCCAGGGTGTGAGTCGTCCCATGGGAATCTCATGGGAACGTCACTTGTGGATTTCAACCTAACATCTTTTTTTGTCAGGACGTTAAGCCAGAGCGGTCCCACACAGCAGAGCCTGGTGTAAACCAAGGGTCTTCAACCTATCTGAGGACCAAATCAGAGGGTATTTTGGCAAATGTGTGTTCGGAACCCCATCTGTTGCAGGAGGAACTTGCTGTGTGAAGTAAGACGAAAAGTTCTTTTGATATGGCCACCAGCACGTTGATCTCCATGCAGCGGTGGGTTTCAGAAATGCTTACCACTGACTCGCCCCGTGTGCACCTTCCACCCGGCCTTCCGCACATGTGCTTTGCTCTTTCTCATGCCTTCCGCGCATGTGCCTGGCCTTGAAAACACGGCTAAATAGAACAGCATTACCGCTACCAGTTTGCCCAAACCGGTACGAATTGGCAGAATGCCACCTCTGACTCCGTGGTAGGACTCCATTTTCATACTTGAACCTTTGCTGACAGAAGAGGATGAGTTGTCCCTGGAATTGGCCTCTTTCCTGGGCAGTGTGTTTAGAGTCTGACACAATTCTCGGTGGAGGACGGGTGAACTTTTGGGGCTGTCGGTCTTCCTTGGCTATGCTGAAAATCTTAGTGTCCAAAGGTGTAACCTCTTCTCAGGAACTGACTTTGCAAATGAAGGTTGGCAAACATGACTTGGCAAGGTTATTTACTGTAGACCAGAATGAAACCATGTACAGGAAAAGCTCTGTTTACAGTCATTTGCAACTGTCCAACACGATCCATGCACACTTACATTTTCTCTCCAGAGTTTAAGTCCCAAGCTTTTCCGTCCTGCTTTTCTGACTGCAAGGATAGTACGCTGCTCTCTCTAATGCCGTGGGATCTGGCTGCAATATTCTCTCTTGTCCGGAAATCACAGGATCCTGACTCAACAGCTTCATTCCTAAAAGATCTTTATCCTTTCTTGGTCCCCATCCGAGGCTAAAGACTCTTCCTTTTCCCATCTGTGACCTCAGTTGGACTCCACTGTAGCACATCTGCTTGGACCAGTGATGGAAGAGACTCTCAGAGCAGACATATCACTTGCTTGCAGATGTTTCATTACCCAAACCAGGTAAGATCGTCGGTGTTCAATTTATTATTACAGAGACCAGAACAAATAAAAGCATTCAGTATATATACACTTAAGAATTCAGTATATATACACTTAAGAAGAGGTACCTACAATAGAAGAATGGATACTGAAAGTCATTAATTTGGCTGAGATGGCTAAAATCTCAGCTTTTTTAAAAGACAATACGCAGGAAAGATATTTAATTGAATGGAAAAAATGGATTGATTATCTACAAAACAGATATCAGATTAAGAAATATCAGATTGCCTTTGAATAATTAGGAAGTTATTTTATGTAATGGGGAGGGGGTTGGGAGATGAAAAGCTTTGGATGAGGTTAATTGGATTGGAAGGAAAAATTTTATTCTATGTTTGGTTTATGTATAACAATACCTTGTGATTGACCCGGGAAGCCGGGGGGGGGGGGAAGGGAGGGGGGAAGGGGGTTTTCTGGGAGGGAGGGGGGAAAAAAGGGGGAAAATGTTTTTGTTTTTTAAAAACTTTTTCAATTAAAAAAAAAGAATTCTAGTATAAAATAATAAATGACAACTAAATCTATAATAAAATTCATTGTCTGACTATACGATAGTTGCAATCTGTATACTGTATGGCCCGTTGTGGGTTCAATGCTAGAAGGGAAATAACTAAGCAGTGCAAGGGTTGGCCACAATTGTTATATACATTGCTATGGTGGAGAAGACACGTATTTGCAACAAATCCCTAGTGCTGCTGTGCAGAATCTGGCCACCTGTGCTGTAGTTTTGGACTGTTCATTCTTAAGCAACCACTGAATATAGGTAGTGTCAGAGCGGCCAGGATACCTAGCAGTTATTGGCAGAATATGTTTTTTCCTAATCTCCATATAAAAGGAACATCTAAGGCAGGGGTCTCCAACCTTGGTCCCTTTAAGACTTGCTGGCTGAGGGACTCTGGCAGTTGAAGTCCACAAGTCTTAAAGGGACCAAGGTTGGAGACCTCTGATCTAAGGAGCATGTGACCCACAGTCTCCACCTCTCCTGAGCCGCAGGGACAGAGTCTTTCCATGAATGATATTCTTTTATACTTGCCATACAGAATGGCCGATAATCGGTGCTAGTCAGTGCTAACCACCAGCACTGATGATGTTACCTAGTTTGGGTGATGAAACATCTGCAAGAAAACAACCAAGTTCATAGAGCACCAAAGATCCCTCAGGATAGGAATGGACTGTGGGCATCGTGGACACAGAAAGATACTCAGTCTTGAATGCAGCTGCTGTGGAAAAGTTCCAGTATATACTGGGGACCATTAGAGAAGGAAGCCCTCACAAGAAGGCCCAAAAGACATTGCTTTTGTGATGTCATAATGCCAGATATCACAACTGGAATTCTAAGATTTATTTATTTATTTATTAATCATACTTATATACCGCACCATCTCCCGTAGGACTCAGGGCGGTTCACAGGCATATTAAAACAATATAATAAATAAACATTAAAACCCAGTTAAGACTAAATATTGTCATGGCCTGATCACTAAAACAGTAAAAACCAGTAAAAACCCCATTAAAATTTTGCTAAAACATTTTATTCTTAGGCTAGTCCAGCGCGCTGAAATAATAGAGTCTTTAGTTCACGTCTGAAGGTCCGGAGGTCGGGGAGTTGTCGTAATCCCGGAGGAAGCTCGTTCCACAGGTCTGGTGTCGCCACAGAGAAGGCCCTCCCCCTGGGGGTCGCCAACCTACATTGTTTGGTCGACGGCACCCTGAGGAGGCCCACTCTGTGGGAGCGCACAGGTCGTTGGGAGGCAATCGGCGGCAGAAGGCAGTCTCGAAGGTATCCCGGTCCTAAGCCATGGAGCGCTTTAAAGGTGGTAACCAAAACCTTGAATTGCACCCGGAAGACTACCGGTAGCCAGTGTAGGCCGCGCAGGATGGGTGTTATATGGGAGCAGCGCGGTGCTCCCTCTATCACCCGCGCGGCCGCATTCTGGACTAACTGGAGCCTCCGGGTGCTCTTCAAGGGGAGCCCCATGTAGAGAGCATTGCAATAGCAAAAGACAGTTTAGGGTTACTGCACCTCACGAAGAACCCAAAGGAAATGGAAAAGTTTGTCAGCCGGAACTCCAGCATGGGGTTCGAGTTTGCTGCATGTATGTTATTAGCTGCCATAGTACGGGGGGGGGGCATGGCATTTGGGTTGGGGAAGTGAGCTGGTGAGGTGAAGTTCTGTGTGAACTGAAAGGGAGGTTTGCTCTCAAGAATTATTGCGCTGCTGAATGGCGTTGTTTATACTCCATCAAGGCCAACCATCCTGAGACTCCAGATGTGAGAAATACCTGAAGAGGAGTTTTCCCACAACATCATACTGGACGTTGATTGGACTCTTAGTGCTGGACCCTGGGGGTGGGAGGGATTTGGGGAAATTTTCAATTGGTAACTTTCATGCATTTTGACTCAGATCTTGCCTTGCTTTCACTGCTCTCATTTCAAACTCAGTAAAAGTACCTCTTCTCTATCTCCATAGAATTCTTTCTCCATTCTTGAGAGTTTCAGAAAAAAGCTCCTTGTCAGAAAGCAGTGGTTTTCTTCTAAGGTTTGGCAGTGTTGAGGCAAGCAAATGCTTAATAGAAAAATTGACTTCCTAACGATCAGTGCTAAGATACATTTTTGGAGGTTCTTCTCAGAATTTGAAAGAACTTCCCCACCAGTTTGGGGTGGGGTGTGGTGGTCAAGGGGCAGGAGTATTCAATACTTAACAGAAGTGGCTGGGAATCTGCGTGTCGTGTCCCACTCCTCCGCTGACGGCCGGGTCACGGAAATCCGAATCAGGCTTGCCTCTGCAGCTCTGCCCAAAGTCCTAGCAAAGTCTTCAGAGCAGGCAGGAGACCAGTAAGTGACTTCAGCAAGATAAGTTCGACTTTGCCTGACTCAGAGACTGCCAGAAAGCAGATCCTTTATATAGGCCATGGGGTGTGGCTCCATGATTCAGCACTCATTAAGGCCTGCCCCTCCCTTCCTTCTGTTGCCTCCGCCTATCCAATCTTCTGATGCGAGGGTCACTCCAATCAGCTGTTGGAAGTAAACTTTCCTCAGGCTCACATGCTGTGGAGGAGGGGGAGGGGTCTAACTGCTCCGTTTGCCTGGGCATGGAGCCAGGGCTGGGGCCGGGGGATGCTCCCTCCTCTGCAGCTTGTCTGGGCATGGAGCCAGGACTGGGGCCGGGAGGCATACATTCCTCCGTGTTCGGGAGCAGATAAGCAGACCCCGGCTGCGGTGAGAGCGGACAAGACACAACACTGTGCAGGGATGAGGTGGAAGAGAAATGGTGGATACAACCAGATGATCAGAGGTGGTATTTAGCTGGTTCGTACCGGTTTGCGTGAACCGGTAGCAGAGATCATGGGAGGCCCACCCCCATGCCCCCTGCCCCCTCTCTATGCCATCCTATTTAGGCACAGTTTTGAGGCTGGGCACACGTGCAGAAGGTGTGCATGTATATGAAGCAAGTGTGCATGCGCATGGCGAACCGGTAGCAACAAAATGTGAAACCCACAGCTGCAGGTGATCCAAGCCTCTCACCTCACCCCCCCCCTAAACACGGCAGTGATTATTTCCCAATCCCCTTTCTTCTTTCCAGAGCGATGAAGACAACTAGAGGTCTCATGGTAGCTTGCAAAAGTCAAGAGCGCTGTGTAATCAATCAGATCACACTCTGTGCAAAGAGAACTGAGGTATGACCTGGTCACACAAATAAAATCTCATGATTGGGGATTTGTTTAAGGATCTCCTGTGTGTGGGTCATTGGCAGAACGTAGGTTGTGAAGGAGCAAGATGTTCTTACAACCCTTTTTGTGATGCAGTCTGTTTTCCTTCCTCCTGGTCCAGAGGGGGTGGGTGGGGTGGAAGAAGGCAGAGAAGCCATGGTGAAGAAAGGCAGGCTAGATGAACAATCTAAGTTCAGTATGTTTTTCTAGATCAGGGGTCTGCAAACTTGGCTCTTTTAAGACTTGTGGAGTTCAACTCCCAGAGTTCCTCAGCCAGCTTTGCTGGCTGAGGAACTCTAGGAGTTGAAGTCCACAAGTCTTAAAAGAGCCAAGTTTGCAGACCCCTGATGTAGATAATGGTCTGGTCTTGTCTTTCTCTTTTTAAGCGGCAGATTAGGTTAGCTGCACCTACCCAACATGGAGTCGCCAATGCTGACAGTTTGCTTGCAAAAGCCCTCTATTTATGAAGGCCCCCCCCCCCCAGTCAGCCAAATAGAATCTGTTCCATATTTTGAAAGGTTTAAAAGTTTCTCCTTCTGCTAAGTTTTTGGACTGAACTGAGTGGGATGTAAGTTTTCAAACACGGGACATGACAGATCCTTGGCATCAACGAAATGGCAAGGGCCCAGAAGAATGGACAAAGGCAGTCTATGGTTTGTCTGAACAGGAGTACAATTAAACCTGAATGGCCAGGTGTCACTGCAGAGCAAAATGACACCCCCCCTCCCAAAAAAAGAGGCCAACTGGCAGGTTGGACTGGTGAAGACCCAAGAGCTCCTGCAAACCATGGCTCAGGTGGAACAAACCAATATGGGAGGGAGAAGTCCATTGTAGCATGCCATCTACCTTACCTAAAGATAATGAGGGGTTAATTTAGATAGGGAATTTAAAGTTATGTGTTTCTGACTAGCCAAAGTTGTTGTCGTCGTCCCCACCTCCACCTCACAGCTAAGTTTCATCAAAATCTCAGCTGCCTGGTTCCCCCAGTTCACAATGATTCCAACAGCTTGTTCCGGCATGGGAGGGCTGCAGTTTGCAAATGTTTATACCACAGGGTAGAGCCAGATGGCACTTCCACAGGGTTGGAAGGAACGTGTGATGTCCACCCTGTGATGGATCGACTGATGGAAACAAAAACCAGCAAGATGAGGAGGAAAAGGGAGAGGGGAAGAGAAGAAAGGTCCACATCAAAACTTCCTTGCAAAGTCTTCAGTGAAATTTCACCAAGTCCTGAGCGGTCGGGGATGTTCCTCGTTGTTTTCATTAGTCTAGTGCAAGGAGAAGTGGCAAAGGCAGAGGGTCATAGTAAGGGCAGAGTAGCTCTTTGCAGATGGAGCATTTGAGAACCTGAACAAATGTGGTGGTGAACTCTGGTATCATGATGGCGGAACATATCTGCTGGTATCTTTTTAGCTTGCTTCATTGCTTCAAGGGTGAAGCGTAATATGGCTGCCTCTTTTCCCATTGTGCAGATCACAAGCTATGGTTTTCAACCAATGATGACTTTTAAGTCCTCAATGGAGTGATTGTAAAACTGAGGTAGGTCTTGAACACCATCCCAGCCCTGGGAGTAGAAACACCAGGCAGATGGAGAAGACCAAGGCAATATGGTGGTTTTCCACTGGGCTCAACCTGGCTCCTTTCATTTTGGAGGGGAGATGATCTGTACCTTGGTGTCTGACATAAGGATGTTAAGACAAATGGATCCTTGAGAAGCCTGAATGCTTCACACACCAGTATCTTCTTCTAACCTCCCTTGCTTTGGATGGGATGATGCGTCTTGCTTTTGAGTAGAGAAATTTTGCTTTTTCCTAGTTGGTAGTACATGCTATTCCTTCACTTACTTCATAGCATAAGGGTATTACCTACTGTTTCCTGTGTCTAAGTAAATGTTGGATGGGTCTTGTGAGGTTGAAGGATGGGTCCCAGTGGGGTTTTAGGCCATATGTTCCTGGCCAGCTGGGATGGTCAGGAATGGACAAAAGCCCTCGTCCTGTGGAGGATGGGCAGTAAAAGATCAATCAGTTGCTTGACTAGTTCATCAAGAAGATTTGTGCAGGAAGGATGAAATGCATGTGAGTTAGCCTGAGGAACTGAGAGGCCTCTGTGGCTCAGACTGCTAAGACAGTCTGTTATTAACACAGCTGCTTACAATTACTGCAGGTTCTAGTCCCACCAGGCCCAAGGTTGACTCAGCCTTCCATCCTTTATAAGGTAGGTAAAATGAGGACCCAGATTGTTGGGGGCAATAAGTTGACTTTGTATATAAATATACAAATAGAATGAAGACTATTGCTAACATAGTGTAAGCCACTCTGAGTCTTCGGAGAAGGGCGGGATATAAATGCAAATAAAAAAAAAACTTTGTTTCCCTAGAATCTCATCAACGTTGAAAAACTACTTTTCTCTTTCTGTTCCTTTCTGCAGCTGTTTTCTCAGCTATGTTTTTTCTTCTTCTCACCTTTGAAGGGTGAAGGGGACATAAAGGGTTCAAGCAGGGCTGCCACTCAAACTGGTTTTCTTGGTCAAGTTCATTTCTGTTTCAGCCAGTTGTTAAGCTTCCCATAAAACTTCCTGATACGTATGTGGGAATTCACTCCCCAGCATACTTGGCCTTCAGCTATCCTGGACAAGACTTCAAGGTGTCTTAGTTCAAACCCACTGGAAGATGCTAAGTGTAGAAGAGACTACAACAGAGAGAAGCTCAATCCAGATATGATTCAAAACAAAATAAAATCGAATAGAGACAGACACAGTTACGTTCATCTGAGGAGATGAGATGCATAATATAATACTAAAGAAACTTGGGTTGTAGCTTGGTTGCTTGTGAAAAGAATATTAACCTTCTAGAATACAAGTTGGCTGGTTGATGTGGTTACTAGAAAGGCAAATTCAGTTTTAGAGTGCATTGATTGGTTTTGGAATCCTACAAGATCATTGTCTCCCTTCATCCCTGAGATACCACCTTGAGCACCCGCTCTGTTGTTGGGATCCCTGGGTGTTCTAGAAATTAGAACAGGTGCTGAGAAAGGAGTATAAAAATAGTCAGGGACTAGAAGTGAAGTCTTCTAAAGAAAGACTGAAGGCATGGGGCATGTTGAACCATGAAAAAAGATGACCGGTGGGGAAACAGGATAGCTCTTTCCATGTATCTGAAATTAGTAAAGGACTATTCTCCATCATTCCAGAATTGCATTTTCTTCCAAAGAGCTTTGTCACTAGAAATACTGGTAGCTCTGGTGTTATTTGGGGGCACTTTCAGCATTCACTTCAATCTGAAAATGTCACTTATATTTACATCACATGTATACTTCTACTCTTCTTTTTCATTGTTTTTGAACAGATGTGATCCATTCCCCTTTGCCTTTATTTTATTTATTTATTTATAATTTAATTTCTATACCGCCATTCTCCCGGTATACTCAGGGCGGTTTACAGCCATATTTAAAAACACAAAATACAAACAGCAAGTTTAAAAACAGAATTATAAACAAATATTTAATAGGCCGAATCAAACTAAAATGGTCATAGACCGACATAAAACCCATTTAAAATTGCAATTTAAAATTACGCTTAGGCCAATCCCGCATGATGAAATTATAAAGTCTTCAGTTCACGTTTGAAGGTCCAGAGGTCGGGGAGTTGGCGCAACCCCGGAGGCAGCTCATTCCAAAGGGCCGGTGCCGCCACAGAGAAGGCTCTCCCCCTGGGGTCCGCCAACCGACATTGTTTGGTCGACGGCACCCTGAGAAGGCCCACCCTGTGGGAGCACACAGATCTTTGGGAGGCTATCGGTGGCAGTAGGCGGTCTCGTAACTAGCCCAGTCCTAAGCTATGGAGCGCTTTAAAGGTGATAACCAGCACCTTGAATTGCACCCGGAAGGCTACCAGCAGCCAGTGCAGGTTGCGCAGGATAGGTGTTATATGGGAGCAGTGCAGGCTGCGCAGGATAGGTGTTATGTGGGAGCAACAAGGTGCCGCATTCTGGACTAGCTGGAGCCTCCTGGTGCTCTTCAAGGGGAGCACCATGTAGAGAGCATTGCAATAGTCCAGGCGGGAAGTAATGAGGGTGTGAGTGACCGTGCGTAAGGAGTCCCGGTCTAGGACTCCTTCTCATGTACCAAGCAGAATCAAGTAGGGATATCTTGAGTTTCTTTCTCACCCCTTCTTCTTTCCCAGAACTGTGATGCCTTCTATTTAATGATCCTTGTAACCGCCTTCAAGGTTACTGTCATACTCTTCTACACTTTGTGAAGCTATTGGTGTTTTTTGAGTGAGACAGAAGGAGAAAGAGCCTGGAAGTGGACATTAGATTTCTTTTTCCCCCCCTAAATCCGTATCAACTCGAGATTTGGCTTGCCAGATTGCTGCTGTTTTGAGCGTCTTCCTTTGAATATTTACCTCATGTCTGATTTTGACTGGCAACCAAAGAATAGGCAATACAGACAGCCTTCAACTTACAGCCATTCATTTAGTGCAGGGGTCGGCAATTTTAAACACTCAGAGCGCCATTTGGACCCATTTCCCACAGAAAAGAAAACACCGAGAGCCAAAAAGGTCCTTAACCAGAAGCCCCCATTCAATTCTGGAGCTGACTGGAAGTCCAGTTTCCCCACCATAGAGTCTCCTCCTAGCACGGCATCCTTTTCCCTCTACCTGTCCTAACTGAAAGCCCTATCAATTGTGGAGCCAACCGGAAAAATGCCATAGAGTCTCCTCCTGGTGCGCTGTGCTTCCCCCCCAACTGGAAGGTCCTCTCAAAATTGTGGTGCTGACCCGCCGACAGGGAGCCGCAACAGAGGGATGAAAGAGCCACATGTGGCTCCAGAGCTGCGGGTTGCCGACCCCTGATTGAGTGCTTGTTCAAAGTTACCACAGCACTGAAAAAGGTAACTTATAACCACTCCTCACACTGACAACAATTGAAGCATTCCCATGGTCAAAATCTGGGTGCTTGGCAACTGGCATGTATTTATGATGATTGCAGCATCCTGCTTTCAACAAGCAAAGTCAATGGGAGAAGTCAGATATGTTTAATGGTCATGAGATTTGCTTAACTGTGTCAAAAACAGTGGTAAAATTGGGCATGGTTCACTTGACACCCGCAATGGAAATTCTGGTTTCGGTTGTGGCTAAAAACCAAGGATTACCTGTATTGAGAAATGTTCTAGAACAGCGGTTCTCCACCTGTGGTCTGTGGTTCCCTGGGATGGGGGCGTGATGCCATCAGAGGGGGTCCATGAAGGCTTGAAGAAATAGTATGATTTAAATCTTGTGTTAAGTTTTGGTGGTCCATGGCCACAAAAGGTATTTAAAAGGGCCCATGGTGAAGAAAAGGTTGAGTACCATTATTCTAGAACAGGGGTCTGCAAACTTGGCTCTTTTAAGACTTGTGGACTTCAACCCCCATAGTTCCTTAGCCAGAAAAGCTGGCTGAGGAACTCTGGGAGTTGAAGTCCACAAGTCTTAAAAGAGCCAAGTTTGCAGACCCCTATTCTAGAACATGCTAGCTGGAGAATTTGGGGCTTGAAGTCCACACATAGAATAGAATAGAATAGAATTTTTTA
Organism: Ahaetulla prasina; assembly: GCF_028640845.1. NCBI lineage: Eukaryota > Metazoa > Chordata > Lepidosauria > Squamata > Colubridae > Ahaetulla > Ahaetulla prasina. The sequence goes on along the minus strand of NC_080544.1, from coordinate 1,126,279 downwards.
TTGGCCAAGTGTGATTGGACACATAAGGAATTTGTCTTGGTACATATGCTCTCAGTGTACATAAAAGAAAAGATACCTTCATCAAGGTACAACATTTACAACACAAATGATGGTCAATATATCAATATAAATCATAAGGATTACCAGCAACAAAGTTACAGTCATACAGTCATAAATGGAAAGAGATTGGTGATGGGAACGATGAGAAGATTAATAGCAGTGCAGATTTAGTAAATAGTTTGACAGTGTTGAGGGAATTATTTGTTTAGCAGAGTGATGGCCTTCGGGGAAAAACTGTTCTTGTGTCTAGTTGTTCTGATGTGCAGTGCTCTATAGCATCGTTTTGAGGGTAGGAGTTGAAACAGTTTATGTCCAGGATGTGAGGGATCTGTAAATATTTTCACGGCCCTCTTCTTGATTCGTGCAGTATACAGGTCCTCAATGGAAGGCAGATTGGTAGCAATTATTTTTTCTTAAATCTTAAATCTTAAATTTAATTTAATTAATTTAATTAATTTAAATTAATGTAATTTAAATTAATTAATTTAATAAATTAAATCTTAAATCTTAAAGTTGTTCCAGACTGGCAATCTCCATTCTAGAGAAATCTAGTTCTTTGTTTTAAAGAACATGTACTTGGGAAACAGGATCTCCAGGAGAGACTGCAAAAAATGCAAGATCTCTTTCATGGATCCCCGTCACACCTCCTACTCTTCATAGAGAAAGTTGTAAAGAAACATCCCCAGAAAACCAAAGGAAAAATGTTCTTAGGATTGTGCCACCTTGAACTGTTCCAGACTTCCCTTCATGTCTGGAACGACGTTTAACTGACTGTAGGAAAACCAACTTGAATATTAACGACGCAACTCTGAGGCAAATTTGAGGGAAGAAAGAAGTTTTCTCCCTGCTTCTCCTTGGTAACCAGAAGCCATTTGCCAGAAGGACAGGTGTCTAATGGTTGAAACCATCAGGACATACTGCAGAGTGATGATGATACCCTGCTTCCAGCAGAGCTTTCTGCGATCGCACATGGGCAGAGGAGCCAAATCTCATCATCCTGGGGAGAAAGAGCAGGTGTCACAGTTTCAGAGGGGGCAACGCTCTGGCTCGACAGGGCCGCAAATGCATCCCCTCAGCCCTTTCAGGTTGGCTCAGGGTGCATTTCCATGTTACCGCTGGCCTTGAAGTCTACTTCCACTCTCCAGTTGACAGATGGCCTTCAGGCAGCCTTTGGTGAATATGGCAGACGCTGCTTTTAAGGTTGCCCTGTTGATTGTAAACTACAGGGCCTCGAAGCTGGTCCATTGAAGGGAGTCATCAGGAGCTGGAGAAATGGGGAGAAGAGGCAGACTAGACTGTGGTTTGTTAGGCTGCTGGTAGGGCCAAGAGAGGGGTGAAGCCAAGTGGGAGTTATTCTCAAGCCCAGTAGAACCTGGCATTTAAGTTCAAGGTTACACAGCAGAATATAGTTTTTACTGCTCCAAAATACTGCAATATTGGAAATATTGTATTCTACCACTTTCTGTCATTTCCAAGTGTATTAAGAAATTGTTCATATGTTGCCTCATACTTATGATGCTGTTATAAAGAATGCCAATCTGTTTGGGGGAAAAAAAATCCAGTCAAATAAACAAGTAATCCACAGAGGATTTTCTCACGTTACCTGCTGTTAGCATTTTACCCTAAAAGAGATTTTCATGGCCGAACTGTGGGAATTGTGGTTAAAAGAAGAATTGCCCTAGACTCCTTAGGTAGCCATAAACAAGTTAACTCCAACTCCCTTGAATTACATTGACCTTAATCTAACCCCAAACAGGTGCTAGCTGTTAATTGAGAAGATTATTGTCAGGTGCAAAAGATCAGGCCCATACCTGAAGGGCCAATTAAACTGAATTATTGCTACTTTTGCCTTTGCATAAGAATCTTCTTAGAACAGGGGTGTCAAACTCAATTTCATTGAGGGCCGCGTCAGGGTTGTGTCTGACTTTGGAGGGCCGGGATGGGTGTGGCCAGGGTTGGCGTGGCCAGCTCACCGTCACTCGTGTCAGGGGCACCTGTGATGGCCCAAGTGCTCTGCCAGCGAAAACTGGCTCCTGAGCTCCATTTTGGCTGCAATGGCCTCCTGCAACCATCTACTAGCACAGGGGTCTGCAAACTTGGCTCTTTTAAGACTTGTGGACTTCAACTCCCAGAGTTCCTCAGCCAGCTTTGCTTTGAAGTCCACAAGTCTTAAAAGAGCCAAGTTTGCAGACCCCTGTGCTAGCAGAAATAGAGTTGGAAGTGCCACTCACAGCCCTTGTGAGCTCCATTTTCAGCTGCGATGGCTCCATTTTCACTGGCAGAGGCACTGAGGGCTGGTCCTTTGCTGTTTCCAGGACGGCCCCCACAGGACAGATCCAAGCACCCTGTGGGCTGGATCTGGTCCCTGGGCCTTAAATTTGACACCCCTATTCTTAGATAAGTGTCCCCTGAGTTCTAGGGAGGTTGAATGTAGTTCATTTGTGACTATGTAGAGATTCTAGGCTCATCTCTCTTTTATCTCCATTCCCAGTTTCAACCATTCCTTCCTCTACATTTCCCCAACCTGGCACTTTCCATATACTTTGTACTGCAGTCCCCCTAATCTTCAGGTGGCAAGTTAAATGGTGTGCTGAGGGTGAGAGGGATCTCTTAGCCCAACCCATCTGAAAATTGCCTATGTGAGAGATGCTGCTCCAGAGTGATGGGTTGATGGCAGCTAATGACAAGGGATATTCTCCTGGTGACTGGGACTTTGTCACAAGCATTAGAAACAATCACTGAAACGTTTTATCTAAGAGTCAGTATGTAGTTTTAAAATACCCTGATACACCAGTTTTTTTTTTAATAGGGGCCCAGTTTATTTGTCTTCTGGGATCCAATATTTGAGGAGTGCCACAGAGAGTAGGGGGACAAGCTATTTTCCAAGGCACCTGAAGGCCAGACAAGGAAAAACGAATGGAAACTGAACAAGGAGAGATTCAACCTAAAAATAAAGAGAAATTTCCTGACAGAGAGAACAATCAACCGATGGAACAGAAGTTGCCTTTGGAAGTTGTAGGGGCTTCATCACTGGAGGCTTTCAAGAAGAGACTGGACTGCCATCTGTCAGAAATGGTGTAGGGTCTCCTGCTTTGGGTCAGAGGTTGGACTAGATGGCCTACAAGGTCCCTTCCAACTCCGTTCATTTGTTACCTGTTACCTGATTCAAGACTGCTTTGAAACGTTTCGCTACCAGAAGCAGGGTCAGTAAAGACATCCTGAGTCTATTCAAACTACATGGCTCACAAAACCAGCTGGGTTATTTTGAACCCAAGACAGAAAATCTTGCAAGCGTGTCTCCCTCTCCTTGGCATGAAATACTTCAGTAATCATGACTTTAACAATTCAATTACCGTATATACTCGAGTATAAGCCGATCCGAATATAAGCCGAGGCACCTAATTTTACCACAAAAACTGGGAAAAACTATTGACTCGAGTATAAGCCGAGGGTGGGAAATGAGGCAGCTACTGGTCAATGTAAAAAATAAAGATAGAGCCAAGTAAAATAACATGAATATTTATTTGAACGAAAAACAATAAAAGTGCAAAAGGGGGAAGGAGGATTCCCAGCTTTAGAAAATTTAGAACTACGCCGCCTTTGGTATGACCTGAGCATAGCTCATAAAATTATCTGCTACAATGTACTTCCTATCAATGACTACTTCAGCTTCAACCACAACAATACACGAGAACACAATAGATTCAAACTTAAAAGTGAACCTCTCCAATCTAGATTGCAGAAAATGTGACTTCAGTAACAGAGTTGTTAATGCCTGGAATGTGCTACCTGACTCTGGTCTCTTCCCAAAATCCCCAAAGCCTTAACCAAAGACTATCTAGTATTGACCTCACCCCATTCCTAAGAGGTCTGTAAGGCGTGCATAAGAGCACCAGCGTGCCTACCGTCCCTGTCCTAATGTTCCCTTTTGTTGTATTCCTTTTATGTATTCAATTCATGCTTATATTTATATAATTATTTAATATGTATTTGACAAAATAAAATGAATGAATGAATGAATAGAATAGAATAGAATAGAATAAATTTTTATTGGCTAAGTGTGATTGGACACACAAGGAATGAATGAATGAATGAATGAGTGAGTGAGTTACTTCAACAACATTGTCTCACAGAAATTGACAATACAACTGCAAGCATGAAAATGAGTCCTCCTTTAGCTTCCAAGGGACCAGGGTGCCTCTGAAGGTCAGTGCTCTAAGCACTAAGAACCCAGCACAAATCTAAGCCTGTATGCACACCAATAGTGAAAATACCCTGCACAGTGTCTCTTGGCAGAGAAGGTTAATTTTCATAGGCGTTGGGGTGGCTCTTTTTTTTTTTGGCAGGGCAATAAGGATCTCTAATATCATTAAACCCAAGTGTGAGGAAAAGACAGCAGCTAAAATGTTAAGGCCAGTTGTGTGACCTTCTCCAATACAGTTGGCCTGGCTGTTTGCCAAAACTTAAAACACCCTCCCATCCCCCTCCTGCTAAAGCTTCTTTCTTAAAACAATTGTGGTCTTTGCCTTTCATGTCGTTCAACCTTTCACCTGCCAGGTTCCTAGCCCTTCACCCTTGACCCACTGCTGTGTTTGCTTAGCATTGTGCCAATCGACTTTAGAAGTCTGTGTGTGTGTGTGTGTGTGTGTGAGAGAGAGAGAGAGGGAGGGAGGGAGGGAGTGCAAAAGGGGGAAGGAGGATTCCCAGCTCTAAACAAAGGGAAATCCCGGAATGCCAGCGCGAAAGGCGGTGCTCGCGTTCCTCCTCCCTTGCTCAAAAGCCCCAATAACCTTCACCAGCAAGGCAGACCCCCACGGGAAGGAAGGGGCAGGCTGACTCACGAGCATCTGGCTGAAGAGCAGCTGCTCCAGGTCGCCCAATGCGGTGAAGCACGGAGGAGAAGAAAGAATGAAAGAAGGAGGAACGGCCCTCCTTTCTCTCTCTCTCTCTTCCAGCGCCGCCGAACAGAAGGGGACTAGGGCGCGCACACACACGCCCAGCTTCTGAAGCACGGAGGGAGAAGAAAGAATGAAAGAAGGGGAGGAACGGCCCCTCCTTTCTCTCTCTCTCTCTCTTCCAGCGCCGCCGAACAGAAGGGGACTAGGGCGCGCACACACACGCCCAGCTTCTGAAGCACGGAGGGAGAAGAAAGAATGAAAGAAGGGGAGGAACGGCCCCTCCTTTCTCTCTCTCTCTCTTCCAGCGCCATGAACAGAAGGGGACTAGGCGCGCACACACACGCCCAGCTTCTGAAGCACGGAGGAGAAGAAAGAATGAAAGAAGGGAGGCGGCCCTCCTTTCTCTCTCTCTCTCTTCCAGCGCCATGAACAGAAGGGGACTAGGCGCACACACCGCCCAGCTTCTGAAGCACGGAGGAGAAGAAAGAATGAAAGAAGGGAGGAACGGCCTCCTCTCTCTCTCTCTTCCAACGGGAAAACGCTCTTTCGCTTGCGGGGGAGAGGAGGGAGGGAGGGAGGGAGGTTGGCTTGCTTATTCAACCCTTCCCGGCTAGCCAGCCAGCCCTTCCCAGGAGAAGGCGAGGAGTTTTGGGCGGCGACCTTTTGCTAAGCGGCAGCTGCCCCAACACCACCAGTTGGGGCGGGAGCCGGGTGAGCTGCAGTAACTCCGCCAGGCTATGCATTGGCGCTGGGAAGCCCTGGCGGTGCAGTCCTTCTCGGCTGAGGAGGAGGTTTCCCGACGCGCGAACCGCCGCCGAGAGCCACCCAAAGGCCAGAAGAAAAGGTCATTCCATCGGAGTAATGGGCGAAGGCTCCTTCCTCTCCGCCTTACCCATGCTGTGCGAGCCGGCTGGGCTGCAACCCCGCCGCCGCCGCTCCTTCCTCAGCCTCCCGGGGCTCGCGCTCTAGCAGCCGCCAAGCTCAGGCGGACTCGGCAGCTCCCATCAGCACTGCACGGCGCGATTCGGGCAGGAGGTCGGGCTCGCTCCGTGGCGGTGGCGGCGGCGGCGGCGCCACCGCCACAGAGCGAGCCCGACTCCTCCTGCCCGAATCGCGCGTGCGGTGCTGATGGGAGCTGCGAGTCCGGCCTGAGCTTGGCGGCTGCTAGAGCGCGAGCCCCGGGAGGCTGAGGAAGGAGCGGCGGCGGCGGGGTTGCAGCCCAGCCGGGCTCGCACAGCATGGGTAAGACGGGAGAGGGAGGAGCCTTCGCTCCATTACTCCGATGGAATGACCTTTCTTCTGGCCTTTGGGTGGCTCGCGCGGCGAAGCTCGCGGTCGGGAAACCTCCTCCTCAGCCGAGAAGGCTGGCGGCTCCCCTGCCCAGCCCTCTCACTGCACCACCAGGGCTTCCCTGCGCCAATGCACAGCCCGCCAAGTTTGCGCCGTCCGCCCACCAGACACGGGAATGGGGGCCGGCCTGGGGGCGACAAATCCCGCGAGACCTCGGCGGGCCCGCTCCCCGTCCCTCCCATGGAAGTCCGTTCGGTACCCCCTCCTGTGCGGGGTTCCCGAAGACGTAGACTCGAGTATAAGCCGAGGGGACGTTTTTCAGCACAAAAAACGTGCTGAAAAACTCGGCTTATACTCGAGTATATACGGTACTTGCTGCCTTTCCATGACATCAAAGCTTGGCTGTCTATTGACTTTGTATATAATATACAAATGGATGAAGACTATTGCTTAACATAGTGTAAGCTGCCCTGAGTCTTCGGAGAAGGGCGGGATATAAATGCAAATAAAATAAAATAAAAATAAAAATATTGCAGTCTGCTTAATGGAAGGGCCATTCTTTGGTCTCAGAGGATCAGATTTGGTGATCGAAACTGCATTTTGAGTCTTTATTCCAAGATGAAGATCCGTGTGTGTGTGTGTGTGTGTGTGTGTGTGTGTGTGTGTGTGTGTATGTGTCCTTTGCACAAAGACATGCAGATAAAATTAGGAAAAATTAATAGCCAAGCAAAATAGTAATGTTTTAAAATATAGCAATTCTGGACGGATTGAAAACATCACATTGGGAAAAAGCTACCGCAGCTTTGCAAGATGTTATGATAGACAGGTGAACAACGGGTAATTACCAGTAGTGAAATTCAAATTTTTTACTACTGGTTCTGTGGGCGTGGCTTGGTGGGTGTGGCAGGGGAAGGATACTGCAAAATCTCCATTCCCACCCCACTCCAGGGGAAGGATACTGCAAAATCTCCATTCCCTCCCCACTCCTGGACGAAGTATATTACAAAATCTCCATTCCCACCCCACTTTGGGATCAGCCAGAAGTGGTATTTGCCAGTTCTATGAACTACTCAAAATTTCCGCTTCTGGTTCTCCAGAACCTATCAGAACCTGCTGGATTTCACCCCTGGTAGTCACACTGTGTGAGGAGATCAGCGTCTCGAATTATAGGTAGTCCTCAACTAATAACCATTCATTCAGTGTCTAAAATTACAATTGCACTGAGGAAACAGACTTAAGACAGTTTTTCACAATTACGATCATTACAACATCTCCCATGGTCATGTGATCAAAATTTGGAAGCTTGACAACTGGCATGTATTTATGACGGTTGCAGTTTCCGGGGGTCAAGTGATCATGTGATTACCTTTTGCGACTTTCTGACAAGCTAAATCCTGGGGGAAGCCAGATTCACTTAATGACCGTGTTGTTCACTTAACAACTGTAGTGATTCACTTAACAACTGTGGCAAGAAAGGTTGTGAAATAGGGCAAAACTCACTTAACAACTGTCTTGCTTAGCAATGGGCATTTTAGACCCGATTATGGTCGTAATTTGAAGACTACTTATCGTTTCAGTGGCATAGAAACTATGATGATGTAAGTCACAACTGCTCCATCTCGGTCCTTCTTAGTTGAGGATGGAGAGATGGCTGACAACCCTGTGGTATAGTGTGTAGAAAATCAGCACCCTCCCTCCTAGAAGAATGAAATATTTTGAGGAATATTAAAAAAGGCAGAAAATTATATTTCCCAAAGGGAAAAATGGAGAAACATGTTTATTTAGAGGCAGAAAGCAACTCCCACTTTCCTTAATAGCCCAAAGCAGATGTCAGCACTTAAAATAACTTATTGAAAGAAGACAAGTATCCAGATAGCTCTATTCATAAGCAAATACCCTCACCCAAGAGCCAAAACAGGACGAAAGCTATTAAGCCATAATAGGAATTACCCAACACTCTTTCAGACATTGCATCACCCTCAGAGCAGTCCAAACTTCAACTAAACTTAGCTCAGACAAACACCTAGAATTTGTACTTTGCCTATAAAGCCAGTTATGACCTCTACATAACCCCTACATGGGAGTCTGACAACAGCCAATAGAATACATACTCTTGCACAGGAACAGGAAGCTCAAGTGCAAAGCATAAAAGAAGATATAAAAACCCCTCATTCTCAATCCCATTTTGTAAGTTGCACCAGAACCACAAACCCATGTGATTCTGCTTCATCAATAAATAGACCCTCTTTCCAATCAGCCTCTAGCCCCTATTTTATCTCCAGGCTTGGAACTGAACCAGATGGAGATTTCTTCCCGCAAGTGGTTAAAGGCGTGGACTAAAACTGGGGACAGGACCACAGAAGCAAAGGAAGGAAACAATTCTGTATCATCACAAGACAAGCGCAACTCTTTTCTGTACATATCTTGTGACATCACACGCACATTGAAAAGGGGCAGTTCTTGGGTGGTGTTCTGACCTAAACTAAGCACAATCTTAGTCCCAGCAAACCTCTTTTATTCATACGGTTGTGAATTATTGTCATTCACAGTCTGAAAGGCTTCACAAACAGTCTCTCAGGGAAATGTTTATAAACACCCACCTTATCTCCCTTGGAATGCTGCCAGAGAACTAATTGCCAAATGCAGGGCAAGGCCAAATTTAGCACAGAGTCAGAACTTTCCAAAATTTAACCGACCAGATGAACTAATTGCTTCCTGAAAAAGCTTATGTCCCATTCATTCCTCTTTTATGTCTTATGGGATGGGCCAATCATCTCCAAGCCTTACTCCCAAGTCGACCCTGTTTTCTTAATTGTTTCTGTCTCCTGGCAGCTCTGCGCATGCGCACACTGGGAACAGGCTTCCACTGTTCTTCAACCTCGCTGAAGTCAGATTCTGGAAGCTCTGGAGGCAGCAAATAACTACCAGATGCCCAAGGCCCCCTCTCTGCCCTCAGAGCCCTCATCCGAGCCTTCCCCAGATTCCAGGATTGGCCCATGTTACTCCACAACCTCCTCACTGACTGAATCTGCTGCCAACTCTGAGGGTCACTGGCAGGCTGCAACAGGTTGTGACACCACAATGCTACTGTTGTCATCCTGCAGACGCCTCCAATGGGACCACAATACAGATGCAGGGGACCAAATGAGAGTTGCAGAGCAGACTAATAAGCTCAGTTTCTGCTGCCTCTGGAACTGGCCAAGGCTGCAGTGGGATGGAAGGTGTTGCTGTTAGCAGAATGACACATTTATAACAGGCTGTATTCTTAAGTCAGATGTTGAAAGATGAAATAACTGATGAATGGTTTTTCTTTCCAGACTCAGACAATGCTTAGCAACATCTTGCAGGATGTGACAGAATGTCATGATTTCTGGTACAAAGCAAAGTGATAATGATATTTTATGCTCCTTTCAACATTTGTCAGAAGTCCAAGTAAGCAGTTTCTCACATGAAGGCCATTGTGGGACAACAGGTGAAGGAATTTGTGGGATTTGGTAGGACTCTGCTCAGACTGATATTTGTTGTTGTTGGTTTCTCCCCTGGGATAAGCTGCCCTAGATGTGTAACAAGCAGAAATTCAACAGGTGCTGCTCCCCAAGAGAGAAATGACTCATGGATGGCATGTAGAGATGAACAGTCAAAAACTAACTGCCCCAGTGGCCTCTCAGTAATTGCAGATCTCGAGATGGTCCTTGGCTTATTCAGCAGCTTCCAGAAGTGAAATCAGTGAAGAGATGACTAGAACCATGATGGAAAAAAGAACAATCAACAGCTGGTCACGGGTCTGAGCTCACATGTGGACCTATACTGTAGTAGTAAGAAGTGTGAAGCCAAAATAGTCAATGCAATCCTAGACTTCATTAACAGAGGGATAGAATCAAGATCATGTGAAGTTCTAGTACCGCTACACAAAGCCTTAGTTAGATTATGCTTGGAATATTGCATACAGTTCTGGTCATCACAATATAAAAAATATGTTGAGACTCTGGAAACAGTGCAGAGAAGAGCAAAGAAAGATGATTAGGGGACTGGAGGCTGAAACTTATGAAGAACATTGCAGGAATTGGATTTCTCTAGTCTAGTGAAGAGAAGGATTTTATTTATTTATTTATTTTATTTTATTTATTTGTCACAACAGTATATATAAGCATAAGCATGAGATAACTATACAATATATAAGCATATATATATAAGCATAAGTATGTAATAACTAGGGGACACGGTGGCTCAGGGACTAGGACGTTGAACGTCGATTGAAAGGTCGGCAGCTCAGCAGTTCGAATCCCTAGTGCTGCCGTGTAATGGGGTGAGCTCCCGTTACTTGTCCCAGCTTCTGCCAACCTAGCAGTTTCGAAAGCACCTAAAAATGTAAGTAGAAAAAATAGGGACCACCTTGGTGGGAAGGTAACAGCGTTCCGTGCGCCTTTGGCATTGAGTCATGCCGGCCACATGACCACAGAGACGTCTTCAGACAGCGCTGGCTCTTTGGCTTTGAAACGGAGATGAGCACCACCCCCTAGAGTCGGCAATGACTAGCACGTATGTGCGAGGGGAACCTTTACCTTTACCTATGTAATAACTATACAAAATTGGATACAATCAAGGGAATTAGGACAGGAACGGTCTTATGCACACCCCTTAAAGACCTCTTAGGAGTGGGGTGAGGTCAATAGTAGATAGTTTTTGGTTAAAGCTTTGGGGATTTTGGGAAGAGACCACAGAGTCTGATAGTGCATTCCAGGCATTAACAACTCTGTTACTGAAGTCATATTTTCTGCAATCACTCTCTTCCACAGAGAGGAAGGGGTCAAGTTATTTTCCAAGGTACCTGAAGGCCAGACAAGGAATAATGGATGGAAACTGATCAAGGAGAGATTCAACCTGAAAATAAGGAGAAATTTTCTGACAGTGAAAGCAAACAACCGATGGAATAGCTTGCCTTCAGAAGTTGTCATCACTGGAGACTTTCAAGGAGAGACTGGGCTGTCATCTGTCAGAAATGGTGTAGAGCAGTGTTGGCAAACTTTTTCGGCACCGAGTGCCAGAATGGAAGTATGCACGGGGCAGCACCAGCAACTGGAAGAGCAGTTCCCCAGCGTGCATGCACGTACCAAGAAGCTGAGCTTCCTGTAGGCGCATATGTGCCAGTCACTTGGTCTTCGGTTTCTGGCACGCATGTGCACACGAAGACCAGCTGCTCTTCTGGTTTCCGGTGGTCCCGCACACACAAAGACCAGCTGGCCAGCATGCATGTGTGTGCCGGAACCCGGAAGAGCAACAGGTGATGGCTGGCGTGCCTGGAGAGATGGCTCTGCGTGCCACTTCCGGCACATGTGCCATAGGTTCACCATCACAGGTGTAGAGTCTCCTGCTTGGGTGGGGAGTTGCATTAGATGACCTACAAGGTCCCTTCCAACTCTGTTAGTCTGTTAATCTCACTGGACTGCCTGTGGGAGTTAAGGATCGAAGGCATCATTTTGCAAGGCTTCTCCTCTCACCTTCGTTTAGTGGGAAGTTCTGGCTGGCATTGAGATGAGAAAGGACTAATTTCTTTGTCCACTTTCTTTTACCTCTTTTTTCTGACTCAACCTTTCTCTCCTTTTTTTTCTCTTTGTCAACTTTTCTTTCCTGTGTGATAATTGGATTTAAAAACAAAAACCCAGTTCCCATCTCCAAAATCTTTTCCTCTCCTCCCGGAATTACTAGGGAAAATTTGCAAGAGGAATCAGGAAATATGGGCCTAATCTTACATAGCTTCTTCTCTGGTAATATTGTACTACTAACAAGAGCAAGGAATTGTACTACTAACAAGAGCAAGGAAGGAAGAGGGATAGTAGAGGGAGAAGGAAGGTGTAGGGTGGAGGGAGGAGCGGATGTAGATAAGAGAAGGAGAGGAAGGTTTGGAAAGTAAAAGAAGGTAGAAGAGGGAAGAGTGTTAAAAAGGGTGGTGGTGACTGGGCAAGCCCGACTAATTGTATATAACTGTACATTGGATGAATTATTTGATATGATTGTAAAAATAAAACTTTTTATTAAAAAAAAAAAACATTTGCTAGACCAATCCTTGAATACTGCTCATTTGTCTCGAACCCGCACTGCATATCGGACATAAAGACAATCCAATGAGTCCAGAGATATTTCACAAGAAGAGTCCTCCACTCCTCTGCTCTCAATAAAATATCTTACGCCACCAGACTCCAAATTTTGGGCTTAGACAACTTAGAACTACACCAACTTCAATCTGACCTAGGCATAGTGCATAAAATTATCTACCACAATGTCCTACCTGTCAATGACTACTTCAGCTTCAACCACAACAATACATGAGCAAATAATAGATACAAACTCAAGGTAAACCGCTCCAAATTTGATTGCAGAAAATATGACTTCAGTAACAGAGTGGTCAATGCCTGGAATGCACTACCTGACTCTGTAGTTTCTTCCCCAACCCCCCAAAACTTTAAGCTTAAACTGTCTACTGTTGACCTCACCCCATTCCTAAGAGGTCTGTAAGGGGCGTGCATAAGTGCACCTGCGTGCCTACCATCCCTGTCCTAATATTCCTTTTTACTTACTCTTTTCATGTATCCAAATTATATTTATACTTTTACCTGTTACGTAGCTTCTTCTCCAGAAACACTACACTACTAACCAGAGCTTATAAAACATTTGCTAGACCAATTCTTGAATACAGCTCGCCTGTCTGGAACCCATACCACATTTCAGATATCAATACAACTGAACATGTCCAGAAATATTTTACAAGAAGAGTTCTCCACTCCTCTGAATACAACAAAATACCTTATGCCACCAGACTTGAAATCCTGGGTTTAGAAAACTTAGAACTCTGCCGCCTTCGACAGGACCTGTGTTTAACTCATAGACTCATCTATTGCAATGTCCTTCCTGTTGAAGACTACTTCAGCTTCAATCACAACAATACAAGAGCAAACAATAGATTTAAACTTAATGTTAACCGCCATTTTGGGGAGCATCTGTTTCTTGCAGTTATGATCACCCCAAAGTCTCTGTGAAAACCATAACAACTCTGAGAAAAATCCCATCCCCTTAAAACCAAAACAGCTGGTTGCATTTAGACTGAAGGACATAAAATATGAAGGTTAGATTTATGGGTTCCTTCTCTCTCTGAACAGTCTAATCCTCCACTTCTACCCTCTAAAACAGAGATGGATGTAGGTGATCTGTCTTTGTTTGGCTCCGATTAAAATATGCTTTTCAGAGAGCTTTGCTTCGGCTAAGGCCAGACCTGGTGGTACTTCTCATCTGAGGACTGTTCTCCAGTGAGTAGGACCAGGCAGGTGGATTTTTTTCCTTAGCTGCAGTTGGGAAGTAAAGGGCAAAGCTGTGAGTTAGCAGAGAGAAATAACTGAATGAGAGTTGATAGGGGAATGTAAACCATTCCCTTTAAAAGGCACATCTGTTTTTTCACTCTGTCTGGATTTATTTTGCCAGAGATAGTTAGTCTAGAGGTACCGCTTTCTGCTTTAGACAGACCAGCACTTTCCATCAGTCTCTGCTTTAAGGTAGCACTTTATTTCTACATACATCATACTGTGTTTGCCTTAATAATGTTTCAAGGGGGTGGGAGTTTCCTCAAGTTACGGTGAAAGAGAAAAGAATTTGATTCTTCAATGGAGAATTGAAACTTTTCTCCCTTCTCTTCTTTGTTAAAATTTTTTTCCATCTTCTTACAATACGTGGTTCTTTCAACCATACTGTGTCAGAATGTGTTGCGCATTTGGCAACTCCGAGTCTCAACTAATAAATGCTCTATCCTGCACATTGGCAATTTTTTTAAAAAAAAAAAATCAGAACACCAAATATAAGATCTTGTAGATGACCCACACTTTGTCAAGGACCTAGGAGTACTCATCTCAAAAAGGCATTAAGAATTGTTAACCTAATTTCGCGAAGCTTCTTCTCCAGTAACATTGTACTGCTAATTAGGGCATACAAAACCTTTTGCCAGACCAATTCTTGAATAAACCTCATCCGCCTGGAATCCACACTGTATATCAGACATCAGCACGATTGAGCGGGTCCAGAGGTATTTCATGAGAAGAGTACTCCATTCCTCTACTCACAATAGAATCCCTTATGCCACCAGACTTGAAATTCAAGGCTTGGACAATCTAGAACTGAGCTGCCTGCGGTCCGATCTAAGCATAGTACACAAAATTATCTGCTACAATGTCTTACCTGTCAATGACTTCTTCAGCTTCAACCACAATAATACATGGGCAAACAGTTGATACAAACTCAAGGTAAATCGCTCCAAACTTGATTGCAGAAAATACGACTTCAACAACAGAGTGGTCAATACCTGGAATGTTCTACCCAACTCCGTTGTTACAGCCTCAAATCTTCACAACTTCAACCACAAACTGTCTACCGTAGACCTCACCCCGTTCCTAAGAGGTCCATAAAGGGGGTGTGCATAACCACACCAGTGTGCCTACCGTCCCTGTCTTACTGTTCCCATTTATTACTTACTTCCTTTGTTTATGTTTATGTTTATTCCTATTACCTGCTATCTTGTACAAGTTTGACAAATGAATAAATAAATAAAATAATAACCACTTTCTCCATGACAGAAAGAACAAGGGAAGAAGGAAAAAGAAAAGATGTGGGATGGGAGAGAAAGAATCTTAAATTCTGGACGCTGTTTGTCAAGTTTTCATATTAGATTAAACATTGTCCAGGCTGAAGGTAATGGAAGAAAACTCGGCTCCTGAGATCATCTGATTTCCAGAATTTGGAATACTTGTAGTTTAATATTTTGGTATAAAAATACAACGGTTTCCCCAAAGGTGTTGCCCTACTGGAACCCTAACTCAGTCGGGATGGCTAGAAATTCTAGAAGTTGTAATTGATAACCCATCTGGATAACACCAGATCGAGAAGGGTGTTTGAGAATGTGCAGTTGTAAGTATGTGGTGCTGATGGTTATGCCTAGCTGGTATCTTCTTTATTCCTTGAATTTGTCAGGCACCTGATACTACTCCAGGAAGAAAAAAAAACAAATCACTTGGGATACTTTCACACAGAAATGTTTTGATCTCTCACTAAACCTGGAGATAATTAGCAGCAATCATCTGCCAACCTCAAAACACTGAGAATACATGTGGGCCCGTCAGAGTTAACTTCCACACAACTGATAGAAAACAAATCCAACCATATTCCACTCCCTGAATTTGACAATTCCTGGAACAATGAAAAACCTCTTATTCCCAAACCTTTTGGTCACCATCATACAAAAAAGATGTTGAGACTTTGGGAAAAGTTCAGAGAAGAGCAACTAAGATGACCAAAGGCCTGGAGACTAAACCATATGAAGAACGGCTGCAGATTTTGGGTCTGGCTAGTCTAAAGAAAAGAAGAACTAGGAGTGACATAATAGCAGTATTTCAGTATTTGAGGGGCTGCCCCAAAGAAGAGGGGTCAAATTATTCTCCAAAGCACCCGAGGGCAAAACAAAAAACAATGGTTGGAAACTGATGAAAGAGAGAAGCAACCTGGAATTAACGAGAAACTTCCTAACAGTGAGGACAATTAACCAGTGGAACAGCTGGCCTTAAGAAATTGAGGGCGTTCCTCAACAGTCCTCAAACTGTCTAGTCTTTAAGACTAGACAGCCACTTTTCTGAGATTGTATACGTTCTCCTGCTTGAGCAGTGGGCTGGACTAGAAGTCCTCCAAGATCCCTTCCAGTTCTATTCTATTCTATTCTATTCTATTCTATTCTATTCTATTCTATTCTATTCTATTCTATTCTATTCTATTCTATTCTTTAAAAAAAGAAATGTTTAAATAAATTGCTCACACTGTGTAACCCTCATTGCCGCTCTCCCCTATATTCAGTAGGCATTATATATATTTGTTTAGTCATTTGGGGGAAAAAATCTTAGTGGTTATTATGAGAGGAAACTCCTGGCTACAAAGATGCTATCACTCAGTTACAATTAAAAGACCTTGCAAGCTCTGAAGGTGAGTCATCAGTTTTTGTAATCAAACTTTTTTTCCCCCATATAGAATTGTGGCTACCGGTTGCTATTGCAATTTCAGAGGAGAAAAGGAGAAGATAAAGACCTTATATATATAATTATACATATAATTCTGCAAATAAGTGCCAGATAAAATTTATTGGAGGAAAGAGAGAGAGAGAGAGAAAAGGCTGTTACCATCCAGAAGCAAAATGTGCGCAGTCTTAACAAATTATCCAAGCCCAAAATGATTTTGCTTAAACTTCACAATAATACCGAGAATCACATTTAATAATAATTTTAATAACTAAAGAAAGAAAAATGAAAACCCAAGGCTGATGGTTTTTGCAGGCCCTGGCAACATATGAATTAAATGAAGGAAGCGCATGTGACTCAATAATCTGAGGTTGTTTTTCTATCCTGTTCTAACGACTCAAAAGAAGGTTTAATTTATGCTGGCTGGTAAGTAATGTTATATTTCATTGACATAAAAAGAAGATTATTCCAGATGACTGCTTCAGTCAACTTTTTAAAACCTCAAAGCTAGGAATTTGGGGGGCTCAGAGGAACTTCTGGCAGCTCAATCCATTCAGGGCGTATTTGCAATTGGTGTCAGCTCCATTGAGTTCAACCATGCCTGTTTCCAGAGAAACGCTGTAAGGCTGAACTTTTTAAAAGCTAAGAAGAATGTCGGGATTTGGAAATGTAGGAATAGAATGTAGAATAGAATTTTTTTTTTATTGGCCAAGTGTGATTGGACACACAAGGAATTTGTCTTGGTGCATATGCTCTCAGTGTACATAAAAGAAAAGATACGTTCATCAAGGTACGACATTTACAACACAATTGATGGTCAATATATCAATATAAATCATAAGGATTGCCAGCAACAAGTTATACAGTCATAAATGGAAAGAGATTGGTGATGGGAACTATGAGAAGATTAATAGTAGTGCAGATTCAGTAAATAGTCTGACAGTGTTGATGGAATTATTTGTTTAGCAGAGTGATGGCCTTCGGAAAGAAACTGTTCTTGTGTCTAATTGTTCTGTTGTGCAGTGCTCTATAGCGTTGTTTTGAGGGTAGGGGTTGAAACAGTTTATGTCCAGGATGTGAGGGATCTGCAAATATTTTCATACACTAATACACTAATATAGCAAATTCTGAATTCTCTATCCCTTCTGGTCCTTAATAGCCCCATTTGTCACCCAAAATACAATATATTTTCTTATTAAATTACATCATTTTGTGGGTGGTGCTGATATTTGGCAAGCTGCAAATACATTGCAAAGTTTCTCATGGCTCTTTCAACTAGTAAGTATAAGCCTTGCAAAACATATTTATGTCATCAAAATCTTCAGGAAAGCAAGCTAATTGTTGATATTTAATAATGATAGGTGCTCTGTCTAACCGGCTTGGTGGATAGGTTTAAAATGGATGTTTTAAAATTATAGTGTATTTGCTATGTTAATTTATTCCTTTATGGACATTATGACACCCAAGACCAGAAATTCAGGGCTTCCTAGGATGAGTACAGCTTGCCTTCAGAGGTTCTGGGTGCTTCATCACTGGAAGCTTTCAAGAAGAGACTGGACAGCCACTTGTCAGAAATTTCATTGAGGACCGCATCAGGGCTGTGGTTGACCTTGTGGGGCTGGGGGAACATGGCTGACTGGGTGGGTGTGGCCGACTGGGTGGGTGTCTCCAACTTGGAGGGCGTGGCCAACTGGGTGGGCATGGCCAGCTTGATGCCACTCCCTGAACTGTTGCCATGTTTCCTCTTCGCATTGGGTAGACCGGATCGAAGCCATGTTGACCTGATCTTTCCTTTTCGCATTGGGTAGACCAGGATGGCCCCGCAAGCCGGCTTTGACCACATTGCAGGCTGGCCTTGAGTTTGATACCTTTGATGTAGAGTCTCCTCTTCCTTCTGGGCAGGGGATTGGTCTAGATGACCTACAAGGTCCCTTCCAACTCTGTTATTCTGTTCTGTTCTGTTCGGTACTTCTCAACTTACGGCCACAATTGAGATCAGTTTTTCTGTGGCTAAGCAAGGCAGTTATTAAGTCCTGTTGAGTCACATCTGATTTTACAACTGTGGTTGTTAAGTGAATTAAGCAACTTCGGCTTCCTCCATTGAGTTTGACTGTTGGAAGCCAGCTTGGCAGGTCACAAGTGGTGATCATGTGCCTGAATTTTAGTCCAATGAGCGTGGGAATGCTGCAACAATCATAATTCTGGAGACCAGTTGTAGGTCACATTGTTCAATGCTGTTGTAACTTCAAACAGTTGCTAAATGAATGAATGTAAATTGTGGATTATCTGAATGTGTGAAATAGCCTAGATCAGGGCTCTCCAACCTTGGCAACTTTAAGACTTGTGGACTTCAACTCCCAGAGTTCTTCAGCCAGCAAAGCTGGCTGAGGAACTCTGGGAGTTGAAGTCCACAAGTCTTAAAGTTGCCAAGGTTGGAGACCCCGGTCTTAGATGGTGCCTCAGATGTGGTGTTGCTACCAGCTTAGGTAACTTCAAAAAAGAGCTGGACCAGTTCAGGAAAGTCATGGGGATCAGCAGCTATTAGCCTTGAGGGTAATGTGATGGCCTCTGAAGACCATCCACTGGGAGACTGATTGACTAGATAGGTCAGGGTCCAATCCAGCAGAGCACTTTGGTGTCCTTATCATCACTGTCACCTCTTCACAGCTACATACACACCTCCTAAATACAGTATCTTTATGCCAATGTCATTTGTAAACCCTTCCTTAGCCTGATGGTATTCCCATAAAAAAGTTTTATTTTTACAATCATGTCAAACAACTCATCCAATGTACAGTTATATACAATTAGTCGGGCTTGCCCAGTCACCACCCCCCTTTTTAACACTCTTCCCTCTTCTACCTTCTTTTACTTTCCTAATCTTCCTCTCCTTCTCTTATCTACATCCTTTCCTCCCTCTAGCCTGATGGTATTAAAGTATACCACACTATAAAAAAGATGTTGAGACTGCAGAGAAAGTGGAGAGGAGAGCAACCAAGATGATTAGAGGACTGGAGGCTAAAACATACGATGAACGGTTGCAGGAACTGGGCATGGCTAGTCTGGTGAAGAGAAGGACATGGGGAGACATGATAGCATCTTCCAATATTTGAGCGGCTGCCATAGAGAAGAGGGGGGTCAACCTATTTTCTAAATCACTTGTACGCCATTCAAGGAATAATGGATGGAAATTGAACAAGGAGAGATTCAACCTAGAAATAAGGTGAAATTTTCTGACAGTGAGAACAATCAACCAATGGAACAGAAGTTGCCTTTGGAAGTTGTGGGAGCTTCATCACTGGGAGTTGAAGTCCACAAGTCTTAAAAGAGCCAAGTTTGCAGACCTCTGATCTATGCTATCTAAAGGAGTTTTACAACAGCACTCTCACCACACATATAGTCAATTACAATTTGTTTTTTTGGGGGGTATCTTTTGACTAAGATGTAGCCTTCTATAGCTGTTTCATGCTGGGCTGATGCATCTCTTGAAATCTCTCCTGATGCTAATCAATACAGGAGCTTAGTTCGTTTATTGACACGGGGAGGGAAATATTAAACGTTGCAAATTTTGTGGGGCTTTCATGTCAGGTATTTGCCAGGTGCGAGTGGAACTGGGCCAAAGATTGTTCTTTGAAGACAATCTGGGAAACCTCTGTTTCTCTCCCGCCTACCCTTTTTGGATATGTTTGCCGTCTGTTTTCTTTCACAATTACTAATGGAATGTCAGAGCGGTAGTATTACACACATGAACCTGGAAGCAACCCCCACTTAATTTAGTGGGATCAGCTTTGGAATATAGATCCATATGACACAATCCGATTCAAGTCAATCTTCCGACTCCCACCAAATTCAGATCTTTAAATTTATTAGAACTGTTGGATGTTTAATCGGTGAACTATGTCATTAGCAAACTGTTGATACCAGTCGGGTTCTTATCTTTGAAATCGCCTCCAACCGTTTCCAGGTCTGGCTGTAATTTGCAGTGAAGATTTTTAAGTTCAGTGGGGCTTAATATCAGATAAAAGTTCAAAAACAATGCTATGTATAATTTTGGCCTGCTTACAATAGGTGATTCCGATCATTTGTTATTGTTATAGTTATGGTTGTTGTTACTATGATTATCTTGAGTTTGAAAGGTGTTTGGCAAGGAAGCAGTTTCACATTACGTTACTACCGGTTCACCGCGCGCATGCACGCATGCTTTGTACACACGCGCCCCCGGTTCACGCACATGCCTGCCTTCTGCACATGTGCTTTGCTTGTGTGTGCACCTTCCACACATATGCACCCAGCCTCAAAAATGTGCCTAAATAGGATGGCATAGAGCTGGGGTGGGTGGGCAGGCCAACCCGCTATTTCCGCTATTGGTTCGGACAAACCAAAATAGTAATAACCAAAAGCCAACATGGGTTTGTCAAAAACAGATCATGCCAGACTAATCTTATTGCATTCTTTGACAAAGTGAAAAAATTAGTGGACCAGAGGAATGCTGTCGATATAATTTACTTGGACTTCAGTAAAGCATTTGATAAAGTAGACCATAACTTACTACTAGATAAAGTAGAAAAATGTGGGTTACTGGCTGACCAACTGCACTCAACGTGTAGTCAACGGAACTACATCCATATGGAGGGAAGTATGTAGTGGAGTACCCCAAGGCTCTGTTTTAGGCCCAGTACTTTTCAACATCTTCATCAATGACTTGGACGAGGGGATATGTTGTGACCCAGGTTCCTGGACCCAGACTCCTGGACTCGGATGATTCAGAAAATGAGGGAGAAGACCTGGCAAGCCCTGCTTCTCTTGAGCCCTCTCCCTCCCTGGCACCCACTCAGAGGGAGGGGCCGGCGGGGCCTGATTCTCCCGGGCTTTCTTCTGATTTGGCAACGCCCCAAGAACAGTTTTGGAGGGACGCAAGGTTACGAAGGCTTGATCGGCGTGCGCAGCAGCGGAAGAGTTGGGACAAAGCCAAGTCATAATTGTCATGCAGTGACATCTGCAGAGACTATAAATAGGAGGCGGGACTTCCTGGTTTTTTGTCTCGGACAAAACAATGAATTTGGCGCGAGCTAATTCATGGAGGGAAGAATATATTCGTGAGTAATTCTGGCCTTATCTATAATTTCCTCGTTATCTCCAGAAACTTGGCAGGCCCGTGGGTAGATGTGGCCAGGACATGTATCTATGTAAATAAAAGGAAAAAAAAGGAAGGCCTCTGACGGACTCTTTGCTGGGAGTATTGGGGGAAGGGAAACAGAACATTTTGTCCGAGACCTGACTAAAACATCTTCCACCAAAGATGGATCAGCAGCAGGTACAGCAGCAGTTAGAGCAGCTACACGCGGCTAATCAACAGCTCCAGCAGCAAGTGGCTCACTTGGCAGGCCAACTTGCTGCCAGGAATGTGCCTGCAGCCCCCCCCCCTCCCCCCCCCCCCCCTCCTCGCCAGTGCCCGATAACCGTGCCGGATAAGTTTTCTGGGCAGCCTGAGATGTTCCCGACCTTCTTGGGACAGTGCCAGCTCTACATGGCTATGAGGCCAGAGGATTTCCCAGACGACCGGGCTAAGGTGGCCTTCGTGATTAACCTTCTTTCCGGCTCGGCTGCTCGATGGGCCACGCCCCTCTTGCTCCAGGACAGCCCCCTGCTGGCGGACCAACAGCGTTTTTGGCAGCACCTACGCACCATGTATGAGGACCCCGTTCGAATGCTGACGGCAACCAGGCGCCTTAAGGAACTCCGTCAAGGGAAACGCCCCCTGCAGGAGTACATCGCCGAATTTCGTCTTTTGTGCCAGGACTCTGACTGGAATGATGCAGCGCTGGTGGACGCGTTCCAGGAGGGACTCTCAGAGGAATTGCAAGGCAGCTGGCCGCGTGGGCGCCCGCGGACCCTCGACAACTTGGTGCCTTTGTCTCCGCCTCGATGCCCGTCCTGCAACGGCGACCGTCCCGTCGCACCCCGGGACCCTCCACGACATCTGCACCCCACTTCCTGCACCACCAGCACCCAGGGTCGCCCACGTTTTGTAACCGCTGCGGAAGAGCCCATGGAGTTGGGAGGCCAGACCTCGCCTAACAGCCCAGGAGCGGAACCGAGGCGCCAAGGGGATTGTGCCTGTACTGTGGGGAGCCCGCCACTTCGCCGCTTCTTGCCCCAGAAAGTGGGGCACGACGCCGGTCCCGAATCACAGTGACCAATCGAAGCGGAGCAGGCCCGACCTGGGAAACCCTAGGTCGGGCACGTACTAAGCCCCCACTGGACGTTGCGGAAGTAGACTCTGGGCCCCCTCGGCATCTGATTCTGGACACACGGATATGGTTGGGGAACCAGTCGGACGGGCTCCAGGCGCATGCGCTGGTGGACTCAGGGGCCACAACAAACTTTATGGACCAGGCCTTTGTGACCCAGTTTGCGGTCCCCGTGGTTCCGGTGGACCCTCCGATCCGGTAGAGACAATTGATGGGCGAGAACTGGTGTCCGGCCCCATTAAATTTGCCACCCAGCCTTTGCGCCTGGCTATTGGGGACCATGAGGAGGCGATCCAGTTTTATGTCACGGCGGACCTTCATTTTCCCTTGGTCCTTGGGTTGGCCTGGCTTCGGACCCACGATCCTCAGGTGGCCTGGTCGCGGAACGCCATCTCTTTCCCGAGTCTGCAGTGCGTCGATCACATCCGCCACACCTGTGCCGGCCAGAACGTCCCCACCGCTGCCATCACCTTGCCTCCTGAGCTGACGGACTTCGCCGACGTGTTCAGCGAGAAGGAGGCGGACCGACTACCCCCGCATCGGCCCCTACGATTGCCCGTGGACCTTCTGCCCAACGCACCACTGCCTGTGGGGCGCCTGTATTCCATGTCGGAGCCCGAGTTGGCCGCCTCAGGGACTTCCTGGACAAAAACCTGGCCCGAGGTTCATCCGGCCTTCAAAGTCCCTCTCGGCCCCGGTCCTCTTTGTGAAGAAGAAGACAGGGGACTTGCGCCTATGCTGTGATTACCGCCGGCTAAGCCATTACGGTGCGGAATCGCTACCCCTGCCGCCCATCCCGGAGCTACTGGAAAGGTTGCGGGAGGCCACGATCTTCACCAAGCTCGACCTCCGGGGGGCCTACAACCTGGTGCGGATGCGAGAAGGAGACGAATGGAAGACGGCATTCGGCACCCGATACGGACACTACGAATACACTGTCATGCCATTTGGGTTGACCAATGCTCCCGCCATTTTTCAGCACTTCATGAATGACGTGTTCCGAGATAATGTTGGACCGGTTTGTGGTTATCTACCTGGCGACATCCTGATTTACTCCCGGTCCAGGGAAAGCCACTTTCGACACGTCGGTCTGGTTCTGCAACGCTTGCGGGAGCAACAACTCAATGCGAAGCTGGAGAAATGCGTCTTCTTCCGGACTTCCATAGAATTCCTCGGGCATATCATCTCGCCCGAGGGCATAGCCATGGACCCATGTAAAGTAGAAGCTTTGTGTAGCTGGGAAGCCCCTCGTCGGGTGAAGGATGTTCAGCGCCTGCTGGGCTTCGCCAACTACTACCGGACCTTCATCCCGGGCTTCGCCACACTGACAGCTCCACTTACCCAGCTCCTCAGGAAGAAGGTTGCATTCCGGTGGGGTCCCCCGCAGCAAGAAGCATTCACAGCCCTCAAGAAAGCCTTCGTCACGGAACCCGTCCTGAGGCATCCCGACCCGCTCCGGCCTTTTGTGGTGGAAACGGACGCGTCCAATGTGGCTCTGGGAGCGGTGCTGCTACAGGCTCTGGCGAATGGTGGCACACTTTTCCCTGCGCTTACTACTCCCGGAAACTCAATCCTTCCGAGCGCAACTACACTATCTGGGAAAAGAGTTGCTGGCTATCAAGGCTGCATTCGAGGCTTGGCGACACCATCTGGAGGGCCCGACATCAGGTGGAGGTCGAGCGGACCATCGGAATCTCGAGCACCTCACCACAGCTCGGAAGTTAAACCAGCGGCAGATCCGGTGGTCGTTGTTTTGCCGGTTCAACTTCCGCGTGACCTACATTCCCAGCGGTCACAACCGGAGGGCGGATGCCCTGTCCCGCAAGCCAGAGTACCTCTGCGCCAGGACCCCTTCCTCCACGGACAGTGCTGCCGGCAGAAGCCTTGGCGCAGCACGGAGCCAGTGGACTTGCGGGCCCAGGTGCGAGGCGCAGCGCCAGGACGCCTGGTCGCAGCAAAGGAGAGCGGAGGTGGGCCCCACGTCTCCTTGGACCTTGGAGGAGGACTTACTCAAGTTTCGGGCGATTATATGTGCCCACAGGACCACTCCGAGCCCTCGTCATGACCCAGTGCCACGACAACCCTGCAGCAGGACATTTTGGGTTCTTCAAGACCCTCCACCTGGTGACACGGACCTTTTGGTGGCCCCGAGTGCGGCATGATATACATGCCTACGTGACATCCTGCGTACCGTGCCGGCAAGCCAAGACCGCCACGGGGCCCCTCAGGCTCCTCCAGCCCTTGCCGACACCCGACAGACCCTGGGGCGACCACTATGGATTTCCTTACAGCCCTGCCGCCGTCCGCTGGGTTCACCACGGTGCTGGTGGTGGTGGACATGCTCACCAAGATGGCACACTTCATCCCATGCCGCGGACTGCCCACAGCCGCAAAAGCGGCCCGTCTCTTTCTGCAGCACATCTTCCGCCTCCATGGTCTACGGACAGGGTGGTTTCGGACCGCTGGAGTTCAGTTCACAGCCCGCTTCTGGAAGAGCCTGATGGCGCGTTGGAGGTGCAGGTATGTCTGTCGTCATCGCACCATCCGGAGACCGGACGGGGTACAGAGAAGGTCATCGGTATACTGGAACAGTATCTCCGTTGCTTCATCAACCAGCAACAGGACAACTGGGCCGACTACCTGTCCTGGCGGAGTTTGCTTTTAACAACTCTCAGCACACCTCTACTCAGATGACCCGTTCTTTGCCAATGTGGGTACCATCCGGCTCTTCCCTCTGGCACCACCGGACTCTCCTGTTCCCGAACGCAGACCTTCCTGGACGGAATTGCATGCGGTCCAACAGTTGGTACGCCAGCAGCTGAATCGGGCAAAGGAGGACTACAAGCGGTCCGACCGCTCCCGACGGCAACGCCCCGCTGGCAGTTGGAGACCGGGTGTGGCTCTCCACCAAACACCTCCCGTCCGACCGCCCGGTAAAGTTGGACCACCGATTCATCGGCCCGTTCCCTGTCGAGGCAGTCATCAACCCGGTAGCCTACCGACTGACCCTGCCACGATCCATGCGGATCCACCCGTTTTCACCGGTCCCTTCTGGTTCCTGAGGCCACACGAGTCCCCTTCGGTGCCCAACAGCACCGTCACTGTCGCCGAGGGCGGATCGGAGGAATCTGAAGTCCACAGCGTGAGACTCGCTGGCTAAAGGGTCGTTTCCAATATTTGATCGCGTGGAAGGGATACGGGACTGATTTCTCCTGGGTAGATGCCTCCGGCGTTCATGCCCTGACCTGGTGCAGGCCTTCCATGAGCAGAACCCAGCCCGACCGCATCCCGATCGTCAGCCCGGGGAAGGGCCCTGCGGTGAGGATAGTGTTGTGACCCAGGTTCCTGGACCCAGACTCCTGGACTCGGATGATTCAGAAAATGAGGAGAAGACCTGGCAAGCCCTGCTTCTCTTGAGCCCTCTCCTCCCTGGCACCCACTCAAAGGGAGGGGGCCGGCAAGCCTGATTCTCCCGGCCTTCTTCTGATTTGGCAACGCCCAAGAACAGTTTTGGAGGGACGCAAGGTTACGAAGGCTTGATCGGCGTGCGCAGCAGCGGAAGAGTTGGGACAAAGCCAAGTCATAATTGTCATGCAGTGACATCTGCAGAGACTATAAATAGGAGGCGGGACTTCCTGGTTTTTTGTCTCGGACAAAACAATGAATTTGGCGCGAGCTAATTCATGGAGGGAAGAATATATTCGTGAGTAATTCTGGCCTTATCTATAATTTCCTCGTTATCTCCAGAAACTTGGCAGGCCCGTGGGTAGATGTGGCCAGGACATGTATCTATGTAAATAAAAGGAAAAAAAAGGAAGGCCTCTGACGGACTCTTTGCTGGGAGTATTGGGGGAAGGGAAACAGAACAGGATAGATGGAGAACTCATCAACTTTGCAGATGACACCAAGCTGGCAGGAATAGCCAACACTCCAGAAGATGGGCTCAAGATACAGAAAGATCTTGACAGACTAGAACATTGGGCGCTATCTAACAAAATGAAATTCAACAGTGAAAAAAGTAAGGTTCTACATTTAGGCTAAAAAAACAAAATGCACAGGTACCGGATATGTGGTACCTTGCTCAATAGTAGTAACTGTGAGAGGGATCTTGGAGTACTAGTGGACAACCATTTAGATATGAGCCAGCAGTGTGCAGCAGCTGCCAAAAAAGCCAACACAGTTCTGGGCTGCCTAAACAGAGGGACAGAATCAAGATCACGTGAAGTGTTAATACCACTTTATAATGCCTTGGTAAGGCCACACTTGGAATATTGCATTCAGTTTTGGTCGCCACGATGTAAAAAAGATGCTGAGACTCTAGAAAGAGTTGCAGAGAAGAGCAACAAAGATGATTAGGGGACTGGAAGCTAAACCATATGAAGAATGGTTGCAGGAACTCGTTATGCCTAGTTTAATGAAAAGAAGAACTAGAGGAGACATGATAGCAGTGTTCCAATATCTCAGGGGTTGCCACAAAGAAGAGGGAGTCAAACTATTCTCCAAAGCACCTGAGGGTAGAACAAGAAGCAATGGGTGGAAACTAATCAAGGAGAGATGCAACTTAGAAGTGAGGAGAAATTTCCTGACAGTTAGAACAATTAATCAGTGGAACGACTTGCCTGCAGAAGTTGTAAATGCTCCAACACTGGAAATTTTTAAGAAAATGTTGGATAAACATTTGTCTGAAATGGTGTAGGGTTTCCTGCCTGGGCAGGGGGTTGGACTAGAAGACCTCCAAGGTCCCTTTCAACTCTGTTATTATTATTAAACCGTTCCAAACCGGCTGAATACCTTCCCTGCAAGGAAGATATTTCTTATTTTGAAGGGAAGATGAACACTGTTGCTGTAAAAGTCTAAAGCTGTTTCTTAGTTCTGCAATATTTTTTTTAAAAAGTAAAAGGTGATCGGTTAAATAAACACGGCCTAATAAGTGTCATGGGTGTTCCAGCAAATAAATTTCTAAGCAATTTGATATTAATTAATTTCAAACAAGATACAGCCAACAATTGAGTGCAGAGATAGATTTATTACAAGAAATGTATCTGGAAGCCTAATATGTAATGAAGGATGTCATAAGATATCAGCCCCAACAAAGTAGAGCAATATAAATGACTGAATCATTCATTATTGTAAATCTTTCTGTCTTGGGAATGAGTTATATGTATGGTGAATTAATAAGTTATTCTGATGTACAGTCTGAAAATCATTCAGGCTGCGGTCTTCTCTTCACTTATCTAGGAGAAAACCACTTCCCACTCAATAGGCCAGGACTTAGATTTGAATTATGGTCTGTCTGCCACATTTCCCATTGCAAATATCAATGTCTAAAGCAGGGGGTCTCAAACCTCAAATTTAAGACTTGTAGACTTCAACTCCTAGACATGGCCAGCTAAGGAATTCTGGGAATTGAAGTCCACAAGTCTTAAAGGTTGCCAAGTTTGGACAGCCCTGATCTAAATGGATAAGAGGGAAGATGGCAAAGAGCACATTTAGAGTAGCTACGGATTCTCCATGCATGCATATGTACGGGCATCTGGTGTGCACACTTACGAACACCTTCATTTTTTCTTTTTTTTTATTCAAAAAGTTTTACAGAAAATTTTTTTCCCCTTTCCCCACCTCCCTCCCCTCCTTCACAACCCTCCCCGACTTCCCGGAACGAGCACAAGGTATAGTTAAAATAAAACAAACATATGCTAAAAATTTTCGTCCCAACTTAATTATACCCTACAATCATCAATTCCTAACTTCCCGAAAACAATCAAAATAATACATCATAATCATTCAAAAACAGTCTGATAACTCTTAGTCTGATATCTACTTTGAATATAGTCAATCCATTTTTTCCATTCCTTTAAGTATCTTTCTTGCGTATTGTCTTTCAAAAAGGCTGATATCTTCGCCATCTCAGCCAAATTGGCAACTTTCAATAGCCATTCTTCTATTGTAGGTACTTCTTTTTTCTTCCAGTATTGTCCTATTAGTAATCTTGCTGCTGTTATTAGATTTAAAATCAATTTAGTCTCAATTACGGTACAGTCCGTAATAATTCCCAACAGAAAAAATTGCGGCAGGAACTTTATCTTCTTTTTCAAAACATTTTGTAAAATCCACCAAATTTTTATCCAAAAGGCCTTTATATCCTTACAAGTCCACCAAATGTGAAAATATGTAGCGTCATTACAATTACACCTTCATTTTTTCTTTTATGTAGACCCAGTAATGATACTCTGATGGTAATCAGAACAACAGAAAAATGAGGAGCTCTTTTGCTGTAGCTCTTTGTTGAAACCTTGCCTCCTTCCAGTTGCTTTTCTTCATAGGGAAAATAACTCAGGTTAGATTAATTTTACCTATAGCAGAGAAAGCCACTGAAAAATAACAGCGCAATAACAGGCTAAAAATTATGATTCTCCTATCACTCTGCAGATTAAAGTCAGATCTCTGGTTAACTGTTGTCCAAAATGGCATGGAGTTTCTCCTCCTTGCAGTGATTGGTACCTCGAATACATTCCATGTCACAAGTAATTTGGAAGGGGATGGCTATTCTAAATTTAAATAAATATATAATTAGTTGACACTCTGAATATTGGACTTTGTGAACTTGGGAAGAGGAGGAGGAAGAGGAGGAGGAGAAAGAAGAGGAGAATGAGGAAAGAGGAGGACAAAAAGAGGAGATGGAAAAAGGAGAAGAGGAGAGGAAGTGGAGGAGGAAAGAAGGAAGGAGGAGGAAGAAGAAGAGGAAAAAGAAGAAGAGGAGGGGGAGGAGGAGAAGAGGAGGAGGAGAAGGAGGAGGAGGAGGAGGAAGAAGAGGAGAATGAGGAAAGAGGAGGAGAAAAAGAGGAGATGGAAAAAGGAGAAGAGGAGAGGAAGTGGAGGAGGAAAGAAGGAAGGAGGAGGAAGAAGAAGAGGAAAAAGAAGAAGAGGAGGGGGAGGAGGAGAAGAGGAGGAGGAGAAGGAGGAGGAGGAGGAGGAAGAAGAGGAGAATGAGGAAAGAGGAGGACAAAAAGAGGAGATGGAAAAAGGAGAAGAAGAGGAGAAAGTGGAGGAGGAAAGAAGGAAGGAGGAGGAAGAAGAAGAGGAAAAAGAAGAAGAGGAGGAGGAGAAGAAGGAGGAGGAGGAGATATTCCCCCTACTTGTATCCTTTTTTTCGTGTTGTTACATTAAGGCTTATAGAATGGAATCCTGCAACAAGCTTTACAATATTATCCCCAAACTTTCATTTCCGTTCAGGCCAAACCCCCTTGGCATTTTTTTTCTTGCTATTCCAGTCTCCTTTACCTTTATCCTTGCCACAGGGGGCAACTGAAGCCTCTTCTTTGTTTAGATCCAATGATTTGGGAAGATATTTTTGGCTAAATTAAAATGCTTCAGGTTTCATGGCTAATGTGCTGTCCTTATTACCATTATTTTCCACAGCACCTGAAGGCCAGGCAAGGAACAATGGATGGAAACTGATCAAGGAGAGATTCAACCTAGAAATAAGGAGAAATTTTCTGACAGTGAGAACAATCTACCAATGGAACAGAAGTTGCCTTCAGAAGTTGTAGGAGCTTCATCACTTGAGACTTTCAAGAAGAGACTGGACTGCCATCTGTCAGAAATGGTGTAGGGTCTCCTACTTGAATGGGGGGTTGGACTAGATGACCTGTAAGGTCCCTTCTATCTCTGTTAATCTGTTAATCTGTTTTGCAATGTTTGACACCCTTGGTCACAATGTTTTACTATCTCCTTTGCATTCATAAGTCATCCACAACACAGTTGGTAATTGGTTTCATTCCTACGTGTCCCAACCCACGTTATTTTTGAGAATTTTTTTATTTTATCTGCAATGTTAAAATACAAAACTCAACAACCACAAGAAAGGGAAGCAACAACAAAGCAGCAAAAACTAAACAAGACCAAAACAACTGCATTTAAAAGCATACACATATATTCTTCCGCAATCAAACACTGATTAACATATTTCAGCGATAATAGTTTCTCCCCCTTACAAAACAGGTCCGCAATTTATAAAGCTCTACAGCTCTATCTACCCAACTATTTTGATCTACCATCTATTTACTGTAAAAAAAAAAATACAGATAAACCCAATAAGAAAACTAAAAGTCAAAACCTTCTGTGAACAATCTTTTATTGTGTTTCACATGCAGAAGCATTGATTAATTCTGATCTATCCAGGATCAAATAACTTTGATTGATTCTTAATAATAAAACTCTTCCTTAAAATTATAACTGGGATCTTTCCCAGCAATTGCATCTCATTCTCCAAAGCCATAGGTCTCTGATATAAACAACTCTGCAGCACTTGTTGTTCAAAAGATTTTCATACAAGTTGAACCGCAACTCTTATCAGTTGTTTTCTGATTGAATATAATAAGTCCAACCCACATTTCTGATTAAGTGAAAGAGTCTTTGTCTCAGCCCTCAGCCTCATTTATCTGTAGCAGAGGTGGGATTGACATACTGTGGCAACCGGTTCGCCCAGCAGCGGAAATGTGAGTGCGTGCATATGCTTGCTTTTCTTGCATCACAAAACATGGCCATTTGCTTGCGCATGCCATCCACACGTGTGCAACATCAAGCAACACAGCAATTCGTTTGCATGCACCGTCTGCACATGTGTGCAGCATCAAAACCACAACAATATAGGATGGGATTGCACCAAGTGGTCACTACTGGTTCGCCCGAACCGGTCTGAACCAGCTGAATACCCCCTCTGATCTGTAGATGTTCTCCAGGATCCAGTCCTAAAACAAAGAGTTCCTTTTGAATAATTTGTTGCTAGATTCTCTGATTTCTTCTTTTCAGTTAAGGGATCCTATCAATACCACTGGCAATTCTCAGAAAAATTCAGCAGGCCCATGTAATATGGTCTGGTTTTGTCTTTCCAGTGGTCCCCCAACTGGGATTTCCAGTAATGTGTTTCTATCACTTTAAATTAAATCTGGATAAAAATGAATGTATTGCTTTGCACTTGTTTGACTGTCTTTCCTCCTATTAATTTTGCTTGTCAGAACTGCCATCTTCAGGTGTCTTCTGTAGTTCCAAGATCTGGGAGTTCTCCTTAACGGAAAAACCGACTTTTCATCATTAAATAGCAGTAACTGCCACCTTCTCAATATCTGGAGAATTCATTCATTTCTTCTTATTCAAACATTTAAGCAGTTCGCTCGTATCTCGGTGACTCATCTGGACCATTGGTATGGTAGTTTGTGGAAAAGTTTTTCTTACTCTGTTCTCCATCCTGGGGTTTAGGTCCTCTCCAATTCACCCCGTATCCTCCCTCCATCTGACTAGGTTTGTGAGAGCATTATTGGTTTAAATTGTGGATGCTGGTTTTTTGAACTGAAGAATTTGATTGCAATGCATGTTTGTCTGCTCTTCTATGTAATTAAGTTTATTTAATTTTCCTTTGTAGCCGAACAGCCACCCCATGGTTCAGAGCCTTGCTCATCTACTGTCATTCCAATTCAGGAAAGCTTTCCCACAAACTAGTTGTCTGCAGGGGTGGGCTTCAACATTTTTAGCAAGGGGTTCTCTGCCTGGTTGCTGGTGGGCATGGCCGTGGTAGGCATGGCCTAGTCGGGCTCGTGCACCATGGTGGGGGGGAGGGATGGACATTTTTGCCCTCCCCGGGCTCCAGAGGTTTTCCTTGAGCCTCCAGGAGGGCGAAAACAGCCTCCCCAGGCTCTGGAGGCCCTCTGGAATCCAGAAACAAGCCCGTTTCCAGTCTTCCTGAACTTATGGTAGGCTTGTTTTTCATCCTCCCTGAACCTCCATGTGTGCCCTGCACTTACCTGCATCCAAAACGGGCTGTGTGGGGACTCCTGGGAGGGGAGGGGTGGGCGGGGCCAGCCAGGAGTGGGATTTGGGGGTTCTCCGAACTGCACTGAATCTTAGCTAGAGGTTCTCCCGAATCCCTGCAAACCCCCAGCAGCCCACTCCTGGTTGTCTGTCAAGCAGGTAAAATGTTGAACATGGGTCACTTCTAGAGAGGAGTTGAAACCTTCCCTGGGGATAATGTGGCACCTGTCCCCAGCTTCTCCTTCTAGCAACCTAGAGGTTTTCATCAACAATGATTGCAAATTTACAAGCAGCTAGTACGCGGTGGCTCAGGGGCTAGGACGTTGAGCTTGTCGATCGAAAGGTCAGCAGCTCAGCGGTTCAAATCCCTAGTGCTGCCGTGTAACAGGGTGAGCTCCCGTTACTTGTCCCAGCTTCTGCCAACCTAGCAGTTTCGAAAGCACGTAAAAAAATGCAAGTAGAAAAAATAGGGACCACCTTTGGTGGGAAGGTAACAACATTCCGTATGCCTTTGGCATTGAGTCATGTCGGCCACATGACCATGGAGATGTCTTCAGACAGTGCTGGCTCTTTGGCTTTGAAACGGAGATGAGCACCGCCCCCTAGAGTCGGCAAAGACTAGCACATATGTGCGAGGGGAACCTTTACCTTTACCTTAGTATAATCTGAGGAACCACCCTGCTTGGGTACATTGTGCTGTCACATCTCTGGCTTATCTTGTCTCCCAGATTTTATGGGAAGAATGAAACTCTCCATTCTGGATTGTCAAATGAGCATTGGGCTGAGACATCTCAGGGCTCAACAATTGGTCAAGAATGGAAAGTTCTGACTGGGTGATGGCAAGCACCTGTTTCCTGGGGGAACTACAACATAGGCTTGTTGTGAGGATAAAGGGAAGGAACTACTCATGCTGGCTTGTAATCCTTAGAGGCACCAAAGCAAGAATTTGTTGTGATTGCTATTCAATGCCTCATTATAAGCAGTGACATTATGTTTCTGACTAACAATCCATCAGAAATGCAGAGGGAGGGGCAGATTTCTCTTAAATAGGACCCCTTGATTTGCCTCATCTCATTTTTTCCAAGGTGATGTCAGTGTGGCAGCTGTTACAAAACTTCAGAGAGAAAATAGCATGTCGTCCTCTGGAACGTCTCTCCATCACTTGGCCTGTCTCCTTCCATCCATTCCAAATCTGTTTTTTGATTGCCCTGACGGTGTGAACCTCAATATGCTGGGTGCTAAAGTCTCGGCATACGGAGGTGAATGGAGGGTCCCTAGTGCCTGATTTTTGCCTGCAGATGGTTTGGCCCTGCCTGAGTGACGTTGAGTCAAAGCCACAGAGCTGTCAACCAAGAGACAGGTTGACTTCATCCTCTTGATGTCCCTCAGGTGAGGATCTCTGGCAACAGGGAAGTTAACTCAAAGACGGGCCGTTGCTTCTGCCCTTTGAAGTTTGGCATCATGACTGTGAAGAGGAAGCCTGGGGTTGAAAGCAAATTTTTAATACAAACAGAATGGCATTAATATCACATTTTGCCATGATGGGAAGAGACTACATTGCAGGCAGCCCTTTTAAACTCCCAGCAGTGACATTCTTTACTTGGAAAGAGGGGTAGGGGGCAGATGCGACGGCGGCATCTAATTTTGCTTCTATCAGAATGAAAAAGGACTTGTCAACTGGAGTGAACAGCTGAGAGACACGACTGGTAGAATGTCGGTGCCAGAATGTTTCGGTTAATGCTACTTCCTGGTCTTTGTTTCCAGTCCCTTCTCTCATGTCTTCTTTCTGTTAGAATCGGGGGCGAGGCCGGGCAGGGTAGAAGAACTGAAACTCATTAAAACAACATCAAGCCGTCGGATGCAAAACAGAATATTGAAAAGACACTCTTCAGCATTTCCACATGCAAGTTTCCCTTCATAATATTTATCGGTACTCTGGGGTTTCTCTCGCTGCCTTCCTGGCTTCCCTGAATGGGGAGGTTAGATTGCCTGTGCTCTGTTCAGCATTTGCCTGTCATGATAAAAGGATATCAACATGGTTAATAGTAATGGTTGGCACATGAAAGGGGAGCCGGGGAGGGCTTAATTTTGGGGAAGGGAGGGCCATCGTCAGTTTGTCCTTTCGTTCAGTCCAAAAACAACGGCATAATTTGTTACACTATGATTCCATGGGGTTGCTTAAGAATGCCAGTTGTGTGTGGCATTGGCCAAGCATATAATCCTACTTCCAAAACATGTCAGCTTTGTTTAAAAGCAATAAGCTTCTAGCTTTTAATGCCTGGAAAAATGTTCCTAATATTCTGGATGAGTCCTATTGTTTTATATTGTTTTGTGTTTATCTTTGAACTTTGTAAAGCAGAGGTCTCCAATCCTGGCAACTTTAAGCCTTGTTGTTGTTAGTTGCGAAGTTGTATCCGACCCATTGCAACCCCATGGACAATGTTCCTCTAGGCCTTCCTGTCCTCTACCATCCTCTGGAGTCCATTTAAACTCACGCCTACTGCTTCAGTGACTCCATCCAGCCACTTCGTTCTCTGTCGTCCCCTTCTTCTTTTGCCCTCAATCTTTCCCAGCATTAGGCTCTTCTCCAGTGAGTCCTTCCTTCTCATTAGGTGGCCAAAGTATTTCAGTTTCATCTTCAGGATCTCCTCTAGCACTGACTTGTTTGTTCGCCTTGCAGTCCAAGGGACTCTCAGGAGTCTTCTCCAGCACCAGAGTTCAAAGGCCTCGATTCTTTGGCGCTTAGCCTTTCTTATGGTCCAACCTTCACAGCCATACATTGCAACTAGGAAAACCATAGCCTTGACTATACGCACTTTTAGAATAGAATAGAATAGAATTTTATTGGCCAAGTGTGATTGGACACACAAGGAATTTGTCTTGGTGCATATGCTCTCAGTGTACATAAAAGAAAAGATACGTTCATCAAGGTACAACATTTACAACACAATTGATGGTCAATATATCAATATAAATCATAAGGATTGCCAGCAACAAGTTATAGTCATACAGTCATAAATGGAAAGAGATTGGTGATGGGAACTATGAGAAGATTAATAGTAGTGCAGATTCAGTAAATAGTTTGGCAGTGTTGATGGAATTATTTGTTTAGCAGAGTGATGGCCTTCGGGAAAAAACTGTTCTTGTGTCTAGTTGTTCTGGTGTGCAGTGCTCTATAGCGTCGTTTTGAGGGTAGGAGTTTTTGTTGGCAACTTTAAGCCTGGAGGACTTCAACTCCCAGAATACCCCAGCCAGGAGGAGGTGTTCCTTGCTCTTCGCCTGTCTCTCCTGCTCCTTCTTGCCCGCAGGCCTTACTAATTCAGAAAAGCCTTGCCTGGACTGACTCTGCCCTTCCCCAGTTTCCTCCAAGGCTCTTGTTCCAGCTCATCTTCTCCTGCAGATATCAGACTCCGATGGGGGGCATGTCAACTTCTCACAACTTTATTTATTTTTTACAATGAGCCAAAACTTGCTGGTGGACCGGGGATTAAATATTCACATTTGCTTTATGCAACTCTGGTTTCTTTTTTTTCTTTTTTCTTTTATTTATTTTGTCACAACAATATATATAAGCATATGCATGAAATAATTATACAATATATAAGCATATATATAAGCATAAGTATGTAATAACTATATTAATTGGATATAACGAAGGAAAACAATAGGACAGGAACGGTAGGCACGCTTGTGCTCTTATGCACGCCCCTCTCAGACCTCTTAGGAATGGGGTGAGGTCAATAGTAGACAGTTTTTGGTTGAAGCTTTTGGGATTTTGGGAAGAATCCACAGAGTCAGGTAGTGTGTTCCAAGCATTAACAACTCTGTTACTGAAGTCATATTTTCTGCAATCAAGATTGGAGCGGTTAACATTAAGCTTAAATCTATTGTTTGCTCTTGTATTGCTATGATTGAAGCTGAAGTAGTTTTCAACAGGAAGGACATTGTAATAGATGATTCTATGAGTTAAACTCAGGTCATGTTGAAGGCGGCGGAGTTCTAAGTTTTCTAAACCCAGGATTTCAAGTCTGATGGCATAAGGTATTTTGTTGTATTCAGAGGAGTGGAGAACTCTTCTTGTAAAGTATTTCTGGACACATTCAATTGTATTGATGTCTGAAATGTGCTATGGGTTCCAGACAGACGAGCTGTATTCAAGAATTGGTCTAGCAAATGTTTTATATGCTCTGGTTAGTGGAGTAGTGTTTCTGAAGAAGAAGCTACACAAAATTAGGTTTACAACTCTTAAAGCCTTTTTTGCGATGTAGTAGCAGTGGGCTTTGGCACTTAGATCATTTGATATAAAAATTCGAAGGTCTTTAACAGGGTAATAGATGATTCTTTATATGTAGATGTCTTTAACAGGGTGGGGTCATCTGTAAGGTAATGACCATTGAGCTTGTATTTAGTGTTTAGATTCTTTTTTCCAACGTGTAAGACAGAACATTTGCTGGTTGAGATTTAGAGTTGCCAAGTTTTTGACCATTCTGACACAAAGTCAGAATGCTGCTCCACAACAGTTTCTCCACAACAGTTTCTGAATGTCTGTTTATTAAATAGCATGCCAAGAAAGATAAAGCAATTGGTTAAAAACAAAGGTGTTTACACGTTTTAATCTTTTTTTCTCTTGAAAAGAAACGCAGGTGGGTTTGAGTGACATCAGAGTGTAGTAATGTGGCTTCTAATGTGGTACGATTTCACCTGATTGCTTTGAGGTTGACTCTCTAATAATGTTGGATGGTCAAGTGTTGAGATCCAAATGGATCCTTCATAAACGATGGGAACAGGTGAGCGGAGGAATGTCCAATTCGACCACTTATTACTTGATACTGAAAAGGACAGAAACCATGAAATATATTCTGGTGTTTTGGCTTGTTTTCCTTCCGAAGACAGCAAGGTACTTTATAGAGAAGGGAATGTATGATCTTCCCCAGTCATCTGTCTTTGAGATTTGTAGCTATCAGAACAGGCAGCAGTTTTGCGACTTGTTATAAACAAATGTTTCATTGTATTACAACCTATTTCTCTGTTAAAAGACCCATGAAATCTACCTCCTGCTACAGCTGGCTAATCGGAGGGTGATTGGCTGGCAATGAAATGGAAAGAGGACAATTCCGCTAAGCAGCAGAAGACGGCGAACTGATTTTCAGCCAATTTGAGACCCAGCTTGGCTGAAGTTCTTTCTCCGATAAAACCCGCAAAGTGAAAAAGCTTGAAGTGCCTCTGAATGTAAAAGCCAAAATCAATTTGATTTTAAATGATTTTCAACTGATTTTAAAAGGCGACGGCGTGGAACTTATGGGGAAGGTTAAAAAGCTTCAATTTGATTCCCTTCAGATGAAGACAAGCTTATTTTTCGCCTTTATTCAATGTATTCCCCTTTCTATTGTTTTGCGAGGCTTTTTGCTCAGCCAATTTGTTTAAGAATTGCTAGAGCAGCAATAGTGAATTGTTGCTTTTTTAAACATCCAGAATAAATTACTAAACAGCTCCCTGAAAATTGGTTCGGTGGATGTGCGATACTGCATTGATGGCAGCACTTAGACTTTTCTTGAAAATAATTCTCTATGATGCATAATGTGGGTTTATATATATAATGTGTGTGTGTACACACATACTAGCTGGATACCTGTGCTTCGCTATTTATGACCATTTTTCACACTTACGACCCTTGTAGCATCCCCATGGTCTTCACAGACTCTCATTGTCATCATCACCAACAAAGTACATCTGGAGAAATGAAGACTGCTGCTGAGGCCTCACCATGATATTCCCTATCCTGTGGTAGACCTGCCTCTGCACTTTGAATGTTGGTGTAAAATTTCCCTCCCTCACCTCTCTGGCTCCAAAAGACATCCTTTGGGAGCATCCGTTGTACTTCCTGGCAGCAGAAAGACAGCCTTTTCCCTTTAACTGGTGTTACAGTAGAAGGAGCAGATTCTTCTGAACTGAGGAGGTCAGGGTAAGAAGTCAGTTGGGGCTGGGACACTATGCAGGAGAAATTCGGTTCACAATCTGTTGGCTCAGTGGTGGTCGGTGATTGAAACACATAAGGGAATATCTCTCCCGCCACCTTGAGTCCGGAAGCAGTTCCATAGGTGGAAGGCGTAGACATTTTGGTGAAGTAGCGACGTTTAATACTATAAGGAGCCCCACACTGCTCCTGAATGAAGGAGTGGAACGTCTGCCAGTTTCAACTGAGGTAACGCAATGTGAGACAACTGGCAGTTGGAAGAGAGTTCCTTTCAGGGGGGGAGGGGGAGTAGAACGTCTAACTCCTTAGCATCAGAGCGTGTGAATATATTGTATATGAAATACTAATGATCTGCTGGTTATTTCGAAAAATACTTTCTTAGCGAGTACCTAGAAGCCAATAGAATAGAATAGAATAGAATAGAATAGAATAGAATAGAATTTTTATTGGCCAAGTGTGATTGGACACACAAGGAATTTGTCTTGGTGCATATGCTCTCAGTGTACATAAAAGAAAAGATACCTTCATCAAGGTACAACATTTACAACACAAAAAAATACAACACTTAATGATAAGCACAGGGTACAAATAAGCAATCAGGAACAATCAATATCAATATAAATCATAAGGATT
Source organism: Ahaetulla prasina (assembly GCF_028640845.1). NCBI lineage: Eukaryota > Metazoa > Chordata > Lepidosauria > Squamata > Colubridae > Ahaetulla > Ahaetulla prasina. The sequence continues at coordinate 1,087,326 of NC_080544.1, read as the reverse complement.
ACCAGCAACAAAGATACAGTCATGCAGTCATAAGTGGAAAGAGATTGGTGATGGGAACGATGAGAAGATTAATAGTAGTGCAGATTTAGTAAATAGTTTGACAGCGTTGAGGGAATTATTTGTTTAGCAGCGTGATGGCCTTCGGGAAAAAACTGTTCTGGTGTCTAGTTGTTCTGGTGTGCAGTCTCTATAGCGTCGTTTTGAGGGTAGGAGTTGAAACAGTTTATGTCCAGGATGTGAGGGATCTGTAAATATTTTCATGGCCCTCTTCTTGATTTGTGCAGTATACAGGTCCTCAGTGGAAGGCAGGTTGGTAGCAATTATTTTTTCTGCAGTTCTAATTATCCTCTGAAGTCTGTGTCTTTCTTGTTGGGTTGCAGAACCAAACCAGACAGTTATAGAGGTGCAAATGACAGACTCAATAATTCTTCTGTAGAACTGGATCAGCAGCTCCTTGGGCAGTTTGAGCTGTCTGAATTGGTGCAGAAAGAACATTCTTTTTTGTCCTTTTTTGATGATGTTTTTGATGTTAGCTGTCCATTTTAGATCTTGCGATATGATAGAACCTAGAAATTTAAAGGTTTCTACTGTTGATACTGTGTTGTCTAGTATTGTGAGAGGTGGAAGTATGGAAGGGTTTCTCCTAAAGTCTACCACCATTTCTACGGTTTTGAGTGTGTTCAGTTCCAGATTGTTTCGGTCGCACCATGAGGCTAGTCGTTCGACCTCACGTCTATATGCGGATTCGTCATTGTCTCAAATGAGACCAATCACTGTTGTGTCATCTGCGTAGTTTAATTGTAGGCTTTACCATTCTGGAAATTTCATGATGAGTGAGTGGATTTCAATATGTGTGTGTGTGTGTACTTTTGAATTTCTTTTGAATTAAAGGAAGACTTTAATTTAACCATTTAAAGTTATGACAGATCTTCCCACATATTTTTTTCCATCTGTTTTCAGGGTTATGACAGTTGTACACACAATTGTATTTGGTCGTTTGGCAACCAGCTTAATTTTATGGCCATTTGCAATATCCCATGGTCACATCATCACGATTTGTGACATATTTTTTTTTTGCTGGTTTCTGATGTTTACTTCCAGTTTCTGTCAAAAAACAAAAAATGCCTGTTAGGGAAAATCGATTGTCATAATTTTGAATCCAGTCAGATGATACCTCAATTTACGACCACAATGACAATTCTGGGTGCAATTACAGTTGTACAATAAGGACTACCTGCAGTCATTCTTTCTATAGTTTCACTTAGTTTCCGTCTTTAAAAAACCTGAAACCCTTTATTTTATAAACCTGACTCAGAGATGATGATCCAAAAAAAGTCTTTGGCAACCTTTCTACTTTAGAAACCTTAGTAGCCAAGTTCTTTGAAGTCCAAATCATGTCTATCCTTGAAAGAGATCTTTGCCAATCCTTGAATTCTTTTTCGTTGCTTTAGCAGGATGAAAATTGGGACCAGTTTATGTTCCTTTTTCATCGCTCTCTCTCTCTCTCTCTCCCTCCCTCCCCTCTTTTTCCTCCCCTCTTTTCCTTTCTTTCCCTCTCTCAAATCTGTGACACATCATTTATAATGTAAGGCTGCAATTTACCCTACGAGCCTATCTGAAAGGCTTTTTGGCCACAGAGCGAGGTGAAAGTGCTTTAATTAAGTAAAATGTGTCCCTTATCAAGACAACCCCTGCATTTTTCTCTCCAGCCAAAAATAGATCAGGCCCAAGATAGCACTTCATTTGTCTGCTGTCTCTTCTTTTCTAGGATCAGCTGTGATAAAATACTTAATGTTTATCAAACAGTTTATCAGCATACGGTATACGCGGCTTCAGTAACAAATGCAAACATGATATATCAAGGAGGAACACATGAAATATGTTTAGATATTTTCCCTGTTGGAGAAAGAGGAGAAGGATAGCAGCTTGTTGAAGCTATCAGGCAGGGACATCAACAGTCATCACCATCATTTAACGACTCCATAATCCCTTGCTGGGTTGGGTCTGGACAACTGAATGGAGCTAGCAGAATGTTTTAATGGCCGGATGTCCTTCCTGTCACCAATGACAGGTTTTGTTCAGCAGATATATTCTCAGAGTGCCCCGAGAGAGAAATATCTGCCTCTACCTAGGATCGAACTCACAGCCTCCTGATTGTGAGGTGAGAGCTCCACCTCTAGGCCACCACACCACTCCAACTGGGACATCAACAGTGAGGGATGAAAAAAACCCCCACCAAGATGGCAGCCTTGACCTAGTGATTGTGAAAAAGTCTTCAGACACTTATAGCTGCCATTCAAGATGGCAGCTACTGTTATGTATTCATGTTTGTGCCTTTAAATATTTGAGCGGGAAATCAGCACGTTGCTGATTGGACGAAGCCTCCAGTAGAACTGTATAAAAGGAGAGGTTTTTCCCCCAGCCTGTTGCTGGGTTCACCCTATATTAAAGAGCTGTTGTCACTACCCTGGTCTCCAGCCTCGTTACTTCCCGAACTTAACATTGGCGACGAAGGTGGGATCTCGAGGCTAAGGAGAACCAGAACCGAGCTGAAGCACGATAGACCCGAACCCAGCAAACTCAGGGCAGAAAAGCAGAGATGGCCAGTTACACTCCGCCCGCACCGTTTGACCCGGCTAAGGAGAAATGGGGAACGTATATGACCCGTTTCGAAAGCTTTCTAGAAGCCAACGAACTGCAAGGAGTTCCAGATAACCGAAAAAGGGCTTATTTCTTAAGCCACTGTGGTCCGGAGGTCATTGATATCGCGGAAGCCCTGGCAGAGCCAACGCCGTTGCAGTCGGTGTCATGGCCAACTCTACAGACTTTACTAAAAAACCACGCACCAACGCGCCGTCCAAATCGTGCGGCGGTTTGAATTCGGAGGCGAAGGCAGATGGAGGCGAAACCATCGGTGACTACATGGCGCCCTAAGAAAAGCGTCCAAGGACTGCGGATACCGCGACCTGGGCGAGGTGCTCCTCGAGCAACTCATCCGAGGTCAAAGACATCCGTTTGCGGCAACGGCTGCTAGCAAAGAGCACCCTAACGCTGGCCACCGCTCTGGACGAAGCCAGAGCACATGAAATGTCCACCCAAGCGGCGGAGACACTGCAGAAGCCTGTCCCACCAAAGGCGAGCGCGAAGGCAACCCCGGTGCACCAGGAGGAGGTTCAGACCGAATCCGGCGGTGAAGATGAGGAAGGGTCTGCCGAACCGAGAAAGCGACAAAGGGGACAGAGATGAATCGGAAGCTGCGGTGGTCAACACCAGCGCCAACGCTGCAAGTTTAAGGGCCGCGACCTGCCGGTGTGGGAAGAAAGGGCACCTAGCTCAAGTTTGTCGGCGGCCCAACCTTCCGCCGAAAATTCAAATCGGCCAATCAGGCGGAATCGGCAAGGCGACCATGATTGGCTCAAACAAAAAGCGGATTCAACCAAACAACTGTGGTCATAGGCCGCGCCTCGACCAAAGTGGAGAAGAAGATCTTCACCAAGCCAAAAATAGAGGGAGTACGGTGCCGGCTTGAAGTAGACACGGGATCAGCGATCACCATCATGTCCTGGGACACTTTGGCGAAGTCACTGCCGTCTGTCGCGGCGCCACCTGCAAGCACAACGGCTACGAGTCCACGACTACCAGGAATCGCATCCCTGTTCGAGGACCACCTCCGTCCGAGTCGATACGGTCCACACAAGAAGACCCTGCCCATCACGAACGGCGAAGGAACTCTGCCCAGTCTGTTGGGACTAGACTGGTTTCGTGCCCTGGGCATGGGTCTGACTGCCATCTACAGGAGTGACTGTAACCTGAAAGACATTCTCTTTAACGAGTTCGAACATGTCTTCAAGGACTGCCTGGGCAAGTACAAGGGACCCCTATTTCCTTCAACTTAGACCCCAGGTAGCCCCATTAGGCTTAAGGCGAGAGTCCTTTGCCCTAAAACCAAAAATCGATAAGGAGCTGGACAAGCTCATAAATCAGGGGATTTTGGTGCCAGTCGATCACGCAAAGTGGGAGACGCCAATCGTCACCCCAATAAAGTCGGACGGGTCAATTAGAATTTGCGCTGACTACAAGGCGACGCTTAACAAAGCCTTACAGAAAAGCGCTTACCCGGTTCCCGTGGTGCAACACTTATTGCACTCTTTGGGGCAAGGGCAAGTCTTTGCAAAGTTAGACTTGGCCCAAGCCTACCAACAACTGCCCGTAGACGCCCGCACAGCCGAAGCCCAAACGATTGTAACGCACAGGGGGGCCTTCAAGTGCACCCGATTGCAATTTGGGGTTAGTGTGGCACCAGGGCTGTTCCAAAACCTAATGGAACGGCTACTGCAGGGGCTCCCAGGGGTAGTTCCCTACTTCGATGATGTCCTAATTTCAGGGGAAAACATGGAGGAATTGGGGGAGCGGTTAAGAAAGGTTTTGGGCATTTTCCGGACAGCCGGATTAAAAGTCAAGGCAAACAAATGCCAGATAGGGGTCGAATCCGTCGATTTCTTGGGCTACCGGATAGACAAGAAAGGAATTCACCCCACTGAGAGCAAGGTTAAGGCAATTAGGAAGGCTCCAGCGCCCAAAAACAAAGCAGAGCTGCAGGCATTCCTGGGATTGGTGAATTTTTACGCGGTCTTTTTAAAGAACAAAGCAACCGTTGCGGAACCGCTGCATAGGCTCTTAGGAAAAAATACTGTTTGGTCTTGGGGAAAGTCGGAAAATAGGGCTTTTGAAGCAGTAAAGAACCTGCTCTCAAGTGATAGCCTGCTCATCCAATACCACAACTCATTACCCCTAGTGTTGGTTTGCGATGCCTCCCCTTATGGGGTGGGAGCTGTACTCAGCCATAGACTCCCAAACGGCACAGAAGCCCCTATAGCGTTTTACTCTAGAACGATGTCCTCCCCAGAGAGAAACTACAGCCAGCTAGATAAAGAAGCACTAGCCATTGTGTCAGGGGTTAAAAAATTCCACGAATATGTCTTTGGGCGGAATTTTGAAATCGTGACTGACCACAGACCGCTACTAGGGATACTGGCTGGCGACCGCCCAACGCCTGTGGCACTTTCGCCACGACTGACCCGTTGGACTATATTCCTAGCCGCTTATTCGTACAAGCTGCAGCATCGACCAGGAAAAGAAGTGGGGCATGCGGACGCGTTAAGCCGATGCCCACTACCAGGGGCGACCGAAGACCCCACTCCGGGAACGCCCATCCTACTTATTGACTCTTTGGACTCTGGCCCAGTCACATCTAAGGAAGTGGCTCGGGCATCATACCGGGACATTGTGTTAAGGACTGTACTCGGTTGGGTACAGAGAGGTGTCAGCCGGGCGAACGGTTCAAAGAATTTGTTAAAAAACGAGATGAACTCTCGGCTCAAGGGGGTTGCCTGTTATGGGGTGATCGTGTAATAATTCCTGATAAATTAAGGGGAAAGGTATTGGACCTCCTCCACGAGGGTCACCCAGGGATCGTAAGGATGAAGGGTTAGCTAGAAGCTATGTGGTGGCCACTCATGGACGCAGAGATTGCTGAGAGGGTAGGGAAATGCCAGGCTTGCCAAGAGTCCAGACCTCTACCCCCAACGGCCCCAGTCAGAGAATGGGAAAAGCCCCAAGGGCCCTGGTCAAGAATCCACATTGATTTTGCTGGCCCCTTCCACGGCCAAACGTTCCTAGTGGTTGTTGATGCATTCTCTAAATGGTTGGAGATCATACTCATGAAATCCACTACGGCCGAAGCAGTAATCGCAGCCCTGCGCCACCTATTTGCAACTCACGGGTTGCCGGACACTCTGGTGTCCGACAATGGGCCTCAATTCACGGCAGCCCAGTTTGAAGAATACCTGGCAGAGGAGGGCATCCGACATGCCCTCTCTGCGCCTTTCCACCCTGCGTCGAATGGCCTTGCAGAGCGTTCCGTCCGGAGCGCTAAGGAGGCATTGTCCAGGCTCAAGCCAGGTGACTGGCAAACAAAGATAGACTTTTTCCTAGCCGTCCAGCACAGAACCCCAAGCACGGCCACCGGGAAAAGCCCAGCCGAATTACTAATGGGACGGAAACTCCGATGCCCACTTGACCGTTTGAATCCCCATTACACACCAGAGGGTTACAAGGGGGAACTAGAAAAGACAAGGGAAATGAGCATAGGCGACCGGGTGTGGGCCCGAAACTATGGGGACGGCCCTAGTTGGTTCGCAGGACAAATAATAAAGATAACCGGCCCAAAATCGTACGTGGTAGAGCTACCAGACAACCGAGTGTGGAGGCGCCACATAGATCAGATAAGGAAACGAATAACTGATCAAACCGAACCAAATGAAACAGATCATGACCAATACCAATTTGAATTCACAGCTGACAATGACCCGGGGGAGGCGCAAGACTTAGCTGAGGTCCCAGAGTTCCAGCGACGCCATCAGGTTCCCGAGGGAAACAGCAGGGACAGTTTCAAAAATAATCCAAGGCCGGATGGCCAAGAAAAAGAGTCGGCCAATAATCCGGAGCCCGTTGGCTCAGAGAAAGAGCTGGGAGGGAAAAACAGCCCCTCCGACCAGCTCAAAACACCACCCAGAACTGAACCGCGCAGGTCAGAAAGAACTAGGAGACGCCCAGGTTATTTGCGTGACTACGTCGAAAAATAACATGTAAATAAATATGTAAATAGAGACAAAGTGTTTTCTGGGAGGGGAGGAGTGTTATGTATTCATGTTTGTGCCTTTAAATATTTGAGCGGGAAATCAGCACGTTGCTGATTGGACGAAGCCTCCAGTAGAACTGTATAAAAGGAGAGGTTTTTCTCCCAGCCAGTTGCTGGGTTCACCCTATATTAAAGAGCTGTTGTCACTACCCTGGTCTCCAGCCTCGTTACTTCCCGAACTTAACAGCTACAAGTGTCCAAAGACTTTTTCACATTGCTATCAGTAGCCCTAGAACAGGGGTCTCCAACCTTGGCCACTTTAAGACTTGTGGACTTCAACTCCCAGAGTTATTTCTGGGAGTTGAAGTCCGCCAGGCTTAAAGTTGCCAAGGTTGGAGACCCCTGACCTAGCAGATAGGCTTCTCAGCAGGGCCCAGTCTTACAAAACTGCATTCTGGACAGATGCAAAAATTTTGGCTCTAAGGCGCATAATATCCTTTGACTTGTATGTGGACAACTGAGTTAAGAGAATAACAGAGTTGGAAGGGACCTTGGAAGTCTTCTATTCCAGCCTCCTACTTAGGCAGGATATCCTACACCCGCAATGGCAAATCTATGGAACCTAGAAGGGCTCTGGAGCCTGGGGAGAACAAAAAATGGGCCTTCCGGTCTCACTGGAAGTCGGCAATCGGGCTGTTTCTGGCCTCCAGAGGGCCTCCAGGGGTGGGGGATTGGGAAAGGCCATTTTCACCCTCCCCAGGCTCCTAGAGAGGCTCTGGAGCCTGGGGAGAGCAAAAAATGGGCCTTCTGGTCCCACTGGAAGTTGGCAATCGGGCTGTTTCTGGCCTCTGAAGGGCCTCCGGGGGTGGGGGTGTGGGAAAGGCCATTTTCACCCTCCCCAGACTCCTAGAGAGGCTCTGGAGCCTGGGGAGAGCAAAAAACAGACCTACTGGGCCCAAAGTGCCATCACATGCAAAAAGTAGGGGGAGCACAGGGGGAGGGTTGCACACACAACTGCAAGAGGACGGGAGGCATAGAATTTATGGTTGTGGGCACGCGCGCACGCATGCACGCGACCGCCTCCCCCGTTTTTGGCATGCAATGGTAAAAAGTTAAGCCATCACTGCCCTACACCACTTCAGACAAATGGTTATCCAATATCTTCTTTAAAACTGATTAATTGTTTTCGCTATCCTTAGTTCTAGGTCACTTCTCTCCTTGATTATTTTGCACCCATTGCTTCTTGTCCTACCCTCAGGTACTTTGGAGAATAGCTTGACTCCCTCTTCTTTGTGGCAGCCTCTATGTCTCCCCTAGTCCTTCTTTTCATTAAACTAGACATACCCAGTTCCTGCAACCGTTCTTCATATGTTTTAGCCTCCAGTCCCCTAATCCTCTTTGTGGCTCTTCTCTGCACTCTTTCTAGGGCCTCCAGATCTTTTTTACATCGTTATTCCAATCCCTGTGCAATACCAGCATTGCTGAGGGTGAACTTCTCTGGGTTGCCATAAGCAAAGAAGTCCCTGTGGATTTTACTCTGCTAGTCATTGCCGACTCTGGAGGGTGGTGCTTCTTTCCATATGAAGGCCATGGAGCCAGTGCTGCCTGAAGACATTTCCGCTGTCATGCAGCTAGCATGACAGCACGGAGCGCTGTTATCTCCCCCTCCAAAGTGGTACCTATTTATCTACTCACATTTGGATGCTTTCAGACTGCTAGGTTGACAGGAACTAGGGTGATGTGGACGCTTGGATCTCAGACTTGGGCTGCTGGCTTTCCCCCAGCATCCTAAGCAAGCATGGGGTTTATTTGAAACCACTGTGACAAGTCTCTATGCTTGGGTTCCAATCGTAGATTGCATCATCTGCAGAAATGGGTCAGAAGGAAACTTTCTGAGTGCTTCAGGACTCTTTCAATGTCACTCCTTATTAATAGACCATGAAAACATGTTGTACATGCTCAGGACAGTTGTCCAGGAAAGCAAGGATGAAAAAAGGATGGAAAGGTTAGGACCAATTTAAGATTTGAAGGTGGCATGCAGAGATAGCATCGCTTCCATTCTGAATGTTCTTCCCATTGTTATCTCTCATCCAATGTTGTGCTTCAAATGTGTACAAAGTTTGCTTAGTAGTAGGATAAAATGAATGGGAGGGAGGGAGGGAGGGAGAGTGGAGAGAGAATTGAGGACACCCAGGGAAACAATGCCGCTCTTAAATTACTTTCCTCTTCCATTGTTTATTTGGAAGCTAAGCCAATTTATCTTATATTGTGATGTCCTCAGTGAAAATTAGTGTTCCCAGCCTCCATATAAAAGTGAACAGCTGGGGAAAATTGACATTTTAAATTTTAGGAAGTGCTAAGCATACATCTTGAATAAGAAACTTTGAATTGCCCTTTTTTAAAAAGAATGGTGTATGAATGGCTTCCAGGTACGCAATTCTTAGAACAAGGTGAAGATCAAACTTGACCCCTGATGATGAATTCCTACAACCGTTCTTCATATGTTTTGGCCTTCAGTCCTTTAATCATCTTGGTTGCTGTTTGTACTCGTTCTAGACTCTCGTTCTAGTGTGGTGACCAAAACTGGATGCAATATTCTAGGTGTGGTCTTACTAAGACGTTATGGAGTGGTATTAATACCTCACATGATCTTTATTGAATCCCTGTTAATGCAATTTGGGATTGGATTGGGTTTTTTGGCTGCACACTGTTGGGTCATATTTAATTGATTGAATACTAAGACTCCAAGAGCCCTCTTATATGTATATAAGTGGTGCAGTGTTAGAATGCAGTACTGCAGGCTACTTCTGCTGATCACCGCCTGCCAGCAGTTTGGCAAATTGAATCTCACCAGGCTCAAGGTTGACTTCCATCCTTCTGAGGTCGGTAAAATGAGGACCCAGATTATTGGGGGCAATATGCTGACTCTGTAAACTTAGAGAGGGCTATAAAGCACTATTGAAGCGGTATATGTCTAAGTGCTATTGCTATTTATATATGTGTGTGTGTGTGTGTGTGTGTGTGTGTGTGTGTGTATGTGTGTATGTGTGTGTGTATGTGTGTTTTCTGAGGTTTTCGTGAGTGTTTGCATGTAGGTCTTTGGTTATTCGGGTTTTCTCCCGCATAAAATTGGAAGTGTCTTGACGACGTTTCGACGACATCCCATTCGTCATCTTCAGGCTAGGTGTTTACAGCTTCATGTTTCATGGAGATATAGCACAACCACGAACGCGAAGCCAAACAACAGCAATGCAGCTTACCAACTCAGATCCCCCCAAGACCAAGGTTGGTCTGAGATGCAGGTGGATTTGAGTTGGTGAGCTGCATTGTTTGGCTTCGCGTCGTGGTCGTGCTATATCTCCATGAAATATGAAGCTGTAAACACCTAGCCTGAAGATGACGAATGGGATTTCGTCGAAACATCGCCAAGACACTTCCAATTTTATGCGGGAGAAAACCCGAATAATCATTCATATATATATATATATATATATATATATATATATATATATATATATATATATATATATATATATATATATATATATCACACACACACAGAGAGAGATCTGTATGTATACTACATATCATATATATTGTATGTTTGTGGATTGTATATATTGATATTTGTATATATCTGTATGTATATTGTATATTGGCTGAAGGCTAAAACATAAAATAAAAAAGATTGCAGAATTTAGGTATATCTAGTCTAGTAAAAAGAAGAATTGGGTTACATGATAGCAGTCTTCCAATATCTCAGGAGTTGCCACAAAGAAGACAGGGTCAACCTATTTTCCAAAGCACCAGAAGGCAAGACAAGAAACAATGGATGTAGACTAATCAAGGAGAGAATCAACCTAGAACCAAGGAGAAATTTCTTGGCTGCTTCCGCACAGTGTTGGCTCATATATAATTGATTGTCCACTAAGACTCCAAAATCCCTCATATGTATGTATGTATGTATGTATGTATGTATGTATGTATGTATGTATGTATGAGACCCAACCAGAAAATAAATGAGACCCAACCAGAAAATAAATCCTAGCATGATTTTTCAGAATGCTCGTACTATAAACCCTACCCCCAAAATAAGCCCCAGTTAAGATTGTCAACCGGATGGTGCATTTAGTACCGTATTTCCCCCAAAAATAGGACTTAACCAGAAAATAAGCCCTAATGCATCTTTTGGAGCAAAAATTAATATAAAATAATCATTTTCTAGGTGGATCTTTTTATGTCTTTTTATGTTCTACTAACTAGGAAGATGACCTTTTATCTTCAGCAGCCCTTCTATTATGGTTCTCCCTGGCTGGAACAACCTGACTTCTCCTGTTCCTGTGTACGTGTAAATACACAATAATGACTCAATTATTCCAGTACCATGTTTAATACTGTTTGAATTTTACTGTGATGAATACCCCGGAATTTGTTTCTCTGCCATTGCCATGGTGGTCTGAGCTTGATTTTCTTCTATCTGTTCCATCTGAAGGTTGTACACTTTGTCTCAAGTGCCTAATAGATGTCAAATAAGCACTGCATAAAGAAATACATCAAAGACGTAAACAAACTCAAGGATGAGAAGGAAGGGAAAAGAAGAAGGGAAAAAGACAAAGGCGGTTAAATCTATTTAAAGTTTGGAATTAGGCTAAAGGGTTATAGAAAAAAAAATAAGAGAGCTTTTGGGAAGCAGGCTTTAGACATCAGGCAACAAAGCAAAGAAACAAAGAGGCACATTAAAGAAGAAGACAAGCGAGACCAGAAAGAATTAAACTACTCAGCCAGGGATCTCTAGATCAGAGGTGGCATTCAGCCGGTTCTATTTGGTTCGGGCAAACCGGTAGTGGCAGCTGCAGGAGGCTCCGCCCACCCGCCCGGACATCATCACTTCCAGTTTTTGACACTCTGTGCATGCGCAGAAGGTCTTGCGTATGCAAAGAGGTGTCATGTGTGTGCCCACATTTGCAAAATGGTAGCGAAGACAAATGAATACCACCCCAGCTCTAGATATGTTGGACTGCAATTCCATGATCCTCAGCCAGCAAGGGAAAATTCAGCCCTGTTTGAAATCGACTTTTGGTTGCGCACTGTCTTGATGGCAAGAAAAATGGCTCTGCTGTGTTATTCTTAGAGAGAATTTTGGAGGGGGGGGGTTGTTTGCTCTCCATAAATCGCTTTAATTATTCTAATAAAACAGTCTCCAAATTGCATTTTCTCTATTAATTTAAATAAAAAATCCCAATGCAATCGATCAAAGGCTTTCTCTGCATCCAAAAAAATAAGTGCCGCTGAAGTATTCTTCTTTTCCAAATATTCCAATATATTAATAATCTGTCTAACATTATTCCTCATCTGCCTCCCTTTTATAAAACCAGATTGATCAGTATGAATTCTTTGTTGTAAAACTAACATTAATCTATTTGCTATTATTTTTACAAAAATCTTATAATCATTATTTAAAAGTGAAATCGGCCTGTAGTTACCAGGTTTAGAGCAGTCTTGCTCCTCTTTCGGTATCAGTGAAATAAAAGATGTTTTCCATGACGGGGGTATTCCCACTCCTAATTGTATCTGATTAAATAATTCTTTAAGTGGGCCTAATATTTCATCCTGTGTTTTTTTATAATAAGTTGCTGTAAGACCATCTGTACCAGGGGTTTTCCCCATTTTTAATTGTTTAATTGCCTCCACTATTTCTCCAGTAGCTATGGGCCGATTCAGCTCCTCCCTCTGTTCTAATGTTAGAATATTAACCTTATAATCTTTCAAATAATCATAAATGTCCCTATTCAATATTTTGTCTTTTGCATATAGTGCAGTATAAAATTCTGAGAATGCCTTTTTAATTTTATCCTGTTGGTATATCTCTTTACCTTTATATTCTATTTTTTGTATGACACGTGCTTTCTGTTTCTTCCTTAAATTGTTTAAATTGTTTAAATTGAAAGAAAACATCAGCCGCTGATTTGCTGTTCCTTCCCATGAATTATGTATTTGCTTTTAGAGAAAACGGGGAAGTTCACAGGTGAAATAAAATAGCATCCAAAACTTTAAATTACGACCAATGAGGCTAACCGGTGGGCACAAAAAAATGTTCCACTCTTCTTAGGTAGTCTAGCGAATCCACTCTGGGGGTTTTTAGGGAAAGAGGGAAAACTCATTGCAAGAAGTGAAAATTAGAGAGAAAGGATGCTAATCTTCCATTCCAAAGATGTTGGTAGATGTGACCACAATAGGGTTCCAAAATTTCTGTTGCTAAGTGAGACAGTTGTTAAGCAAGCTTCCGTACCGCTTTACAACCTTTCTTGCCACGCTTGTTAAGTGAATCACTGCAGCCGTTAAGTTACTAACGCGGTTTGTGACTGTGAATCTGGCTTTCCCGTTGATTTTGCCGGTCAGAAGCTCGCAAAAGGGGATCATGTGATCCCGTCATAAATATGACTCAGTTGCCAAGGGTCTGAATTTTGATCACGTGACCGCAGGGATGCTTCAATGGTCGTAAGTGTGAAAAATGGTCATACGTCGATGTTTATCAGTTCCATTGTAACTTTGAATGGTCACTAAACAAAAAGTTGTCAAGGATTACCTGTGCATGGTTGGGTGAGCCAGCGACCTTCCATACTGCCTATCTAGGGAAGAGATGCAACCAGAGGTGGGTTGCTGCCGGTTTGGGCCGGTTTGGGCGAACTGGTAGTTCTGACCATCCTCCCTGGCACTATTCACGTCCTATATATCTGTTGTGCCTCGTCCGCTTTCCCCGCAGCCGGGGCCTTCTTATCTGCTTCCGAACGCTGAGGAATGTCCTAGCATGCCTCCCGGCCCCAGCCCTGGCTCCATGCTCAGACATGCTGAGGAAGAAGAAGCGCCTCCAGCCCCCAGCCCTGGCTCCATGCCCAGGCAAACGGAGCAACTAGACCCCTCCCCCTCCCCCACAGCATGTGAGCCTGAGGAAGGTCAATTACCAACAGCTGCAGACTGGAGTGACCCTCGCTTCAGGAGAATTGATAAGCGGCGTCAACAGAAGGAAGGGAGGGGCAGGCCGGGATAAGTGCTGAGTCATGGAGCCACACCCAAGGGCCTATATAAAGGATCTGCTTTCTGGCATTCTCTGAGTCAGGCAAAGTCTACCTTATCTTGCTGAAATCACTTTCTGGTCTCCTGCCTGCCTTGAGAACTTTGCTAGGACTTTGGGCAGAGCTGCAGAGGCACGCCTGATTCGGATTTCCCTGACCCGGCCGTCAGCGGAGGAGTGGGACACGACAATATCTCACTCTCTGGCTCGCTCACCCTGCCCACACAGCCCAACTGATTTTCGGGCCTTACCTGCTCTAGTCACCGCGACTGTCTGAGACGGTGTGCTGGGAGCTGCATGCATGAAATTGCCCGGTGTTTGAAGCTGTGTGCAAGTGAGCAAAATACGCCTGTGTGCGCGCACTCACATTTTCGGTTCTGCACTAAGCGAACCGGTTGTTAAATTATATGAAGCCGATCTCTGGATGCAACCCAACATGTGCAGAAACATCCAAAGGAGTGGGAGGCTTGTAATTTACCAGTTTTATCGGAAAGTGAAGAGACTCATGGCAGAGAAGGGAAGTCAATTGTGATGCACGATGGTTTCGTGCGGTTGACACGGGAGACGAGATTTGTCCTAGACCGTGAGCTGCAACCTTCTCTCCCAGGAATCTGGGATGACAGAGTATCAATTTGGCTCGTTTGCATTTTAGGTAAATGCATTTTAATCAGCCAAAATGGAAGAAAAAGGACAAACCGTCGACTGTAAAAGTCATGAGATTTTCAACTTGGGGGGGGGGGGAGAGCTCTTCCCCTCTGCAAACACTTTGTTTGTTCATTTGTTTGTTTCTACTCCTCCATCCCTCTGGCCTGGAGAGAGCCACCCGGGGGGGGGGGGTGGCGGGTGGAGAAAGAGCAATGGATGAAGAAGTAAACAAGGAGCCCCTTTCTACATACTCTGGATTTAATTTTCTGTTAAATTTGGAGTGGTTTCAGGGGCTGGGAGAGCGCTGGGCTGGGGTGGGTGGGGGGAGGCGAAGACTGAAGTTCTAATGTAGCCAGGCTGGAATCTGTCACTAGCTTATTACATGTTGATGACTCAGTCCCGTCTCTGCCATAAGCAGCCCATGATTTATGGACACGGAGTGAACTCCTGCGGCAAAAAAACCCCAGCCATGAGATCAGAGAAGCAATAGGAACTTTCTTTTTTCTTCTTCTCCTTTTTTTTTTTTTTTTTTGGCAGGAGACAGGGCCTGCATTTTTCTTATTCATGCCAAACTGCTTTGCACGGCAATTAGCTGTGTCCTCATTTAGTCTCTCGTCCCAAAGGGTAATGAAAGCCATATATCATCTTCAAGGCTGCTAATTATCCAGCTCAGTTACAGGTAGGCTCTGTGACTCCGAGAAAGGCTTGTCGGTTTGATATATATTGCTCTTCCAATAAGCGAGCCGAGGAGGAGAGGGTGGAGGCCAGAAAAGGTTTTTTGGTTTTTTTTTGTTGCCTCTGAGCATTGACAGATCTTTAGCAAATGTGCTGGGTGAAGAGGAAATCTCTTCATTCCTCAGCTCCATTTTTCACGATGGGACAGCTACGTCCAGCAGAAGCGAAGAGCGAGGACTTGAAATCCGAGAGAGCAGGCAGGAGGAGACAGGAAAGGTCAGCGATTTGAGCCTGAGAACCAACAATGCTTTGAACCGCCAGAGCAACCAGGAAGATGGCAGGCAAGAGACCAGAAATGGAACAAAGGGTCCTTCCTCTTCCTCTTCCTCCACCTCCTCCTCCTCCTCCTCCTCCTCCTCTTCTTCTTTTTTCTTTTTCTTCGTCTCCTCCTCCTCCTCCTCCTCCTCCTCCTCCTCCTCCTCCTCCTCCTCCTCCTCCTCCTCCTCCTCTCCTCCTCCTCCTCCTCCTCCTCCTCCTCCTCTGTCTCCTTTCTTCTTCAAAGCATGCAAAGTAATTTTGGAATCCCTGCAACAATCACCAACTGCCCTCCTGCCTCTCTAAGTGAAGGCTTGCTCAAAATTTACTAGGTGGGATTCACCTCGGCAATTCAATGAAGAAGAGGGTTCCAAACTGGATCTCCAGAGTCAATGGCCTTCCCAAGCCCAATTGGGACATCAGTTAAAAAGGTTAAATTAGATGCCTTTGCCCATTTCACAAATTGGCAATTTTTATTTTTTGGTCCTTCCCTGAATCGGTTCATAAATCTAAATGGAATTGACCAGGGGTGAAATGCTCCCAATTCGGACCTGCTCTCCCGATCCGGTAGCGATGGCGGCTGCTGGTTCGGAGGACCGGTAGCAAAAATCCTTGGCCCCGCCCCCTGCCTCTGCTGAGCCGGACCATCAGCAGAGATTTTTTTTTAACTTTTAAAAACAGCGGAAAGCATGCCTTTAAAAGTAAAAAAAAAGCCTTTGAGGATCCCGCGGCTCAGCTGAGATCGGCAGAGCCTTTAAACTCCTTTTTAAAAAACTTTTTAAAAAAAAGTTTTAAAAGGCTCCTCTGGCAATCTCACCTGAGTTCCTCATCACCAGAACCTTTAAAAACATAATTTCTACAAACTCTTCGGCCGAAGAGCTTGTTAAAACAATTATTTTAAGAGGTTCTGGGCTGCTATGAGGGAACTTCAGCTGAGATCGTCAGAGGAGCTTTTAAAATCTTTTTTCCCTCTGGCGATCCCAGATGACTTGCCTGATCCTCACGGGCTTTTAAGATCATTTTTTAACAGCCCCCACTTACAAGAGCTCCCACCCATACCCACCCAATGCCCCCTCCTCACTTACCTATAATTACTGTTCCTTTCGGGCTGGCAACGCCATGTTTTACTTCAGCTACTGATTACAGCCTGCTTTGACTTCCTGCTTTGCTGAATGAGGAACTCTGGGAGTTGAAGTCCACAAACTTTAAAGTTACTAAGGTTGGAGACCCCTGATCTAAAAAAAAAATTAAAAAAAATAATAAAATAAAATATTTGTGCAACTTTCTGAGATTTGGTGTGTTTCTGTAGTGTTTCACTCTAACTATACAAACACACAGAATCTCACAAAGCTGTATGTGGCATTTTGTGTGTGTGTGTGAGAGAGAGAGTCAGTCAGTTGTGGTGTGTGTGTGTAAAGTGAAAGTGTGAGGTTCCTGCTTGTTGCAGGGGCCATTTTGGGTGAAGTGCAGCTGCTTTTACATTGTGTGTGAGTCAGTTGTATTGTATTGTGTAAAGTGTGAAAGTTGGTTTTTGGTACCTCTTATTGTTTGGTATACTTTGTTTATTATTTTTATTATTTATTGTTATTAGCCATGCCCACCCAGTCATCTGACCACCAAGCCATACCCAGCAATTAAGCCACGCCCACAGAACCGATAGGGAAAATTTTTAGATTTCACCCCTGGAATTGACTCAGTTCAGCGATCCCGTTCCAACATCTGAATCAAACTTGATTGATTTTCCAAATGGAAACGAAGATTCGGAATGGAGTTTTGCATGAACTTCCCACAGACCAAGAAGCCATAAAAATAGATTCAGAGACTGATTTGGTTAAGGATTGTATGATTAAGTGGGCACAAAATTTTCAGCAACCAATAATGTTGGAAACTTGGGAAAGAATTTGGGTGAGGAATGTTAAATTTACACAAGCGCAAAATATGAGAGAAAATTTTTATAAGATGTTTTATAGATGGCATTTAGACCCCAAAAAATTGTCATGTATGTATCCTAATGTACAGGCTAAATGCTGGAGATGTGATTGTGAAGATGCTACTTATTATCATATATGGTGGACTTGCAAAAAAGTTAAAGCATTTTGGATTAAAGTATGGTGGATCATGCAGAATATTTTGAAAAAGAAGATTAAGTTTACCCCGCAGTTCTTTTTACTAGGAATAATTATGGATTGTACAGCTATAGAGACTAAATTGATTCTGAACTTAATAACAGCCGCAAGACTTTTGATTGCTCAATATTGGAAGAAAGAAGAATTACCTACAATTGAAGAATGGACTCTTAAAGTATCAAATCTGGCAGAAATGGCAAAATCTCTGCTTACTTGAAAGACTATACACAAGAAAAATATATTTTAGAATGGAAAATGTGGATTGATTATATTCAAAATAAGTATCAGATAAAAAATATCAAATAGCTTATGAGTAAATTTAGGAGATAATTTGTATTAGATATATTTTTGAAGGAGAGGGGAATTGAGAGTGTGAATTAGCGTGGAGAGACTAGAGATTATAATTTAGGAATTATTTTAGATTATGATTGTTAGTTTTGATACCCTGCATTTTGTTCTGGGAAGTCGGGGTGGGGGTGGGGGTAAAGGGAAGGGAATTGGGGGTAGAGGTTAGTGATGGAGTGATGGTTAATGTACAGGGATTATTGAAGATGTATAAATATAATTAATGTAGGGTCGGGTCTGACCAGTTGCCATTTTAGAACGGTGGGGAGGGAAAAAAGAGAGAGTAGGAGGTAGGAAAGAGGAGAAGAGGAAGGAAGAGGGGTAGAAGAGGGAGAAGAGTGTAGGGTGGAGGGAGGAGAGGAGGTAGATAAGAGAAGGAGAGGAAGGTTTGGAAAGTAAAAGAAGGTAGAAGAGGGAAGAAGGTTAAAAAGGGGGGTGGTGACTGGGCAGGCCCGACTAATTGTATATAACTGTACATTGGATGAATTATTTGATAAGATTGTAAAAATAAAACTTTTTTTATAAAAAAAAAAAAAAAAAAGAAGCCATAAAACCGATTTACTCCTAGGGCAGTTTTGCACACCCAAGTATAATTCACTGTTATTCAGTGAGAGCTTTCTATCTGAATGAAGGCAACAGAATTGAAGAATCATTTGTGGCCAAGAAAATCAAGACTTTTCAAATGTGTTGCAGTCCACAGGAAGGCAATTACAAGGTTGTTAAAAAATATTAATTTGTTTGCTTTTTTTTTTTTCCGAAAGTCACCTAATTTTATAAACATTGCTGATCTCCAGGATAAACAGACTAAAACATTTTAAAAAAAAATCTGTTTAATCATATCTGAGTCTCAGAGGCTTTTGAGACAAGCATCTGAAGTTTCTTGGCAAGGTTTTTCAGAAGTGGTTTGCCATTGCTTCCTTTCCAGGGCTGAGAGGAAGTGGCTGGTACAAGGTCACCCAGCTGGCTTTGTGTCAGAAGTGAGACTTTCTAGAACAGTGGTTCTCAACCTTTATAGTGCTGCGACCCCTTTAATACAATTCCCCACGATGTGGCGACCCCAACTGTAAAATTATTTTCATTTTGAATTTGTCGCGCCGGAAGCCGTATTGGCTAGTGATCTGAACTGCTTGCGATTGCCTTGAGGACGGAGGCATTAAAGCGGAGACTCCTCCCCTATTAAGTTTATTGCGCCTGAAGCCAGATTAGGCTAGCGATTGGGAGTGATTGCAGCTGGCTTGAGAGGGAGACATCAGAGCAAAGATTTCTCTCTTTTTTAATTCATCGCACCTGAAGCCGAATTCGGCTAGCGATTTGAAGAGCCTGCAGTTGGCTTGTGGAGTCAACCATTGGGGCGGGATTCTTTGACTCACAAGTATACTTCCCATATTTCCGATGGTCTTAGGTGACCCCTGGCAAATCATCATTCGACCCCCAATGGGGTCCCAACCCACAGGTTGAGAACCACTGTTCTAGAATATGACTTAACCATTATACCAAACTGGCTGTCCAGACAATTAGAAAAAAAAAACACCACAGTAATATGAACGAATCAGTGGTGGGCTGCTGTTGTGATCCGTCAGCAGCCTAAGGAGCTGTCGGCGGAATCGGACTGCGATGAGCCTGTTCCTAATGCCCGCATGAGGCGAGCTGCCAGAAGGCAAGAGCAGCTCAAGCAGAGAGGTCACCTCGGGAGTAAGGCCAAGAGATAATTGGTCCCTCCCATAAGGTTTAAAAGGAAACCAGCACCGGTGTGTCAGTTGCCGGAAAACAACGTTGCAAGCTGCGTTCTTTGCTCTGTTCTCTGCTCTGGAAGGACCTTGGCAGTTATCCAAACTGAACGCAGGTTTGTGATAACTGAGGAATGTTAGTTTATGAAGCCTTTGTTTTGTTTTAATTACCCAGTGCTGGGAATGAATTAATTCCCAGCTGTTTGAATAAAATATATATTTTACTAAGGACTGCGTTTGTTGCTACCTGCTCGAGTTGGGGTCACAACAGATGCTGCCGGTTCGGACTGGTTCGGGAGAACCGGTAGTTGCAACATGCGGATGGCCCTGCCCACCTGCCCGGGTGCAATCCCATCCTATATCACTGTGTATTTGATGCCACATGCATGTGCAGAAGGCGCGCACGCAAGCAAATTGCCATGTTTATTGACGCTGCGTGCATGTGGTGCATGTGAGTGAATTGCCGTGTGCTTGATGCCACAAACAGTACGGATGGCGCATGCTCAGATTTCTGGTGCTGGATGAACCGGTTGTTATAGTATGTGATGCCCACCTCTGGAATGAATCTACACATTCTGAAAATATTTAAGGTTCAGTGTCTAATAAAAGCTGGTTAGAATAACAGAATAAGAAAGTCGGAAGTGGCCTTGTAGGTCATCTAATTCAACTCCCCATCCAAGCAGGAGATCCTACACCATATCTGACAGATGGCAGTCCAGTCTCTTCTTGAAAGCTGTTGTAAGTTAAGGACTACCTCTATTGCATTTATTAATAGTAGCAACTTCTGCTACTATTGATACTATAAGTAGTATCACCTTAACTGCTTAACAACACACAGACACACGCACAAAAATGCCTACGCTGGCCAACAAGTCAGAGGTAGCCTGTCTTTCCTCAAAATAAGTCCACTAGATGGCATTGTAATTAATGCGATAGCATCAGAAAGGATCCTAAGCAAATTGAATGCTAGACGGGTAATTTTTGAAAAATTCCTCACCGAAGTGGTAAAAGCTCATCTTGCAAACAATCAAAAATAGTTTTTTTTTTCTTTAGAGAAAAGTAGGAGCACAATTGGGATGTCCAAAAATATAATTCAGTTCAATGTTTTAGATATTTTACAGAAGAAACTTTGTATAATCATACTCAACATAGGAGAGAAAAAAGCATTAAGAAAAAAAAAGGAAACCTCCTATTACATTACATTTGTATCAAGGTGGAACTGATTCAATTTTAATTTAATTTTCAGATCAGTGGTTGGTCCCAGTTCTGTGTTAAGAGATGCCACATTTCCTGATTTTTCACGCTCTCATTTTTAATTTTCTTACTTAGGGCTACTTGTTTGGACTCTTATTTAAAAACTAAAAAAATATAGGGGTGCCAGAGATAAACTGTCTTACTTTTTGCAAAGCATGAACCTATAAATCACTAGTAAAATTGCACTCCTCATTTCAAAGGCTATTAAGAAGAGGACAGGAGTTCTAGATCAGATTGGGGATGATTTATTACGAACACGTCCTATTGTTTTCTTCGTATTTTTGTATCAGTTTTATATATTTGATATGTTCAATTGATTTAATAATAATAATAATAATAATAATAATAATAATAATAATAATAATAATAATAATAGTAATAATATTTTAATTTGTATACCTCCCTTCTCCCGAAGGACTCAGGGCGGTGAACAGCCAAATAAAAACAACAATCAAATACATACAATACAGATAAAACAGTAGCTAAAAAACTTATTCAAATCTGGCCTAAATTTAAAATACATTTAAAATCCTAACAAAATTAATTAAAAATTAAAAAACCCATAAAAACATCTAAAAATTCTATGCCAGTCCTGCGCGGAAAAATAGGTACATCTTAAGCTCGCGGTGAAAGGTCCGAAGGTCAGGAAGTTGTCGAAATCCAGGGGGAAGTTCGTTCCATAGGGTAGGAGCCCCCACAGAGAAGGCCCTTCCCCTGGGGGTCGCCAGCCGACATTGCTTGGCTGACAGCACCCTAAGGAGTCCCTCTCTGTGAGAGCGCACGGGTCGGTGGGAGGCAAACGGTGGCAGTAGGCGGTCCCGTAAGTATTTATTTATTTTATTAGATTTTTATACCGCCCTTCTCCCGAAGGACTCAGGGCGGTGTACAGCCAAATATTAAAAAGCCCACAATATACACATTAAAAACAAAACTAAAACAAGCATATTACAAATGGCCGAGAATTTAAAATAGTTTAAAATTTTAAAATTATAAATAGCCCCAATTAAAATTAATAAGACATTTAAGACTTTCAAGCCAGTCCCGCTTGAATAAATAGGTGCGTTTTCAGCTCACGGCGAAAAGTCCGAAGATCAGGCACTTGACGTAAACCAGGGGGAAGTTCATTCCAAAGCATGGGAGCTCCAACAGAGAAGGCCCTACCCCTGGGGGCCGCCAGCCGACATTGTTTGGCGGACGGCACCCTGAGAAGGCCCTCTCTGTGTGAGCGTACGGGTCGGTGGGAGACATCAGGTAACAGCAGGCGGTCCCATAAGTACCCGGGCCCTAAGCCATGGAGCGCTTTAAAGGTGGTAACCAAAATCTTAAAGTGCACCCGGAAGACCACAGGAAGCCAGTGCAGACTGCGCAGGATTGGTATTACATGAGAGCAACGAGTTGCTCCCACTATTACCCGCGCAGCTGCATTCTGGACTAGCTGCAGCCTCCGGGTGCACTTCAAGGGCAGCCCCATGTAGAGAGCATTGCAATAATCCAAACGGGAAGTGACAAGAGCATGAGTGACCGTGCATAAGGAATCCCGGTCAAGGAAGGGGCGCAACTGTCGAACCAAGCGTACTTGGTGAAAGGCCCTCCTGGAAATGATCTTCAAACGACAGCCGCCCATCCAAGAGGACACCCAAGTTGCGCACCCTTTCCATTGGGGCCAATAACTCGCCCCCAACAGTCAGCTGCGGCTGCAGCTGGCTGTACCGGGGTGCCGGCATCCACCCGGTCCTAAGCCATGGAGCGCTTTAAAGGTGGTAACCAACACCTTGAAGTGCACCCGGAAGACCACAGGCAGCCAGTGCAGCTTGCGCAGGATTGGTGTTATATGGGAGCTCCGAACAGCTCCCTCTATCACCCGCGCAGCTGCATTCTGGACTAACTGGAGTCTTCGGGTGCTCTTCAAGGGGAGCCCTATGTAGAGAGCATTGCAGTAGTCCAGGTGAGAGGTAACAAGAGCATGAGTGACTGTGCATAAGGAATCCCGGTCAAGAAAGGGGCGCAACTTTATTGATTATTGATTTAATCAATAAAGTTTCTATCTATCTATCAATCTATCTATCTTGTCTTCCAGAATGATACAAATCACATCAATGATAAGCATGGCTTCTTTAGAGCAATTGCATTCAATCTGAGAAATATTTGCAATTTTTTTATTCATTAATTTTTTTCCCCCTGCCCATCTTGCCACAATGAATAGGAAACTACTATAAGGACTGCATTTGGAGAATGAACTTTTGTTTATACTGCTTTGTAAAGCCTTAGTCAGACCACACCTGAAGTACTGCATCCACTTTTGGTCCCCACATTACAAAAAAGATGTCGAGACTTTGGGAAAAATACAAAGAAGAACTAAGGTGACTGAAGATAGAAAGCCCATACAGAGAGTAGTGAGGACAGCTGAGAAAATTATAGGAAGCTCACTTCCCATTATTCAGGATGCTACTTATAAACACTATGTGCTTAAAGCTCAAAGCATCGCTAGAGACCCCACACACTCACTCCATGGTCTGTTTCTGTTGCTCCCCTCTGGGAGGAGGTTTCGAAGTATTTCTAGCAGGGCTACCACATTCTGTAACAGCTTTGTTCCCTATGCCATCCATCTAGTAAACTCACAAGATTTGTTTTTCTCGCCAGGTACATGTATACATCCGAACTAGACTGTGTTGTTTCTCTGTGTCATATAATATATGTAGGTATATACATAATTTTGTATTTATCTATCTTGTCATATTTATGTAGTGTAAAATCGGAGGTGATGACCCTTTAAGAGCTGTATGCAATGAAATTTCATTTTTAATGTAATCCAATTAGTGTAAATTCAAAGTGACAATAAAATTATCCTCCCTTCCCTTCCACTCCGCTCCACTCCACTCCACTCCACTCCACTCCACTCCACTCCACTCCACTCCACTCCATTCCATTCCATTCCATTCCATTCCATTCTATTCTATTCTATTCTATTCTATTCTATTCTAAAGGCCTAGAGACTAAAACATATGAAACCTCAAAGGTCCCTTCCAGCTCTATTCTGATTCTGATTCTGTTTCAGAATAGGAAGGGACGTAAGACAAGGAAGCATATTATTCCCACATCTTTTTTATTTATGTAGCAGATTCAGTCTATGAATGGCAGGGATGGATGATATGACAGCTGGAATTGAAATGACAGCCTGAAACATGAACAGCTTGAGATGTGGAGATATCACGACAGCATTGACTGAATTTAAACTTAAAAGAGCATCTTGTGAGTCCCAAAGATGCTTTTCCAAGGCCAACTGGGCTCTGTTGATTCTTTTTTTTTCTTTGAAAGCATTCTGGTTCTCATCCAAGAAGAACTGAAGAAGCTTCTTGGATGAGAAGTGAAATGTTTCCAAGGGAAAAAAAAACCTCAAGAAAGTCCACTTGCCTTTTGAATAAACCCCTTTGGGACAATCATGATCTGGATGATTGAGAAGCTGTCCATAGACAGTATCTTGTGGAGGTGAATGTGGAAAACTCACATGAAGAAGACAACATCAATTCAGTAAGTGTGAACTTAACAGTTGACAGAAAAGAAGTGAAGAAGGTAGCTAATTTTGTTTTCTTGGGCTGAGGAACAAGTAAAGGAGGAGGACAAGTAAAGAAGAGAGAGATTCTCAAGAAGGAAGCTGTGATAAATTTAGAGAAGGTAATGATCAGCAAGGATGTTTCTATAACATGAAAGATCAGAAGAGTTAAACCAATGTTGTCTCCAATAGTAATGCACAGTTGTGAAAACTGAAAATAGTGAGGGAGAGTGAGACAAGGGCAGAGGTGGTATTGAGCCAGTTCGTACCAGTTCTGACGAACCGGTAGTGACCCACCCACCCACTTTGGCTCGATGATGTCCTATTTAGGGATGTTTTGAGGCTGGGTGCACGTGTGGAAGGCGAACGAATGAGCAAAGCGCATGTGAGGAAAGCCAGGCACATGTGCGGAAGGTGTTCATGCAAAGCACATGTGCGCGTGTGGGGCAAACCGGTGGTAAGAATATTGGAAACCTACCGTTGGACAAAGGAGATACATATTATGGGTTCAGAGGTGGTTACAACTGCTTAACCCATCATCGTGGGTAACAAAAAGAATCTATCAATCGGTCTTGAATGAAATAAAAATTGAAATCATGATTATCTGGGTGAAAGTCACATGCTTTGGGTATAGGCTATGTGATGGTTGAGCAAAAATAATTAAGTAAGTTTGGAGGAAGGAGAAAGGGAAGGAAAAGATGGATGAAATGAGATAAAGGGAAGTACAGAAAGTGCTTGAAAGAGATATAGGTTATTACTATAGATAGATAGAGATCCATGCTGTGACCGGGAGTTAACCCCAACAATAAGGCAGGTTCAATATAGGCATTTAGTCTGAGTGTAATATACTAAAGTCAGTAGCAGTTTGTGGTAGATAAATAGATGCAAGATAATAGACCTGTACACTTGCGTGAAGTAGCAGAGGTTATAGAGAAACAACTGTTATTATTTCAGCATAGATAACCAAGTTCTGTGAATGGCAGGTTGGCGAATTGGACATCATGATTCTTGTTTTATTTGCTTGCTGGCAATCATATTTTGAAGCTTCCTTTCAGGAGAAAGTAATAGGCTAGGCTTGAACTAAGAAAATCAAAATATTACATTTGATTGGCATGTGGGAGCACGATACAGCCACTTTACGAAATCATAAAGTCATAGAATCGGCGATGGAAGAGGCTATTTTTCTGGGTGGAAAGTCAAATTAAATTACTCCTAATGGTAATAAGAACTACTAGAAATGCAAATTCTGGAGACCCTCCCTTGTTAGGGCAACAAGGCCCACAATTGACCTATAGATTAATTCCTTCTATTACTAATAATAAAGCAAACTATTTCAACCCATTGGGTGAGGGTTAGGGTGCAAATACAACTGAGGTTAAGTAATAAAGAAGAAATTGCTGAAATATTTTTTTTTTAAATGGAAAGTCTAAATCTAAAACACAAGGACTTCTAGGAGCAGTAAGTACAGATAGTCCTTGACTTAGGACCACAATTGAGTGCAAAATTTCTGTTGCTATACAGGACAGTTGTTAAGTGAGTTTTGCCCTATTTTACTACTCTCTTATCAGAGTTAAGTCAGTCACTGCATTGTTGTTAAGTGAGTAACTTGGTTGTTAAGTGGATCTGGCTTCCCCATTGACTTGGCTCATCTGGAGGTCGCAAAAGGGGATGACAATTGTACGCAACAAATACAAGCCAGTTTTTTAGGTGTCTGAATTTCGATCATGTGATGGTGGGGCTGCTTCAATGGTCCTGTGAAAGACAGACCTAGTAGTAGCAGGCAGTGGTGAACTGCAACCAGTTTAACAATCAGTTTGGTGAGTGTGGGCTTCATGTGTGCATGTCGTGTCCCCCTCCCCCTCCGACGACCGGGTCTAGGAAGTCCGTATCAAGCGTGGCCACAAAGCCTCTGCAGCTTTGCCAAATTCCTTTCAGATTTCTCAGGGCAGGCAGGAATCCAAGTTGTGACTTCAGCAAACTAGATGAGACTTTGCTTGACTCAAGGAATGCCAAAAGCAGGTCCTTTATATAGACTGTGGGGTGTGGTTCCATGACTCAGCGTTTATCCAGGCCTGCCCCTCCCTTCCTTCTGCTGACATCACCTTTCAGATCTCCGGAAGCGAGGATCTTCCCACTTTGAATTGTTTTCTGCTGTTTGAGAAAGGGAGGGGTCAGAAGGAATAGGCCCGAGCAATTCCAATCCGTGGCCGACCTCCCCTGATGGCTGAGCCAAAGGAACACACGCCGCATCAGTGAGGTTTGTTTGTTCATTCCTGACATCCTGTCCGGGCATGGGGCCAGGGCCGGGGGCTGGAGGCATGACAGGCCGTACATCTTCGTTATCAGACTCAGAGTCTGATAGCAGACCCGGGACGAGACGGGAGGGGCCCGGCTGAGGAGAGGAGGGAGGACGAGGCACAACAGTGTAGGTAGGCATGTGCCTAATGAACTTGCACTCAGCGTTCCAAATACAGCAGTTTGAAGCTCAGCTACTTACCTTCTAAGACAGCCCTGGTAAGTAGAACAGTGGAGGCGCAGAAATCAGCTGTGCACGCACAAATCAGCTGAGCCAGAAAGAAGGAGAAATAGGGCAGGATAGGGCAGGTGCGGATGGGTGGGGCCAGCTGATTGTTGGAACTACCGGTTCGCCCGAACTGGTCCAAACTGGCAGCACCCACCACCGATAGCAGGGGCATCCACAGTCCGTGGTCAGAAAAGACAAGTTAGCGGCCACAACAATACAACTGAATCTCTACCTGTTGTGTCTCGCCCGCTTTCACCACAGCTGGGGCCTTCTTATCTGCTTCCGAATGCTGAGGAATGTCCTAGTATGCCTCCCGGCCCCAGCCCTGGCTCCATGCCCAAACAGGCTGAGGAGGAAGAAGTACCTCCAGCCCCCAGCTCTGGCTCCATGCCCAGGCAAACGGAGCAACTAGACCCCTCCCCCTTCCCCACAGCATGTGAGCCTGAGGAAGGTCAATTACCAACAGCTGCAGACTGGAGTGACCCTCACTTCAGAAGAATTGATAGGCGGTGGCGACAGAAGGAAGGGAGGGGCAGGCCTGGATAAGTGCTGAGTCATGGAGCCACACCCCATGGCCTATATAAAGGATCTGCTTTCTGGCATTCTCTGAGTCAGGCAAAGTCTAACATATCTTGCTGAAGTCACTTTCTGGTCTCCTGCCTGCCTTGAGAACTTTGCTAGGACTTTGGCAGAGCTGCAGAGGCACGCCTGATTCGGATTTCCCTGACCTGGCCATCAGCAGAGGAGTGGGACACGACACTACCTGTCTTTTATGTGCAACCCTTCCTTTGATCATACCCTATATAGGGCCTTGTTACGTGGAATTGATCCGTTGCCTGGCAGCTGGACTGTTTGGATCAAAGATTCCAGAGTAGGTTAGATCACCCGGATTCACAGGGTTTAAGAGAATGACAGAGTTGGAAGGGACCTTGGAGGTCTTCTAATCCAATGACCTGTTCAAGCAGGAAACACTACACCATTTCAGAAAAGTGGCTGTCCAGTCTCATCTTAAGAACCTCCAGTGATGGTGCACCCACAGGAGCTGTGGTGGGGCAAAGGGTAGAGTGCAGTACTGCAGGTTACTTCTGCCTGCCGGCTGCCTGCAGTTTGGCAGTTCAAATCTCACCGGCTCAAGGTTGACTCAGCCTTCCATCCTTCCAAGGTCAATAAAATGAGAACCCAGATTGTTGGGGGCAATGTGCTGATTCTGTAAAACCGGTTAGAGAGGGCTGCAAAACACTGTAAAGTAGTATATAAGTCTAAGTGCTGTTGCGAGTGCTATTGCTATTCTGAAGGCAAACCATTCCACTTGTTAATTATTCTGACTGTCAGGAAATTTCTCCTCTGAGTTCTTGGTTGCTTCTCTCCTTGATTAGTTTCCATCTGTTGCTTCTTGTCACCTTTTCGGATGCATTGGAGAATAAGTTGACCCCCATCTTCTTTGTGGCAGCCCCTCATATATTGGAAGACTGCTATCAGGTCACCTCTGGTCCTTCTTTTCATTAAACTAGACATAGCCAATTCTTGCAACCGTTTTTCATATCTTTTAGACTCCTGACCCCCTAATCATCTTTGTTGCTTTTCTCTGCACTGTTTCTACAGCAGGGGTGTCAAACTCAATTTCATTGAGGGCAGCATGAGGACTGGTTGACCTTGGGGGGGCAGGGGGGCATGGCCGATTGGGTGGGTATGGCCAGCTTGATGCCACTCCCCAAACTGCTGGCATGTTTCCTCTTCACACTGGATAGACTGGGCTGAAGCTACACTGGCCTGATCTTTCCTCTTTGCATTGGTAGACAAGGACAGCCCCGTGGGCCAGTCCAACCACATCATCACAGGCCAGATCTGTACTGCGGGCCTTGAGTTTAACATCCCTGTTCTAGAGTCGCATCTCTTTTATATTGTGGTGGGAATCTGGTTGTCTGAACAGTGCTTGGCTGGTCTCCAGAGATAAATTGGAGTCATGAATGCTTCCAAGCACTATGACACGGAGATTATACCATTTCAAACAAGATTAAATTTAATTTCAATTTTAGATTAAATTTGAGATTTTTTGCCAGAAAAACAGAAATAAATGCAAGGGAACCCAATGCATAAATAACAAGCTTAATCTGAAAGAGCTACTTCCTAAAACATGGCGTCTGAAGGGTTTATGGAACATTCATCCTGTATAATATTTTAAAAAATCCAAACACATGAAAATCCTTAAAAATCTATTCATTTTCATCAGAGTTCTTTGCAGAGCAAACCAACATCCATTCTAGTTCAAATAGAAAGTCACCCCTTGCTGGCTTCACTCTTTAGTCCTTCATAATTAAACCTAATGAAATTTGGGGAAATAGAATAGAATAGAATAGAATAGAATAGAATAGAATTTTTTATTGGCCAAGTGTGATTGGACACACAAGGAATTTGTCTTGGTGCATATGCTCTCAGTGTACATAAAAGAAAAGATACCTTCATCAAGGTACAACATTTACAACACAAATGATGGTCAATATATCAATATAAATCGTAAGGATTATCAGCAACAAAGTCAAACAGTCATAAGTGGAAAGAGATTGGTGATGGGAACGATGAGAAGATTAATAGTAGTGCAGATTTAGTAAATAGTTTGACAGTGTTGAGGGAATTATTTGTTTAGCAGAGTGATGGCCTTCGGGAAAAAACCGTTCTTGTGTCTAGTTGTTCTGATGTGCAGTGCTCTATAGCGTCGTTTTGAGGGTAGGAGTTGAAACAGTTTATGTCCAGGATGTGAGGGATCTGTAAATATTTTCAATGCCCTCTTCTTGATTCGTGCAGTATACAGGTTCTCCATGGAAGGCAGGTGGGTAGCCATTGTTTTTTCTGCAGTTCTAATTATCCTCTGAAGTCTGTGTCTTTCTTGTTGGGTTGCAGAACCGAACCAGACAATGGCCACAATGTCCAAAAGCATCATCAGTAAATAACTATTTATCCATTAAGATAAATTTCCATTAAAATTATTTTTCTTTTTTTTTTTTTTTTTTATTAAAAAAGTTTTACAACAATTAAATTTTTCCCCCTCCCCCCTCCCCCCCTCCCTCCTAAACCCCCCTCCCCCCCCGGACTTCCCGGAGCAAACACAAGGTATAGTTCCTTAAACAAAACAGTCATACAATAAACTTTTTAAAATCTAACACAATTATAATCTTTCTCTCTCACATAACCTGACTTCTTCCATTAAAAACAAAATTAACATCCTTCATTCAAAAGCAATCCGAAATTTCTTAATCCGATATCTATTTTGAATATAATCAATCCAGTTCTTCCATTCATTTAAATATTTTTCTTGAGTACTGTCTTTCAAGAAGGCTGAGATTTTAGCCATCTCAGCCAAATTGGAAACTTTCAATATCCATTCTTCTATTGTGGGTAATTCTTTTTTCTTCCAATATTGTCCAATCAACAGTCGTGCTGCTGTTATTAAGTTCAGAATCAACTTAGTCTCAATCACTGTACAGTCCGTTGTTATTCCCAAAAGGAAAAATTGCGGTAGAAACTTTATCTTCTTCTTCAGAACATTCTGCATAATCCACCAGATTCTTATCCAGAAAGACTTAATTTTCTTACAAGTCCACCATACATGAAAATATGTAGCATCATCACAATTACATCTCCAACATTTCGCTTGCATATCTGGTATTAAAATTATTTTTCTGTCTCAAGTTTGTGTTGCCATAATTTTGAATGGAGAGCTTTCTTTTCTTAGTAAACTGGTCATGTTTTAAATGTTGTAGGTCTCAGTAGGCATTGTCACCCCTTTTGAACCATTCTTCTTTATGGCAACCCCTTAGATATTGGAAGACTACTATCATGTCTCCCCTAGTTCTTTTCTTCACTAAACTAGACATACCCAGTTCAGCAACCATTCTTCATACCTTTTAGCCTCTGGTCCCCTAATCATCTTTGTTGCTCTTCTTTGCACTCTTTCTAGAGTCTCAACATCTTTTGTACATCATGGCGATGAAAATTGGACAATTGACAATCTACCCAAGAGAGAGTCATCAAAAGACAAACCTGGTGGATTTCTTTATAATAAATCCTTATGTTATTGAGAGTATCTGTAAGAGAAATGTTAATCTCTCTCTCTCTGCAGGACCTGGCATAAATAAGTTAAAACAGACTCGGGAAATCTCAGGCTATGAATCTCTTTGACAAAAACTTTATTGGCATGCAAAGACACACTCATCCCACTAAACTGATTTGTTCAGTGGTAGAATTCTGCTGGTTTAATAACCGGTTCTGTGAGACAGCGCTTCGAGCGTGCATGCGCCTAAGGCGCTTGTGTGCAGCATTGAAAATGCAGCATTTAGAAACTCAACTGGTTACCTTCCAAGTCCAGCAATGGTAAGTAGAACAGTTAGGGGAAATCAGCTGTGCTGCATAATTGAGATGAGCTACAAAGCAGGAAATAAAGGACAGGATAGAGCAGGGGTGGGTGAGCGGGGCCAACTGATCGTTGGCGCTACTGGTTCTCCCGAACTGGTCTGAACTGGCTGAATACCACCTCTGGATTTGTTTCATCTGAAGTTGTCCAGGTGTGGCCAAGTGCAACAAGGAACATGAAGCAAGTCTGAGAATTCCTCTCCAAGTTTTGGCACAATACTTCTGCATCTATAAAAAAAATATCATTATGTGTTGGCATGTGGATAAATGAAAACATGTGACATATCAGTTATTATCTATCCTGCTGTTGTCTGGTTTTTGTGAGTATGAGAGGCACTGGATTCACATGCTCAAACTCTCATATATATATATATATATATATATATATATATATATATATATATATAGGTCTTTGGTTGTTCGGGTTTTCTCCCGTGTAAAATTGGAAGTGTCTTGGCGACGTTTCGACGAAGTCTCATTCGTCATCTTCAGGCTTCAGCTTCGTGCTTCTGGGAGCAATGTGTGATCGCAGCTGTTTCTTCCTTTTAACTGCTAGTGGGGGTTTGAACTGATTCAAACTGATTCAACGTCGCCAAGACACTTCCAATTTTACACGGGAGAAAACCCGAACAACCAAAGACCTATATACAAACACCCGTGAAAACCTCAGAAAACAAATATTGCACCTCTACGGGGAGGAAATCCACCATCTGACCAGGACCTATGAAAAACTAGAAGTCCAAAGAGCTTCCATTTTATGTGACCTCGCATTCCTACGAAACTGCCGCGATGAAAATTTAATCCCCAAATGCTTATCCAATCAGAGCACAGCCAAGCTCCCACCCAATCAGTTCAAACCCCCACTAGCAGTTAAAAGGAAGAAACAGCTGCGATCACACATTGCTCCCAGAAGCACGAAGCTGAAGCCTGAAGATGACGAATGAGACTTCGTCGAAACGTCGCCAAGACACTTCCAATTTTACACGGGAGAAAACCCGAACAACCAAAGACCTATATACAAACACCCGTGAAAACCTCAGAAAACAAATATTGCACCTCTACGGGGAGGAAATCCACCATCTGACCAGGACCTATGAAAAACTAGAAGTCCAAAGAGCTTCCATTTTATGTGACCTCGCATTCCTACGAAACTGCCGCGATGAAAATTTAATCCCCAAATGCTTATCCAATCAGAGCACAGCCAAGCTCCCACCCAATCAGTTCAAACCCCCACTAGCAGTTAAAAGGAAGAAACAGCTGCGATCACACATTGCTCCCAGAAGCACGGTTGAAGCCTGAAGATGATTTAATGAGACTTCGTCGAAACGTCGCCAAGACACTTCCAATTTTACACGGGAGAAAACCCGAACAACCAAAGACCTATATACAAACACCCGTGAAAACCTCAGAAAACAAATATTGCACCTCTACGGGGAGGAAATCCACCATCTGACCAGGACCTATGAAAAACTAGAAGTCCAAAGAGCTTCCATTTTATGTGACCTCGCATTCCTACGAAACTGCCGCGATGAAAATTTAATCCCCAAATGCTTATCCAATCAGAGCACAGCCAAGCTCCCACCCAATCAGTTCAAACCCCCACTAGCAGTTAAAAGGAAGAAACAGCTGCGATCACACATTGCTCCCAGAAGCACGAAGCTGAAGCCTGAAGATGACGAATGAGACTTCGTCAAACGCCGCCAAGACACTTCCAATTTTACACGGAGAAAACCCAACAACCAAAGACCTATATACAAACACCCGTGAAAACCTCAGAAAACAAATATTGCACCCCACGGGAGGAAATCCACCATCTGACCAGGACCTATGAAAACTAGAAGTCCAAAGAGCTTCCATTTTATGTGACCTCGCATTCCTACGAAACTGCATGATGAAAATTTAATCCCCAAATGCTTATCCAATCAGAGCACAGCCAAGCTCCCACCCAATCAGTTCAAACCCCACTAGCAGTTAAAAGGAAGAAACAGCTGCGATCACACATTGCTCCCAGAAGCACGGTTGAAGCCTGAAGATGACGAATGAGACTTCGTCAAACGTCGCCAAGACACTTCCAATTTTACACGGAGAAAACCCGAACAACCAAAGACCTATATACAAACACCCGTGAAAACCTCAGAAAACAAATATTGCACCCCACGGGAGGAAATCCACCATCTGACCAGGACCTATGAAAACTAGAAGTCCAAAGAGCTTCCATTTTATGTGACCTCGCATTCCTACGAAACTGCATGATGAAAATTTAATCCCCAAATGCTTATCCAATCAGAGCACAGCCAAGCTCCCACCCAATCAGTTCAAACCCCACTAGCAGTTAAAAGGAAGAAACAGCTGCGATCACACATTGCTCCCAGAAGCACGGTTGAAGCCTGAAGATGACGAATGAGACTTCACGAAACGTCGCCAAGACACTTCCAATTTTACACGGAGAAAACCCGAACAACCAAAGACCTATATACAAACACCCGTGAAAACCTCAGAAAACAAATATTGCACCTCACGGGAGGAAATCCACCATCTGACCAGGACCTATGAAAAACTAGAAGTCCAAAGAGCTTCCATTTTATGTGACCTCGCATTCCTACGAAACTGCCGCGATGAAAATTTAATCCCCAAATGCTTATCCAATCAGAGCACAGCCAAGCTCCCACCCAATCAGTTCAAACCCCCACTAGCAGTTAAAAGGAAGAAACAGCTGCGATCACACATTGCTCCCAGAAGCACGAAGCTGAAGCCTGAAGATGACGAATGAGACTTCAAACGTCGCCAAGACACTTCCAATTTTACACGGAGAAAACCCGAACAACCAAAGACCTATATACAAACACCGTGAAAACCTCAGAAAACAAATATATATATATATATATATATATATATATATATATATATATATATATATATATATATATATATATATATATATATATATATATATATATATATATATTTCAGTCTTGTTTTAGCTGGTCAAGTTCTGCCTGCTTAACCTACAACTGCCAAACTGTGTAATCACCTTTTAATTACTGTCTTAGTTGATTATTCCTTCTCAAGTCCAGCTGCAGGTCTGCTAGTTCCCAAATCAACATTTGCTGTAATGTGTAGCTCTCCGTAAAATCTCACGACGTTCTTCTGACTTGGTCCAGATGTTCAAACATCCAACTGGAAAAATGTCCTGCATACTGCCAGTTGAATATATTCCTGCTTCTCCCCCAATCACTGGAGGTGGAATTCAGCTGGTTTGGACCGGTTCGAGCGAAGCAGTAGCACTGATGATCAGTTGGCCCCGCTCACCTGCCCCCGCTCTATCCTGTTCTTTATTTCCTGCTTTGTAGCTCATCTCAATCGTGCGGCACAGCTGATTCCCCCCCCCCATTCAATTTACCGTTGCTGACCTGGAAGGTAAATGGTTGAGCTTCTAAATGCTCCATTTTCAGTGCTGTATGTAAGCGCTTTAGGCGCATGTGTGCACAAAGCGTGCACTCACCGAACCGGTTGTTAAACATGCAGCATTCCACCACTGCTCATCACCCCTCTTCAATAGTCCTCACATTTAGTTTATCATCCACAATCCAAACCTATGCGCCCGCATAGACATTCAATCACACAACTTATTCTTTTAAAAACAATTGTCTCCACAGTGTCATCGGTTTTTCAGATATGCCAGGTCAAGGACACCTGCTGTAAAATTGAGGAATAAGGACGCTGCAGAACTTTCCTCCTCCGATGTCGTGTCCCACTCCTCCGCTGACGGCCGGGTCAGGGAAATCCGAATCAGGCGTGCCTCTGCAGCTCTGCCAAAGTCCTAGCAAAGTTCTCAAGGCAGGCAGGAGACCAGGAAGTGACTTCAGCAATATAAGGTAGACTTTGCCTGACTCAGAGAATGCCAGAAAGCAGATCCTTTATATAGGCCATGGGGTGTGGCTCCATGACTCAGCACTTATTCAGGCCTGCCCCTCCCTTCCTTCTGTCGCCACCGCCTATCAATTCTCCTGAAGCGAGGGTCACTCCAGTCTGCAGCTGTTGGTAATTGACCTTCCTCAGGCTCACATGCTGTGGGGGAGGGGGAGGGGTCTAATTGCTCCGTTTGCCTGGGCATGGAGCCAGGGCTGGGGACTGGAGGCACTTCTTCTTCCTCAGCCTGTCTGGGCATGGAGCCAGGGCTGGGGGCTGGAAGCACTTCTCCTTCCTCGGCCTGTCTGGGCATGGTGCCAGGGCTGGGGCCTGGAGGCATGCCAGGACATTCCTCAGTGGTCGGAAGGAGATAAGTCGGGCCCGGCTGCGGGGAAAGTGAACGAGACACAACATCCTCTATCGGACATTAATACAATTGAGCGTGTCCAGAAATATTTCATAAGAAGAGTCCTCCACTCCTCTAATCGCAACAAAATACCTTATGCCACCAGACTTGGGTTTTTTTTTGTTTTTGTTTTTTTCCCAATCTTGTAGATCTTTGTAGAAAATATGACTTCACTAACAGAGTTGTTAATGCCTTGAATGCACTACCTGACTCCGTGGTCTCATCCCCAAATCCCCAAAACTTTAACCTAAGACTGTCTACTGTTGATCTCACCCCATTCCTAAGAGGTCTGTAAGGGGTGTGCATAAGAGCACCAGTGTGCCTACCATTCCTGTCCTAATGTTCCCTTTAGTTGTATTCATTTTATGTATTCAAGTCATGCTTATATATATTATTCAATATGTATTTGACAAAATAAATAAATAAATAAATAAATAAATAAATAAATAAATAAATATGTACCTTCAAACAACTTTTATTTCAGCATTTCCTCTATCCACCATGTGCCCTGTGCATTCTCAAAAATCATTCCAAATGCTCATTCTTTCAGATGAGATTCATTGCTGGAATTGGGTATGTCTAGTTTAATGAAAAGAAGGACTAAGGGTGACGTGGTAGCAGTGTTCCAATATCTCAGGGGCTGCCACAAAGAGGAGGGAGTCAAGCTATTCTCCAAAGCACCTGAGGGCAGGACAAGAAGCAATGGGTGGAAACTCATCAAGGATAGAAGCAACCTAGAACTAAGGAGAAATTTCCTGACAGTTAGAACAATTAATCAGTGGAACAACTTGCCTTTAGAAGTTGTAAATTCTCCAACACTGGAAGTTTTAAGAAGAGATTGTATAACCATTTGTCTGAAATGGTATAGGGTTTCCTATAGAGTATAGGGGACTAGAAGACCTCCAAGGTCCCTTCCAAATCTGTTATTCTATATATTCATATTAAGTGAGTTGCTGCTTCGTACTGTGGTTTCTGTTAGAACTAGAATCTTGTCTTCACCATCAAAGCTAACTTCCACCCTTCAGACATCCTCAGGTTAGAAATATTACATTATGAATTCATGAATGGCAGAGTAACTGAATAACGGAGTCAGAAGGGACCTTGAAGGTCTTCTAGTCCAACCTCCTACTCAAGCAGGAGACCCTATAGACCATTTCTTCTTCCTTAGATATGTTGCTTTTGAGGAAAATTTCAGAACAGAAATTTAACAGAGTTTTAGTCATGCAGTTGCAGCTATTGTCTTTATTTTTTACCTCACCAGAAATTCTCTGGCATTAGAGAGATATTTTTTTTAAAGACTCATTACAAGTAACTATGCATTTTCCAATTACATAATTTTTGCCCTGGCTCAAATCCAGTGGTGGGTTTCAGATATTTTTACCATTGGTTCGCCACGCGCACGCTCGCTTCGTGTGGGTGTGCGCCTTCTGCACATGTGCTTTTCTCATGCGCATGCCTTCTGTGCATGCATCTGGCCACGAAAATGTGGCTAAATAGGACGGCATTATGCCGGAGCGGGTGGGAGGGCCGGTTTGCCTGAACCGGTCTGAACCAGCTAAATACCATCTCTGCTCAAATCCTTAATTCCCAGAATTAAGTATCGCTTCCAAATAACTTAAAGCAATGCAATGTCTAACCTGAGTATCATTTGTATCCTGGGAATCTTTGCCTCAGTTCTTCCTTTGAAAACAATTATTAAGAATGAGATAACCTTGTCTGGTCTTGTAGTTTTAAGGAATGAGCTGTACCACTCCTTTTGTCCACTTTTACCATAAGCGTAAATGCAGCATTTTAAATATTCCTCCTTCCACTTAATAGCCCCCGACTCAAAATAGTCTCGGAAAAAAATCTGGAGGGATTTGATTTTAAGCCCACCGTTTCCTGAGTTGTGTCCTTGTAGGTCAAGGGACGGATGGATGTGTGTTCTGATCTAATTCGGTCTATGAATCAGTTCATCAGTCAATGCGGACTCCTTTATCAGGAACCCAATAATCAAAGTTAAGTAATCATAAAGTAAACCCAGAGCATAAACAGAATAGGCACCTTCAAGGATTTGCACTAACAGATGCTCTGAGATGATTGTATCCAAATATACACTCCGTTGTCCTAAGAGGAAATAAGAGGAAGCAGACAAAATAAACTTCTCTTGACATGTTTTATTTTTTTTAAATGAAAGAGAAAAGAAAAAAATATTTTTGGGTATGTGTGTGTTGTGCTGGGTTTTTCTTCTTCTTCTACCCTTGTAAACCAAAAACACAATTGTGGCAGATCAGCTAGACTAAAAAGAAAAAAAAAATCATACACACACAGACCCCCTCCAAGGAATCAAATAAATAAGTAAAGGCCAAATCAGGGTGCAGGGAAGTGAGTGTGTGCAGGAGTCGGCTGGTGGAAAGGTTATTGTAAGTATCAGAGAAAGGGCTAATTGTCAAGGTTATATCTCTCCAGTTGATTGATGTAAGGCTGGGTTTTTCTGTCAGCCTGTCACAAGACAGGAATGTTTAATGTTCTCATTATTGGTTACGCTGTTGTGTATATTTCTCTGTCAGCACGGTGGACCCATCTGAACTGCCAAGGCAGTTCAAAGCTCTACAGGTCATTTATCATCTTCCTGACGCGGCAAATGTTCAGCCTCAGCTGAGTGCCAGAAATTCGTTATGACTTGAGAGCCAGCTGACAGGCAGGCCTGCTGCACTAAAAGGGGTCCTCTTTGTCACACGGCGAAAACATCTATGTTCCTCTAATGGCCTACAACTGTCAGAGGGGACGGTCACCTGACCACGGTCTGGTCTCACTCATTCGCAGCCCAGGCGATTCGTTTCCGTGATTTTTTCCCCCCCCAGCTCCATTCTGGGGGTCGCATCTAAGCAACTCACCATCTGGTATCCTCTGCTGAGAATGTGGGCCGGAGGGGGACAGTAAGGGGCAAAGATTTCAGCTGGAAATGGAGGGACGCCGACTTCTCCATAGAGCTCGAAATGGCTGCAGGGACAGAAGGCCCAGCTCTAATGCATCAGGGATGTGCCGGGCTCTTAAAAAGTTGCAATGAAAACGGAGATTGGGAAGAAAGGAAATAACTTGCAAACACCAACGAGAGAAGGAAGGGGGGTGTGGGGAGATGGGGGGAGGGGGGAGGATGGAAGTGTTGAATATCAGGGCTTTTTGTTTCCTTTCCCAGGCCATGACATGATTAATCGTTTTCTTCTGATCTAATTTTGGAACATGAAAAACAGCACATTTGTCTTGAAGAAAAATGATGTGCTGTACTGCGCAGATGGAAATTTCGAGCAATGAAAAAGATTAAAGTGAAATTCCACTCCTTAGACTAATCATGAGTTTTAGATTATTCTGTCATTCTAACCAGATGGTCGGCGTGATTCTGCAGCCCCCCCCTCCTCCTTATATTAATGAATTCTAGACTGTTATATTTGACTTAGGTAAGTGAAATGTCTATCAGCTCTAATGGACTGCCAACCAGCATAACACATGTTGTACCACTGAGGGTCTTTGCTTCATTCCTCATGTTTTATACTAATGTAGAACATTTTTGTTTCCTACTGTTTTCCATCATTGTCACTGTTTGCTAAATATTTTCACATTGTGGGGGGAAGAAGAGAGGGTTTGGAAGGATGGAAGAAAGAAAAAAAAAAGTGGTGTCCAGAGCTTAATTTCTCCACATTGGGTTGCGAAGGCTATAATTCTGCAAGTAAAAGAGTCACCGGGAGCCATGAAGACAAGAACTCAATAGTAACTTGATTAAGTTCCCAGTCAACAAGACTACACTGGGCTGTACGTTAGCAAACCTAATTATAGGCAACATGGTGATAAATTGTGCGAGACGCACACAGCCCATCTACGAGGTCATGTCTTGGAAAACAAGTTTCTCTCTCCCAGAGGGGACAGGGAGAAGGTGCTACTGTCAAAAGGAAGCTCTTCCCTTCGGAGTCCCCTGATAAGTATTGACAAATGCCTGTCTCTGCTCGATGCATCCGGAAAGATCAATGGAAGAATCTGAGATGATGAAAGAGCAGAAATGTGGACGGTCAAAAGGAAGGCTCGGGGTTGTTTGCAGTTTTTACCCTTCTGGATCCTTTCTCTCTTCTTCCTTCCTCAAGATTTCCAATCTGTTTGCAAAGTAGTAGAGAAGTTGCCTCCCTTGGTCCAGTTTTTTTTTTTGTTGTTGTTGTTGAAAAATTGCAAATGAAACGGCAAAAACGCAAACCCCAAACGATTGGTTTTTGTTTGCAAAGTACCCTGAAAATCCCCGGGCTGGGACTTCGCATGCAGCTGCTAAACAGAAAAGGGAAAGACCTGGAGGGGCCCATGATTTTTTCTTTTTTTAAGCTGTCTTATTTTACTCAGTTTGGCATTTTTAAAGCTCAAGGATGGCGTGACATGTCATTCAGCTCTTAGAAGGGGAGCAGAAAGTCGCCAGAAATTTTCTTCTATGGATTTATTTATTTATTTATTTATTTATTTATTTATTTATTTATTTATTTATTTATTTATTTTGCTGAGTACATATTAGATAATATATATAAGTATAAGCATGAACTGAATACATAGACCATCAATTGTGTTGTAAATGTTGTACCTTGATGAACGTATCTTTTCTTTTATGTACACTGAGAGCATATGCACCAAGACAAATTCCTTGTGTGTCCAATCACACTTGGCCAATAAATTCTATTCTAAAGGTAAAGATAAAGGTTCCCCTTGTACATACGTGCTAGTCGTTGCCGACTCTAGGGGGCGGTGCTCATCTCTGTTTCTAAGCCGAAGAGCCAGTGCTGTCCGAAGACATCTCCGTGGTCATGTGGCCGGCATGACTCAACGCCAAAGGCACATGGAACGCTGTTACCTTCCCACCAAAGGTGGTCCCTATTTTTTCTACTTGCATTTTTACGTGCTTTCGAAACTGCTAGGTTGGCAGAAGCTGGGACAAGTAACGGGAGCTCCTTACAGACCTCTTAGGAATGGGGTGAGGTCAACAGTAGACAGTCTTAGGTTAAAATTTGGGATTTTTGCCTTATACTAAGGAAGTATTAAAAAAAAAGTATAAAAGTAGCAGAAGGCAGGACAAGAAACAATGGATGAAAACTAATCAAAGAGAGAAACAATTTGGAATTAAGGAGAAACTTCCTAACAGTGCGGACAATTAGCCAGTGGAAGAAGGGCTTGGCCTTAGCAATTGTGGGTGGTCCATCACTGGAGGTTTTTTAGAAGAGGCTGGATAAGCCACTTGTCGGAAATGGTATGGGGTCTCCTGCTTGAGCAGGAGGTTGGACTAGAAGACCTTCAAGGTCCCTTCCAGCTCTATTCTGATTGATTGATAGACTGGGCCTAAAAGAAATATTGATTTTGTTAGTTTCTTTTGGGAGGTGGGAGCAATGCTCCACCCGAGGCTTGAATAATTGAAAGAGATAAATATTTAATGCTAGCTGGGTTAAGGGCAGAAATGAACAGCAGGAAAAACCAAGGAGAATTCCTTGTTTGCAAGACAATCTGTAGCATTATAGCATATAAGGAAGTGACCACAAAGATACACTCATTTGCATGTGTGTTTGTGTTATATTTGTATTTCTCCTTTTCCTCTGGGAGACCAAGGCAACAGCCACAGTATTCCCTCCTCTAATTTTTCAAAATAATCATCTGTTATTATTTGTATATTTGGAAGTAAAAAACAACAACATATGTTTATCTGAATGCAGAGGTGGACTTCACATACTGTAGCAACCGGTTCACCCAGCACTGGAAATGTGAGCATATGTGTATGCATGCTCTATTCGCTTGTGTTGTGCTCTCTGTGCATGCGTGCATTTGTGTGACATCAAAAACACAGGAATTCAGTCACACGCGCTGTCCATACGTGCGTGCAACATCAAACAACACGGGAATTTGTGTGCGCACGCCATCCACACATACATGCAATGTCAAAAACACAGCGATATAGGACGGGATTGCACCTGGATGGGTGGGCGGGGCAGGTGGGTGGGGCAGGTGGGCTGGTGGGGCATGCCCACCCTCAGATCGCTACTACCGGTTCACCCAAACCGGTCCTAACTTGCTGAATCCCACCTCTGTTTGATTGGGTAAAAAAACAAGGCAGTGCTATTCTGTATGGCCTATCTCCAAGCCAACTGATTATCTTTTATTGCATTTTAATAATACTTCTTTAATTCTTCCAGAAGGAAATCTTTTACCATACCATACTAAAAAAAAATCATACCATAATAAAAAGGACCAATTAAAGAACACCCACAGAACCACCAACAACATTTTTAAAGGAATCCAGTTTTCCAGAGAAAAAGAAAACAACAACCACAATGGCAAACTAGAAACACAATGTCAGCAGAAAAACTACTGATGCTAACCAGGTACTCCACTACCAAAGCAACAACCCAGCCTCCCACAAGAGAAGCTGTGTAAGGACTTTATTTAGATGAGCCCAAACACACTGCAACAACCCGGAACAGCAGAAAAGGGAAATGGAGCATCTACACAACACATTCCAACAAAATGGATATCCATGCAACTTTATCAAAAAGTCCCTGACCATTCAACCCAATATAGCACAACCAATACAAACCCTAAAAAGAAATACACTGCCGTACATCAAGAATATCTCAGAAGCCACCAGGAGACTCCTACAACTGCATGGAATCAGTGTAGCACACAGGCCAACTAAATCCCTTCAAAACATCCTAAGCAGACCAAAAGATCCAACAACCTCAGAAGAAAAAAAAACAGGAGTCATCTACAACAGTGGTCACCAACTGGTGGTCCGTAGACCACTGGTGGTCCACAAGAAAATTTTGGTGGTCCGCAGAAAAATTATTTGCATTTTTTATTTTGCACTAAATACTAAAATATCTTTAAAGGGATTAAAAATTATGAATTTGAAATTATAAAATATCTTTAAAGGGATTTAAAATTATGAATTTGGTGGTCCCTGAAGTCCAAAAGATTGGTGACCCCTGTTCTACAATATACAATGCAAGAATTGCAACAACCACTATGGAGGACAAACAGGCAGAAGGCTGGCAGAAGGCATCCACAAACACCAACTAGCAGTCAGGAGACAGGATGAAACTTTAGTTTGTTTGTTTGTTTGCTTGTTTATTTTGTCACACAGTATATATAAGCATAAACATGAAATAATTATACAATATATAAGCATATATATGTATGAGTATGTAATAACTATATTAATTGGATATAATGAAAGGAAAGGAAAGGAAAGGAAGGGAAGGGAAGGGAAGGGAAGGGAAGGAAGGAAGGAAGGAAGGAAGGAAGGAAAGAAAAAGAAAGAAAGAAAGAAAGAAAGAAAGAAAGAAAGAAAGAAAGGAAAAGAAAGTAAGTAAGTTCTTTAATTTCACAACATATAGACAGAGTTAACCATAGCTTCAACTGGGAAAATGTGATCATCCTAGACCAAGCCAAGTCCAAAAATGCCAGGAGGTTTCTAGAAGCCTGGCATTCTGACAAATCAGCCATCAATAGACACATAGATATCAACAACTTCTAGAGACTAT
The DNA here is from genome assembly GCF_028640845.1 of Ahaetulla prasina. Lineage (NCBI taxonomy): Eukaryota > Metazoa > Chordata > Lepidosauria > Squamata > Colubridae > Ahaetulla > Ahaetulla prasina. The sequence goes on along the minus strand of NC_080544.1, from coordinate 1,044,196 downwards.
GCAAAAGAGACAATCAATCAAAAAAGTGAGAACGGTAAGCCAGCCAAATCATCACTGGAAGAGTTCAAGAAGAGACGGGACCGCCATTTGTCTGCCATTTGTCAGAAATGGTGTAGGGTCTCCTGCTTGGACAGGGGGTTGGACTAGAACCATGGATGATGAACTTATGGCATGCGTGCCACATGTGGCACAAGGAGCCATATTTGTGGGCACATGAGCGTTGCCCTAGCTCAGCTCCAATGTGCATGTACGTGCCAGCCACCTGATTTTCGGGCCTTCTGGGCCCACCTGAAGTCGGGAAATGGTCCATTTCTGGCCTCCAGTGGGCCTCTAGGGGGATGCGGAAGGCTGTTTTCGCCCTCCCCAGGCTCCTAGAAAGCCTCAGGACCCTGGGGAGGGCAAAAAACGGGCCTACTGAGCCCACTGTGCCATCACGTGTCAAAAGTGGGAGAAGTATGGGGGGTGGGGTGCATTGAATTATGGGTGTGGGCACACACACACACGTGACCCCCCCTGCGCAACCCCCACTTTTGGCACATGACGGCAAAAAGGTTAGCCATTACTGGACTAGATGATCTACAACAGGGGTCTCCAACCTTGGTCCCTTTAAGACTTGTGGACTTCAACTCCCAGAGTCCCTCAGCCAGCAAAGACCCCTGATCTACAAGGTCCCTTTTGGAAGCTTGGTGGGAAGGTCACAAATGGTGCTTCCATGACCTCAGGTACGGCAGCTGTCATATACAGTAGTGGCCAAAATTGTGGAAACTTTTTGGGAAAAGTGTATTTTTGAGGTTTGATGGCTAATAACACCACTTTTTGGGGGGAGTTTCAAGATAATCATATTCTACTGCTGGAATGGCCTGGGAATAGCCCAGACCTTAACTCAATTGAAAATCTATGGAGCCGACTAAAGAAACTTGTTAGTCAGAAGCGACCCAGCAATAAAACCTAACCCTTAATAGAAGCCACCATTCAATCTTGGTTTCACATTATAACAGCTGCAGAATTAAAAGACTTGGTTTACTCCATGGGAAGACATTGTAAGGCTGTAATTCATGCTAAAGGTTACCCAACTAAGTATTAACTGACATGGTGATCATTTTTGTATATCTCATTTTTTCTACGAGTTTCACTTTTCTTCTTTATACTATAACTGCTATTCTAATAGCAAATCCTTCATAGAAGTTATTGCATTACATTCTTTATTAAATTATCTTTCCATTGATATATAATTTTATGGTACTACTCCAAAAAGAATTGGTGTTATTAGCTAGTTTTAGAAAATACACTTTTCCCAAAAGGTTTCCACAATTTTGGCCACTACTGTATACATGATGATTGCCAAGCGCCCAAATTTTGATCACGTGACCATGGGATGCTGCAACCATCATAAATATGAACCAGATCATAAGTCACATTCCTTTCTGTGCCGTTGTAACTCTGAGCAGTCATTAAACAAACTGTTGCAAGACTAGGAATATCTGTACGGTACATGTTATTAATTCCACTTTTTTAAAAAATCCTTCTTTTTATGAATCAATTCTTTCCTTGCAAGAACAGTTTTATGATATAGATAATACCTTACAGATCATAGAGTAAATACAAACTTTCAAATGATAAACTTTGGGGGTTTTTTTCCAGGTTATTTCAACCTTTTAACCTCAAATGGAAGAAATGAAGCCATTCCTGGTAGGAATGCAGAGAGAAAGGAAGAGTAAAAACAGGATAGCAAAATCAGATTCCATCTTTTTGTGGTCCCTTTCAATCCCACTTCAAGATCTGGTTGGCTTTCAGCAATCAAGAAAAAAGACATTGTGCTTGTAAATTATCCATTATGTGAACATTTTGCTCTTCACACATTTGCTCTCCATCAACTGGTTTCTCCATCATGAAGCTATTAGTTTCAGCCACAAATTTCCCTGCCCCAAATTTGGAAATTTGTCAGCATCTGCTGCATTCTGATTTTTTTCCACTTCAAGTCACTCAGGAAGAGATGCTGGCTGATAGGATTTCCTTACGCAGCTTTGTATGTCCATAGCTTAAGAAAAGGAGCCAGATAGGGTACAAGACATTGTAAGCAGTCGTCATCTGTTGCAGCAGCTGGCAACATCTGGCCTATCTAGAAAAAAAACACTTAAACTTGGCTAGATTGGGTTAGTGTTCAAAGGACACACCAGCAGGAGGTATCAGAGCTGTAGTTTAGACAGAGAAATTGAGGGAAACACCAACAACCACAGCACCATCTTGAAGAAGACAATAGTGAACCTCTTCCAGAAAAACTGCATTGGTATCTCCAGAAATCATATGTATTTATATAATAGTATTAAAAGGCAACCCCAAATCCTAGAAGCTCTGAGTGACATACAAACCATAGTACAATAAAAGGATAGATAGATAGTGTAATGTATTTTTAAGGGTTTTGGAGGGAAAATAAGAGCGGGAAATAGCACGATGCTAATTGGCTGAAGCCTCCAGCTGAACTGTATATAAGGAGGGGTTTTACCGTTGTTTGCTGCTGGGTTCACTATAAACTAAAGAGCTGTTGTTACTCATCTGGTCTCCTGCCTCGTTATTGCCCGAATCTAACACTGGCGACGAAGGTGGGATCTCGGGGCAAAAGAGCACCAGGAACGAACCCAGCAAAATAAGGGCGGATAGCAACGATGTCCAGCTATACACCGCCAGCGCCATTCGACCCAGCCAAAGAAAAATGGGGGTCATACATGGCTCGCTTCGAGTGTTTCCTCGAAGCCAACGAGCTCCAAGGAGTCTCGGACAACAGGAAACGGGCGTATTTCCTGAGTCACTGCGGTCCAGACGTTTTCGACACCGCGGAATCGTTTTCGGAGCCAACGCCGGTACAAGTGGTACCGTGGCAAACTCTGCAGACTGTTTTGAAAGCCCACTATGCACCAACGCCTTCCAAGTTCGTTCAACGGTTCGAATTAAGGCAGCGCATGCAGCAAGAGGGCGAGTCCATCAGTGTGTACATGGCAGCACTGAGGAAAGCCGCGAACCATTGTGAGTACCGAGACTTGGAAGACACGTTGCTCGACCAGCTAATTTGCGGGGTCAGGGACATCCGTTTGCGACGGCGGCTGCTGTCCAGAAGCAACCTAATGCTCGCAATCGCCCTGGACGAGGCAAGGGCTCACGAGATGTCTACCCAAGCGGCAGAAACACTACAAAAGCCGGTCGCGCCAGGGGCGGCAGCGAAAACAACCCTGGTTCACAATGAGAAAGTCCAGGCCGAGTCGGAAGAGGAGGAAGAGGAAGAAGTCTTCCATACCGGGAGGCCGGAGAGGGAAGACCGGGGCGAATGCGCGAGTTGCGGTGGCCAACACCAACGGCAACAGTGCAAATTTAAGGATGCCATGTGTTGGCGATGTGAAAAAAAAGGGCACATCGCGAAGGCCTGCCGAGCGCCCCAACCTTCCCGCCAAAAATTCAAACTGACCAATCAAAGCGCGGGAACCGCGAAACGGCCCGGGATTGGTCAATTTAAAAAAGGCGCGAAGCTGAACCAGACTGGTGTAAGAGTGGGCCAGGCATCAACGCGCCTAGAAAAAAAAATCTTCATTAAAACACTCATCGAAGGAGTGCCGTGCCGAATGGAAGTGGACACTGGATCTTCAATTACGATCATGTCCTGGAACAACGTAGAAAAAAACTTCCCTGCCATCGCGAAACGCAAACTGCGGCCGCAGAAGCTAAGAGTGCAGGACTATCAAGGGAACAGGATCCCTGTTCGAGGGGTGACGACCGTCCACGTCAAGTATGGACAGTTCGAAAAAACTCTGCCCATCACCATCGTCGATGGGGCTCTACCGAGTTTGTTGGGACTGGACTGGTTCCGGGCATTGGGCATGGGAGTGACAGGAGTCTTCCGAAATGAAGTCGACCTCAAGGACGAACTCATGAAGGAGTTCGAGGACGTTTTCAAAGACTGCCTGGGCAAGTACAAGGGGACCCCTATCTCCTTCAACCTAGACCCTCAAGTTGCCCCTATCCGTTTAAAGGCTAGGAGGGTTCCTTTCGCCCTGAAGCCCAAGATTGACCGGGAACTGGACAAACTAGTAAGCCAAGGGATACTAGTGCCAGTCGACCATGCGAAGTGGGAAACGCCAATAGTCACCCCAGTGAAATCAGACGGGTCAGTCAGGATTTGCGCCGATTACAAGGCGACGCTAAACAAAGCTTTGCAAAAAAGCTTTGCAAAAACCCGTTCCAGTGGTGCAACACTTGCTGCACTCGTTAGGGCAGGGGCAGGTTTTTGCCAAACTAGATTTGGCCCAAGCCTATCAGCAGTTGCCCGTAGATAGCAGCACGGCCGAAGCACAAACAATCGTAACGCACAGGGGTGCTTTCAAATGCACCAGGTTACAGTTTGGGGTCAGTGTGGCACCAGGATTATTTCAAAATTTAATGGAGCGGCTTCTGCAGGGGCTCCCCGGGGTGGTACCGTACTTTGATGACGTACTGGTATCCGCCGACAATATGGAAGAACTAGGGGTGCGACTGAGGAAAGTTTTGAGTATTTTCCGGTCCGCCGGTCTAAAAGTCAAATTAAACAAGTGCCAGATCGGGGTTGGATCCGTAGAATTCCTGGGCTACCGGATAGACAGGGAGGGGATCCACCCCACTGAGAGCAAGGTTAGGGCAATCAGAAAGGCCCCAGCACCCCAAAACAAAACAGAGTTGCAGGCGTTTTTGGGTCTGGTAAATTTTTACGCGTTTTTTTTAAAACATAAGGCTACTATAGCCGAACCGCTACACAAATTACTAGGAAAAAATGCTGCATGGTCTTGGGGAAAGGCGGAAGCTAGAGCATTCGAAGCAGTAAAGAACCTCCTGTCTAGTGATAGCCTATTGATCCAATACAATAGCACACTGCCATTGGTGCTAGTCTGTGATGCATCCCCCTACGGGGTGGGGGCTGTGCTCAGCCACAAGCTACCAAATGGCACAGAAGCACCCATAGCGTTTTACTCCCGAACAATGTCCTCGGCTGAAAGGAACTATAGTCAGTTGGATAGGGAAGCCCTGGCCATAGTTTCCGGGGTAAAGAAGTTCCATGAATATGTTTTTGGTCGTGACTTCAAAATCGTCACAGACCATAGACCCTTACTGGGGTTGCTGGCTGGCGACCGCCCAACGCCCGTGCCACTTTCGCCCAGGTTGACCCGATGGACTATCTTCCTGGCTGCCTATTCGTACAAACTGCTTCATCGGCCAGGAAAGGAGTTAGGGCATGCAGACGCTTTGAGCAGATGCCCACTACCAGCGACCATCGAAGACCCCACTCCGGGCATACCCGTCTTGTTAATTGACTCTTTGGACTCGAGCCCAGTCACTTCCAAGGAGGTGGCTCGGGCTTCTTAAAGGACATTACATTGCGAACTGTAATTGGTTGGGTTCAAAGGGGATGGCCCGCTGCGCTGGGCGAGCGTTTTAAGGAATATGTTAAGAAGCGCGGGGAATTATCGGTGCTAGGGGGGTGTTTGCTCTGGGGGGATAGAGTGGTGGTCCCAGAGAAATTGCGGGAAAAAGTTCTGGAATTTCTGCACGAAGGCCATCCTGGGATCGTGAGAATGAAGGGTTTAGCCAGAAGCTATGTGTGGTGGCCCTTGATGGACATGGAGATTAGCGATAGGGTTGGGAAATGCCAAGCATGCCAGGAATCCAGACCACTACCACCAACGGCCCCAATCCGAGAGTGGGAAAAACCCCAGGGCCCATGGTCCCGAATCCATATCGATTTTGCCGGCCCCTTCCACGGCCAAACATTCCTAATAGTGGTAGACGCCTTTTCCAAATGGCTGGAAATCATTCTAATGAAATCCATGACCGCCGAGGCTGTCATTTCAGTACTGAGACATCTTTTTGTAACACACGGGTTACCAGACACCCTAGTCTCAGATAACGGTCCGCAGTTCACTGCAACCCTATTTGAGGGGTACTTGGCGGAAGAGGGCATCCGGCATGTCCTCTCGGCGCCTTTCCACCCTGCGACGAACGGCCTTGCAGAGCGTTTCGTCCGGAGTGCGAAAGAAGCATTGTCCAGACTCAGGCCAGGCGATTGGCAATTAAAAATTGACACCTTCTTAGCGGTACAACACAGAACCCCTTGCGTAGCGACTGGCCGCAGCCCAGCAGAGCTATTGATGGGGAGAAAGCTTAGATGCCCGTTAGACCGTTTAAACCCGAACTACACACCAGACGGGTACAAAACAACACAAGGCAAAACAAGGGAATTGACAGTCGGGAGTTCCGTATGGGCACACAATTATGGTGACGGCCCAAACTGGAAAAAGGGAACAATCCTAGAAATAACTGGGCCCAAATCGTATCTCGTAGAGATAGAGGACGGCCGGGTTTGGAAACGCCACATAGACCAGTTAAGAAAAAGAATAATCACAAGACCAGAAATAGACGAAACAGGCCCTGACTACTCAATAATTGAATCCACAGCTAACTCAAACCCGGAAAAAAACGCGGGACTTATCTGAGTTCAATGAAGTCCAGCGACACCAACCGGTCCATCCTGAGGAAAGCAGGAACGAGTCTGCAAGTAATCCAAGGCCGGATGGCCTGGAGGAGGAGCTAAGAGGAACGAGCAGTCCCTCCGGCCAGCTCGACTCACTCCCAGATAATGAACTGCGCAGGTCCGAAAAAGTCAGGAGACGCCCTGCGTATTTACGTGATTACGTAGAAAAGTAAATGTTAATTTTATGTAAATAGGGGTAAAATGTTTTCTGGGAGGGGAGGAGTGTAATGTATCTTTAAGGGTTTTGGAGGGAAAATAAAAGCGGGAAATAGCACGATGCTAATTGGCTGAAGCCTCCAGCTGAACTGTATATAAGGAGGGGTTTTACCGTTGTTTGCTGCTGGGTTCACTATAAACTAAAGAGCTGTTGTTATTCATCTGGTCTCCTGCCTCGTTATTGCCCGAATCTAACAGATAGATAGACAGACAGACAGACAGACAGACAGACAGACAGACAGATGATAGAGAGAGAGAGAGAGAGAGAGAGAGAGAGAGAGAGATAAATAGATAGATATGGATTAGATCAGAGGTTCCCAATCTTTTTCGCCCGCGGCTCCCCCGGAAATCCGACCTGCAACTGTGCATGCGCACCAGACGCGCCCGCGGCTCCCCCGGAAATCCGACCTGCAACTGCGCATGCGTACCAGATGCCCCAGAAATGGCGCATCAGCGCCGGACCCAGCGGGCGCAGATATTCCGCGGCGCCCCCATGACGATAGCGCGGCTCCCTGGGGAGCCGCGGCTCACAGTTTGGGAATCACTGGATTAGATAGATAAAAAAGATTGAGAGAAAGAGATTTATTTTGTTAGATGTTTATCCTATCTTTATTACTTTATAAGGAACTCAAGGTGGAGAACTTATCTAGTAATCCTTCCTCCTCTTAGTTTCCCCTCAACCACAATCTAAGAAGTGGTTTGAGCTGGGAGAGAGTGACTGGTCACTCAGCCATTTTTTCAAGCCTAAAATGAGACTAGAACTCAGGGTCTCTTGGTTTCTAGGCCAGCACCTTAACCACTACTTTGTTTAAAAAGGAGGAAGGAATGTCAAAATAACTTGTAAGAATTGCATGCGAAAACAGGATTGGAGGAAACAAACCTGTAAAGATGCAAACGTCACAGATAACATTTCAGAATAATCTCCCATAGAATGATACAAAAGACAAGAGAGGTTGTAGCAAATTACAATCTGAGATGGAACTGTTAGTAGGAAAGGAGATGTGACTCCAGCCCCCGAACCTAGAATGAGCAATAATAATTTGCAAGGTTCACCAAACCTGAAGTCAAGATGTTTGTTATTTATTTGCACAAGGTAAGCATTGTTTTTATTTGAAAACTACTGGCTCTGGCGAGATGAGTGGCCGGGCGTGACATGGAGTGGTGGTGAGGGGAGGGGCGAGGCAGGGCTGGGTGTGGCAAGGAGAGGCCGGGTGAGATGAGGCACCCCTCAACGTGAGTGACATTGAGTTGGCCACGCCTACCCAGTCACATGACCACCCAGTCATGCCTACCCAGACGGTCATTAGGGCAGAGAACCGGTTGTTAAATTATTTGAATCTCACCATTGAGAGTGCACCACTCCTCTTCACACCTGGGGACTGAGACTTAAGGAGACACTGTGGGGAGGGGTGCTTGTTGGGAATAAATGCTGAATTCATGGAGTTTTGTGTGCCATTACCGACATCTGGAGTTTTGTGAACTCATTGCCTTGTTCCTTTGCTTCATGAACTCATTGCTTTATTTCTTTTCTTCTTGGACTGATTGCCTACTTTTTTGGACTTCTTGCATTGAAGCCATTGTACTAACAGCGCTTTGCTGGACTACTTGCAGCCAGAGGCTGCTGGAGGTGTGTGTGAGCACTTTGCTCCAGGACTTGCCATAAACCTGGAAGCGTTTGGGAGAAAGTTGGAGCAATAAAACTATTGAACTATCAGCTGGCTGTGTTGCCTCTGTGCCTTGACCCGGATCATCACAATTTGCCAGGCCATTCTGTCCTTGGTGGTCAGCATTTGGTTTGGCATCTCTGGTTCTTGCCAACTCCTCCCACCATTTGTCTTCTCATTCCCATATCTTTTTGAGTGTGTATGTGAATACCACCAATTTTTTATATTTTATTTTGTCAATCATATATAACAGGTAAAAGTATAAACATAATTTGGATACATTAAAAGAGTAAGTAAAAAAAGAATATTAGGTTAGGGATGGTAGGCACATTGGTGCGCTTATGCATGCCCCTTACAGACCTCTTAGGAATGGGGTGAGGTCAACAGTAGACAGTTTAAGCTTAAAGTTTTGGGGGGTTGGGGAAGAAACTGCAGGGTCAGGTAGTGCATTCCAGGCATTGACCACTCTGTTGCTGAAGTCATATTTTCTGCAATCAAGTTTGGAGCGGTTTACCTTGAGTTTGTATCTATTATTTGGTCACGTATTGTTGTGGTTGAAGCTGAAGTAGTCATTGACAGGTAGGACATTGTGGTAGATAATTTTATGCACTATGCTTAGGTCAGATTGAAGTCTGCATAGTTCTAAGTTGTCTAAGCTCAAAATTTGGAGACTGGTGGCATAAGGTATTTTACTGTGAGCAGAGGAGTAGAGGACTCTTCTTGTGAAATATCTCCGGACTCTCTGGATTGTATTTATGTCCGATATGCAGTGCGGGTTCCAGACAGATGAGCTGTATTCAAGGATTGGTCTAGCAAATGTTTTGTATGCTCTAGTTAGTAGTACAATATACTATACTATACTATACTATACTATACTATACTATACTATACTATACTATACTATACTATACTATATTATACTATACTATATACGAACTATACTACCCCAAATTCTTTCCTACTCTCCCCTGCATTTTATGGCAGGATGCCAGCGAAGCACAGAAGCTGAAGCTGGCAGACCTGACAGGATATAGACAAATAAACAAGAAAACGAATTCTTCTTTGATTTAACAAACAATGTAGGGTTAGTTATTTTAATGGAGACAGAAGAATGCCAGTTCAAGAGAGTAGACCTATTTTTCAGAAAGACACAGAGATTTTTCAAGCTTAGGTATGGCCTGGATTTCAAGAGACTTGGCTACTAAAATTTCCAAGGTAGAAACAAGGTAGAGACAGAAGAATGCCAGTTCAAGAGAGTAGACCTATTTTTCAGAAAGACACAGAGATTTTTCAAGCTTAGGTATGGCCTGGATTTCAAGAGACTTGGCTACTAAAATTTCCAAGGTAGAAATTTTACCGAACATTTTTGCAGACCATAATCCTGTGAGTCCAATTTATAAAAGAAAACCTAGTTCTTTTAGGTGGAGAAGAAATGAAGCTGACAAAAAGATGAAATTGTGGGGGATTGCAAAAAGAAATTAAAGAGTTTTCTTTAAAAAAATAATTTAAATAAAGATATTGATATGAGAATAGTTTGGCATGCAAGCAAAGGCTTTATCGGGGTTATCTGATACAGCAATCTGATCTTGAGAAAAAATGGCAAGGGAAAATTGAAAGCATTTTGGATGCGGTAAAAAGAAAAGAAGAATTAAGGAATTTCCCGGGGAGTACAAGTATCTCTCAACAAATTAAGATTTTACAGCAACAGTTATCTATGTTAATAACGAGAGAAATGGAAATTTGAATTTGTGAATAAACCAGGGAAATGGCTGTCTTATAAATTCAGAAAAGTTAAAGGAAAGCAAATGATGTTGAAATTACAAGAGGGAGATACTGTATTAACTGAAAAGATGGCCAAACAGAAAACATTTTATCAATATTATTCTAATTTGCGTAAAGGACATGATACTATGTTGGCAAATAGATGAGTATCTTAGAGAACAAAATCTACTGAGTATTACAGAAAAACAAAACGAGTTAAGATGGGACGTATAAGGGAAGTTTCAAAAGGAATTAAAAAGTGTGAACCAGGAAAGGTGTGAGGGCCAGATGGGTTATCACATTTGTATTATAAGTGTCTTGAGGAAGAATTTTTACAACCTTTACAAAACACTATGATTTTTATTCTACAGCGAGGAAGAATGCTAGAGCTCTGATGGCGAACCTATGGCATGCATGCCACAGGTGGCATGCAGAGCCCTCGTACATGTGCATGCACCTTCTGCTGGCCAACTGATTTTTGGATCTCTGCCACGCATGCGTAGGGGATGGGGCACATGTGTGGCGGGGTCACATGTGCATGTGCAGGGGTGGGGGAGAATGGGAGTGTGTGGCATGTCCCCCATGGCCCATTTTTGGTGCCAGAAGGCTGCAGGGAGGCCTGCTAAGCCTAAAATGGGGCATAGGGCAGAGGTGAAATGCTCCCGGTTCAGACTGGCTCGCGTGATCCGGTAGCGATGGCAGCTGCTGGTTCGGAGGACTGGTAGCAAAAATCCCTGGCCCTGCCCCCCCTGGCCTCTGCTGAGCCACGCCATCAGCAGAGGTTGTTTTTTTTTACTTTTAAAAGCAGGTTTTTCTTCAGCCAAAACATGCCTTTAAAAGTAAAAAAAAAGCCTTTGAGGGTCACGCCCCTCAGCTGAGATCGGCAGAGCCTTTAAACTTAAAAAAAATTTAAAGTCTCCTCTGGCGATCTCACCTGAGTTCCTCATCAGCAGAACCTTACTTGTACTCTTACTTGTAGAAAACATGTTTTCTACAAGTAAGAGTAGAGATTCTAAGGCACTTACCTGATTAGTGATGAATGCATGGCTCTCTTTCCAGCCCAAAAGCCCCAGTCTCACTTTCAGCCAGACAGAATCAATTGTTTAGCTAATCTATTTCCTCAGGGATCAACTAATGCTGGCTGGCTTTGCTGGCTGAGGAACTCTGGGAACTGAAGTCCACAATAAAATAAAATAAAATAAAATAAAATAAAATAAAATAAAATAAAATAAAATAAAATAAAATAAAATAAAATAAAATAAAATAAAATAAATAAAATAAAATAAAATAAAATAAAATAAAATAAAATAAAATAAAATATTTGTGCAGCTTTCTGAGATTTGGTGTTTCTGTAGTGTTTCACTCTAACTACACAAACAGACAAAATCTCAGAAAGCTGTATGTGGCATTTTGTGTGTGTGTGTCAGTTGTGTGTGTGTAAAGTGTGAAAGTTGGTTTTTGGTACCTCTTATTGTTTTTTATACTTTATTATTTTTATTTTTTATTGTTATTGGCCACGCCCACCCAGTCATCTGACTACCAAGCCATGCCCACCAATTAAGCCATGCCCACAGAACCGGTAGGGAAAACTTTTAGATTTCACCCCTGGCATAGGGGGTCATGCATGCATGCACAAGGGGAGCATGGGGATCACACATGCATGCATGGGGGCGGGGCGTCACATGCGTGGTGGTGAGGCATCGTGCACATATTGCATTATGGGTGCTGGCACACTTTCGGCACGTGACGACAAAAAGGTTAGCCATCATAATTTTGTAAAAAATTATTCATTACAATCAATGTGGATTGTTACCTAAAAAACAACAACTGAAGTATTGAAAGAAATGTTCATTATTAGTATTTAGTTCTGATTCAAATTCAGTCTTACATTGTTCAAAACCATAAAACCTTTTATCCACCTGAAATCTTCTTGATAATTGTACATAAGAAAGCCTAGTATTTTCTCAAGGGGGATTCTAAAATAAAGTCAAGGGAAGCTTTGACAATAGAAGGATATGCTTGTCACTGGCTTTCTTATAAATTGATGTGTCATTGGTATTTGTCACCAGAGAAATTGTCTAGAGTGTATAAAGGTACTTTGAAAATGTGAACAACACAAGAGAAATTTTATCATGTTTGGTAGATGCGTAGAAAGATTTAGAAATGTTGGATACAAATGCACACATCAATTCAGAAGATTTTAAAGTCTAAAGTATATTTTTCTACCTTTTCTAATTAGAATAGAATAACTGGATGACAAATCATACTCAACAAGTAGTCCTTAATGGGTCTATATTTACATGAAGGGAAGTAAGCAGTGGGGTACCACAAGGTTCATAAACAACTTAGATGAGGGAATAGAAGGGGAACTTACCAAATTTGTAGATGATGCTAAGCTGGCAGGAATAGCTAACACCCTAGAAGATATGCTCAAGATTCAGATGGATCTTGACAGACTTGAATACTGGGCCCTATCTAACAAAACGAAATTCAATGTAGAGAAAAGTAAAGTCTTACACTTAGACAAGAAAAACCAAAGGTACACATATAGACTGGGTGAAACCAGGCTTAATAGCAGTAACTGTGAGATCTTGGAGTCTTAGTGGACAACTAGTTAAACATGAGGCAGCAGTGTGTGGCAGCAGCCAAAAAAGCCAATGCAATCCTAAACTGCATTAACAATACAATCAAGGATACAATTAAGATCAAGTGAGGTGCTAATACCACTCTATAAAGTCCTAGTAAGACCACACCTAGAATACTGCATCCAGTTTTGATCACCACACTATAAAAAAGATGTTGAGATTCTAGAAAAAGTGCATAGAAGAGCAACCAGGATGATTAGGGGACAGGAGACTAAAACACATGAAGAACGGTTGCAGGAACTGGGAATGGCTAGTCTAGTGAAGAGAAAGACCAGGGGAGACATGATAGCAGTGTTCCAATATTTGAGTGGCTGCCACAGAGAGGAAGGTGTCAAGCTATTTTCCAAGGCACCTGAAGGCCAGACAAGGAATAATGGATGGAAACTGACCAAGGAGAGATTCAACCTAGAAATAAGGAGAAACAGTGAGAACAATCAACCAATGGAACAGCTTGCCTACAAGGTCCCTTCCAACTCTGTTGACCTGTAATAATCTGTAATAGAGTAGAGTAGAGTAGAGTAGAGTAGAGTAGTAGAATGGAATGGAATAAATAATAGAATAGAATAGAATAGAATAGAATAGAATAGAATAGAATAGAATAGAATAGAATAGAATAGAATAAACAGAGTTGGAAGGGATTTTGTAGGTCATCTAGTCCAACTACTTGTCCAAACAGGAGACCCTACACCTAAACCATTTCTGACAGATGGCAGTACAGTCTCTTCTTAAAAGCTTCCAGTGATGAAGCTCCTACAACTTCTGAAGGCAAGCTTCATTAATTTTTCATTAATTGTCAATGAAATTAACAAATTTCATTAAAAGGCACATGAGGTTGTTAGCTGCTAATTGGAAATTTTAAGGGGCAAGAAACTGCTCTTTTAACCAAATATTATAGAAGATATAGGCTCTTCTCCTTGACTTTTGGATTTTAAGAATCCATTTTGAGCTTTAATGTACATGTATTTAAAAGTGCACTATATCTGCATGCAAACTAATAACAGACAGGGATTGTTGGGTACGACTGAGTGCTAAATTTGGATCGCAAAGTTATCAAGTAGAGCCATTTAAGAAGATTGGCCTTTACCGGCATCCAAGGAGCATTTTATCTCTGAGAGAATTTTGGCTGGAGAAGTCAATCTGATTTAGCACCTTTTCAAGCTGGCAAGATTATCCGGGCTTTACAATAGCAGGATGGCTGTAACATCTTAGCTCAACAATTTCATGCGAATTGGCACCAGCAGAGGAAAACCACACACAATGATTTCGAAAGACTGGTATGTCTCTGATGCTGCATTTTGTCTCGTATGGCTCCTAAGGAGGAGAAAGGGAAAGCAGTAGCTGTATGAGACTGAAAATGCATGAAAGAGGTCATTTGATAGAAGAATATCTCCGAGTTCAGTGGTGGGATTCACCCAGTTCGAGCCAGTATTGGCGAACCGGTAGTTAAACTGCCGGCTGGCCCCGCCCCTTCCTGCCCCGCCCCTTCCAGGAGTCCCCATGTGCCCCATTTTGGCTCCCATATAAGTGCAGGGAGGCCTTCTAGGCCCAAAATGGGGTGCGGGGGGGCGACCCCCCGAGGCCCATTTTTGCTCCCAGGAGGCTTCAGAGAGGCCTTCTAGGCCCAAAACAGGGTGTGGGGGTGTGCAGCCCACCCCCCAATGGCCCCTTTTTGCTCCCATGGAGGTGCAAGAGGCCAAGTACTGCCTGCCACACCCCTGGCCACACCCACCATGGCCACACCCACCCACCCGGTCATTAGGGCAGAAAACCGATTGTTAAATTATTTGAATCCCACCACTGTCTGAGTTGAAGCTGTAACTCAAATGTAGAGGTACAATTCAGAAATGGTTCGAACAAAAGGTATAGTTGCAGTATGGGCAGGGTTCAAGAAATGCGTGCAAGGCTAAAGGTGTCTATGCGCATACCCAAAAGGTGGGCTGTGCAATGAACAATTTGGCAAGAACGGGAGCTCCCCTCATCATTTGGGTCATTTGGGTCGTGAACTGCTGACCTTCCGGTTGACAAGCCCAGCATCTTAACCATTGGGCCACGACCTCTCCCTCCATCATGTGTACTGTGTGGCAGAACAAGATAACCCAATGAAAGCCATAGCAGAACTATTCCTTTCTAAATCTATATTATGGTAATTGTGGATCCCATTCTGGGATTAATGCCAATGGTGGGTTGCTGCCAGTTTGAGCCAGTTTAGGTGAACTGGTAGTTGCGACCTCCGGGAGAGGGCGCTCCTGTCCACCACCCACCCGGGCGCAAACCCATCCTATATTGCTGTGGTTTTTGATGATGCATGCATGTGTGGATGGTGTGTGCGAGCGAATTGCCATGTTTTTTTATGCTGCACGCATGCGCAGATGGCATGTGCTCACATTTCCGGTGCTGGGCGAACCGATTGTTACAGTATGTGAGGCCCACCTCTGATCAATGCTCTATCCATCAAGACTCTCATGAAAATCAATCCTCTTATTTTAAGACTGGGCTCCTGTCATTTTCCAAAATAAAAATAGGAACTGTGATTAGAAACATCACATGAGTCCCTGATGATTTAAAAGAAATTGGTTCTGGGCATCCATAGCATATTGTACCACTAAAACTTTCAAAATTTGAAAATTCACTAAGAACCTGCCTTTCAACATCAGACCTAGGCTGGTCTTTTTTTCAAAAGTGTATTTTTCAAACTCTTTTACGATATGCAAGCAGAATTGCTCTTAATGTAGTCTGTCACTGCTTCTCTTGACAAAACTATTCTTGTTCTACCTGCTTTGATCCCAAAATAGTGCTTGAAGCAAGTGATAACAATGAAAAACTGAAAGATTTGCAGACTCCCATTTCTAAACCTAGTTGAGAATCCTTGAAGTTATAAAATGACAAGAAGAAGGAAAGCGGTTGGACTGCGGCTGTTACTGTTTCTGGCACGATTATGGTTCATTGCACAATCAGCCAGATGTTTAGAATGGATGCAGCATTTGTATCCACCTATCAAGTCCTTCCCAAGGACCTGGATAGGATTGTTTGATATTGTTTGAAATCTCATCCTGTTCTGAGTAAAGCTGCCATTTGCAATTGACTGACATTGTATCAATGGTGTTCAAGTAATGATCCAGTTGGCTTTGTGGCTTTCTTTTGCCACAGTTCTTTTACTTTTGTTAGGCAGTTTTTTGTATTTTGTGATTTATTTTTCTCCAGTTCTTTTCTTTTCTTTTCTTTTCTTTTCATATCCGCTATCCACACTTTTTTCCTCTTTCTTATTGACAGTTGTTAAGTCTGGGGCATTATATGGCAGGTGCCTGTCTGTTTGAAGTCTAAAGTCCCAAAGTATTTTAGCTTCTTCATTTTCTAACACTTTCTCTATTTTATGGTCCTACCAGTTCTTGCTTGCAGGCAAATGGCATTTTTTGCAGAATGTTCAATGCATCATTGTTGCTACTTTGTCGTGCCGTTGTTTGTAGTCAGTCTGGGAAATCTTGCAACAGCTAACTAGATGGTCCACTGTTTCTTCAACTTCTTTGCATAGGAGGCATTTGTTATCTGTGCTGTTTCCTCAATTTTAGCTTTCTATGCATTTGTTCTTAAGGGCTGGCCTTGTGCAGACAGAATTAGCACCTCTGACTCTTTTGAGTACCTGTTCTTAGCCATTGCCAGGTCTTGTTAATATTTGCTTTGTCTTTTTTTAATGTACTGGCTATAGTGTGTTATACTTTGACTTGCCAGTTCTCTTTTCTAGTCTTCATTTGGTCTTTCTTGTATGTTTGGTTTCTCTAGTACTCAGCAACCCTTCATGTTATACTAGCTTTGATACATCTTTTTCACTTTTCAGGTATACATCCAATTCCCATTTTTCTTCTTCATCTCTTTGCATCATTCCATGACCATCTATTTTCCTTGGTAAATAGAGTCTGTCAAAATCCCTGCATGGAGGAAAGACATGATTCATTATCATTATTTTTCTGGTCTTCCTATCCAGGGCATTTTGTTCAGCTTGAGTCCAATCCACTATTCCAGCTGTGTATCTAATGACTGGAATTGCCCAGATGCTAATTGCTTTGATGGTATTTCCTCCACTCAGCTTGGACTTTAAGATCTTCTTCACTCTCATGATAGATTCACTTCTAACTTTCTTCCTGACTTCAGTGTACTTGATGTTGTCAGCTTGAAGGGTACCCAAGTATTTGTAATAATTATCTTCATTCCGGTTCTGGATGTTATTTCCATAGGGAATCTTGATCCCTTTGGGTTTCACTATTTTCTCCCTGTTGTTGGTGAGGGTGGCACTCCTGTTCAGGCCAAATTTCCATTGAAATATCATGATATATATCCACATCTCTCTCTCTCTCTCTCTCTCTCTCTCTCTCTCTCTCTGTGTGTGTGTGTGTGTGTGTGTGTGTGTGTGTTTGTCTGTCTCTGTCTCTCTGTCTCTCTGTCTCTGTCTCTGTCTCTCTCTCTCTCTCTCTCTCTCTCTCTGTCTTCGTTTGTCTCTCTGTCTCTGTCTCTGTCGCTCTCTGTCTCTGTCTCTGTCTTTGTCTCTGTCTTTTTGTCTCTGTCTCTGTCTCTCTCTCCCTCTGTCTGTCTCTCTCTGTGTCTCTCTGTCTGTCTGTCTCTCTCTGTCTCTCTCTCTGTCTTTCTGTCTCTGTCTGTCTCTGTCTCTCTCTCTCTCTGTTTGTCTCTCTCTCTTTCTCTTTTTCTCTGTCTCTGTCTCTCTCTGTTTCTGTCTCTCTCTCTCCCTCTCTCTCTGTCTCTGTCTTTCTTTCTGTCTCTCTCTGTCTCCGTCTCTGTCCCTGTTTCTCTGTCTCTCTCTCTCTCTGTCTTTCTGCCTCTCTCTCTCTCTCTCTGTCTCTGTCTTTCTCTCTCCCTGTCTCTCCCTGTCTCTCTCTCTCTGTCTACCTACCTCTGTCTGTCTCTGTCTGTCTCTCTGTCTCTGTCTTTCTCTCTCTCTCTGTGTGTGTGTTTGTCTATCTCTCTCTCTGTCTCTCTGTTTCTGTCTCTGTCTCTCTCTGTCTCTCTGTCTCTTTCTGTGTGTGTCTCTCTCTCTCTGTGTCTCTCTCTCTCTGTCTGTCTGTCTGTCTGTCTCTCTCTCTTTGTCTCCCTTTCTCTGTGTGTCTCTCTCTCTCTGTCTGTCTTTTTTCTCACTCTCTCTCTCTTTCTCTCTGTCTGTCTCTCTCTCTCTCTCTCTCTGTGTCTGTCTGTGTCTGTCTCTCTCTGTCTCTCTCTCTGTCTTTCTGTCTGTCTGTCTGTCTGTCTGTTTCTCTCTCTCTCTCTCTCTCTCTCTTTCTCTCTCCCTGTCTCTGTCTGTTTGTCTGTTTCTCTCCCTCCCTCTCCCCCCCTCTCTCTCTGTCTCTCTCTGTCTCCCTCTGTGTCTCTCTCTCCCTCTCTCTCCCTTGCTCCAGTGTTGAACAGTGATTCTATTCTGATCATGTTTTTCCATGCAGCTTCAGATTATCCAGATAAAGATGTGATAGCCTGGCAGATGTATTTGATGTTTGATGGGCAGGGCCTGATTTGATCAGAATTACTGATAGAAGAATCAGTGCAATGACAAACAGTAGTAGTGAGAGCGAGTCTCCTTCAAAGGTGCCTCTCTTGATATTAACCTCTCCCAGTCTCTTACCGTTGACCAGCAAACTGTGCCTTCCATTGTGCCATCAATCTTTGCACAAACTTCTGATGGTTCTACTGTTATTTCTAGGCACTTGATGATCCAATCATTGGTGGGAAGTCGAATGCCTTCTTGTAATCAATCCAAGCTACATTCAGGTCGGTCTTTTTCTTTTTCTTATTCTTATTGCTTGAGCTATGCAGAACTATCCTGGCTTCTGATAAAAGAGAATCTCACTTCTAAATGAAGCATTTCTGAGAGCCTCCGGTAGCAAAATCTCTCCTGTGAAGTAATGCAGCCCCAGCAAAACTCTTTAAAGAAACTGACAGAGGATTTGAAAGCAATAATGCCGCCTGAGACTTTAGTTGCTAACATTAGTTAGTGTGAACTACAAACAGCCTTCTATCCACATTCCTTTTGGTTTAGAACATGCCTGAAGGCAAACTGATTACAAAGGAGCTCTGAAATTACCCCACCGTCCATCCTGCTTCAGAAGCTCTTTGTCTCTAAAATTGTTTTATACCGGAGGTTTATTGACTATTAAATATCAAGCATTCGAGGGGCAATTCAGATTTGAGGAGGGGGAAGGAGGAGGGAGATTAAAAAGGGGGCTGCTATGGGCACCAGGTATACTTCGCCACCCCACAAGCAGGAAGGAGGCTGGGTGGGGGGGAAAGATAATTCAGAACAAAATAACCAAAAAGATTTCTTTAAGCTAAGCTGGATTCCAAGTGATGTTATTTTTGTTGTGGTGCCCATTATCTAGATTGGGGTGGAAAATTAAGAGGTCACACAAGAAACTGGGCTGTTGTGGAGGGCAGAACCAGTAGGGCTTTAAAAGTGCATAGGCATGTGCACATCAGCGGGGAAATCCAGCTGGATCAATCCTGCTCGTGCGAACCGGTAGCGCCAGAGGCAGGAGACTCCGCCCACCCGCCAAAACATCATTATATCCCATTTTCTACCTTCTGCGCATGCGCAGAAGAGGCACATGCACGGTCCTGTGTGCTCCCATTCCCGAACTGGAAGCAAAGGTAAGTGGATTTCACCGCTGATGCACATATATATAAATTGGAAGGGGGGATGCAATTTACTTCAAAATAAAAGCATCCATGCAGGCGGGTCAGGGACGGATGTGGCCCTGGGGCAGTAAAATACCAATATCTGATTTAGATCTAGCAATTGGGTATGGCCAATATCGAGAAAAGAAGGACAAGGGGGGACTGGATAGCAATATTCCAGTATTTAAGAGGCTACCACAAAGAGGAGGTGGTCAATTTATTTTCCAAAGCACGGTAAGCTAAGACTATGGATGGATGGAAACTAATCAAAGAGAGAGAAGCAACCTGGAATTAAGGAGAAACTTCCTAACAATGAGGACAATTAACCAGTGGAACAATTTGCCTCCAGAACTTGTGGGTGCTCCATCACTGGAGGTTTTTAAGAAGAGACTGGACAGTCACTTGTCTGGAATGATATAGGGTCTCCTTCTTGAGCAGGGGGTTGGACTAGAAGACCTCCAAGGTCCCTTCCAGCTCTATTCTGATTGATTGGTAGATCTATTATCTCACCGTGTTTTGTGAGACTCAAGGTAACTTCCCAGATACTGCCTCCTTCTATTTTCCCCACAGAAACATCATTCCGAGACGGGTCGGGATGAGAAAGAGGGACTGGACTCAAGTCACCCAGAACTAAAATATGGAATCTGCCAGCACACTAACCAGTACACCAGACTGTCTCCTGACTTCAATGTAATTTAGAGATGCGACTTTTTTTAAAGTCAATTTTTTTATTTATATACAAGTATTTTGAATACAGTATATTGTCCGGGCATTTCATATTACAAAGGGAAAAAGAAAAATAACAGATATACTAATAGTAATAATGATAATACATGTAATAATTATAACTAAACATATAATTATATTAGTTTATTTATGATCATATTAATTATACTAGCATACTTATCATTATGAACAACATTCATATTTTACTTACAGATAACAATGATATTTCTTCATCTAATTTCTACCTCTTAACCATTGATAAAACCTATCCCACATTGAATAGTACTCTGTATCTCCTTTATCTTTTATTTTCAATGTCAATCTATCCATCTCTGCCCAGTCCAATATTTTTCGAATTGTATTTTCATCTGGTGGGGTATTCTCATTTTTCCAATATTGTGCAAATACAATTCTCGCTACTGCCAATACATGTAGCATTAAGTATATAGTCCCTTTATCATAGCTTTCTGGTATTATACTGTGAGAAATGGACAAATAGCCTATTGGACTACCAGAGTCCATAGTTTTTACAAGGATAGCAGGCCCTAAAAAGTAACATGAACCAAAGTTTTAGATAGAAAGATTTCAAAGTATATCAGAACTATTTGTAATCCTGCTGAGCTGTTGCTGTGAAATGTGATTTTGCAAAGCACGTAGTTTTGCAATATATTTGGAATCAGAATGTTGAAACTGTGAGAAATAGGGAACTAAAAGTAGCCAATGGATAGAGATTTGAGATGTAAGAATAACAGAGTTGGAAGGGTCCTTGGAGGTCATCTAGTCAGAATTTTTACTACCAGTTCTCTGAACTACTCAGAATTTTCACTACCGGTTCTCCAGAACTGGTCAGAACCTGCTGAAACCAACCTCTGTAATTGATGTAAGTTACGTCTGTTATGATGGCTTTTCATGTTCCAAATTGCTCATGAAATAAACCTCTGCATCTTTAAAGTAAGAATTGTTGACTGTATTGCCGTTTCTTGTTTCTTTTATGGGAATGTTTTTATGAGCACACGAATAATTTTGAAGGTCTCTGAACCATTGCTTTCACAACTTTTTCTTGACTCACACCTCTGCTTAAGTCAGGGATGTCAAAGTCGCGTCGTCATGTTGTTGTCACGTAACGTATCGGGACTTTTTTCCCCTTCGCTAAACTGGGCGGGGCCAGCATATGAAACTCATGTGCTGCGAGTTTGACACCCCTGGCTTAAGTCCTGGGATTTCCTCATTCCTAATCAAGCCTGGCCTTGTTTGGCTTTTTTCAAGAACAACTGAGACTAACTAAATGCCGCCAGTATAAAGTGAACCAGATAGAAAGTTGGCTTCCAGGCAAAAGATTTTCTTCCTGTTAGCGTCCTTGGGAAATCTAACTTAACTGGATCCTCCAGTGCCTACTGGGCAAAAATTTCTCTTCATATAAAATGCCAAAAACTACAAATCTGAGTTGCTTAGAACAGGGGTCTCCAACCTTGGCCACTTTAAGCTTGGAGGACTTCAACTTCTGGGAGTTGAAGTCCTCCAAGCTTAAAGTGGCCAAGGTTGGAGACCCCTGGCTTAGAACTGCAATATACTTAATTTCTGATTGGTCTAAAACTTGGCAACTCCAAATCTCAGTCAGCAAATGCTCAGTCTTACATGTTGGAAAAAAGAATCCTAACATCAAGTACAAACTTGATGGACATTACCTAACTGATGACCCCCACCCTGTCAAAGATCTTGGAGTTCTCATATCAAATGACCTTAATGCCAAAGCCCACTGCAACTACATAGCAAAAAAGGCCCTAAGAGTTGTAACATATGTAAACCTAATTTTACGCAGCTTCTTTTCTAAAAACTCTACACTACTAACTAGAGCATACAAAACATTTGTCAGACCTATTCTTGAATACAGCTCATCCGTCTGGAACCCATACCACATGTCTGACATAAATACAATAGAACGAGTCCAGAAATATTTTACTAGAAGAGTTCTTCACTCCTCCGAAAACAACAAAATACCTTATACCAACAGACTTGAAATCCTGGGATTAGAAAACTTACAACTCCGTCGACTTCGACATGACCTGTGTTTAACACACAAACTCATCTATTGCAATATCCTTCCTATAAAAGACTACTTCAGCTTCAATCGCAATATTACAAGAGCAAAAAATAGATTCAAGCTAAATGTCAATCGCTTCAAACTTGATTGCAGAAAATATGACTTCTGTAACAGAGTTGTTAATGCTTGGAACTCATTACCTGACTCCATAGTCTCTACTCAAAATCCCAAAATCTTCAACCAAAAACTGTCTACTATTGACCTCACCCCATTTCTAAGAGGGCTATAAGGGGCGTGCATAAGAGCACAAAAGTGCCTACCGTTCCTGTCCTATTGTTCCCTTCATTATATCAAATTAATATAGTTGATGCATATTTTTTTACTCATATATATATATATATATATATGTGTGTGTGTTTTCTGAGGTTTTCACGGGTGTTTGTATGTAGGTCTTTGGTTGTTCGGGTTTTCTCCCGTGTAAAATTGGAAATGTCTTGGCAACGTTTCGACGAAGTCTCATTCGTCATCCTCCATCCAATCAGAGCACAGCCAAGCTCCCACCCAATCAGTTCAAACCCCCACTAGCAGTTAAAAGGAAGAAACAGCTGCGATCACACATTGCTCCCGGCCAGATCCGGCCCATGGGGTGCTTAGATCTGGCCCACAGAGCTAACAAGGGAACAGTGAAGGACGGGGCCACAGTGCTTCTGCCAGCGAAAACGGCAGAAGGCTACAGAAGGTTGTTGCAGCTGAAAATGGAGCTCGGAAACCTGTTTTCGCTGGCAGAGCACTCGGGCTACCACAGGCACCCCCAACATGACGGACATCAAGTTGGCCATGCCCATTCTGGCCACGCCCACCAAGCCCCCCCCCCCCCGCAAGGTCAAACACAACCCTGGTGCGGCCCTCAATGAAATCGAGTTTGACACCCCTGGAGTATTACAATGTGGGAAAGATTGCAAGGGGCGTGTGTGTGTGTGTGTGCGCGCGTGAGCTTTCAAATTAGTGTTGACCCCTAGTGACTGCCGAGACCAATGGTCTCCAACCTTGGCATCTTTAAGACTTGTGGACTTCAACTCCCAGAATTCCTCAGCCAGCAAAGCTGGCTGAGGAATTCTGGGAGTTGAAGTCCACAAGTCTTAAAGTTGCCAAGGTTGGAGACCCCTGGCCTAGACTACACATCGCAGTTTCTGGCAAGATTTTGTAAGTGATTTGCCATTGGCTCCTTCCCAGAGCTGAGAGACAGTGTCAGGCCCAAGGTCACCTAGTTGGCTTTTATACCTCAAGCAGGACTAGAACTCCTGATCTCCCAGTTTTAAAATCTGGTTCCTTCCCCACTACGCCACGCTAGCTCCCCTGCAAGAATTTTACTGTAATTCCTTTTATTGCTTTATGACTTATACCATACTGATTATTGCTGCTGATATTAATGTATTACTTGGATATTAACAGTGACTTGCATTTTTAAAAAAGGCAATATATAGTTATGCGGCACATAAATGTGCATTATATACGATATGTCATATTCCGTTCCAGCTAATGAAACAAACATTCTTACCTAACAAATTTGCAGTAATGCAATTTAATTCTTATGTTGCTTGTAAATTCCTGTTTATTCAGTTTGTGTTTTAGTTTTTCTTTCTTTCTCTTTTTTCTCCTTGTCTTGTTCTTCCTTCCTTCCTTCCTTCCTTCCTTCCTTCCTTCCTTCCTTCCTTCCTTCCTTCCTTCCTTCCATCCATCTCTCTCTCTCTCTCTTTCCTGCCTTCCTGCCTTCTTTCTTTCTTGCATAAAAATGCATTGATATCTCTGTCATCAAAAGTCAGGCCAGGGCAATCAAACATCCAAAACATCTGTCTGGATACCCTACCTCCGTTAACATAGACCAGACATGTCAAACTCAAGGCCCGCAGGTCAGATCTGGCCCGTGATGTGTTTAGCTCTGGCCCGCATGCAGACTAGTAGGAGGAAGTGATTGAGTAGTTACTTCCTCACTTCTTCAGGTGTCTTGTTAGTGGCAGTAGTGCTAGCAAAGGATGGGCAGTGTGCGTCTCTCCAATATTGTGGAGTTGTACAACAGCCGTAACCACAGGGGTGGCTGGGCATGGCTAAAGCACCCTCTGCCTGAGAATGAGTGGCTGGCGAGGAAAGAGAGGGAAGGAAAGTGTCAGAGTGCTCACAGAGTCGCTATGTGAGACAACCCAGGAGCAAATACAGTAAACAGAGGTTTGTACTTAAATAGTGGTTTATCTCTACAAAAGAATATACATACACATACTAGGCAAAGGTCAAACTATCAATCAGCAGCTACAGCAGGGAAGAACACATGGAAAGAGAGATATGCCCCAACAGGGCCTCTCTTATAATACAGTCTCTTAAAGTGGTAACAGTCAAATAACCCTGCTGACTCATTACTACCACTGCATCATCATTACAGCATTACAATATTACAGCAGCTGGTCAGCTATTAAATCATCATTACCCTGAGAGAAAGAGAAAGAACAGAAGGCACTGAGGTCATGTGTTTCTTCAGTTCTCGCCCCTTCCTGCCTCTCCACCCTTTCCCCTCCTCCTCTTCCTTTGTCTGTGCTGCACTTTCCCACAAGTAGTCACTCAACTTGCAGACTTTCCCCCAAAGATGCAAGGAAGTGCAAGACAGGAGGCTTGCACACACCAGGCCCGGGCCAAAAGTAGTTGAGAAAACCGAGCTAATATGATTTATTTATTTATTTTAGAAAATTTATATTGCTGCCTATTTGCACATGGTGACTCAAGAATATAAAAACTTCATATATAAAACAATAAAACTAATAAAAGAGAGGCTCCATCTCACTCTGGGTTCCCCAGGCCCGCTGGCAGAACCAGAACTTCAGCGTCTTCCGGAAGAGTGTTAGAGTGTTAGAATGAGGGCCATTCTAATCACTGGGGGAATGATGTTCCAGAGAGAGGGAGCCACTATGGAGAAGGCCTTTCTTCTGGGTCCCACAAGGTATATCTCTATAATGGATGGGACCTACTACATTCCTTGCCTCCCCACTCTGATGGGTTGGGTAGATGTGACCGGCAAGAGACCGTCCCTCAGATAACCTGGTCCCAAGCCCTGAAGGGCTTTAAAGGTGACAACCAGCACCTTGAATTGCACCCGGAAGCAAATGGGCAACCAGTGCAGCTCCCGCAGGAGAGGTGATACATGTGCACACCAAGGTCTACACAAAACCATGTGGGCCACTGCATTTTGCACCAACTGGAGCTTCCAAATGCTCTTCAAAGACAGCATCATGATACGTAGTCTTACATGCCATGGGTCCTTTGAGGGCAACCATAATGCTGATGCGACCTTTGGTGAAATTGAGTTTGAGACCCTTGACAAAGACAATGTGATTTTGTATGGAAGAACATCATCTGAAATAGAATCACTGCTCAACACTGTCTGTATTTACAGTCCAGATATGGCAATGGAGTTTGAACTGGACAAATGGGCCTCTGTGGCTCAGACTGCTAATGCAGTCTGTTATTAACAGCAGTTGCCTACAATTACTGCAGGTTCTAGTCCCACCAGGCCCAAGGTTGACTCAGCCTTCCATCCTTTATAAGGTAGGTAAAATGAGGACCCAGATTGTTGGGGGCAATAAGTTGACTTTGTATATAAATATACAAATAGAATGAAGACTATTGCTAACATAGTGTAAGCCGCCCTGAGTCTTCGGAGAAGGGCGGGATATAAATGCAAATAAAATAAAATAATAAATATATTATACTACTACTAGATAAAGTAGAAAAATGTGGGTTAGACAGCACCACCACCAGATGGATTCGTAACTGGCTGACCAACCGCACTCAACGTGTAGTCCTCAACGGAACTACATCCACATGGAGGGAAGTATGCAGTGGAGTACCCCAAGGCTCTGTTTTAGGCCCAGTACTCTTCAACATCTTCATCAATGACTTGGACGAGGGGATAGATGGGGAACTCATCAAATTTGCAGATGACAGGCTGCAAGCTGGCAGGAATAGCCAACACTCCAGAAGATAGGCTCAAGTTACAGAAAGATCTTGACAGACTTGAACATTGGGCGCTATCTAACAAAATGAAATTCAACAGTGAAAAAAGTAAGGTTCTACATTTAGGCCAAAAAAACAAAATGCACCAGTACCGTATATGTGGTACCTTGCTCAATAGTAGTACCTGTGAGAGGGATCTTGGAGTCCTAGTGGATAACCATTTAGATATGAGCCAGCAGTGTGCAGCAGCTGTTAAAAAAGCCAACACAGTTCTGGGCTGCATAAACAGAGGGATAGAATCAAGATCACGTGAAGTGCTAGTACCACTTTATAATGCCTTGGTAAGGCCACACTTGGAATATTGCATCCAGTTTTGGTCGCCACGATGTAAAAAAGATGTTGAGACTCTAGAAAGAGTGCAGAGAAGAGCAACAAAGATGATTAGGGGACTGGAGGATAAAACATATGAAGAACGGTTGCAGGAACTGGGTATGTCTAGTTTAACAAAAAGAAGGACCAGGGGAGACATGATAGCAGTGTTCCAATATCTCAGGGGCTGCCACAGAGAAGTGGGAGTTGGGCTGTTCTCCAGAGCACCTGAGGGTAGAACAAGAAGCAATGGGTGGAAACTGATCAAGGAAAGAAGCAACTTAGAACTAAGGAGAAATTTCCTGACAGTTAGAACAATTAATAAGTGGAACGACTTGCCTTCAGAAGTTGTGAATGCTCCAACACTGGAAATTTTTAAGAAAATGTTGGATAACCATCTGACTGAGATGGTGTAGGGTTTCCTGCCTGGGCAGGGGGTTGGACTAGAAGGCCTCCAAGGTCCCTTCCAACTCTGATGTTATATATGTAAAATAATAAAAAAAATGTGCCACGTTTACCATCAAAATGCTCAACATAGCTTGCAAACAGGCAGTTTTACTGGGAACACTTTACATACTACAATGATAGCTTTAACACCATCAAACAACAACATCTACTTAACCCAGGTCCTTGGGAAGGATTGGAAAGGTGGACAAAAATGCCAGATCCAAACTAAACATCTGGCTGACTGTGCCACATATCATAATAAGCATAATCACATACCAAGAGTTCCAGCTAACCACGTCAATCCTAACTGCAGGGAAAATTAATTAATTAGGCTATTATTTCCTTGCCACCAGAGGTGGGCTTCACATACTATAGCTACCACTTTGTCCAGCACAGGAAATGTGAGCATGCGTGCACTGTCTGCACATGTGTGCAGCATCACAGAACATGGCAATTTGCTCGTGTGCGCCATCCACACATACTTGTGGCGTCAAAAACACAACAATACAGGAAGGGATTGCGCCCAGGTAGGTAGGCGGGTCCATCTGCAGGTCACCACTACTGGTTCGCCCAAACTGGTCTGAACCAGCTGACTCCCACCTCTGCCTGCCACCCATCTTTCAGCCTGACTGTGGAGATTCTCAGACATCCAGGTCATAGTTGTCTCAAAGATGCTTTTTCAAAGACAGCCGAACTCTTTTTTCCCCCTTGAGGCAGAAGAAGAAGAAGCTGATCAAGTTTCTTGAATGAGAAGCGAGATGTCTTCTTCCTCAAGGAGAAAAAAACAGTCCAGTTGTCTTTGGAAAAGCACCTTTGAGATGTCTTTCAACCTGGTCCTGGAGTCTCAAACCCCCAACTGGGCTGTGTAGTCAGAATGAGTATGCCTTCAGATGAACACATGGGGCAATCCCATTTGTGGCTCCCACGTAACACCACTGCTGTGCAGTCTGCACTGGCTTCCTGTGGTCTTTCGGGTGCGCTTCAAGATTTTGGTTACCACCTTTAAAGCGCTCCATGGCTTACGACCCGGGTACTTACGAGACCGCCTGCTGTTACCTTATGCCTCTCACCGACCCGTACGCTCTCACAGAGAGGGTCTTCTCAGGGTGCCGTCCACCAAACAGTGTCGGCTAGCGACCCCCAGGAGCAGGGCCTTCTCTGTTGGAGCTCCGACGCTCTGGAATGAACTTCCCCCTGGCTTACGCCAAGTGCCTGATCTTCGGACCTTTCGCCGTGAGCTAAAAACACACTTATTTATTCAAGCAGGACTGGCATAATAGTTTTACTATTTTAAATTGGGTTTTTACTATTTTAGGGTTTTTAAATTTTTAAATTTTAATGTCGGCCTTTTTTCCCCCTGTAATTTGCTTTGTTTTAACTTCTGGTTTTAATTGTATATATATTGAGTTTTATTCTTGGCTGTACACTGCCCTGAGTCCTTCGGGAGAAGGGCGGTATAAAAATCTAATAAATAATAATAATAAAAATAATAATTAGCAGAAGACCTAGCAGACACTTAAATGAGAGTAAACTGATGCCTCTGAGGAGGTTTTTATAAACTTACCCGTGTTTCCCCGAAAATAAGACACTGTCTTATATTGTTATTGAACACCAAAATAAGGGCTTGGCCTTATTTTTAGGGAGGTCTTATTTTGGGGCGCATAGAGCAAGATGGGGCTCCTCTTGGCGTGTTTCCAACTCTGCGTTTAAATATTTTCAGGATGGACTTATTTTCGGGGGGGAGGCTTATTTTAGCGCATGCACTCAAAAGCCTGACTGGGCTTATTATCAGGGGATGTCTTATTTTCAGGGAAACAGGGTAAAAGACAACCTGAGTCCCATTGGGTCATTGTTTCACAGATATTTCTTTACTTAAATAGAGAAATAGAATGACCATAAGTGGGTAAAAAAGAGTGAGGGTGGGAACAATTTCAAACTTCCTGTCGTATTGAGTTTCCTTGTGGAACGTTGGCAGTTCCTTCCTTCCTTCCTTCCCTCCCTCTCCCTCCCTCCCTCCCTCCCTCCCACCCTCCTCTCCTTCCTTCCTTCCTTCCTTCCTTCCTTCCTTCCTTCCTTCCTTCCTTCCTTCCTTCCTTCCATTGGAAGGAACGTCCACCTGGGTTCAATTCCAAGTGGGGAGAAAGACACTGGAAACATGGAGGCTGATTGGAAAGATGGTTTAATAGTGAAGCAGAACCACCAATCACGTGTTATTCTGGGTAGCTGACCACGTGGAGTGGAGAGTGAGAGGTATTAATATCTTCTTTTGGGCTTTGAACTTGAGCTTCTTGTTCCTGTGGCAAGGGCATGTATTCTATTGGTTGCTGTCAGACTCCCATGTGGAGTCAAGTTTGGTGGATCCTTGGCTGATGTAATGTTCCCAGGTGATTTTGCAATGCAGTGAGCCCTGCTGTTAGATGGGTGGTAGGCTAATCCTATAATGTCCTGAGGGGTCATGTCTTAATCCTATCACCCTGGAGCTGGAGGACTTTTGTCTTGTAGATAAGCTGGCCCAGTCTTAATGTGCACCAAATATCTGCTGGGGGCAGAGAACTGCAGGGGAGCTGTTTTGTCTTTAAAAACATGGTTCTCCTTTTTTCATCCAGGGAAATATAATACTGTGCCTTTTTAATATTTCCTAGAATATTTCATTCTTCTAGGAGAGAAATGGGGGCTAACTTTCCTTCCTTCCTTCCTTCCTTCCTTCCTCCCTCCCTCCCCCCTCCCCCCTCCCCCCTTCTTT
The DNA here is from genome assembly GCF_028640845.1 of Ahaetulla prasina. Lineage (NCBI taxonomy): Eukaryota > Metazoa > Chordata > Lepidosauria > Squamata > Colubridae > Ahaetulla > Ahaetulla prasina. The sequence goes on along the minus strand of NC_080544.1, from coordinate 1,014,369 downwards.
CCTAACTTTTTCTCTTTTTTCAATTTATGTATATGATGCCTTTTGAGTGACTGTAGATACTTTCTCTGTTTGGAAAAGGAGGATCTCAAACTGGGACCAATGGTGGTATTCAGCTGATTCAGACCGGTTCAAGTGAACCAGTAGTGGTGACCTGCGGGCCGGCACTATGGCGTCCTATTTAGCCACATTTTCTAAACCACGTGCATGAGTGCAAGCCGCACGCATGAGCAAAGCACATTTTGGGTGCAAGCGTGCGTGCAAGCCATGCACGCTCACATTTTCAGTGCACAGTGAATTTTACCAATGGTGCACAGTGCAATTTTACCAATACACATGTGTTGTGCCTCGCTCGCCCCCCTCTTCGCAGCCGGACCCTTCTCATCTCCTGCCAGACACTGATAGTACAGGAGAATGTCCTGGCATGCCTCCAGCCCCCAGTCCTGGCACCATGCCCGGAAAGTCTGAGCAAGTCGAATGGCCTGACATGCCTCCAGCCCCCAGTCCTGGCACCATGCCCGGACAAACGGAGCAACTAAACCCCTCCCCCACAGCATGTGAGCCTGAGGAATATGAAGCCAGTCATGAGCTGGTATTACCGACAGCTGGAGGCTGGAGAGATCCATGCTTCCGGAGAATGGAGAGGTGACGTCAGCAAAAGGAAGGGAAGGGCAGGCCTGGATAAGTGCTGAGTCATGGAGCCACACCCCATGGCCTATATAAAGGATCTGCTTTCTGGCATTCTCTGAGTCAGGCAAAGTCTAATCTGGATTGCTGAAGTCACACCTTGGATTCCTGCCTGCCCTGAGGACTCTGATAGGACTTTGGCAGAGCTGCAGAGGCACGCTTGATACGGACTTCCCCGACCCGGCCGTCAGAGGAGGGGTGGGACACGACATTATGTGAAACTCTGACCAGGACATAGTAACAGAGTCCAGAAATGAAAATGTGGGTGTTTCTCTATGCCAGCAGATGCCCATCCATTCTTTTGTGAGATGGGAAGATGTTCTCTGCAGGGATTGCATTCCTTCAACTCCAAGCTCCTTCCAACCCTTTGCTTTGCATGACCAATTCAGACAAACTGTTTTCTCCATAAGAAAAGTCAGTGGCAGATATTAATAATCCACCAGCAGTAAGCAATACTATAATTAGCTGAGTAATACGCAGGTTTATGCAATGTTGTTTAATTAATGCAACCTTTTTTCTGCCCTCTGCCAGTGAGGCCTGCTGTGCACAATATATCTGTCTTGCAACCCCATGATGAAAAGCCAGTCAGATGAGCAGATGTCTTGCAGAAGAATTATTTTTTAAAAATGAGATACGAACAATTTTAATTGTGCAGTAGCAGAAATGTAGTTGGCCAAAGAGTCCTACAGTAGCCCAAACTACGGTATAAGTGTCTGGCATTTCAGATTTCTTTACTTTTGAGTTTTTGATGCTTTTTTTTTTGAAGATGTTAACCAGTTGTATTCCTCTGTGTTTAAAACTGGCATTGATAGCTTTGCTGTTAAGGGGTGATTATAAATGATTCAATCCAGTTTAGAAGCTCTTTATCAACCGCTCAATATCCATCAAGAGGTTTTTCAGGTGACATTAACAATGGAAAAGTTATCGCTCAGATTGCTCTTTGTCAATCAAATATGATGTCAGCAGCAGAAGCTACATATATTTCCAGGAGACAAAGCTTCAGTCTTGCGTTATGCCCTCCCAAAATTAGGGCTGTCAGCGGGTTAAATAAATTTTAGTAATAAACTCTTGGCATAAATTTGAGTTGACTCAGTTGAATCTGCAAAAACCTTGAATGGGAATAAAAGAAGCCATTCTGAAAGAGAGGGGAAAGGTTTTTCTCTTTGTTTTTTGTAGTCAAAGTCCTCAATTTACAATGGTTCATTTAGTGACGGTTCAAAGTTACACTGAAAAAAGTGAGCTGTGACTGTTCTTTCACACTTACAACATTTGTAGCATCCCCTTTATCACGTGATCCAAATTCTGATGCTTGGCAACTGGTTCATATTTATAACGGCTTCAGTGTCCCAGGGAATCATGGGATCCCCTTTTGTGACCTTCTGCCAAGCAAGGCCAATGCGGAAGCCGGATTCTTATTTGCAGTGATGCACTTAACAATCAGGATGAGGAAGGTCATAAAATGGGGCACAACTCACTTAACAAAGGTTTCGCTTCAAAGTTGGGCTCAGCTGTAGTTATAAGTGGAGGACTACTTATATTCTGCCAATGTACTCTGATAGACACTGAACAGGGATGGATAATGGATGGGTGGATGGATATATATATATAAATAAAATTTGCTATCTAATTACAGTAGTGACCAAAATGGTGGAAACCTTTTGGAAAAAGTATATTTTTGAGGTTTGAGGCTAATAACACCACTTTTTTTTTTTGGGAGTTTCATATTCCACTGCTGGAATGGCCTGGGAATAGCCCAGACCTTCACCCAATTGAAAATCGATGGAGCCAACTAAAGAAACTTGTTAGTCAGAAGCGACCCAGCAATAAAACCCAGTTAACAGAAGCCATCCTTCAATCTTGGTTTCACATTAGAACAGCTGCTGAACTAAAAGACTTGGTTCACTCCATGGGAAGACATTGTAAGGCCGTCATTCATGCTAAAGGTAACCCAACTGACTTGATAATTTTTGTATATCTTGTTTTTTCACTTTTCACTGTACGTGTTTCACTTTTCTTCTTTTTACTGTACCTGCTATTCTAATAACAAATCCCTCACAAAAGTTATTGCATTAAATTATCTTTCCATTGATATATAATTTTATGGTACCACTCCAAAAAATAAAGTGGTGTTATTAGCTAGTTTTAGAAAATACACTTTTCCCAAAAGGTTTCCACAATTTTGGCCACTACTGTAATCAATGTCCTGCTTTTAAACAATCAAAATTAAGAAGAGGATGGCCAGTAGTAAAGTAGATTGTCTCAATTACACTGGTGAACCATCCTCCATCGGAAGTCCTGAAGGATACAATCATGGAGAGAATTGGTCATGGTGGCTTGAGTCAACACCAACTGGATGGCACGTCATCTATCAATCACTCATCGATCAACAAAAACAAAGTTCTGTTTGCAAATCACAAAAATAACTTTAATCTACTCAACTGGATAATTGTTTCTGAGAAACCATGCCCTCCATTTTTCTTAAGCTTATGACTCAGATTGAAAGCTCATCTTAGGCCGGCGCATTTCTGAGAATAATTATGCATTCTGTTATATCAGCCCTGGCAACTTTAAAGCTTCTGGAAGCAACTTCCAGAATCCATCAGCCAGAAAAGCTGGGTGTTTTTTAAAGAAGGAGGAGGAGGAGGAGGAGGAGGAGGAGGAGGAGGAGGAGGAGGAGAAGGAGGAGGCTGGAAAATTTTGGGAGTTGAAGTCCACACATCTTTAAATTGTCAAGGTTGAGAAACACTGTGTTATGTATTTATAATTAGTGTCATTGGGCATCTCCACTTTTTACTGTATTTCTATTCTCTTTATGGTATTCTACATTTCATAAATAGCTTTCATATTACCTTCTGGGTCAATCTTGTTTCGAAATATATCCTATTGGTTGAGGAATTTGAGGAGTTGAAGTCCATTTATCTTAAAGTGGCCACAAGGTTGAGAAACACTGATCTAAATCAGAGGTGCCCAATCTTGGCAACTTTAAGACATGTGCACTTCAGCTCCCAGAATTCCCCAGCCAGCCATGAAATTCTGGGAGTTGAAGTCCATGTGTCTTAAATTTGCCAAGATTGGGCACCCCTGATCTAGAGGATTGAGCAACATGGAATAAAAGGAACAGCTTGACCAGAGACCTGGTTGGGCAGAGACCTGGTTGGGCACAGAAGGGGGTGTTCCCCTGGTCAAGCTGTGCCCTCCGGGTTTCCGAGCATTCCATCAACCGAGAGCCCAAGGTAGGGGTGGAGGGGTGGCGGTTGTTATTAGGGAAAGTCTAGAGCCGAGGGAGTCCACTGGGCCTCAGATAGCCGGTTGTGAATCCCTCTTTGTGAGGTGGGGCCATGGGAATCAGACGGGCTTGTTGATCACGTACCTGGCTCCTTGCTGCGTGACTACAGCCCTGCCCGAGTTGTTGGAGGTGCTTGCCGGAGTGGCGGTTGAGACCCCCAGACTTATGGTCATGGGGGATTTCAACTTGCCATCGACCGGCTTGTCATCGACGGCGGCTCGAGAGTTCCAGGCCTCCATGATGGCCTTGGACCTGATTCAAGTAATTGATGGCCCTACGCACATTGGGGGAGGCACACTGGACCTGATTTATATCTCTGGACAGTGGTTAAATGATCTGGAATTAGGAGATTTAGTAACAGAGCCTGTGTCATGGTCAGATCATTTTCTCCTTCGCCTGGACTTTTGGACCGCCACGCACCACCGCAGGGAGAAGGAACCAATGCGTTGGTTCCATCCCAGGCGCCTGATGGACTCTGAGAGGTTCCTGATGGAACTTGGGCCATTTCCTGAGGATCTGGCCCACAGCACGGCTGAAGAACTAGTGGTGGCCTGGGAACAGGCCGTGGCTGGGGCTTTGGACCATGTCGTGCCTTTGCGGCCTCTGACCCGGCGTAGATCTCAACCGGCCCCTTGATTTTCCGAGGGGCTGAGGGAGATGAAACGCCGGAGAAGACGCCTAGTGTTCGATGTCTGAAAGCGATCACGTGCTCCGGCCCCTTAGTCCCTACCCGTTCCTCAGGCGGCCATGATCCTCAGAGCCTGGATCTTCGGTTGATGTTATGTAATGCCCGGTCCGTGGCAAATAAAGCCCCCTTGATTTGTGATCTTATTCAGGGGGAGTCCGCGGACCTTATGGGCATTACGGAGACCTGGTTGGGGCCAGAGGGGGGGTTCCCCTCGTTGAACTGTGCCCCCCAGGTTTCCGAGCATTCCATCAGCCGAGGGCCCAGGGTAGGGGTGGAGGGGTGGCGGTTGTCATTAAGGAAGATCTAGAGCCGAGGGAGGCCACTGTTCCTCAGATTGCCGGCTGTGAGTCCCTCTATGTGCGGTGGGGCCATAGGAATCAGTTGGGCTTGTTGATCACGTACCTGGCTCCTTGCTACGTGACCACAGCCCTGCCCGAGCTGCTGGAGTTATTTGCCACTGTGGCAGTTGAGACCCCCAGACTGATAGTTATGGGGGATTTCAACTTGCCATCAGCTGGCTTATCATCGACTGCAGCTCAGGAGTTCCAGGCTTCCATGACGGCCTTGGACCTGATTCGAGTAAATGATGGCCCTACGCACACGGGGGGAGGCACGCTGGATCTGATTTATATCTCTGGTCAGTGGTTAAATGATCTGATACTAGACGATTTAGTAACAGAACCAATGTCATGGTCCGATCATTTCCTCCTTCGCCTAGACTTCCGAACCGCCACCCACCATCGCAGGGAGACGGAACCTACACGTTGGTTCCGTCCCAGGCGCCTGATGGACCCTGAGAGGTTCCTGACGGAGCTTGGGCCATTCCCTGAGGATCTGGCCCATGGCACGACTGAGGAACTAGTTGCGGCCTGGGAACAGGCCGCGGCTGGGGCCTTGGACCGTGTCGTGCCTTTGCGGCCTCTGACCCGGCGCAGATCTCGTCCGGCCCCTTGGTTCTCCGAGGGGCTGAGAGAGATGAAACGCCAGAGAAGACGCCTAGAGAGCACTTGGAGGTCCAGTCGTTCCGAAGCTGATCGGACACTAGTTAGGTCCTATTCTAGGACCTACCTAGTGGCAATGAGGGAGGCGAGGCGTTCCTACGCCTCCACCCTCATTGCGTCGGCAGATAACCGCCCGGCCGCCCTGTTTCGGGTGACCCGCTCCCTCCTTCATCAGGAGGTACGGGATGACCCGTTACAGGGATGTGCCGAGGAGTTTAGTGGTTATCTATACGACAAAATCGCTCAGCTCCGGGATGGTCTGGACCGAAATTGGGATGATCCAAGCGAGGGAGAGGAGGCTCGTCTTGTTGAGTCTGTTTGGGATGAATTTGACCCTGTGGCTCCCGAGGACATGGACAGGTTGTTGGGGAGGCTCCGCACCACTACATGTTTACTGGATCCGTGTCCTTCCTGGCTGGTGCTGGCCACTCAGGAGGTGACACGAGGCTGGCTCCAGAGGATTATAAATGCTTCTTTGTTGGAAGGGGTTTTCCCTGCCGCCTTGAAAGAGGCGGTAGTGAGACCCCTCCTTAAGAAGCCCTCTTTGGACCCGGCTATTTTGGGAAATTATCGGCCAGTCTCCAACCTTCGCTTTGTTGCGAAGGTTGTAGAGAGTGCTGTGGCGCGTCAGCTACCCCAATACCTGGAAGAATCCGTCTATCTAGACCCGTTCCAGTCCGGCTTCCAACCCGGTTACAGCACGGAGATAGCTTTGGTCGCATTGGTGGATGATCTCTGGAGGGCCAGGGACAGGGGTTACTCCTCTGCCCTGGTCCTATTAGACCTCTCAGCGGCTTTTGATACCATCGACCATGGTATCTTGCTGCGCCGGCTGGGGGGATTGGGATTGGGAGGCACCGTTTATCGGTGGTTCTCCTCCTATCTCTCCGACCGGTCGCAGATGGTGTTGACAGGGGGGCAGAGGTCGACCGCGAGGGCCCTCACTTGTGGGGTGCCGCAGGGGTCGATTCTCTCGCCCCTTCTGTTCAACATCTACATGAAGCCATTGGGTGAGATCATCAGTGGCTTTGGGGTGAAGTACCATCAGTACGCTGATGACACTCAGCTGTACTTCTCCACCCCAGGTCACCCCAATGAAGTTGTTGAAGTGCTGTCCCGGTGTTTGGAAGCCGTACGGGTCTGGATGGGGAGAAACAGGCTCAAGCTCAATCCCTCCAAGACGGAGTGGCTGTGGATGCCGGCATCTCGATTCAGTCAGCTGCAGCTGCAGCTGACTGTTGGAGGCGAGTTATTGACCCCTAAGGATAGGGTGCGCAACTTAGGTATCCTCCTGGATGAGCGGCTGTCGTTTGAAGATCATCTGACGACCGTCTCCAGGGGGGCCTTCCACCAGGTTCGCCTGGTTCGGCAGTTGCGCCCCTTCCTTGATCGGGATGCCTTGTGCACAGTCACTCACGCACTGCTACCTCTCGCTTGGATTATTGTAATGCTCTCACATGGGGCTCCCTTGAGGTGCACTCAAGGCTTCAGCTAGTCCAGAATGCAGCTGCGCGGGTGATAGAGGGAGTGTCGCGTACCTCCCATGTAACACCCTCCTGCGCAGACTGCACTGGCTACCTGTGGCTGGTGCACTTTAAGGTTTTGGTTATGACCTTTAAAGCGCCCATGGCTTAGGGCCTGGGTACTTACGGGACCGCCTACTGTTACCATATGCCTCCCACCGACCCGCACGCCTCACAGAGAGGGACTTCTCAGGGTGCCGTCCGCCAAGCAATGTCGGCTGGCGGCCCCAGGAAGGTCCTTCTGTGGGGCTCCTACACTCTGGAACGAACTTCCCCCGGGTTTACGCCAAATACCTGACCTTCGGACCTTTCGCCGCGAACTGAAGACACATCTTTTTATTCGCGCGGGGCTGGCTTAAATTTTATGGATTTTATAGTTTTTATTATTAATTTTAAACGGGGTTTTAGTTTCTATATTTTTAAATTTTTAGGCAAATTATAATAAGTTTTTTAATTTTACATTTTATATATAGTGTCTTGTTTGTTTTTATTTGCCTGTACACCGCCCCGAGTCCTTCGGGAGAAGGGCGGTATAAAAATCAAATAAATGAAATGAAATGAAATGAAATGAAATAGTGAGTGTCTGGAGATCCAGCCATTCTGAGGCTGACCGGATACTAGTTAGGTCTTACTCTAAGACCTACCTAGTGGCACTGAGGGAGGCGAAGCGTTCTTACGTTTCCACCCTCATTGTGTTGGCAGATAACTGCCCGGCCGCCCTGTTTCGGGTGACCCACTCTCTCCTTCATCAGGAGGTACGGGATGACCCCTTACAGGGACGTGCCGAGGAGTTTAGTGGTTATCTATACGATAAAATCGTTCAGCTCCGGATGGTTTGGACCAAAATTGGGATGATCCAAGTGAGAGGGTGGAGACGCGTCTTGTCGAGATTGTTTGGGATGAGTTTGACCCTGTGGCTCTCGAGGACGTGGACAGGTTGTTGGGGAGGTTGCATGCCACCACATGTTTACTGGACCCGTGCCCCTCCTGGTTGGTGCTGGCCACACAGGAGGTGACACGAGGCTGGCTCCGGGGCATTATTAATGCTTCCTTGTTGGAAGGGGTTTTCCCTGGCGCCTTGAAAGAGGCGGTGGTGAGACCCCTCCTCAAGAAGCCTTCCCTGGATCCAGCTATTTTGGGAAATTATCGTCCGGTCTCCAACCTTCGCTTTGTTGCTTTGTTGCGAAGGTTGTAGAGAGTGTGGTGGCATGGCAGCTGCCCCAATACCTGGGTCTATCTAGACCCGTTCCAGTCCAGCTTCCGGCTTCCGGCCCAGATATAGTACGGAGACAGCTTTGGTTGTGTTGGAGGGCCAGAGACAGGGGTTGTTCCTCTGCCCTGGTCCTATTAGATCTCTCAGCAGCTTTTTATACCATTGACCATGGTATCCTGCTGCACCAGTTGGAGAGTTTGGGAGTGGGAGGCACCGTTTACCGGTGGTTCTCCTCCTATCTCTGTGACCGGTCGCAGACAGTGTTGACAGGGGGGCAGAGATCGACCCCGAGGCGCCTTACTTGTGGGGTGCCACAGGGGTCGATTCTCTCGCCTCTCCTGTTCAACATCTATATGAAGCCGCTGGGCGAGATCATCAGTGGCTTTGGGGTGAGATACCAACTGTACGCTGACGACACGCAGCTGTACTTCTTCACCCCGGGCCACCCCAACGAAGCTGTCAAAGTGCTGTCCCGGTGCTTGGAAGCCATACGGGTCTGGATGGGGAGAAACAGGCTCAAGCTCAATCCCTCCAAGACGGAGTGGCTGTGGATGCCAGCACCCCGGTACAGTCAGCTGCAGCCACAGCTGACTGTTGGGGGCAAGTCACTGGCCCCAATGGAAAGGGTGCGCAACTTGGGTGTTCTCCTGGATGGACGGCTGTCGTTTGAAGATCATTTGACGGCCGTCTCCAGGAGAGCTTTTTACCATGTCTGCCTGGTTCGCCAGTTGCGCCCCTTCCTTGACCGGGATGCCTTATGCACGGTCACTCATGCTCTTGTTACCTCTCGCTTGGATTATTGCAATACTCTCTACATGGGGCTCCCCTTGAAGTGCACTCGGAGGCTTCAGTTAGTTCAGAATGCAGCTGCGCAGGTGATAGAGGGAGCCGCACGCGGCTCCCATGTAACACCACTCCTGCGCAGGCTGCACTGGCTGCCTGTGGTCTTTCAGGTGCACTTTAAGGTTTTGGTTACTACCTTTAAAGTGCTCCATGGCTTAGGGCCTGGGTACTTACGGGACCGCCTACTGTTACCTCACGCCTCCCACCGACCCGTACGCTCACACAGAGAGGATCTTCTCAGGGTGCTGTCCGCCAAGCAATGTCGGCTGGCGGCCCCCAGGGGAAGATCCTTCTCTGTGGGGGCTCCTACCCTCTGGAACGAACTTCCCCCTAGCTTGCGCCAATTGCCTGACCTTCGGACCTTTCGCCGCGAGCTGAAGACGTATTTATTTATTTGCGCGGGACTGGCTTAAATTTTAAATTTTAAATATTAATTTTAATTGGGGTTGAATTAATTTATATTTAATATGAATTTTAAGGGTTTTTAGGTCTAAACGTTTTAAATCTCTGCCAATTATATAATAAGTTTTTTAATTTTTGTTTTAGTTGTACATTGTTATTGTTTTTTATATTGGCTGTAAACCGCCCTGAGTCCTTCGGGAGAAGGGCAGTATAAAAATCTAATAAATAAATAAATAAATAAAATAAAGCTTGGTGTTTCTCAGTAGCTCCAAACTGGCCAAGCCATCTGGTCAAAGTAAAGACAATTGACTTGGGAAGTTGTACTGTACCATACCTGGAAAATATTGACAGGCAGTGAGATAACTTGGCTTAGGGCCCGGGTACTTACGGGACCGCCTGCTGTTACCTTATGCCTCCCATTGACCCGTACGCTCTCACAGAGAGGGCCTTCTCAGGGTGCCGTCCGCCAAACAATGCCGGCTGGCGGCCCCCAGGGGAAGGGCCTTCTCTGTTGGAGCACCGACACTCTGGAACGACCTTCCCCCCGGTTTGGCCAAATATCTGACCTTCGGACCTTTCGCCGGGAATTAAAAACTCACTATTTATTCAAGCGGGACTGGACTGATTTTTTAAATTTTAAATTTTTAATTTTTAATCCTTTGTAATTTTATATGGGGTATTTTAGGTTAGGTTAATCTGACGGTTTTAATTCGGCCATTATTGAATAAGTATTTTAAATTGATATTTTAACTTTGTATACTTGCTGTTTTTATCTTTGGCTGTACACCGCCCTGAGTCCTTCGGGAGAAGGGCGGTATAAAAATTTAAATAAATAAATAAATAAATAAATAAATAAATAAATAAATAAATAAATAAATAAATAAATAACAGTTGTGGGTTTCAAGCAGATTTAAAAATAGAATTAACATGGCAGTTAAAGAAATATGCACAATAACAGCATTATTAACATTACGACAACTTGTTTATCCATTTAATAATAAAACAATAAAGTTAAGATCGGATTTTAATCTTCTATTGGCTGATTTAAAGCATTTAATCCTGTAAGAATTCCATTGTCTATGAGTTTTCTGATGTCACTGAATTTACTGGGAAATTCCTGTCCATTTTTGTGTAATTGTTTGCATACTAACTAAACAATTATTGTCTTTCTCCCATCATCAACTAGTAAAAAGCTTTAACTGCAGACAAAAAGTTAAACAATTGGATGTTTCCTATAAAGAAGGAATGTTTGAAATTAATGTTTTTGGAAACCATTTGATATTTCAAAATTACTCATGCAAGATTAATACAAATGCTTCTAAATAAAGAGAATAGCCAAAAAGTATATTACCCAGTAAATGCATTCATTAGTGCTTAATTACAAGAAACTGCTATCAATTATTTAACATTGCTACAAATTGTTCAGAGAACGGAAACATTTTTCTCCACCATTAATATTTTCGATTACTAACTTTATCTAATTGTACTTTTTCTCCTCCAACCTCCTGGGTCCTAATTTTCCTGGATTGTCTGTAATACATTATGATATTTGAAATTAGTTTTAAGTCATTTTGTTTTGAGAATCGCAAAAAATAGAGATTGACTGTATTTTCCTCTGTTCTTATCTTCAGTTGCATGGTTGAAGGCTAGGGTTTGGCTATCCCTTAGTTAATTATAATAGACCTCTGGGAAAGTTAGCACATTTTTACTGAATAATCCACCCTTCCCTAGAATTTTATAAGTTATAATTAAAGCAGGAAAAACATTAAATCATCCTGAAACAATGATTCTGCAAAGGGTTGTTTCAATGTCACAAACAATACAGATCTTTGTTGAGTTGTTCTGGTTTCCTTCAAGGTGACCAGGGTTGAAGGCCTCTTCTGAAGTAGATCCCCCACCTCAGAGAATATACCCCCACTCCACTCAGGCTCACCAGAAAAGGCTAAAATCTTTTATTGCGACATGTTCTCAGTCCTAATCAATTGGCTCTGTTCTATTTTGGCACTTTTGCTGTAGTTGAGTTTTGGGTGTGACCTTAATATGGATTCAGTCATTAATTATTTATTATGTAAGAGCCGTGGTGGCGCAGTGGTGTAGAAAGTCAGCACCCACCCACCCTCCTAGAGAATGAAATATTTTGGGGAATATTAAAAAGGCAAGATAGAATATTTCCCCTAAAGGAGAAATGGGGAAAAAAAAACTTAAGGGAGACAGAAACCAGCCCCAGTCTCCCTGCCCCAAGCAGAAACTGAGAAGTCCAGCTTTTAGAAATGCAGATTTGGTAATCCATTCAGAAAGACTGGGTCAGACAGAAACTCCAGATAAGCAACACAGTTAGGCAAGCCAATGGTTGACAAGATTGGCTCAGATAAACCTCTAGGATTTGCATTTCCCCTTTTGCCTATAGAGCCAGCCCTACATGGCCCCATAAGAATCAAGAAGGTATAAAAAAAACCCACCCACTCTCAACTCCATTTTGTCAGCTGTCCCAGAACTGCATGTTTGGTTCTCTTCACCAGTAAACTGAATTTCTTTCTTAAGCAGCCTCCATTTTATTCCTAGCTTGGAGCTGCAGCTGGATTTTTCTTCCAACAGTGGTTAGAATCTAGTATTGCAGGCTAATTCTGCTGACTGCCAGCAGTTCAATCCTGACCAGCTCAAGGTTGGTTCAGCCCTCCAGCCTTCTGAGGTCAGTAAAATGAGGACCCAGATTGTTGGGGGCAAGAGGCTGACTCTGTAACTGCTTAGAGAGGGCTACGAAGTGGTACATAATTCTAAGCGCTATTGTGTATTTTCATTTTGACTGGATGTTATGTGGCCAGGTTGAGAAAAAGTTGGTTAAAAGGTTTGAATGAATCATTTATCTCCTCATCTCTTCTATAGGTCACCCAATTAAATTGTTCTGACAATAAGGTAGTGGTGGGATTCAATTTTTTTTACTACCGGTTCTGTGGGCGTGGCTTAGTGGGCGTGGTGTGGTTTGGTGGGCATGGCAGGGGAAGGATACTGCAAAATCTCCATTCCCACCCCACTCCAGGGAAAGGATGCTGCAAAATCCCCATTCCCTCTCCAGTCTGGGGCCAGCCAGAGGTGGCATTTGCCGGTTCACCAAACTACTCAAAATTTCCGCTACCGGTTCTCCAGAACCTGTCAGAACCTGCTGAATAGCACCCCTGCAATAAGGCCACTATGATGTAATTGGGGACCCAACGTACCCCCTACATCTAGTGACCTCATATTTTTATAAGGGAACAAAGATATGTCTTTGTTTAATAGTTGTGGGGATCAGAATTGCATGCACAGCTGTACTGCACAGTCTACTTCCTAGCCTCATACTGTGTCCTCCCAACCTGCCCAAAATAGTGACTGGGCACTTCTTAAAACAGAGCAAAATCCTGGCTTCTTGATAGAGGAAATATCAAATTAGAATCTGGTAATTATATCAAACTGCCTATTTATCTAGTCTTGATGTATGTCAAATTTTCCCCGCAAGCTTAGTATGAGACAGGATTGATTGCCACTCTTTGCAGTAATTAAGTGAAATGTTTGAATTAAAATATGGCTTTTATTAAACACTAATTGCAACTTCTGCATAAAATCAGTTAGCTGCTCCTCCTCCCTCATGGAATAAAACAATCCTGGTTTTTTTTTTTTTATTAAAATTGGTTGGAATGCTTCTTTAATGTTTAGGTTTTTTTTTACAAATAATTCATTTTTGCCCTCTGTTCAATTTCCCTAAGCTCTTAAAATAATATTTATGCTTAAGCATGGGAAATAAGATTTAAAAATCAATATAAAAGAGTAACTCTTATGAATTGCCACATGGTTATTAGAAGGTCTCATTTCTTTATGGTGGAGTAATGGCCCATTTTTTTTCAAACCCAGCACCTCATTGCTATAGCTCCTAATATTAAACAAGGGTATGAAAATCAGCCCAGATCATTGGCTCTGTTCAAACAATGTATTCAAATCATTGAATCAAATCAATTTGATTTGATTTAAATGATTGAATCAGCTCAATAAAATGTCGGAGTGTGTGCACACAAAGTTCACTCCTTTGAAAACACACGTACAAATTGATGCATCCGATTGTTGGTTCAGCTCAAATCTTCAAAATGAAGCTTCTCGTTAAGACACAGGGAATTAAGACACAGGGACAGTTTTCTTCCTGGTACCATCACTCTGCTTAACACCTAATTCTCACAGTACTATCTAATGCCTAGGTGTATTTTCCCATGGAGTATGACTGTAGTATTATTATTGAGAAGAGCCATGGTGGTGCACTGGTTAGAATGCAGTATTGCAAGCTGATTCTGCTCACTGCCAGGCGTTCGATCCTGACCAGCTCAAGGTTGACTCAGCCTTCTATCCTTCCAAGGTCGATAAAATGAGGACACAGATTGTTGGGGGCAAGAGGCTGACTCTGTAAACCGCTTAAAGAGGGATGTAAAGCAGTGTGAAGCAATACAGAAGTCTAAATGCTATTGCTATTGCCATTATTTATCCATATTATTATCTTTCTTACTCTACCCTCTTATTGGTATTACGATGATTATGATTATGTTGCTTTGCAGGTTCACTGGGAGCTTCTGCACCAGAGATACATTCCTTGTGTGTCTGATCACATTTGGCCCAAAAAAAGTATTCAATTCAATTCAAGTTCAAATTTTGTCATAATGGGAATTCTTGGTCTGAATGCTTAGTCCACTGGAGCCATGATTTTCAGATCAATCCTGTGCCAGTCACATGGACGACATGATGGCTTTCTTCCTTTTCCTGATATTAGCACCCTTTGTATTATATTTTATATATGGATATATATATAAGTCTGTTTCTCCCATGCCCATCATCCCTGCCCTCTCCTTTCCCCCTCCCATGCACTCCTCTTTCCTGCTCTTTCTACAATCCTGGCACTTTGCCCCAAATCCATCAGGCACTTTTCCATTGGTCCACTGGAGGGTGAACATCATGGCTGGCTTTGGGCCTTTCTTCCCCCTACTCCCATGCCCATCATCCTTGTCCTCTCCCTTCCCCCTCCCATGTGCTCCTCTTTCCTGCCCTGTCTATGATCCTGGCACTTTGCCTCAAATCCATCAGGCGCTTCTCCATTGGTTCACTGGAGGGCAAATGTCACGGCTGGCTTTCCAGAGGAAGCTGTGAAGGAACTGACATCTCAAACAATTGACACTCTAGGATGCCACACTCACTCTCCTCAATGGCCCAGGCTTTCCAGACTTATGCTGGAACACACACACACATACACACATCGGGGTGTCTTACCCCCACAGTATTTGTTTCCAGAGGGTAAGTCATCTGTGTACCAGGTTTGGTTGAAATTGCTCGAGCCGTTCCCGAGTTATGCTGGAACATCCATCCATCCATATATATATTTGCACACACACACACATATAAATGAAATATGTGTGTGTGTGTGTAAGTCTGTTTCTCCTCTCTAAATAGTCTGTACTACCTTTGTATTACCAAGCATAAGCAATAATAAGGAACCTTCAAAAATCATGAAAGACCTTCTCTGTACACAGAACGGAAAGCTAATATGTACCCAAGATGAATCCTGCCAAACTCAATTGGCTACTTCAAGGTTTCTTTTAAAAAAAAAAAAACTACTTGTACCTCCTTTAGGCAGAAATAACATAAATAAGGAAAGGCAGCCCAACAGCTCCAAATCATTTAGCTAAGATCCCCACTGAGAAGTTGGCTCAGCCAATGCCAAAAGGCTCACATTCTAATTTAAAAAATACAAACTTTCAAAAATTATTAGCTTTTCCTCTTATTTTTCTGTCATCAACGAGCTTTGCTGTCTCTGGTCTTGTCCCAGAAGGGATAGTAGAACTAGTTGACAAGCTTGAATGCTTTCTAGGAAGAGTCCCTCATCACTGGCAGAACTTGGTTGAACCCAGAGTTGTCATTGTTGGTCATATTTTATGAGCAAGTTAGTTAGGGAAAGCAACAGAAGCCATATCTCACAACAATGCACAATGCCGCAGAGAACGTTCCCTTATTTAGCGAGATTAAAAGAAGTTCCTCCAACATCTGACTTTTCTCCAGATGTGTACCACAAGAAGAGAATATTTGTAGAACTGTGGAGTCCTTGATGCTTTCTGAGTTTGGTTGTCTGGTTGAAGGTGTTTCATTACCAAACTAGTAATGATGATCATCCCAATCAGAGATGGATTGCTGCTGGTTCGGAACGGTTTGGCGAACCAGTTGTTACAATTCTGCACAGTTTGGCAAACCGGCAAATCCACCACTGGCCTGCCCCACCCTGTCCACCCTATTCCACCCCATCCCGCCCTGCTCCATTTCTGTGGTTGTCCTCTTGTTCTGATTATTTCAAGACCTCCAATTAAGTTAGATCTCCAAAATCCCAAACTGGTTATCGACAATGGAGGCAATGACACACCCAAATATAATAGACCTCAGTAAAATGGTAAGATACTCAGAAATTTTAGACGAGAAAGGAGAATTAAAATCAGTATAAACTTTGAAAGCACAAGGAATAAATATAGAATGGTGGCCCTACCTACGAATCAAAACAAGACTAAAAAAGGATCAAGAACAATTTGTCATCTATGAAAAACAATTGGAGTTGGATAAAATTTTGCTAGGAACAGAAAGAAAAATGATTACAAAATTATACAAATTTCTACTAAGATATAAAATGGAGGAGGAAGTTGTAAAAGAAACGCTGATTAGTTGGGGAAGGAATTTGGCCACAGCATAGAATTAGAACAGTGGGACAAACTATGGGAAAGGAACTACAAACTCACAACAGCAATTGCCTACCAAAAAACCCTCTATAAAATGTTTTATTGATGGCATTTGCCACCAGCGAGATTGGCCAAGATGTATCCAAATTTATCACTTAATTGTTGGAGATGCAACCATAAATCTGGAACATTCTACCACATGTGGTGGATGTGCCCCATCGCAAGGAAGTATTGATGTAAAATTTAAAAATGGCTGGAAGAAATTATTAAGCAAAAAATAGGTTTGAAACCTGAATTGTTTTTATTAGAAATACTGGACCTGAAAAGGAACAAAAACCTTCAATATATTATACTGCACATACTTACCGCAGCAAGAATCACATTCCCCAAAAATTAGAAACAAAAAAAATGTACCCTCAGATGAAACAGTAATTAGGAAAATTCTAGAATATGCAGAGATGGATAAAATGACTACGGAGTTGAAAGAGAGAAGATTCGGAATATTATGAAATATGGAATAAAATGTACAGTTGGCTCGAAAATAGAAACCAGAACAAGAAATGTTTAACTTAATACTGATGAAACTCAAAGTAACTGAACAATATTAAGTAAAGAGATATAAATATAAATAAATATAAATGTGGAGATAAGAACAATGAATATTATAATGTGTGTATATATGTTGGAGTAATGCGATTATCCTTCTATTGAGTAGTAAATAGAAATGATAGAATTGAGAACTACAAAAGCAAAATACGTATGTCGATATGGAATGCTGTAAAATTACCATTAATCTTATATAATGTTCAATATGTTATATTTTGATGTGTTTTGTTTTTATATATGTGTGATTGTTTTTGTGTTGTTTTTAAAGACAAACAGTTTAATAAAAAATATTTTTTTTAAAAAAGGGTAGATCTCCAGGGAAAACCATTCTGCTGTTGGCAGGGGCATCATCGCATTCTCTTTTGCCTTGAGCTATTTTTATCCGAAACAAGAAAATCAGGATTCAGCTCTTGATATACAACTTCTGTGTGGATTCCTTAGGCACAAATTCCTCTGAGAAGCTATGATCTTCCCTCTTTCTCTCAGCAGATCCAAGCAACAGCATCGTTCTTTTACTGTTCCAATGGGGAATGAGCGGGCTTTGCAAATCTTTGTCTCCTTCTCCCCATGGATCCATAGCATGTCATGACCCTTGTCTACTGGCTCCCAGATTTTGCTCAAATTCATTTTCATGCTGGCCTGGCCAGGGAGATATTATAAAGGGTTAAGGCACTGGCAATCCAGGTAGTTAGCTGTCCTGTCACACATCACAAACTGGTAATCCATTTTAAATACAGGTAGTCCTCGATTTATAACAGTTCTAAGTTTCAATGGCATTGAAAAACAGGACTGTTTTTTCACACCTATGACCATGGCAGCATTCCCATGGTCAAGGGATAAAAATTCAGATGCTTGGCAACTGACTCATATTTATGACAGTTGCAGTATCCCAGGGTCATGTGATCCCCTTTTGCAACCTCCTGATAAGCAAAATCAAAGGGGAAGCCAGAGTCAATCAACAACGGGGTTACTAATTTAACAACTGCAGGGATTTGTTAACACCTGTAGCAAGAAAGGTTGTAAGATGGGGCAAAATTCACTTAACGAATGTCTCCACAACAGAAATGTTGGGCTCAGTTGTGGCCGTAAGTCAAGGACTACCTGTACTTTGGGAATTACACTTAGGTCACACTGGCAAAAAAAGCTGTTTGTAAATATTTAATTGAGGGTACCCAAATAACTAGGGGTAACATCATTGGAGCCTTTAATAAGTGTGGTGGCCATTATCTCTTTAGTCGCTGTAAAGGTTTTTGAAGTATCTCAATTACTTTGTAGGCTACAAATCTGCTCCCATCATGTGGTGAGCTACAGCCAGCTTCAACTGGTTTGATCATCTCCAAGTCTATCCAACAAAGTTGATTAGAGGACTGGAGGGTAAAACATATGAAGAACAGTTGCAGGAACTGGATATGTGTCACCATCCCACTCAGTCTAGCAAAGAAAAACTCCTGATTGTTTGTTTTCCCAAGAGTATATTTTACTGAAGCTTAAATGGTTAAGAAGTTGCATACACTGGCTCTGAGGTTTTCCTGTGCAAACAACACAACGGAAAGTTTTCTCTTCTCCCCTGGCCATCCCCAGTTATCTGCAAATGTCCAATCAGGTACTAGGCACCAGTCTTAGTTGTTCCTCGGTTGTCCCAGCTTTGTGGCTGCCTCTTCTTCTTGCCATGTCTGAAAGGGAAAAGGAACCCTGGGTCAAACAGGAGCACTGTGACTCTCCTTGACCACACAGGGTGCCCCTCTTTGCTTCACCACCCCTACAGGGCAGTTTTGGCTCCTCTCAGAGCCCACAAACAGGGAGAAGTCAGCACAGTGAACATGGAGAGCCACTCACTGTGTCTGAAATTGCTGCAATGTCAACCAGAAGTCTCCAGTTCTGCAGATTGTTAATGACCTTGGCTGACTGGGAGTTTCTCACATGGTTCAGTATCTGTAGTATGACTAGTCTAGTGAAAAGAAGGACTAGTGGTGATATGATAGCAGCATTCCAAAATTTGAAGGGCTGCCATAAAGAAGAGGGGATCAACCTATTTAGCAAAGCACTAGAAAGCAGGACAAAAAGCAATGGGTGGAAATTAATTAAGGAAGGAACCAACCTAGAACTAAGGAGAAATTTCCCGGCAGTGAGAACAGTTAACCAGTGGGACGGGTTGTTTTCAGAAGTTGTGGGTGCTCCATCACTGGAGATTTAAAAAAAGGTTGGACAGACATTTGTCTGGAATGGTTTAGAGTCTCCTGCTTGAGCAGGGAGTTGGACCAGAAGACCTCCAAGGTCCCTTCTAAATCTGTTGTATTATTTTGTTATTTTCCAAAGCTGAATTTCAACTGAAGTCAAGGTGTCAGGGTTCCAAGGAACACCCCCAATGAAATAAAGCTCTGAGGCCTGAGGTTCCTTTAGCAGATGCTAGAATTTGGCTTTTCACTTTAAGTTTCAGATTTATTTTCACACCAACTGGCATGGCTCCACCATTACCCAGTGGGAGACAAATTTAAGCTGGGGGAAAAATTGACTGCAAGAAAAACTCATTTGAGTTTATTTTGGCTCTAGGTGTGTCAAAATCTATTAAGAAGGGTGTAGTATATGGAGTTCAGTGAGATATGAATCAATTGTTCAGCCATGAATACGAAGGAAGCTTTACAGTAATTTAATTACTGCCAATTTCTTTCAAAGGCAAACCACTGTCAAACTTCAATTTTGGCCTAAGGGATCATCAGCTCTGTGGTGGGCTGATGATCCCTTGGGATCAGAACATTCCATTCAATTAGAGAGATCTATCCTAGTAATGTCCTAACAGTGAGGACAATTAACCGGTGGAACAGATTCCCTTCAGAAGTTCTGGGTGCTCCCTCACTGGAGGTGCTTAAGAAGAGACTGGAAAACCATTTGTCTGAAATGGTATAGGGTTAGAATAGAATAGAGCTGGAAGGGATCTTGGAGGTCTTCTAGTCCAGCCCCCTGCTGAAGCAGGAGATCCTATCCAGTGATGGCGAACCTTTTCGGCACCAAGTGCCCAAACCGGAACGTGCACACATGAGCATGCCAGAGTGCCAGAAACCTGAAGACCAGCTGGCCAGTGCACATGCGCATACCACCCATCTGGTCTTCAGGTTTCTGGTGCATGCATGCGCACTGTCCAGCTGGTCTTTGGGTTTCCAGTGCTTTGGCGTGCATGAAGACCAACTGGCCGGCGCATGTGTGCACTGGAAACCAGAAGAGCAGCTGGAATCGGCGCGCATGCCCACAGAGAAAGCTTTGCGTGCCACTTCTAGCACACGTGCCATAGGTTCACCATCATGGTCCTATACCATTTCAGACAAATGGTTGTCCAATCTTTTCTTAAAAACCTCCAGTGTTAGAGAGCCTGCAATTTCTGAAGGCAAGCTGTTCCACTGGTTAATTGTCCTCACTGTTAGGAAGTTTCTCCTTAATTCCAGGTTGCTTCTCTCCTTTGATTAGTTTCCAGCCATAATTCTGTTATTCTGTTGTTCAGTGTTTGAAGCTCTTGAGAAGCACAATTATTTGGTCTTCATTTGCTAAGAATGAATTTGTACGGACATGTGGTCAGAGCTGATGTGTAATCTGTAGCGAGGCGAACACTTGAACTCAGCTCAGATGGCTGGCACAAGGATAATAATAATAATAATAATAATAATAATAATAATAATAATAATAACAACAACAACAACAACAACAACAACAACAACAACAACAACAATAACAACAACAACAACAGCGATGAATAGACTGCCTGCTCAAAAACATGTGAGTGGTTAGATCTTGCATGTCTACCACTGATGCTGTAGACCCGATGAAGTGGTGGGTGAAATGCAAAACTGAGGATATAGCAGTGATATAGCAGGAATAATACAAAGAACGACAAGAAGCAGATTTGCTAAGAATAACATTAAAAAGTAGTGTTTCCCATTTCAGGGCTTTGTTGCATCTAATGTTGAGACAGCTGTATATAAAACATAAACTAGTTCCAATGCAGGCAGGCTCCTTAAATACTCTAGATCAGGGGTGAAATCCAGCAGGTTCTGACAGGTTCTGGAGAACCGGTAGTGGAAATTTTGAGTAGTTCAGAGAACCGGCAAATACCACCTCTGGCTGGCCCCAGAGTGGGAAGGGAATGGGGATTTTGCAGTATCCTTCCCCTGCCACTCCCATCAAGCCACTCCCACCAAGCCACAGCATGCCCACTAAGTCACGCCCACAGAACCAGTAGTAAAAAAATTTGAATTTCACCACTGCTCTAGATGTGTTTTGAACGGTATAGCTACGTGTCAGACGAGTGCATGGAAGTTGCACAAGTAAAAGCGAAACCAAATTGTGTTGCTTGGGAATATCTACGGAGGCTCTCAATCATCCAGCTCATGGCTGTCTCAAAGGTATTTTTCAAAAGGCAATTGGACATTCTTGAAAATATTTTGCCTCTCATCCAAGAAGCTTTTTCCAGTAACTGAAGAAGTTGTTTGGTTGAGAAGCAAACCGTTTCCAAAGGAAAAACCAAGAAACTCCAGTTGCCTTTTGCAAAGCCCCCTTGGGACATTGCTTGGGAACGTTGGCCGAAAAATCTAACCATCCAAAACAATTCTCCAGCAGCAGAGGATTTTTTCCTCCCACATTCTTGAAGAAAGCTCTACTTCCGCGCCAAGTCTCTTTTGATTCAGAAAGAGGAAGTCTACAGGGTTTTTTTTTTTCATGCTGAAGCTAATTAGCAATGTCCAGACAAAACAGCCACACGTCATTAATCATGGAGGGGTGGTAGCCATCCCAGGGTTCTCTGAAGCACAGTGTGTTGAGGGGTTTTTTCACCTCTTGTTCCTGTTGCTTTTCACCACTTGGGTTGGGTAGCTTTCAAACGTCATGAGATCCCGTTTTTCATGGCCAACAGCCTGTGAAGCAAAATCCGTGCCTTGATGGAAAAGACAATGGACCTCTGTTTATAGAACCACGCTTGCTTCCCCCGCTCCATTCCCAAATAGATGAGTATGAACAGATGGTTTTTCTCTGTGTTTTCTTCTTTTTCTTCCTAACTGACTTTCTTCTTTTTCTTCCTAAATGACTTTCAAAACAGAGCTCCCAATGTTTCCAGCATTGCGGACCGATGGGTGGTTTGCGCAAGTGGCCGGCAAGCGTGCACGCACAGCTCCATTTCCTTCCATTTCCGTGCACGTGTGCTTGCCGCTCGTGCAAATGGAGCACATGCACACGCGCTCGCCCACTGCTTGCACAAGTAAGGATGTACATGCATGCACACATGCTCGCCAGCTGTTTCTACAGCCCAGTTGTAAGTCCCACACAGTGAGGAACCCTTGTTCTAAAATTTGGAGCAAGATTATTTCTTTAAAGGTCTTCAAAAGCTGGCTAAACCCGTGTCCGAAATCATGTCAAAAGGTTTCTTTTTCTATGCACAGCTAATTAGGAGCAAAACAAAATGTGTTTCTGGTACATGTCATTCAGTGCTGGTGGTTACAGACAAATGAAACTGGACATTGAAGGGAAATGATAAGTCCAAAATAATGTGGACATGGCTCAGAAGAATGCAAATAATTCAACTCTGTAGGAGAGGGTGTGGGAAGAAATATCCATCTGGTTCAGTTCCAAGCAGGGAGAAAGGCACTGGAGACAAAATGGAGGCTGGAGGCTGATTAGAAAGAGGGTCCATTTATTGATGCAGAACCACCAAGCACATGTGAATCTGGGCAGCTGAACACATGAAGTCGAGAGTGAGGGTTTTTTATACCTTCTCTTGGGCTTTGCACTTGAGCTTCCTTTGCCTGTGCAAGAGCATGTATTCTATTGACTGTTGTCAGCATGTAGGGGTTATGTAGGGGCCGTGATAGCTCAGGCTATAAGAAGCCTGTTATTAGAACACAGCAGCCTGCAATTACTGCAGGTTCAAGCCCGGCCCGAGGTTGACTCAGCCTTCCATCCTTTATAAGGTAGGTAAAATGAGGACCCAGATTGTTGGGGGGGCAATAAGTTGACTTTGTAAATATACAAATAGAATGAGACTATTGCCTTATACACTGTAAGCCGCCCTGAGTCTTCGGAGAAGGGCGGGATATAAATGTAAATTTAAAAAAAATGTAAGGGTCACAGCTGGCTCTATAGGCAAAGTACAAATCCTAAGTGTTTGTCTGAGCTACGTTTGGTTGAAGTTTGGCAGGTAATGCAATGAAGGCTTGTGTTCTGAAAGGGGGTTGGGCAATTCCTCTTGTGGCTGAGGGCTAATCCTATCTTTGTTCAGACCTTGCTGCAGGGAGTAATGGATTACCAAATCTGCATTTCTAAAAGCTGCCCCAGCTCAGTATCTGTTTGGGGGAATGCAGCTGGGGCTCTGAGTTTCTGTCTCCCTTAAGATTTTTTATTTCTCTTTTAGGAGAAATATTTTTGTCCTTCCTTTTTTAATATTCCTCAAAACATTTCATTCTTCTAGGAGGGTGAGTGAGTGCTAACTTTCTAGAGGGGGATGGCATGAAAAGGGGGATCAGCCTAGCATCCCTACATAGTCACATACAGACTAAGTCCAATCCCCCTTGAGTGCCAGGTGCCAATCATTAGCTGAGAAGTTTTCTGTGGCAGACGCATGATTAGCAATAAATCAGTTTATTTGAACCTTCTTCACATGTCGACCTGGTCTTTCATGCCTGACAGATTTCAATGTAAAGAAAAAGAGAGGGAATCAGTTTGCCATGAGATAATGACCAACTATGATGTCTATGCGGGTAGAGAGCTGTACGAGTAATCCAAATCTGGGGATATAGGGTGGCCACCACGTAGTGACCTCCAGTAAAACTGAATATAAAAAATTTGGCAGCTGCTACCCTTGTTTTAATGACGACTATGGAGTCCTGCCTTTGTGATCTGAAGATGGGGAAAGATTTCCTGATTCGACTGGGATGATCAGATCATATTCTGGAGAGATTACAGATTCCATCACTTCCTATCATTCTGTGGTGCTTAATGGACTGAGGTTGATGATCCTTTTGATGACTGAGGGGTTGGCATAGTTTTCTTGATGGCCATGAGAAGTTTTAGTAGACCAGAGAGGATTCCTCTGCTCAATGTATGGATTATAGAGATGATCTGGAGCAGCGGCCCCTAACCTTTTGAGCACCAAGGACCAGTTCCATGGAGAGAGGTTTTTCTGTGGATCAGAGGGGACGTGGTTTCACATGCTGCCTTCATCCATGTATGGGGCTTCAATTGTTTGTGTGGCCCAGTTTGTGGCATGCCACGGACCGATGGTTGGGGACACCTGACCTGGCCCATTGGCCCATTGCTCTTAAGCACCTGCTGTTCTATTGATTAGGAGTGAACGTATGGATTGATTCATTAGGGAAGTGGACCAATGAAATATCAGGGAACACAGCTAAAACAGGTGGAGGAAAACCAATGGGTTCAAGAATAGAACATACAGATTGTTGATGCTGATATGCGGTAAATAATTTCAGATTTGATTTGATGAAGAGCTACATGCTACACAGGCTGGGCATGCTTTCAGGCATGGTATTCACTTACCTTCGCTACCTGTTTGCAAATGTGAGCGCCCGCACATGCGCAGAGCCTTCTGTGCATGCACAGAGCATCAAAAATGGAATGTAATGACATCCAGGCAGGTGGGCAGAACCTCCCACAGCAGCCGCTACCAGTTCGCCCAAACCAGATAGAACCTGCTGAATATCACCACTGCATGCTTTGCTTTCTCAAGAAAAGAGATGATGTAATTTGTCTCAGTAAGGAGTTCCAGGGCATATCCCTGCCTGCTTTGACTGAAAATGCTCTTTCAGCTTTTACAAGTGGCAATCTGGGCAAATAAAGTGACTTGAAGCAGGGTGACTCCTTCACTTTGGGGCCATAGATACTATGAAACTTATATCAAGGGCACCCCTTCACCCCTTCAAGATCTGCACCGTTTCATGACTTGTTATTCAATTCCCCCCCCCCCGAAGCGATCTAATTTTGACTAGAATTGATTTTTGAAACCTATCCTCTAACGGCATTGGCATGAAAAAGAAAAATAAATAAATTAAAGGATATTTTTTTCCCCCTTCCTCTTCTTGCTCGGTGAGATTTTCTTTCAACTATTCTGAGTTACAAGGGAAGTTCTTGAGCAATTTTGGAATGCTTACCTCATAGGTTGAGGTCGTTGTGACTTCTTGGCAAAGCCTTTCCACATTCATTTTGATTTGAGTGGCATGGTTTTTGAAGGGCAAATTCCCAATGTTCCCTGGTATAATTGAGTCACTTGCGTTTGGATGAATTTCAGTCTGCATTACTCCAGGATGCTGACCAATGTCCTATTTGCTCAATTTTGGCTATTTGGAATTAATTCCCGGAGGAGTCAATCCATCTTTAAGAAAAAAAGGCCCATTTGCTGATGATGGCAGTTTTTTGTTTTCAGACAACAAAAGTTCCAAATTTTAATTAAATGAAACTTTTTCTCTAAAGGTTTTAGGCAAATTTCAGCTAGGGTATGCCTTAATTTAGAAGTGGTCTATTTTCTTGCATCAGTTAATTTTTTTTTGGGAGTTTCCCAGGAGCTAAAGAACAGCTGATGATGTCCTAATATCACTGGAATTGATGAGGACAAATCATTTTTATCTATTTGGGGGAAGGGAAGCATTCTAGGTTCCCTTTGCCCCTAAACCCTTGTTGTGTCTGCGCCCCCCGAGCCTGGCCCCCTGCCAGAAAGTGACTCGGAAAGTGAGGAGGAAGGGCCATCAGGACTTACCTCGGGAGCACCAGCTTCCCTGGCTCAGCTCCAGGAGCCAGAGGCAGGCCAGATAACGAGGCCTCCGTCCCCTGACTCTTTCCTCCCACCAGGCCACGCCTCCAGACCCGGCTGATGGCAATCAGGCCTGGCTGGACCCTAGATTTCGTAGGCAGGAGTGGCGGAAACAACAGAATCAGGGGTGGGGCAGGCCTAGAAAGTGCTGAGTCATAGAGCCACACCCTACAGGATATAAAAGCAGCAAGGGCTGCTATGCCTCTTCGTAGCAGGCAAATCAATTGCTTGACTAGAGCTGAAGTACTGTTTGTTGACTCATTGGCATCGAGGGAGATAACAGAGACACTTGGCAGACGCTCGCTAGTTTGCTGCTAGAGCTGATAGTGCCGGCTAATTAAGCCATCGCTCGAATGGAGGTGAGGGGGACAGAACAATCCTTCTCTAAAGGATTGTTTAGCCAGGAGTGGGATTTAGGGGTTCTCCAAACTGCACAGAATCTTATCTAGATGTTTTCCCGAACCCCTGTGACCTCCCCCCCAGCAGTCCACCCCTGAATAAAGCTCCAGCCTTGAGCAGGGGGTTGGACTAGAAAACTTCTAAGGTCTCTTCCAGCTCTATGAATCTATGTTCCATGCCTCTCTTTGATGCTTCCTGATTCTATATTCCTGCCTGAAAGCTTTGTTTACCCTCCTGAGGATCAGAAGCAATTTTATAGAGGACAAAACCTTTAAGGAGAAGGAAATTCCCCTTCATGTAATTGTTAACCACAATGGTGCAGTGGTTAGAATGCAGTCTTAGAGACTAATCGTGCCAACTGGTAACAGTTCAAACCTGGCTCAAAGTAGAACTCAGACTTCCACCCTTCTGAGGTCAGTAAAATATGGATCCAAATTGTTGTGGGCAATATGTTGACTGTGTAAGAAGGAGCTGTAAAGCACTGTGAAGCAGTATATAAATCTAAGTGCTCTTGCTCTTGCTCTTATTATCATTGGTTAGATTTGCAGTATATTCCACCTTCCTTCCTGGAGCTCAGAGCAGCTTACGTAGCAATCTTCCTCCAGTTATCCTACAGGGCAACCTTGTAAGGAATCGTGGTATGACTGTTCGTAGGTTCATCCTCAGGTCCTACTCGTCATGGCACAAGGATGCCTCCCTCACTGATCGCAGAAGACACATCTTCGGGACATCACCTTCCTCTCATGTCCTGTTGATTGTGAGGGAGGGAAGGGGGACGGAGGGAGATAGAGATAATCCCATAATCCTAAAAGCTTCAACCAAAAACTTTCTACTATTGACCTCACCCCATTCCTAAGAGGACCATAAGGGGCGTGCATAAGCGCACAAACGTGCCTACCGTTCCTGTCCTATTGTTTTTGTTTTTGTTTTTGTTTTTTTCTTTTCTTTTCTTCTTCCTATATATATATTGATGCTTATACCTCCTAATATTTACTCATATATATGTTTATATACTATATAATCCTTTTTATATGATGTTGTGACAAAAATAAATAAATAGATAGAGAGAGCTTTCCCACCTGTTGGTGGCCTTGGGATGAAGGACAAACAAAGACCAGGGAATCCATCCCTCACTTTCCTTAACTTGTTCATCATTAAAACTCTAAAGGCAGCACCATTCTTTGACCTGAGGCAGAGGAGGGAGAGCCCCAAGACCTGAGTAGTGTCAGCTAGGATGGAAGGAAAGGTCAAGCAAGGCCCTAGTTTCAGGGGTGGGTTCTACTTACCTTTACTACCGATTCGCAATGGGATCACCCATGATGACGTCATGGCGGGTGGGCGGAGCCTCCTGCCGGTTTTACTATCGGTTCTATAGAACTGAACCGAACCGGACCGAACCGGACTGAACCGGGAGCAACCCACCACTGCCTAGCCTGGAATCTTTACATAGCCACAAGTGACATAATTATTATTATTATTTATTTATTTTATTAGATTTCTAGACCGCCCTTCTCCCGAAGGACTCAGGGCGGTGTACAGCCAAGATAAAAATAAACAATGTACAATTAAAAATAAATTAAAAAACTTATTATACAGTTAGGCCGATAAATTAAAATATATAATCTAAAAAAAAACACCCCAATTTAAAACTAAATAACAATTAAATTTAAAATCTACCCAATTTAAGAAAGCCCCGCGTGAACAAACAAATATGTTTTCAGTTCGCGGCGAAAGGTCCGAAGGTCAGATATTTGGCGTAAACCGGGGGGAAGTTCATTCCAGAGAGTAGGAGCCCCCACAGAGAAGGATCTTCCCCTGGGGGCTGCCAGCCGACATTGTTTAGCGGACGGCACCTGAGAAGTCCCTCTCTTTGTGAGCGTACGGGTCGGTGGGAGGCATGAGGTAACAGCAGGCGGTCCCATAAGTACCCAGGCCCCAAGCCATAAAGATCCATAAAGTCTTGTTGTTCGCAATGGAAGGCAAGCAGTCAGGTGAGATTCTTGTAACACATGTGGCAAGCAATAAAGTTACTGACTTTGGCTTTTCACGAGAGAGGCTATGGTTGCATGTCCCTGACAGACAAATGTTCTTGACATGGCTATAAGAAAGAAACTGGAGCTGTCTAAACCCTGAATAAGCCAGGTATATCCATTGGCATTCCGGATTACAAGCAGGGATAAATTTACTGAATGCATCTTTGCCCACTCAGCTGTAAAATTGTACACCATCATATAAAAAGGGGCCACAAAATTGTCTCTTGGCTCTTATCTTTCTGCTTCTTGTTGCTTCAAGCCATTTTCTTCCAGTTTGGGCCCACTAACCAGTAGTGGAACATTACAAAAAAAAAAAAGGCTTCACGTAGCAAAATTTAGTACCACACGGAGAAGAATATTTTGAATAACTACACTTGAATTTTATGGCTGAGTAGTTGAAAATGGCAATGCATAAAGAATTCAAATTTACAGTTATCCGACTTCTGTTCGATAGTTGCTGGTGCCGAGTGTGTATCCCATTTCACAGCACAAGGATCAAAATGGCCTTCAACATTTCTTCAATTGAGTTTTTATAGGGCAATCTTAGCTCTCATCCCTGAGGGAAAGGAAGTAGGGGTTAAAACCATACGTGCTGAGTTAATAGTACTGCTACCCTTAGTATGCCGTACATCAAAGTAGAGCTTTAATTAGAGCATAATTATATTTTCATTTATTTTTTTTCTAGTGAGTAAATTTATACCTCACTAGAACTTTCCTCCAGACTATAAATTAAACTACCATTAATAAGATTGTATTTGTCCTAATTTGTGTACCACACTTATTTATCTGCTTTTTATTAGCCATATTGAAGTAGTTTTTTTGTAGCCTGGCAACTAATCTATTTGTGGAGTGAAATAATGCCAACTAATTATAATGCCAACCCCTTTATAAAGGAGTATAAACAATGAAAATTATTACTGATTTATTAAAGGAACTATGTCATATATACCAGGACCAAGATTTTTTTTTTTTAATACAATGAGGTTATGCAAATGTTTGGAAAATCTCTTTGCATAATATAAGAACACTGGAGAAATTCACATCTGATATCAGAAAATATGAATATATACTTTTTTCCTCCGAGTACGTTTCTGTTGATTGACAGATCTTAAATGTAAATCTTGGTTTGACACAGATCTCTGCCATCTTTTTGAAATGTTTCTTCTGAAACCCGAACTGAAAATAATATTGCAGTATAATAAAAACTTACTCTATTTAAAATTCAGAGGATAAGCTAAGTCATTGTTGGCGAACCTTTTTGGCACTGAATGCCGAAACAGGAGCGAGCATGACCCCACGTGCCAGCAAGTGGAAGAGCAGCCACCCAGGGGCGCATGCGCATGCAGGGAAGATAATCTTCTGGTTTCCAGTGCGGGCATGCACACTGGCCACCTGGTCTTCTGGTTTCTGGTGGACATGCATGCACAATGTCCAGCTGGCCGGTGTGTATGAGTATGCCGGAAACCGGAAAAACAGCCTCCGGGTGCACATGTGTGTGCCGGGAAGGTGATATTCCGGTTTGAGATATCAAAATGCACCAACCATCTGGTCTTCTGGTTTCTGGTGCACATGCATGTTCAACGACCAGCGTGCCAGAAAGTGGAAGAGCAGCCACCCAGGGGTGCATGCGCGTGCACGGAAGATAATCTTCTGGTTTCCGGCGCGGGCATGCGCACTGGCCACCTGGTCTTCTGCTTTCTGGTGGACATGAGTGCACAATGTCCAGCTGGCCAGTGTGTATGAGTATGCCGGAAACTGGAAAAGCAGCCTCCGGGTGCGCATGCACATGCCAGGAAGATGATATTCCAGTTTGGGATATCAAAATGTGCACCAACCACCTGGTCTTCCGGTTTCTGGTGCACATGCATGTTCAACGACCAGCTGGCCGGTGCACATGGGTATGTGGAAAACTGGAAGAGCAGCCACCCAGGGGCGCATGCGCATGCAGGGAAGATAATCTTCTGGTTTCCAGTGCGGGCATGCACACTGGCCACCTGGTCTTCTGGTTTCTGGTGGACATGCATGCACAATGTCCAGCTGGCCGGTGTGTATGAGTATGCCGGAAACCGGAAAAACAGCCTCCGGGTGCACATGTGTGTGCCGGGAAGGTGATATTCCGGTTTCCAGTGCACACATGTGCACCAACCATCTGGTCTTCTGGTTTCTGGTGCACATGCATGTTCAACGACCAGCTGGCCAGAAAGCGGAAGAGCAGCTGCCCAGGGGTGCATGCGCGTGCACGGAAGATAATCTTCTGGTTTCCGGCGCGGGCATGCGTACTGGCCACCTGGTCTTCTGCTTTCTGGTGGACATGCGTGCACGATGTCCAGCTGGCCAGTGTGTATGAGTATGCCGGAAACTGGAAAAGCAGCCTCCAGGTGCGCATGCACATGCCAGGAAGATGATATTCCAGTTTGAGATATCAAAATGTGCACCAACCACCTGGTCTTCCGGTTTCTGGTGCACATGCATGTTCAACGACCAGCTGGCCGGTGCGCATGGGTATGTGGAAAACTGGAAGAGCAGCCACCCAGGGGCGCATGCGCATGCAGGGAAGATAATCTTCTGGTTTCCAGTGCGGGCATGCACACTGGCCACCTGGTCTTCTGGTTTCTGGTGGACATGCATGCACAATGTCCAGCTGGCCGGTGTGTATGAGTATGCCGGAAACCGGAAAAACAGCCTCCGGGTGCACATGTGTGTGCCGGGAAGGTGATATTCCGGTTTCCAGTGCACACATGTGCACCAACCATCTGGTCTTCTGGTTTCTGGTGCACATGCATGTTCAACGACCAGCTGGCCAGAAAGCGGAAGAGCAGCTGCCCAGGGGTGCATGCGCGTGCACGGAAGATAATCTTCTGGTTTCCGGCGCGGGCATGCGCACTGGCCACCTGGTCTTCTGCTTTCTGGTGGACATGAGTGCACAATGTCCAGCTGGCCAGTGTGTATGAGTATGCCGGAAACTGGAAAAGCAGCCTCCGGGTGCGCATGCACATGCCAGGAAGATGATATTCCAGTTTGGGATATCAAAATGTGCACCAACCACCTGGTCTTCCGGTTTCTGGTGCACATGCATGTTCAACGACCAGCTGGCCGGTGCACATGGGTATGTGGAAAACTGGAAGAGCAGTCGCCCGGTGTGCATGCACACCGGGTGGCTGCTCTTCCAGTTTCCAGTGCTCCTGTGCAAATGAAGACCAGCTGGCCGGTGCACTGGAACCTTGAAGAGCAACGGGTGATGGCTTGTGTGCCTAGAGAGATGGCCCTGCATGCCACTTCCGGCACATGTGCCCAGAGAGATGGCTCTGCGTGCCACTTCCGGCACACGCCCCATAGGTTCGCCATCACGGAGCTAAGTAATTTTGTTTTTTCTCTCTCTCCCCTGTCAAAACAATGACAACAGCACATTCCAATACTAGCTGATGGTCATTGTTATGACGTCTGGACTTTTAGGGTTGGAGATGGTCACAAACTCTTGCCTTGCAGGCTGCAGCCAGTTTCAGAACACCCATTTCACAGGAGATAAACTGATTACCTAAGAACCTGGATCCAAGAAAGGATGGGATCTTAGCTCTAGAACAGGGATATCAAACAGGGGTACCGGATCTGGCCCATGGGGTGCTTAGATATGGCCTGCGGGGCCACCCTGGAAACAGCAAAGGACTGGCCCACAGTGCCTTTGCCAGTGAAAATGGAGCTCAGTCCCATCCCCTCCCAAGCTCCGTTTTCACTGGCAGAGGGCTGCAGGAGACTGTTGCGACCAAAAGCGGGGCCCGTGAATCTGGCTTCCCCATTGACTTTGCTTGTCAGAAGGTCGCAAAAGTGTATCATGTACCCCCCTCCCGGGACTCAGCAGACTAATTCTGTCTGTTATTAACAGCAGCTGCTTGCAATTACTGCAGGTTCAAGTCCCACCAGGCCCAAGGTTGACTCAGCCTTCCATCCTTTATAAGGTAGGTAAAATGAGGACCCAGATTGTTGGGGGCAATAAAGTTGACTTTGTATATAATATACAAATGGATGAAGACTATTGCTTAACACAATGTAAGACGCCCTGAGTCTTCGGAGAAGGGCGGGACATAAATTCAAATAAATAAATAAATAAAATAATAAATAAATACGAACCACTTGCTAAGTGTCTGAATTTTGATCATGTGACCATGGGGATGCTGCAACGGTCGTAAGTATGAAAAATGGTCATATGCTGTCTGGCTTGCGCGAACCGAATGATCTATCCGGCTCGCTCGAACCGGTAGCATCGGCGGCAGGAGGCTCCACCCACCTGCCGGGATGTCATTATGTCCCTTTTTTACCCTCTGTGCATGCGCAGAAGGAGGCGCACGTGGTCACACTCCCGAACCAGTAGCGAAGGTAAGTGCATTTCACTGCTGGTCATATGTCACTGTTTTCAGGGCCGTTGTAACTTTGAATGGTCACTGAATGAACTGTTGTAAGTCGAAGGCTACCTGCACTAACTTTAGGACGATGATGTGCCTCCTGCTGTGATTGTATTTCTCTTTCCTTCCCCCTTCCCAGAGAACTGTGCAAGGCTGACTTTTTCTTTTGCCCAAATGCAGAAAGCAATATCAGTGAACTGTAAATTGCAGCAAGTGTTGGAAGTGCTAAATGGAAACAATACTTAAACCCTAGCTGAATTTCCAAAGAGCAGCTGTTAAACATTTAAGCCCTTCGTCCCCCCCCTCCCAACTGAACACGCATGAAATTTATTTGGTGGTATCGTCATAAAAATGCATGAGAATGTAAATGCTTGAGTGACCCATTAATCTTTCCAGCCGTAAACATGAAATCTTTTTTAACCCTGGTGAGATATAACGATACTTTATTTTGAATGAAAGCGTTATCATGGATCTGAAGATGTTCCGTGTCTTTCTGGGTATATAAATAAGAGCAAATTATTATTAAAGTTGTGTCAGTATGAAAAGTGTAACTGCTGTTCAGGTGGCAGGGCAAAGAGATGTTTAGCAAGTCAAAAGTACACTTTTGGTTTCTGGCGAGCACTGAAAAAAATCTCACAATATCTATGGGATATGAATTGGGTATGTCTAGTGAAAAGGAAGACTATGGGTGACATGATAGAAGTGTCTGAAATATAGAATAGAATAGAAATATCTGAGGAGTGGCCACAAGGAAGAGGGGGGTCGACATATTCCCCAAAGCACCAGAAGGCAAGGCAAGAAACTTATCGATGGGAACTAATCAAGGAGAGAACCAATCTAGAACTGAGGAAAGATTTCCTGACAGTGAGTACAATCAACCAATGGAACAGGTTGCCTCCAGAAGCTGTGGGTGCTCCATCACTGGAGATTTTTAAGAAGAGACTGGACAGTCACTTGTCAGGAATGGTATAGGTGTCAGGCCTGGAAGCCATCTTTTGCATTGGGCCTTCAGGCCTGCCACATTTACTACTGTGGGAAACTGGGAGGGGGGATTGTATGGAGCCAGGGTGACATATAGTCATAATAACATTCTTTTCTCAGAGACTCAAGGACATCTTGCCCTGCACTTGGACGGCTGGAACCTGGAGGCATCTCCAGATGGGATGGTGCATTGATTGGACCGTGTGATGGACATGTGGGTGCTGGGCAGGGACTTGGACTTTCCTTTGGGTGGGGAAAACCTGGAAGCTTTCAGATTCAAGTTTTCCCAGATGTGCCAATATGATATCTCTAATAAAATGGAACCTTGAGGAACTTCAAGCCTTGGAGTCTTCTTTCATTGGGGGTGTTGCTTGGAATCCTGACAATAGGGTTTCCTGCTTGAGCAAGGGGTTGAACTAGAAGACTTCCAAGGTCCCTTCCAATCTTGTTATCCTGGTATTCTGGATGTATGTTAATCCTTTATGGTCCTCAGCAAGTAGAATGTAAGGATTACTGTAATCATCATCTGCTAATTGACTCAAGGAAAAATTTCAGCCTTCCAAAACATTTGCTTTATGCGATGCCAGTTTACTAACTCAGCTCCAAGGTGTGCTATGGATGGGCCAGTAGCAGTGAAATATTTATTCTCTAAAAGAATAAACATAGCTCCTTTCGTTTACTGACATAACCTATTCCTGTGTATTTTTCAGTACAGGTTAATCTCAATAAAGGTTTTAGAAGAGCTCTTTTTTTTTTCTTGATTGAGTGTGGGATCAAGTTGTGTGAGAAATTCTAGGCTGGAAAAAAGATGTTTGGGGATCTGGAGGCTAAACCATATGATGAACGACTGAAGGAACTAGGTATGTCTCATCTAATGAGGAAAAGGACAAGGGGTGATAGCAAAGCTGTGGACGACCAAGAGGAAAATGCTGAAGACTGAAACAAGGACTAAAGTAATTGCAAATTGTTTTCAAGCTGAATCCCAAATAGGCCAGAAACTCAAGGAGATGTTGGTGAACTTGAAGGGGAACAGCTACATGGATGACGGATTGTTGTTGTTTTTGTTAGTTGCGAAGTCGTGTCTGACCCATCGCGACCCCATGGACAATGTTCCTCCAGGCCTTCCTGTCCTCTACCATCCTCTGGAGTCCATTTAAGCTCACACCTACTGCTTCGGTGATTCCATCCAGCCACCTCGTTCTCTGCCGTCCCTTTCTTCTTTTGCCCTCAATTGTTCCCAGCATTAGGCTCTTCTCCAGTGAGTCATTAGGACTCCAGTGACTCCAGTGAGTCCAGTGAGTCTCATTAGGTGGCCAAAGTATTTGAGTTTCATCTTCAGGATCTGGCCTTCTAAAGAGCAGTCAGGGTTGATCTCACCTAGGACCGACTGCTTTGATCACCTTGCAGTCCAAAGGACTCGGATGAAGGATAGGGACTTTTAAACTTGGTTCTACCTGCAGCAAAGCAGAAGCCCATTCCCTTACGCTTGATTTAGATTTGTCAACAACTGCACATAGGCATTGTTGCATACCTACACTGTGAATGGGTTGATGAGTAAGCGTAAATTGCACATGGATTTAGATAGACCAACAGGCACACACCCCAAATCTCAACTATACATTGTGTGGAGATGCGCATCCTGCATGCTGATTGGTTGATCCCACTTCCTGTTGGAAGGTGGGAGGAAGTCAAGACACATTCAAACAACAAAATACAGCAGCTAGAGGAGAGATTTGCCAACGAAGTGAGGATATATAGACACAGTATAAACACAACAGCTGTATAACAATCTCCGAATAACGGACACGTGTGTTTCCTGACTGTAGAGATGCAGAAGTCTAACCCTAACTTTGTGCATTTTCACTGGCATGACTGATAGTAAACCCATCTGGAGAAAGATGAAGAAGCTAATAGATTAGCATCCTTGCATTGACTGATGAAGCAGTCTGCAAAATGCCAATAATTAGAAAAAAGGATCAATCCACTAATGCATGCCCATAGGGGCATCATGTCTAATCTGGACTAATATTCTATTGCAAGCGGATCATAAATATAGGCAACCTTACACCAGTAAGCACAACTCAAGAACTGGGAAACATGTTCGTTTACATGGGCTTAAGTTTGTAAATCTGAATAGAATAGAATAGAATAGAATAGAGAATAGAATAGAATAGAATTGAATTGAATTGAATTGAATTGAACAGAACAGAACAGAACAGAATAGAATAGAATAGAATAGAATAGAATTCTCTATTGGCCAAGTGTGATTGGACACACAAGAAATTTGTCTTGGTGCATATGCTCTCAGTGTACATAAAAGAAAAGATATGTTCATCAAGAATCATAAGGTACAACACTTAATGATAGTCATAGGGTACAAATAAGCAATCAGGAAACAATATCAATATAAGTCGTAAGGATACAAGCAACAAAGTTACAGTCATACAGTCATAAGTGGAAGGAGATGGGTAGTGGGAATGATGAGAAGATTAATAGTAGTGCAGACCTAGTAAATAGTTTGACAGTGTTGAGGGAATTATTTGTTTAGCAGAGTGATGGCGTTCGGGAAAAAACTGTTCTTGTATTTAGTTCTGGTGTGGAGTGCTACCCTCGTTTTGAGGGTAGGAGTTGAAACACTTTATGTCCAGGATGTGAGGGGGCTGTAAATATTTTCACAGCCCTTTTTTTGACTCGTGCAATATACAGGTCCACAACGGAAGGTGGGTTGGTAGCCATTGTTTTTTCTGCACTTTTAATTATCCTCTGAAGTCTGTGTCTGTCTTGTTGGGTTGCAGAACCGAACCAGACAGTTATAGAGGTACAAATGACAGACTCAATAATTCCTCTGTAGAACTGGATCAGCAGCTCCTTGGGCAGTTTGAGCTTTCTGAGTTGGCGCAGAAAGAACATTCTTCGTTGTGCTTTTTTGATGACGTTTTTGATGTTAGCTGTCCATTTTAGATCTTGTGATATGGTAGAACCTAGAAATTTGAAAGTCTCTACTGTTGATACTGTGTTGTCTAGTATTGTGAGAGGTGGAAGTATGGAAGGGTTTCTCCTAAAATCTACCACCATTTCTACAGTTTTGGATGTATTCAGTTCCAGATTGTTTCGGTCACACCACAAGGTTAGTTGTTCCACCTCCCATTTGTATGCGGATTCACCATTGTCTCGAATGAGAGCAATCACTGTTGTGTCATCTGCGAACTTCAGTAGTTTAACAGATGGATCGTTAGAGATGCAGTCATTGGTATACAGAGAGAAGAGAGGTGGGGAAACTACACAGCCTTGTGGGGGGCCCTGTGCAATTGTATAGGTATCTGATGTGATTCTGCTTAGCTTCACCTGCTGCTTCCTGTTTGTTAGGAAGCTTGTGATCCACTTACAAGTATGTTCAGGTACCTGTAGCTGGTTTAGCTTAGTTAGAAGAGTGTCTGGAATGATGGTATTGAATGCTGAACTAAAGTCTACAAAGAGGACCCTTGTCTTTGGAGATTCAAGATGTTGTATGATGTAGTACAGAGCCATATTAACAGCATCATTTGTTGATCTATTTGCTCGGTATGCAAATTGCAAGGAGTCTAACAGTGGATCCGTGATGGTTTTCAAGTGGGACAGCACTAGCCTTTCAAAGGTTTTTATGATTACAGATGTTAGAGCAACTGGTCTGTAGTTATTCAGTTCCTTGATGGTGGGCTTCTTCGGCACTGGGATGATGGTAGAGTGTTTGAAGCAAGAAGGAACATAGCACATCTCTAGTGATTTATTGAAGATATGGGTGAAGATGGGGGCCAATTGATCAGCATAGACTTTTAAGCAAGAAGAAGACCTAAGAGGTCTGTAAGGGGCATGCATAAGAGTACAAACATGCCTACCATTCCTGTCCTAATGTTCCCTTTGATTGTATCCAATTTGTATAGTTTTTCTTTTTTTATACTTATGCTTATATATATGCTTATATATTGTATAGTTATTTCATGCTAACGCTTACATATACTATTGTGACAAATAAATAAATAAAAATAAATAAATTTTGTCTGGGCCTGGAGCTTTTCCTGGCTTTTGTCTGTGAAATAGGTCTTGCACTTCCTTTTCTGTGATCACTAGGGGTTGTGAACCCAATGGGATGGGGTCAGTTGTAGGAGGCTTGGCTGTTGTTGGTGTGTCTGAGATGGGGATTGTGGAGATAGGTGGCTGTAGTTTCCTTTCAAACGCGCAGTAAAATACATTCAGGTCATCTGCCAGTTGTTGATTTCCTTCAGCCTGGGAGGGAGGTTTTCCGTATCCAGTGATATTTTTAAGAGTTTTCCACATGTTTGCTGGTTCATTTGTTGAGAACTGATTCTTTAGCTTTTCAGAGTAACTTCTTTTTTGCTGCTCTGATCTCCCTTGTTAATAAGTTTCTGGCCTGATAGTACAGCATTTTATCACCTTTTCTATAGGCTTCCTCTTTGGAATGACGTAGCTGCTTAAGTTTAGCTGTGAACCAAAGTTTGTTGTTACTGTATATTTGCAAGTTCCTGATCGGTACACATAGGTCTTCACGGAAGCTGACGTATGATGTTACAGTATCTGTGAGTTCATCCAGGTCTGCAGAGGTATCTTCAAAAATATTCCAACCAGTGCAGTCAAAGCAAGCCTGTAGCTTTAACTTTGCCTCCTCAGCCGAAGTTTTCACTGATTTAATTGTTGGTTTTGTAGTTTTAAGTCTTTCCCTGTAAGCAGGTACAAGGTGAATCATGCAATGATCAGAGTGTCCTATAGCTGCTCGTGGTAATGACCGATAAGCATCTTTTAGGGTTATGTAGCAATGGTCTAAAGTATTCTTGCCTCTAGTGGGACAATTGGCATGCTGAAAATATGTTGGTAGCTCTTTCCTTAAGTTTGCCTTGTTTAGATCTCCCAAAATAATGGCCAGTGAATCAGGGTATTTGGCTTCAGCCTCCATAATTAGATTAGACTAGTCCAACCCCTGCTCAAGCAGGAGAACCTGTACCATTTCAGAAAAGAGATAAGTCCAGTCTCTTCTTAAAAATCTCAGTGATGGAGTGCCCATGATTTCTGGAGGCAAGCTGTTCCACTGGTTAATTGTCCTCACTGTTAGGAAGTTTCTCCATAATTCCAGGTTGCTTCTCTCTTTATTTAGTTTCCAACCATTATTTCTTGTCCTGCCCTCTGGTGCTCTGGAGAATAATTTGACCCCCTCTTCTTTGTGGCAGCCCCTCAAATACTGGAATACTGCTATCATGTCACCCCTAATTCATCTTTTCTTCAGACTAGCCCGGGGGTCTGCAAACTTGGCTCTTTTAAGACTTCAATTCCCAGAGTTGAAGTCTACAAGTCTTAAAAGAGCCAAGTTTGCAGACCCCTGGACTAGCCAAACCCAAAACCTGCAGCCATTCTTCATATGTTTTAGCCTCCAGGCCTTTGATCATCTTAATTGCTCTTCTCTGAACTTTTTCCAAAGTCTCAACATCTTTTAAGTAGTATGGTGACCAAAGCAGTATTGGCATGGCCTTTACTAGGATTTCGTAAAGTGGTTTGTTGGCTTTATTGAAATTGTCCTCAATCTTTTCATAAAAAGCACTCACAGTATATAAGGCTAAAAGTATATAGCAGGTACAACATCTTGCAGAAAGGTGCTGATTAGTGCAGGGTATAAGGATAATATGATGATTCTACTGAAAAGTCTGCCTGGATTACCAGTTGCTAACCAACCACAATCTGCGGTGTTGGTGTTGACCTTTAACGCTCAACAGGACTTCGGAGCTGACCATCTGCAACGCTTCCTCTATTAGAAACTTGTCAGGCCAGTGTGATCTGAAAGAGATGTTTTTTTTTAAAAAAAAAATATATATTTTTACTGCTCTCAAAAGCTTTCTATCTGGCAGACAGGAGATGATCTTTGGCATTATTGTTTGCTCTTAACCCTCGTCTTCCATATTTAGGAACTGTCGGTTCCAACCTCTTTCCTCTTACTTTTCTTCGTTAATTGATTTTAGCATTTTAATGTTTGTTTGTTTGTTTTTAAAGAATTGTTGACTTCCTTACATGCTTACCTCAGCAAGATGGGCTAGGGAAGGGAGGGAGGGAGGGAGGGAGGGAAGAAGGAAAGAGAGACAGAATGATGGAGAGAGGAAGGGAGGGAGGGAGGAAGAAAGGAAGAAAGGAAGGGTGGAGGGATGGAGGGATGGAGGGATGGAGGGAGGAAGGAAGGAGGGAGGGAAGGAAGGATGGAAGAAGGGAGGGAAGAAAGGAGCAAGGGAGGAAGGAAGGAAGAAGGGCAGGAAGGAAGGAAGGAAGGAAGGAAGGAAGGAAGGAAGGAAGGAAGGAAGGAAGGGTGGAGGGAGGGAGGGAGGAAGGAAGGAAGGAGGGAAGGAAGGATAGAAGAAGGGAGGGAGGGAAGGAGCAAGAGAGGAAGGAAGGAAGGGTGGAGGGACAGAGGGAGGAGGAAGGAGGAGGGAGGAGGAGGAAGGAAGGAGAAAGGAAGGAAGGGTGGAGGGATGGAGGGATGGAGGGAAGAAGGAAGGAGGGAGGGAGGGAAGGAAGGATAGAAGAAGGGAGGGAAGGAAGGAGCAAGGGAGGAAGGAAGGAAGGAAGGAAGGAAGGGTGGAAGGACATAGGGAGGAAGGAAGGAGGGAGGGAAGGAAGGAAGGAGCGAGGGAGCGAGGGAGGAGGAAGGGAGAGAAGGAGCAAGGAAGGAAGGAAGGGTGGAGGGAGGGAGAGAGGGAGGGAGGGAAAGAAGGATAGAAGAAGGGAGGGAAGGAAGGAAGGGACAGAGGGACGGAGGGAGGGAAGGAAGGAAGGATAGAAGAAGGGAGGGAAGGAAGGAAAGGAGGGAGGGAAGCTTTAATGTATGACTGAGCAGTAATGCACAATAATATGTAAACTACATTACTCTGACTCACTGAGAATATTTATAATGGTGGCCATAAAGAGATTATCCTGAATCCCCAAAAGATGACCCTGGTGACCCTCAAGAGCCATCCTATACGATCATCAGCTCTAAGGACATCAGGTGGCCCAGCACATGGGCAAAAATCAGTGACAGCCAGGCCAAATCAACATAAATCAATGGGGGGGGTGTCGGCTTTGATGAAATAAAGCATTAAGCCATGATGTAATGCAGAGGTCCTTTCTTCTTTCCTTCTCTGAGTAATCCTGAAGAGCCTCCCAGTGCAATTTATCTCAGAGCCAGAGCTGATCTCTAGGTCTAAATCTGCAGGCCTTTGCTCTCTTGTTTCTTGCTGGTCCCCTCAAGTGACAATGTCATTCTGATCACAAGTCCGGAAGGAGGAGAGATTTTTCCTCTCTGAGCTGGAGAAAAGATGCTCAAACTCAGTTTGATTATAGCTTGGACACTAGGAAAGCAAAAACAAAACAAAACCCACTTTCAGCTGTTCATTTAGCAAAGGTTAATGTTGGCTTTCACCAGAATGAACTGATGAAGTAATGATTAATATACTCCGTGTTTGCAAGGGTTGCTCTTTGTAGAAAACACAAAGAGAGGGAGTTTTTTCAAGGTGATTACGCTTACATTTTATAGCTGAGGAAGCAAATGACAAATGTCCTTTCCCACAGATGCTAATTAAGAGTTTGTGGCGTCTGGTAAGTTGTCTTGCATAGCACACAAAGCACTGAGAAACAAAGCTGGCAGTCTCGAATTGAACTTTAACCTCTGTCACCACCGTCCCTCACCTCAGAGCTATGTGCCACCTTGAAAGATGGCTCAAGAATTAAAAAAAAAAATAACACAAGGAAAACAAAGATTTTTTTTAATTTAACAGATAATTTGGAGTTTGTTGATGCATGGAGACATAAAAATGGGAGCTTGAAGGAATATAACTTTTCTGAAAGATCTAGATCTTTGTCAAGAACAGGTGTGATTTGGATTGCTAAGGCTTTGGTTTTTTAATGTTTATAGAGGGGGGAACATTTCAAAGACTTTTTCAAATCACAATCCACCATCTCTAACTTTTAAAACGACAAATGGATCTTTTAGGTGGAGATTGAATGAGCAAAGAAAATGGCAGCGGAGGGTTAGAAAAAGAAGTTAAAGGATCTTTTTGAGAATAAACTTTAACAAAGGAGAACTTGAAGTTAAGTTTGTGCATTGATAATGGATATGCAATTGCTAAATTTTATAAACTGTTGTTGAAATTGGAAACAGGAATAACAGGTTAAAGGATATATATGGTGTATGATAACGTATGCTAAGAATTTTGGTTATAATAAAAAATAATATATAAATGGATCAATGCAAAAATGTATGGTTAAAATGGATGACAAATTAACAATGTGTTATGATCTCAAAAAGAATTTTTATAAAATAATGTATCTTTAGGATACATTAGGATTGAGGGTTCAGTCCTAGAGCAGCTGATGTTTCTCTATCAGAGAACAAAGAGAAAATATCTGCTGCGAACTTCTGCATAGGCATTAGGAAGGGCATCCGGCCAGTAAATGCTCAGCTCTATCAAATCACCCCGGCTCTACCCTGAATTAAGGGATTATATGGTCATAAAAAGAGAGGGTTTTTTAAAATGTATCTTTGCTACATAACACCAGATAAATTATCTATAATATATGAAGGCATTTCAAATATATGTTGGAAATGTGAATGCTTGGTGGACATGAAAAAGAGCTTCAAATACATACATGAATACAGAGGACCATAAAGATTAATATCCATTGAAGACAGAGTATTTCCTTTTAAGATTGATGGATAAACAGAAAAAACCCATGGAAGATTATTTCAATATAGGATTACTGTGATGAAATTATTACATAGAAGATTCGAGATGGAACAATTTGGCATTATACACTGTGCAGGAATGGTTGCTGAAACTGGCGGATCTTGCTGAAATGGATAAACAAAATTGATTAGAGAAAAGACAATCAATATTTATTGGTGACTGGAAGCCAATTTTTCTTTGGCTTCCTTCTAGCATTTTTTTTACTTCCTTTTTGCTTTCTTTCTTTTCCTTTTTTCTTATTTTGTGTTAATTTGTATCCTTTTTTTAAACATTTTATTAAAAAGTAGATGATGGATGGATGGACGGACAGAGACAGACAGACACAGATGAAAGAAAGAGAGAGAGACAGACAGACAGACCGACAGATGATAGAGACAGATGATAGATGGATATAGATAAATAGAGAGACAGATAGACAGACAGATGATAGAGACAAATGGTAGATAGATAGATAGATAGATGATAGATAGATAGATAGATAGATAGATAGATAGATAGATAGATACAGATATAGATAGATGATAGATAGATAGATAGATAGATAGATAGATAGATAGATAGATAGATAGATAGATAGATACAATGATAGAAAAATAGATGATAAACACAACTCTCTCTCTCTTTCTCTCTCTCCCTCCCCCCCACTCTCTCATTCAAAAATCTTACCTAAAGAAAGATCTTCCACATCTCTGTAATCCCACAATATATTCCTGAGTCATTGAAAAAAATTTATTTTTTATTTTTTTATTTATTTGTCACA
The DNA here is from genome assembly GCF_028640845.1 of Ahaetulla prasina. Classification (NCBI taxonomy): domain Eukaryota; kingdom Metazoa; phylum Chordata; class Lepidosauria; order Squamata; family Colubridae; genus Ahaetulla; species Ahaetulla prasina. Next base: position 971,272 of record NC_080544.1, on the reverse strand, counting down.
ACAATATATATAGGCATCACACAAAAAGATTATACATATATAAACATATATATGAGGAAAGATAAGTATAAGCATATATATAAAAGAAGAAAAAGAAAAACAATAGGACAGGAACGGTAGGCATGTTTGTGCTCTTATGCACGCCCCTTATGGTCCTCTTAGGAATGGGGTGAGGTCAATAGTAGAAAGTTTTTGGTTAAAACTTTTGGGATTATGGGAAGAGACCACAGAGTCAGGTAATGTGTTCCAAGCACTGATGATTCTGTTACAGAAGTCATATTTTCTGTAATCTATATTAAAACAGTTAACATTAAGTTTAAATCTATTGGTGTGTTTTTTTTGGTGTTTTTTTTACATTTATATCCCGCCCTTCTCCGAAGACTCAGGGCGGCTTACACTATGTTAACAATAGTCTTCATTCTATTTGTTGCTCTTGTATTATTGCAATTAAAGCTGAAGTAGTCTTTAACAGGAAGGACATTACAATAGATGATTCTATGAGTTAAACTTAGATCTTGTCAAAGGCAACGGAGTTCTAAGTTTTCTAAGCCTAGGATTTCAAGTCTGGTGGTATAAGGTATTTTGTTGTTTTCAGAGGAGTGGAGAACTCTTCTTGTAAAATATTTCTGGACAAGTTCAATTGTATTGATATCAGAAATGTGGTGTAGGTTCCAGACAGACGAGCTGTATTCTAGAATTGGCCTAGCAAATGTTTTATATGCTCTGGTTAGTAGTGTAGTGTTTTTGGAAAAGAAGCTACGCAAGATTAGGTTTACAACTCTTAGAGCCTTTTTTGCTATGTAGTTGCAGTCGGCTTTGGCACTTAGATCATTGGATATGAAAACTCCAAGGTCTTTAACAGGGTGGGGGTCATCAGTAAGGTAATGTCCATCAAGCATGTACTTAGTGTTTGGGTTCTTTTTTCCAATATGTAAAACTGAGCATTTGCTGGTTGAGATTTGGAGTTGCCAAGTTTTAGACCAAGCAGTTAGATGATCAAGGTCTTTTTGAATGGTAGATGTATTGTCGGTGGTGTTAAATAGTTTGACATCGTCAGCAAAGAGAACACAATTACTTGAGATATGGTCACAAAGATCATTTATGTATAATATGAAGAGTGTTGGTCCAAGAACGCTGCCTTGAGGAACGCCACTCTTGACAGGAACAGGATTTGATAGAGCAGTAAAAGTAGTTGTTTTTTTTTATGTTATAGGTCTTTTGTGGTCCATTTCCAAATCTACAGGAACTCTTGCCTTGCTCTGACTTCCAACTATTTGTGTTTCTTAAACAGGAATGTCCAGAAATCAGGAGATCATGAATTCTAGGCCTGCCTTTGACTTGAAGCCAGTGGGGTGACTTTGGGTCTCTCTGTCTTTCTCTCTCTCTCTTTCTCCCTCCCTCCCTCCCTCGGATGCACAGAAGAGCAAACCACTTCTAAAACCTGGTCAATGGTTACCTATGCAGGTAACCACAAAGAATCAAGACAATTGCTTGGGATTTTTTTGCATAGGAGTACACACACACATACGGCATGAAATGAGAATATAGATGGAGGTAAGAACAGCAAGCAATCTGACTTTGTTTCTCTTCTGCTTAGCATGGAGGTGAGTTGATTTTAATGACTCCTGTTTGAAGTACATAATGGTAGATATGGCGGTACTGATTTTAGACTTCTATCGGTCCCATGGTTGATAATATCTACCTAGAGAAAAATGCTTTGACCTGGGCCAGTTTTATAGAGTGGTATTCAATCCTTTTCTGTTGATGCCGGAATATTTCAATCGGTTTGCATTTTTATTTTATCACCGCTAAATTAGCATCGTGTCTTAAAATATATTTTAAAGCAAGCAGTAAACCTAAGTGCTTTTTAACAGTTGCCTTCAAAGGCCACCACCCCATATCAGTGATAAATCCCCTTGTAGAGACAGCGAGCAATTACATCATGCTCACATTTGTTTTAGCTGTTCGATTTTGAAATAAAATACCGGGTGTTAATTGAAGTTTTTTTATATGTAGAGGTAGATTTGATCACTGTAAGTAATAAAGTTTTGGCTCTTCTAGCCAAACATTTAAAGCATTAATATGCAGGAACGACGATAAATATAAAGGAAGAAAACCTACCCTGGATCTTTAAATGTCACATAAATGGCCATTGATATATTAGCTTGTATACTAACAAGCTCATAACTTCCAACATTTTTCTAATAACGAGAAAACATTCGCTTTTAATTATGTCTACTTTCTATCCTTGGTTTGGGAACAAGCTGTTTTTCATTGGACTCAGCGGTTAAAATACCCGATTAAAAACATTCAAAAATATAACTAAAAAGGTAGTCCTCCACTTATGACCATCATTGAGCCCAACATTTCCCTTGCTAAGCAGGACAGTTGTTAAGTGAGTTTTACCCCATTTTGCGACCTTGTTTCCCACAGTTATTGTGAATCTCTGCAGATGTTAATAACCCAATTATTAATTGAATCTGGCTTCCCCATTGACTTTGCTTATCAGAAGATCGCAAAAGGGTTAGGGAATACGGCAACTGTCATAAATATGAATCAGTTGCCAAACATCTGAGTTTTGATCATACGACCCAACGGTTGTGTAGAAAGTTAGCACCCACCCCTCTCCTAGAAGAATAAAATATTCTAGGAAATATTAAAAGGCAGAATATTTCCCCTAAAAGAGAAATAAAAATCTTAAAGGAAACAGAAACTCAGCCTCAGCTCCCTGCCCCCAGCAAATATTTTGCTGCCAGCCTATCTACAAGACAAAAGACTGGGCCAGCCTATCTACAAGACAAAAGACCTTCACCCTCAGGACATAATAGGATTAGCTCTCTACCCATCTAGCAGCAGAGCTCACCACATGGCACCCAGGGAGTGGTTCAACCAAACGTAATTCAAACAAACATGACTCCACATGGGAGTCTGACAACAACCAATAGAATATATTTCTTGCACAGGAACAGGAAACTCAAGGGCAAGGCCCAAGAGAGGGTATAAATACCTCTCTATCTCAAACCCATGTGTTCAGCTGCACCAGGACTTGAAACCCATGTCCTGTCCATCAATAAACCATCTTTCCAATCAACCGCCATGTTTCCAGTGTCTTTCTCCCCACTTGGAACTGAACCCAGATGGACATTTCTTCCAACAGTTGTAAGTATGAAGAAAAGGTCACAACTCAGTTTTTTAGCACAGCTGTAACTTTGAACTGTTGCTAAACGAGTGATTGCAAATACCTATACATTGTTTCATATCATCAAAGATAAACTCACATATATTACAAATGTGAAGGCAAATTGCTTCCCTCACTTCACTGAAAAATCTAATTCATAGCTTTTTTTTTTTTTAGAAGAATGACTCGGCTATCAAACCCAGGTCCCCGGAGGGAAACCTTGTACCCAGAATTTATGCAGCTGACAGAAATACTCATCGCTGTATAGCAATCCGGAGAAAAAGACTAAGAGGTTTTCTCTTTTCACCTGACTTCTGGCTGCTCACCTTCTTTTGTCTCTAAAGAGAAGAAAATTTAGTGGTGGCCTCTAGTGGAAGAGGACATTTTTATTTTCTGAATTTTCCCTATGTCAAAACCAGGGGTAGTATTCACTTACTTTCCCTACTGATTTGTAAAGGTGAGTGTGCATGCATGTGCCTGGCCTCAAAAACATGTCTAAATAGGATGAAATAGAACAATGGTAGTCAAGGGGCCGTGGTAGCTCAGGCTGTAAGAAGCCTGTTATTAGAGCACAGCAGCCTGCAATTACTGCAGGTTCAAGCCCGGCCCGAGGTTGACTCAGCCTTCCATCCTTTATAAGGTAGGTAAAATGAGGACCCAGATTGTTGGGGGGGCAATAAGTTGACTTTGTAAATATACAAACAGGATGAGACTATTGCCTTATACACTGTAAGCCGCCCTGAGTCTTTGGAGAAGGGCGGGATATAAAAGTAAATTAAAAAAAAATAAAAAAAACCTGGTCCCTACTGCCCACTAGTGGGTGTTCCAGCTTTCATGGTGGGCGATAGGGGTTTTGTTCGATACTGAAGCACTTTCCCTTTTTTAAATTTAATTGACTTTTTAAAAAAATTTCATATCATTATTTAAAAACATTTTCATTAGGTTTTCATAAAATTCCCCGTGACAACTTGAATTTCTCAAAATATACTATTTGTATCGCTCGCGCATAAGTTTAGTTCACATTTTTTTAATTTCATTTTGTCACAACAGTATACACAAACATTGTCATAAATAAAACAATATATCATGAAGAAAATATATATATATATAAGTAAAAAAATATGCATCAGCTATATTAATTTGATATAATGAAGGGAACAATAGGACAGGAACAGTAGGCACTTTTGTGCTCTCATGTAAGCCCCTTATAGTCCTCTTAGGAATGGGGTGAGGTCAATAGTAGTTTTTGGTTGAAGATTTTGGGATTTTGAGTAGAGACTATGAAGTCAGGTAATGAGTTCCAAGCATTAACAAACTCTGTTACAGAAATCATATTTTCTGCAATCAAGTTTGAAGCGGTTGACATTAAGCTTGAATCTATTTTTTGCTCTTGTAATATTGCGATTGAAGCTGAAGTAGTCTTTTATAGGAAGGATATTGCAATAGATGATTTTGTGTGTTAAACACAGGTCATGTCGAAGTCGGCGGAGTTGTAAGTTTTCTAATCCCAGGATTTCAAGCCTGTCGGTATAAGGTATTTTGTTGTTTTCGGAGGAGCGAAGAACTCTTCTAGTAAAATATTTCTGGACGCATTCTATTGTATTTATGTCAGAGATGTGGTTACGTTACGTTACGTAAGTGAAACTAAATGGTGCTATAGTGCAGCCGCAAACAAAAGAGCCTCGTCCCAGAATAGCTTGAGCATCTCCCCCCACACCACCCAGCTGTAACAGACAAGCAGAGCTGGTAGCCAGCACCCCGTCAAACCCAATCCACGATACACGAGAGCCATGCGCAGACGACAATACATGGTGCAGGCTCTTTTGTTTGCAGACGCACTGCTCAGGACGCAGTTAGATTTGTGAGAGTGAGCACAAACCAGTGGGCGGTTAGAAAATTTTACTACTAAATAGATACAAAAGTGGGCGGTAGGTATAAAAAGGTTGACTACCCCTGGCATAGAGCCTGGGGGGGGGGGCACCAGCGATATCTATTACCGGTTCGCACAATCCGGTCAGAACCAGCTGAATACCACCTCTGTTCAAGACCCCCACATGGAGAATTAAGTGCATCGCTTTAAATTTGAACTGAAGCTGGGTCTCCTGTTTCAATCCAGTAACCAGTGTTGGAAGAAGAAAAATAGCCAATTTGTGATCTTCATCCTCAGCCGTTGTGGCTGTCTTGCATTTGCAAATGTTTTGGCGTTTTTTTCCACTGTAGCCGTACCAGCGGAATTGTGTATACAGATAACCTTCGCCTTATGACCACCATTGAGCCCCAAATTTCTATTTTATGACCTTTCGTGCTACAGCTCTTAAGTGAATCGCTGACGTTGTTAAGTTAGTAACACGGTTGCTCGGTGAATCTGGCTTCCCCATTGAACTTGGCTTGTCACTAGATCGCAAAAAGTTGATCACGTGACTTCGGGATACTGCGACTGTCATAAATATGAAACGGTTGCCAAGCATCTGAATTTTGATCACACGAACTTGGGGATGCTAGAAAGGCCGTAAGTGTGAAACACGGTCACAAGCCATTTTTTTCAGTGCCGTTCTACATCCACATGGAGGGAAGTATGCAGTGGAGTACCCCAAGGCTCTGTTTTAGGCCCAGTACTTTTCAACATCTTCATCAATGACTTGGACGAAGGGATAGATGGGGAACTCATCAAATTTGCAGATGACACCAAGCTGGCAGGAATAGCCAACACTCCAGAAGATAGGCTCAAGATACAGAAAGATCTTGACAGACTTGAACATTGGGCGCTATCTAACAAAATGAAATTCAACAGTGCAAAAGTAAGGTTCTACATTTAGGCAAAAAAATCAAAATGCACAGGTACCATATATGTGGTACCTTGCTCAATAGTTGTGAGAGGGATCTTGGAATCCTAGTGGACACCACTTAGATATGAGCCAGCAGTGTGCAGCAGCTGATAAAAAAGCAAACACAGTTCTGGGCTGCATAAACAGAGGGATAGAATCAAGAACACGTGAAGTGTTAGTGCCACTTTATAATGCCTTGGTAAGGCCACACTTGGAATACTGCATTCAGTTTTGGTCGCCACGATGTAAAAAAGATGCTGAGACTCTAGAAAGAGTGCAGAGAAGAGCAACAAAGATGATTAGGGGACTGGAGGCTAAAACATATGAAGAACGGTTGCAGGAACTGGGTATGTCCAGTTTAATAAAAAGAAGGACTAGGGGAGACATGATAGCAGTGTTCCAATATCTCAGGGGTTGCCACAACGAAGAGGGAGTTGGGCTGTTCTCCAAAGCACCTGGGGGTAGAACAAGAAGCAATGGGTGGAAACTGATCAAGGAAAGAAGCAGATTAGAACTAAGGAGAAATTTCCTGACAGTTAGAACAATTAATAAGTAGAACGACTTGCCTGCAGAAGTTGTGAATGCTCCAACACTGGAAATTTTTAAGAAAAAGTTGGATAACCATCTGTCTGAGATGGTGTAGGGTTTCCTGCCAGGGCAGGGGGTTGGACTAGAAGACCTCCAAGGTCCCTTCCAACTCTGTTGTTATTATGACAGTATACACAGCAAATGAGATAATTATGCTGGATTTCGTATCACAGATCACTAGACGAACACTTCCCAAGCATTTAGGACTGCGTATTATTATTATTATTATTATTATTATTATTATTATTATTATTATTATTATTATTATTATTATTATTATTATTATTATATAATTTTTTTAGGAGTCTACCAAAGTACACAGAAGGTCTTGTCCTGTGACTTTTGCGCACCAAAGCAATGCGAACTAGCACCCTTGGAGTATCTGAGTAGCTTTGTGAGACAACCACTCCCTGGAATTCAAGACACACGGAGTAGAGAAACTCTTCCATTCCTCTTTATTAACTTTGTCTGTGCTGCTTTAGAACTCACTTATCACTGCCCGGCATCAACTTGGATTGCTACGCCATAATACAATTTATTCTCTTGGCGACTGCATTTCTCTCGGAAAAGTCCAGGAATGAAGGAACACGGAACTCTATTAAGTTGCATCAGAAGCACTAAGCGTCACGAAGAAACAAGGTCAGGGTGAAATAAAACCGTTTTCTTAGGGACTGATAACAGCAGAGCCAAAGCGATCTGGTGATTAATCCTGACAACTTGCACTGGAAGACACCAGAAATCCAACCTTGGCTCTTTTGCTGATACATTAGTGACGGTGATAGGTTTTAAATGGCATCTACAGTATACAGTATATTCAAGTCTTATTGGGACACTTTGCTTCAGGGAAGCCTTGCCATCGTTGCCCTCCAGAGGTGTGAGTCACATATAGAGAGTCACATATAGTAGCAACCAGTTCACCCAGCACTGGAAACATGAGCATGTGCACGCATGCATGCACAAAACACGGCAATTCATTCACACGCACCATCTGCATATGCGTCCAGCATCAAAAACGCAGCAATATAGGACAGGATTGCACACGGGTGGGTAGGTGGGCGGGCGGGCAGGCCCACCCTCCACCCGCAGGTCGCTGCTACCAGTTCGCCTGAACCGGTCCAAACCAGCTGAATACCACCTCTGGTGCCATCAAGGAAAACTGATGCCATCAAGGAGAACAGATTCACATTGAAGCCATACTGGTGGTTTCAGGAGCAGATTGGAAGTGCAAAGATGTATGCAGAAGCAGAATAACAGAGTTGGAAGGGACCTTGGAGGACTTCTAGTCCAACCCCCTGCTCAAGCAGGAGACCCTATACCAGGTCAGACAAGTGACTGTCCAGTCTGTTCTTGAAAACCTCCAGTGACGGAGCTCCCACAGCTTCTGGGACAAGTGTTCCATTGATCAATTGTTTCCACTGCCAGGGAATTTCTCCTTAGTTCTAAGTTGGATCTTTCTTCAATGTTCTTCCACCCTTACTTAAGAAGGCTGAGGAAACTTGGACTGTATGTCATTGGCATATTTCTCTGTTTGGTATTCAAATATAAGCTTAATTGTCTCCTTCCCATGCACAATATATTTCAGGAAGGAAGGGAGAGAAAATATATTCATCCATCCATCCATCCATCCATCCATCCATCCATCCATCCATCCATAAAGTAGTTACTGAATTTACAAATGCCTAATCTGATTTGATGATATTCTGATTAGTTCTGATGCAGAATTTTGATGACCGGCTGGTCTTAAAACTATGATGATGTCATCCATTCAGTCATGTCTAACTCTTGGTAATTCAATGGGGCAGGTCTCTCCACATCTTCCTATCTGGCACAACTTATTAAAACTATTTGTTGTGTCCTCCTCGCCTCCGTCCGAACGATGGCTTAATTAGCCGGCTCTTATCAGCTCTGGCAGCAAAAGAATCAGCGTCTGCCAAGAGCCCTTGATAGCTACCAGGATGCCGGTGAGTCACAACCTTCAGCTCTAGCCAATCCGTGGATTTGCCTGATACAAAGAGACACACCAGCTCTTGCTGCCTTTTATATCCTGTGGGGTGTGGCTCCATGACTCAGCACTTCCTAGGCCTGCCCCTCCCCTGCTTCTGTTGTTCCCTTCTCTCCCGCCTACCAAACCTAGGATTCAACCAAGCCTGATTGCTGTCAGCTGGGTCTGCAGGCGTGGCCTGGGGGGGGAAGAGTCAGGGGAAGGAGGCCTCATTATCTCTTTCACCTGAACTGCTTCTGGCTCCTGGAGCTGAGCCAGGAAGGCCGGTACTCCCGAGGTAAGTCCTGACGGCCCTTCCCCCTCACTGTCCAAGTCACTTTCTGGCAGCAGGCCTGGCTCCAAGACACTTTCTGGCAGCAGGCCCGGCTCCAAGACACTTTCGGGGATGGGGCCAGGTTCGGGGGCGGGAGCCACAACACCATTTGAAACACTAATGCTGTTCATACATCCTACAGCAAATGAGAGGGTAAAATATAATTAGAAATAAAAAATCTATGGAGATATGTAACTATCAGGGATATTTACAATGTAGACTAAGAAAGAAACAAATGGTCTTAAAAGCTGGACATTTTCCAAAGTTTATGGCGAGGTGCGCAGAGGAAGGAAAGAAGGAAGGAAGGAAGGAAGGAAGGAAAGGTGTTTTGTAGGAACCTCTAAATCAGGGGTGTCAAACTCAAGGCCTATGGGCCAGATGTGGCCCGTGGAATGCTTAAATCCAGCCAGTGGGGCCACCTTGGGAATACCAAAGAACTGGCCCGCTGTGTGCCTCTGCCAGCTAAAATGGGCCCCGTGAGGCCCCCCATGGCCCATTTTCAGCCTCCACAGCCTCCTGCAACACTTTGCCAGCCAAAAATGGGCCATCCAGTGGCTTCACGAGGACCCCGAGTGGCCCATTTTTGTCTGGCAGAGTGCTGCAGGAGGTCATTCAGGCCAAAAATGAAGCAGAAAAGGCCGCGCATACACCCCCGTGCCCCGCTTTGACTGGAAGGATGCTGCAGGAGGAGTTCATCCCATCTCGCCCCCTCTCCCTACTCCCCCCTGTCCCCTGGAGGAGAACTACAATGCTGAACTGCCCCTCAAAGAAATCCAGTGTAACACCCCTGCTCTAAATGCTATTGTCATCAGCTCCCAACCTCTTATTTCTTCTGGTCACAAAATGAATGTCCAACCGTTTCCGTTCTCCTTAAGTCCCTTTCCAAATTTGTCAACTTGTCCTGTCATTCAGACCTGCTTCTTGGAAATAAGCCATCACAATTTACTCTATACTGGATAATAAACGTAAGGCCATATCGGGGAATTTGCATTTCATTTCCTCGGTTTGCATATCATAAAACATTTATCACACCCCTGGGCTACAGGCTGAATAATGGCTGGCTGAAAAGCATTGATGTACCTACCACTGGCCCGGCTGGGAAACAAAAGAGTGAAGTCCACAGATGCCACCCGGCTTTCAGTTTTGCTCACCGATTGGTCACTTTGAAAGGCTTTAGAGAAGTCCTCAAGATAATCCGTATTGGAAATAGGAAGGAAAATAACTGAGCTCAAGACCTCAAAAGCCAAAGCATTCATGGAGGAATGCAATGCCAAAATCTACAAGATGGCGCGTATGGGCTCATGATTGAATTCCCATCTTTTTGGTACATGCATACATAGGAGTGGGGCTTCTGTTTTGACCATGTTTCCACCATCTTGCAGATTTACACACACACACACACCCTAGTGCTCCTGGCCATAAGGAAATTCCAGGTAGTCACAGTAGCCAACAGTGACTGGAAGACCTGTACACATGGGAGGGGGGGAGAAGAGAGAGAGAGAGCATACTAGATGGTAGTGAATTCAAAGAAAACAACCTTGAAATACACAGAACCAGCCATAGTAGCTGTATCCAAAACTCCTAATGTCAGCCCTGGAGGCCATCTTTTTCTTTGGATTTTCAGGGCTGCCACACTTGATGCTGTGGGAAACTGGGAGGTGGAATTACATGGAGTTGTAGAGATATCTAGCCATAACGACATTCTTTTCTCTGGGAGTCAAGGACATTCAGCCTGCACCTGAAATGGCGTGACTAAGAGGCATCTCCAGTTGGGATGGTGGAGTGATTGGACCATGTGATGGACATGTGGGTGCAGGGGACCCATATGTCTTTTGGGTGAGGAAAACCCAGAAGCTTTCAGATTCAGGTTTTCCCAGATGTGCCAATATGACATCTCAAATAAAGTGGAACTTTGAGGAACTTTTAGCCTTGGAGTCTTCTTTCGTTGGAGGTGTTGCTTGGAACCCTAAACTATTGCTAGGGTTCCTATTACTATCATTGGCAAGAATTTTGGCAGCTTGTAAACCCACTATTTATTTTTATACACAATGAATGAAATCATGAAGTTGGTAATTTGGAAGAAAGGTGTAATGAGGTGTTACAATACCTTATTTTAATAAATCATTCATTTGGAGTTATAAAGCATGTTAAAAATGCATTTGATCTTAAAATGTGTTGGTTTCAACAAAAACCAACAAAACGTTGCTTTGGTTTCAACAAAAACCAACAAAAGCTTCTGAGAGCATCAGATTTCCCAGAGAATGGTTTGGAAATTGACTTCACTAGTTTGAAAGGATAAAATAATGAAGGGGACATTGCACAGATGTACTTTGGGCCTATCCCATAATAATCCCATTATGGTTTAATATTGCTAAATTTGTCAGTACAATATTGGGAAGAGAAATAAGATTTAAAGCATTGACATAGGTCTAAAGATATACTAATTTGGGGGGATATCAACATCTGAGCAACTCAGAATTTCCTATAAATAGATTATAGCTGAAGAACATCATTTTACATCTTTGGAGTCAACCTGCTATATCAACAATGAAAACCTGAATTAAAGGCACATGTTTATTTTCCCCTACAGACTGATCTCATATCAAATAAAGATCTGTTTTTAGACAATCACAATTTATTTTCTTGTTTAAAATATGAATCATTTCTTTTTTTAGTTTATATATGTATATTAGTTTATATATGTAGGTCTTGGTGTATTTGGGACTTTTCCCGTGTAAGGTTGAGAGTATCTAGGCGACGTTTCAACGAGGTCCCACTCGTCATCTTCAGGCTGGAGCTTTCGGCTTTGTGCTTGTGCAAGCAAAGCTGCCGTCTCTCTATAAATACTGGTGGGGAGGTGGGGAGTGTAGCTGTAAGCGGGTTGGTTGGCTGCGTGGTTGCATCTTGATTGGTACATGGAGTGGGTGTTTGCAGATTAGTCGGCTGCTTCATAGCATCCTGTGTGGATGTGGTCCTAGTTGTGTGCCCATTAGTCTTTTGTGTTGTAACGACCTGGTTAATGGGCTGTGTGGAAACATCCTGAGTTCTGGAAATGTGACCTCCTGAGTCTTGTGCTGTAACATCCTGGGTGGTAGGTTGTGTTATAATGTCCTGAGCTTTGGTGTTGTAGTTTGTTGTAGTATGTATGTATGTATGTTATATAACATATATATACTAAAATGAATGTGTAATTGATGGTATGCATTTCATTGCATTGTAATTATTTCTATTTTCTTTATTTTTCTTTATTTTGTTTTACTGTCTTTTGTATATAAAAAGCAATTAAAAACAAAAATCACTAGATGGCAGCAAAGAGACACAGAAAACCTGAACTCATTGCTTCCATCCAATGGACACCTCTCTTTCTGCAATCCAGAATAACAGTTGGAAAGGACCTTGGAGGTCTTCTAGTTGAACCCTTATGTTCAAGCAGGAGACTCTACCATTTCAGACAAATGGTTATCCAACATCTTCTTAAAAACTTACAGTGTTGGAGCATCCACAACTTCTGCAGGCAAGTTGTTCCATTGATTAATTGTTCTAACTGTCAGGAAATTTCTTCTTAGTTCTAAATTGCTTCTCTCCTTGATCGGTATCCATCCATTGCTGCTTCTCCTGCCTGTAACTATTTTTCATATGTTTTAGCCTCCAGCCCCCTAATCATCTTTGGTGCTCTTCTCTGCACTCTTTCTAAAGCAGTGGTCACCACCTGGTGGTCCGTGGACCACTGGTGGTCTGCGAGAAAATTATGGTGGTCCGCGGAAAAGTTATGTGCATTTTTTATATTGCACTAAATATTATTTATCTTTTTTTAAAAAATCATATTAGTGGTCCACGGGATTTAAAACTATGAATTTAGTGGTCCCTGAGGTCTGAAAGGTTGGTGACCCTGTTCTAAAGTATCAACGTCTTTTTTTATAACATGGTAAAAAAAATTGGATACACTCCAAATTTGATCAAGTTAATTTTGAACAAGGAGGTGAAAGAATGACCAGTGTTTACTCAGAGGCAGGAGCAGGAATGGGTGACAATTATTTGTCTGAAGTGGTGTAGGGTTTCCTGCCTAAGCAGGCGGTTGGACTAGAAGACCTCCAAGGTCCCTTCCAACTCTGTTATTCTATTCTATTCTATTCTATTCTATTCTATTCTATTCTATTCTATTCTATTCTATTCTATTCTATTCTATAGTGATGGGCTGATGGCCTCTGCATATAAAAATTACCAAAATTATGAGCCAAAATTCAGACCTTGTCACAACAAAAATGTTAGGAGAAGCAGAGAAGGGTCACAGAAGTAAAACTCTATTCCATTCTTATTTAAAAATGTATAATAAAGGGCTGAGAAACAGATGAGCTGGTGATCTGGAAATCATTAATATAACCACATTTTCTTATAAACTAAAAGAATTCTTGTGTAATTCTATATACACACATATAAATAATTAAAACAGACTTGCCTTCATCTATTTGTCCAAAATTTTGCAGACTTCATCATCTTAGCTATAAAAGGAAGCAATAAAAGAAAACCTTTTATGGCAGAATATTTCCTCCAATTCTATTAAAATTAAAAATATTAGAAGCAATTTGTGGTTTTTCCCGGAGATTCAATGAGGCACAGAAGGTTTTAGATTTCCAAATCTTACTTTGGAAGTCCCTGTTTTGAATGAGGGACTATATTAAATGGTCCAAGCTGATTCAGTCTGTTTCTAAATCACCAAGCAAAGGTCTCCATAGTCAATTAAGATCTTGAATACAAGTACTCAACTCAGCGTATGCTCAGATGCAAACAAAAAGCTTCTATAAACATTTGGAACTTAATGCAGGGATCAGTTAGTGCACCCCAAGAAATGATCATGTTGATCAGGGCAAGACAAGAAACAATGGATGGAAACTAATCAAGGAGAGAAGCAGTCTGGAATTAAGGAGAAACTTCCTAACAGTGAGGACAATTAACCAGTGGAACATCTTGGCTTCAGAAGTTGTGGGTGCTCCATCACTGGAGGCTCTTAAGAAGAGATTGGACAGCCACTTATCTGGAATGGTAAAGGTACTCCTGCTTGAGCAGAGGGTTGGACTAAAAGACCTCCAACTCAGGGGTGAAATTCAGCAGGTTTTGACAGATTCTGGAGAACCGGTAGTGGAAATTTTGAGCAGTTCGGAGAACCAGTAGCGGAAATTTTGAGTAGTTCAGAGAACCAGCAAATGGCCCCAGAGTGGGGTGGGAATGGAGATTTGCAATATCCTTTCCCTGGAGTGGGGTGGGAATGGAGATTTTGCAGTATCCTTCCCCTGGAGCGGGATGGAAATGGAGATTCTGCAGTATCCTTCCCCTGCCACGGCCACCAAGCTACACCCACCAACCACACCATGCCCACCGAGCCACACCCACAGAACCAGTAGTAAAAAAAAATTGGATTTCACCACTGATCCAAGTCTATTATTCTGTTATTCTGATCCATGGTCACTCTTTGGCTAGATAATCCAATAGAAAGTAGAATTCCACGAATGTGCTGGAACTCCTAGAAACAGTCTTAGAATGAGCTACTAAGAAGCTCTAAATCACAAAATGAATGTCCATTTTATTTTTCTTTTAGATACAAGACTAGGAAGTGTTGATACAAGCAGCTCAGTCATATACAGGTTTGCTCAGATGTAAGTCCTACCTAACTCAATGGAGTAGATTGAGTAGATGTGCATGAAATTACGGTGATGGTCTTCGTTAGGGCATTTTTTAATTTTCTGGTGAAATCTATTCATTGTGAATATGAACATTTAAAGTGCCGTTAAAGAATTAAGTTGTGTATTTGTTTAAATAGCTCTCTCTAAAAGGCCTGGAAAAGTGGCTGATTTGTCCCATTCATCAAAAGCCTCAGGTACTGATTCCAAGGGCTTCAAATTGCAGAATGTTAAAATTTAAGGAGCCATTGCTTTTTTTTTTTTTTTGGAAAAGTTTTTAAAAAAAATTTTAGACAGACATACATAAAAAAACATCTTCAATACAAATACAAGCAGTGTGTCGGTTGGTTGATTACAAATCTTTTGTGCAATTTCACCAAATTCATGTCATTTAATTTATCTAATTTCACATTCTACCAGTCTGATACATATCCAATTTTTTTAGTCCATTATTCATTTGTTTAACTATAAGTATTTCTTCTCTCACTTTATACAAAGTATTCAATTTTGAATTAATTATATTGCATCGTTCATATCACCATCCTGAATCAAACCACTGATATTCCATTTTATTTTATATATTTCAACAATTCTTACATTATAAAAACCTCTATCAAGTTTGATTAACATATTTTTTGTCTAACCACTGATAAAATAAGTCCCATATCTTGTAATATTGTTTATCTTCCTGTTCCCTAATTTCAAATGTCAATTTGCTCATTTCAGCACATTCCATTATTTTCTTGATAACTTCATCTTGTGTTGGTATTTTCTCATTTTTCCAATTTTTAGCAAACACAATTCTAGCCACTGTTAATTCATTCACAATCAAGTATCTCATTTCTCTGTTGTAAGTTTCAGGTAAGATCCCCAGTAAAAAAAATATCTGGTTTAAAGTCTATGTGTTTTTTAATCATTTTTTCCAACCACGTGTGGATTTTAGTCCAATATCTTTAGGAGCCATTGCTTTTAAAGGCAAAGCCAAAACAAAAAACAGAAGGATGGAGCAAAATTGCTGGCTACAGTTCTTAGGAACTAAGGAATTGTCCCAGTTCATAGCTGTCAGAATATTCATGAATGGAATAGAGGCATGGTAACACGGTCAGCCAATGTATAGGCATAGCAACTAAATCAGCCAATGAGGGCTGTTTGGGAGCTGAGACAGATTGGAGCCAAGGTGAGTCTTAGTCTTCAGCTTCTGAGTCTGTGCAGAGAAACTGAAACTAGTCTGCTCTGCTGAAATGAAACTAATTGTTCTCTCCTGCCTTGTGTTTTGCTTGTAACTGCTACTATGTTGAAGAAGAATCTATATTGGTATTATACATTTATCTTCATGTATTATATGTATATAAAGAAGTTAATGAATCCTGCTGCATCAGTTATCTATGTGTGCTTCTGGATTTGATTTCTACTGCAAACTCTGATAATACCAACTGAGACTTTCTGCTTCAATTATACAATTTCAGGCTGCAGAAACAGGGTCTGGATTGGGTCTGCCTTTGACACTGTTCATTTCATGACATTTTAGGAGAAATCTTAGAGTATAGGAGGGGAAAAAGACCTAGAAATATATGAGGGTGGAGGTTATGGGTTGGTTTCTGAATGTTTTATTACCAGGCTAGGAGATTTAGGGAATGTCTATGTTGGTGGTCTTCTGTTTATAAGGGCTTCAGGTGTGGGTGGGTCAAATGGTTGTCCAGTCTATTTATGAAAACCTCCAATGATGAAGCACCCACAACTCTGAGAGGGAAGCTGTTCCATTGATTAATTGTTCTCCCTGACTTCTAGGTTGGATCTTTCTTTAACAAGCATGACACAGGACAGCTTTATAGAACTATATCATATTTTTGGGGGGTGAAAAAGAAATTGCGATCTATGAGCCAATTGGGTCATGCTGTTCCTGATGTGAGTATAAATAGCATCACATTTAACTTGGTCCTGAAGCGTAACGGGACACGTTCTGCTGTTGTGTATTGAATGCAAAACAGAATAGAACAGAACAGAACAGAACAGAACAGAACAGAATAGAATAGAATAGAATAGAATAGAATAGAATTACAGAATAGAATTACAGAATAGAATAGAATTACACAATAGAATTACAGAACAGAACAGAAAGTTTAATGAAAAGAAGGATTAGGGGAGACATGATAGCAGTGTTCCAATATCTCCGGGCAGCCACAAAGAAGAGGGAGTCAAACTATTCTCCAAAGCACCTGAGGGTAGAACAAGAAGCAATGGGTGGAAACTAATCAAGGAGAGAAGCAACTTAGAACTAAGGAGAAATTCCCTGACAGTTAGAACAATTAATCAGTAGAACAACTTGCCTGCAGAAGTTGTAAATGCTCCAACACTGGAAATTTTGAAGAAAATGTTGGATAACCATTTGTCTGAAATGGTGTAGGGTTTCCTGCCTGGGCAGGGGGTTGGACTAGAAGATCTACAAGGTCCCTTCCAACTCTTGTTGTTGTTGTTGTTGTTGTTGTTGGTAGAACAGAATAGAATAGAATTCTTTATTGGCCAAGTGTGATTAGACACACAGGGAATTTGCCTTCAGTGTATAAGCTCTCATTGTACATAAAAGCTATAAGTGATAAATCATGATCATAGTCATCATAAAAATGCATTCATTCATCATATATCATAAGATACAACACTTTTCTTTTAAGCCTACACCATTTCTTTGCTAAATGGTTTAAGATTAATGAGACATTTATTCATGAGGGTGAAGGTCTGTTCTCCAAGCTTGTGGGTTGGTTTCCGAACATTTCGTTACCAGGCTAAGTAATATCTTTAGCGGAGTTTAGGGGATGTCAGTGTCGGTTGTTCTTCTGTTGACATGGGTGTGTCAAGTGAGGGTTTTGTGATGGGTCAGCTGTGAGTCATCAGTGAGAGCCTTGTGATGGATCTTGTGATAAGGAGGTTACATCAGGTCAGGATCATTGGGAGGTGGGGAGGAGTTGTGTGGGTTGGTTGAGGGTCAGTGCTGTCTCTAGTTAGCTATGCGGTTGATTTGGATTCTGGAGGGTTTGTAGGCTGGTTGTAGGTCAATGTGTCTGTTGATGAATGGCTTGTGGAATGCCAGGATTTGATGAGCTCACGAGGGTGGCAGGTGTGGTAGCGTGGCAGATGATTTTTGTGCTGTCACTTAACAACCGTCTTGCTTAGCAACAGTCAATTTGGGCTCAACTGAGATCATAAATCAAGGACTACCTGTATTCATCTGGTTTTTATAGTATTTCTAGAAATGTTGCAGACCAGCCACTCTGCCTCAGAGAAGATTGCCAGTGCCCCTTAAAGCCCTGGCATTTGCTATTTTAGCATCTTATGACTATCACTGAGTTTTGTATCCTATGGTTTGTATTTTATGATTATGATCATAATTTATCACTTGTTGCTTGTATGCACAATAAGACACATCTGAAACAAATTCCTTGTGTGTTCAGTTCCTTCCTTCCTTCCTTCCTTCCTCCTCCCTCCCTCCCTCCCTTTTCTTCACCACACCTCCGTTAAATGCCTTTTGTGGCCACAGACCATGGCTGCAGACCTCCAATAGTTAACTCAGGACGGAAATCACAACATTTATTCAAGCCTTTATGGACCCCCAGTGATGACATTGTGCCCTCCCCCAGAGATCTTCGGAGCACAGGTTGAGAAACACTGACTTACAGTAATCAATAAAGTCATCTTCTTCCTCCTCCTCCTCCTCCTCCTCCTCTTCTTCTTCTTCTTCTTCCTCCTCCTCCTCCTCCTCCTCCCCTCCTCCTCCCCTCCCCTCTCCCTCCCCCTCCCCCTCCCCTTCCCCTTCCCATTTCTCCTCTTCTTCTTCTTCTTCTTCTTCTTCTTCTTCTTCTTCTTCTTCTTCTTCTTCTTCTTCTTCTTCTTCTTCTTCTTCTTCTTCTTCTTCTTCTTCTTCTTCGCCTATAGTCAGGAAGGCCTTGGCAAACTTTCCTATTGTGTGCCATTTGCACCCTTTTTCCACAGGGAGGCCCTTCACATGGTCACATGCATCTTGGTCACCTCACAATTAGACTATTGCAATGCACTCTACGTAGGGTTAGGATTACAGTATCCTTGAAGACCAACTAGAGGCAACCGCTGGTTCAGAATGCAGCAGCATGAGCAGTAACTAGCACTGCTCGTTATATTCATATGTCAACATTGCTACATGTGCTGCATTTGTGGTGTAGAGAATAAGGAAGGTGCCCTTGAGGGAGATATGCAGGAAACATCATCTAGGTATACCTTCTGTGTCATGGCCCCTCCCCTTTGGACAGTACAGTATTCCAAGAGATAAGCACAGTTCCCACTCGCAAGTGGTCTGGAAGTCCCTTATGTCCTGGCTTACAGAGACAAGGATAGACAACTTTGTGAAGGTCAAAGACCATAACTTGCTCACAGGATATAGAACATAGATTAACAAGGTTTGAAGGGACCTTGGAAACAATGGTGGAATTCAAATTTTTTACTACTGGTTCTGTGGGCGTAGCTTGGTGGGCATGGCAGGGGAAGGATATTGCAAAATCTCTATTCCCACCCCACTCCAGGGGAAGGATACTGTAAAATCCCCATTCCCTCCACACTGTAAAATTCCCTCCACACTCCTGGGGGAAGAATATTGCAAAATCTCCATTCCTATCCCAATCTGGGGCCAGCCAGAGGTGGTATTTGCCGGTTCTCCAAACTAGTCAAAATTTCCACTACTGGTTCTCCAGAACCTGTCGGAACCCGCTGAATAGCACCCCTGCTTGGAAGTCTTCTAATCCAGCAGATTGCTGAAGCAGGAAAGCCTATACCATTTTAGTCAAATGGGTGTCCAATCTCTTAGAAACCTCCAGTGATGGAGCTCACTCAGCTTCTAGAGTCGACCCATTCCACTGATTAATTGTCCTCACAGCCAGGAAATTTCTTCTTAATTGTAGGTTGGATCTCTCTTTAATGACATTCCACCTGTTACCTCTTGTCTTTCCCTCAGGTACTTTAGAGCAGGGGTCTCCAACCAGAATACCTCAGCCAGCTTTGCTGGCTGAGGAACTCTGGGAGTTGAAGTCCACAAGTCTTAAAGTTGCCAAGGTTGGAGACCCCTGCTTTGGAGAATAGGTCAACACCCTCTTTGTCCGTGACAACTCCTCAAGTACTGGAAGACTGCTATCGTATCACCCCTACTCACCCACTTCCCCAAATCTAAATAATGCCATGAAATCACGATTCAGGACTGTTCAGGGGTGGGTGATTTTTCACACATTAGGGTATCTGGAGAACTTTAATGGTTGGAATGGAGGCACGAATCTCCCACGAGATCTACTACGCAGAACTGTCATTCCCACCTTTGAAAGCACTCCGCACGCTGTTCTCAAATCGTGCTGCTAAAACCCACATTTCAGAGAAGTGACCTCTGTGCAGTTTTTAATCCTGAAAATTGGAATGGCGTTGCCTCTTAGAGACCCCCCACTCCCAATTTACCCATAATTAGTGGAAGGGGAAATTTAAAAAAATCTCTGCTACCAGACACAAGCCATTTTTTGATAACACTTTCCAGCAGTTTAATCTGAAGGTACTATGAGTTGTTTGCCTTGACAAACAACTCATGTTTGTCAAGGTCTAACATGCAGGTCTAAAGCAACTAAACACTATCTGTCCCGTGGCTTATTATGAAGTTCACTTGACTAAACAAAAACATTTGCAACCTATAAAATTATATCATCTATGGTGGAGTTGCAGTTCTAATTTTGGCTACAATTCCCACCATCTCTTCTCTATTTCCTGATGTGATATTTAGGGAGCTGTTGCTTAAAATTAATTGCAGCTAATTAAACAGGATAAAATTAGAAGGACAATTGGACAATAGTGCCCTGGAGGCCGCCGTATTGCCAAAGGCACCAGCAGCTGGCTCTTGCATTGGTTCAAACCCATCGGAAGAGGCTATACATCATAATGTCATTTTACATTGTTATTTTCTCCGGAAACAGCCATTTAAAAGTCGCCAGTGAAAGGGGGGCAACTTTACTCTAAAAAGGAAAAATAATGCTACCGTTCAAGAACTTTAAGGGATAAACAAACCAACCAACCAACAAACAACAAAACCCATAAAATGCAGATCTAAAGGAATTGTTTGGTATGAATAATGGCATTCAGTGTGTGCCATTATTTCCATGCAATGTATAATGTTGTCGTAAAAGGCTAATGAAGCATTTTGGTTGCTTCAGGGTGTGTGTGTGTGTATGTGTGTGTGTGTATTGATTTTTTTTCTTTTCTTTTTTTAAATCTTTGCTCAAAGTAGGTTAGAATGTCTACAAAATGTTTCTTGCTTTGCCAGGACCTTGTATCTCATTGGAGACTTATGCATTCAGGAACATTAGCGCCGCCTGCATTGCAGCTTCCCTGGGGCGTAGATTTAGAGTTTAGCATGGCATCAGTGTGGCCCTTTCTCTTGGTTAGCCGGTCGGCCAAAGCAACGCAAAGCAAAACTTCACCAGGAAAAAGAAGGGATCATTTGTGAGCAACGTCCCAGAGATGTTGCCAAAGACTCCGTTTCACACTGGGATGGCAGAAGGAAGGCCAAGCATTTCAACGATTAGAAGCATGAACCTTGTCTCTTATGTAAGCCTGGTGCATTACAGTTTGATATTCTATTTCATGATATGCGCCAATTCAGAAAGCTCAAACTGCCCAAGTTCTACAGAGGAATTATTGAGTCTGAACTGATGAAGCTTCTTAGATAAGAAGTGAAACTTCTTCTTCTTCCTCCTCCTCATGAAAAAAACAAAAAACAGTCCCATTGCCTTTTGAAGAGACAATCAGATAATAAGAGTTTCAACGTGCCCTTCTGGCCTCCATAAGTCCTAGCCTGAGTTCTAGAGTATAACAACATCAAAAAGAAGTTTCAAGAATGAATTCGCGTACCCACCCACCCCAAGCAAGCAGTTTGTGTGTGGCAAATAGCAATATTGTTTCCATGTATCAAAGCATTATGCTGATGAAT
Organism: Ahaetulla prasina; assembly: GCF_028640845.1. Lineage (NCBI taxonomy): Eukaryota > Metazoa > Chordata > Lepidosauria > Squamata > Colubridae > Ahaetulla > Ahaetulla prasina. The sequence continues at coordinate 949,709 of NC_080544.1, read as the reverse complement.
GACTGGAAAAATTGTACCGATGAAGGTTAGATGAAGGTTAGATGAAGGTTATCATGAAGGTTAGAATGTTGCCAGATACAGAAACATAATACAGTATTGACTCATCCATTTTTTTCCTCTACTATGTCATGTCTCACATAACATGATTTTCATGCTCTTCCTTTCAGAACAATCATGTTGTGTCTGCACCGCCTGAGCCAGGCCCCCTGCCAGAAAGTGACTTGGAAAGTGAGGGGGAAGGGCCAGCACAACTTACCTCTGGAGCACCGGCTTCCCTGGCTCAGCTCCAGGAGCCAGAGGCAGGCCAGGTGGAGGAGATAATGAGGCCTCCTTCCCCTGACTCTTTCCCCCTCCAGGCCACGCCTCCAGACCCATCTGATGGCAATCAGGCCTGGCTGGACCCTAGGTTTCGTAGGCAGGAGAGAGAAGACAGACATGAAAGCATTTCCTGCACAATGTTCCAATATCTCAGGGGCTGACACAAAGAAGAAGGAGTCAAGCTATTCTCCAAAGCACCCGAGGGCAGGACAAGAAGCAATGGGTAGAAACTCATCAAGGAGAGAAGCAACCTAGAACTAAGGAAAAATTTCCTGACAGTTAGAACAATTAAGCAGTGGAATAACTTGCCTCTAGAAGTTGTAAATGCTCCAACACTGGAAGTTTTTAAGACGATATTGTAAATGCTCCAACACTGGAAGTTTTTAAGACGATATTGGATAACCATTTGTCTGTAGGGTTTCCTGCCTAATCAGGGGGTTGGACTAGAAGACTAGAAGACCTCCATGGTCCCTTCCAACTCTGTTATTCTATTCTATTCTATTCTATTCTATTCTATTCTATTCTATTCTATTCTATTCTATTCTATTCTATTCCACTCCAGTCCAGTCCAGTCCAGTCCAGTCCAGTCCAGTCCAGTCCAGTCCAGTCTAGTCTAGTTTATCCTATTCTACAGTACTCTACTCTATTCAATTCACTTAAAGAAATGGATTTATCAAAAGGCAACTTAAATCCTAGATGGATATTGAAGTTGGGGGAACAAGATTATCTGCTGAAGCCCATCCAGTGCAACTATTACTTGATAACATCAAGAAGGTCATAACCCTTTAGAAATGTCATTGATTAACAGAGAAGTGCATTTGGCAGGAATCCCAGATCTCTGAAACTTAAAAACTGATCATGATCTGAGTTATTAGTATCTTATATACCAGTAGAAGCTGTATCCTGATACAACATGAATGAGACAACCTCTCTTCCCCCAATCACTCAACTGCTTGAGCTGCCAGCCTGTAGTGACCTGTAGAGAGCCTTGGAGGTGGCCTTGAATGGGATATTGGGGAACTAATGAAAACAATGACAATAAGGGGCAGAAGTATCCTTTAAGCCCGGGAAAACAGATCGTTTTAGGAAGAGGCTCAAGCTGGCTTTTCCCTGACTCCATGGGGTGTGAAAGGGAGGGAAGATATCAACTGATCTCAATAAAAATCAGCTCTAATCTTTCTGTGGAGTCGGTTCAGGGGTGGGCTGCTGGGGGTTCGCAGGGGTTCGGGAGAACCTCTAGCTAAGATTCTCTGCAGTTCAGAGAACACCCAAATCCCACTCCTGGCTGGCTCCACCCACCCTGCCATGCCCCTCCCGGAGCTGAGCGATTTTATAGATAACCACTAAACTCCTCGGCACGTCCCTGCAAGGTCATCCACCTCCTGATGGAGGAGGGCGGGTCACCAGGCTGGGGCGGCGGCGGTTATCTGCCGGCCAATGAGGTGGGCGTAGGCGCCAGCCTCCTCATTGCCACTAGGTAGGTCCTAGAATAGGACCTAACTAGTGTCGATCAACCGACGACTGGACCTCCAGGTGCTCTCTAGGCGTCTTCTCCGGCGTTTCATCTCCCTCAGCCTCAGAACCAAGGGCGGGCGAGATCTGTCAGAGACAAAGGCGACGGTCAAGGCCCCAGCCACGACTAGTTCCTCAGTCGTGCCGTGGGCCAGATCCTCAGGGAATGGCCCAAGCTCCGTCAGGAACCTCTCAGGGTCCATCAGGCGCCTGGGACGGAACCATTCCGTCTCCCTGCAGTGGTGGGTAGCGGTTGAAGTCTAGGCAAAGGAAAATGATCGACCATGACATTGGTTCTGTTACTAAATCATCTAATTCCAGATCATTTAACCACTGTCCAGAGATATAAATCAGGTCCGTGCCTCCCCATGTGCCATCATTTACTTGAATCAGGTCCAAGGCCGTCATGGAAGCCTGGAACTCCTGAGCTGTAGTCGATAACAAGCCAGCTGATGGTAGGTTGAAATCCCCCATGAAGGACTTCCGGTTTGGCACCGTAGGTGATGGCGGTGATCTTTACGATCACCAACCTCTGGATTATGTGGAATCGCTAGGACAGCTTAAATCTGCTGCCCAGCGGTTCGGAAAACCCCTTCTTCGGGAGAAGGAGAAGGGGTGAGCTGAGGGCAGAGGTTGAATTTCCCTAAAGCCCCTGAGAAAAAAGGGGTTTGAAGGGTTAAGTTCCCTCCAGTAACCCGAAGTGCTCCAGATCCGAGGATTCTTCTGCTTTGGCGGAACCAATCACCACGACCAAACGCCGAGATTTATTTTGGACAATAAAGGATTATACCGGACAGAACGAAAGTGGGAGAACTTTAAGCAAGTAGCCAAGCCGATTCCCCGATACTTTGTAACAAGCTTGAAAACAGCAAGAAAATGGAGGCGAATTGTTAACAAGTTAACGAGTGGAAAGCGAAAGTGATACTTTCAGCGTGCAGTCTGCAGTTGGTAATTTGCATGTTACTTGCTGCTTTAACTCTTTGCTGCCTGCTGATAGAATCTAGGAGATTTTTAAATACTGCTTTAAAAGACTGTGTTTTCAGAGTTAAGAAGATTTAAAGTGAATATTAAGTTGGAAATAAATAAATAAATAATTTTATAGAAGATGGCAGCCAAACAATTAAAGTCTACTGTAACAAGAGCTCTGGAACTTTATCAGCTGGTGCCTCTCCAGCTCATACAGCAGAGACTAGAACATTGAATTTAGAGGCGTTACAAGAGAACTTAAAAGGCTTTATAGAAGAAAAATTTAAAGTTATAACTGATGAGATGTCTGAAATGAAAGAGCAGATATCAGAAATTCAAGTGGGAAATAAAGAAGTTAAAGAAGGATTTGTAATGGCAGTACAAAGTTTGGCAACGAATGTGATTTTATTGGAAGAGGAGGTTGAAGTAATTAAGCAACATAATTCAAAATTAGAAAATAAAATGGATGAATTTCAAAGTAAAATGGAAAAGACAGAGGATGAAAATAGTTTTGATACAATAGAAATATGGAATTTGCTCTTAGAATTCGAGGTTTGAAAGAAAATAAGAAAGAGAATTTAAGGAAAAATTTTTCTGAAGTATTTGCTGAGATATTAGCAGCTCGTCCAGCAGATGTGGCTTATCAAATTGATAAAATATATCGTGTGAATTCTTGGATAGCAAGGCAAAAAAAGTTGCCAAGGGATGTTGTTATTTATTTTACAAACAGAACAGTGAGAAATCAGATTTTGCAAGCTTCATATAAGGGGGAGAAGATTCAGATTGCTGGTCAAGATATTTTGATATTAAAGGAAATTCCACCAAAAATGTTAAGGGCTAGGAAGGAATTTGCCTTCCTGGTGAATGAACTTAAAAAACATCAGATTGAATATAGATGGGATATTCCAACTGGTATAATAGTATATTATGCAGGGAAAGTACATCGTTTCAATACAGTTGGAAAAGCAAGAGAATTTTATGTTGAGGTATTAAAAGTTGGAAGTCTTCCCCCATTGGAAGCTAGAAGAAGGGAGGCTGAAGTGAAGGAAAGAAGTGAAGCAGGTACAAGAACAGATTGTGATGGAAGAAGATTTATTACAAGTGTTGGAAATACCTACGACGGGTTTAGATTCAAAAGAACAAAGGCTGACTAGAGCTGCTGCTAAACGCAAGGAACAAGAGATGAAGGCACAACAACAACTGGCAACTACTACAATGGAAACAGTGGGAGGAGCAAGGCCTAAAGTAAAATGTGATCTGCGGCTGGTGTTCCAAAAGTTTCCTTTGGCCGATAATGGCAATTAAACTATTATCTTGGAATGTTAATGGCCTGAATTCACCTTGAGAGAAGGAAAGTATTTCATTATTTGAAATAATTTAAAATGACATTACCTGTTTACAAGAAACACATATTAGATCTTGCTAAATGTTGGAGATGCGATTGTGAAGATGCTACTTATTACCATATATGGTGGACTTGTAAAAAGTTAAAGCATTTTGGATTAAAGGCTGGTGGATCATGCAGAATATTTTGAAAAGAAGATTAAGTTTACTGCAGTTCTTTCTACTAGGAATAATTATGGACTATACAGCTATAGAGACTAAATTGATTTTGAACTTAATAACAGTCGTAAGACTTTTGATTGCTCAGTATTGGAAGAAGAAGAATTACCTACAATCAAGAATGGACACTCAAAGTATCAAATCTGGCAGAGATGACAAAATCTCCGCTTACTTGAAAGACTATATACTAGAAAAATATATTTTAGAATGGAAAATGTGGATTGATTATATTTAAAATAAGTATCAGATAAAAAAATATCGAATATATATGAGTAAATTTAGGAAATATTTTGTATTAGATATATTTTGAAGGAGAGGGAATTGAGAGGTGACTAAGTGTGGTGTGAAGATTATAATTTAGGAATTATTTTGGATTATGATTGTTAGTTTTGATACCCTGCATTTTGTTCTGGGAAGTCGGGGTGGGGGTGGGGGGTAAGGGGAGGGAATTGGGGGTTTGGTAGAGATGGAGTGATGGTTAATGTACAGGGATTATTGAAGAAATATAATTAATGTAGGGTCGGGTCTGCATAGTTACCATTTTAGAACGGTGGGAGGAGAAAAGAGAGAGTAGGAGGTAGGAATGAGGAGAAGAGGAAGGAAGAGGATAGTAGAGGAGAAGGAAGTGTGGGTGGAGGAGTGGATGTAGATAAGAGAAGGAGAGGAAGGTCTGGAAAGTAAAAGAAGGTAGAAGAGGGAAGAGTGTTAAAAAGGGTGGTGGTGACTGGGCAAGCCCGACTAATTGTATATAACTGTACATTGGATGAATTATTTGATATGATTGTAAAAATAAAACTTTTTATAAAAAAAAAAAAAAGAAATCCCCCATGACTATAAGTCTGGGGGTCTCAACCGCCACAGCGGCAAGTACCTCCAACAGCTCGGGCAGGGCTGTGGTCACGCAGCAAGGAGCCAGGTACGCGATCAACAAGCCCAACTGATTCCTATGGCCCCACCTCACATAGAGGGATTCACAGCCGGCAATCTGAGGAACAGTGGCCTCCCTCGGCTCTAGATCTTCCTTAATAACAACCGCCACCCCCCCACCCCTACCTTGGGCCCTCGGCTGATGAAATGCTCGGAAACCTGGAGGGCACAACTCAACAAGGGGCACCCCCTCCTCCGGGCCCAACCAGGTCTCCGTAATGCCCATAAAGTCCGCGGACTCCCCCTGAATAAGGTCACAAATCAGGGGAGCTTTATTAGCCACGGACCGGGCATTACATAACATCAGCCGAAGATCCAGGCTCTGAGGATCATGGCCGTCCGAGGAACGGGTAGGAAATGAGGGGCCAGAGCACGTGATCACTTTTAGACATTGAACACGTGCTCCCAGGTCTCGATACGGCCCCCCCCCCTCCGCCATATCTGCTTCTCCCACTAACCACACAGATGGAACCACACTTGTCATCTGGAACATCACCCTCCCCCGAAACCTTCGGACCTATTAGCACCCCGCCGCAAACACGTGCAGTGACTGGCCCCACCCTCGGCGGGCTACCCCCAACACCCGCCCTTTCCCTCCCCCCCTTAAAATTCCCCTTAAAATCCCTCGATAAAAAACGACTAAAAGAGTTCATTAAAAATCCCCTAAGCCTCCTAGATTTCGCATGCCATCTCTCGGGGTTCCAAAAGTGAAACTTCTTCTTCTTCCTCCTCCTCATGAAAAAAACAAAAAACAGTCCCATTGCCTTTTGAAGAGACAATAATAAGATAATAAGAGTTTCAACGTGCCCTTCTGGCCTCCATAAGTCCTAGCCTGAGTTCTAGAGTATAACAACATCAAGAAGAAGTTTCAAGAATGAATTCGTGTACCCACCCACCCCAAGCAAGCAGTTTGTGTGTGGCAAATAGCAATATTGTCTCCATGTATCAAAGCATTATGCTGATGAATGACTGGAAAAATTGTACCGATGAAGGTTAGATGAAGGTTAGATGAAGGTTATCATGAAGGTTAGAATGTTGCCAGATACAGAAACATAATACAGTATTGACTCATCCATTTTTTTCCTCTACTATGTCATGTCTCACATAACATGATTTTCTTGCTCTTCCTTTCAGAACAATCATGTTGTGTCTGCGCCGCCCGAGCCAGGCCCCCTGCCAGAAAGTGACTTGGAAAGTGAGGGGGAAGGGCCAGCAGAACTTACCTCTGGAGCACCGGCTTCCCTGGCTCAGCTCCAGGAGCCAGAGGCAGGCCAGGTGGAGGAGATAATGAGGCCTCCTTCCCCTGACTCTTTCCCCCTCCAGGCCATGCCTCCAGACCCATCTGATGGCAATCAGGCCTGGCTGGACCCTAGGTTTTGTAGGCAGGAGAGAGAAGACAGACATGAAAGCATTTCCTGCACAATGTTCCAATATCTCAGGGGCTGACACAAAGAAGAAGGAGTCAAGCTATTCTCCAAAGCACCTGAGGGCAGGACAAGAAGCAACGGGTGGAAACTCATCAAGGAGAGAAGCAACCTAGAACTAAGGAAAAATTTCCTGACAGTTAGAACAATTAAGCAGTGGAATAACTTGCCTCTAGAAGTTGTAAATGCTCCAACACTGGAAGTTTTTAAGACGATATTGTAAATTCTCCAACACTGGAAGTTTTTAAGACGATATTGGATAACCATTTGTCTGTAGGGTTTCCTGCCTAATCAGGGGGTTGGACTAGAAGACTAGAAGACCTCCATGGTCCCTTCCAACTCTGTTATTCTATTCTATTCTATTCTATTCTATTCTATTCTATTCTATTCCGGTCCGGTCCGGTCCAGTCCAGTCCAGTCTAGTCTAGTCTAGTCTAGTTTATGGCATAGGGCCGGGCTATTTATGGGACCGCCTACTGCTACCGAATACCTCTCACCGACCCGTACGCTCTCACAGAGAGGGACTCCTCAGGGTGCCGTCGGCGCGACAGTGTCGTCTGGCGACGCCCAGGGGAAGGGCCTTCTCTGTGGGGGCTCCCGCCCTCTGGAACAAACTCCCCCCAAGACTCCGTCAACTTCCGGACCTCCGAACCTTTCGTCACGAGCTTAAAATTCACTTATTCATCTGCGCAGGACTGGATTAGTTTTTAAATTTATGGGTTTTTTAATGGGTTTTTTATTATTTATCCTAAATTTTTAATCTCGGCCAATTGAATAAGTTTTTTAATTGTATTTTAATTGTATTTATATTGTAATATTATTGTGTATTTTTATCTGGCTGTGAACCGCCCTGAGTCCTTCGGGAGAAGGGCGGTATAAAAATTTAAATAATAAATAAATAAATAAATAAATAAATAAATCCTATTCTACCGTACTCTACTCTATTCAATTCACTTAAAGAAATGGATTTATCAAAAGGCAACTTAAACCCTAGATGGATATTGAAGTTGGGGGAACAAGATTATCTGCTGAAGCCCATCCAGTGCAACTATTACTTGATAACATCAAGAAGGTCATAACCCTTTAGAAATGTCATTGATTAACAGAGAAGTGCATTTGGCAGGAATCCCAGATTTCTGAAACTTAAAAACTGATCATGATCTGAGTTATTAGTATACCAGTATACCAGTAGAAGCTGTATCCTGATACAACATGAATGAGACAACCTCTCTTCCCCCAATCACTCAACTGCTTGAGCTGCCAGCCTGTAGTGACCTGTAGAGAGCCTTGGAGGTGGCCTTGAATGGGATATTGGGGAACTAATGAAAACAATGACAATAAGGGGCAGAAGTATCCTTTAAGCCCGGGAAAACAGATCGTTTTAGGAAGAGGCTCAGGCTGGCTTTTCCCTGACTCCATGGGGTGTGAAAGGGAGGGAAGATATCAACTGATCTCAATAAAAATCAGCTCTAATCTTTCTGTGGAGTCGGTTCAGGGGTGGGCTGCTGGGGGTTCGCAGGGGTTCGGGAGAACCTCTAGCTAAGATTCTCTGCAGTTCAGAGAACACCCAAATCCCACTCCTGGCTGGCTCCACCCACCCTGCCATGCCCCTCCCAGGAGTCTTCACGTGGCCTGTTTTGGATGCAGGTAAGTGCAGTGTACAGGTGGAGGCTCGGGGAGGACAAAAAATAGGCCTACCGGAAGTTCAGGAAGGCCAGAAACAGGCCCATTTCTGGCCTCCAGAGGGCCTCCAGGGCCTGGGGAGGCCATTTTTGCCCTTCCAGAGGCTCGAGGAAAGCCTCTGGAGCCCGGGGAGGGCAAAAACACCCCCTCCCCGCCATGGTGGAGTAGGCCGACAAGGCCATGCCCATCATGGCCACGCCCACCCAGCAACCAGACAGAGAACACCTTGTGAAAATTTTTGAAGCCCACCCCTGTTTTTTGTCGGCACTCTTGCAGCTGTCATCTTGCGTTGTTTTCACCGTCCTCTGATTGTGTAGATTGTATCAAATAGTTCCGCTTCAAACCAGCAGGCTTGCTAATTTATTTCTCTCCTGCCCTCCCTGCCCCTCCCTTCTCCAGACATGCCACTCACAAAAGCCACCCTGATATTCTGCCCAGGCTTCTCTCGTTTACTTCCTACCTCCCTGAGATTGTGTTTTCCCCTTTGATCATCTAATCACTTCCCGGCAGAATAACAGGAGCACACATTATTACATCTTAATATTCGCATAATAAGTGAAATAAAATGTGCTGCCTCTTCAGGTTGTTCTTTGGTGCCCATTTACATGGCAGACTTTGTTTTCGAAATCTGGAACAACTTCACTGGGAATGGAAAAGTTGTTATACAGCCCCAATTAAGAGAGACGGCAAAGGATACGTTGTGCATTAAAAGAGAACCGGAGCCCTTCGTTTGATGGTAGCAGTAAAATATGACCAGGTCAAACTTTTTCTCCCACAAGTTAGAACATAGAACATAGAATAATAGGGTTGGAAGAGACCTTAGAGGTCTTCTAGTCTAGGGGTCTCCAACCTTGGCAAGTTGAAGACTTGTGGACTTTGCTGGCTGAGGAATTCTGGGAGTTGAAGTCCACAAGTCTTCAACTTGCCAAGATTGGAGACCCCTGTTCTAGTCCAACCCTCTTCTCAAGCAGGAGGCCCTATATAATTTCAGTCAATGGTTGTCCAATCTCGTCTTGAAAATCTCAAGTGATGGAGCATCCATTACTTACTTACTTACTTACGTCTGTCCTTCCTTCCTTCCTCATAGAATAATTTCTTTCTTTCTTGCCTTCCTTCCTTCCTTCCTTCCTTCCTCATAGAATAATGGAGCTAGAAGGGACCTTGGAGTTCTTCCACGCCACCCACCCTGCTCAAGCAAGAGGCCCTATATCATTTCAGTCAATGGTTGTCCAATCTCTTCTTGAAAACCTTAAGTGATGGAGCACCCATAACTTACTTCTTTCTTTCTTTCTTTCTTTCTTTCTTTCTTTCTTTCTTTCTTTCTTTCTTTCTTTCCTTCCTTCCTTCCTTCCTTCCTTCCTTCCTTCCTTCCTTCCTTCCTTCCTTCCTTCCTTCCTTCCTTCCTTCCTTCCTTCCTTCCTCATAGAATAATGGAGCTAGAAGGGACCTTGGAGTTCTTCTACTCCACCCCCTCTGCTCAAGCAGAAGATCCATTATTTCATTTCAGACAAATAATGTCCAATCTCTTCTTGAAAATCTCCAATGACGGAACAGCCACAACTTCAGAGGTAATTTGTTCCACTTTTAAATCACTCAGCAAAGTCTCCTCTGCTGCAAAAAGCAAAAGAAGAAGAAGAAACAGATACTTAATGGAGAATCTTTATTTTTTTTTATTTTGGGAAGGTGAAGAACCTGGACATGGCGAAGACTTTTGCTGATCTGTTTAATTTGCTATCCCGTGGGCCACCTGCCAAAACAGGAAAGAATTCTCATAAACTGCTGAAGGTTTCCATGATCTTAAAATGAGGTTGGCGCAACCAAAAACATAACTTCATATGTAATGAACTTCCCTGATAAGGGTGAGAATTCATTGCCTTCTGGTTTGAGGTGTAATTAAGGAGTCGGAATATTAACTCATACAGTTTGGGCTTGTCCTATTACCTTATTTTGGGATGAAATCTAGCAGGTTATTAACATAATTTGAGATTGACCTAAATATAAGTTGCATACTTTTTCCCTGAAAGTTATAGCCAGTAGTTGGAATCCATCAAGCCACCAAAATCAATACTTTTCTGTTTGCATTCATTAGATTTATATTTCATTTTAATTCCAGGTCCTCAAATAGCTGTACATAAAACTCTCCTGAAACTGTTGTCTCTCCATCAATACATTTTGTCGAGTGTCTGTGAAGGAGTGACATATAATATGCAACCCCATGATTTGTTTGTTTTGGATGAAAATAGAAGAAAGAAAAGGGCAGTTTACTATAGCAAAAACAGTTTGGCAGTTTATTCATATTGACTTACAGATAGGCCTGACTCTAGGGGGCGGTGCTCATCTCCATTTCAAAGCCAAAGAGCCAGCGCTGTCCGAAGACGTCTCCGTGGTCATGTGGTCGGCATGACTAAATGCCAAAGGCGCATGGAATGCTGTTACCTTCCCACCAAAGGTAGTCCCTATTTTTTCTACTTGCATTTTTTACATGCTTTCGAACTGCTAGGTTGGCAAAAGCTGGGACAAGTAATGGGAGCTCACCCCGTTACACGGCACTAGGGATTCAAACCGCCGAACTGCTGACCTTTCGATCGACAAGCTCAGCATCTTAGCCACATGAGCCATCGTGTCCCTCAGATAGGCCTTACCGTATGACAATTCATTTAGCAATTGATCAAAGTTATGACAGTGCTAAAAAAAACAACCCAGTGACTTATGACTGGTCCTTTCACTTACAACCATCACAGAGGTTCCTCTGGTCACATGATCAGAATTCAGCAACCTACATAAACATGATACGGATTCAGAATCCTTGGCTCACATAATCACCATTTACAACTTTTCCAATAAGCAAGAGCAATGGGGAAAACCGGATCCACTCAATGCTTTTGTAATTCTCTCAGTGACCACAGTGATGCACTTAACTGTGGCAAAAAGGTAATCAATTCGGATGTAACTCACTTACGAACCATAACATGACTCACTTAAGAGCCGTAGTGGCGCAGTGGTTCGAATGCAGCATTGCAGGGTAACTCTGCCCACTGCCAGCAGTTTGATCCTGACTGGCTCAAGGTTGACTCCGCCTTCCATCCTTCCGAGGGGGGTAAAATGAAGACCCAGATTGTTGGGAGCAATAGGCTGACTTTGTAAACTGCTTAGAGAGGACTGTAAAGCACTGTGAAGCAGTATGTAAGTCTAAGTGCTATTGCTAATGATTACACAAATGTGATTGACAAAATGGTTTAACTCTTAAAAGGCTGCAGTTAATTCAACCAGTAGTCTGTTAAATTATGTTGCTATGTAAAGTTCCTCAATACAGATACGTTGTCTGTCCCATAGCATTTTTTTTCAAAAAAAGATTGACGGTTATCTTTCATAATTTTCTTTTTATGAAGAAATTTGAAAATTTAGAAAGATTCTAGTAAAAAAGATTGATCCACCTGAAATTCTCGTCTATTTGCTTCCGCCCAAATCCAACCAAACGCCCTCGTTTCTCACGATGGGAAAGTCGGTGTTGTAGACGTCTGTCACATAACAGATGAAATTATTTCTCCTTCTCAGCAGCCTTGTCATTATTGTCAATGGGAGATGATGCCTGGCTCGGTGCCAATCTACAGATTGCTGAAACTGGGCCTCCTTGCCTTGCTGATCATTTGCCTCAGCTAATCCAGAGACTCTGGTTTGCAGGTGACAGGCCCAGATCTCTGGATGGAAGTGAACAGGATTCCACCTCTGGATGGAAGTGAACAGGATTCCACCTTTTACATAAAAATGGTCCCAGTTGAAAGAAAGATGGTGTGTACTCCTCCGGCTGGGGTCAATGGGAGAATCAGGCTTGTAAAGCTTAAAGTATCCTCAGAAGCAGGAGACCAGAAAGTGACTTCAGCAAGATAAGTTTGCCTGACTCAGAGACTGCCAGAAAGCAGATCCTTTATATAGGCCATGGGTGTGGCTCCATGACTCAGCATATTCGTGCCTGCCCATACTGCTGCCTCAATAGTCTTCTGATGTCAAGTCAGCTGTTGAAATAAACTTTCCTCAGGCTCACATGCTGTGGAGGAGGAAATCTAGCTCCACTTGCTGGGCATGGAGCCAGTTGGGCCGGGTGCTCCCTCCTCTGCAGCCTGGGCATGGAGCCAGGGCTATGACAGGTGCCCCTCCTCTTCAGCTTGTCTGGGCATGGAGCCAGGACTGGGGCCGGGAGGCATACATTCCTCCGTGTTCGGGAGCAGATAAGAAGGCCCCGGCTGCTGTGAGAGCGGGCAAGACACAACAGATGGGACAGAGGATACTAGCTGTATTTAAGAGAACTGCTTTGGAATATAGTATTGGAGAAAGTTCTTGAAGTTCTTGAGAGTCCCTTGGACTACGTGGGGATCTAATCGATCAATTCCAAAGGAAATCATTCCTCACTCTTCTTTGGAAGGACAGATCCTGAAGCAGCAGCTCAAATACTGTGGCCACCAAACGAGAAGAGAGGATTCCTTGGAGAAGACCCTGATGTTGGGCAAGATGGAAGGTGAAAGGAGAAGAGGACGGTGGAGGAGGAGATGATTAATAGTGTCATCAACACAATGAAAGAAGATAGGCTCAAGATATAGAAAGATCTTGGCAGACTAGAACATTGGGTGCTATCTAACAAAATGAAATTCAACAGTGAAAAAAGTAAGCTTCTACATTTAAGCCAAAAAAAACAAAATCCACAGCTACCGTATATGTGGTACCTTGCTCAATAGTAGTAACTGTGAGAGGGATCTTGGAGTCCTAGTGGACAACCGTTTAGATATGAGCCAGCAGTGTGCAGCAGCTGCCAAAAAAGCCAACACAGTTCTGGGCTACATAAACAGAGGGATAGAATCAAGATCACGTGAAGTGTTAATACCACTTTATAATGCCTTGGTAAGGCCACACTTGGAATATTGCATTCAGTTTTGGTCGCCACGATGTAAAAAAGATGTTGAGACTCTAGAAAGAGTGCAGAGAAGAGCAACCAAGATGACTAGGGGACTGGAGGCTAAAACATATGAAGAACGGTTGCAGGAACTGGGTATGTCTAGTTTAATGAAAAGAAGGACTAGGGGAGACATGATAGCAGTGTTCCAATATCTCAGGGGTTGCCACAAAGAAGAGGGAGTCAAACTATTCTCCAAAGCACCTGAGGGTAGAACAAGAAGCAATGGGTGGAAACTAATCAAGGAGAGAAGCAACTTAGAACTAAGGAGAAATTTCCTGACAGTTAGAACAATTAACCAGTGGAACAACTTGCCTGCAGAAGTTGTGAATGCTGCAACACTGGAAATTTTCAAGAAAATGTTGGATAACCATCTGTCTGAAATGGTGTAGGGTCTCCTGCCTGGGCAGGTGGTTGGACTAGAAGACCTTCAAGGTCCCTTCCAACTCTGTTGTTGTTGTTGTTGTTGTTGTTGTTGTTATTATTATTATTATTATTAAAATGAGTTTGGGCAAATGCTAAGAGACAATGGAGGACAGAGACCTGGTGTAGTAGAACCCACCCCTGGTGAGTCAGATATGACTTAGTCAGGGGTGGGTTCTACTTATCTTTACTAGTAGTTCGCAACTGCGCATGCACAGATAATCCATGATGACGTCTGGGCAGGTGGGCAGAGCCTCCCGCTTTTACTACTGGTTCGCAAAAACCAGACAGAACCAGGAGCAACCCACCACCGGACTTAGTGACTGAATAACAAAAAGTTGTGAACAAAGCTCAAAGCTCCAGCTCATAAATTCAAAATATCATCCTTCCAGGTTTCAACAAAATGATGGAACTTCTAAAGTCCATCAGATTTTGTCATCCAAGACTGTCATTGATGTAATGGCAAGGAGAGTGATCTAGATTACAAAACCAGGTGATTTTGGACCAGACACTCTCTTTTAACCCAGCTTCCCTACCACCTAAGTCAGGGGTCTCCAACCTTGGTCCCTTTAAGACTTGTGGACTTCAACTCCCAGAATTCCTCAGCCAGCTTTGCTAGAGGACAATGGGATGGAAACCTAAATAAACATTTTTTTTAAAAAAAAACTATTTTTCTTAAGTATTTGCTTTATCTTTTCCAGAACTTGTTTTGGCTATGTCAATTACTGTCAGGTTCCTGCCAGAATCCTGCCATTCTGAAGGGGAGGGGGGATGTTTTGAATGCTTTTGCTTTTTGCTGTAACCACATGGGAATTAGGGAGAGGACCTGGGCCCTCAAGTGTAGTGACCAAGGCCCAAGTAGTGATTACTAAACACAGTTCAGTCCTCAACAAACTTATTTTATTAAAACAGCTGAGAATTATTTCATTCTCAGCTTAGTCCAAAACAAAATTCTTAATAACCAGTCTGTCAGCTTTTTGACCAGCCTTTGACATCTTTGGCAACCTGCCAAAGACTTTTCTTGGCAAAAACCCGACAAAGTTCTAGAGACGCTGACAAGAAGCACAGAAATCAACGTTGCTTTTCTACAAAGAACGAAACGGCTCATTGCTGCTCTTTTAAGCCTTATTGGAGTGGCCAATCATCTCCTGGCCTTACTCCCAAGTCGTCCTTTTTTCTTCACCTGCTCTTGCCTTCTGGCAGCTCTTCTCATGCCTGCATTAGGTACAGGCTCCTCCTGTTCCTCTGCCTCTCTGCTGTCTGCCTCTGGAGGCATCGTTCCCAGATGGCCCTGGCCCCATCTTTGCCGCTGATGCAGAGCCCTCATCCGGGCCTTCCCCTGACTCCAGGACTGGCCCATTGTCCTCCCCAGCCTCCTCACTCTCTGATTCCATTGCCAGGTCCGCAGGCTACTGGTGGACTACAACATCAAGGTGGATTCCCTCCCAGCCAGGCTTGAGTTCTCATAACACCTTTGTGGCATCATATTGGCTACTGGTGGACCCGAAGCCAGCTGATAGTTCAAAACTTCCCTTTATTGCTCCAACTTTCCCCCAAACGCTCCCATGTTATGCAACTCCCAGAGCAAAGTGCCCACACACATAGCAGCCTGTGGCTGCGAGTAGTCCAGCAAATGCGGTTAGCACGACGGCTTCAAAGCAAGAAGTCCAGCGAGGCAAAGGAACAAAGAAATTAATCCATGAAGCAAGGAAGGAGCAATGAGTCCAAGAAGCAAAGAACAAGGCAAGAAGTCCTGCAAACTCCAGACATCGGCAATGACACACAAAACCCCACAAATTCAGCATTTGTTCCTGACAAACACCCCTCCCCACAGTGTCTTCTTAAGTCTCAGTCCCCAGGTGTGCCTTGTGAAGAGCCTCAGGAGTCTTTGGGTTGGCCTGCACTGTTCCTGCCTTCTCTCCACTCTCCTCTCCACTCTCAGGGATCAGGAAGGGGTGGTCCTTGCTCATCACCTGAACTCTGTCACTCCTCATGTCCACTGTCTGCCCTCTCTCAGTTGTCCTGCTCCTGTTCCTCCCAGCTGGCAAGCTGTCCCAAGCCAGAAGGGCCCGGGGCTACCTTATCCTGCTCCTCCCTGCATTCCCCTACGTCAACAAGGCCGCCCCCTCAACCTCTGTAGGCCCCAGCTCCTGCTCGGCCTCCTCCATGGATTCAGGCTCCGAATAGAATAGAATAGAATAGAATAGAATAGAATAGAATAGAATAGAATAGAATAGAATAGAATAGAATAGAATAGAATAGAATTTATTGGCCAAGTGTGATTGGACACACAAGGAATTTGTTTTGGTGCATATGCTCTCAGTGTACATAAAAGAAAAAGAAAAAAATACCTTCATCAAAGGTACAACATTTACAACACAAATGATGGTCATAGGTTGCAATTTAACCCTTAATGATAGCAACAAAAATTTAGTCATACAGTCATAAGTGGAAAGTGATTGGTGATGAAAATGATGAGAAGATTAATAGTAGTGCAGATTCAGTAAATAGTTTGACAGTGTTGAGGGAATTATTTGTTTAGCAGAGTGATGGCCTTCGGGAAAAAACCGTTCTTGTGTCTAGTTGTTCTGGTGTGCAATGCTCTATAGCATCGTTTTGATGGTAGGAGTTGAAATAGTTTATGTCCAGGATGTGAGGGATCTGTAAATATTTTCACGGCCCTCTTCTTGATTCGTGCAGTATACAGGTCCTCAATGGAAGGCAGGTTGGTAGCAATTATTTTTTCTGCAGTTCTAATTATCCTCTGAAGTCTGTGTCTTTCTTGTTGGGTTGCAGAACCAAACCAGACAGTTATAGAGGTGCAAATGAACGACTCAATAAGTCCTCTGTAGAACTGGATCAGCAGCTCCTGGGCAGTTTGAGCTTTCTGAGTTGGCGCAGAAAGAACAGTCTTTTTTGATGATGTTTTTGATGTTAATTGTCCATTTTAGATCTTGCGATATGATAAAACCTAGAAATTTGAAGGTTTGTACTGTTGATACTGTGTTGTCTAGTATTGTCAACCTTCCAATTCAACGATTCTACTATTATCCAGTGTTGTGCGAGAAATTTTCTGACAGTGAGAACAATCAACCCATGGTCGATTGAAGCTGCCTTCAGATGTTGTGGGAGCTTCATCACTGGAGACTTTCAAGAAGAGACTGGACTGCCATCCATCAGAAATGGCGTAGGGTCTCCTGCTTGGGGGAGGGTTGGACTAGATGATCTACAAGGTCTCTTCCAACTCTGTTATTCTGTTCTGTTCTATTACAGACATTACAAAAAAATTAATAAATGTTTTTTAATCTGCAGCTTCTGCAATTTCAATAAATTAGTGATAGATGAATTTTAGGATTTATTTGTAATTTGCAGTCTGTAAATCATTATTCGAAAATACATTAATGTGTGCATATGCCTTAAAAATATGAAGAAAATCTGTTTAGGTGTTTGATATCTCTAACAGTAATCCTGATTAATGGAATATATGTTACTAAGCTTGTACAGCATTAAAAACCATGTTTTAAAGAAGTTTTTTAAAGCTTGCATTTAAAAGATTAGCTGGCACTTTTTAAAAAATCCACATGTAATCTTGTTCCTTTATATTTTTTATGTTCAAATCCTTAGTTTGCTTTTATTTAAATCTTCTATTCAATTTACTGGTAATATTTTAAATTATGATAGGAGCTAAAAGCCATCTTTCAACTTTGGTTATAATTTTTTTTAGTATTTTTTAACTATTTTAATTTCTAATACGCTTTTTCTTAAAATCAACCCTAAAAAGCAGTTAATACAATTTTAAAAAATATATCAATAAAAATAGAACATAACTCTAAAATTACATTCCAATTCAGAAATAACTTTTATTTAGAATTATAAAAGATACATACATATATACGTATGCATCATGCTATTCTTTTTCAGGATAAACAAAGAGCAGGAAAAGACTAAGAAGTCTAAAGCAGAAGAAATTAAAAGCAGGACATAAAAGAAAAGAAAACTTTACCAAATCAAGTGTACACTTGATAAACTTACTCTTCTCCACAACTTTCTATTCTTACAAAATGTTCTTTTAGAGGAGGAGAAGAAGAAGAGGAAGAGGAGGAGGAGGAGGAAGAGGAATAGGAGAAGGGAAACTGATTTTTCTTCTTTATTGTACTTTACTGTAAGGTTACTCTAATAGAAAAGGGCGCGGTGGCTCAGCGGTTAAAGACACTGACTTTCTCAGCTGGAAATCTGACAACCCAGGTTTGAGACCTGAGTATCGCACAACAGGCTGAGTTCACATTACTCGCCCCAGCTCCTGCCCAACTAGCAATTCAAAAAGTATAAAAGTGCGAGTAAATAAATAGGTACTAATTTGGTGGGAAAGTAACAGCATTCTGTGCCACCTTGGCGTATATCCATGCTGGCCACATGACCATGGAAGTGTCTTTAGACAATGCTGGCTCCTTCAGCTAAGAAACAGAGATGAGCACCGTAGTTGTTTCATTACCCAGCTAGGTAACATCATCAATGTTAGAAGATCCAATAGAAGAGAAAATGTGTAATGCAGGATTGAACTGATGATGTTAGAACATCATTAGAATCCTAGAGTTGGAAAACAGTTCAGAGGTCTTCTGCACTGCTCAAGGCAGAAGAATTTATACCATCCTAGTCAGTGGTGGTTTTCAAATTTTTTTACTACTGGTTCTGTGGGTGTGGCTTGGTGGGCGTGGCAGAGGAAAGATACTGTAAAATCTCCATTCCCACCCCACTCCAGGGGAAGATTACGGCAAAATCCCCATTTCCTCCCGATCAGCTGGGACTCGGGAGACAGAGAATAGATGGGGGCGGGGCCAGTCAGAGGTGGTATTTACCGGTTCTCCAAACGACTCAAAATTTCCACTACCAGTTCTCCAGAACTGGTCAGAACCTGCTGAAACCCACTCTGAGCCTAGTCAAATGGTTGTCCGGTCTATTTTTGAAGACCTCTGATGATGGAGCACTTTCAATTCCAGGAGGCAATCCTTCAAGCAGTGGTGGGATTCAGCTGGTTCGGGCCGATTCGGGTGAACCGGTAGTTAAATTGCTGGCTGGCTCTGCCCCTCCCCTCTCCGCCCCTTCCAGGAGTCCCCAGGTGCCCCATTTTGCTCCCAGGTAAGTGCAGGGAGGCCTCCTAGGCCCAAAATGGGGGCATGGGGTGTGTGGTGTGCCCCCCTCCACCTGTGGCCTGTTTTTGCTCTCAGGAGCCTACAGGGAGGCCTACTAGGCCCAAAACAGGGCACGGAGGACGTGTCCACCCTACCCACAGCCTGTTTTTGCTCCCGGGGTGGTGGTGCAGGAGGCCGAGTGCTGCCTTGTTGTTAAATTATTTGAATCCCACCACCTCCCTCAAGTACTGGAAGACTTTTACTATGTCCCTCCAATCTTTGTATTTGATGGGCTAGATATATCTAGCTCCCTCAACCATTACCTAGTTGAATAATGAAACTTCTGCAAGAAAAGAACAAGCTCAAGAGAGGAACAAGGTCCCCACACCTCAAGGACATATCGGGAACCACTTGACCTTTAGAATCCCTAATTTAGGATCAAGATGGAAATCCCCTAGTAATCTCATCAGGAGATCTTTACTTGCAAGGCAGGAAAGGGAGACGTAGCAACTCTTGCTTAAAATCCTGCTTTAATCCACAACGTTACTCTTGGTAATGCTTATTTTTTTGGGCTCCGCACGTAACTTGCAAGTAACTTTAGGGTTCCTCGAGGGGTCTTCTGAACCTAATGATGGTTCCATGATTGGAGATGATTGCATCTGCCCAGGTTCCAGTCCTCCCAGTCAGAAGTGGGTTCCACATATTTTTTACCACCAGTTTGCCTTCCGCGTATGCGCCTGGCCTCGAAAACATGGCTTAATAGGATGGCACAAGCCCACCCACAATCGCCGCTACCAGTTTACCCGAACCGGTGTGAACCGGCTGAATACCACCACTGCTCCCAGTGTATCTTCTGTAAGACAACTTCAGTTTGGGTTGGGCCCCACAATGTTCCCCTCCCCCCATCTCTGTGCACGTGAGCTGAGACAAGGTGGGAGAAATATACAACAGTGACAGGATTTTTAATGGCACCTCACCTTAAATGCATTTTAAAATATGTAAATCAATAAAAAAATTATTTGTAATCGCCGTGCTAAGAGTACCGGACAGGCTGGCTGTGGAATGAATTGCAGGCTTTGGGCTCGATTAGCATACATCTCGGGAGCTGCAGTTAAGATTAATCTGTCAAAAGGGATAGTTTAGCGTTGATGAATATGACATGTGACCATTAATGATGTTGATTTTATCTCCTGAGATTAGCAAGATTTACTTCAGATGGATAATAATGTCATTTGCTTGATGCGGTAGATCTGTTTATGAGCTGATTAAATTGTGAGGCTTTGCTTCATTTCATGCTATTTGCTTTACAGCTTCATCACCGCGATCACAAAAGACGGGGAAACGTCCCACATTCCGTGTCACAATAAATCATTGTTTAAGATTGCAACGATGGAGTCGAGCAGTTCTGTTTTTTTTCCATGGGCTGCACATTTCTTAATGAATATGTAATTGGGACAACATTAAAAAAAAAGATTTTGGGGATGCACAGAGCTTTGGGAAGGAGGCCTGTTGTGTGTGGGGGGGGGGAATGGGGAGCCAGCCCTCTCTCTTCTAATTGTGATTAAGGAAGCATTTGAGTAATTAGCTGTAACAAATTGCCTTATTATTTAGACAGAAAAATAAATGGTTGGCTTTTAAAAAAAATATATTCCATGTGTTGCAAGAATTATCATCATAAATCTCTGCCAAAGTGACAGCCAAACTACTACAAGGAAGGCTTGCAAACAAAGTATGTTTTCTATCTATGACCTTTAAGTAAAATATCAGATGCACTTAAAATAATAATGCACTTTTTTTCTCTCTCCAAACATGGAGCAGATGGGGGTACATGCAAAATTTAAAAATGGTTTTGCAGGACCAGACCAAGGTTATGCCATTTTTCCCAACGTTCAAACGTCCCTGGAAACTCATAAGCACTTTGTCTCTATGAAGTTCTTCGTTCCATGTTCTTCAGGCTGAATAGACCACAAGAGTCTGGTAAGATGAATGAGCTTCCAGGCATTGTAACCATATATGGTTCTGTCCTCCAACATTATGGAAGATCCAGTATTGCTTGGAAGGAATAGCTATGGTGGCTTTGGTGCTGTTTTCCTGAAGATCTCTAATTCTCCAATATAGGCTACCTACATCATTCTCTTCTCTCTAATCCAGTGGTGAAATCCAAAATTTTTTACTACTGGTTCTGTGAGTGTGGCTTGGTAGGGCGTGGTGTGGCTTGGTGAACATGGCTTGGTGGGCATGGCAGGGGAAGGATACTGCAAAATCTCCATTCCCTCCCCACTCCTGGGGAAAGGATATTGCAAAATCTCCATTCCCACCTCACTCTGGGACCAGCCAGAGATGGTATTTGCCAGTTCTCTGTACTCAAAATTTCTGCTACTGGTTCTCCGAACTGCTCAAAATTTCCGCTACCGGTTCTCCAGAACCTGTCAGAACCTCCTGGATTTCACCCCTGCTCTAATCCATAGATGGTCCACTTTCAATAGCCCCTCCAGATCCATGTTGACAACACTTACCCACTGCTGTTTAATACCATGGCTAGCTGTTCAGTGTTTCAGGACTGTATACCAATGTTACACTAACACATTGCGTTCGTTATACTGTTTGATGTAATCACATTGTGGTGATGTTCTCACAATCCAGATGGACCAGTCAACTGTTCCTCTAAAACAGGGGTGTCAAACTCAAGGCCTGCAGGACAGATCTGGCCCACAAGGTGCTTAGATCTGGCTTGCAGGGCCGGCTGGCAGCACCTCTACTTGCAAAAACAGGGAGTGTGGGGGGGTGCAGGTAGGACGTCCCCCACGCAGCCCATTTTTGCTCCCAGGGGGGTGCAGGAGGCCGACTGCTACCTGTCACACCCCCTGGCCATGCCCACCATGGCCATGCACACCCAACCAGTCATTAGGGCAGAGAACCGGTTGTTAAATTATTTGAATCCCATCACTGATCGTCCCTAAGTATCTTCCTTACTCTGCTGAAACAGCGAGACTTGGCGATGTCATCCAGTGGTGTTCGGGGGCAACCAATGGTTTCTTGTGCTGAATTAATCACTCTCTGTAGTATCTTCCTGTCCGCAGCTGTTGAAGCAGCGTACCATACTATTATACAGTACGTGAGGACACTTTCTATCATAGACCGATAGAAAGAAGTCATCAGCCGTTGTTGTTCCACCTGATTTTTCCACAGGACTCTAAGGAAATGAAGTCTCTGTTGAGCCTTACTAACCTCCAGGGCAGGGGTCTCCAACCTTGGCAACTTTAAGACTTGTGGACTTCAACTCCCAGAATTCTTCAGCAAGCAAAGCTGGCTGAGAGAATTCTGGGAGTTGAAGTCCACACGTCTTAAAGTTGCCAAGGTTGGAGACCCCTGCTCCAGGGACATGTTGTATTTCAGGTGAGGTCTTGACTAATAAGCTTGCTGGTGCATTTTTCAGAAAGAAGGAGCCACATTCCAAGGTGGAGAAAGGTAGACAATCTGTGACTGCTCAGATAACATTAGACTGAAAGGATACCTTTATTTAGAACATAGAATATAAAGTTGGAAGAGACCTTGGAGATCATCTAGTCCAACCCCCTGCTCCAGCAGGTGACCCTATACCATTCTGGACAAATGGCTGTCTGGTCTCTTCTTGAAGACTTCCAGTGATGGAGCACCCAAAGCTTCTGAAGGTAAGCCATTCCACTGATCACTTATTTTCACTGTCAGGAAATTTCTCCTTAATTCTAGGTTGGATCTCTCTTTAATGATCTTCCACCTGTCTTTTGTATGGCTATAGTATTTTTATTAACCTCATGTTCTCTAATATCCTCTTGTATTGTTATCATTATTATGATTATTATTACTCTGTTGTTTTCCATGTACACTGAGAGCGTATGCACCAGAGACAAATTCCTTGTGTGTCCAATCACACTTGGCCAAATAAAGTATTCTATTCTATTCTATTCTATTCTATTCTATTCTATTCTATTCTATTCTATTCTATTGTGATCTGGTCGTCGTGGCCAGATCGTGGTGGCGGTCGTGGCCAGGATGGCCTTTGTGCAACTGTGGCTTCTGTGCCACTTATGCCCTTTCCTGGACCAACAATCCCTACTCACAGTCACTCATGCCCTAATCACTTCCCGTCTTGACTATTGCAATGCACTCTACATGGGGCTCCTCTTGAAGAGCATCCAGAAGCTCCAGTTGGTACAAAATGCAGAGGCCCGCATGGTTTTGTGCAGACCCCGGTGTGTCTCACCTCTAATGCGGGAGCTGCATTGGTTGCCGATTTGCTTCCGGTTGCAAGTCAAGGTGCTGGTTGTCACCTTTAAAGCCCTTCAGGGCTTGGGACCAGGTGATCTGAGGGACCGTCTCTTGCCAGTCACATCTACCCAACCCATCAGAATGGGGAGTCAGGGAATGTTGCAGGTACCTTCCCCGAGGGAGACACACCTGGTGGGACCCAGAAAGGCCTCCTCCTGGTGGCTCCCTCTCTCTGGAACATCATTCCCCCAGAGATCAGAATGGCCCCCACTTTAATACTCTTCCGGAAGGTGCTGAAGACCTGGTTGTGCCAGCAGGCCTGGGGAACCCAGACCAGGATGGAGCCCATTAATTAAGTGTGATGTGCTGTCACTGGGGTGGGGAGTGGAAGGGGAGCGATTTTATTATATTACATTAATTTATTTGATTCTTTTTTATTAGTTTTATTATTTTAAATTAGGCTTTATACTCTGTAAGATGCCTTGACTCACCATGTACGAATAGGCGGCAATATAAATTCAATAAATAAATAAACTAAATAAACAAACAAACACATAAACAAACAAATAAGCAAACAAACAAACAAATAAATAAATTCTATTCTATTCTATTCTACTCTATTCTATTCTACTTTCTCTTCTCTTCTCTCCTCTCCTCTCCTCTCCTCTCCTCTCCTCCCACCCCTCCCCTCCCCTCCCCTCCCCTCTCCTCTCTGCCCTGCCCTGCCATTCTTGTCCTGCCTTCAAATGCTTTGAAGAATAAATTGATTCCCTCATCTCTGTGAAGCCACTCAAGTACTGGAAGACAGCTATCATGTCACCCCTTTTCTCTGTTAAGTTAGACCAGGGGTCAGCAACTCATGGCTCTGGAGCTACATGTGGTTCTTTCATCCCTCTTCTGCAGCTCCCTGTCATCAGGTTGGCTCCACAATTGATAGGGCTTTTGGTTAGGACAGGTAGAGGAAAAAGGACACCGCGCTAGGAGGAGACTCTATGGTGGGGGAACCGGACTTCCAGTCAGCTCCAGAATTGAATGGGAGCTTCCAGTTAGGACCTTTGTGGCTCTTTGAGTGTTTAAGGTTGCCGATCCCTGAGCTACACAGAGTTCCCTCAATCATTCATCATATGGTCAGTCTCCAGGCCACTTATCTTCTTTGTTGCTGTTCTCCGCACATACAATCTACACATACACACATACAATTTTTCCATGTTGCTAGACGAGAAGAGCTCAGCCAGGAACTCCTAGGTCTGGTAGCAACTTTGTCTGAATGGTAACATCAGCTGGAGCCTAGGACTGCAAGAAGGCTGTGTGTTCGGTGCACAGAATTCTGGACATGACTTCAGCAACATGTTGACCTGCAGGACTTCCGCTTCTTTAAAAGGGAGGAGAAAGTGGTAATTGTGGAAATCTTTCACTTGTTCTCTTCACACCGTTCTAGTTCCATGAATCCAAAAGGAAGCAGATCCCAGTAAATCTGATAATTAGCCCATGCTAATAGAATAGAATAGAATAGAATAGAATAGAATAGAATAGAATAGAATAGAATAGAATTTTATTGGCCAAGTGTGATTGGACACACAAGGAATTTGTCTTGGTGCATATGCTCTCAGTGCACATAAAAGAAAAGATACGTTCATCAAGGTACAACATTTACAACACAATTGATGGTCAATATATCAATATAAATCATAAGGATTGCCAGCAACAAGTTATAGTCATACAGTCATAAATGGAAAGAGATTGGTGATGGGAACTATGAAACGATTAATAGTAGTACAGATTCAGTAAATAGTCTGACAGTGTTGAGGGAATTATTTGTTTAGCAGAGTAATGGCCTTCGGGAAAAAACTGTTCTTGTGTCTAGTTGTTCTGGTGTGCAGTGCTCTATAGTGTCGTTTTGAGGGTAGGAGTTGAAACAGTTTATGTCCAGGATGCGAGGGATCTGCAAATATTTTCACGGCCCTCTTCTTGATTCGTGCAGTATACAGGTCCTCAATGGAAGGCAGGTTGGTAGCAATTATTTTTTCTGCAGTTCTAATTATCCTCTGAAGTCTGTGTTTTTCTTGTTGGGTTGCAGAACCGAACCAGACAGTTATAGAGGTGCAAATGACAGACTCAATAATTCCTCTGTAGAACTGGATCAGCAGCTCCTTGGGCAGTTTGAGCTTACTGAGTTGGCGCAGAAAGAACATTCTTTGTTGTCCTTTTTTAATGATGTTTTTGATGTTAGCTGTCCATTTGAGATCTTGCGATATGATAGAACCCAGAAATTTGAAGGTTTCTACTGTTGATACTGTGTTGTCAAGTATTGTCAGAGGTGGAAGTATGGAAGGGTTTCTCCTAAAGTCTACCACACTGTCATTAAGATTGTGTTAATATTTTCATTATCCAGGCCTCTCTTTTCTGTTGTCGTGTTACGAAAAGGTGTGGGGTAAACATTGCCTGATGGCTTTTCACTCGTTGCTGCAAATTTGCATTCTCAGACATGGGTTTTTAATCATTTTATTTAACCCGGTAATTCAAGTCAGAGGAACAAAAGCACCTCAAAGCCTTTGGTCATCTTGTTTGGATGTCATGCATGTGCAAATCGACCCAGAGGTCACTCCAGAGTCCAGCTCTAACAATTGTCTCATTGCATATAAGGTGCAAAGAGAGATCACTTCAGGATGCAGAAAAGGTGTGAGGAGGGAACATCTGGAGGATGGATGGACGGATGGATGGATAGATGGATGGATGGATGGATGGATGGATGGATGGATAGATGGATGGATGGATGGAATGGAATGGAGAGAAATAAAGGTCCAGAAATGCAAAAGAGGCCACCAAGAGATACAACCCAAGAAGCAGAAGGTGAGATGGTCCCAAGCAGATGTGGACCTTCTACACCTTCCTGTTCAAAAGGAGTTGTACATATTGATCGATGATTGATCGATGATTGATCGATCGCATTGATCAGCCTGTGTTACAGTGCAAAAAAGGTTCTTGAACAAGGAAGACAGTAGATAAGACTATAGCAATTCAGGGGTCACTTGCTAAGTATAGAACCCGCTACCAACATTTATTCCTCTCTCTGTTCAGATACAGACTTGGAAGGGACCTTGTAGATCATCTAGTCTAACCCTCCACCCAAGCAGGAGACGCTACACCATTTTTGACAAATGGCAGTCCAGTCTCTTCTTGAAAGCTTCCAGTGGTGAAGCTCCCACAACTTCTGAATGCAACTTTTGTTCCATTGTTTGATTGTTCTCACTGTCAGAAAATTTCTCCTTATTTCTAGGTTGAATCTCTCCTTGGTCAGTTTCCATCCATTATTCCTTGTCTTTTTCCTTTTGGTGGAAAAAGAGCTTGACACAGACCCCTCTGTGACAGCCCCTCAAATATTGGAAGACTGCTATCGTATCTCCCTTGGTCCTTCTCTTCACTAGACTAGCCATACCCAGTTCCTGCAATCGTTCATCATATGCTTTAGCCTCCAGTCCCCTAATCATCTTGGTTGATCTTCTCTGCACTTTTTCTAGAATCTCAACATCTTTTTATTAGGGTGATGACCAAAACTGGGTGCAGTATTCTGTTGATCTTGTTGTTAGTTGCAAAGTCATGTCCAACCCATCGCGACCCCATGGACCATGTTCCTCCAGTCCTCTACCATCCTCTGGAGTCCATCTAAGCTCATGCCTACTGCTTTAGTGGCTCCATCCAGCTATCTCATTCTCTGTTGTCCCCTTCTTCTTTTGCCCTCAATCTTTCTCAGCATTAGGCTCTTCTCCAGTGAGCCCTTCCTTCTCATTAGGTGGCCAAAGTATTTGAGTTTCATCTTCAGGATCTGGCCTTCTAAAGAGCAGTCAGGTTTGATCTCCTCTAGGACTGACCGGCTTGATTGTCTTGTAGTCCAAGGGACTTGCAGGAGTCTTCTCCAGCACCAGAGTTCAAGGCCTCAATTCTTTGGTGCTCATCCTTTCTTATGGTCCAACTTTCACAGCCATACATTGCAACTGGAAAAACCTTGACTATTTGCACTTTTGTTGGCAGGGTGATGTCTCTGCTTTTTAGTATGCTGTCTAGATGTGCCACAGCTTCCCCCCCAGGAGCAAACGTCTTTTAATTTCTTGGCTGCAGTCCCCATCTGCGGTGATCTTGGAGCCCAAGAAAATAAAATCTGTCATTACCTTCATTTCTTCCTCATCTATTTGCCAGGAATTGAGAGGGCCAGACTCCATGATCTTAGTTTTCTTAATATTGAGGTTTCAAGCCAACTTTTGCACTCTCCTTCTTTACCCGCATCAAGGGGCTCTTTAGTTCCTCTTCGCTTTCTGCCATTACTTAGTAAGTGGCCTTACTAAGGCTTTCACTTTCTTGTACACCCACACTTCTTCCCCTCCACAGTATTTTTTGTGGGGTTATTATTGCCACTGCAATAGCTTTTTTTCTCGTGCTTCCCCCCCTCCCCCCCTCCTCCGGCATCAGTGTAGACATTGGCAAGCCAGTGATTGCAACCAAAAAGGAGCTAGAAATCTCCAGTCGGCTGTTGACTCAGGAGATCCCATTATTGTCCAACAGGAATGATTGAATGCATGTTCAATCTCGGAGCAACCAGTTATGCGCCAGAGAACTTCACATCTGTGCCCAAATAGGTGTCAGGAGCAACTGGTTGATTTATGGCCGAACTCTGTCTGGCCTGAATGATGTAGTTAATTGATCAGCAAATGTAGAGAAGGATTTTAGCAGGGATGGAATGTTAATTCTTTTTCTGTCTCCCTCTGAAGTAGCAGTCGAGGGATATGTTATTTTATTTTGGTTCCTTATTGGAGGAATCTTTCAGAAAGAGTTTTATATTATAACAAGTTGCCTCAGGTCACCAGAATGATCATTCAATGCATTTTTTTGGTGGCTGAAGATGCAATTTTCTAAGGGTGTTGTATCCAGGACCATGTGAATCAAAACAAGGCACCACAGTATTTTCAATGTCAGCCAACTGTCTGATAAATACTCTAGTATAGGGTCACCTGCTTGAGCAGAGGGGGTTGGACTATAAGGCGTCCAAGGTCCCTTACAACCAGAGGTGGGATTCACTTACATTCCCTACTGGTTCGCAAATGTGCCACCTTCCGTACATGCCATTTGCTCATGCGTGCGCCATCTGTGCATGCTCACAACCTCCAAAACGTGGCTAAATAGGCATTACATCTGGATGGGTGGGGGGAGCCTACCACAGTCGGTGCTGCCGGTTTGCCCGAACTGGATAGAACTGGCAGAATCCCACCACTGTTTACAACCCTATGTTCTATGGACCCTAGCAAACTCATAAAATTAGCTTTGGTGAGCTATACCTGCATGAGATCCTCATTTATTGTTGAGGCTCTACATTTATGTGACCCAAGACTTTTTTTTGGCCTGGTCCATTAATAGGACACTGGGTGATCTGCAACCACCACCCTGTCCCTGAACAGAGCACGGTTCTGTAATTATTATTTTTTGCATTGAGGGTCACGACCAGGTTTGTGCAACATATTCCCAGCCATATTCCTAAACTCTTAAGGCCAGGACTCCAATGGCCCAAATGTGTTGGTGAAAGAACATCATGGGTGTTTTAAACTTCAGCATAACTTATGACAGTCCTTCCCTGCCTTCAAATCTCCCACTCCTGTAAACCAATATGAAAAGAGGCTAAAGGGATCCAATCTGTGTGGATGTAAAGGAAGGTTGAGGAGCCAGACTTGAACTTGTAATCTCCACGCTGTCTAATGGTCATTTCCACCTCAACATCTCCCAGCAGCAGACTGGGCAAGAAACAAGGGATGGAAATTTGTGAAAGACAGAACTATGATAGCCTAGAAATAAGGCAAAATTTCCTGTGAGTGAGAATAAGTCATCAGTGAAACATCTTGCCTCCAGAAGTTATGGGTGCTCCATCACTGGAGGCTTTGAAGAAGAGTTTGGACAGCCATTTGTCCAGAATGGTATTGTCATGTCCCACTCCCACTCCAATGAACGAGTCAAGGAAGTCCGTAACAAACTTGGCAACGAAGCCTCTGCAGCTTGCCAAGTTCCTTCGAGGTTTATCAGGGCAGGCAGGAGTCCAAGTTGTGATTTCAGCGATAGGGTCCGGTATCAGCAAACTAGATAAGACTTTGCTTGACTCAAGGTTGGAATGCCAAAAGCAGGTCTTTTATATAGGCTGTGGGGTGTGGCTCCATGACTCAGCATTTATCCAGGCCTGCCCCACCCTTCCTTCTGCTGGCGTCGCCTCTCAGATCTCCGGAAGCGAGGGTCCATCCACATTGAATTGTCTTCAGCTGGATCTGCTGTCAGCGTCTGGAAAAGGGAGGGGTCAGAGGGAGTAGGCCCGAGTAATTCCAGCACCTGAAGGCTGAGCCAAAGGAACACATGCTGTATGAGTGAGGTTTATTGGGCTACTCCTTTCACTCCTGGAATCCTCTCCGGGCATGGGGCCCTGGCATGGGGCCAGGGCCAGGGGCTGGAGGCATGACAGGCTGTTCATCTTCATTATCAGACTCGGAGTCTGATAAAAGGCCCGGTTGGAGACGGGAGGGGCCTGGCTGAGGAGAGGAGGGAGGACGAGTCACAACAGGTATAGGTTCTCCCGCTTGAGCAGATGGTTGGACTAGAAGACCTCCAAGGTCCTTTCCAAGTCTGTTATTCAGTTATTCTGATTATTCTGAAACTCCTTTTCCTGGTGGGCAGAACAATCTAGGGGCACATTTGATGAAAGCCGTTTGCTAGTTGATGGGATTCACCCTGCCCTTTGCCTCTCTTGCTGGTGGATCTTTGAGTTAGGGCTGCATTGTTAGTTTTCAAAGAATATCAGAAAGGACACACTGTGCCTTCGGCTGTCTATGTTTATCTGAAATGTATTCACTCCAAAAGATTTAGTCCCGACTCTCAAATTTACCACTCCAAACTATTGCATTTGTTAGCCCTATGGTTATGCAGACCAGGCTACACAGCTCCCTGGGTCACTTCATAAACCATTTTAAACTTTATTGATGTTTCCAAAATCTGATGATTGAAACCAAACCAGAAACTGAGAGGCTGTGCTTTATCTTTTCTCTTCTGAAATCTGGTCAAGCTCACAAGTCTTTTTAGGTCTCCAGCCTTGGCATACTTTGATTTTCAACTCCCAGAATACCCCAGCCAGCAAAGCTGGCTGAGGAAATCTGGGAGTTGAAGTCCTCCAGGCTTAAAGTTGCCAAGGTTGGAGGGGCGTGGCCATGACCGTGGTGGGGTAAGGACCTTTCCTTCACTTCACAGGGCTTAATAATGAAGATTTATGAGGATTAATGCTGTTTGGAATGCACCGTTATGGATGAAAGTTAATAAATCATGAAGTGGAAGTGTTAATAGCCCAGCAGACTGAATTTAAAACTGGTAGGTCATCTGAAACTGCTTGAATTAAGGAGTTTTTACTGCGTGGGATGACCGAACTGGCAGACACAAGGAGTTTGGAATAAACTGCTGTCTTTTGCTTTCCTTATTATAATTATCGTGTTCTGTGTTAAATGCTGAGGCTAAGGAATATCAAAGACTGAATTTGCTAATGAGAAGAATTTTAATTGAAGAGATCGATCTTTTGTGCTGGACTGACTGGCTGATTGGCTGAAGAAGATTTTATTAGGTGGTTAATTTTTTTATTATTTTTCTTTTGAGAGGAAATTAATAGCTTGTTTATATTATAGAAAACAAAAAAAGGACTTTGTTTTGAAGTTCAAGCTGGTTTGTTTTTTTCTCTCTCTGCCGACGTGGAGAAAAAATGGCGCTGATTAAGCTGTGAGGTAATTGTGTTTCTTTGTGGAGTGAATATGACTCATAAGTTACTGATAAGCTACTAACGAGTGCAAATAAGCCGTTTCGCTTCAATTAAAAGATTGTCGTCCCTTGATCTTCATCAAGACCCTCTGTAAAATTGGTTTGACTGCTGTCCTTTGATCTTCACTAAGACTCTTTGAAAAATTGGAATCCCAGTTTGAGAAATTTTTTGGTTTTTGTTTTTTTTTCAAAATGACTCAACAACTTTCAGAAACGCAGCAAATTGCTGCAGCTTTAAATAAAATTGGGGAAAAAATAGCAGCACTATCAGAGCGTATAGATAATTTGACATTTAAACTGACATCCGAAGTGCAAAATTTAAAGCAAGATATGGATGATAACTTTGCTAAACAAAAAGAGGAAATGACAATGATTAAAGATGAAATGGAGCAGCTGCATGTGCATGAGGCAAAAGTAGATCGGCAAATTGGCAAAATATTTTATAAAATGAGCAGCAAGATAAGAGAATTTGTCTTTTGGAAGAAGAGATGAGGAAATATAATTTTGTTATCAGAGGAATCTCGGAAGAAAGGAAGATAAATTGAAACAGCGGGTTTTGAAATGGATTAATGATTTGGATACGCAACTTACGTTCACAATAGCAGACCTGGCAAGCGTTTTAGAATTGGATATAGAAGGCAAAATGGTTCTAACAGGAATGTGCTTGTCAGGTTCGCAAATCTTGGTGATAAGTTGGAAGTTATGGCCAAGTTAAGAGAGTTGGGAGATGCTTTGAAGTTTGAAGGAAGACTATTCAAGTCTTCCCGGATATATCAAGAGAAGAAAGGGCATGGAGATTTTTAAAACCAATTACAAAAGTTTTGAGAGATAATGGAATTAAATACAATTGGAGGCCACCACAACAATTGAAATTTTTTATAAAGGAAGGATGCGTACAATCACCCCAGATATAGATGCATTATTATATTTACGGAGCTTGGACTGATTGAGATGGAGGATTTAATGGAGATAAAAGATCAAATGCTTCAGATGGGTGGAACATACGTGGAAACATCAATCTCAGAAGAAGAAAAAGGGGCTATTGGAGGCAAGACTCAAAGGGTTAAAGAGGAAAGAAATATCACCTGTGTTGGTTGAACAGAAGAAGAGTCGTGAGGATACAGTAGGAGAAGAAGCAGATAAGAGTCTTGGAAAATATGAAGCTGAATGCGGGTCATCGCTATCTTTTTTTGAGTGATGAATTTAAATAGACAGCCGAAAGAAGTGCCCGGCATTGGCACGTCCCTCCCCCATTCTCTTTATAGAGGCGAAACCGATGAGGATGTGGGGGAAGAAGATTGTTTGTACTTTATTGTTTGTTTTGTTTTTTGTTTTTTCTCTGTTTTCTTATTGTTGTTTATATGGTAGTTTAATGTCGGGTGGTGGGGGGCACAGAAAGGAAGATGCGGGATAGGATTAAAAATTTATATTTTAAATGGGAGTTATAAAAATAATGTCATGGAATGTGAAGGGTACAGGAATCAGATAAAAAGAAGAAGATTGGAGCTTAAGATTAAAAGGGATTTACCAGACATTTTATTTTTACAAGAAACCCATCAGAAATCTGAAGATTCAAATAGAATGTATATAAAAGGTATGCAAATATATGAAAAAGCATTTGGAACTTCAAAAGCTAGAGGAGTTGCAACACTGATATCAGATAGGGTGTACTTTGAAAAGGTGTGGGTAAACATTGCCTGATGGCTTTTCACTCGTTGCTGCAAATTTGCATTCTCAGACATGGGTTTTTAATCATTTTATTTAACCCGGTAATTCAAGTCAGAGGAACAAAAGCACCTCAAAGCCTTTGGTCATCTTGTTTGGATGTCATGCATGTGCAAATCGACCCAGAGGTCACTCCAGAGTCCAGCTCTAACAATTGTCTCATTGCATATAAGGTGCAAAGAGAGATCACTTCAGGATGCAGAAAAGGTGTGAGGAGGGAACATCTGGAGGATGGATGGACAGATGGATGGATAGATGGATGGATGGATGGATGGATGGATGGATGGATGGATAGATGGATGGATGGAATGGAATGGAATGGAGAGAAATAAAGGTCCAGAAATGCAAGAGAGGCCACCAAGAGATACAACCCAAGAAGCAGAAGGTGAGATGGTCCCAAGCAGATGTGGACCTTCTACACCTTCCTGTTCAAAAGGAGTTGTACATATTGATCGATGATTGATCGATGATTGATCGATCGCATTGATCAGCCTGTGTTACAGTGCAAAAAAGGTTCTTGAACAAGGAAGACAGTAGATAAGACTATAGCAATTCAGGGGTCACTTGCTAAGTATAGAACCCGCTACCAACATTTATTCCTCTCTCTGTTCAGATACAGACTTGGAAGGGACCTTGTAGATCATCTAGTCTAACCCTCCACCCAAGCAGGAGACGCTACACCATTTTTGACAGATGGCAGTCCAGTCTCTTCTTGAAAGCTTCCAGTGGTGAAGCTCCCACAACTTCTGAATGCAACTTTTGTTCCATTGTTTGATTGTTCTCACTGTCAGAAAATTTCTCCTTATTTCTAGGTTGAATCTCTCCTTGGTCAGTTTCCATCCATTATTCCTTGTCTTTTCCTTTTGGTGGAAAAGAGCGACTGACCCCTCTGTGACAGCCCCTCAAATATTGGAAGACTGCTATCGTATCTCCCTTGGTCCTTCTCTTCACTAGACTAGCCATACCCAGTTCCTGCAATCGTTCATCATATGCTTTAGCCTCCAGTCCCCTAATCATCTTGGTTGATCTTCTCTGCACTTTTTCTAGAATCTCAACATCTTTTTATTAGGGTGATGACCAAAACTGGGTGCAGTATTCTGTTGATCTTGTTGTTAGTTGCAAAGTCATGTCCAACCCATCGACCCCATGGACCATGTTCCTCCAGTCCTCTACCATCCTCTGGAGTCCATCTAAGCTCATGCCTACTGCTTTAGTGGCTCCATCCAGCTATCTCATTCTCTGTTGTCCCTTCTTCTTTTGCCCTCAATCTTTCTCAGCATTAGGCTCTTCTCCAGTGAGCCCTTCCTTCTCATTAGGTGGCCAAAGTATTTGAGTTTCATCTTCAGGATCTGGCCTTCTAAAGAGCAGTCAGGTTTGATCTCCTCTAGGACTGACCGGCTTGATTGTCTTGTAGTCCAAGGGACTTGCAGGAGTCTTCTCCAGCACCAGAGTTCAAGGCCTCAATTCTTTGGTGCTCATCCTTTCTTATGGTCCAACTTTCACAGCCATACATTGCAACTGGAAAAACCTTGACTATTTGCACTTTTGTTGGCAGGGTGATGTCTCTGCTTTTTAGTATGCTGTCTAGATGTGCCACAGCTTTCCTCCCCAGGAGCAAACGTCTTTTAATTTCTTGGCTGCAGTCCCCATCTGTGGTGATCTTTGAGCCCAAGAAAATAAAATCTGTCATTACCTTCATTTCTTCCTCATCTATTTGCCAGGAATTGAGAGGGCCAGACGCCATGATCTTAGTTTTCTTAATATTGAGGTTTCAAGCCAACTTTTGCACTCTCCTTCTTTACCCGCATCAAGGGGCTCTTTAGTTCCTCTTCGCTTTCTGCCATTACTTAGTAAGTGGCCTTACTAAGGCTTTCACTTTCTTGTACACCCACACTTCTTCCCCTCCACAGTATTTTTTGTGGGGTTATTATTGCCACTGCAATAGCTTTTTTTCTCGTGCTTCCCCCCCTCCTCCGGCATCAGTGTAGATATTGGCAAGCCAGTGATTGCAACCAAAAAGGAGCTAGAAATCTCCAGTCGGCTGTTGACTCAGGAGATCCCATTATTGTCCAACAGGAATGATTGAATGCATGTTCAATCTCGGAGCAACCAGTTATGCGCCAGAGAACTTCACATCTGTGCCCAAATAGGTGTCAGAAGCAACTGGTTGATTTATGGCCGAACTCTGTCTGGCCTGAATGATGTAGTTAATTGATCAGCAAATGTAGAGAAGGATCTTAGCAGGGATGGAATGTTAATTCTTTTTCTGTCTCCCTCTGAAGTAGCAGTCGAGGGATATGTTATTTTATTTTGGTTCCTTATTGGAGGAATCTTTCAGAAAGAGTTTTATATTATAACAAGTTGCCTCAGGTCACCAGAATGATCATTCAATGCATTTTTTTGGTGGCTGAAGATGCAATTTTCTAAGGGTGTTGTATCCAGGACCATGTGAATCAAAACAAGGCACCACAGTATTTTCAATGTCAGCCAACTGTCTGATAAATACTCTAGTATAGGGTCACCTGCTTGAGCAGAGGGGGTTGGACTATAAGGCCTCCAAGGTCCCTTACAACCAGAGGTGGGATTCACTTACATTCCCTACTGGTTCGCAAATGTGCCACCTTCCGTACATGCCATTTGCTCATGCGTGCGCCATCTGTGCATGCTCACAACCTCCAAAACGTGGCTAAATAGGCATTACATCTGGATGGGTGGGGGGAGCCTACCACAGTCGGTGCTGCGGTTTGCCCGAACTGGATAGAACTGGCAGAATCCCACCACTGTTTACAACCCTATGTTCTATGGACCCTAGCAAACTCATAAAATTAGCTTTGGTGAGCTATACCTGCATGAGATCCTCATTTATTGTTGAGGCTCTACATTTATGTGACCCAAGACTTTTTTTTGGCCTGGTCCATTAATAGGACACTGGGTGATCTGCAACCACCACCCTGTCCCTGAACAGAGCACGGTTCTGTAATTATTATTTTTTGCATTGAGGGTCACGACCAGGTTTGTGCAACATATTCCCAGCCATATTCCTAAACTCTTAAGGCCAGGACTCCAATGGCCCAAATGTGTTGGTGAAAGAACATCATGGGTGTTTTAAACTTCAGCATAACTTATGACAGTCCTTCCCTGCCTTCAAATCTCCCACTCCTGTAAACCAATATGAAAAGAGGCTAAAGGGATCCAATCTGTGTGGATGTAAAGGAAGGTTGAAGAGCCAGACTTGAACTTGTAATCTCCACGCTGTCTAATGGTCATTTCCACCTCAACATCTCCCAGCAGCAGACTGGGCAAGAAACAAGGGATGGAAATTTGTGAAAGACAGAACTATGATAGCCTAGAAATAAGGCAAAATTTCCTGTGAGTGAGAATAAGTCATCAGTGAAACATCTTGCCTCCAGAAGTTATGGGTGCTCCATCACTGGAGGCTTTGAAGAAGAGTTTGGACAGCCATTTGTCCAGAATGGTATTGTCATGTCCCACTCCCACTCCAATGAACGAGTCAAGGAAGTCCGTAACAAACTTGGCAACGAAGCCTCTGCAGCTTGCCAAGTTCCTTCGAGGTTTATCAGGGCAGGCAGGAGTCCAAGTTGTGATTTCAGCGATAGGGTCCGGTATCAGCAAACTAGATAAGACTTTGCTTGACTCAAGGTTGGAATGCCAAAAGCAGGTCCTTTATATAGGCTGTGGGGTGTGGCTCCATGAATCAGCATTTATCCAGGCCTGCCCCACCCTTCCTTCTGCTGGCGTCGCCTCTCAGATCTCCGGAAGCGAGGGTCCATCCACATTGAATTGTCTTCAGCTGGATCTGCTGTCAGCGTCTGGAAAAGGGAGGGGTCAGAGGGAGTAGGCCCGAGTAATTCCAGCACCTGAAGGCTGAGCCAAAGGAACACATGCTGTATGAGTGAGGTTTATTGGGCTACTCCTGGAATCCTCTCCGGGCATGGGGCCCTGGCATGGGGCCAGGGCCAGGGGCTGGAGGCATGACAGGCTGTTCATCTTCATTATCAGACTCGGAGTCTGATAAAAGGCCCGGTTGGAGACGGGAGGGGCCTGGCTGAGGAGAGGAGGGAGGACGAGTCACAACAGGTATAGGTTCTCCCGCTTGAGCAGATGGTTGGACTAGAAGACCTCCAAGGTCCTTTCCAAGTCTGTTATTCAGTTATTCTGATTATTCTGAAACTCCTTTTCCTGGTGGGCAGAACAATCTAGGGGCACATTTGATGAAAGCCGTTTGCTAGTTGATGGGATTCACCCTGCCCTTTGCCTCTCTTGCTGGTGGATCTTTGAGTTAGGGCTGCATTGTTAGTTTTCAAAGAATATCAGAAAGGACACACTGTGCCTTCGGCTGTCTATGTTTATCTGAAATGTATTCACTCCAAAAGATTTAGTCCCGACTCTCAAATTTACCACTCCAAACTATTGCATTTGTTAGCCCTATGGTTATGCAGACCAGGCTACACAGCTCCCTGGGTCACTTCATAAACCATTTTAGACTTTATTGATGTTTCCAACATCTGATGATTGAAACCAAACCAGAAACTGAGAGGCTGTGCTTTATCTTTTCTCTTCTGAAATCTGGTCAAGCTCACAAGTCTTTTAAGGCAGGGGTCTCCAACCTTGGCAACTTTAAGCCTGGAGGACTTCAACTCCCAGAATACCCCAGCCAGCAAAGCTGGCTGAGGAAATCTGGGAGTTGAAGTCCTCCAGGCTTAAAGTTGCCAAGGTTGGAGACCCCTGTTTTAAGGACCATGTAAGGTTCCCTTTGCTGCCCCTTCCACAAGTGAAACAAAACACACACACACACACACACACACACACACACACACACACACACCCAAACTTTTGATTCTTGGGAACTGCAAGGAGTATTTTTTGCTTCAGTAGGAGTCTCTCAGACCCCTTTGGACAATGCTGGCCCAAATAAATTGAGCTGCTGAGGGGAAAAAAAGATATCTTGTAAACCCATTTTGTGTGTTTAGCTCCTCCTTGTACAAGAATGCTCCTCGGAGACTTTGCCAGAAGTCAGAACCTCCTTCATCCTTTGATTTCCTTAAACCTTTGTGTATTTACGCTTAATAACCTACATTACTGACATTAAAATTCTACTCGCTTCAAGTGACAAATAATCCATTTTGGCTTCCTCTTTTCTTTGATAACTGACCTTTAATATAGATCCAAGCTTAAAGTCTCCAAACAGTCATTTGCACATTGTCCCAGTAACATTCATCACTATTTTCAGATAATTGCCTGGAGACATCAGTCAAAAGTTGGATCCCCGTATGAAAGAAAAGCAGAGATTCAGAGGGAAAGATTAGAGCTTGAGCAATTTTAAGTGAATTTTAAGGAAGGGCGAGCATTCCCTGGGTGTTTCGCAGAGGTCAGGATTAGAGCAAAGTACAATAAAGTCTTTTTTTTCCCAGTCAAGTAGAACTCATGTTGATTTCATGGGGTGGGTTATTTTTTTTCTGGCATAATGATGGACAGACCCAAAGTAACAAAGAGTGGCACTCCATCAGCTGCTCCTTCCTGCACAGGAGTAAATATCACACTGCTGCCCCAGAGGTGGGCTTCACATACTGTAGCAACTGGTTCGTCCAGCACCGGAAATGTGAGCACGCGCCATCCGTGCATGCATGCATCACAAAATGCAGCAATTCGCTTGCGCGCCATCCGGACATGCATGCAACATCAAACTACACAGCAATTTGTGTGCATGCGCCTGTCAAGGTTCCAGAAAAACCTCTTCTACATAAAAAAAAATCAGAAGCCATTGTCTTTCAAAGTTCTTTACTAGCATGAGGAAACTGGAACACGATGAGTGAAGTTCCAAAACTGAACTTCCGGATTCTTTTCCCAGTTATACAAACCCCAAGAGTCCCACCCCCCTAACCCCTTTGCTGGTCACATGGTCCCACGTTCTCCCAGTTCATTCGAATATCTTCTCGCCACTCCTCCTGCAGATGTGAACACCATCTGACCTTGACCGCTTGAAGAATGTTACCATACCCCTCAACCCCTTTTCTTCCCCTCAGGGGAAAAATGTGGCAGCGTCTGGAACCCTAAAGTCTAGTATGGTTTCCAGGCCTGACAGCGCCATCCGCATATGCGTGTGGTGTGAAAAACACAGCGATGTATCACGCACGTCGCCAACTACCGGTTCATGCGAACCGGTCTAAACCGGCTGAATATGACCTCTGTGCTGCCCCCAAAAGCAGAGCTTGATATCACAACAGCTCAGTGCTCTCATCGAAGCGATCTGTTTCACCCGCCTGGATATTTTATTTATTTATTTTATTTATTTTATTTTGTCAAATACATATTAAATAATATATATAAGTATAAGCATGAATTGAATACATAAAATGAATACAACTGAAAGGAATATTAGGACAGGGACGGTAGGCACGCTGGTGCTCTTATGCATGCCCCTTACAGACCTTTTAGGAATGGGGTGAGGTCAACAGCAGACAATCTTTAGGTTAAAGTTTTGGGGATTTTGGAATGAGACCATGGAGTCTGGCAGCGCA
The DNA here is from genome assembly GCF_028640845.1 of Ahaetulla prasina. Lineage (NCBI taxonomy): Eukaryota > Metazoa > Chordata > Lepidosauria > Squamata > Colubridae > Ahaetulla > Ahaetulla prasina. Next base: position 910,483 of record NC_080544.1, on the reverse strand, counting down.
TTCCAGGCATTAACAACTCTGTTAGTGAAGTCATATTTTCTGCAATCGAGATTGGAGCGGTTCACTTTAAGTTTGAATCTATTGCGTGCTCGTGTATTGTTGTGGTTGAAGCTGAAGTAGTCTTCAACAGGAAGGACATTGTAGCAGATGATTTTGTGAGCTATGCTCAGGTCATGCCGAAGGCGGCGTAGTTCTAAATTTTCTAAACCCAGAATTTCAAGTCTGGGTGGCCTAAGGTTATGCCCATATGAGGGGCATAACAAGGAAGTGCTTCTATTGCTTCTTCTAGATATTTTATAAAATCCCCAGGCCTGTTGAGAGATCCGGTGGACTCTCATCCAAGAACTGCATGGGTCCCACTATGCTCAGTTCCAAGCCCAGATGCAATCAGCCACCAAATTTGACACTATTTGAAAAGTTGGACATCAGTAACTGTGTAGAGTGGGTGAGACTTTAAGGGGTCTTTGGTGCTGTCTGAGCTTGCTTGTTTTTGTTTTTGTTTTGAAGATGTTTCATTACCCAAACTAGGTAACGTTTAGACTAACACTGATGAGGTTACCTAGTTAAGGTAATGAAACATCTGCAAAAAAACAAGCAAGCACAGAGAGTATCAAAGACATTTCAACTCTGAGCTACAAATATTCTCCATTATTAGTTGAAACCAGGGATGAAAAGTAAAATTTGTTACTACTGGTTCTGTGGGTGTGTCTTGGGGGGGTAATGTGGGTGGGCGTGGGCAAGTGTTTGTTTTTTTTAACTTTTAAAAGCATTTTTTTCTATAACCTCTTCTGCTGAAGAGGTTGCAAAAAAATGTTTTTAAAAGCCTGTGATGATCAGGCAACTCAGCGGGGATCACCAGAGGAAAAAAAAGCTTTTAAAGGGTTCTGATGATCCCAGCTGAGCTGCCTGATCGCCAGAACTTTTAAAAGCATTTTTTTACAACCTCTTTGGCTGAAGAGGTTGTAGAAAAAATTGCTTTTAAAAGGTTCTGGCGATTAGGCAACTCAGCTGGGATCACCAGAGGAGCCTTTTTAAAAGCTTTTTTCCCCAACCTCTTCAGCCAAAGAGGTTGTAGAAAAAACGCTTTTGAAAGGTTCTGACAATTCCAGCTGAGCTGAGCGATCATCAGAGCCTTTTTTTTTTTAACTTTTAAAAGGATTTTTTAAAATGCTTTTAAAAGAAAAAGAAAAAAAACCTCTGATGATTGAGAGGCTCAGCTGGGGTGGGATGGGGCAGGGATTTTTGCTACCGGTTCTCCAAACCATCCACCGCCATCGCTACCAGATCGGGCGATCCGGTCCAAACCGGGAGCATTTCACCCCTGGTTGAAACTTTGTTGATGGTTCCCAGCCTGGATTTTGAGGTCAAAATAATGCGATCCTTCCTTCTCAATCACATCAATGATTTGCATGTTCATCTTTATTATCAGTCCTGTACAGTGCTTATTTTCCATCTAAGGTTGCTGTGGGACTGCACCTTTTCCCCAGATAATGACCTCATTTTTTTCCTGATGCTACAAGGCTATATAGGGAGCTAAATGACCTTGCAATATTGACATAAGGGCCAATGTGATTGACAAGTCACATCCAGTTATCATTGGCGTACACCTGTAGTTTTGTATATAATTATGTGGATGTTGTGTTTATGTTTACTTCCATTTTGTTGTGTTCTCATCATACGATTAATAAATAAATGTGATTGACAGCAAATGAAATATCTACTAGACTTCTCCAACCTGCTTCCTTCCAGTTCGGTTGGCTAGAGGACTATGAAAGCTGTAACCCAACATCTGGAAAGCATGTGTTTGGGGAAAGCGGGTGCAAATTTTGGGATTCAGAATCACTCTTCGATATACTTTTTTCAATAGACCCTTAGGGCCTCTGGTGGCTCAGACTGCTAAGACAGTCTATTTTTAACACAGCTGCTTGCAATTACTGCAGGTTCAAGCCCCACCAGGCCCAAGGTTGACTCAGCCTTCCATCCTTTATAAGGTAGGTAAAATGAGGACCCAGATTGTTGGGGGCAATAAGTTGACTTTGTATATAATGTACAAATGGATGAAGACTATTGCTTGACATAGTGTAAGCCGCCCTGAGTCTTCAGAGAAGGGCGGGATATAAACGCAAATAAAAAAAAAATCTGTGGAAATTCAGAATTGTTCTACAGGTGGTGTGAAGCCCTGGGGTTAGACAAAGAAAATCCAACTTAGTCCAGACAAAAGTAGGGCTCCGGTGGTCTTCTGATTAGATCGTCTGAGACAGAGGATGTAACAGATGATAAAACTGGTGGTCGTACTCCCATGTTGGCTGTTCATGCATCCATCAGTTCTTCTGAATAACTGTGTTTCTGCCCAGTTCTCACCAGTATACATTCGGAAGAACATTTAGATGTGTAACGCTGAAAAAAAAATAGTTTTGACTGCTTCATAAAATGTGCTTACCGTAGAGAATCTGGAATGAGTGTCAGTAGGTTTTAAGACAGGGATGAGGTGACTCAATGGCTAAGACCCTGAGCTTGTCGGTCAGAAGGTCTGAAGTTCAGCGGTTCGAATCCCTTGCACTGCTTAACTGGGTGAACTCCCGTTACTTGTCCCAGCTTCTGCCAACCTAGCAGTTCGAAAGCACGTAAAAAATGCAAGTAGAAAAATAGGGACCACCTTTGGTGGGAAGGTAACAGCGTTCCGTGCGCCTTTGGCATTGAGTCATGCTGGCCACATGACCATGGAGACGTCTTTGGACAGCGCTGGCTCTTCGGCTTTGAAACGGAGATGAGCACTGCCCCCTAGAGTCAGGAATGACTAGCACATATGTGCAGGAGGAACCTTTAGGTTTAAAAAAAAATTGCCTTTAAATCCTCGTCTTGCCATGAAGCTGGCCCCTAGAACCAGACAAATCATGTCTCTGTCCATGTCCAATCTAGATTAAAAGGATCTGGTATGGAGAAAGCATTGTTTTAATTTGCCAAAGAGCTTTCTTTGCAGCTGATCAGCAAGAAATTGACTTCTGCTGAGCTCGGCTGTGTTTCAAGAAAACATTTCTGTCCGTGCCTTCTGAAATTTGAATGCCGTTGATTAGGTGAAGATTAGTTGCCGCCACAGCTTACGGCAATCTGTAAAGGGAGACATATTTTTGCTTTACTTTATGATGCTAAAATTCTATTTACAGTAATCGATGGGAAATAATGATTAAAACAAATACCAGTAACCGATCAATTGCTGGCATTCCAACACGCTCAATAGATTATTTTATGCCGAATCTGCTAATTGCAGGGTGTTACTCAGGCAGTGTGTGGATAATGTGGTACAATAATGTAGGGTTCTTTAAACAAACATGTTTAGCATTATGGATTCACCATTAAACTGGATATTTTCTTGGGAACTGAAAGACTTTCTTTTCAAGCCTATGAAAAATGCTCCTTTCGCATTACTGCCTATGTTAAGGGGAAATTGTTTGGACTAGGCCACATCCTTCCCTAGGAAAATGAAAGAAGTGTCTTCCTTCCAGGGTCTCCTCCACAAAGTACCTGTCAGGCGTGCCTCCTTTCAAAACTCAAGAAAGAAGTTTTGATACCCTGCATTTTGTTCTGGGAAGTCGGGGTGGGGGGGGGGGGGTAAGGGGGAGGGGAATTGCGGGGGGTTTGGTAGAGATGGAGTGATGGTTAATGTACAGGGTTTATTGAAGATGTATAAATATAATTAATGCAGGGTCGGGTCTGCTCAGTTACCATTTTAGAACGGTGGGGAGGGAGAAAAGAGAGAGTAGGAGGTAGGAAAGAGGAGAAGAGGAAGAATGAGGGGTAGAAGAGGGAGAAGGAAGGTGTAGGGTGGAGGGAGGAGAGGATGTAGATAAGAGAAGGAGAGGAAGGTCTGGAAAGTAGAAGAAGGTAGAAGAGGGAAGAGTGTTAAAAAGGGGGGTGGTGACTGGGCAAGCCCGACTAATTGTATATAACTGTACATTGGATGAACTATTTGATATGATTGTAAAAATAAAACTTTTTAAAAAGAAAAAACTCAAGAAAGAAAAACCCCAACTCCATTGTTTGTAGAGAAAGGTACTTTTACTGCAGGGGTGAAATGCTCCCGGATCGGAGGGGATCGCACGATCTGGTAGCGATGGCAGCTGCTGGTTCGGAGGACCGGTAGCAAAAATCCCTGGCCCTGCCCCCCGCCTCTGCTGAGCCCCACCATCTGCAGAGGTGTTTTTTTTTACTTTTAAAAGCCGGTTTTGGAAACAGGCCTTTAAAAGTAAAAAACAGCAGAACCTTACTTGTACTCTTACTTGTAGAAAACATGTTTTCTACAAATAAGAGTAGAGATTCTAAGGCACTTACCTGATTACTGATGAATGCATGGCTCTCTTTCCAGCCTGAAAACAGTTTCAGTTTCAGCCAGACAGAATCAATCGCTCAGCTAATCTATTTCCTCGGTGATCAACTGGCTGGCTTTGCTAGCTGAGGAACTCTGGGATTTGAAGTCCACAATAAAATAAAATAAAATAAAATAAAATAAAATAAAATAAAATATTTGTGCAGCTTTTTGAGATTTGGTGTGTTTCTGTAGTGTTTCACTCTAACTACACAAACACACAAAATCTCAGAAAGCTGTATTGTGTGTGTGTATGTGTGTGTGTTAGTTGTGTGTGTGTAAAGTGTGAAAGTTGGTTTTTGAGCTTTTTGTGGCTGTGTGAAGTGTGAAGTGCAGCTGCTTTTACATTGTGTGTGAGTCAGTTGTGTTGTGTGTGCGTCAAGTGTGAAAGTTGGTTTTTGGTACCTCTTATTGTTTTTTAATACTTTGTTTATTATTTTTATTATTTATTATTGGCCACGCCCACCAAGCCATCTGACCACCAAGCCACGCCCACCAATTAAGCCACACCCACAGAACCGGTAGGGAAAATTTTTAGATTTCACCCCTGTTTTACTGAGAATGAACTGAATGCATCGCAAGTGAAGTGAGCTCTGGCCAATAGGTGTGGTTTACACATAGATGTTCTCACATTAATCCCTCCTCCCCCAAAGTTCAGGCAGCCTTGTCCAATCCACCTTCAGCTCAGGTGCCACGTGAGGGTCATCTCCAGATGGCTTCATCCCTCTGGTATGCACAGACCATTAGCTGTGAGTGTTATCAGCCCACCTTCTAGCCTTTGAATACATTCTAATATTCCCCAACACATTAAGTTTCATTTCTACAGATAAGTTTCGACTTTGGCCAAACTGGCCAAACTCCCCACTCCCTCCATTTTATGACAGCTGAAGCAGCTAGACCCCAATCAGGAATACGTTACCCATTACTATATGCCTAGCAATAAAAGACAGCAATAAAACCATAAAACAATTAACTGGCAGTAGTAAAACAAACAAATGTAGCATGCGGAGGCTGACATTCGGCCCTCCTGCAGAAAGGACGTGTTTCCCCGAAAATATGACCTACTCAGAAAGTAAGTCCTAGCTTGATTTTTACATATGTGCCTAATATAAGCCCTCCCCCCCCCAAATATAAGCCCTAATTAAGACCCCGCTCACTCCAGGGTGCACAGGTAAAAATTAAGCTCAGGTGGAGATGGGGATGGTGGGGCTGCCCTACTACTTACCTTTGGATAATTGCAGCCAGGCCTCTCACACCTCGGCCCATTTTTTCTGCAGCCAGCAAGGTTTTCCTGCAGGACTCTCCAGCCGATAACAGATCCAGAGCCTTGTTATCGACTACAGAGCAGGGGTGAAATGCTTCCGGTTCGGACCGGATCGGCTGATCCGGTAGTGATGGTAGCGGGTGGTTCAGAGAACCAGTAGCAAAAATCCCTGCCCCCCACCCCACCCATGCCCACCCAATTGCCCAGTCACCCACTTGCCGCTTATTTCCAGCCTGCTTGCTTTTCCTGCCCGAATGGTAGGAATAGGTTGTAAAAAATGCTTTTAAAAGAAAAAAAGAGAGGCTCTGACCATCACAGCTGAGCCGCGTGATCGTCAGAGCCTTTTTATAACTTTTAAAAGCATTTTTTACAACCTATTCCTAGGTTATATACTCAGCACTTATCCAGGCCTGCCCCTCCCTTCCTTCTGTTGCTTCCGCCTATCAAGTCTTCTGACGCGAGGGTCACTCCAGTCGGCAGCTGTTGGCAATAGACCTCCCTCAGGCTCACATGCTGTGGAGGAGGGGGAGGGGTCTAGTTGCTCCATTTGCCTGGGCATGGAGCCAGAGCTGGGGGCTGGAGATATTTCATCCTCTTCAGCCTGTCTGGGCATGGAGCCAGGGCTGGGGCCGGGAGGCATACTAGAACATTCCTCTGTGTTCGGAAGCAGATAAGAAGGCCCCGGCTGTGGTGAGATTGGGCGAGACACAACAGAAGCAAGGTATTTCCACTTATTAATTCCACTGAATAATCATAAAATTTCTCCTTATTGTAGGTCGGATCGGTCTTTAATAATAATTCTACCCGTCACCTCTTCTCCTGCCCTCTGGTGCTTTGAAACATGTCAACCCTCTCTTCTCTGGGACAGTCCCTCAAGTACTGGAAGATAGCGATCATGTCCTCTTTTATTTTTTTAATTTATTATTTTTATTTTTCGCATTTGTATACCACCCTATCTCCCTAGGGACTCAGGGCGGTTCACAGCCAAATAAAAATACATATAAATACACAATAAAACATCCATTAAAAAACTTATTACATAAGGCTGAATGATTAAAAATAGCAATACAAATAATAAAACCCCATTAAAACCAAATTCAAAATTTAAAATTCTAGTCCAGTCCTGCGCAAATAAATAGATGTGTCTTAAGCTCGCGGCGAAAGGTTCGAAGGTCAGGAAGTTGGCGGAGTCCTGGGGGAAGTTCGTTCCAGAGGGTGGGAGCCCCCACAAAGAAGGCCCTTCCCCTGGGCGTTGCCAGCCGGCACTGCCTAGCCGACGGCACCCTGAGGAGTCCCTCTCTGTGAGAGCGCACGGGTCGGTGAGAGGCATTCGGTAGCAGCAGACGGTCCCGTAAGTAACCCGGCCCTATGCCATGGAGCGCTTTGAAGATAGTTACCAAAACCTTGAAGCGCACCCGGAAGGCCACAGGTAGCCAGTGCAGTCTGCGCAGGAGAGGTGTCACGTGGGAGCCACGAGGGGCTCCCTCTACCACCCGCGCAGCCTCATTCGTCATCATCAGTGAAATGTCATCCACTGACTCATCTCACTTGCATGCATTTTCACTCTCAGAGTCCTTCAGGAACTTCTTCTGCAACCAGCAAGACTTTCCTGAAGCCCTCTGCAGCCGATAACAGAGCTCCAGATCAATCCAGAGCTCTGTTATTGGCTGCAGAGGCCTTCATGAAAGCATTGCTGGTTGCAGAAGTAATGGGCCGGCAAGGCAGGTGTCGAGGTTTGCAAGACCTGGCTGCAACTGTCTGAAGGTTAAGTAGTAGGGCAGCTCCACCACCTCCCATCCCCACTCTAGCTTAATTCTTCCTCATGCACCCTGGAGTGGGTGTGGTCTTAATTGGGGCTTATTTTGGGAGTAGGGCTTATATTAGGTGCACATGTAAAAAAATTCTAGCTAGGACTTACTTTTGGAGTAGGTCTTATTTTGGGGGAAACACGTTAGCTTCCTAGATTCATGTCTGCACGAAAGCCATCTCTCCGGTGAAAACGCCTGGATGTAAGATAATTTCAGTCTCCAAAGCAAGACGCCCGGTTTTAAAACAGGCGCTGATCAATCACGCATAGCACATTTTTACAGCAGCTTTGCTGTTGGGGTTGTCTAAATGCCAGGCTGTGTTTAAGCAGCAGAAGCACGTTAAGATCACTGTGTAATTGTGTGCGTATAAAAAAAGACAGAAATCTGTAGCTTTTTGATGTATCACAAAAGGTATCGATTGCTATGCGGTTTAGGAAATGAGTGCGAACGGGTGAATGAAGGTTTGAGTCTATATTCAATTTCCCCCCAAATAATTTCAGATCTGTGCAACCACAACGGTTTCCTCTAGCCTCTCTTTGTTTCACTTACATTGGTTCCAATCCCTTTCAGCTCCCTCCTCTGCACGGTGACTTTCTCTGTGCTTTGTATTGATGATAAATCACACAGCCGTGTTCTAAGTGCTTGGATACTGACTCGCACGGCAAAAATGCATATGAATCATTTTACCTTGAAAGGCGGCCATTGTGAGAGCGGAATGCTGGGAAGCTGCAGAAAATAAGACGAAGTGGCTTGAGGCCTCCAAATGTGGCTGCTTTTTCCACAAAGTCCCAGGGTTCACAAACACAGGATCAGAGCAGGGGTGAAATGCTCCTGGTTTGGCCCAGATCACCTGATCTGGTAGCAATGGTGGCAGGTGGTTTGGAGAACCAGTTGCAAAAATCCCTGCCCACCCCCTATGCCCAGCTGAGCCGCGCGATCATCAGAGGGTTTTTTTTTACTTTTAAAAGCATTTTTTTCTTCAGCCGAAAAAAAATGCTTTTAAAAGTAAAAAAAAAAGCCTCTGATGATTGTGCGGCTCAGCTGTCATCGTCAGACCCCTTTAAAAGCATTTTTTCTTCGGCCGAAAAGGTTGTTAAAAAAAAACCTTTTAAAAGGCTCCTCTGGCAATCCCAGCTGAGTTGCCTGGTCATCAGAACCCTTTAAAAGCATGTTTTCTACAACCTTTTCGGCGGAAGAGGTTGTAAAAAAAAATATTTTAAAAGGCTCCTCTGGCAATCCCAGCTGAGTTGCCTGATCGTCAGAATCCTTTAAAAGCATTTTTTCTACAAGCTCTTCGGCTGAAGAGGTTGTAAAAAAAATGCTTTAAAAGTAAAAAAAAAAGTTGGCCACGCCACCCAGTCACATTATCCCCCCCAATAAGCCACGCTCACAGAACCGTAGTAACAAATTTTACATTTCACCCCTGGATCAGAGGGACAGAAATTGCAATTCCCAGCATTGTGCACCAAAAGTCACCAAACAAAAGCAGAGCTAAGGCGAAAAATAGTTTCAGAGAATACGTGAAGTGATCTGGAGATCGCAAGTTTGGACATGCTTCACGGGTTTATTCTTCTAAAACAAGCGAGCGAATTAGCCAGGCAAGAGCGAGAAGATGGCATCTCCCAACTGTACCCTCCAGAGCGTGTTGGGGTGCTGTGGGGATCCTTCCAAGGGGTTGGACTAGAAGACCTCCAAGGTCCCTTCCGACTCTGTTATTCTGTTGTATCAGTTTAACCACATAGGAGTCCTAATGCACATTTTCTGTTTGTGTTGGTGATTGGGCCAGGTGTTGTGTCTCGCCCGCTTTCACCGCAGCCGGGGCCTTCTTATCTGCTTCCAAACGCTGAGGAATGTCCTCCATGCCCAGACAGGCTGAGGAGGAAGAAGTACCTCCAGCCCCCAGCTCTGGCTCCATGCCCAGGCAAATGGAGCAACTAGACCCTTCCCCCTCCCCCACAGCATGTGAGCCTGAGGAAGGTCAATTACCAACAGCTGCAGACTGGAGTGACCCTCGCTTCAGGAGAATTGATAGGCGGCGGCAACAGAAGGAAGGGAGGGGCAGGCCTGGGTAAGTGCTGAGTCATGGAGCCACACCCCATGACCTATATAAAGGACCTGCTTTCTGGCATTCTCTGAGTCTGGCAAAGTCTAACATATCTTGCTGAAGTCACTTTCTGGTCTCCTGCCTGCCTTGAGAACTTTGCTAGGACTTTGGCAGAGCTGCAGAGGCACGCCTGATTCGGATTTCCCTGACCCGGTCGTCAGCGGAGGAGTGGGACACGACACCAGGTTACCGCACTGACCATCTTCTCTGTCCAAGTATATTGCCCATATAAACCAGGAATCATTGATCATTTTGCTTCAGGGAAGCTAGATAATTCCCATGAAACTACATTCCCAAATGCATTTTTCAGCACAGGTCTTAAAAGTGGCCAAGGTTGGATATCCCTGCTCCAGAGTCTTCCGGAAGGAGAAACGCTTCCATAATGGAATAATTTTTGAATTTTAAGCTTGCCTTCGACATCCATTTCTTCTTATCCACTTGACCAACCATCTCTACATCAAACCTTTTACACTTTAGAAGTCGTCCTTGACTTACAACCGTTTGTTCAGTGACCATTTGAAGTGACCCCAGCCCTGAAACAAGCGCCTTATGACCGGTTTTCCCACTTACAACCAGAGGTGGGCTTCACATAATTTACCACCGTTTTGCTGCGCACCAAAAATGTGAGCGAGCACGCAGTTTGCTTCACTCGTGTGCGTGCCTTCCACAATACATGCGACCTTCTGCGCATGCGCTTTGTTGGCGCACGTGGCTTGCATGCATGCGTGTGGCTTAGAACATGTGACTAAATACGACGGCATAGTGCCGGGGCAGGTGGGCAGGGCCACCCACAGGTCGCCACTACCGGTTTGCCCGAACCAGCTGAATATCACCACTGCTTACAATCGTGTCAAAACTCGGTTGATTGGCAACCAGGGTATATTTACAATGGTTGCAGCATCCAAGGGTCATGTGATCACCACGCACGTCCAGCTGGCTTCTGACCAAGCAAAGTCAATAGGGGACGCCAGGTTCGTTTCACACCATTCACTTAACCCCTGCCTCACTTAGCAACTGGAAATAATTGGGCTCAACTGTGATCGTAACTCAAAGACTACTTGTAATTCTAAAGGCAGGCAATGTGCAGTCCAGAAGGGATATTGTTGTGGTTGTTTTTGTAAAGTGTCCAAAATAGTTACCCGAGTTTACTAGGAATGAGAATGCCAGATTGCTGACCCCCATTCACACACACACACACACAAAATCTGGGCTGCTTACAAGTTCCCTTTTGACTTGAGGATGCCAAGCCACACATACAGCTTCTGATACCAGCCTTCCCTTGCAAAAGCACCTTCATTTTCCAAAGCTGAAGGAAGAGCAACCAAGGAAGTATAGGCAATCCTCATCTTACGACCAACCACTGAAGTCCAACATGTAGGTCGCTAAGGGAGGAATTTGTGAAGTGAGTTTCGCGCCCCCCCCCCGTTACGACTTCTCTTGCCGCATTTCTTTAAACGAATTGCTGCAATTGTTCAATTAGTAACACAGCTGTTAGGTGAATCTGGGGGATTCTGGCCAAAGAGGATCTCACAAACACACACAAACACAAACACACACACACGGGACACTGCAACCGTCATAAATGTGAGTCACTTGTCCAGCATCCAAATGTAAATCATGTGACCATGTGGGGATGCTGCAATGGTCATAAGTGTGAAAAATGGTCATAAGTCTTTTTTTTTAGTGCCATTATAACCCTGAAGGGTCGCTAAATGAACTGTTAAGTCGAGGACAACCTGTACTAAATTCTAACTGCTGTGCCAGCATAACTCCTACCCTGTTCGTGATGTACATTAAAAAAAATACTATTTTTAAAAAATATTTTTCAGCCCTTTGCTAGTCATGGTTTGAAAGGATGTGTTGTGCCTCGCCCGCCCTCCTCTCCTCAGCCGGGCCCCTCCCATCTCCTGCTATCTGAGCCAGAGACTGATAGTGAAGAAGAATGGCCTGGCATGCCTCCAGCCCCCAGCCCTGGCACCATGCCCGGACAGAATGAGCAAACAAACCTCCCTCCTACAGCGTGTGAGCACGAAGCCAGCCACGTGCTAGAATTGCCGGCAGCAGAGCAGGAGGACGAAAAGACACAGTGGACGGATCCCCGTTTCTGGAGAATGGAGAGGCGATGTCAGCAAAAGGGAGGGAGGGGCAGGCCTGGATAAATGCTGAGTCATGGAGCCACACCCCATGGCCTATATAAAGGATCTGCTTTTTGGCATTCCTTGAGTCAAGAAAAGTCTCATCTGGTTGCTGAAGTCACACCTTGGATTCCTGCCTGCCCTGAGAACTCTGACAGGAATTTGGCAAAGCTGCAGAGGCTTCGTGGCCACGCTTGATACAGACTTCCCAGACCCGGCCGTCAGAGGAGGAGTGGGACACGACAGGATGGGTGTTTGTGGACAGCCATTGCCACTGCACAGCCTGGGGGAAAAGGATAGCAAAGATCGCTCTTCCTAAACCAAAGTAGGAGCACACCGCTTGTCGATCGTTCCGGATTGCTCAATTTTGCCCCAAATGTCATATCAAGACCTCGAGTGAATAGCCCACCTGGCCCTGATTGGTTAACAAAAGGCACTTTGTTCTCATGGGTGGGAGAGAGAATGCTGATTGGCTGAGCTTTGATCATTGACATGTATGCCAATAGTAGTATTAAGCGTCGGGGAAATCGGGAGATTCGGGCAGTTCAAATGAGAATGAAGATTTATTGGAAGTTACAAGAATCTGAGCTACTAACAGCCAAGGAAAATTAGCAGAAGTTAAGAAAAGAAAGAAATGTAAAGTGGGCTGAGCTTAGATCTCTTGTGGGGGCGCAGAGACTCATGACTGATGATGCATTTGACGCCTCCCTCGGTCTCAGCCAAGTTATCTCCTACAAGTAGAGAGTATTTGTAACTCCGGGTTGAACTGTGGGGTCCTTGGTCTCTCTGAGCTGGGTTGTTGTCTTGCAGACATTTCATGACCCAACTAGGTAACATCATCTGTGCTAGAAGGGTTTGCTCTGTGTTTATATGCTTGACCTGTTAGTGTTGGTGCAGAACTACCAACTCAGACCAATAATCAAACAGCAACCAACAGCCTAATCAAGAAACCACCAAGGACACTCCCAACAACACAGACAGGGCAAGTCACTCATATACAATTCCCTTCCAGCACTGATGGCGTTACCTAGTTGGGTCGTGAAAGGTCTGTAAGGAAATAAGTTCAGAGAGCATCAAGGATCCCACAATCGACATGCATATACACCAGGCGTGTCAAATTCAAGGCCCGTGGACCAGATCTGGCCCACGAGGTGCTTAGATCTGGTCTGAAGGGCTGGCCTGGAAATAGCAAAGGACTGGACTTCAGTACCTCTGCTAGCGAAAACGGGGCGCGGGGGGCCGTGCGCTCCCCCATGCCCCATTTTGATGGAAGGCTATCAAAACTAAAAAAAAAAGGAGGAATGTTTCTCCTTTTGCATTTGAGCACGCAAGAAGGGACCGGAAAGGAGAAAGAGGAAAGACAAAGAAAAAAGAAGGGAAGATAGGAAGAGAGCAAGGAAGGAAAAAATAAGGAAAGAGGGGAAGGAAGAAGAAATTAGAATGAAAAGGGAAGGAAGAAGAAGAGAAGAGAAGAGAAGAGAAGAGAAGGAAGGAAGGAAGGAAGGAAGGAAGGAAGGAAGGAAGGAAGGAAGGAAGGAAGGAAGGAAAGAAGGAAGGAAGGATAATAAGAGTGAGGAAGGGTCTCAGGGAAGTCCTGCCTTAGCACTTGGCCACCATGTGTGCTCCCCCGCCCCCCGACACAGGTCCTGTGTCATGCCCACCATGGCCACACACACCCAAGACACACACACACACACACCCTCTGAGGTCAAACACCAACTCTGATGCGGCCTTCAAATGAAATTGAGTTTGACACCCCGATATACACCTTCCTACTAGAGACAGACCCGCGTCTGACAATAGCAGATGAAGGATCAGTCGCATGGATATATACCTGGGGAACAGAAAATAGGGGGGAGGGGGAAAACACATTTTGGATCCAGGAGAATTATGCAGGAGAGAGACCGGTATTTCAGGAACTGGAGACATCAGCATACAACCTGGGCTGAAATAAGATACTGGATTTTGAAGTCTAGTATCAGGTCACGAGAAGGAAGTATCGCAGTTCCCATGAATTCCGATGGGGATGTAAGGGGCAAGGGAAATCTGGCCAGTTTTACTCCGATCACTGCTCACCTCCTTTCTCGGCCTATTTCTGCCTGATCATTTTCGATATTCTTATTGCGCATAATTTTAAGCCGGGGTGACTCAGCTAGCTGCAGAAGGAGGAAACTGGACAAGACCTTCCCAGAGAAGCTGGACAGAAAGAATCCTGAAGTCAGAGCCTTACCGGTGGAAGGGCCCTGATTGATGGCTGTTTTCCTGCTCTTATGGGATGTGCTGAAGGAGGACAACCACAAAGCGAAGAGAGAGAGAAAAAAGAAGAAGAAAGCCAGTTTGCCTCCACAGGATACCTGGTGCCCTTCCAAAATGACGCGAAACAGGGCTACAGCAGACAAAGGGCGAGGATTAGCAATGGGGACAGAGTGTTTCATGCCAGTCTCACTCACATTTGGCCCCAGGACATTACACAATACTTTTAACACCTCAAGAATTAAGAGATACAGATACAGATTAACAGAGTTGGAAGGGACCTTGGAGGTCATCTAGTCCAACCCCAGCCCCTGCCCAAGCAGACCCTACACCATTTCTGACAGATGGCAGTCCAATCTCTTACTGAAGGCATCCAGTGATGAAGCTCCCACAACTTCCAAAGGCAAAAGCTGTTCCATGGGTTGATTGTTCTCACTGTCAGAAAATTTCTCCTTATTTCCAGGTGGAATCTCTCCTTGTTCAGTTTCCATCCATTATTCCTTGTCTGGCCTTCAGGTGCTTTGGAGATAACTTGACACACACACACCCCTCTCTGTGACAGCCCTTCAAGTATTGGAAGACTGCTCTCCTGTCTCCCCTGGTCCTTCTCTTCACCAGACTAGCCATGCCCAGTTCCTGCAACCGTTCATCGCATGTTTTAGCTATTTAGTCCCCTAATCATCCTGGTTGCTCTTCTCTGCCCTCTTTGTAGAGTCTCAACGTCTTTTTTTATAGTGTGGTGACCAAAACTGCATGGAGTACTCTAGGTGTGGACTTACAAAGGCTTCATAGCAGGGGTCTCCAACCTTGGTCCGTTTAAGACTTGTGGACTTCAACTCCCAGAGTTCCTCAGCCAGCTTTGCTGGCTGAGGGACTCTGGGAGTTGAAGTCCACAAGTCTTAAACGGACCAAGGTTGGAGACCCCTGCTTTATAGAGTAGTGTTAGTACCTCACTTGATCTTCATTGTATCCTTCTATTAATGCAACTCTGGATTGCATTGGCTTTTTTGGCTGCCGCTGCACACTGCTGGCTCAGTGTGAAGGAGTATCCTTTGCTATTTGAAAGGCAGGGGGAAAGGGGGGGGTTTGTGCTGTGGCTTCAGAGGGTTCGCTGCACCCCTTGGAGTCCAGCAAAGTGGGGAGGAGGCATTTGCTGGTTAGGCCGAAGCTAAGGCTGCAAGAGAAGAACATAACAGAATAACAGAGTCGGAAGGGATCTTGGAGGTCTTCTAGTCCAACCCCCTGGAAGGATCCCTGCAGCACCCCAACAAGCTCAGGAAGGTACATTTGGGAGATGCCTCCTCCTCCTCCTCCTCCTCCTCCTCCTCACCTGAGTCACTCCCTTTTTAAAATTTGGGGATCTGGAGCCCAGCAGAGAGGATGCATGGCAGGACCCCTCCCCCTTCAGAGGCTGGAGAAAACGTATCTACATTCAACTGCTCTGCAAGGCTTAGTTAATTACGTGTGTGGGTGTGGGTGGTAGTGATTTATTTTTTTTTGTTTACATTTATACCCCGCCCTTCTCCGAAGACTCAGGGCGGCTTACAGTGTATAAGGCAATAGTCTCATTCTATTTGTATATTTATGATGAGAAATGATGAGAAGTGTTTTTATTAATTAGGGTCTTGTTGGTCATCCCCCCCAAAATCTACCTGGGGGGGCGTCTCCCAAAGAGGGGAGAGCAGCTGAGGTGTGTATAAGATACAAAAATATTTACAGATCCTTTACAACCTGGACATAAACTGTTTCAATTCCTACCATCAAAACGACGCTATACAGCATTGCACATCAGAACAACTAGACACAAGAACGGTCGCCCCCCCCAAGGCCATCACTCTGCTAAACAAATAATTCCCTCAACACTGTCAAACTATTTACTAAATCTGCACTACTATTAATCTTCTCATCGTTCCCATCACCAATCTCTTTCCACTTATGACTGTATGCCTGTAACTTTGTTGCTGGTAATCCTTATGATTTATATTGATATATTGACCATCATTTGTGTTGTAAATGTTGTACCTTGATGAAGGTATCTTTTCTTTTATGTACACTGAGAGCATATGCACCAAAACAAATTCCTTGTGTGTCCAATCACACTTGGCCAATAAATTCTATTCTATTCTAAAATGTTGCGCTCCCCCACAAATACCTCGGAAGAGTTGGAGGGTTTGGGGAGGGGGTCTCTCAAATCCAAAGGGGCAGGGAGAAAAACGCCATACCACCACCAAAATATGTGTATGTCTAGCCTCAAACGGCTTGGATGGGACCCCTGAATTTGCTGTGCCCTCCACGGCCCACCCCCCAAACTCCCGTGAAGAGTTCAAAAGAGTTAAAAGAGAGGCGTCTTCCTTTGATCTTCTTCCCATTCCGTGTATCCCGCGGTCCTTCCCTTCCTGTCCCCATCAAACCGTTTCCTCGGGCCTACCCCAGCTCCTCTTCCGTGAACGCGTGGGCTGCACACACAAAACGCACCAAGCTACTCGGTGCAAGAAGCAAAGTTAACAAGCCGCACTCAAAACGGCGGCATTAAACCTGTGCGTTTTGTACAAGTCGTTTCGGAAAGATTGAATAGCGCCGCCTGGCGGTGCATCTTCGCTGAAAATGGGGAAACACGCAGGGACAACAAAGAGGCGGAGGCCAGAGGGAGGGAGTTACGCCAGCGAGCAAGCATCTTTCTTACTTTCCCCACGTGCAATCTCTCTTTAGGTCATCACAAGGCGACGGCAAGCTAAACAACAGAACGTGGCGAGGATGGGCTAAAGGAATGTACCCGTGCGTGGATTAATTGAGTACTATTACTACTATTACTAGTAACCGTGAGAAGTTGTGGTTTTCTTCCGACGTCTCCGGTTGATTATTCCAAGCTGAGCGGTAGGGCAGGGAACCGGGCAGAAGTCTTTTGAGTGATGCTGGAGTCATTGGGATAACACGCAAGAATTTGGGGATGAAAGGAGGAAGAGAGGAAGAAAGGGAGGAGAAGGAAGGAAGGAAGGATAAAGGAAAACAAGAACGAGTAAAGGGATAGTAATAAAAAAAAAAAGAAACGGAAAAGGCAGGCGAAGGAAGGAAGAGAAAGGGTTCGCCGCCGTGGGGGGCTTCCGAGAGTTTCCAGCCATCTGAAAAAAAATCCCACGCCCACGCGTCTGTCCTCTCTCTCACGTCCACTAGCCGAGGCCGATAGTCCAGGTCGTAGCTGGCGTCTCCCGAGTCACGATTCTCACGCTTCCCGTCCTCGGCGAGCTGTGGAAAGTAGCCGACAGCTTTCTCTGGTCGTCTCGATGAAGGCAAGCAGACACGCCACATTTAAAACACACGCGCGCGCTTCTGAACAGACACGAATTCAGTTGTTGATTTTTCAAAGCTTTGCGGGGGTTGGATGCAACACACACACACACACACACACTCGCTTTCTGCCCGCTGCGTGGCTCAGCCTGATTTCTGGCTGTCCCCAAAAGGAAAAAAAAAAGCGATTTTCCCCCTAAACCTGGCGTTACACGGGGAACAAATTTTTTCTCCTGGAACCCCCCAATTTCACTTCCCGAGACTTGATTCCCCCAGGGATCGTCGGGCGTGGAGTGGGGAAACCACTCTGCTCTCGTTCCCCGTCCAATGGGTGGGTCTTGGGATCGCAAAAGGGGCCATCCGGATCTGATGGCGAGGAAGGACTGCTTGAAAAGGATTTGGGAGTGCAAAAACCTAAACCAAGGCGGGGAGGTCTCGGAGGTTCAAAATGAACAAATAATGAGGGACCGGTCGATTTTGGCCCTTGGCTCGCTATTTGGGTTAAGGCGATCGCTTGTGAGGGACAGAGAAAAAAGTTTCACTCACATTCTGGTATTTGCTCACCAGCTAAATTACTATTTTTCCAATCGTGTCCAATTCTCAAAAGAATCCCTGCCGTTTTCTTGGCGAGGTTTTTCCAGAAGTAAATTGCCATTCCTCCTTCCCAGGGCTGAGAGGCAGTGACTGGCCCAAATTCCGCCCGCCCCCAGCAGGCTTTCTGCCCGAAGCAGGACAGGCTCGCAATGTCCCCGTTTATACAGCCTGGTGGTGCCTTCTTTTTTTTTTTACCACTTAACATTGGCTCAACGGCGGCCTTAGTTACCGCAACGTTTACATGAGCTCTTATAGGCCTCACAAGTATCTGTAAAGCTTGCGCGAACTTTTCCTGGCTCATCAGCTCAGCTGCTTTCCGCGTTCAACTTGGGGTGTCCAGTTGGAATCCCCCCCCACTCCAAAAACAAACCTCCCAACCTGAAAAAAAAACAGCTGCTTGACCCGCAAGGCTCCATTAGAATAAAAGGTGACCATCACGCCACCTTTCCCCCGGCTGGGGTCGCCCAAGGCTCTCGGGCACAAACCATCCGAGCGCAGTTAACCCAGCATCTCCCTGCGTTCGGGCGAGTCGTGGGAATTCAGTCCATTCTCTTCCCTCTGCCGTTTGCCTTGCCGGTTTTCCTTCCTCGGCAGATTGGCTTCTTCCAGGCCCGCACCCCCGAGGCCTCCGGCTCCTCTCTTCTTGGGAGTCGTATCCCTTCCTTCCTTCCTCCCACCTCCAAATTCTTTCCCAGCCCCACGATGGGGAACGGCGGCCACTCTTGCCCGGTTGCTCCGTTGCTCTGCCCTGCTGCTGTCTTCCTTCCAAACTTGCCATCCTTAGGAAAGGTCCAGTTGGGTTGCAGTCGTGACTGTTCTTCTCTCTTTTCCTCCCTACCAGTCGTAGTACTAAGACCATTGCCATTTCTTCTTCTTCTTCCTCCTCCTCCTCTAACCATGCCTGCTCAAGAATGGCAGCCTTTCTGCAGGATTTCTCTCTTTTTCTCCGTTTTCGCCCTGCCTCGGGAGGAACACCCGGCGACCTCCCTTGAAAACCGTGCAGGGCCGGGGCTAAGGAAGGCCTTGTCCGGCTGCAGGTTCTTTCTTCCAGTCGCTTCGCGGAGGGAAAACCAGGTTCATCCCAGCCGTGGAGAAACCCTGTGCCCGGCCGCCGCCTCCTCCTCCGACAGCAGAATCCTGAAGAACGCGGTTCCAACGCAGCCAAGAGCTTCCTTTGCCGGCTTTGCGTTCCCAAGCCTTGGATCAGACTAGCAGCTGAACTTGCGTCTTGGGAACGCCGTCCACGGGGTCCCGCCGAGGCTGCTGCCTGTCTCCAGCCGCAGAGAAGCAAGCGAGGACGGCCTTGCTCTTTTTTGCAGGGACGGCGAAGTCAGTTGCCGTCAGTTGACCCTCTCCTCCGCCCGGGCTTTTCACCTCTCCAACAGCTAAGTTCGACCCCGGCAAGCTTGCAAAGGGCCGGAGCCTTTTTTCCCCCCCTTCCCTAGTCGGGTAAGAAGCGGGGGGGGGGAGCGAGAGACGGTCTTGGCTTCTGGGGGCCTGCAGCGATTTGTGCCACGCATCCCTGGTCTTTGCCAAGCGCCGCCCGTCCTTTGAAGTCCCGGCTTTTAGGGTTAGGTAGGTCAGAGAGGGGAAAAAAACTGCGAAGAGAAAGGAAGGTTTCGCCCCGACCACCACAAAAGCGTGTTGGCCCCGGCATCGAGCAGCTTTACTTAAACGGCAGACCTGTTTTAAGACCAGGGGGAGAGGAGGAAGAGGGGGTTACGTTAGCTTTTGTCTCCTTTGGCCCACTTTGAAGACCGGGGCGCGCTGCACGATCCACGGAGCTGCGCACAAGAATGACCCCTTGCAGGTTTTTTCCACCTTGCTCCGCATCGCTGGGGGTGTTTTGGACAGCCTTAGCTGACTCTGTAAAGAAACACCTTAAGAGAAGAGCGTGATATTCTTTTTTTTTTTTTTTTTTTAAACACTTTTTGCTCTCCGATGTTCTCTCTACACGTGTTCCCAGAAAGGGCTTTTTCTCCCCCCTTTTCTCCCGGGCAAGTTCTGCCTGTACCCGCTGAATTTTAGTTACCTTTTAAAACCTCCCCGCGATTACATAAAAAGCCAAACACGTCAACAAGTGTCTTCAGCTCCTTTTTTTTTTTTTTTTGCAGAAATCCAGTTTCTTCGCTTCTCAGGCCAAGCCACGACTTCAGTCGCTCACAAACCCAACACCCTCTGCTGGCCGTCCCCCCCCCTCGCCGTCCCCCCAAAAAACCCTTTGATTTGTGAGTTATTTGAACAGCGAAAAAAAAGCCCCTCCTTGGCCTCTTAAGACAAAAGAGCAGAGCGAAAATAGCCATCAAGGCAACGGCAACCAGCCCCGCAAGCCCGCCAGGAAGGTTCACCCTTTCAGGTTGTTGCAAGTGAAGCCGCCCACAAACAATTCCGCCCCCCCCCCAAGTCACAGCCGGGAAACAAAACTTTTGCAAAGCTTGGTCTGCTCCCCCCGCATCGCCGCGACCAGTTTGTACCTTCGGATCTGCTAACCCATTTGACAGAGACGGCGGAACAAAAATAACCCTTGTTTAAAAATAATAATAAAAATAATAAAGGTTAAAAAGGCTTCCATGGGACCCTCTCCTCTCCTCTCCTCTCTTTCTTCTACCCGTCTCCTTCCTTCCTTCCTTTCCTGGAGTCAGCCTGCCTTCGTTTTGTTTGTTTTGAGGCTAACCCAATTTAATACCATTGACAAACCGATTGCCAAGAACTAAAGCGAAATACTGTTTTTGGGAGGACGCACACGTTCCCTTTTGCAAAACAACGGATAGGCCAGGGTAGCACATCTTTTGAGTGCCGTTTACATCCAAAGGAGGGGGGAAATCCTTAGCAGCTTTTTGGGTTTGTTTTTTTAAAAAAAGATATATTGGTTTTCTGCTCCATCGTCCTTGCAGTTTCCCCCGGATCTGCTTTTCAACGACCCTTTCCCGTTTGCATCCAGCGCTGCAAGCTAAGAACGCAAACAGGTTTGGGAAAAAGGTTACACTCTCTCTCCGGATTGAAGGTTTACAAAACAAGGCCGAAGCCTCCTTGTTACTTACTTTCCATCTCAAAGAGGGGAAAATAGTAGATGGAAATAAAACTGGAAGAGGGAAGCAGAAAGCCAGAAAGACGTTCTGAAGTTCGCTCGCACCTCTTAAATTCGGCAGCTCTCGGGCCTTCAACTTGTAGGAAGGAATCTACTCGGAAGTAAAAAAAAATAAATAAATCAGGCCTCAAGCCTGATAGAGCGATTAAGCACCTTTTCTCCCCAGTCCCATTTTAAGAGATGGGACTTCTTTCAAGTCCACCCCCCCCACCATCCAGAGCTACGATCCCCCCTCCCTTTTCGACGCAGCTACTTCCGCATCAGTGACCGGGGGGATTAGGGTTTTAGTCAGGGTTTATTTCCACACCCCACCCACACCCCCAAACTGCTGGCGATCTGTCCCTCCACATCCCCGCGTCCGCATTCACACAAGACGACGAAAACGGGTCGCGTGAAATTCGCTCCCTTCCTTTGAACACACAAAAAGGCCCACGAAACCACACTATCTTCACCAAAGGGGATTTTTGTTCACGCCGCAAAATAAGCCCGAGGCTTCCGAAAGCTCCTTTTAAACCCAGGGTTAAAACGCCCAACCCAAATTTAGCATGTGCGAACGTCGCCACAAGCAGCAGGATCTCCGGATGTGGTCCGTTTTTCTGCAACAACGGAACTAACGAGATTTTGTAGATCTGTTTTCCCCGGCTGCCTGAAAAGGAAATCTTTTTTTACGAATGCGTTTCGCCGTCACTTGGTTTTTTTTTTCTTTTGCAGCCATCAGGCCAAACTAACCTGGGTTTCAAAACACCCCACCCCCACCTAACTAGGAATCCGAGGGACTTTCTCGCTCGTGTTTAAAAAAAAATCTTCACCCCCCACGCGTTCCTTTCTTTCATTTCTCGCTCCTTTAGGACGAAAAACCAGACCATCCAAGCCACGGTCGATCTCGGTTTCTCTCCTGAGCAGGTAGGTCTCTCTTGCTCAAGCCAAGAACGGGGGATGGGACGAGACCCCTTTCCCCAGCCAGCCCGATTCCTTCCGGAATCTGGGCTGGATCGTGTCCCCGCGTTTTTCCTAAACGGAGCCAGGAGTTCATTCGCCGCGCGTAAAAAGCAAAACAAAAACACGACCTTTCCCTCCTTTTTAAAAGGCCAGCCGTTCTTACGCGCCTTGGTGGCCAAATCCCGGGAAGCCAAACGCCTTCCTTTCCCCTTAGAACAGAAGCTGACTTCGTCTTTGTTTTTGTTTTTAGTTTAAATTGCCCTAGTTCGGCTTAATAACACTGCAGCTGCAATAAGAAAAGTATCGGGTACTAATTAAACCGGGAGCGTAATCAACCTTCAATAGCTGTTTCTCTTCCTTTACTTTCATCCGCCCAAGTAATTAAAGAGCATTTATAACAGACTCCAAAAGGTTGTTTCAAAAGAAAAGTAAACCTTTGTTTTTTTTAATACATCAAATATACAGAATTTTAATCTTTTAAAGCGATACATTGTCTTATTATTTTAAATACATGACGTCACCCTTGTTCCTGTTCCTAGCTACAGGGTGGACCTTAAAAATTAAAAAATAGTCAAGTGTTTCTTTTAAAAGAATAAAAATAAGGCAAACGGAGGTTTTTGGAAAAGAGTGGTTGGTGGTTGGGTTTCCTTTCTGTCAGGATACATACAAAAATTACCAATTCTCGCTCTCTTTGCCACTGGATACACCTTTGAAAAATCGCTGCAATTTGAAAAGTGGATTAGACAAATTGCAAGTTAAGAGCCGCGTTGTTCTTGGAAAAAGAGACATGCATTGAGGAGGGGGGTTTGCCCCACCCACCCACCGTTAAATAAGAACGTACAATACAGTACAATCATAGCAATTTTAAAGTAACATTAAAGAGAAGACCTCTATTTCTCGTTTTCTTTTTATTGATTTATATTCTACAAAGGGTGTTTCCACTTTGTTTTGTTTTGTTGTTTTTTCTTGAAGCCTATCGAGCTGAAATTAGGTAATGCACTTTTTTTTAATGGATTCATCGTCCCGCTTGAAGCTAACATAAATAAATACAGTGCCCATGGATCCAGTCCTTAAGATGAACACTATCTTTATATATATATTTATTTAAAAAACGTCCAATTTTGTCTGGTCATCCATTCTTAAGAAACTTTCCAAGGGACGTTGGGCCGTCTTTTCCTTCCCTCTCCCCGCTTCAAATCCACCCACCCACCCCCGACGCCCCCCAAAGGATCACCAAAAACAAAAACAAAACCCCAGCCTCAGGCGGCCACACACCCCTGCCCCTCACCGGGGGAAAAACTCACTGGTATCCCAGCGCAGAAGCTGTCGTCAGTCTTTGCCCATAGAGTGCGTAAGGGGAGTAATAGGGTCCAGTGGCGGCCGGGACCGGGACGGGGGCTCCGGGGGTGGGCAAGGGGCTCTTGGAGTAAGGGTGGTAGCGGCTGCTGAGTCCCAAGGCGTGGTGCGGACTGCGCAAGGCCAGCGCGCCGGGGCTGCCCGGGCCACCGGCCGCCGAGGTGGGGACGTGCATATGGCAAGCCATGGCCGCTGCGGCGGCGGCGGCCAGCGAGCTGGAGCTCGGGTAACCGGAGAGCAGTTTCTCGGCCGGGCCGGAGAAAGCCGTGTGAGTCCGCAGGTGGCTGAGCAGCTCCTCCGAGGTGGCGAAGCGTTTGTCGCAGGGCCCGTTGGCCGAGACCCAGTTGCAGCTGTGCGGCTGGGGGTCGTTGGGCACCAGGAAGCCGTACGGGTAAAGCGGGTGGCCGGCCAGCGACGGCGGGCCGGCGTGCAGAGGCGGCCCTGGGTAAACCAGCGGGTAGCCGCCGGCCTTGAGGGCTTGCTCGTGGGCGCAGGAGGTGCCGGCGGCCAGATGGCTGGCGCAGTGGTAGCTCAGGCAGTAAGGATCGCGGCACAGGCTGGCCGTCATCACCGACGGCGGCGAGGCGCCGGCCAGAGGGCTGGAGCCGGCCGCTTTGCCGCCGCTCCCGCCGCCGCCCCCCAAGCTGCCGGCCTTGCTAGGGTCAAGCGCCACGCCCGGCGGCAGGAACTGCGGTGGGTAGCCGGCGTACGCCCCGGCCAACGAGCCCGGGTAGCTCATGCCGGCCGGCGGCAGCGGGAAAACAGTCTGGCCCGGCTTGTAAGGGGAGACGGGCGCCACCAAACCGGCCGAACTCAGCACGGCGGCGGCCACCGACGACGGGACGGCGCTGCAGGACGAGTCCGCCGTCGAGCAAGAGGCGGCCGAAGCGACGCCCGCCAGCAGCCCCTTGGCGCCCTCGTGGCTTTGGCTCAGCTCGGCTGAGAGGCCGCCGCCGCTGGAAGACAGGCGGCCGGAGCCGTCGGAAGCGCTCTTGCCGCAGCTCTCCGACGCTTCCTTCTTCTCGGCCTCGGAGCCACCGCCGCTGTTCCCGCCGCCGCCGCCCTTGCTCTCCCCTCCGGGCAGCAGGCCGGGCGAGCAGGCCGAGGCGCTGGAACTGGGGCTGCCTGTCCTTGGCGTGAACGGCGGACAGGTGGCGCTCGGCACCCGGAATCCCGTTTTCTCGCCGCCGCCACCGCCCGAGCTCCCTCCTGAGGTGGCTCCGGAGCCTCCGACGGCCGACGAGTCCTTCTTATCCGCGCCGGGCTTGGAGTAAGGCTTGAAGCTGGACTTGTCCTCGGCGCCGATGTCGCTGAGCTTCAAGGGGCCCCCCTTGGACGCCTCCTTGTCGCCGCCGCTGGACGTGACGCTGGAGAGCTTGGAAGAAGGCGAGGGGTCCGGCTTGCCGATCTGGGAGCAGGTCTGCGCGAGGAGAGCCAGCGGGCTCTTCTTGGCGTCCAGCTGCAGAAGGGCGGGGGGGGGAGTTGAGAAAGAGAGAGAGAAGAGAGTTGGCAGCCTGAGTGAGCCGGTAGGGAGGCTCCCCCGAAGGGCCCCGCCGAAGCGGCTGCCCCCTCCCTCGACGCCAACCACCCCCTTTGAAAGTCACCGCCTGCGGCATCCTCTCGCCTTGCAAGGCAAGCCGAGGCCGGCGCCCTGCGCTGCTCCCCCACCAGGCACCCTGATCATCCCTGTGTCCCCCACCCACCCCGTTGGGACGCCGCCCCGAGCCCTGCTTCGCGCAGCCCTCTCGCCCAGTCACTGGGCATCTGGAGAGCCCTTCGGAACCCCACCGCGGCGTTTAGCTCGCAGTACCCCCCTCCCCGTGCCCGAAGAGCGATCTCTCTCACACACACACTCACACACACAAGCAGAGCCTCTCCCACCCCCAAAGAGGCCAGGGCGGCTTTCTTTTCCAAAACCTCACTCCAACCGGCCATGGCTGCTCCGTTTCAGGTTACCGTCCCCTTGGATGGCAATCTGGTTCCATAACAAGCCGTGGGGGGGTGGGGAGGGAATGGAAGGCGGAGGGGGCAGGAATGAGCCCGCCGAATGAAGTGGCAAATTCCGCCGGAGCACCCGGCCGCCCCCGTTCCAGAGCTTGAGAATGCAAAATGGAAAGGCGGGGGCGCGTCTCCTCTCCACCCAAGGTTAGGGACGCCGCGAGACAAGTCCGGCGGGTCCCTCCGAGAGCTTTTTAGGGGTACCCCCAGCCAACCTGCCCTCCCCCCAAATCAATTGCCCCAGGCTGGACGACGGTGTGTGTGTGTGTATGCATGGGGGGGGGAAGAGTTGTTGAAACGAAGCAAAGCAAAGCAGCAGCCCTACAAAGGATTCCACACACCCCCCCAAACACACACGCACCCCAAAGGACGGGGGTGTCGTGTGTCGTCCCCCCACCCCCCACCCCCACCCCGGTGTCTTACTTACCTCGATCGGGCTGACCGGCGTGGAAGGCAACGGCTGGAGATATTCGGGATGCAAAATGTGTCCGGTCCGTGCCGTGAGCATTTTCAAGACTTTGATGGGCAAACGGTTGGCTTGGCGCAAAGGGTCCGAAGGGGGGATGGCGTGGAAGAAAGCTTTGCTGCCGCTACCGCCGCCGATAAGGTTCCCAGCAAGCCTGCTCTGCCAAGGGATCTCAGCACCAACGCCGCCGCCGTTTCCCAGCTCTGGCGCGCCTCCTCCTGCGCCTCCGCCTCCGCGCGGACTACTTCTTACGGCAGAAAGCGCGGGGGCTGTAATCATGACCCAAAGGCTCGCATGAAAACGCGCGGGGGGGAGGGGGAGAGGGGGGGCGCCGGGAACGCGCTGCTCAGGAACCGAAACGGGGCGTCTGCAGCTTCCAATGGCGACTTCGGGGACCGAGGAGTGGGAGGGGGGGGGGACGACAGGGAGGAAGATTCCGCCCCCTTTGCAAAAACCGGGAGCAGCAGCAGCAGCAGCAGAAACAGCCGCCGCCGCCGCAGATTACTCCGAAGGTTTTTCCTCTTCTTTTCTTTTTTTTTCCCCAGTCTTTTTCTTTCTTTCTCTGTTTTTTTCAGTCTTTGCTTTTTTTCCCTTCTTCTTCAAATTCGGGCAAAAGGGAAAGTCCGAGGTTTCAACCGCTGGAGAAATAAATCCGTGCTTTTTTGGGGAGGAGGGGGGAGGGTTGTGTCCCCCCCCGGGGGAAGAAGGAGGGGATGTGGGGGGAGGGAGAAGAGCCCGGGCTTGTCTCCTCTGCCGTTCACCCCCCTCTCTGCCCGGCCCTTCTCTCTCTCCTCCTTTTCTTCCTTCCTTCCTTCGGTCTCTTGCTTCTTCTTCTTCTTCTTCTCCTTCTCCTCCTCCTCCTCTCCGCCCAAGCCGCTCTCCTGCCAGCCAGCCAGCCGCTGCCCCACCAGCCTCGGCTCTGGCAGAGAAAGTGGCTTCCCGAGCAAGCTGAATTAGTCGGGAGATTAAAGCCTTTGCCGCCTTCCAATCAAATGGGAGCCCGAGGTGATTGGAGGGTCAAGGGGATGTGACGTCACGCTCCCTCTTCAAGGGCTTTTCCGCGGCCGACGACCCCCACCCACCCACTCCCCATCCATGCATCCCGCCTCCTGCCTTGCTCAGCTCAGCGGGGCTCGCTTCTTGCCGGGCATGGCATTCCTGGGGGAAAACCCCTCCCCACTTTTCCGGGCTCCAGACATCCGCGCGGGGCTTTCCCCCCACTCCACAACGCCCACCCTTCGGCCGCGCTGCCTTTTTGGGTCGGGGCCGGGCCGCAAGACGCTGCCTGCCTCCAGGTTGGGACAAGATGGGCCGGGTCTGGTTTTTTGCTTGGGTTAGGTCGCTTCCCGGCTTCCCGATGAAGCCAAAAGAGAGAGAGAGAGAGAGAGAGAGGCGCTGCGCGTGCTCTCCGTGCAACGACCCCGGACTCAGTTTATGATGGGGGGGGGGATGGGAGGGGGAGGGGAAAAAAAAAGCTGACGGGGCCTGGTTCGGATTTCCTCCGGCACGAAACGAAGAAAAAAAAAAAAAGCAGGAAAAGTCCCGGACCTCCCTCTTCCAAATACGCCAACCCAGCGCCCTCCAAGCGGAACTGGAGGGGCGTGGGGAGGTTTCCACGCGGGGATTGGGCGAGGCCGGGGGGGTGTCACGTGAATGAGGCCCCTCCCCCTCCCTCTTCTCCTCCTCCTCCTCCTCCCGCCCTTCTCCTCCCGACCAGGGAGGGGGGAGGCGCGCTCTCCCTTGGTTCCTCTCCTTCATCCTCTGTCAATGCTCTCCAACCGCAATCCATCAGTTATTTGTCAGTCCCTGTCAATCCTGCCTTGATTTATGTCAGGTTGTGTTGCTGATTACAAGCCTGGTGCGACTTTGAAGGAAGGAAAGGGAGAGAGAGAAAGAGAGCGAGAAAGACAGACAGCAAAGAGACAGACGGCTTCCCTTATATATATTTATATATATAAGCCATTTCATTTAAAAGAGTAAATCGCTCCGAGTAAATGCAATTTGTATACCCACAAAACAAGCCGCGAGGCTCGTTTTCCTGAGCTCGACACCGGGGGGGGGGGGGCGCTGCTTGCTTGGCCGGGCCTTTTTTTCTCTCCCCCCGCCCCGCCACTTCCCGGCCGATCAAACTCCGGTTCTTCCACGGCTCCTGGTCCTTGGAACCGGAGAAGGACCCTGGATACCCCCGTTAGTCTCCCGTGGGACTCCTACCCTTGGTGTTATGATCCAACCTACAACCGTCGGTGCTGCTGGTTGCTCTTAGGACGCCTTCGCTGCTTTTGCTCTTCTGCAACTGCTCCTGCCGCTCTTCTTTGAAGTCCCCCAGCTCCCCCCCCCACCCCATTTCTCGGAGACTCTAACAGATTTCCTGATGGGATCCATCCAGAGCCGACGAGGCTTTTCTTGGCGCCGGTTCCCTTCTGGGTAATGCAAAGGCCCCGCCACGGCGCTGTCCAGACCGACCGAGCCAGGAGTTCCAACGGCGCTGCCTCTGCTGCCGACCCTTTTGGGTGACTTTCGTGGGATTCGGCAGGGCTGGAATTTCCCCGAGGAAGGCCGAGGCCTGAGCATTTCCCCCCAGCCGCGCAGGGCTGTCTTAAGGCGTGGGCCTGATGGGCACTTGCCCGTGGGCCCCGCGAGCATAGGAGCCCTCTACTAATCTGTGTATGTTAAGCCTTCAGTGCACCTTGTATCATATAAATAAAGCAACATATTTATTACATTTTGCTGCGTTTTTTATTAATATTGACGTGCATTAATAGAAATTAACACTGATAAATAAATGTTTAATTTTATCTACAATTTACATTTTTACTCCTGTGAATAGCTGTTGTAGGGGCTCCAGTACGCTGCTTTACGGGGATGGGGGCATAATACTGTTAAGACGGCCCTGGGGTGGGAGGATTCAGGGGCGGCCAGCCGTCAGCCGAGGCGGGCTCCCTCGCTTGTCCAGGACAGAGTTGGGCCTCTTTCGGTCCAGGCTATTCGCCCAAGAGGCCTACCGGATGACATGAACTACGGCTGCCTTCGAAGGCTTTCACCCGCCGGCGCAGCGACGGTTGGATGCCGCTTCGATTTCCCCTGCCGACGAGCATCGTCGAAATTCGAAAAAATAGGAATTTTTTCCCCCTTTCCCGCATCCTCTTGGCTCCCGTCTCCCCCTTCTCGTTTTCCTGCCCGGGCCCGAGATTTCTTCTAACCGGTCAAGAGACGGGCCGAAGCGGCCCAGAAAACCGGGTGGCTGACCTTCTGGAGGGACGGGGGAGCCCCAGGGCGAACACCAAAATCGGATCGAGTTGCAAATTCTCGGCAATTTTCGACCACCGCCTTCTGCCTACTCTGACCCCGATCGTCTAAAAACGTTTGGAAGCAAGGGCGCATCGGAAAGGAAGGCACTTGCGTGTCTGCAATAGGTTCCTGTCACTTCTCTCTGGCTGACTCCACAACTCATGCTCAACTTTTGGGGGGGGCACTCCCCTCCCCAACATAAACCCACCCAACAGTTCCCACCACCCAATACCTTCCGTCTTCCAAAAAACAAAACACACACTCAAAACCAAAAAATGCCCATAAGTAACGTTTAACGCTGGCCAAGATTTGCACCTGTCCCTGACCTGCTGCCAGGTATTGAAGGAAGGCAGCCCTTTCGCCCGGAGCGTGACAAGGTGATCCGCAGCCGCCACGACAGAAAACCTTCCAAGAAGGGGAAACTTCCCTGAGGGCAGGGGGCGGTGCGGGGGGGGGGTCAACAGAGACCCCCTGCCAAGCAAAACCCCACTGGGCCTTGCCTCTGAAGCTCTCGGCGGCTCAGCTTTGAGTTGGGGATCCCCTTGGGAACCCCACGCCCAGCTGGGCACCTTCGGGCTCCCCTTCTTTCCAAGCGAGGGGGCCAGTGCCACAGGAGCGCCTTTCCCCGGTCTTCTGGCTGCGGGAACAACGAAACCTTTGGGGGCGAAAGATGTGGATGTTGTCAGGGCTGATTTTCCACAGGCTCCTGTTGGTCCCCTCGGCCTTTCCCTCCGAGGTACTCGGCTTAGAGGTTTGAAAGATACCGGACTTCCTACCCGAGGCCGTTCATGAAGAGGCCTGCGAGAGTCCCCGCTTACCTCTTTTCCTGAAGGGGGGGAACCTTCCCCCCTCCCAGCCAAGGGGCTTTCGAGGCCAGCCGCCTTGGGTTTGTTCTATTTATTTTTTTCTAATTGTGAATCCTGATAGATTTGCTGGGGGCGGGGAGAGAAAAAGAAAGAGAAAGAAAGAAAGAAAGAAAGGAAGGAAGGAAGGAAGGAAGGAAGGAAGGAAGGAAGGAATGGAAAGAGAAAGAAGGGAGGAAAGAAAGAAAGAAGAGAGGGAGGGAGGAGGGAGGGAGATAAGGAAGGAAAAAATGGAAAGAAAGAAAGAAAGAAAGGGAGGAAGGGAGGAAGGAAAGAATGGAAAGAGAAAGAAAGAAAGAAAGAAGAGAGGGAGGGAGGAGGGAGGGAGATAAGGAAGGAAAAAATGGAAAGAAAGAAAGAAAGAAAGGGAGGAAGGGAGGAAGGAAAGAATGGAAAGAGAAAGAAGGGAGGAAAGAAAGAAAGAAAGAAAGAAAGAAAGAAAGAAGAGAGGGAGGGAGGAGGGAGGGAGATAAGGAAGGAAAGAATGGAAAGAGAAAAAGAAAGAAAGAAAGAAAGAAAGAAAGAAAGAAAGGCAGTTCTTCATTTCGCCTTCATTTGCATGAAAGTGCCCCGACCAGCTGTTTTCCTAACCGGAACAGAGCGACTTTTCCCCCGTTGGTGTTTGTCCGTGCCCCCCAGGGTGAAAGAGTAAAAAAGATTAATTGTCTTAAGGTAGTGTTAGATGTGGGAAAGGGTGTTTTTTTTCCCTCCTTCCCCTGTGGAGCGAGCGAGCGAGCGAGCGAGGCAGAGAAAGAAAGGCGAGGAGACGGGTGGGAGGGACTGGGGGTGGGCGGTCGAGGGCCTCGTTACAGTGCTTAAAACAGAAGAATCAAAGGTGAACTCCGGGACATGTGTAAAACAAGCACCGTATTGACGTGCAAAAGAGAGAGGGAGAGAGGAAAACATCGAAAAGCGAGAGTGGGTGGAATACTTGTGTGGTGTGTTTGTGTGAGAGGGAAGTGTGTGGGGGGAGCATACACAGACATTAGTTGTTGCTTTCAGTTAGATGGGGCGATTTGGAAAAGGAGCATCGTCCTTTGGGCCTCTGCCGCGGCGCCTTTCAATCAGACGCCGGCTTTCCAAAGGCCCGAAGAGATCAATGGATCGAAGAGCTCAAGAGATCGGCTTGTGAAAGGTCAAGCCTGAGATATCCCGCCCTTTCTCCAATAAACGGCGCCCTTCCCTCCCTTCGCCTCCTTCAGACCTTCCTTGGAGCGCCAGTTGCACAAGTACACGCTCCTTGGAGATAGCAGTAGGTATTCACACGTGACGCTCCAGCCCAAACGGCTGTGAATTGACCGGGTTCTTAAACGAATCCCAAAGAGTTGGCAGTCGTTAAGGCCGGCTTATCTGCACAACCTTAAAAACGAACAACCACGCTCCACAGGCCGAGAGGTGGGCCGCCATCTGGGTTTGTGTGATTCAGCTGGTTGTGTTATTGGACTGTCCAAATCACCTCCGTTTAAAGAGGAAATTGAGCTTTGCAACACAATCCGCTTCCAAGTTTGTTTCGATATTTTTTTTTAAGTGGCGAATTTTTCTCTCTCTTTTCCCCTCCCTTTCTTTCCAAAAAATTAAATCGAGGGTGGGGGCGGGGGAGACTCCCCTCCATCCCTTTTCCTTAAGACGCCTCCATCAAAGCGAAGAGGCTGCCATTATTTTCGGGGGTGGGGGAAACCCCCCCCCCACACCAAAGGATTAATTAGCAAACGCCAGTCCACACTTTCGTTTACCTACCCAGCTATCGGCAAAGATGTCAAGTCGATTTTATTTGCACACAATGGGAATGATTTATTTTCACCGAAGGAGGGGGGAGGGGAAGGGGGCGTGGGCTGGCAGTTATTTGAAGAGGGAAGAGCGAAGGGGAAGAAGTGGGGGGGAGGTTAAAAAAAAAGTTTGAAAATGCCTTGAACTATTCATTGTCGAGATGGCTAATCAGTATTGAGGCTGGAGGGCAACGGCCAACCTTTCAATGCGGTTTCCCTTTCATCTCAAGCGGGATGGAGGCGCTCAATTAAAACCCTATCAGTTTGTAAGTAAATCAACGCCTATCAAAGTTGTCACATCAAACAAAACGATTATTATTGCTGCCCGCCTCTCCTATTAATCTCCTTCTAAAATAATATGCTTGACAGCTCAGCCTGGTGAGCTGCAAAACCTGGTTAGGATCACCTTCAACCCTCAGGGCCCCCCCCTCCCCCTTCAAAAGAAGAAGAAAAAAGAAAGAAAAAAGGTTTATAGCCTCGGTTGAATTGACTTCTGGTTTTTCTTTTCTTTTTTTTTCTTTTCTTTTCCAGGTTTCGGGAGAGAAAGACGCGGCTTGTTGGCCGACCTTCGCCCGCTCTCCTCTCTGCCTTGTGTACACAGAAATCTTTTATCCTTTTTCTTGGTAATTTTTTAAAAATAAAATAAAATAAAATAGCAGCTGCAAATTTGGACAAAAGTGGAATATATTCAAGGAAGGGTTCTCTTGGGCTTCCCGGTAGGTTATTTTCCCCCCCTGCTCACGAAAGCTCCGCTATACCGCCGGCCCACCTGGCCCAAGCTTCTCCCCCAAACAGCTGCGTTTCGGAGCCGCCGCGAAATGTTAGAGAGCCGGCCTGTTGACCCGCGTGCGTGCCAGGCAAGGCATCCACTCCGGAACCGGGTCGGTTCTCCGGCCGGCGCGGAGAGGCGAGGGCCCTCGGCTTCCGGCAGAGCGAGGGGGAGAACGGATCCCACTGGATTCCGGGTGCCCTTGGAAGGAAAGCGGGCAGCTCTACTGGATTTGGGGGGGTAGCGCATCTGCCAAGATAGGCACCCCAAGAAAATGAAAGGAACCGCAAAGAGACTGACAGTCCGCTTGGGAGAAAAAATTACCCCCAGGGGACACGGAAAAGCGTCTGCTCTGCTTTTTTTCTACTTTTCTTTTCTTTTTTTCCCTCAAGTCACAGCGAGACTCGCGTGGGATCAGCCAAGCCGGCGTCCGGGGCCTCGGTTTCTTGAACCTAACCGATGAAGGAAAAAAAATATATGCCATCTTTCGATTCTCCTTAGTTCCAAGGGCGCCCCAGCCCTTCCCCACCGCGCCGAGACCCTCTCTTCTTGCCTTTTGTTTCTCGGCGGAGAAGAGGTTGAAATCAGAAAAGACCCGCGATTGCGGGTGGCGAAATGAAACTTTTTTTTCCTCCCCCGCGACGAAGCCGGCTAACGGGCCACTTCGTAATGGGGAGGGGTGCGGGGTGGGAGCTGAGCGCGCGATTTCTGCCCTCCCTCCCTTCCTCGTTTGGGAAACCTGGAATTCCACGGGGGGGGGGGGTCGCGCGCGCTCTCTCGCCCCCGCGTGCCCGTGCGCGCGCCTTCCACTTACAGGAGCAACCTGCTCCAGAGATGCTGCAGGAGAATCTGGAGACGACACCTCACTACAAAATTGATTCAGCTCCTGCGAAAGGGGGAGGGGGCGCGACAGGATTTAAAAGAGAGAGGGGGGGCGGCTTCTCGCGGCCTTTTGAACTTTTACCTGGCGGGGAGGGGGGAAGAAAAGATTTTACCTAGGGGGAAAAAGAAAAGATTCAAGAAGAAAATTAATTGCTGCTCAAAACAACCACCGCCAAAACCCAGCCCAAAAAAACCGAAGCACCATCTTCCAACCCGTGTAAATTGAAGCCAGATTTGGAGAGATTGATGTGGGGGGGGGGGGTCCGTGAGAACGTGGCGCAAATAATGGGGGGAAAAACCCGGCCCCGAGCGGTGGCACTTGGTGGTGTCGGTTTGAAAGGAAAAGAAAGCTATAAGCTGAGACATGAAAGAAAAGGAAAGTCCTTCAATTAATGGAAAAATTGGGGGGAGGGAGAGGAGGGTCGTTTAACCCTACCGGAAGTGATCTTGCGCTACCCCTGTGGAACCAAACGGGAGCTGCGCAGGATCGGAGCTGCCTAGCGCGCAGGGCTCCCTTCGTGGCGTTGGAAGAAAATTAGTCAATCTCTTCTCGTCCAATTGCGGGAACGGAATTGGGCGAATCGGTTGTTTTACAAAATTTCTCAGGTTTTCTTTCTTTCTTTCTTTTTATTTTTCTTTTATTTTTTTTGGAGCTTTTGCATAGTAAGCGAGGTGTGCACGCGCGGGAGGAAAGTTTCGAAGCCGCGATAAAAAAGTATTTTCCAAGCACCAAATGCGGCACCGTCGCCTCTAATATGATGTTATGGGGATGAAAAACAGGTTAGGCGGTGGGGAAGATCCGAGCGACTGACTTGTCTTTGCAAAAAAAAAATAATTCAGGTGATGCAGCCGCTCAGTTGACGGTTCTTCTTAACGGGCGGTCTCTGGGATTGTCTCTTCCTCCCCAAACCCCAAATCTTTAGGCGCCCTAAAAAATTAATTCCACCTAAGTGGATTTGTCACTTGGGACTGTATTTCGGTGACGTGCCAAATAATTTACATCCGCGCTCATCAGGGCTGTCCGCGAGAATGATGGATCTTTTGTAGAGTTCCAGAAAGAAAAGGGGGGAGGGAGAGAAGTACCGAATGATCTATAATGATGTAATATATACATTAAAAGGGTGTCTGGATGATCCGAGTTTTGCTAAAAATGTAAAAAAGGGCTTTTTTGATTGATAACAGGGCTTGCTGTTTTTCTGCACAAGCTGTCACGGGCTGACACAATGGTTGAATTATTAGGGCAGAGAAGGGCAACCATAAATTTCCCGCGTCAGGCAAAAACTCTCTTTATTGTCTCTATGATGGATTGGCCTCCGTACTAGACACCAAATACTCCGTATCACCCTTAAATGGGAACACATTTTTCGTGGCCATAATTCATGTTTTTTAAATAGAAAGTTTGAAATGCCTGCCTATATTTCACCGGCCTGACATATTTATGAATCACTCCCTGCATGCAAATATAATTATTTAAAGCGCCAAGGCTGACATATGGGCTGGCGATGGACTAAAGGCTGTTAGCGGAGTGACTTTCTTTTAATCCTCTAAATTGAAAAGTAGGGACAGGCGAGGAGGGAGGGAGGGAGGGAGAGAGAGAGAGAGAGAGAGCGGGGTGGGATGGGGGGGCAGGCGGACGCTTTACCTGTCTTGGCAGTTCGAGGCAGCCGAAGGGAAAGTTTGGGTTGCTTTCGGTCCAGGGGCTCTTAGAGATGCGGAATTCCCGCGGGATTCGGAGCCGTTGATGAAAAAAAGGGGCGAGGGGCGGGAAGGAGAGGGGTCTTCTTAAGACCAACCACTCGGTTAAGGAAGGAGATGTTCAACTTGGTCTCCGCTTTGGCCTTTTTTGGGGTTTACAAGCCACCATTCGTGGTTTGTCTAAATAGCACCCTAAAATTCCGCAAAAGCGCCCAACTCCGCCTGTCCAGAGCGTTGATCTCTTGGGAAAGCCACGAAGAGGGAGGGAGGGAGGAGGGAATCCTCTCCAGGTTGGGGGGAACCTTCCCGGTTCTTTGAGGGGGGGGGAAGATGGAGAAGCAAAACAGTTGGGGGGGCAGGAGGAGAGGACGCGTCGATACCCCTTTTTTGCCTCAGCTGAAAACGGCCCTGCTCCAGCAAAAAAGGGGCTACGTCGTGGCATTTCGCGCAGCTTTTTCTCCCCCCACCCTTCCCCGGGTAGGATCCGTCGCGCCCCCTCTACGCCCCCCCCCTCCGCTGCCCTTTCCCAAGCGGGGAAACTTTGCGAAGAGGCGCCCAAGGAGGAAATCCAGCCGAAATCTCGAAGAATGATCGACACCCCACCCACCCCCAGGGAGGGGGTTGGACTAGATGACCTCCAAGGCCTCTTCCAACTCTTGTTACTGTTTGTTGTCACAGAAGTACACGCACACCCAGCGATCTGCAGGATTTTCGAAGGCTGGCTAGTGCGGGGGGGGGGACCCTCTTCTAGGGTTCTGCCTTTCCTTCTCACCCCTCCATTAGCCAGGTCGGTGTGGCCCCCAAAGCAGGCCGTCGCAGCCGTCCCTTGGCTCTGCCGGGCATGGATTGGCAAAGGTTGGCATGGGATTCTGGGCTGCTGGCTGGCATAATCGTGCCAACGCCAGCCGTGAAGGACCATTCGTGCTTGGGGGACCCAAGAAAGCAAGCGTTGGGGGTGGATGGGAAGGGGAGCAAGCCGAGGCGCTCGGACTTCTGACCAGCGGGGCCCCCGGGACTCCGAGAAGCGCCCCAGCCGGAGCCGAACGCGCAGCTGAGCCGAGCAGCCGCCGCCGCATTTCCGCCTAAGCTTGAGCTTGGAAGGAAGACTCCCCCAGGGCCCTAGCGCCCGCCTCTCTTGGGCTCCAAGCTGGCGGCTGGGAGGCGGACCGAAGAGGAAACTACGCGGCGGCCTTGGGCGCTGGGCGAGACAAAGCGCGACTTTGTTTTCCCGGCTGGAAGCTGCAACTTGCTTGAAGCCAACTTTCCTTCCTGATCCGAACGCCCGCTGCCTCCTTAGGGGGTCGACCAATAAGCTTTCATTTAATCCAAAATATATTTAATATATTAAATATATATATATTAATTAATTAATTATATTTATTATTATAATACTTGAAATGACGCTCTGTTTGAGGTGGCCAGGATGATTATGATGATTATCTCTTTTATTCATTAAACATGAAACTCAGTCAACTGAACATTTAAAAATGTGTCCCAAATACTATTGACTGGTGGTAATGGCTGATGCGGGTTGCTGCCAGCATCCTAGGTATCAACCGAGTATCTTCTTAAAATATATGATGTTCCAAGTAGTGCAGTTTTTTTGTAGTTCTGGTGTTAATACAGGAAGCTGCAATTTATTGATGTATCTTATAAAATTCTTGGACATGGTACCAAGTGCCCCAATGACAATGGGTATCACTGATACATGTTTCATCCATAGCCAAGTAGTTTTGATGGTCAAGTCACGATATTTCGTGATTTTTTTCCAGTTCTTTTTCTTCGACTCTGGCATCTCCTGGTACCTTTATTTATTTATTTATTTATTTATTTATTTATTTATTTATTTATTTATTTATTTATTTATTTATTATCTCTTTTATTCATTAAACATGAAACTCAGTCAACTGAACATTTAAAAATGTGTCACAAATACGACTGACTGGCGCTAATGGTTGATATGGGTTTATTTATTTATTTTATTTATTTAATCAAATTTTTATACCCCTCTATCTCCCGAAGGACTCAGGGTCCTTCCAGTGTCCGAGGTATCAACCAAGTTGTTGTTGTTGTTAGGCAAGGAATGTGGCATGTAATGGAAACTGCTTTCCCAACTCCAAAGGAGAAATTTTTTAAAATGCCTCCCAATGCTCCCTGTTGTGTTCTCACCACCATTTTAGCAACCATATTGGTAGCACAGAGCCTTTGGAGTCCCCGTCCAGGAACATTTTCCTCTTCTCTTCCCCCTCCACGAATGCCTTTACCATTGCAGCCTCACATCACTCTCCACTTCCCAAGCAACTTCCACCACCATGTGGGGGAACAAACATGGGCTTCCAGCCAGCCCTTCCTCATAGTCTGATGCGCTTCTTCTCAATTGCCAATAGCTGGCAATCCCTGGTTTAGGCTGTAGCCTGACGGTTGCAGGACTGTTAAAGAAACTGCTGGACCAAGACAGAAGGTTGGCTATGGGAGGAATTGTTGATCTCCCTGACAGCATCAAAACTGTACTTCTGTGCTCTGTTGCCAAAGGAGAACTGCTCTGCTTCAACTGATGGCCTTATTTCTTGAAGACCAGGCCCCAAGGAGCTGCTGATCCAGTTCTACAGAGGAATTATTGTCATCTGCACCTCCATAACTGTCTAGTTTAGCTCTGCAACCAGACAGACACAGACTTCAGAGGATAATCAGAACTGTAGAAAAACCAATGGCTACCAACCTGCCTTCCATTGAGGACCTGTATACTGCATGAGTCAAAAAGAGGGCTGTGAAAATATCTACAGATCCCTCACATCGTGAATATAAATTGTTTTAACTTGTACCCTCAAAACGATGCTATAGGGCACTGCGCATCAGAACAACTAGACACAAGGACAGTTTTTTCCCAAATGCCATCACTCTGTTAAACAAATAATTCTCACAACACTGTCCAACTATTTACTAAGACTGTATTACTATTATTCTTCTCATCCTTCCTATCATCTCTCTCCTCCCACATGACTATAACCATGTTGCTTGTATCTTTATGATTTACATTATTTTGTTTCCTAGCATTATTTGATTGCTTATTAGTAACCTATGACTATCACTAGGTGTTGTATCTTATGATTGATGAATGTATTTTTTTCTTTTTATGTGCACTGAGACCATATGCACCAAAGACAAATTCCTTGTGTGTCCAATCACACTTGGCCAATAAAGAATCCTATCCTGTCCTGTCCTGTCCTGTCCTGTCCTGTCCTGTTATTATTTCTATTTCTATTCTATTTCCTCTTCTATTCTATTTTCTATTTTCTATCCTGTCCTGTCCTGTTATTATTTCTATTTCTATTTCTATTTCTATTTCTATTTCTATTTCTATTCTATTCTATTCTATTCTATTCTATTCTATTCTATTCTATTCTATTCTATTCTAGGACCTTTATGGGTCACTTAAACCCCCCTCCTCCCCAGTCTCAGAATTACCTGCTTCAAATGGGAACCATTCGGATGTACGAAGTTTCAGATTCTGTCTTATTACTCTTTATATGGTGATGCCGATGGAGAACTCTTTAGTACTGAATGGAAACAGGACTAAAATCACTGGTCAGTTTCTAATATTCTCTCTTTTTTTAAAAGTTTTTTCTTTTTTCTTTTCTTATACATATATTTCCAATATTCTCTTGTTGGAAGAAATATCCATCTGGTTCAGTTCCAGAAAGACATGGACGCTGATTGGAAAGATGATACCAGTGGTGGAATTCAGCCGGTTCTATCCTGTTCAGGCGAACCGGTAGTGGTGGTAGGACATCCCATTTTTTAAAATTTATTTTATTGTATTGAAAAGACAGTGCCATGTCAGGATAACAATGCAAATAAGGCAGAGCCAGAGAGAAATCAATGGTAAATCTTAACATACAAGCTAATAACTATAACTGTACTACGTTAAGAGTAATTACAGTAATACAACTAAAAAAAGAGAAAAAAGAAAACTTCAACTAAATTTCTATTTACATTAGCCTGTTTACAAATTTTTCCATATTATAGCCATAGTTTTATACATCTTTGTTGTCCACACTAACAATTATTAACATTTATAAGTTTCCCTCACATTTTTACTTCTTGTCTCTATCCATTCATAAAATTTATTCCATGTTCTATAATATTTTGAGTCTTCTTTATCTTTAATTTTTAAAGTTAATCTGTCCATTTCAGCACAATCCCAAATTTTCCTAATTATACCATCTTCTGATGGAGTGTTCGCATTTTTCCAATATTTAGCGTATGTAATTCTAACTGCCATCAATATATGTAACACTAAGTAAATGGTTGCTATGTCATAACTTTCAGATAGTATACCTAAAAGGCACATTTCTGGTTTGAACTCAATATGTTGCTTAGTTTTCATTTCTAACCAATTATGAATTTTCTCCCAGTAACTCCTTGTTTTCTTACATGTCCACCACATGTGGTAGTATGTTCCTGGAATCTGGTTACATTTCCAACAATTGGCGGGGGAG
This sequence comes from Ahaetulla prasina, assembly GCF_028640845.1. NCBI lineage: Eukaryota > Metazoa > Chordata > Lepidosauria > Squamata > Colubridae > Ahaetulla > Ahaetulla prasina. Next base: position 871,068 of record NC_080544.1, on the reverse strand, counting down.
TTCTTATACATATTGGCCAACCTTGCTGGCGGCAAATGCCATCTATGAAACATTTTGTAAAGGTTTTCTTTATAGGCCGTGGCCATTGTCAGTTTGTAGTTTCTCTCCCAAACTTTTAATCATTTTTCTAATTCTATGTTGTATGTTGTATAGGGACACGGTGGCTCAGGGGCTAGGACGTTGAGCTTGTTGATTGAAAGGTTGGCAGCTCAACGGTTCGAATCCCTAGTGCTGCTGTGTAACAGGGTGAGCTCCTGTTACTTGTCCCAGCTTCTGCCAACCTAGCAGTTTCGAAAGCATGTAAAAATACAAGTAGAAAAAATAGGAAGCACCTTTAGTGGGAAGGTAACAGCGTTTCGTGCGCTTTGGCGTTGAGTCATGCCGGCCACATGACCGCAGAGACGTCTTCGGACAGCGCTGGCTCTTCGGCTTTGAAACGGAGATGAGCACCGCCCCCTAGAGTTGGCAACGACTAGCACGTATGTGCGAGGGGAACCTTTACCTTTACCTTATGTTGTATCCGAAATTCTTTGCCCAGGCAATTCTATCTATAAACTATCTCTTCCTCCATTTTATAATTCAGTGAATAATTATATATATAATTATTATATATATATTATTATTTATTATTATATATAAAATCATTTTTTTATCCATCCCCATTAAAATTTTGTCCAGTGCTGTTTGTTCTTTATTTACACCCCATAATTTAACATCTTTTTCATGCCTTGATTGGATCTGCAAATACGGCCACCAAGTCCAACCCGATTCTCTAACTGTTGTCTAGATTTAAGATCGCCCCTTTCATCTAAAATATTCTTCTAGCATACGATTTAGGAATATGATTAAAGCAATTTACACCCAACAGAATGCAAAAGTATAATGGAGATGTGACAGAAAGCTTTAGCATACAAAAAGGAACAAGGCAAGGTTGTCCCCTCTCCCCATTACTATTTATTTTAGCATTAGAAGTATTGATGAGGAATGTAAGATATAGAGATAAAAGGAATGGAAATTAGAAATGAAAAGTACAAACTCCAAGCTTTCGTTGATGACTTAGTGTTTATAGTAGAAGAATCCCCTAGAAACTGGCCCTAAATTAATAGAGAAAATTGAGGAATATGGAGAGGTGGCAGGGATGAAAATAAATAAAGATAAAACCAAGATATTAGTCAAAAATCTCACCAACAAACAGAAAAGGAATTGACAGAGAAAATTTACCTACAGATCAGAGGTGGGTTTCAGCAGGTTCTGACCAGTTCTGGAGAACCGGTAGTGGAAATTTTGAGTAGTTCGGAGAACTGGTAGTAAAAATTCTGACTGGCCCCACCCCCCCCCATCTATTCTCTGCCTCCCAGTTGATCGGGAGGAAATGCGGATTTTACAGTAACCTTCCCCTGGAGTGGGGTGGGAATGGAGATTTTACAGTATCCTTCTCCTAGAGTGGGGTGGGAATGGAGATTTTACAGTATCCTTCCCCTGCCACAGCCACCAAGCCATGCCATGCCCACCAAGCCACATTCACAGAACCGATATTAAAAAAATTGAAACCCACCACTGCTACAGATAGAAAAAAAGATTAAATACCTTGGTATTTTCTTAACAGCTAGGTATGGGACAATCAAAGAGGACAATTATACAAAGCTGATACAACAAATTAAAATAGATCTGGAAAGGTGGAAGAATTTACAGTTATCGATGATAGAATTGCAGTGGTGAAAATGAACGTATTACCAAAACTACTCTTTCTATTTCAAACCATACCAGTAATATTAGAAAATTTTTTTTTTGATGAACTAAATAAAATGACTCTAAAATATATTTGGCAAGATAAAAAAATCGAGAATAAAATCAAAAGTATTACAGGACTCTAGGAATAATGGCAGTTTTGGGCTCCCAGACTGGGAATTATATTACTAGACTGCAGTTCTCACTTGGCTAAAAGATTGGGTAAACTTGAATAACAGAAGACTGTTATTATTAGAAGGGCATGACTTGCAATTAGGCTGGCATGCCTTTCTTTGGTGTGGCAGAAATATGGCACACAAATATTTCCAGAGGCATTATGTGAGAAATGCGTTGCTTAACATTTGGGGAAAAATTAAACTACAACACCATAGAGCAGGGGTCTCCAACCTTGGCAACGTTACGACTTGTGGACTTCAACTCCCATAATTCCTCAGCCAGCAAAGCTGGCTGAGGAATTCTGGGAGTTGCAGTCCACAAGTCGTAACGTTGCCAAGGTTGGAGACCCCTGCTATAGAGAAGTACCAGTCTGGCTCTCTCCAATGGAGGCAATAATATATCCAAATCTTATAAATTGGTGAATCATGTCCCATTTTTCGTGCTCTGTGCATGCACAGAAGGCCCTGCACATGTGCGTAGGTGGCATATGGGCTCACATTTGCGAACAAGTAGTGAAGGTAAGTTAATACCAGCCTGAACAGAACTACCAGAAATGCAAATCCTAGGTGTTTGAGCTAAACTGGTCAACCTCTGGCTTATTGTTTATCTGAGCTCCCAGGTTTGGATTGCTCTTGAATGGTGCAACGACAAGTCTTGTGATCTGAAAAGGTGTTGGGCAATTCCTATTGGATTTTGGGTGAGAGGCTGCTTTCTAATCCTACCGTTCTGCCAAGGAGTTTTGAAATATCCTGTCTTGAATGGATTTCTGCCTGCAGTGTTTGCTTTGCTTATGAATAGAGCTATCTAGACATTTGGATTCCTCTGTCAATAAGCTCTTTATCTCCTTAAGTGCTTGCAGCCCTCCTGAGCTCCATTTTCACTGGAAGAGGCAACAAGGGCTGGTCCTTCGCTGTTTCCAGGGCAGCCCCGTAGGCCATATCTAAGCACCCCATGGGCCGGATCCAGTCATGGAATTCAAATAATTTAACAACCAGTTCTCTTCCCTAATGACCAGCTGGATAGGTGTGGCTTGGTGGTCATGTGATCCTGTGGGAGTGGCCAACTCAATGTCACTCACGTTGATGGGTACTTCGCCTTACCTGTTACAATGTAACAAGGATTAACCAGAGAGGCAGTTTCTGTAAGCAGGGCAATAAAGATTAGGCTAGAAATACCACCAGAATGTTCCTTCCTGCCTTCCTTACAGGATTAGCCCTGTAAAGTGGAAAAAAGCAAAATAAGATTTCTTCCAACCGGTTCTCTCAACTGCTTAGAAAGTTAACAACCGGTTCTCCCGAATAGGTGCAAACTGGCTGAATCCCACCACTGGCCGGATCTAGTCCCCAGGCCTTGAGTTTGACATCCCCGAGCTAAGCCATCCCTTATATAGCATTCAGATAAGGTAGCCTCTTCCCCTGCCCCCAGTCTCCCAAGGTCTTTCTCCCATACCTTTTATACTATGTGCGTGAAGCCTTCACAGTTACTCCCTCAACCAGGCTGTTCAATGGATATGGACAGATACAGAATTGAGTTGGTTATAGTTGTTTCTTTTACCTGTTTGCAACCCCCTCCCAATCGGCTAGATTGGAGGATAGTGTGATACAGGAAGTCCTTGACATGCAACCATTTGTTTAGTGACCATTTGAAGCTGAAGAAAGTGATTTACGACAGTTTTTCACACTTAACAACCGTTGCCAGTTAAGCACCCCATGGTAAATGTGCTCACCATTGAGATGCTGGGCAATTGACTCATATTTATGATGGTTGCAGTGTCCTGGGGTCATGTGATCACCTTTTTGCAACCTTCTGACAAGCGAAGTCAGTGGGGAAGCCAGTTTCATTTAACAACGGTGCTACTAATTGAACAACTGCAATGCTTCACTTAACAACCGTGGCATGAAAGAGCATAAAATGGGTCAAAACTCGCTTAACAACTGTCTCAGCAACCAAAATTTTGGGATCAATTATGGTCGTAAGCAGTGGTGGGATTCAGCCAGTTCGCACCACTTCTGGAGAACCGGTTGTTAACTTTCTGAGCAGTTTAGTGAACTGGTTGTTGGAAGAAATCATTAGGGCAGAGAACCGGTTGTTAAATTACTCGAATCCCACCACTGGTCGTAAGTCAAGAACTAACTGGCATTCCAGGAGGGGAAAGAATACCATCTCTCTAACCCAGGAGTAGGCAACCTTAAATACTCAAAGAGCCACAAATGTCCTAACCAGGGGACTCCTGATCTGGAGCTGCCCAGAAGCTCGCTTCCCCCACCATAGTCTCCTCCTAGTGCAGCATCCTTTTTCCTCTACCTATCCGAACGGAAAACCCTATCAATTGTGGAGCCGACTGGCAACAGGGAGCCGCAGTCGAGTGATGAAAAAGCCACATGCGGCTCCAGAGCTGCGGGTTGCTGACCCCTGCTCTAACCCAACCGGTAGTGCTAGGCATAAATGCATAATGCTTAATCCTGTCTCAAACATGTTGTTCTGTCCTCCTCCGCTTCCATCCGAATGATGGCTTAATTAGCCGGCACTATCAGCTCTGGCAGCAAAAGAGCCACGTCTGCCAAGAGCCCTCGTTATCTTCCACGATGCTGGTGAGTCACAAACTTCAGCTCTAGTCAATCAGTGGATTTGCCTGTTACAAAGAGACACACCAGCTCTGGCTGCCTTTTATATCCTGTGGGGTGTGGCTCCATGACTCAGTACTTCCTAGGCCTGCCCCACCCTTGCTTCTGTTGTTCCCTCCTCTCCTGCCTACGAAACCTAGGATTCAACCAAGCCTGATTGCTATCAGTTGGGTCTGCAGGCGTGGCCTGGAGGGGGAAGAGTCAGGGGATGGAGGCCTCATTATTTCTTCCACTTGGCCTGCTTCTGGCTCCTGGGGCTGAGCCAGGGGAGCCGGTGCTCCTGAGGTAAGTCCTGACAGCCCTTCCACCTCACTTTCCAAGTCACTTTCTGGCAGCAGGGCTGGCTCGGGGAGGCACAGACACAACAGATGTGTTTCTGAGCTTGAATGTCTATGGAGATTCTCAGTCATCCAGGTTGTCCCAAAGGTGCTTTTCCCAAGCGGCAACTGGACTTGCTTTGGTTTTTCTTTGACGACGTTTTGTTTCTCATCCAAGAAGCTTCTTCAGCTCTTGAGTTTGAAGTTCCATGAGAAAGTTTCTTTACACAATAAAGCTTCTTCTATCTACGCCATAAGGATATTTCTTAGTTTCAACCTACAGAGCTGTGGTGAAATTTAATTATTTTTGGCAATATGAGCAGACTCTGGATTATCTTGGCTGTTCCCAGAAGCTAAGCAGGTTCAGGCCTGATTAATAACTGTATGGGCGCCCACCAGGGAATCTTAGGCTACAAGCCAGTCCTAGCAAAAAAACAGTGCCAAACCACACCTATCCTACTGCCAAGAACACTTCAGGGCTGTGCTTGTTTAATCCCAGGATTCAAACTTAATTCAAGGTCATTTTAGTGCCTAAATAACAAACAATGTCAAAGTGACTTCTGGAACTGGAGCAGGAAGCACTTATGCCTTGTTAAGAGCCTTCTAATGACAGTTAACTGATGCAATTGCAATATTTGACCAATCACAGCCTAGCAAAAGGAAGTTGATTCATTTGCGGTCTTCATAAAAAAATGTTGCTATGACTTTGATGTGTAACGTAAGAGTCCAAAAAGGAAAAAAAGAAAAAAAGAAAAAAATAAACTCCTTCCAAGAGTTGAGAAGCTTCTAGAGAAAATCCTTACCAGGGCAGGAGAAGGAAACGAGCTGTATTTCACTTGTCAAAGCTGCTTCCTGCCCACGTTAGCCGATTTCGAAACATACGCTGTGGGAGCACAGAAATTTTAAAAAAAGGCAATGTGGGCTATTAATAGAAATTCTGAGGATTATCATTTTTGTACGTCGTTTCGTGCTTTTAATCAAAAGGGTTCTCATCAGATAACAAACTGATTCTGCTTGGCTACATTAGCTGTTGTAAGGCATGGAAGCCAATAGCCTTTTAGTTCTAGAAATCTTGTTTTCGTAAAATAAGGCAAGATGGTTAAGTTGCCCGTGATGGTTTGGTTGTTGCTGGTTTATCTTTTAGTTCTGTTTCCCCAAAATGGATTTCTCACTTGCCCAGAATCTCAAGTTTCTTTCAGATTGAAATAGAATTCACTCACCCTATGCAGGAGTTCCTTCCTTCCTTCCTTCCTTCCTTCCTTCCTTCCTTCCTTCCTTCCTTCCTTCCTTCCTTCCGCCCTCCCTCCCTAATATGTATGCCACCCATTTCACTATCAAGTGATTCTGACACTTTAAAGAATAAAAATATCTAATAGGAAGAATTGCGTCCTTTGGGATGGATCAAAAGTGATCAGTTGAAGGCAAATTCAACTGATATCTTCAGGAGGAAGATATAAAATGTACCCTATACATAGCCTTTGTAGAGAAAGTCATATTTTTTGGCTTTTTACAGTGACTGATATCACTCCCAACAATGATATGGTTGCAACAGAGTGTGTAGCTGAGGACACACCAACATCTCTTCTCTAGCAAATTGTTATAATGGTGCAAACCGTAATAAACACACAATGCATGTGTGTTCTCAGTGATAGAAATATGGCCTCAAGGTCTTCCCAAAAAATTCTTCTACGTCAAGGCTAGAAATTTGAATAAGAAAATCTTGAAAAATCTCAACTTTTCATTGAGTGAAGTTATTAAAACCTGTAGGGCAAATGCATTCATAGGCAAGAAATCAAGAGTTATGGGGTCCCTCCTTTAGAAGGATGCAAAACTGCAATTTTGCTGATCGCTGAGGGCAAAGTCATTAGAGAGCTCAGTGGGCCTCCATACAGTTGAAATGGGAGCACTCAGAAGGAGGAGTCATAAAAGTCGAGATGGTAGCTGAGACTGTGTAATGGAAGCCCCAGGCCTTCGTCCATTGTGGAGTTGGCATTGTGTTCATGTTTTTTTTTTCCAAATCTCTCCGCCAAGAAGGCCCCTAGATTGAAAAGATCAGAGCAGGCTGTGTGGTGGAGTAACAGAATGGAAGGTCTATTCCCTGGGAAATAAAGAGACAACTACAGCTTGGAATCTTTGATATGCAAGAAAAGGATGAAGGCGACCAGCCATAGCAGTTGGAACATGGAACACAGAATAACAAAGTTGGAAGGGACCTTGGAGGTCATCTAGTCCAACTCGCTGCTCAAGCAGAAGACCCTGGCCTATACCATTTCAGAGAAATAGCTGTCCAGTCTCTTTGAAAGCCTCCAGTGTTGGAAGAACCCACAACTTCTGGAGGCAAGCCCTTTCACCAGAAATATTTTACAAGAAGAGTTCTCCATTCCTCTGAAAACAATAGAATACCCTATCCCACCAGACTTGAAATCCTAGGCTTAGAAAATTTGGAACTCCGTCGCTTTCGACAAGACCTAAGTTTAACTCACAGAATCATCTATTGTAATGTCCTTCCTGTTAAAGACTACTTCAGCTTTAATTGCAAGAATATTAGAGCAACTAATAGATTTAAACTTAATGTCAACCGCTTTAATCTAGATTGCAGAAAATATGACTTCTGTAACAGAATCATCAGTGCTTGGAACACTTTACCTGACTCTGTGGTCTCTTCCCATAATCCTAAAAGCTTTATCCAAAAACTTTCTACTATTGACCTCACCCCATTCCTAAGAGGACCATAAGGGGCGTGCATAAGCGCACAAATGTGCCTACCGTTCCTGTCCTATTGTTTTTCTTTTCTTCTTCCTATATATATTCCTGCCTAAGGCATGCGCAAGATGGCGGTATAGTGGAACGGAGCGGAGGCTGGTGGTTCTATGGTTATGCTGGGCTAAGGAGGGGGCTTTCTGTCAGCATGGCCCCTGCACCTGGCAGCAGACCATCTCGTCGTCCCGATGAGGGTTTTCTTACCCTCGAGAATGGTCGGGGCGACGGAAACGGAGGCATTGGAGTAGGCAGCTTGAAGACGGCGGTTCCTGGGCGTGGCTTCCAGGTGCGGCGGGCCTGAGCGGGGTGGTGGCTAGCCGCCCCCGGCCTCCCCTGCACTCTCCCGTCGCCCCCAGGCGTCTCTTCGGCTTGTGGCTGGCGGTTTCATGTTGAGACAGTCAGGAGCAGCGAGGACGAACGGGGGTGACGGTGACGAGGCGGTCTGGGAGAATGGAGGTGGCAGAAAGGCCGAGGACGTGCCGGGGGTGAGCTGCGGCACGTCGTGATGGTGAAGACCGGCGGATCGGGCCTTGAGGGTGGCTGTGGCCCTGCTGACTTGCCGGGGGAGACAGTCGCCGATGTTTCCTTCTGTCGGCGATTTATTCCCTGGGGAGCCAGTGGTGCTCTCAGCTGTGTTTTGGACGCACTTGGGCCCTGGCCCTTAAACATCTTAACCATCTTGGAAGACTGGTGGAGCCCTTCTGGGAACCTGACGGGGCCACTGGGCCTTGGGGCCCCTGCTGTTGGGCGGGTGTTGTGTTGGGGTGACAGGGTTGCCTTTACCATCTGTGGTGCCGGCAGTGGGATTCTGACGGCGTGGGCGACGGTGACTGACTCGCCCTTTCCCCTCCTTCCCCTTCGGGGGGGGCTCTGTGGCCTCTTGGGGCCTCCGCTGGGGGGTCCTAGAGGGCTCCGTGAGCGGCTGCTGGATGCCGGGGCGATGACGACGGCGATGGCGAGGGGCTATCGCGGAAGACATCCCGCGGCGGTGACGGTCGCTGCTCTTCTTTCTATTTTGGAATCTTCGTGAGATCCTGGGTGACGGACCATCTTAGTTTCACCTAGGACTATGCTGTCTACACCATGCACTTTTTTAGATCTCTTCGTTTCATTGCTAAGGACTTTACCCAATGACTGTCGTTTAAGATCTCGACTGACCAGGATACCACCATTTCTTCAGACTCTGATGACTTTTTCACATAACCAGCTTCTTGCACTACGAGATGCCCCCCTCTCGCGGGTGTGGCCCTCCTCTCTATCGAGGGCCTACCTTGATGACGGATTTTGGAATCCCGAGAGGTGGCATGCTTCTAAGAGAGGGTTAAGGAGGTTTTTAAATTCAGCTTTTTGTAAATTTTTATCTAAATCAACAAAAGGGTTATGGGGTGGGGTGGGTGAGGGGGCACACCCACAGGGGATTAGGCTAGTCCCTTCTATAGTTCACGATCTGGAGGTTCATAAAATGGAGGTCTTAGAGGAGGTCAAGGCTTAACCACATGTGGGCATTTCCATCTGCACGGTAAGTGGGAGGGGCAGGTATGGCGGAAGCAGGGGCTCGTATCATGTCCGGGGAGTGCGTTCTCGCTGTCTGAAAGCGATACTGCACTCCGGGCCCCTTGGCTTCACTCAGGCCCCGAGTGGCTATATCCCTCGGAACCTGGACCTTCGGTTGATGTTATGTAATGCTAGGTCCGTCATGAATAAGGCCCCCCTCATATTCGATCTTATTCAAGAGGGGGGAGCGGACCTAATGGGCATCACGGAGACCTGGCTGGGCACGGAGGGGGGGGTTCCCCTCACTGAGATGTGCCCACCGGGTTTCCGTGCGTTTCATCAGCCGAGGGCCCAGGGTAGGGATGGGGGGGTAGCGGTTGTCATTAACGAGAGTCTCGATCCGAGGGAGGTTGCTGTCCCGCAGATAGCTGGTTGTGAAACCCTCTTCGTGAGTTGGGGCCGGGGGGTGCAGGTGGGCTTGCTGATCACGTACTTGGCTCCTTGCTACGTGACGGCAGCCCTGCCCGAGCTGCTGGAGATGATAGCCGGGATGGTGGTTGAGACCCCCAGACTTATGGTCATGGGGGATTTCAACCTGCCGTCAGCGGGCGATTTGTCAATGGTAGCTCGGGAGTTCATGGCTTCCATGATGGCCTTGGACCTGACCCAGGTAGTTGCGGTCCCCACCCACGTCGGGGGTAACACACTGGACCTGATTTTCGTCTCGGAACAGTGGCTAAATGATCTGGAGATAGGGGAATTAATATCTCAACCCTTGTCATGGTCAGATCATTTACTCCTTCAGCTTGACTTTCGGACCGCTACACCTCACCGCAGGGAGACGGAACCGGTTCGATGGTTCCGTCCCAGGCGCCTGATGGACCCCGAGAGGTTTCTGATGGAGCTTGGGCCATTTCTGAGGGAGTTAGCCCACGGCTCGGCTGAGGAACTGACGGCTGCCTGGGATGAGGCGGCCGCTGGCGCCTTAGACCGCGTCGTGCCTTTGTGGGTTCTGACCCAGCGACGAACTCGACCAGCTCCTTGGTACAACGAGGAGCTGAGAGAGATGAAGCGCCAGAAAAGAAGCCTAGAGAGCGCCTGGAGGTCCAGCCGCTCCGAACCTGACCGAACACTAGTAAGGTCATATATTCAGACCTACCTAGTGGCGATCAGGGTGGCGAAACATAACTATTTCTCCACACTCATCGCATCGGCAGATAATTGCCCAGCCACCCTGTTTAGGGTGACCCGCTCCCTGCTCACACAGGGGGCTCGGGAGGACCCCTTACAGGGTCGCGCTGAGGATTTTGTTCAATATCTGTCTGATAAAATCACTCAGATTCGGGACGGCTTGGACATTGATTGGATAGATTCAGGTGGGATGACGGGGACAACTCTTGAGAATGTTATCTGGGCTGAGTTCGACCCTGTGACTCCTGAGGACATGGACAGGTTGTTGGGCAGGTTGAACTCCACCACATGTTTATTGGACCCGTGTCCCTCCTGGATGGTGCTGGCCACCCGGGAGGTTACACGAGGCTGGCTCCAGGAAGTTACCAACGCTTCTTTGTTGGAGGGTGTCTTCCCCGCTGCTTTGAAAGAGGCGGTGGTGAGGCCCCTCCCCAAGAAGCCCTCCCTGGACCCGGCTGTTTTAGCGAACTATCGTCAGTCTCCAACCTTCGCTTTTAGCGAAGGTTGTTGAGAGGTGGCATGTTTCTAAGAGAGGGTTAAGGAGGTTTTTAAATTTAGCTTTTTGTAAATTTTTATCTAAATCAACAAAAGGGTTATGGGGTGGGGTGGGTGAGGGGGCACACCCACAGGGGATTAGGCTAGTCCCTTCTATAGTTCACGATCTGGAGGTTCATAAAATGGAGGTCTTAGAGGAGGTCAAGGCTCAACCACATGTGGGCATTCCCATCTGCACGGTAAGTGGGAGGGGCAGGTATGGCGGAAGCAGGGGCTCAGATTCATGTCCGGGAGTGCTCGCTGTCTGAAAGCGATACCGCACTCCGGGCCCCTTGGCTTCACTCAGGCCCCGAGTGGCTATATCCCTCGGAACCTGGACCTTCGGTTGATGTTATGTAATGCTAGGTCCGTCATGAATAAGGCCCCCCTCATATTCGATCTTATTCAAGAGGGGGGAGCGGACCTAATGGGCATTACGGAGACCTGGCTGGGCACGGAGGGGGGGGGTTCCCCTCCCTGAGATGTGCCCACCGGGTTTCCGTGCTTCATCAGCCGAGGCCCAGGGTAGGGATGGGGGGGTAGCGGTTGACATTAACGAGAGTCTCGATCTGAGGGAGGTTGCTGTCCCGCAGATAGCTGGTTGTGAAACCCTCTTCGTGAGGTGGGGCCGGGGGGTGCAGGTGGGCTTGCTGATCACGTACTTGGCTCCTTGCTACGTGACGGCAGCCCTGCCCGAGCTGCTGGAGATGATAGCCGGATGGTGGTTGAGACCCCCAGACTTATGGTCATGGGGGATTTCAACCTGCCGTCAGCGGGCGATTTGTCAATGGTAGCTCGGGAGTTCATGGCTTCCATGATGGCCTTGGACCTGACCCAGGTAGTTGCGGTCCCCACCCACGTCGGGGGTAACACACTGGACCTGATTTTCGTCTCGGAACAGTGGCTAAATGATCTGGAGTTAGGGGAATTAATATCTCAACCCTTGTCATGGTCAGATCATTTACTCCTTCAGCTTGACTTCGGACCGCTACACCTCACGCAGGGAGACGGAACCGGTTCGATGGTTCCGTCCCAGGCGCCTGATGGACCCGAGAGGTTTCTGATGGAGCTTGGGCCATTTCTGAGGGAGTTAGCCCACGGCTCGGCTGAGGAACTGGCGGCTGCCTGGGATGAGGCGGCCGCTGGCGCCTTAGACCGCGTCGTGCCTTTGTGGGTTCTGACCCAGCGACGAACTCGACCAGCTCCTTGGTACAACGAGGAGCTGAGAGAGATGAAGCGCCAGAAAAGAAGCCTAGAGAGCGCCTGGAGGTCCAGCCGCTCCGAACCTGACCGAACACTAGTAAGGTCATATATTCAGACCTACCTAGTGGCGATCAGGGTGGCGAAACATAACTATTTCTCCACACTCATCGCATCGGCAGATAATCGCCCAGCCACCCTGTTTAGGGTGACCCGCTCCCTGCTCACACAGGGGGCTCGGGAGGACCCCTTACAGGGTCGCGCTGAGGATTTTGTTCAATATCTGTCTGATAAAATCACTCAAGATTCGGGACGGCTTGGACATTGATTGGATAGATTCAGGTGGGATGACAGGGACAGGTCTTGAGAATGTTATCTGGGCGGAGTTCGATCCTGTGACTCCTGAGGACATGGACAGGTTGTTGGGCAGGTTGAACTCCACCACATGTTTATTGGACCCGTGTCCCTCCTGGATGGTGCTGGCCACCCGGGAGGTTACACGAGGCTGGCTCCAGGAAGTTACCAACGCTTCTTTGTTGGAGGGTGTCTTCCCCGCTGCTTTGAAAGAGGCGGTGGTGAGGCCCCTCCTCAAGAAGCCCTCCTGACCCGGCTGTCTTAGCGAACTATCGTCCAGTCTCCAACCTTCGCTTTTTAGCGAAGGTTGTTGAGAGTGTGGTGGCAAATCAGCTTCCTCAACACCTGGAGGAAACTGTCTATCTGGACCCGTTCCAGTCCGGCTTCAGACCCGGTTACAGCACCGAGACGGCTTTGGTCGCGTTGGTGGATGACCTCTGGAGAGCCTGGGACAGGGGTTGTTCCTCTGTCCTGGTTCTATTAGATCTCTCGGCGGCTTTTGATACCATCGACCATGGTATCCTGCTGCGACGGTTGGGGGGATTGGGAGTGGGAGGCACCGTGTATCGGTGGTTCTCCTCCTATCTCTCTGACCGTTCGCAGATGGTGTTGGCAGGGGGGCAGAGGTCGACCCCAAGGCGCCTCACTTGTGGGGTGCCTCAGGGGTCTGTCCTCTCGCCTCTCCTGTTCAACATCTATATGAAGCCGCTGGGTGAGGTTATCCATGGTTTCGGGGTGGACTATCATCTGTACGCTGATGACACCCAGCTGTACATTTCCACCCCGAACCACCCCAATGAAGCCGTTGAGGTGATGGGCCGGTGTCTTGAGGCCGTACGGGTCTGGATGGGGAGGAACAGGCTTCGACTCAACCCATCCAAGACAGAGTGGCTGTGGGTGCCGGCTTCCCGGTACAGTCAGCTTACACCATCGCTGACTGTGGGGAGGAAGTACTGACCCCAGGAGGAGTGCGCAACTTAGGCGTTCTCCTGGACGACCGGCTGTCCTTAGAGGATCATTTGACAGCCGTCGCCAGGGAGCTTTATCAGGTCCATCTGATTCGCCAGTTGCGCCTTCCTTGGCCGGGACGCCTTACGCACGGTCACTCACGCCCTCGTCACTTCCGCCTGGACTATTGCAATGCTCTCTACATGGGGCTCCTTGAAGAGCACCCGGAGGCTCCAGTTAGTCCAGAATGCGGCCGCGCGGGTGATAGAGGGAGCACCGCGTTGCTCCCATATAACACCTATCCTGCGCGGCCTGCACTGGCTATCAGTAGTCTTCCGGGTGCAATTCAAGGTTTTGGTTACCATCTTTAAAGCGCTCCATGGCTTAGGACCGGGATACCTTCGAGACCGCCTTCTGCCACCGATTGCCTCCCAACGACCTGTGCGCTCCCACAGAGTGGCCCTCCTCAGGGTGCCGTCGACCAAACAATGCAGGTTGGCGACCCCAGGGGAGGCCCTTCTCTGTGGCGGCACCAGCCCTGTGGAATGAGCTTCCTCCTGGATTACGACAACTCCCTGACCTCCGGACCTTCAGACGTGAACTGAAGACTCTATTATTTCAGCGTGCGGGACTAGCCTAAGAACAAAATGTTTTAACCAAATTTTAATGGGGGTTTTATTGGTTCTTATTGTTTTAGTGATCAGGCTTTGATAATATTTAATTTTAACCTGGGTTTTAAATGTTTATTTATTATATTGTTTTATATTGTTTTAATATGCCTGTGAACTGCCCTGAGTCCTATGGGAGATGGTGCGGTATATAAGTTTAATAAATAAATAAATAAATAAATAAATAAATAAATAAATAAATAAATATATGCTTATACCTCCTTATATTTACCCATATATGTTTATATACTATATAATCTTTTGTATGATTCCTACATATATTGTTGTGACAAAATAAATTAAAAAAAAATAATAATAATTGTCCTCACTATCAGGAAATTTCGCCTTAGTTCTAGGTTGTTTTTTTCCTTGATTAGTTTCCATCAGTTGCTTCTTTGTCCTGCCTTCTGGTGCAATTAATTTCACATTAATTTCAATTATGTTCACAGGGTTTATCGAACAGTTATAAAGATAAGCGCTTTGGTTTGGCAAGATTCCTGTACATAGGTGAGCAGCAATAAAGAAAAGATTCTGAAGTAAGTCCTGTAGTTCCTTTTTGGGCCTGGCAGGTTGCCTGTGTGAAGCAATCAGGAGATCATTTCTTAGACTGGCCCCCGCACCAGGCCTTATTAGCCGTTCCCTTGAAGTTCATAGTGGAAAAACTGTCCATGGAAAATCAAATGGAAGTGATCTTTTCTAGAAATATTATGAAAAGCAACATTTCAGGAAGGAACTATTTAAGAGTTTTAGAAATTCTACTTTACATGCAATATTAAATGTAAATCCAGCATGAATCCATATCCTGAAATAGAAGAATCCATCCATGAGACATTCGCAGGGAAATGGTTATTAATGCTTGGTTATATTTTTCCTTTCACAGTGCATAGAAAATGCACATTAATTTATCTTCTACTTTGCTGCCTTTCTCAAATATTATTCACTCTGCTTTATCTATAATTTATCTACAAATGAAAGTGATGACAAACACAATTCCTAAATATAAAGTGTTGAGGGTTCCCCCCCCTTTAATGCTGAGTACTTCTAAGAACTGATTAAAATGTTTGTACTACTTCTAAGGAGTCCTGTGTATTTATAATAAACTCTTTATTTATAGTCTGAGAAATTGGAGGCCTTGTTTGAAACTATCTAGGGTATTATACAGATTTATCTCCCAGAAAAATAAAAAAAAAAGATTTCTATTGAATATGTTGAACAATCAAGGATTAATGTATATATAAATTAATCTAAAACAAAAATTACTAATTGAAGGCAAATCACAGTCTGTTTATAATGCAAAACAGTTGTAGGCAAGGTAGATGAATAAATTATTATTTATTTCCTTTATAAGAGTTTTTCTTCTTCTGCAAGATAATGCAAATTTATGGAAATTTCCCCTAATCTTCATCCAAATTAATCATAACCCAGACCTGCTTTCTTTCTGGGAGGTGATGGTATCACATATCTTCTTGCTGGATTATCAAGGCATCTAGGATACTTTTCAGTTGGTCCTGCAATTAGTATCTCACAACTACAGGCATCTGGACGTACCTAAAAATTCCATTTGGATCCTATGAGAGGCAATGACAAAGCCATCAACTCACCTTTCCTCTTAAAAGACCGGCTAAAATGGTGACAGTTCAGGAGATGCGATTCTTATAAATGGAGAAAATCAGGTGCAGATTCCACAGGGTTGTAACGAAATGGCCTGTTAAAATTCAGATAGACTACGGCTTAGCCAGAAATCAGATAATAAAGATAAGAGATCTGATACACATTTTGAACTGGTGCAGAGTCTGTTGGTGATACTATCTTAGTTGAGAATTGATGGTTGTTGATGGACCAAACCAAGACAAGTTTTGATCGTAACAGTTGTCAGTTTCAGTGGTTTCTTCCCTCCTGTCACATGCAAAAAACCATAAATAAATATGTCACATGAGAGGAACATGATATTTTTACATAACCGGGGCCTTTTAGATGGCTTTGGTTGTAATGTTTTGAGGGAAGATGCCAAAGCAGGAAAAGTACAATTTTGCTCAATCTGGTTTCATTTCTGTAGTTTATTTATTTATTTGATTTTTATCCTGCCTTTAAAGGTAAAGGTAAAAGTTCCCCTCGCACATATATGCTAGTTGTTCTTTTTTTTTTTTGTTTAGATTTATATCCCGCCCTTCTCCGAAGACTCAGGGCAGCTTACAGTGTATAAGGCAATAGTCTCATTCTATTTGTATATATATATATATATATATTTACAAACTCAACTTATTGCCCCCCCAACAATCTGGGTCCTCATTTTACCTACCTTATAAAGGATGGAAGGCTGAGTCAACCTTGGGCCGGGCTTGAACCTGCAGTAATTGCAGGCTACTGTGTTCTAATAACAGGCTTCTTAACAGCCTGAGCTATCACGGCCCTTAACTTGACTCTTGAGGGGCGGCGCTCATCTCCGTTTCAAAGCCGAAGAGCCAGCGCTGTCCAAAGATGTTTCCGTAGTCATGTGGCCGGCATGACTAAATGCCAAAGGCGCATGGAACGCTGTTACTTTCCCACCAAAGATGGTCCCTATTTTTTCTACTTGCACTTTTTACGTGCTTTCGAACTGCTAGGTTGGCAGAAGCTGGGACAAGTAACGGGAGCTCACCCTATTACGCGGCACTAGGGATTTGAACCGCTGAACTGCCGACCTTTCGATCGACAAGATCAGCATCTTAGCCACTGAGCCACCGCATCCCTGTATCCTGCCTTTATTACTTTATAAATAACTGAAGGTGACGAACATACCTAATACTCCATCCTCCTATTTTTCTCACAACAACCCTGTGAAGTGGATTGGGATGAGAGTGAGCGACCCTTTACACTTACAACTCTTTGCACTTACAACTTACAACCACAATTAAGCCCAAAATTTCTGCGGTTCAGACATTTGTTCAGTGAGTTTTGCCCGGTTTTACGACCTCTCTTGCCACAGTTGCTAAGTGAATCACTGCGGTTGATAAGTTAGCCATCCGTTTGTTAGGGTTAGGGTGAATCTGGCGTCCCCCTTGACTTTGCTTGTCAGGGGGTCTCAAAAGGGGGATCCCATTGACCCTGAGACACAGCAATGGTCATAAGTCTGAAACAGAGTTGCCAAGCATCTGAATTTTGATCACATGACCCTGGGAAAGCTGCAACGGCCAGCCGTATGGGTGAAAAGCAGTTCCGATGTCACTTTTTTTCAGCGTCCTTGTAACCTCGAGCGGTCACTAAACGAACTGTTGCATCATTGAAAGGGCACCAAAGCTCAGCAGCCAGCCGACCATCCAGGCATCTTTTCTTCTTCTGATTGGCAGCCCTCCAACTTTTGAAAAGTTTGAGAGAGGCAGGTTTTGGAGAGGTAAAATGGAGGGGGGGAGAAAAACGAGGCAGGCGCCCCCATCTTCACCCCACCCCACCCCACCCGTGCTGGGCCTGGACAGAGCCCCCCACCCCACCTCACCCCCGAGGCCAGTCTCCGGCCCTCTTCCCGGGGTTCCCCCAACCCGGAAGGTCCCCTGGCCCGCAGCGAAGCGCAAAACCCGCCCGGCTGAGCAGCCCGCCTAGCCGCCGGCAGCGACTCTTCCGCCTGGCGATCAGCTGACCGCCTTCAAGGAAGCGGCACCTCGGAGGGGCTTCAGCCAGGAGGCCGTTCACAGCTGGCCGGCCGGCCGCGCCACCCGCCCCGCCCCGCCCCGCCCTACCGGCCGCTCCGACAGCCCCGCCGTCCTTGGCCCCGGCGCAGGCAGCGCAACTATGGCCGGGCGGCTGGTGAACGGGACGCAAGTAAGTGCCTTTCGCCCGGCCCGCGCTTGGCTCCCGGCTCTGCCCTGCGGGCGCCCTCAGCCTCCTGGCCTCTCCTCCTTCGCCTTCTCCTGCTCCTCTTCCTCTTCTCCTCCTTTGCGCCTTTCCTCCTCCTCTTCTCCTCCTCCTCCTCCTCTTGCTTTCCCTCTCCCTTCCTCCTTTTCCTCTCCTCCCCCTTTCCTTTGCTCCTTTCTTCTTTCTCTTCTCCCTCTCCTCCTCCTTTCCTCTTGCTTTACCTTTCCCTTCCTCCTCCTCCTCTCCCTTCCTCCTGCTTTTCCTCTCCTTTCCTCCTCCTCCTCCTCCTCTCCCTTTTCTCCTCCTTCGCTCCTTCCCGTCCTCTCCTCCTGCTTTACTTCTTCTTTCCTCCTATTCCTCTCCCTCTCTCCACTTTCTCCTCCTCCTCTTGCTTTACCTCTCCCTTGCTCCTTTCCTCTCCTCCCCTTTCCTCCTCCTTTGCTCCTTTCCTCCTCCTCTCTCCTCCTCCTTTCCTCCTGCTTTACCTCTCTCTTCCTCCTCCTCTCCCTTTTCTCCTCGTTTGCTCCTTTCCTCTTCCTCCTCTCCCTCTCCTCCTGCTTTACTTCTCCTTTCCGCCTCCTCTTTCTCCTCTCCCTTTACTCCTCCTTTGCTCCTTTCCTCTCGCTCTCCTCCTCCTGCTTTACTTCTCCTTTCCGCCTCTTCCTCCTCCTCTCCCTTTTCTCCTCCTTTGCTCCTTTCCTCTCGCTCTCCTCCTTCTGCTTTACTTCTCCTTTCCTCCTCTTCCTCTCCTCTTTCTCCCCTCCCTCTCCTGCTTTACCTCTCCTTTCCTCCTCCTCCCCTTCTCCTCCTCCTCTTCCTCAGCCACCTGTGGCTGCTCCCGAAGCGCACGTGCGCTCCCAAACTTTCCCTTGGCGCCGCCCCTTTTCCCTCAGCCGCGCTTTTCCACGCCTCTTTCCCCCCCTCCCGTTTCCTCCGTCCCTTCCTCGCGGGGTTCAACCTGCTGGGCGCGAGGAAAAGGCGGCCAACGTGGGGAAATAAAGGGCTTTCCCGAAGGGGCCGCGCGCCTCCTGACAGCTGCGGTCAGGTTGGACTCGCGCACGCGCTCTCTGCTCTCCTCGGTTTTGCTGGCTGCCAAGGCCATCCAGACGTTCCTTTCCTCCTCCACAAGCATCTTTTTTGAGAAGCCCTTCCCGGAGTCTTGTCATCCTTAAACCACGGTTCGTTTAGTGGCCAAAGTTACAGCGGCACTGGAAAAAAAAAAAGAGACTCCCACTTACGACCGCTGCAGCATCCCCAGGGTCACCTGTTTGTATTCAGACGCTTGTCAACCGACTTCATATTTATGACGGTTGCTGTGTGTGTGTGTGTGTGTGTGTGTGTGTGTGGGTCACGCGATCCCCTTTTGCGACCTTCTGACAAAGCAAAGTCAAAGGGGAAGCCGGATTTGCTTAACAACCGTGCTACTAACTTAACAAACTGCAGTGATTCGCTTAACAACCGTGACACGAAAGTTTGTAAAATGGGTCAAAACTCGCTTAACGACTGTCTCGGCAACAGAAATTTTGGGCTCAGTTACGGTCGTAAGTCAAGGACTAATTGTATGGCGTTCCAGGAAGGAAAGAAGAATACCCAACCGGTAGTGCTAGGCATAAATGCATAGCGGTGACAAGAAAGATCGCAAAACGAGGCAAAGCTCAACAAATGACCCCCAGAAATTTTGACCTGAGTTGTGGTCGTACATTGAGGACTATCTAGAGATCCTAAAGAGCGGTTTTTCCAAGTTGAATAGGAATATTCTTTATTGGTCAAGTGTGATAGTGTCCAGTGTAGAATCTCCCCGTTGTACCTACAAACAACTTACCAACTTGAAATGCTTCCTTTAGTTGAAGCCTCTGTGGCTCAGGCTGCTAATGCAGTCTGTTATTAACAGCAGCTGCCTGCAATTACTGCAGGTTCTAGTCCCACCAGGCCCAAGGTTGACTCAGCCTTCCATCCTTTATAAGGTAGGTAAAATGAGGACCCAGATTGTAGGGGGCAATAAGTTGACTTTGTATATAAATATACAAATAGAATGAAGACTATTGCTAAGATAGTGTAAGCCGCCCTGAGTCTTCGGAGAAGGGCGGGATATAAATGCAAACAAATAAATAAATAAATAAATAAATAAATAAATAAATAAATAAATAAATAAATAAATAAATAAATAAATACAAAATAAATAAGCCAATTGCCCCCTGGTAAAGCTTTGCTCCTGCGCCAAAATATTTATTTATATTTCATATTTCTCTACCTATCCATCTCTTTGGCTCTGGCCAGCGTACAATATAATCAGTGAAATTAACGTTAACCTCAGGAATGATTTAAGATTAAAAAGTTTTAAATAACAACAACAACAACATTGTAACATTTCCATTATGAATCCCAATATTGAAGATGACGTTAAATTGCTTGCCTGTTGATTTTGGGATGAGAGTGAGATTTCATCTACAATCCTGTAATAATCCTTGATTAATGGCTGCATAATATATGCAGGTAGACCTTGACTTACAGCTGCTTGTTTAGTGACCGGTCAAAGTTCCAACAGCATAATGACTTGTGACTGCTTGCAGCATCCTCAGGGTCATGTGATCAAAATTCAGATGCTTGGCAACGGGCTCCTATTTATGACGGTTTCAGTTTCTCGGAGTCACGGGATCCTTTTTTGCGACCTCCTGACAAGCAAAGTCGAAGGGGAAGCCAGGTTTACCTACAACAGCTGTGTTACTAACTTAACAACTGCAATGGCTCACTTAATGACCGTGGCAAGAAAGTTCACAAAAAGGGGGCAAAACCCAATAACTATCTTGCTTAGCCATGGAAATTTGGGGACCAACTCTGGTCATAAGTCGAGGACTATCTCTAATGGGGTTTGTTTAGGACTTTTCTGAGGTCAGTGATTATTCTTCTAGAAGAGGGGTCTCCAACCTTGGCAATTTTAAGACTTGTGGACTTCAGCTCTCAGAGTTCCTCAGCCAGCAAAGGAGTTGAAGTCCACAAGTCTTAAAGTTACTAAGGTTGGAAACCCCTGTTCTAGAATATACCTGATCTGTAGGCCAGAGTCTTGGTGGTAGCACAGTGGTTATAATGCAGCTATGCAGGCTAATTCTGCTGACTGCCAGCGGCCAGGAAATTGTCAGTTCGAATTTCACCAGGTTCAAGGTTGACTCAGCCTTCCATCCTTCTGAGGTTGGTAAAATGAGGACCCAGATTGTTGGGGGCAAGAGGCTGACTTTAGAGAAGGCTGTAAAAGAACTATGAAGTGGTATACAAGTCTAAGTGCTACTGCTATTGACTCAGCCTCTCATCCTTCTGGGGCTGGTAAAATGAGGACCCAGATTGTTGGGAGCAATGTGCCGACTCTGTAAACTGCTTAGAGAGGGCTGCAAAGCACTGTGAAGTGGTATATAAGTCTAAGTGCTATTGCTGTTTTGTTACACTAGCAATCCGTTTCAAATTTACTTCTGGGAAGCGGCTCAGGTCAGTTATGAATGTTAATGTGGTTTTTTGTGGCAAGATATTTGCAAAACTACTACTGTGCTATTACAACATGACAGCTTGGTGTAAGTTGCTTTTTGTTGTTCTCCAAAGGGAATTTATTGCCTCTCTTTTAAGTGTCACATTCAATATCATTCTTTTCAGTGGTTTCTTCTCTAAGAATAAGAATACATTTGTAAAAAACTCACAGTTTTCAGTATCTGCAGGTAGCCCTCAAGTTATACTGGGAACAGAATTTCCATTGCTAAACAAGACCACTGTTGAAGTGAATGGCATCTGATTTTTGGGACCTTTCTTATTGCCATGGTTGTTAAGCGAATTACTGCAGTTCTTAAGAGAATCAGGTTGTCGTTACATGAATCCAACTTCACTCTGTCACTTTGCTTGTGGGAAGCTGGCTGGGACGAGGGTGAGTGCATGACCCCAGGATCAGTGGTGGGATTCAAGTAATTTAACAACTGGTTCTCTGCCCTAATGATTTCTTCCAACAACAAGTTTGCCAAACCTCTCAGAAAGTGGTGCAAACTGGCTGAATCCCACCGCTGCCCAGGATCCTGCAACTGTTACAAACCCACGACAGTTTATTTATTTAATTTATTTATTTATTTGATTTTTATACCGCCCTTCTCCCGAAGGACTCAGGGCGGTGTACAGGCAAGATAAAACCAGCAATACAATATACAGGTTAAAATACAATTTAAAAAACTTATTTAAATTAGCCTGGAGACAGTTGCCAAGCAACTGAATTTTGCACTCACATGTCAGTGTGAGGATGCTGTGATGGTCATATGTACGAGGACTGGTCTTAAGTGCGGGGACTGGTCTTAAGTATGAGGACTGGTCTTAAGGGACCAGCCAGAGGTGGCATTTGCCAGTTCTCCAAACTACTTAGAACAGTGGCTAAATAAATGCTTGTAATTCAAAGACTATCTGTACTCTTTATAAAAGAGCCGTAAGAGATGGCAACCTAAGATATTTTGGTAGACTTGTGGTTGTTGGTAGCCATTAAGATGGCAATTTGTGAGTTAATAAGGCTCTTCCTTCTTTAATCTCTTTTCAGACAGAGTGATCCTTTGAAACAGCATTTGAAACAGAGGTTGTTTGCCCACACTTAGGGGACGGGGAGTTAGTCTTGTCTGCTTTCAGAGCTGCAGCAAACTTGAAAATTCCTGACATGTCTTGGGTGTTTTCTCATTAACTACATATTTATGGTACTGATAAATAAACAATAAAAGGCTGAGCCTTGGTCTGTAACCAGACAGTCCAGGGGTCGAAGAGATTCTTGCACAAACTTGTATTTCAACAGTGAGCAAAAAAAGTTCATAGGGTCTATTTTTTTCTTAATTGAGAAGGAAAAAGGGAGGATTGGCTGGATTAAATTAATTAAAATAAATTAAATTAATTAAAAAAGAAAAAAAACCCAGTTGGTCAAAGAAGCCTTTTTCTGATGTTATTTTAAATGTCAAGCATGTCAAGGAGGTGGGTTTTGGGCAGTGGTGGAATTCAAATTTTTTACTACCGGTTCTGTGGATTTGACTTGGTGGGCGTGGTGTGGCCAGATGGGCGTGGCTTGGTAAGTGTGGCAGGGGAAGGATACTGCAAAATCCCCATTCCCACCCCACTCTGGGACCAGCCAGAGGTGGCATTTGCTGGTTCTCCAAACTACTTAAAATTTCCGCTACCGGTTCTCCAGAACCTGTCAGAACCTGCTGAATAGCACCCCTGGTTTTGGGGCACCCCACGTGTCCTCTTCTCATGGAAGTGTTTCCATATTCTGATCTCCACAAGACTGAAATCAAGGCTTTTCTCCTTTATTAGTTTCCATCCATTGTTTCTTATTCCTTCCTTCAAATGCTTTGGAGCAGAGGTCTCCAACCTTGGCAACTTTAAGGCTTGTGGACTTCAACTCTCAAAGCTTTGCTGGCTGAGGAATTCTGGGAGTTGAAGTCCACAAGCCTTAAAGTTGCCAAGGTTGGAGACCCCTGCTTTGGAGAATAGCTTGATTCCCTCTTCTTTGTGTCAGCCCCTGAGATATTGGAACATTACTATCATGTCACCCCTAGTCCTTCTTTTCATCAAACTAGACATACCCAGTTCCAGCAACTGTTCTTTATAAGTTTTTATATAGAAGAACATCTTTGTTGGAGTTTTGGGACATAACATTTTGGTTCATATGAAGAAAATTACACCAGGAGATGTAAAGGAAGGCAAATTGATTGAATCAGCCTTTGGAAATGAATTTTCAAGTCGTGGTCATCATCATCAGGTCCTATGCAGAGATTTTTCAAGTGGAACTACCATATGTTTTGAATGGAAACACCCTTCAATCCAAATGAAAACATCTGAATTGTTGAATCGGAGTGGTTCAACAATCTGAAACAACATTCAACGTCAACATTGTTTTGGCTCAGCAAATTGGGGATTTGAATCTTGCGTGATCCCCTACAGCAGGGGTCTCCAACCTTGGCAACTTTAAGACTTGTGGACTTCAACTCCCAGAATTCCTCAGCCAATAACAACAATAAATAATTAGTAGGACTGGTTTTAATGGATTTAATAGACAATAAAACAGAAATTGGCCACACAGAAACTGAATCGTATTTGGTCAGCTAAGAGGAACTGCATGTAAAGGTCTGAATGACCCAGAAATTTAATTGATAGGTGGGGGTAATGAAACATATCCGTACCCAGGGGTAGGCTTCAAAAATTTTAGCAAGGGGTTCGCTGACCGGTTGCTGGCTGGGTGTTCCCATGGTGGGCGTGGCCTAGTTGGCCTCCTGCACCAAGGGGGGAGGCTTTTCTTGAGCCCTCCAGGAGGGCAAAAATGGCCTCCCCAGGCTCTGGAGGCTGGAAATGGACCCAACTTCTCGAACTTCCAGTAGGCCCGTTTTTCGTCCTCCCCAAATCTCCATGCGCACCCTGCACTTACCTGCATCCAAAATGGGCCGGGTGGGAACTCCTGGGAAGGGACGGGAAGGGCGAGGCGAGTGGGGCCAGCCAGGAGTGGGATTTGGGGGTTCTCCAAACTGCATAGCATCTTAGCTAGAGGTTCTCCCAGACCCCTGCAATCCCTCAGCAGCCTACCCCTGGCCATACCTTTTTATAAATTGGGCAGTGCAACATTGCATGAATTATATTTTCATCACTTCTGTAGCCACAAGGGCAGAATCTTAAAGAATGAGATGTTTTTCTGAATTTTTCTTCAAGGGCAGCTGTTGAAAGTGAAATATTAGGTTAACACTGTCCTCAATTTAGGGATGGTTACTTGTTTAAATACCTTGCTGGTCTAAAAAAAAAAAAGCAGACTGGTTGTTTAAAAAAAAATATATTTGGATTGGAGATGACAAATCCCACCGCTGTTCTACATCCATAATGCATTGTTTAAGGCTTGACACCACCTGTTCATAGACAGTCATACATTGTGTGCAGAGCCATAACTCTGCAGCTTTTGATAAATTGGTCTTCTCCAAGTTGATTCAAAGTTAGCAGCCAGGATTAAGGGACCAAGGTCTGCAGGAAAATAAAACATCCCAGCAATTTCAACTAGAATGAAAAAAACCACACAGCTGTACAATGGGCTGATTTCTACTCTAATCATACCAGCTTCAGAGTGAAGCTGTATATATTAGTCATACTTCCCGCTATTTGAAAAATAACCCTTAAAAATTTAGATAAATATAGCAATCTCTTTAAGGGGTAATAATATTATATGGGCCTAAATATTTTGTGTAGCAATAGCAACAGCACTTAGACTTATATATTGCTTTGCAGAGCTTTACAGCCCTCTCTTAAGTGGTTTACAGAGTCAGCCTCTTGCCCCCAACAATCTGGGTCCTCATTTTACCCACCTCGGAAGGATGGAAGGCTGAGTCAACCTTGAGCCTGGTGGGATTCGAATTGCCAAATTGCAGTCAGCAGTAGTAGCCTGCAGTACTGCACTCTAACCACTGCACCACTGAGTACACCGAGTATACAGCTTAGTCCTCAATTTACAAGCACAGTTGAGCCCAAAATTTATGTTGCTCACTGAAACAATTGAGTTTTGCCCCCTTTTATGACCTTAATTGCCGCAGTTGTTAAGTGAATCGCTGCTGTCCTTAAGTTAGTAACACAGTTGTTAAGTGAATCTGGCTTCCCCCTTGACTTTGCTCGTCATAAGGCCGCAAAATGTGATCACCTGACATCGGGATATTGCAACCCGTCATAGAATAGAATAGAATAGAATTTTTATTGGCCAAGTGTGATTGGACACACAAGGAATTTGTCTTGGTGCATATACTCTCAGTGTGCATAAAAGAAAAGATACGTTCATCAAGGTACAACATTTACAACACAATTGATGATCAATATATCAATATAAATCATAAGGATTGCCAGCAACAAGTTATAGTCATACAGTCATAAGTGGAAAGAGATTGGTGATGGGAACTATGAAACGATTAATAGTAGTGCAGATTCAGTAAATAGTCTGACAGTGTTGAGGGAATTATTTGTTTAGCAGAGTGATGGCCTTCGGGGAAAAACTGTTCATGTGTCTAGTTGTTCTGGTGTGCAGTGCTCTATAGCGTCGTTTTGAGGGTAGGAGTTGAAACAGTTTATGTCCAGGATACGAGGGATCTGCAAATATTTTCACGGCCCTCTTCTTGATTCGTGCAGTATACAGGTCCTCAATGGAAGGCAGGTTGGTAGCAATTATTTTTTCTGCAGTTCTAATTATCCTCTGAAGTCTGTGTTTTTCTTGTTGGGTTGCAGAACCGAACCAGACAGTTAAATACGAGTCGGTTGCCAAATGTCTGAATTTTGATCATGTGACCATGGGGTTGCTGCAATTGTCATACGTATGCGAGAAATGGTCGTAAGTCACTTTCTTCCGTGCCTTTGTAACTTCGGACGATCACTAAAAGGACCTGTATGGGTTGTTTTTTTTATTTTTGTAAGCCACCCAGAATCACTCAGAATGAATGGGGGTGGCCATATACACGTAAATAAACATAAATAAATAAAATAATGAAATAAATAATAAAATAAATAAATATTAAAATAAATAAAATAATTTTTTAAACTTTTTTTTAATTTACATTTATATCCCGCCCTTCTCCGAAGACTCAGGGCGGCTTACAGTGTGTAAGGCAATAGTCTCATTCTATTTGTATATTTACAAAGTCAACTTATTGCCCCCCCGAACAATCTGGGTCCTCATTTTACCTCCCTTATAAAGGACGGAAGGCGGAGTCAACCTCGGGCCGGGCTTGAACCTGCAGTAATTGCAGGCTGCTGTGTTCTAATAACAGGCTTCTAACAGCCTGAGCTATCAAATGTTAAGAGCTGTGGATGAACTTTTGCTGCTGGTCCATGAAGAGAAGTTGACATCAATATTTCCCTTCTAGAGTAATTTAAAAAAAAAGTTTGCAGAGCTGTATGTCGGTTTTAAAAAGCTTATAGAGATTCAAGCGGTGTGGATAGACGGAGGACCGGGAGTTCTTTTTTTTTTTTTAAATTCTGGAGCAGAATGCAAAATAATGACATTGAGATCGCTGCCAAGAGAATCTTTCCTTCTTATAATTCTGGATATTGTAAGAACTGGGCTTTTTTGTCCTAAAGTAGAATTGATTGTAAGAAAAAGGATAGCAGATGCATTAAAAGGAAGGAATAAAATCAGGAGAATCAGAAGCTCTGGGTTTTTTCTTTTTTTTCTTTTTCAGCTCATATATTCACCATAAAACTATTCCTCTATAGTCACTGATCTCTTTCTCAGATAAAGTTACCGAAGAAGGATGGATTAAAGCTGGTGAAATACTACAGTATCGGTCTGCAATCATTTTAAGACCTGCTGAACTACAATTTGTAAAGTTAGGGGAGGCATCGGCAAGTTGTCACGGAAAGTCGATTGCATGTTGGAAAACATGAAATATCATCCAAACACAACTTGCCTGATTCTTGTTCTCTTGTTTTTATCTGGAACTTGGAGTAATGGAGCTTCCGAGAAAAATGGAAACTTCATAAGGCCCTTAAAAAATAGAGCTCTGAACTGAATATATGATTACTTGGCTGTTAAAGCAACTCCAACCAATAGGAACCGATCGACATTATTCTTGCAAATGTAAAATATATCATGGTGGGTTTTTTAAAATATAAAACATTGGATCAACTTTCCTAAGGTACTTATTAAGTTCATGATAAATTTTATGGGAGATTTCAAAGATATATTTCCCCTAAACTTTCAACCACTCTTGTATGAGGTCCTTGGTGCTCTGAGCTTGTTTTCTTGCAGACATTTTGACATGTGCATAATTTTAAGCATAATTTTCTAAAACAACCTCAGCCTATGCCTCAGTAGTGGGATTCAAGTTCCATCGCTACCGGTTCGCTTGTGCGTGTGCGATGCTTCTGCGCATGCGCAGAGGTGTCCGGGTGGGTGGGCAGAGCCTCCCGCCACTGCCTCAGTAGTGGGATTCAAATCCTATCGCTACCGGTTTGCTCGTGCATGCGTGATGCTTCTGGGCATGCGCAGAGATCTCTGAGCGGGTGGGCGGAGACTCCAACTGCTGCCACTACCAGTTCAATCCAGGGTGAACTGGTAGCAACCCACCACTGCTGTGCCTGAAGAGAAAAGTTTTTTGATCAGGGTGTGTTACCCGGTGAAACATGGACACTCATCTCACAGTCGACACAAAAACCATGAGCTGTGGAAAGATACATGCTTGGCATTACAAGACGATAGAAAGACCTGCGCATGGATTAATGAAAATATGAGATGCCACCCAAAGATTAAAAGAATTGAAATGGAAAGATCGGATGGCAGGTGGACCAAGGCAGTCGTAGAATGGATCCCACTGGATAAAACAAGATGGATGAACAACATCAGCAAGTCTGGTGGGTCCAGTTGGCAAAAGAAAGCTTGGGACCATATGGGTTGGAAACACGAGGAAGAGACCTTCATCCTGCAAGTGGATAGACAATGGCTAGAATGATGATGATGATGATGATGATATGTGCATTGGTAAACATTTATCATACTTTTCAGAGTATAAGACACATCTCCCCCTAAAAGGAGGTGGAAATGTTGGTGCATCTTATATACAGAATATAGCCATTTTTGACCTCCCAAAACCTCGTCCCGCGTGTCCTGTTTTTGGCAAAAGCAGGCCCATTTTTTGCAAAAGCAGGGCCTGCAAAGGGTTTGGGAGACCTGCTTCTGGGGGCCGGGGACGGCAAAAATGCAACACATGGGGTTTGGGAGGCCAAAAATTGGCCAGTTTTTTACAAAAATGGGGGAGTTTTTGCCCTCCCCAGCCCACAGGAGCACTCTGCAGACCTCCCAAACCCTCTGCAGGCCCCGTTTTTGTGAAAAATGAAAGAGCTCCGAAAGAGTCATATCAGGCCCTTCTGGAGGCCACAGTTGTCCCTATGTGTCAAGGTGGGGGTGATGGCAGCTGCCAAAAAAGCCAGTGCATTAATAGGTCTAGGACAGGGGTAGTCAACCTTTTTATACCTACCGCCCACTTTCGTATCTCTGTTAGTAATAAAATTTTCTAACCGCCCACCGGTTCCACAGTAATGCGCCTTGTATCGTTGTCTGTGCATGCCTCTCGCACATCGTGGATTGGGTTGGGGGGGGGGGCGCTGGCTACCAGCTCTGCTTGTCTGTTAGAGCTGGGTGGTGTGGGGGGAGATGCACGAGCTATTCTGGGACGAGGCTCTTTTGTTTGCGGTTGCACTATAGTGCCATTTAGTTTCACTTATGTAACATGAACTAAACTTATGCGCGGGCGATACAAACAGTATATTTTCAAAAATTTAAATTGTCTCGGGGAATTTTATGAAAACTTAATGAAAATGTTTTTAAATAATGCTATGAAATTTTTTAAAAAAGTCAATTAAATAAAAAAAAAGGAAAGTGCTTCAGTATCGGACAAAACCCCTACCGCCCACCATGAAAGCTGGAATGCCCACTAGTGGGCGGTAGGGACCAGGTTGACTACCACTGGTCTAGAACAACCCTCCACAGCCAATTCACCGTGGCCATGGGATAATTCACCACGATTAACTCGCACAGGACAAAATGAAATGTGAATGACAAAAGTTAAAATGTTTTTTATTTATTTGAAACAATTAAACGCAATTCTTGAATTGTCCCGCGGTGAGTTGGCCATGATGAGTTGTCCTGTGCCAGGTTGGCTGTGGTGAGCTGACTGTGGCAAGTTAGCCATGGTGAATTGGCGATGGTGAGCTGGCCGTGGGAAGTTGGCCATAGTGAATTGTCCCATTCCAGCATCAACAGAGGGATACCATCAAGACAGTGAGAAGTGATAGTACCACTTTATACTGCATACAGTTCTGGTCACCACGTCACAAAAAAGGATCCTAGAAAGAGAGCAAGGAAGAACAAAGAGGAGAATAGAATAGAATAGAATAGAATAGGGGAATGGAGGGCAGGAGACGGGAGGGGAGGAGAGGGGAGGAGAGGAGAGGAGAGAATTTTTTATTGGCCAAGTAAGATTGGACACACAAGGAATTTGTATTTGGTGCATATGCTGTCAGTGTACATAAAAAGATAAGATACATTTGTCAAGAATCATAAGGTACAACACTTAATGATAGTCATAGGGTACAAATAAACAATCAAATCATACTAGGAAACAATATCAATATATATCGTAAGGATATAAGCTATAGTATTTGAAGGGCTGTCACAGAGAAGAGCGGATTGACTTACAGTCCAAAGCACCAGAGGGCAGGACAAGAAACAATGGAAGCTCACTAAAGAGAGACCCAACTTTCTGGAGTAATTTCCAGACAGTGAGAATGATTAATCAATGGAACAACTTGCCTTCCAAAGTTGTAGGAACTCCATCGCTGGAGGTTTTCAAGAATAGACTAGACAACCATTTGACCAGGATAATATAATATAAGGTCTCCTGCTTTGGGCATGAAGACCCCAATTAGTATCCCCTTAAAGGCTTTTGTATCATACCACAATATGATCACTCCATTATGTGATGTATTTGTAGAAGAAATTGGAGAATGCCTGTGTAGTATGTCCTTCGGTTACACACATGTGGAGATTACAAATGTCAAGGGTTAAATCCCAAATCCTAAACACCTGGGGACAGCTGGTTCCTTACATGGGCGTTATGGATGGAGGCCCTGTTACACTTTTGTAGAAGTTGGAAAGCAACTTGTTTTATTCTGCACTGGCGCAGTGGATAGAGTGCAATACTGCAGGCTACTTCTGCCGATCACCAGCTGCCTGCAATTCAGCAGTTCGAATCTCACCAGGCTCAAGGTTGACTCAGCCTTCCATCCTTCCGAGGTCGGTAAAATGAGGACCCAGATTGTTGGGGGCAAGAGGCTAACTCTGTAAACCGCTTAGAGAGGGCTGTAAAAGCACTATGAAGCGGTATATAATTGTAAGTGCTATTGCTGATTCCTACCATAGGAAGGAGGGAGCAATCAGGACCCATCTTATCTGATTCAGATCATAGGGACGAAGATAGTAGGCCATAATTTATTTATTGGGGGGTTTAAAGTTTTTTTATTTTCAAAACATACACCAATATCATCCTTGCATGGACAGTGTGGCGTCTGAAAGTCATTCATTTTGATAGAAAACCAATATGCATACAAGTAAAAATTACTACATTGGTCAAACTTACATGGTCCAATGTTATTATATATATTTATATCAGCATATATTCCTTCCTTCCCTAATTTAGGAAGGTCTAAATGAAAACGTGGCTCTCTACCTTAAATTCATCATATGGCCTTAGGTAAATGAACCCTACACTTCATGTGATTGTATTGGTTTATGTTACCCAAGGCTTATTGCAGTAATGCCTGTGTAGACTTAGGGAAGTATTACACAGAAATGCATGATCCCTACGAATAGTTTCCTGTAAAATGAGTCTAAGAAGTACAATCCTATTTCTCTTCCATTTCAGACTGCTTGAGACACACATGAAATAAACTGAACAATAAAACGTTGCTAGGGTAAAAGGATGCCCGGAATTATGGTGTCTATTAAATTAGCATCTTAATTTTGAAATTACAAAATTTCAAATCAGTCTAGTGATGGAACTTGATAAAACAGTAGTGCGGGCGATGATAGCAATTGATTATTTCAAACATTCATTTCGGTTTTCAGCAATTTGCTTCACAGAGGATTGCTAAAAATGGGGAGATGCCTCCAAATCTCAAAATGCACACTTACTACATAATCTCTCCTGCTCTTCATCCTTACAGGTGTCTTACATTGGCCAGGACTGCAAAGCAATTCCAGAATTCCTTGGGAAAAAATATGGAAGCGTCGCGAAAAGACTGGACCTCAGCTTCAATTTATTAAGGTAGGACATAAATGCAGATGGTTAACCTTAATGGGAAACTTCCTTGTTCATTATTGTTGTTGTTGTTGTACGTCGTCAATATATGCTTAACTCTGCACACATATATCTAATTTCATAGACATTGTTGCAGAATGCTATATATAGTTAATATCTTCTTTACATATGGGAGAATATTAGTCAATGGATTGCTTGATCCAGTGGTTATAGCTCAGCTTTCGTTGCATAAGTTTTTTTTAAATTTTCTTTGTTACTGGTTTTGCTAAAAGAAGAACAAAACGAGAATGGATATTAGGAGCGGAGAAAAAAAATGATTTAAAAGATTCAGAAAAAGATCTGTTTCTTAAAAAAAAAACCAATTTCCTTGTTTTTTGGAATGAAAAGAGTTTCTGGAATATGAGTACATCCAATTGTGGCAATAATGCCTTTTTTAGTATTTTTATTCTGAGCAGAATTTGTCACCCTGTTTCACCTTGGTCAGCCTTGTAGAATTTGACTTCTCTGCTTAAATCAAGATCGTCAAACCCTTTAGAACAGGGCTCTCCAACCTTGGCAACTTTAAGACTTGTGGACTTCAAAGCAAAACTGGCTGAGGAATTCTGGGAGTTGAAGTCCACAAGTCGTAAAGTTGCCAAGGTTGGAGACCCTTGATCTGGTTGATATTCGTATGATGATGTGATTCCCAGCTCAGGAACAGATCTGCCACCGCAGAACTATGGTCGTGTATATGATGTGGGGAGGAGGTTCCCCCATGGCTTCTCCAGAACTTTTATTTTGGGGTGCCCCTGGGATGTGTTGATTTCCTAGAAGACCTTCTGTTTGGTCTTCCATGAGATGGATATCCCCATGTTTAAATTTCCCAAACACCAGGGAGGTTTCTCTACAATCACAGTCAACATGGAACATCTGGATGAGAGTGGATGGTCTTCTAGCAAACCTGGCAGGTATCATTGAATTCAGCAGATGGCTGATCTTTGAAGGTTCCTTGAATTTTCTCTCCAGGTATCCTAGAATGTCTACCTGGGTCTTGTATTGGGAAATAAGGAGAAATACCACTGGCATGCCAGAATGTTCTGGAACGATAGACTGGTGTTGACCTAGGCAATATAATGAGGACGGAACTGCCAATTGTTAGAAATATAGAAACGTAAAAAACTGATGGTAGTAAATGATGTCGTGGCTCATCTTGAGCTTGCTTTTTGCTTAATTTTTATTTATGCATTTATTTACTGATTTATTTATTGTTTTTAATTATTCTTTTTATGCTTCATTTGTTTTATTTTTTTAAAAAAAAATGTCAGATGATGGACACGTGTTTATCCCCATCATGTTTAAACTCAGTTACAGACGATTGACCCTGGAAGTTGGTTCCAGGCTTCTACTACTCTTTCTGTGAAATCATCCTTTCTAAACATGGCTTTTGAACTTCCCTCCTGACAGTTTGAGGTTACGTCTGCGTGCTCTTGATTTTTGCTTAATGGTTGGTGGTGATGGGGGGGTCTCCATGCTGCAGCAGTTTGGAGTGTATGGTTGAGCTCTTAAAAACTCATACCTTTTTTTGGGAGGAGGTTCTGGACTTTTTCCCTCGGCGAATGATTTACAAACAAAGCTTTGGTCAAATTATTTGCAAATGAGAATGAGATTCTCATTCCGTTTGAGCTTCAGCAGGAAATAATGATATCTTGATGTGCATGAAGAGGAAGCAACGCTGATAATTGCCTGTTTGTGTGTTGGTAAGCGGTATGTGTTTTGTGGATATGAATTACACAATTATACAAGCTGCAACCATTTCTGTGGATTGCTTGAGATTAGTTTGTATAGTACTTGTTGGCCATATGCTTCTTAGTCACACTTCTGAGAGATACGGTGGCCTCTGATTTCCATTGCAAATTAAAACAACAACTATCTATTATTGGCCCATCTGAACCACGGTGGATGTACCGAGTCTCTTTTGTCGTTACCTTTCTTCTTTGTCTTTTGATCATTCAACTTATCCTTGCTTTTAATTTAATTTTTTCAAGTAGCCTAAAGCATGATTGGGATCTTGCGCAAATCAAGAGGTTTGTTAGGGTTCCTGGAGGTCTTGAAGTGAAAAGAAAAACGAAATGACATTACCGATTAGAAGCGATCTGTATTCCTCATTTGATTATTTTCGGAGAAACAAACAGGCTTTGCTTTTAGCAGAAAATAACTGGATTCACAACTACCTCGACCTGCTTCAAAACAGCAAGAAAATAGATCTAAATTAAAATGCATTTAATATTTTGCCCGCGTACGAGGTATGCAAATAGATATGATATGATAGTAGCTTGCATAACGTTCTTTGGGTATCTTTTGTGTTGCACAGTTTTAAAAAGAGAAGAAATGCAACTTAAGGGAAGTCAGGCACATTTTAAGGCTGCGAGATAAAAGAGGCCAGGCCCCTAAAAGACTCCGTTTCTTCTTCCTTGTATTGCTCAGGGCTTATATTTTACAAAAGAGATGTAACCGACACCAACAACAGTTTTTTTGTATCTAACTTAAAGCGGTTCATTTTTTTAAAAAAAGGAAATGGATCTTTTCAATAGCATGTTGCAATGTGATGTGGAAATCTTCTTTTACTTCGGTACAGGGAGTCCTTGACTTATGTCCATTTATTTAGTGACAATTCAAAGTTACAACAGCACTGGAAAAAATCACTTATAATTGGTCCTTTGCATTTATGACCGTTGCCACGTTCCCCCACTCGCATGATAAAATTTGGGCATTTGGCAACCGCAATGTATTTATGATGGTTGCAGTGATTCCAAGTTCACCTGATCGCCATATGTGACTTTCTTAGCTGGCTTCCAAGAAGCAAAATCGTTGTAAAATTGGGTGGAGCTCACTTAACAATCACCTCGCTTAGTGACAGATGTTCAGATCCCAATAGTGGTCATAAGTCAAATACTACCTATATTTGTTAATAGGATCTTTGTGCCACTTTTTCTCTGGGACACCAAGCTGATGGCTAACAAAATGAGGAAAGAGAATGTTAAAACAAAGCATGAAAAAGAATTAAAAATGGATATTTAAAAGTGCCTCAAAGTATTTTAAAAAAGAGATTCCTTTGTTCCTTCTTTAAAATGGAAAGAGATAAGAGGATGTTGGTGATAAAAAAGAAAATTTATTTTACATCACCTTAAGCTTGGGGCCTCTGACAGAGCCTCTCCATGGAAAAATATATTCTCAGATCAAATAATGTGGATTTTAAAATTGCACTTCTAAAATAGGTCTTTCAGTCCTGCTGGCTATGGTGGATGAAATCAGCTTGCTGCAAAAAGTTTGCTAGAACAGAAAAAGAAAACAATTGACTTTTGTCTTTTTAATATTAATTAATACTATGATTGTAGTTTGCCTGGAATTATTTTGAGCTATGAAACATGCAGGCATGTACACGCTCAAACAATCACATCCACGGATTTACACACCCACACACATATATATATGCTTCACGATCATATGTACTGTAAAATAAACGAATAAAAATAAATGAAGTGAAATGAGGAAAAGTTATTTAAAATATGCAGCCTAAAGAAACAGCTCTGGAATCGGGACACCGAGAGATCATCAAACTTGTTTTAGTTGCCACAATCTCCACCGTCACAAAGCTAAATAGAGTGTGCAATATTATAGATAAATAGAAAAAAATAAAGTCGTTTGGCATTTTGACAATATGGATAAAACATCCTTCCGTGAGCCAATCGTCGCTCTGTTGTCTGCCCTCAAATCTTGACTCGTACATAACATTTTCACCACTTTGGATTTTTTTTAGCCTGTTTTGTGCTGGAAAAAATAAATAAATAATAGATTCCTTCGGTCCACCTTAGGATGAAGCACCAACCGTAAAAAGGAGAGGGGCGAAACAAAGGAGAAATTTAAGATAAAAGCATGTCATCCTTTTTCTATTCTTCACGATGAATCTTCTTCGGCTTCAACAGGATGAAAAAAAAAATGCATCTATTGTTAAAACTTTTCATTGTGGTAGCTTTTATTAGGTACCCGGGAATATTTTCCTTGTAATTGGGCAAATCTTAATAGTCGCGATTGCATATTTATCAGTGTGAGAGGCTGTTAATAATGTAGCTGTCATGCACAAACACATGTCTGCATGAAATCCATTTAGTCCTTGCATTGTTCCGGGCCTGGAATGTCACTAGGACATCAAAGCCCTCCCTTCAAGGCTCCAGCCCAGAGGCCTGCAGCGGCGGGGAGAAAAGGCTGGATCAATAAATGTAACATGTTAATGCCAAGCAAATAGAATAAAAGATTTTTCTCTGACAAGAGATGAAAAATCACCTTGTGTCAGCTGGCATGGTGGTGCCATTTCAGTGGAGACACTTGAAAACTTGATCTGACAAGGAAAGAGAAGAGATGATGGTTATAAGATGCTTTTGTTTCCAACTTCTCTCTCTCTCTCTCTTTTTTTTGACCTGTCAGGCTTTTGAATTGGTGTCCTCCCCCCCCTTTTTTTTTTGTCATGTGAAAATTGTACTCGGAGGCAGTTTGGAAGCCGTTTCTCTCCTCAAATGGGTGAACGCTGCTGTTTAATTGATTCACTTAGCATTTGAAACTGTCACGCATTAATAATTGCTAAATCCGGTAGGTGCTCTCTCATGTGTCACACTTAAATGTGTAGTTATCAGAAAATTAATATCCTTAATGAACCAACACTTCAGAGTAGCATTGCGTGAAATTCTCCTTTTGCCCTTTCATTTCCTGAATGTATTCCAGCCAGTTTTTTGGAGGGGGATCCTTTCCCGGGGGCTGGATTTCCTTCCTTCTGATGCCCAACAATTGCCTCGTTGCTTTGGGTACACAGTGTGCTAAGTGACAAATGCAGTAATTATACTGGAGTTAGTAATTAACATAATTATAGTCAATTATGACAAATACAGTACAGAGAGAAATAAATGGGGAGGGGGGAGAAATTAGCAAGCTAATTGATTTATCTTTTTATGTTGTTGCAACTGGCAATTGTAATCCCATTCGTTCCCTGGGAAATAAAAACGATATTTACACATAGGGCATTTTGTTATAAACTGGTCCTCGGCTCATGTTTACCTACAGTATTCCTTTCCTTTCCTTTCCTTTCCTTTCCTTTCCTTTCCTTTCCTTTCCTTTCCTTTCCTTTCCTTTTTTTCTTTCACTCTCTTTCCCTCCCTTTCCTCCCTCCCTCTCTTTCTTTCTTTCTTTCTTTCTTTCTTTCTTTCTTTCTTTCTTTCTTTCTTTCTTTCTTTCTCTCACTCTTCCTTCCTTCCTTCCTTCCTTCCTTCCTTCCTTCCTTCCTTCCTTCCTTCCTTCCTTCCTTCCTTCCTTCCTTCCTTCCAAAATGGAATATACTAGGGAGGAAGAAGTTGGAAACAATCCCATCAGCCTATCTTAAAGGGCATTCTTCCCCCACCCCAAAATAAAAGCGACCCATCAGGTCTGGTTTGTGGGAT
The DNA here is from genome assembly GCF_028640845.1 of Ahaetulla prasina. Taxonomy (NCBI): domain Eukaryota; kingdom Metazoa; phylum Chordata; class Lepidosauria; order Squamata; family Colubridae; genus Ahaetulla; species Ahaetulla prasina. The sequence goes on along the minus strand of NC_080544.1, from coordinate 833,948 downwards.
TCTGTTTCAGAAAAAGCAAGATTTTACTTCTTCCTGTGGATTTTATGTTTGCTCAGTGGAACTAGTGGGGTGCCTTGGATTGTGATATATATATATATATATATATGTGTGTGTGTGTGTGTGTGTGTGTGTGTGTGTGTGTGTGTAGGTCTTTGATTATTTGGGGTTTCTCCCACGTAAAATTGGAAGTGTCTTGGCGACGTTTCGACGAAGTCTCATTCGTCATCTTCTGTCGTGTCCCACTCCTCCGCTGACAGCCGGGTCAGGGAAATCCGAATCAGGCTTGCCTCTGCAGCTCTGCCCAAAGTCCTAGCAAAGTCCTCAGAGCAGGCAGGAGACCAGAAAGTGACTTCAGCAAGATAAGTTCGACTTTGCCTGACTCAGAGACTGCCAGAAAGCAGATCCTTTATATAGGCCATGGGGTGTGGCTCCATGACTCAGCACTCATTAAGGCCTGCCCCTCTCTTCCTTCTGTTGCCTCCGCCTATCCAGTCTTCTGATGCGAGGGTCACTCCAATCAGCAGCTGTTGGAAATAAACTTTCCTCAGGCTCACATGCTGTGGAGGAGGGGGAGGGGCCTAGCTGCTCCGTTTGCCTGGGCATGGAGCCAGGGCTGGGGCTGGGGGGTGCTCCCTCCTCTGCAGCCTGCTTGGGCATGGAGCCAGGGCTGGGGCTGGGAGATGCCCCCTCCTCAGCCTGTCTGGGCATGGAGCCAGGGCTGGGGCCGGGAGGACATTCTTCAGCGTTCGGAAGCAGATAAGCAGACCCCGGCTGCGGTGAGAGCGGGCAAGACACAACATCTTCAGGCTGGTGTTCACAGCTTGTGCTTCTAGGAGCAATGTGTGATCGCAGCTGATCATCGCCAAGAGACTTCCAATTTTACACGGGAGAAAACCCGAATAACCAAAGACCTACATACAAACATCCGCGAAAAACCTCAGAAAATATATATATATATATATATATATAAATAAATATATTAATGTCTTTGGTTATTCGGGTTTTCTCCCGCATAAAATTGGAAGTGTCTTGGCGATGTTTTGATGAAGTCTCATTCATCATCTTCCGGCTGGTGTTTACAGCTTCGTGCTTCTAGGAGCAATTGAGCAAAAACTTGCTCCTAGAAGCACGAACCTGTAAACACCTAGCCTGAAGATGACGAATGGGATTTCGTCGAAACGTCGCCAGGACACTTCCAATTTTACACGGGAGAAAACCCGAATAACCAAAGACCTACATACAAACACCAGCGAAAACCTCAGAATACACACACACACACACACACACACACACACACACATTGTATGTGTCTGTGTGTGTGAGAGAGAAAGATAGAGCGAGAGAGAAAAGGGGAGAGAGAGAGAGAGAGAGAAACTGTCATCCTTCGAATTCGGTGCTTGGATTTTTATTTTCCTCTGCTGAAGGAACGTTAGGTAAGTAAATAAGAAACTGACAAATTCACTTCAGTTTTTCTGACAGGGCTGATCTGAGATTCTTCTTCTTCTTCTTCTTCTTCTTCTTCTTCTTCTTCTTCTTCTTCTTCTTCTTCTTCTTCTTCTTCTTCTTCTTCTTCTTCTTCTTCTTCTTCTTCTTCTTCTTCTTCTTCTTCTTCGCATCTGTTGCTTGAATTAAAGCTTCTAGGGAAATATTCTAATGGTCGAACATTCCCTGAGATTTCTTTCCCTTTGGCTATATTGCTTCTAACCGAAGAGTGTCTGAATTTTTCGAAATGATATTTTGAAAGATTCTAACCTGAAGGATCTCCAGTAGCCTGCTTCTTTCAAATATTCCAGAAAAAGAGCAAGCGTCGGAGAAGCAGATTTAGGAGGCCAGGTTTCTTGGGCTCGCAGCCATATGATTCAGCCTGCGGACAAGAGCTTTTCGGCTTGCTCTTCCTGACGGTGGGGCCTTGGCGACTTGCTGCCCCCAGCTTTCCTTTCCCCAGCTGCTACAAAGCTAGCCAGGACTTGCCACTATATAAATATCTGCATATTTGGGTTGTTTTGGCCTAAGGAGAGAATAGGAATCGCAGAAGTGCTGTCTCAAATGGGAGGAAATCATAACTGGTTCCTGGTTATCTGTAGAGATTCTCAGTCATCCAGGTCATGGTTGTTCCAAAGGTGCTTTTTTTCCAGGAGGCAACTGGACTTTCTGGTTTTTTTTTCTTTTGAAGATGTTTCGCTTCTCATCCAAGAAGGTTCTTCAGCTCTGACAGGATAGTGGGGGAATGGAAGGATTTATACTCCTTGTAGACAGCTGGTCATTTGCATCCTTTTAGAGGGTCGTTGAAGCACTTGGAGGTTTATCTGTGTCCCAGTGGTGGGATCTTCCCGGAGTAACAACTGGTTCAGTGATCACGTGATTTGAAGAAATCTTCGCTTCTGGGTTTCTTCAGAGGAAAATCAGCTGAGAAGATAAAGGTAGGGAAATAGAGCGGGCAGGCAGGTTTGCTCCCAGCTGATCGTCAGAGCTGCCGGTTTGCACAAACCGGTCTGAACTGGTAAAATCACACCCCTGCTGTGTCATCAGGGTCACTTGAGTAGTGCAAATGGTTCCTGTAGTCTGCCATTTTTTCCATTCCTCCTCCCACACCATTCAAAAGGTGCTTCATCCCAAATTATATAGCTAAAAGTCTGTAGAGATTCTCAGTCATCCAGGTCACGGTTGTCCCAAAATTGCTTTCTCAGGAGGCAACTGGATTTCCTTTCCCCCCCCCCCCTTTTGAACATCCTTTGAATGGTGTGGAAGTAGGAATGGATTTCCAGAAAGAGTGTGTATGTGTGTGTGTGGGTGTGTGTGGGTGTGAAATTTCAGACTACAAGAACCAGGAGCATCACTCAGGTGACCCTGAGGACACGGATAAACCTCCAAGTGTTTCAGGATGCAAATGACCATCCGTCTGCAAGGAATATAAATCCTTCCATCCCCCACTATCCTGTCAGAGCGGAAGAAGCTTCTTGGATGAGAAGTGAAATGTCTTCAAAAGAGAAAACCAGAAAGTCCAATTGCCTTCTGAAAAAGCACCCTTAGTTCCTGGTTGAAGTATGTATAGCCAAGTACCCCCTGCAAACGCCAATAATGCAGCTGAGATGATGGAGGAGTTGAATAATGATGGAGTTATCATGTAGGGGAGATGAGCAGCAAAGAAAATCAATCAATCAATCAATCAAAACCAGAAGCTACTTTTTCCTGCGCAATAGCTGAGGTTTGCTTGATTCTATAGAGCCACCAACCTTGGCAAATTTAAGATGAGTGGTTGGGAATTCTGGTAGTTGAAGTCCATCTATCTTTCAGTGACCAAGGTTGGGAAATACTGCTATAGAGGTACCTCAAAGCTATCAAGAAAATCCATTCCATTGCTCCGCGTGCCACTAGACTTGATCTATGAACTTGGGCAGTTGGGAGGGGGGCTTCACAAAATATATTAGAATTAGTAGAGGTCCCTCCCCCTCAAGTTTTGACAGTTGTTTACTATGGGAAGCTGGGCTCCTCCATTGGTATCCACAAGTCTTGGTATATAGGAGCCAAGTGTTACCTGTGCAAGCACTACCTATGCATAGGTCCAGATACGGCTCGGGAGGGCCTCATCCTATTTCCCAGTATTTCAATCATTAATTAGTTTTAGTATTCCTTTTGATTTATGTTCTATCATTCCCTTTACAATCAGTGTTTGGAATCAAAAGATTGCTTACTCATTGTTGTGGTCCGCCAGCAGCCTGCAGAGCTAGCAGCGGAGTCGGACAGTGAGGAGGCTGGGGTGGACCATGGGCCAGTCCTGGACTCGGGAAGGCCTGGACAAGGGCTCTGCGTCAGAGACAGAGATGGGGCCAGACCATCTGGGAGCGATGCATGGACACTAGAGCCTCCAGAGGCGGACAGCAGAGAGGCAGAGGAACAGGAGGAGCCTGTTCCTAGTGCATGCATGCGAAGAGCTGCCAGGAGGCAAGAGCAGCTAAAGCAAAAAGGATGACTCGGGAGTAAGGCCAGGAGATGATTGCCCCCTCCCATAAGGCTTAAAAGAGCAGCAATGGCTTTTGGGCTCTTTGTAGGAAAGCAACATTGCTATACTTGTTTCTAGTTTCTGAACTTCATGGGGATTTGCCAAGAAAAGCCTTTGGCAGGGTGCCAAAGAAGACAAAGTTTTGTGATAAGGCCGAAGGACTTTTTCTGAAGGATTTGTTTTGGAATTAATTTGGACTAAGATGAGAATGAAGTAATTCTCAGCTGGTCTAATAAAATATGGTTGTTTAGGACTGATTGTGTCTGGCAATAACCACTTGGGCCTGGGTCACAACACCCATCTTGATTTTACAATGGGATTAAAAGGCAGGATCTCAACCTAATAAGATTAAACCAATCATCATCATCATCATCATCATCATCATCTTAGCCTAATAAAGTCTGGTTGCTATTTTTTAATGTGCATTTTTTTACTTGGCTTCACTTTGACAAAAAAAAGCTAATCGGATATGATTCTTTTGTTGCATGAAGTGGCACAAACAGTTGTCACAGAACAAAATCTGATTATGTGACAGCATCAAGGGCCAGTATATATATTTTTTGCAGGCCAAGGAATCAGGGTCTCAAATTAGATATGAATATACAGTAATTATGTTGTCATGCAGGTCATAGTTAATACAGGTTTGCAAATCAAGGTGCAGAAGAGACACTTACAGTGAGGAAAGGTTTCTGTGTTTTTTGAATATTTGTGGAAGGTTTCCTGTAACATGGTCCAGTAGCTGTGCAGTGTTTTGTTTTTTTAAAAAATCGAGGTATGTTGATTTGATTTTGGCAAAGTGGAGAGGAATTTTATCCGAGAGAATGCCTTGAATTTCTCTCTGCCAATTTCTCTCTCATTTTTAAAAATAATTTATTGAACAAATTTACACAGCTGCCATCTACCCAAGGAACTCTGTGCAAGGACTATAAATAAAGCATACCCAAAACTATGCAAATATTATTCAAAATAAACTGGGTTAAAGCCCCTAACATTTACAATATCAGCAGAGGTGGTATTCAGCTAGTTTGAATCAGTTCAGGCGAACTGGTAGCACCGGCGATCAGCTGGCCCCACCCACCAGCCCCCGCTCTATCCTGTTCTTTTATTTCCTGCTTTGTAGCTCATCTCAATTGCGCAGCATGGCTGATTCCCTCCCCTCGCTGTTCTATTTACTGTTGCTGACTTGGAAGGTAAGCAGCTAAGCTTCTAAATGCTCCATTTTCAGCGCTGCACGTAAGTGCGCACTCACCAAATCAGTCGTTAAACCAACAGCATTCCACCACTGAATGTCAGCATATCAAGCTAAGCTACATCCCTGCTATGAGGCTCCATCAACCTCTTGGCCCAGGATTTGGGGTAAGAGCCAGGTCTTCATAGCTTATACAAGGCTAGTAGACTTGAGACTGTGCACATCTCAAGAGGGATACTGGAACATCTCCATTCCACTTGACATGGTGGAACGGCAGAAACCTTTGGGAAGAGATTGTGTAAGGTAGAGCTTTAGAGGTTACAACAAGCAACTTCAGTTGCACTTGGAACCTCACAGGAAGCTGGTACAGCTTATGGAGTTATGTGGTTGTATTGTGGTGTGATCAATATTGCACGTGCTGCTGTGTTTTGGACCAGCTTAGACCAGATCAAGCTACTGCATGTTTGTCTAAGGAGATCCTCAGTCATCCAGGTCATTTTTCATTTTTTGTAGAAGACAAAACTCTTAGTCCATATCCCTACATAGAGAACTGGAATTAAATACTGCATTTTGTTAAGAGCTGGGAGTGGTGTGGGAGCCTAGAGGTGGACCCCTCACCTCACAATCAGGAGGCTGTGAGTTCGATCCTAAGTAGAGGCAGATATTTCTCTCTCTGTGCAGTGTTGTGGTCCGTGGGTGGCCTGTGGAGTTGGCAGCAGAGTCAGACAGTGAGGAGATTGGGGAGGAACGTGGGCCAGTCCTGGAGTCTGGGGAAGGCTTGGATGAGGGCTCTGTGTCAGAGGCAGAGAAAGGGCCTTCTGGGAGGTACATGCTGCCTCTGGAACCTCCAGAGTCGGACCTCAGCGAGGCAGAGGAACAGGGGAATCCTGTTCCCAGTGTGCGCATGCGCAGAGCTGCCAGAAGGCAAAAACAGTTAAAACAAAAGGTTCGACTCGGGAGTAGGGCTTGGAGATGATTGGCCCCTCCCATGAGACTTAAAAGAGGATCAAAGGCACGTGGGCCTTTGCAGGAAGCAACGTTGTTAATTCTGTGCAGTTTAAAATCTGAAGCTCTGTTTGATTCTGGACTCTGTGTGGCTTTGCCAATTAGGTCTTTGGCAGCGTGTCAAGGGAGATAAAGGTGGGTGATTATCAGCCTTATCCCGAAAGACTCTTTACAACTATTTGGGACTTATCTGTGAATGACGAGAATTCACAGCTGTTGCAATAAAAGAGGTTTTTGGGACCACTTGTGTGTTTTACTGACTCAGGAAGCCTAGGTCAGAACATGCAGGATGAGTATATATATATCTGTTGAATATAACTCCTCATTGGCAACAGGAAGGGCATTTTTTTAAAAAATTTACTTTTATATCCCGCTCTTCTCTGAAGACTCAGGGCAGCTTACAGTGTGTAAGGCAATAGTCTCATTCTATTTGTATATTTACAAAGTCAACTTATTGCCCCCCCAACAATCTGGGTCCTCATTTTACCTACCTTATAAAGGATGGAAGGCTGAGTCAGCCTTGGGCCTGGTGGGACTAGAACCTGGAGTAATTGCAGGCAGCTGTGTTTTAATAACAGGCTATCTTACAGCTTGAGCCACCACGGCCAGTAAACACTACTACAGTTTACTACAGTATACACAGTAAACGTCTGGCCAGTAAACACTCAATTCCATTCAGTTGCCCTGACTCCATCCTACAAGGGATTATGGGGCCATTAAAAAATGACGATGATTTTGTTAAGAGCTGGCATTTCAGTCCTGCATTGGAAAAATAAGTAAATTATGCTTAAAGTTGGATCCTTTAAAAACTTTATCGTCATTGTTTATTCGGTACTGCTTGCCTTGGCCATAATTATAGCACATGTTCTTGGTAAGTGATTTCAATGTTCTCATAAATTGGTAGAACAAATGTCCAAGGCTTAATTCTCCCAAGCTTGAAAGACCAAGCCTTGCTTAATGAAGATCAAGTATTATAAAAAGAAGTCATCTGATGGACCTACAATGCCTTTCATGGTATGATTTTATTTTTTGCCAATTTTCAAATTAGCCACATGCCAAAAGTACCAATCAAAGTTTAGCAGTTATGTATTAAGGCAAGGATAACTGGATTTGCAGTTAGAATAATAGAATAACAAGAGTTGGAAAGGACCTTGTAGGTCATCTGTCCAACCCCATGCCCAAGCAGGAAACCCTACACCATTTCTGACAAATGGTAGTCCATTGTCTTCTTGAAAGCTTCCAGTGATGAAGCTCCCACAACTTCTGAAGGCAACTTCTGTTCCATTGGTTGATTGCTCTCACTGTCAGAAAATTTCTCCTTATTTGCAGGTTGAATCTCTCCTTGATCAGTTTCCATCCATTATTCCTTGTCTGGCCTTCGGGTGCCTTGGAAAACAGCTTGACCCCCTCCTTTCTGTGGCAGCCCATCAAATATTGGAACACTGCTATCATGTCTCCCCTGCTCCTTCTCTTTACCAGACTAGCCATGCCAGTTCCTGCAACTGTTCTTCATATGTTTTAGTCTCCAGTCCCCTAATCATCTTGGCTGCTCTTCTCTGCACTTTTTCTAGAGTCTCAACATCTTTTTTATAGTGTGGTGACCAAAACTGGATGCAGTATTCTAAGTATGGTCTTACTAAGGCTTTATAGAGTGGTATTAGTACCTCACTTGATCTTGATTGGTTTTTTTAATAAATAATTTTTATTGTAGTTTTTCTTTTCCATAACTCTAATACATAGTCAAACAGACAGTGTCATTTTTATATGCTTTAGATTAACAGTTCAAGTAAAATCTACATTATCTACATATATATATACATCCTCAACTTCCTTATAAATATTACCTATTTTTGTTTCTGTTATCTATCAACCTATACCACTTTTCCCAAACTGCATAATATTCCGAATCATTTTTTTAAATTCTAATATTAGTTTATTCATTTTGGAACATTCAAATATTTTCTGGATAATCAATCCCTCAGGTGGTTAGTTATGTTCCTTCTAATATTGTGCGAACGCAATTCTTGCTGCTGTTAGTATATGTAGCATCAGATATCTTTTTTTTTTATCAAATTTAGTTTTTAATATTCCCAGGAGAAATGTTTCTGGATTTAACTCAGTTTGGCAATTTATTAAATCTTGTAGCCAACCTTGTATTTTGGTCCAATAATTTTTCGCTTCGGGGCATAACCACCAGGCATGAAAGAAGGTACCTTGGTGCTGGTTGCATTTCTAGCACTTGGGGCTTAGGTTTGGGTACATTTTAGCCAGCCTTGCTGGGGCCAAGTGTCAACGATAAGAGCATTTTATACTGGTTTTCCTTATAGGCAACTGATTTTGTTAATGTGTAGTTTTTGTTCCAGATTGTTTCCCAATCGTCTAGGTTTATATTATGCCCTATGTTTTTAGCCCATGAAATCATCGTTTCTTTCACCACCTCCTCTGCTCTATCGAATTCTAATAAATAATTGTATAATTTGGATATTAATTTTTTGGGGGGGCCAATCAGCAATTTATCTAGTTGTTTTGGTTCCATGTCAATTCCGTATTCTTCCATATCTTTCTTATATCTGGATTGCAGTTGTAAGTATGGCCACCAATCAATAGTTATTCCTTGTTCTTTTAATACCTGATTATTTTAAGCTTTTCCTGTTTATCTAGGATTTCTGAGTATCTAGGCATTTTGCTGAGGTCTAATGTGTTGGGGTGGATCATAGCTTCCATAGTAGATAGCCAACTGGAAATTTTCATATAGTGTTTCTTCTTTGTATCTTCCCAAATTTGTAGCAGTGCATCTCTTATTTTGTGTCTGTAGAAATATGGGTGTATCCTATTCCCTTTGTCCCACATAAAAGCATGACTGATCTTGATTGTATCCCTCTGTTAATGCAATTTTTTGGCTGCCACTGTACACTGTTGCCTCATATTTAGCTGGTTGTCCACTATTTTTTTTATTAATTAATTATAAATTTTGTGAAACACATACTAAACAGTATATATAAGTGTAAGCATGAAATAAACACACAAATTGAATACAGCCAAAGGGAACATTAGGATAGGAACGGTAGGCACTCTGATGCTCTTATGCATACCCCTTACAGACCTCTTAGGAATGGAGTGAGGTCAACAATAGACAGTCTTAGGTTAAAGTTTTGGGGATTTTGGGATGAGACCACGGAGTCAGGTAGTGCATTCCAGGCATTAATAACTCTGTTACTGAAGTCATATTTTCTACAACCAAGATTGGAGCGGTTCAATTTAAGTCTGAATCTATTGTGTGCTCGTGTATTGTTGTGGTTGAAGCTGAAGTAGTCTTCAACAGGAAGGACATTGTAGCAGATGATTTTATGAGTTATGCTCAGGTCATGCCAAAGGCGGCGTAGTTCTAAATTTTCTGAACCCAGAATTTAAAGTCTGATGGCATAAAGTATTTTGTTGCAATCAGAGGAGTGGAGAACTCTTCTTGTGAAATATTTCTGGACATGCTCAATTGTATTAATGTCCAATATGAAGTGTGGGTTCCAGACAGATGAGCTGTAATTGAGAATTGGTCTAGCAAATGTTTTGTATGCTCTGGTTAGTAGTGTAATCTTTCTGGAGAAGACGCCTCTAAGACTCAAGATCCCTCCTTATTTCTAGGTTGAATCTCTCCTTGTTAAATTTCCATCCATTATTCCTTGTCTGGCCTTCCAATGCTTTGGTGATGGAAATAAAGAAAAGCTAATAATGAAACTTTTTCATAACCTTGCTGGCAATCCTTATGATTTATAAGGATCTTTTCTTTTATGTACACTGAGAGCATATGCACCAAGACAAATTCCTTGTGTGTCCAATCACACTTGGCCAATAAAAAAAAAAATCTATTCTAAATTCTATCTTAAAAACATGGTGATATCCTTAGAATCTTCAATATACCAAAGCTTGAAAAGGTATCAAGGAGAGACCCACCCTAGAACTAAGGACAGATTTCCTGACAGTGAGAACACCCAGTGGAACGTCTTGCCTTCAGAAGTTGTGGGTATTCCTTCCTCATGGGAGGCTTTTAAGAAGAGACTGGACAGCCACTTGTCTGGAATAGTATAGGGTGGTGATGGCGAACCTATGGCACACGTGCCAGAAGTGACACGCAGAGCCACCTCTCCAGGGATGCCAGACATCGCCCATTGCTCTTCCGGGTTCCAGCGCACACATGTGTGCTGGCCAGCTGGACTTCACACGCGTGGGAGTGTCAGAAACTGGTAGAGCAGCTCTCTGGTGTGCATGCTTGCCGGGAAGCTGAGCTTCCGGTTTCTGGCATGCACATGTGCGCCAGCCAGCTGTTGTTCGCATGGGCATGAGCACCAGAAACCAGAACACCAGGTGACCAGCGTGCATGCACACACAGGAAACTGGAAGCTCAGCTTCCTGTCATGCACATGCCGGCCGGGAACTGCTCTTCCGGTTTCTAGTGCTTCCCTGCACGTGCGCGCGTGGTTCGTCAACACTGGTATAGGGTCTCCTGCCTGAGCAGGGGGTTGTACTAGAAGACCTCCAAGGTCCCTTCCAACTCTGTTACTCTGTATTCTGATGGGGTTTTTTTTGGGGGGGGAGGCTTAATTGACAGGAGCTTAGCTTAGCTGACACTGAACCTACAATTGGCTTTCCACTGTATTGGCTTTTTTCTGACCAAAGGAAAGCTTAATTGTGTAATTATTTTGCCCCAAAAAACCTAGGAATGGGTTTTGTTGTTCTGGTTGTTGTTTACCTGCCCCAATGATTCGGAAGCTTATTACTACATTCAAGGTTGTTTTACCTGTAGCTTGAAAGTGTCTGCTTCAGAGTCAATTCTTAAAAATGAAAATGACAGCATCTGATACAGTGGTTAGAATGGGTTTATTGAATGGGGATTAACTAATTTAATTGAAGGTGGAATGGAAGCATTAATAAAACACCAACATTCTAATAATAAGGTCAGGCTTATGTGCAGCCTATTTTTTTTTTGTAAGTGAGAGGAACGAGACAAATACATATGGTGCCTTCAAATTAAAGACGGTGGAAAAATGTGTATTTTAGGTTTAATCCTTCAGACACACCAGTATATCTCTTATACTGATTCCCCTTTCCCCTTCCCCTCTCCTCCCCCTCCCTCCCTCTCCTCTTTCCTTTTTTATGACAAATGTGAAATAGAGTTTTCTCAACATTGAGAATGTCTTACTGCTACTCTTTGTAGAAAGCATCTTCTTTAGAAAATATATTTTATATGGAAAACTATATCTAAACAGATTGAATATATCATCTCTCATCAGACATTGATTATAACATTTGCAGTGAGTGCTGTTCATCAATAGATAGAGAGATATAAATTATGTTATTAAAAATCAAATTAATGAAAACATTGGCTTGATAAGATTTGTGGTGCTATTTTTTAATGATGTTGCCCTCTTTGTTTGGTTAATTAATTATTAAAACGATGATAATAAAAAATGTTTTTACTTCTAATTTTTCAATATTAGAATTGCAGTGTTGTAATGAAATTGAAGTCTTTTATACTACTAATATTTTAATAGGTCTTTAAACATTATACCCAAAGGACATTTTAGAGCTAATTAATAAAATGAATAGATATTAAAATGGTCTTGATAAAATGACATGCGCTACAAATGCTATAATTAATTGATACTGATTGATAAATTGCTACTTTCTGTGAACTGAACATTTGCCACCAATGTAGCCATGTTTCATGCATTGATGGATGGAATTTAGCAGGATAAATAATGAAAAAAAGAGTATTTTCTGCAATTATATGAGAAATCAGCTGGATTCCACAGAAAAATAAAGATTAATTTTAAAAAAATATTAACTAGAAAGCTCTCATGCTGAGAAACTCGGGAAATGTTAGATTATTAAAGAAGGCCAAATTTTGTTCTTGTTTTAAAAAGGAGGTTCCATAATGCTGTAATCCAGTTAGTGTGTGATATTGATGATAGAACATTGATGATAGACATTCATGATAATGAAATTGTTCACATTAAATACATTGAAACAATATAGTAATAATCTGAAGGTGGAATGGGTGGGCTAAATCATGGCAGAATAAGATTATCTTGGATTTTTTTAATTGAATAATTTAGTAGATTGTGGGAATGCTGTAAACATAATATATCTTGATTTCAGCAAAGTGTTTGGCAAAATACCAAATTAGAAAGCTATCTAAACCCTGATTGACTGCTTTTTGGATTTAGAAAAGAAATAGGCAGCTGAAGATTAGCCTTATACTAATCCTCATGCAGTCTATCCATGGGGGGAGGAAATTAATTATCCTCTTTGATTCAGAAACTAGTTTCCCTACCTTTAGCCACAGTAACAGCAGCCTAAGTTTTCATGGAATGGAATGGAATGAAATAGAATGGCATGGAATGGAATAGAATAGAATAGAATAGAATAGAATAGAATAGAATAGAATAGAATAGAATAGAATAGAATAGAATAGAATAGAATAGAAACAGAAACTGGAATTGGAATTGGAATTGGAATTGGAATTGGAAATAGGAACAGGAACAGGAACACAAGAACAAGAATAGAATAGAATAGAATAGAACAGAACAGAACAGAACAGAATAGAATTCTTTATTGGCCAAGTGTGATTGGACACACAAGGAATTTGTCTCAGTGCATATGCTCTCAGTGTACATAAAAGAAAAGATCCATTTGTCAGGTATCATAAGGTACAACACTTAATGATAGTCATAGGGTACAAATAAACAATCAAATCATATTAGGAAACAATCAATATAAATCGTAAGGATACCAGCAACATAGTTACAGGCATACAGTCATAAGTGGGAGGAGATGGGTGATAGGAAAGATGAGAAGATTAATAGTAGTGCAGTCTTAGTGAATAGTTTGATAGTGTTGAAGGAATTATTTGTTTAGCAGAGTGATGGCATTCGGGAAAATGTTCTTGTGTCTAGTTGTTCTGGTGTGCAGTGCTCTATAGCATCATTTTGAGGGTAGCAGTTGAAACCGTTTATGCAGTCTTTCTCATCACTGTGTAGGGATTTTGGCTGATTCCTCCATGACAAAATTCTTTAGCTCTGTAACATTTGAACTGGTCCTGAAATTTTACTGGGGCATTCCAGAAAGCTATTCTTCACCCATTGTTTTGCAGACTTTCTTGTATGTTTGGATTACCTCCCTTGTTCCATGGACAGTTTGCTTTTCAGGTGACTGATGGATGATCTGGTACTTTCTAGCAGAATTCTGTAATACAAAACAGAATTCACAATGGAAAGTTGTTTAGGTTCTGCAGAAGCAAAGTATCTTCAGACCACAATAGTACCTTCTCCTTGCTTAACCATTGGTATGAAATTCTTATTGTGGAATGTAGAATTTGTTTGCCACTAAATATACTATTATAATACTAAAAGTCTTGTGGTGCAGTGGTTAGAAGGCAATATTTCAGGCTAACTCTGCCAACTGCCAGCAGTTCGATTCTGACCGGCTCAGGGTTGACTCAACCTTCCATCCTTCCCAGGTTGGTAAAATGAGGACCCAGATTGTTGGGGGCAATAGGTTGATGCTATAAACCTTTTAGAGATATGTAAGTCTAAGTGCTATTGCTACTGGTATTCCATTAGTATATTCCACTAAATGTACTAACACCTACTGTATGTAATTCAAAAGTTCCAATAAGTTGTTCTTATTAAACATTTTTCTTAATGTAAAACACACATGAAAATAAAGACAATGAGGAACACAGAAAAGGGAAAAATAAGGGAAGAAGGAAAGAAAATAAAGCAGTAAATTACATATTAAAATTATCAACTCAAGTATTTAATTACACAAGAATAGTAAGTACTAGCCATTTCTATCACAAAAAATCTATTTAACCATTCCCCCTAGAAAATGAAGTGATTAACATTTTTTGACATGCGTGGAAATGGATAGATTAACGCTGGGATTGAAAAATAAAGGCGAGTCAGAATACTATGAGATATGGAACGAATTTGATCAATGGTTGGAATGGAAAGGAGGGACGAAAAATATGAACTGACTAGAATTCATAGAATGGAGAACTAAGATCATGTATGTAATTACAATAGAACGGAAGTCGATAAGACTAATGTATAAGTAATATAGATAGAAGAATGATGTCTTTATATATATAAATATCTAATAGACCAAATGTATATAAGTAGTAAGGTATATATGATATTTATCTTTTATTTTAGTATGTATGGCAAAGATAATGCCAGGACGGTTACGCCTTGTCCAATGTTTTAATATGGGTTTAATAATTTTTGTCAAAAATAAAAAAATCTATTTAATCATCAAAGCCCAAAGTGAGAATTTTTCCCCATTTTTTTCTTTTGAGCAGAAGTGGTTTTCAAGTGGAAAACAAAGCTAGAAACATTCTGTTTCCTAAGTAAGATGGTCCACGTTGCCATCTCTGATAAATTCCCATTATTTTTCAGTCTATTCTTTGAACTTCCAGGTTTAACCTATTCGTTGTCTAAAAATCAGGACTCATTCTGGTCATCTCTGGCAAACTTGGGATAAGTGTCAGTGGTGAAATCCTACCACTTCGGGGGAACCGGTAGTGATAAAATGTACCAGTTCAGTGAACAGGTAGTAAAAAAAAGCTATTGGTTGATCCAAATCGGTATTTCCGATGATCAGCTGTGCTGCACGATTTATATTCGCTAGAAAGCAGAAAATCCTGAGTTCTAGTGAATCTAAATTGTGCGGCACAGCTGTTCCTTCCCTCTTACTGTTCTATTTGCCTTCAAACGGTTCCTTTTTCCATTCAAAGTGTTTGTTTGGTGCGCACTGCGCTTGCACCTGCACACAGCGCTCGTTTGGTGTGCACTGTGCATGTGTGCACAACGCACATTTGGTGGGCACTGCCCATGTGTGCGCAGTATGCATTTGGCACACAGTGCGCATATGAGCATGCAGAGCACATCTGGTGTGCAGTGGGCATGTGCGGGTAGCGAACCTATGGCAACAATTGGAGGATTTCACCAAGGATGAGCGTGAGTTTTCGTAGTGAACCATAGCTTTTAGAAACATAGAAAATGACAGCAGAAAAAGACCTGGGGATCCATCAGGTATTTTTATTTTCTTTTTAATTTATTGTTTTAATATTTTTATTTGATGATGATGTTATCCATTCAGTTGTGTCCACTATTGGCAATTGGAAGCTTTCAAGAAGAGACTGGACTGCCATCTGTCAGAAATGGTATAAGATCTCCTGCTGGGGTCGGAGTGGGGGTTGGACTAGATAACCTACAAGGTCCCTTCCAATTCTGTTATTCTGCTATTCTGATTCTAGGGCCAGACCTCTTCCTATCTTCCAATCTTGTACTACTATGCTCTGTTTGCTGTCATCTTTGAAGGTGATTTTTTTTTAAAAAAAAAATAGAAATACAATAAAATGTATTTATTTGTTTTATCGAATTTCTATTTTTCAATTTTTGTCGGATGATGGACCTGTGCATGTCAACTCACTATCTTCAATGGAAGTTGGTTCCAAGCTTCCACTAATCTTAGTCCTCCATTGAGAAGTCATCTTTTCCAACATGACTTTTGAACCTCCTTCCTGTCAGTTTAAGGTTATGCCCTTGTGTTCTTTTGCTCTGCTGTTCCCTCACAAACCCCATTTTTAAACTTTGTACATTGCTGATAATGCAGTCTTGAGTACCAACAATATCTGGAACGTTTTCAACAACCTAGAAAGAGTTCCGAGAAGAGCAACCAAGATGATTAGGGGACTGGAGGCTAAAAAATACGATGAACGGTTGCAGGAACTGGGCATGTCTGGTTTAATGAAAAGAAGGACCAGGGGAGACATGATCCCAGTCTTCCAATATTTGAGCAGCTGCCACAGAGAGGAAGGGGTCAACTATTTTCCAAAGCACCAGAAGGCAAAACAAGAAACAACAGATGGAAATTGATCAAGGAGAGATTCAACCCGGAAACAAGGAGAGATTCAACCCGGAAATTTCTGACACTGAAAACAATCAACCCATGGAACAGAAGTTGCCTTCGGAAGTTGTGGGAGCTTCATCACTGGAGGCTTTCAAGAAGAGACTGGATTGCCATCTGTCAGAAATGGTGTAGGTTCTCCTGTTTGGGCGGGGAGTTGGATAGATGACCTACAAGGTCCCTTCCAACCCTGTTATTCTGTATTATTCAGTATCTTCAGGTAGTCTGGCCCTCCTCCCTTCAAAATGTTTCTGTGTTAATGTAAGGGGTGGAATTTTCATCCCAACATGGAAGTATGGAGTTATTCAAATGTTCCTTTGCCTTCACCATGAATGATCATCTCTTGAATACTGACTTTAACTGAGGTGACTGAAGCCTTTAGTTTTTGAGGTGCTTTTCTGGTGTCCCTCGCAGCTTCCTTGGATGATTTTAATCCGCCATCATGGACTGATTTTGATGGAGCAGCCATCCTTGAGAAGATTCATTTTGGCCCCTAAATCTTCTCCATTTCAAGTCTATTTTTTCTGGCAACGAATCAATGTAGCCGCTCCCTGAGCTTTAAAAATGATTTGGTCACTTTTTCGAGAGCAGTAGGCATCAATAACTCTTTGCACGGAAGCCTTCAAAAATTTTTTTGGGTGAGGCATGACATGCTTCTAAAATCTGTGTGGTTTGAACTGGTGATGAAAAAGCCAGATCTTGTGAGAGGCATAGGATCGAGTTGGGCCAAATCAGCTTTGCGTGGCTAATGAAATACTTATGTAAGTCTCCCTTGAATTAAATTGATTGCTTCAACTAGATCAGGGGTCTCCAACCTTGGTCCCTTTAAAACTTGTGGACTTCAACTTCCAGAGTCCCTCAGCCAGCAAAGCTGGCTGAGGAACTCTGGGACTTGAAGTCCACAAGTCTTAAAGGGACCAAGGTTGGAGACCCCTGAACTAGATCGCTTTTTTACACTGATATGTTGCCTTGTTTGTGATACCAGGATCAACATTTGATATTATTTGTACATTCTCTTTATATGTTGCTAAAGCCCATTGGTACCATTCAGTAGTAAAATATGTCTTTTGGTTGCTGGTCATTGACCGAATAAATACCATATTTTTTTTTCTTTTTCCCCCCCTTTTTTCTTTTTTTTTTTTCAGAGCAAAATTTTTATTTTCCATAATAATTCCCACAATTTGACCAGTGTACAATACAATCACTTATCCAACAATCGATCCTATACTCAAATTATACTCCATCAGGGCTGCTTGACCGCCACTCCCTCCCTTAATCCTTTCTACCCTTCTTCATCCTTCTTCAACTTTCCCCACCATCCTTCTCCTCGCTTTCCTACTTCCTCCTCTTTCCCACTTCTCACTACCATCCTTTCTAACCCTCTATCTTCTCCTTCTTCTCCTCCTATCCTTTCTTCTCCCTCCCTTCTTTCCTACCTACCCACCTGCCTACCTACTTTCTTCCTTCTTTACTCCTCTTTCCTTACCCTTTCCCTTCGGGAGTGGTTACCGAGCAGTCCCGACTTTACACCATTCCAACTTGTTTAATTCTACCATTATTCCTGTACAATGGCAACCAATCAATTTATAGTCTTCCCCTTCCCCCCCTCCTTTCCCCACCCCCCGAGATTTCCCAGAACAGAATACAGGGTATTGTAACTAACAAACATAATCTAAAATATAACATAAAACATATTCCATTTCACACCATCACACCATCACACTATCAATTCCCTTCTTTCTTAAACTAATACATAGCAATTCCTAACTTCACTCAAAAACTAATTGATATTTTTTAATCTGATACTTATTTTGAATATAATCAATCCACTTTCTCCATTCCAAAATATATTTTTCTTGTGTACAGTCTTTCAAATAGGCAGAAATTTTTGCCATTTCTGCTAAATTTGATACTTTACTAATCCATTCTCCAATTGTAGGTAAGTCTTCTTTCTTCCAATATTGTGCAATCAATAGTCTTGCAGCAGTTATTAAATTCAAAATCAGTTTTGTCTCTATAACAGTGCAATCTGGAATTATTCCTAATAAAAAGAACTGTGGAACAAACTTAATCTTCTTTTTCAAAATGTTCTGCATAATCCACCATATTTTAATCCAAAAGGCTTTAACTTTTTTGCAAGTCCACCATATATCATATATGGTGGACTTGTTACCTACTATCATAAATGCCATATTTTTTGGAGTATAAAATGCTCTGGACTATAAGAGCACCTACTTTTTGGGGAGACGAAAACAAGAAAACAAATCTGCCTTTGCCTCCCAGAATCCATTTGGTATTTATCTGGCCTGTTCGCCACAGCCCATTCGCTGCTGCTGCAGCCCATGCACAGCCACTGCCCATTCGCCATGTGTGGTGACCCAGGCCCAAGTAGGTAGTAGGAAACTCAGTCAGTGTAAAAACAAACAAACTGTATTCGAACAGCTGAGAATTACTTCTCAGCATAGTTCAACTAAATTAAAGCAAATGCCTCCCAACACAAATTCCTCAGTCCTATCACCAACCTTGGTCCAATTAGGCAAACTGCCAAAGGCCTTTCTTGGAAAAAGTTCAGAAGACACCGATACAAAATAAATGCAACAAGACAGCTTATCAATGTTGTTTTCCGGCAAAGAGTCCAAATGCCGTTGCTGGTCTTTTAAGCCTTATGGGAGGGGCCAATCATCTCTTAGCCCTACTCCTCTTTGCTTGAGCTGCTCTTACCTTCTGGCAGCTTTTCTCATGCATGCATTAGGAACAGGCTGATCCTGTTCCTCTGCTTCACTACTGTTAGCCTCTGGAGGCTCTGGAGTCTGCACATCACTCCCCGATGGCCCTGGCCCCACCTCAGCCTCCAATGCAGAGCCCTCATCCGGGCTTTCCCCAGCCGCCAGGACTGGCCCAGGCTCTTCCTCAGCCTCATCGCTGTCCGACTCTGTTGCCAGCTCCGCAGGCTGCTGTGGACCACAACACCATGGCTCGTTTGCTGCCACCACGACCCATTCACCACCGCTACGGCCACTGTAGCCCATTCACTGCCACCGTGGCCCATTCACTGCCATTGTGGCCCATTTAGTGCAGCCCATTCGCTGCCATCAAACCCTGCCACCTGGATCTGGCTGAAAATGCGATGTGCGGAGGCCAAAAACACAACATGAGGAGGCCAAAATCGTCCGAAGGGAGGGAGCTAGTGGGTGGGCAGGGCTACATTTGGTGTATAAGATGCACCCAAATTTTCACCCTCTTTTAGGGGGGAAAAAGTGCATATTATACTCCGAAAAGTACATAAATAAACTTCAATTTCTCTTTTACGATTCGTATAATCGTAAAGAGAGCAAAGGTATTTTCACAAAATCGTACAGAACTACCCAAGCCAAGGCTTTGGAATTAACATTGTTATGGAAATAACAGAAAAAGAATGAGTAATAGGAAACAAAAAAAATTAAAAGTGTGAGGTAAGAAAAAAAAGGGCAAATACAGGCTTTTTTTTGTTGCTAGGTAATTTAAATCACTTTATTTCATTTTTGCTGACAGATGCAATTGTCTTGGTAGTTGATAGCTTAATTTTCAGATCCATTCTCTTTCTGGCATTGTACAGTCCGTTTAACATTTGTTGCGTATTAGTTGATTTCTCAGCCAACAAGACGGAAGTATCTGCATAGAAAAGTGCACAATTTGTACCTCCAACCAACACATCTCTGAGGTCACCACCAAGATTTTACACAGTCATCCAGAACGCATTAAACATACTAGGATATTGTAATTCCTTACTCAAAGTTGACACATTCAGGGAGGAAACCCTGATAAAGGTTATGTAAACCCTGAGTAATTCTATTCCCATTTTTGGAAGAAATTCCACTGTTGATTTTGGCCTACTTGGGAAATACCCAGTATTTACATGTTTTGTGCAGAAAACTGGCTGTTGAAACAGCTTCAGCAGTCAGGCTGTTATATTAGAATAGAACTCTGCTGGATTGAACTAAAATCAGCATTTTAGTTACTAAATAATTACTAAAATCAGTAATTATTCCATATGTCTTACTTGCTACTTAGCTGGGATCATCTAAGTAGCAAGTAAGACATATGGAATAATTACTCCTCCTCTGTTGATTTGGCCTCTCCAGATTATATTACTGTGGATGGTGAGGGGCTGCCTAGATTATTTAAGGGCCATTAGCAATTGTAATAATTATTCAGGCATGGATTGGTCTACCACACCTTCAGGATTCTGTAATAACATTTAGTGGGACCGGAAGTACAATCGGGTGTAGGCACAATCTTCTGTATCTTCCGTTACCTGTTCAAATTCTTAGTGCTGATGCTCTGGATACAGGTAGCCCCTCAGCTTACGACCGCAACTGAGCCCAAAATTTCTGTTCTTAAACGAGACTGTCATTAAGTGACTTTTGCCCCCATTTTACGACTTTCCTCATCGCAGTTGTGAGATGATACACTGCAGTTGTGAACTCAGTCGCATGGTGCTAAGTGAAACTTGGCTTCCTAGTTAACTTTGCTTGTTAGAAGGCCGCGAAAGGGGATCATGTGCCCCCCCCCAGACACCGCAACCGTCATAAATACATGTCAGTGGCTTGAATTTTGATCAGGTGATCATGGGGATACTGCAGCGGTCGTAAGTGTGAAAAACGGTCATCGGTCACTTTTTTTCAGTGGCGTTGTAACTTGGAACAGTCACTAAATGAAGGACTACTGTACTGTATGTTCCGTAGATGCTTTTTCAGGAAGCAACTGGACTTTCTTGTTTTTTCTTTTGAAGATGTTTCGCTTCTCATCCAAGAAACTTTTTCAGCTCTGACAGGATTGTGGGGAATGGAAGGATTTATATTCCTTGCAGACAGCTGGTCTGCAACCCAACAAGAAAGACACAGACTTCAGAGGATAATTAGAACTGCAGAAAAAATAATTGCAACCAACCTGCCTTCCATTGAGGACCTGTATACTGCACGAATCAAGAAGAGGGCCGTGAAAATATTTATAGATCCCTCACATCCAGGACATAAACTGTTTCAACTCCTACCCTCAAAACGACGTTATAGAGCACTGCACACCAGAACAACTAGACACAAGAACAGTTTTTTCCCGAAGGCCATCACTCTGCTAAACAAATAATTCCATCAACACTGTCAAACTATTTACTGAATCTGCACTACTATTAATCTTCTCATCGTTCTCATCACTAATCTCTTTCCACTTATGACTGTATGACTGTAACTTTGTTGCTGGCAATCCTTATGATTTATATTGATATATTGACCATCAATTGTGTTGTAAATGTTGTACCTTGATGAACATATCTTTTCTTTTATGTACACTAAGAACATATGCACCAAGACAAATTCCTTGTGTGTCCAATCACACTTGGCCAATAAAAATTCTATTCTATTCTATTCTATTCTATTCTATTCTATTCTATTCTATTCTATTCTATTCTATTCTATTCTATTCTATTTGCATCCTTTTAGAGGGTCCTTGAAGCACTTGGAGGTTTACCTATGTCCTCAGGGTCACCTGAGTGGTGCAAATGGTTCCTATAGTCTGCCATTTTTTCCTCTGGAAATCCGTTCCTACTCCCACACCATTCAATGAGTGTTCATCCCAAATCGTACAGCTAAAAGTCTGTAGAGGTTCTCAGTCATACAGGTCATGGTTGTCCCAAAGGTGCTTTTTCAGGAGGGAACGGGACTTTCTTGTTTTTTTCTTTTGAAGACATTTTCTCTTCTCAAAGAAAAAACAAGGAAATCCAGTTGCCTCCTGAAAAAGCACCTTTGGGACAATGGTGGGTTTCAAAATTTCTTACTACCGGTTGTGTGGGCGTGGCTTGGTGGGCATGGCAGGGGAAGGATACTGTAAAATCCCCATTCCCTCCCCACTCCAGGGGAAGGTTACTGCAAAATCCCCATTTCCTCTCAATCTGCTCGGAATTGGGAGGCAGAGAATAGATTGGGGGGCCCGGCCAGTCAGAATTTTTACTACCGGTTCTCCAAACTACTCAAAATTTCCGCTACCGGTTCTCCTGCTGAAACCCATCTCTGCTTTGGGACAACAACAGAATCATCAGTGCTTGGAATACTTTACCTGACTCTGTGGTCTCTTCCCATAATCCTAAAAGCTTTAACCAAAAACTTTCTACTATTGACCTCACCCCATTCCTAAGAGGACCATAAGGGGCGTGCATAAGCGCACAAACGTGCCTACCGTTCCTGTCCTATTGTTTTTCTTTTCTTCTTCCTATATATGTTTATATGTGTATATACTATATAATCTTTTTGTATGATGTTGTGACAAAATAAATAAATAAATAAATAAACTATGACCTAGATGACTGAGACTCTCTACAGACTTACCTGTACTGTATGTAAAATTAATCAAAGGTTCCATGTTAAAAAAAATAATCCTTACAGATTAGCCCAAACGTTCCTCTTCTGTAGGACCTCTTTCCTCCCAAAAGAGCCCTACCACCGTCGCCCCGAAATCCGAGTAGCAGTGAGTGAAAGAGTTAAGCCGAGCCAGCCGGAGTCACTTTCAGCTTTTCTACTTTACTTGGATACAACCCTTTTAAGCTTACCTACATTTTTACCTGGGGAAAGCAATCGTTTTGCATTTTAATGACGAATCAAGTACGCTAACTTGCATTTGAAACGAAAGTGCCTTAAATGTCTCCAGCTGTCAGAATGAGATGTTAGGGGCTTGATGAAAAGAGAACAAAGAAGACAAAGTATGAAGCTGAGATACAGTGGGAAATGAAATAAAACCGTGTATGGCTTGTCAGGGGTGTCAGTTGATATTCCTATCTAAAGCACATTATAGTATTACTTTGCAGCTCATAGCTTACTCATCTGTCTTTTTTAATTCATCACTTTCTAGCCCACATCTTTTAAGTCCCATGTGTCAACAATGGGAGAAATCTGTTAATTGACAAATGAGTGTCACAAATGTGAATTGGTGCCTTTACATCAGAGACAACCTAGTCTCTCTCACTCTCTTTTTTCCCCTTTTTTTACTTCTCCACCCTCCCCCGTTGGGTCTATTATTGGCATAAGCCAGCATAAGACATCTGTCTTTGCCAGAATGAAAGATGACAGCCAAAGAGGGCTGTCATTGTTTTAGAGCAGGCTCGTTTTGGAGAGATACTGGAGAAAGATAAATGTCAGTTTAAAAGAATATGAAAAACTATCGGAGGAAGTCCTTAAATTACTCAGGGAACAAGGTCTGGGAATTGATGCCAGAACTGAAATTGGAATGTTTCAGCTTGCATCTATCACATCTGTTTTAAAAACTGTAACTGGATCAGTTTATAAGGCGTTTTAAGAAAATGTAATGTTGCTTTTGCCTAATGAACTCTATACGAAAGCGCAGAAAATAAAAGTTTGCAGGGAAGATTCCTGTTTGGTATTAGCTCATTTATTATCAGGCCTCTCTGTTGAATCACGGCAACCAGGGCCTTTATTTGCATTTTCCCTCTCTCTCTGTTAAATACTGAAAATGCATGTTCATTTTCTTCTCCTGTTACATATCCAGGGAGAAACGGATGAATAGTATAATAATGTTTAAAAAAACACAATTATCTAAAACAGGGGTGTCAAATTCAAGGCCTGGAGCTGGATCCATCCCGTAGGGTACTTAGAACTGGCCCACGGGGCTGTCTTGGAAAGAGGAAAGGACCACCCTCCGTCGCTTCTGCCAGCGAAAACAGGCTCCCGAGCTCCCTTTTTGGCTGGCACAGCCTCTTGCAACCCTCTGCCAATGAAAACGGAGCATGGGAGGGCCGCGAAAAACGGAGCTCGGGAACCTGTTTTCGCTGGCAGAGCCCTCAGGCCGCCACAGACACCCCCGACAGGAGTGACGTTGAGCTGGCCACGCCCCCTGGCCACGCCCCCCCAGGTCAAACACAACCCCAATGCGGCCCTCAATGAAATTGAGTTTGACACCCCAGATCTAAAAGCCAGTTGAAGGCTGAGGAGACCATTAATAAGACAATTTCATTTGATATACTGCAGGCTGTTTGTTAAAAATACTGGGTTTTATTTCTCGTATCGATGGTTTTACAGGGAGCCACGAAGGAGGTATATGGAACAAGGGAATGGAATATGAGGAGGCATATATATATATATATTGATGGAACTGTGTTCTTAATCAAAAGAGAATTCTCCTGGTTCCTGAAAAAGTGCATTCATTCTGAATTATGTGATTAATCGCAATTTAGATGTAATTGTAGGAGATAATACTGAAAAGCTCTGGGGATACTTCTGGACTTATGACTAGCAGCAGAGACCTAACATTGAGAAATGAGCATTAAAACGGGAGAGCTGTAATTGTAGAAAGTGCAAGAAGTCACATGAAGAATGTTGCAGGTTTTAATTAGCCCAGAATATTTGGTTTATCATTAACGCTGCTTTTGAGAGCGGTCGCCGTAATGATTCTGCATAGAGTTTTGAAGTGAAACATCATTATCACAATCTCTAATTTTGTGCTTCATTTCTCTTTGATCTCTCTTGTTTCCTATTCTTCAGTTCTCCAGAAATGAAGCTGTGTAGTTGGGACAGGATTTCATCCATCTGATGAAGGTGGCCTCTAATCTTAAGAGATGGCTCATCTGTTTTTATGCCATGAAATGTTGGTTAATCTTTTAAGATGCCTCCAGTCTGTTTGTTTATGCTTCAACAGAGAAACGCAGCTATTTTGCTGGAAAGGATCTGTCACACACTAATCTTTTTCTTGATGGTTGCATCCAAATTCCTTTTCTGGGCTTCTCGGACATTGTTTTTCAGGCTTGAGATCAGTAGTGGGTTTCAAATCTCAGCGCTACCAGTTCGCTATCGGAAATGCGCGTGTCGTGTCCCACTCCTCCGCTGACGGCCGGGTCAGGGAAATCCGAATCAGGCGTGCCTCTGCAGCTCTGCCAAAGTCCTAGCAAAGTCCTCAGGGCAGGCAGGAGACCAGCAAGTGACTTCAGCAAGATATGTTTAGACTTTGCCTGACTCAGAGAATGCCAGAAAGCAGGTCCTTTATATAGGCCATGGGGTGTGGCTCCATGACTCAGCACTTATCCAGGCCTGCCCCTCCCTTCCTTCTGTTGCCTCCGTCTATCAAGTCTTCTGACGTGAGGGTCACTCCAGTCTGCAGCTGTTGGCAATTGACCTCCCTCAGGCTCACATGCTGTGGAGGAGGGGGAGGGGTCTAGTTGCTCCGTTTGCCTGGGCATGGAGCCAGAGCTGGGGGCTGGAGGTATTTCTTCCTCTTCAGCCTGTCTGGGCATGGAGCCAGGGCTGGGGCCGGGAGGCATACTAGGACATTCCTCCGTGTTCGGAAGCAGATAAGAAGGCCCCGGCTGTGGTGAGATCGGACGAGACACAACAGCGTGGGGGTGTAGGCTCGCTTTGTGGATGTGCGGTGCTTTTGTGCTTTTGTGCATTCTCCGAAGACTCAGGGCGGCTTACATTGTGTTAACCAATAGTCTTCATCCATTTGTATATTATATACAAAGTCAACTTTTATTGCCCCCAACAATAGGGGTCCTCATTTTACCTACCTTATAAAGGATGGAAGGCTGAGTCAACCTTGGGCCTGGTGGGACTTGAACTTGCAGTAATTGCAAGCAGCTGTGTTAATAACAGACTGCTTAGTCTGTTGAGCCACCAGAGGCCCCTCTGCACTTTGAAGCCACTTGTGCTTTTTCAGCCAAGGAGGACGGTTGTAGGGTCCTTGGTGTTCTCCAAGCTTGGTGGTTTCCTTGCAGATGTTTCATGACCAACTACGGAGCATCATCAATGCTAGAAGGGAGGAGGAGGAGGAGGAGGAGGAGGAGGAGGAAAAGAGGAAGACAGAAAAGAAGGGAGAAGGAGGGATAGGAGGAGGATTGTAGGGTCCTTGGTATTCTCCAAGCTTGGTGGTTTCCTTGCAGATGTTTCATGACCAACTAGGGAACATCACCAATGCTAGAAGGGAGCAGAGGTTGGAGGAGGAGGAGGAGGAAAAGAGGAAGACAGAAAAGAAGGGAGGAGGAGGGGTAGGAGGAGGATTGTAGGGTCCTTGGTGTTCTCTGAGCTTGGTAGTTTCCTTGCAGATGTTTCATGACCAACTAGGGAACATCACCAATGCTAGAGGGGAGCTGGTGTTGGAGGAGGAGGAGGAGGAGGAAAAAAGGAAGACAGAAAAGGAGGGGTAGGAGGAGGATTGTAGGGTCCTTAGTGTTCTCCAAGCTTGGTGGTTTCCTTGTAGATGTTTCATGACCAACTACGGAACATCACCAATGCTAGAAGGGAGCTGGGGTTGGAGGAGGAGGAAAAGAGGAAGACAGAAAAGAAGGGAGGAGGAGGGATAGGAGGAGGATTGTAGGGTCCTTGGTATTCTCCAAGCTTTATGGTTTCCTTGCAGATGTTTCATGACCAACTAGGGAACATCACCAATGCTAGAAGGGAGCTGGGGTTGGAGGAGGAGGAAAAGAGGAAGACAGAAAAGAAGGGAGGAGGAGGGGTAGGAGGAGGATTGTAGGGTCCTTGGTATTCTCCAAGCTTTATGGTTTCCTTGCAGATGTTTCATGACCAACTAGGGAACATCACCAATGCTAGAAGGGAGCAGGGGGAGGAGGAGGAGGAGGGGGAAAAGAGGAAGACAGAAAAGAAGGGAGAAGGAGGGGTAGGAGGAGGATGGTGGGTTCCTTGGTATTCTCCAAGCTTTATGGTTTCCTTGCAGATGTTTCATGACCAACTAGGGAACATCACCAATGCTAGAAGGGAGCTGGGGTTGGAGGAGGAGGAAAAGAGGAAGACAGAAAAGAAGGGAGGAGGAGGGATAGGAGGAGGATTGTAGGGTCCTTGGTATTCTCCAAGCTTTATGGTTTCCTTGCAGATGTTTCATGACCAACTAGGGAACATCACCAATGCTAGAAGGGAGCAGGGGGAGGAGGAGGAGGAGGGGGAAAAGAGGAAGACAGAAAAGAAGGGAGGAGGAGGGGTAAGAGGAGGATTGTAGGGTCCTTAGTGTTCTCCAAGCTTGGTGGTTTCCTTGCAGATGTTTCATGACCAACTACGGAACATCATCAATGCTAGAAGGAGGAGGAGGAAGAGGAGGAGGAGGAGGAGGAGGAGGAGGAGGAGGGGGAGGGGGAGGAGGAGACAGAAAAGAGAGGAGAGGAGCAAGAGAAGGAGAAGAACTCAGGCTTAACTACCTCCAACCGTAAATATTCTCCATAACAAGTATTTGCTAAAGAAATAGCAAACAAGACGTGATTTCTCATTATTCTTTGTGTGGGATCATCTTTCTGCCATGTGCCAGATGCAAAGAGATAAAGCTGAAAAAAGCAGCAGCCAACAAAGGATTAGAAACAGAGCCTTCCTTGAATGCTTGAAGCATGATGTCAGGCCCATTCAGGATGCCTACAAATGCGTTGAATTAAGCCGAGATGTATTGAGTGATAATTGAAATCAGAGATTCGCCTTTTACCACTGACATATTTCAAAATGGTACCCCATAAATTTGGTGTCTGTTTTCATCTTTTCTCTCTTTTTTTTTTTTTAATGACAGCTGGCCACATCTACCAAGACGATCCAAACACAGGACATAATTTTTAATAGCGCCTTTCTGCTCTGGCTCCTTATTTAACTTTTTTTTTGGGGGGGAGGGGTTGGTTGATTGGTTGGTTGGTTGCCCCAAAAAATTTGGAATCAATTTTGCAAACTTGTATGATGTGTTTGGATTATGCAATACTCTACTGACATTGTCTTCCTATGTGGGCTGGCTCTGAGTCTGTCAACTTCAGCCATCCAAACTTCCAAGAAAATTCTGCTGGTGACTTGATGCCTGCTGTTGTGGTCCATCAGCAGCCTACAGTGCTGGCAACGGAGTCGGATAGCAATGAGGCTGAGGTGAGGCCAGGGCCATCGGGAAGTGAGGTGCGGACTCCAGAGCCTCCAGAGACAGATAGTAGTGAGGCAGAGGAACAGGAGGAGCCTGTTCCTAATTCACGCATGAGAAGAGCTGCCAAAATGTAAGAGCAGCTCTTCTCATGCAAAGTCTTATCGAGTTTGCTGATACCGGATCCTATTGCTGAAGTCACAGCTTGGACTCCTGCCCTGATAAACCTCGAAGGAACTTGGCAAGCTGCAAAGGCTTCATTGCCAAGTTTGTCACTTCCTTGACTCGTTCGTCGGAGTGGGGGGTGGGACATGACAGGGAAGCAAGATCATTGAGATTGAAATCTATAGACCCATGATGCACTGGGGACATGTCTTCTGGGTTTCTGCGCACATGCTTGCCTTTTGTCTTCTGGGTTTCTGGCAAGCATATGTGCATGATGATCAGCTGTCCTTCACATACAGCCGACCAGCTGATTGTCAAGGTTAGGGTTAGGGTTAGGGTTAGGGTTAGCACATGCATGCTAGAACCCGGAAATTCGGTTTTTCCAGAGAGCGATCATGACGAGCGCGCTTGCGCAAGATGTTTCCGCACAACCTTTTTGGCACCTTTTCGGCACCATCACTGCTATAGGCCAGGGGTCTCCAACCTTGGCAACTTTAGGACTTGTGGACTTCTACTTTTTTTTTAAAAAAGTCATTATTTTGAATTTGATTTTTCCTTTAATAACCACACTGGAATTTATGCAGATGCCATTGAAAACTGAGATCCTGCCATTGTTCTTTTGAGAGACTGTCCAAGGTAATATTTTGAATCTTCAGAATATATATAGCAAGATTCTTTGGGTGGTGGGTGGGAGTTAAAAGAGAATCAAGGTTGTGATAGGTGATTTTTTTTTTTTTGGCAAAAGAATTTGAAATTTTCCAGAACTTGAATGATAAAGAATAAAGCTTTTCAAAGAATAGTTCCTTTGAAAGGGCCATTAATGCCATCTTCTGCTCCACAGAGGATTTTAAATTAAAGCAATTCTGAGATGGTAGATATCCTCATTTACATAAACCAGCACTTAGTTATAATATCTTGAATTTAAAAAGATACCAGGCCTCTTCTGTACAACGCTGCAATATTTCAAGTTTCTCTTCTTTAGCACAACCTCCAGTGCCTCTCTGGATTTCCGATGTATGATTTTCAAGCATGATGGTTGACATCCAATAGAATTACTGTATGTGCCCGGAGAAAATAGATAAATGAATAAAATCTTAAGCACGCATTAAAGAACTTTGGATGCTCATATGATTTTCATATGAAGCCAAGTCTTTAAAAACCGTATATTTTGGACAATGTATTCATTATATTTTCTTGCCATCTTCTTTTTTAAAGAAATGATTTATCGGAAAAACTGCCATGACAGTTGATTTGTATAACTGCACGGGTTTTCCTCTTGTTTTTTTCTTCTTCTTCTGTTTCTGTCTTTTAAAAACATTGATGAACAGCAAATATATTTGCTGTTCAAATATATTCAAATAGGGCCTCTGTGGCTCAGACTGGTAAGACAGTCTGTTATTAACACAGCTGCTTGCAATTACTGCAGGTTCTAGTCCCACCAAGCCTAAGATTGACTCAGCCTTCCATTCTTTATAAGGTAGGTAAAATGAGGACCCAGATTGTTGGGGGTAATAAGTTGACTTTGTATATAAATATACAAATAGGATTAAGACTATTGCTAACATAGTGTAAGCCGCCCTGAGTCTTCGGAGGAGGGCGGGATATAAATGCAAATTTAAAAAAAAATCCATAATACTGAGCACAAGTTTGAGCTTATTGAATAGAACTCTTTAGTATCTTATATATTTCTTTGCAGAGATTCGTCAGAAATCCGGGGACCGATGGCAACACTTATTCATACGATCTTCTAACAAAATATATACCGTATTTTTTTGTAGTATAAGACGCACTCCCGCCCCCAAAAGTGGGTGAAAATTTCAGTGCATCTTATACAGCGAATGTTGTGGCGGGGGGAGGGGGTTTAGTGCGGCGCCAATCAGCTGTTCTAGAATGGGCCACGATGGCGGTGGTGAATGGGCCACGATGGTGGTGAATGGGCCGCAGCAAACAGAGCACGCTGAATGGGACACACTGAATGGGGTGCACTGGTGGCAAACGGGCTGTGGGAATGGGCTATGGCGGTGGCAAATGGGCTGCGGCGGTGGTGGGAAATGGGTGGTGGCGAATGGGCTGCGGTGGCAATTGGGTGGCAGAGAACAGGCCGTGGCAAACAGTTCCAGATGAATACCGGATGAATGCTGGGAGGCAGAGGCAAATATTTTTTCTTGTTTTCCTCCCCAAAAAAGGTCGGTGCGTCTTATAGTCCGGAGCGTCTTATACTCTGAAAAATATGGTAAATCACAGTAGACAAACTTTTTAATCTAATTTGAAATGTTGCTTGCTGAAAGCTGAGTCAGTTGCTCTTGGACCAAATGGAATTTTTGCTAAAATGTCCTATTTTACACATCTGGATACAAACTGGAATGGTAGGGTAAAAGAATGGGGGTGGGGGGAAATGTCATTTTTTTTAAAAAAATGGCTATGTGGCCTTCTGAGCTATTTGGCAGCTTTGCTTTTTTGTCGTTTGTGCAGAAGAGAAAAGGATAAAAAAAAGTGGAACCAGACGGGTGTTTTGGTGCTAAAGCTAAACTATCCTTTGCTTTTTCTGTTTTGATCCAAATGAAACTCTTAATATTATTAAAGAAATATAACCGTAATGATTTATATGATAAATGATTTTGCTCAAGGAAATCTCGTTCTCATGGGAATGGGATGGCATTATGAAAAAAAGGGATGCAGAAATAACAAATGATCATTAAATGTTTTTTTTTTTCAACTGAAAAGGTGTTCAGTCAAGAGATGTTAGAGTTGGAAGTGTCATTCTGATTTTTCAAGAATTGCTACTTGTTAATTGCGCTTCTATTGCTTGCTTTCCTGTGAACAGACCAGTTATGGGTTTTAGAAATCCATATTTGTAGTTCTTTCATATAGTTGAGAGCAACAGAATATGTCTGAGGCACTCCTGAGTTGCTGCTGAGTTCCTACTACCATGAAAAGGTTTTACTAGTCATGCTTGGCTCTTGGGGACTTCCTGTATATAACTGTACAGTAGAGGAACAATAAGGAGGTTCTCCGAGGAGCTGAGGGAGATGAAGCGCCGGAGAAGACGCCTAGAGAGTGCCTGGAGATCCAGCCGCTCTGAGGCTGACCGGACACTAGTTAGGTCCTATAGTAGGACCTACCTAGTGGCAATGAGGGCTGCGGTTGCCCACGCTTCCTCCTCATTGCGCCGGCAGATAACCGCCCGCCGCCCTGTTTGGGTGACCCGCCGCTCCTCCACCAGGGGGGGCGGGAGGCCCCCCTACAAGGGCGTGCCGAGGAGTTTAACGGTTATCTATACGACAAAATCGTTCAGCTTCGGGACGGATTGGATCAAAATTGGGTAGATCCAGGCGAGGGTTCCGAGGCCCGTCTTGTTGAGGTGGTTTGGGATGACTTTGATCCTGTGACTCCGAGGACATGGACAGGTTGCTGGGCAGGCTGAACGCCACCACATGTTTATTGGATCCGTGCCTCCTGGTTAGTACTGGCTACTCAGGAGGTGACACGAGGCTGGCTCCAGGGATTACAAATGCTTCTCTGCGGAGGGGTCTTTCCGCTGCCTTGAAAGAGGCTGTGGTGAGACCCTCCTCAAGAAGCCTTCCTGGACCCAGCTGTTTTAGGGAACTACCGCCAGTCTCCAATCTTCGCCACGGCAAGGTTGTAGAGAGTGTGGTGGCATGTCAGCTACCCCAGTACCTGGATGAAGCTGTCTATCTAGACCTGCTCCAGTCCGGCTTCCGGCCCGGATACAGTACGGAGACAGCTTTGGTCGCGCTGGTGGATGATCTCTGGAGGGCCAGGGATAGGGGTTACTCCTCTGCCCTGGTCCTATTAGACCTCTCAGCGGCTTTTGATACCATCGACCATGGTATCCTGCTGCGCCGGTTGGAGGGGTTGGGAGTGGGAGGCACCGTTTATCGGTGGTTCTCCTCCTAGCTCTCTGATCGGACGGTGTTGACAGGGGGGCAGAGATCGACTCCAAGGTGCCTCATGTGTGGGGTGCCGCAGGGGTCGATTCTCTCACCCCTCCTGTTCAACATCTATATGAAGCCGCTGGGTGAGATCATCAGTGGCTTTGGGGTGAGATACCAACTGTACGCTGATGACACTCAGCTGTACTTTTCCACCCCGGGCCACCCCAGTGAAGCTGTCGAAGTGTTGTCCCGGTGTCTGGAAGCCGTACGGGTCTGGATGGGGAGGAACAGGCTCAAACTTAATCCCTCCAAGACGGAGTGGCTGTGGATGCCGGCACCTCGGTACAGTCAGCTGCAGATGCGGCTGTCTGTCGGGGTGAATCATTGGCCCGATGGAGAAGGTACGCAACTTGGGCATGCTCCTGGATGGCGGTTGTCCTTGAAGACCATTTGGCGACCGTCTCCAGGAGAGCATTTTATCAGGTTCGCCTGATCCGCCAGTTGCGCCCTTCCTGGACCGGGATGCCTTATGCACAGTCACTCATGCCCTTGTTACCTCGCCTGGACTACTGCAATGCTCTACATGGGGCTCCCTTGAAGAGCACCGGAGACTTCAGCTAGTTCAGAACGCGGCTGCGCGGGTTATTGAGGGAGCGTCTCGAGCTCCCACATAACACCTATCCTGCGCAGACTGCACTGGCTACCTGTTGTTTTCCGGTGCGCTTCAAGGTATTGGTGACCACCTTTAAAGCGCCCATGGCTTAGGACCGGGCTATCTACGGGACCGCCTACTGCCGGCTTCTATCTCCCATCGTCCGCACGCTCCCACAGAGAGGGACTCCTCAGGGTGCCGTCAGCCAAACAGTGTCGACTGGCGGCCCCAGGGGAGGGCCTTCTGTGGGAGCTCACCCTGTGGAACGAACTTCCCTCGGACTTCGACAATTACCTGACCTTAGGACCTTTCGCGAACTTAAAACTTATTTATTTCATATGGCTGGACTAGCCTGATTTTTATTTTTATTGGATGGGTTTTAAAATTGTGTTATTTTACAGGGGAGTATGTTTTTTAACGTTTTGGGCATTTAAATTAGTTTTTTAAGGGTTGTTTTTAAATTATTGTGTGTATTTATATTTTATCTGCCTGTTCACCGCCCTGAGTCCTTCGGGAGAAGGGCGGTATACAAATTAAAATATTATTATTATTATTATTATTATTATTATTATTATTATTATTATTATTATTTACTATTATCACCTTTAAGAATGTCTATACTTTTCTGTTCTAGATTGTAGTTCAGAGATATCTGGGAAGTTTCCCATCCAGTTACTGAACAAGCCCAGCCTGGCTTAGTTTTTGAGTTTAGACTGGGTTGGTGAGATGTTGTTCCATGGTCAAGTGTTGGACACAGACTAGCCGAACCAGGGGGAGGAGTCAAGTAGGGAATTAATCTGGAATCCCTACGTAGGCATAAGAGGTCAAGGTCCCCTTGAATGCTGTTGAAACATACTAGTATAGCCCTGGTGCAAACTGCCAGTTTGGGAAGATTCCTGTGAAATAGGCTTACAGTAATAAAGTGACTGATTGAACACTTCATGTGTGATCTGGTTGTTTCCACCTGACATAAAGAGACCTTCTTTATGCTGAAATGAAAAGAATAGAACAGGATTATAATTACCAGGTGGATTGAAGGAGGGGTTCTTCTGTTTGATTGGTTCATTCTGACCTTTGTAGTTTTCTACCAACATTCCTTTCATTTTGAATTATATGTTCTTGGGTACTTTCTCTGCAGCCATATGGATTTGAATCCTGCTCATTTATTAGTGTTAGAAATTCTGTTTATATATAGCACCACAGAGTTTAAACAAAGAACAGCACAGTCACTATGTGCTTTACTGCTCAACTATATAACTGTAACAGGAAACAGGAAACTACTCAGAACAAAGCAGCATAGAGTATATACCATAGATCCCAACTTATAAATACGGCCATCTACTGGCTGAATACTACTGTAGTTGTTGCATAGAAATACATTCCAACAATGAATTCTAACAATTAGGAATACATTTGTTATTTTTATTGGGCTCCAAGGATTATTTGTAGATGTGGAGAAGTTTCTCATACTGATTAGGACATGGATCAGTTTCTTGTCTGATGTACCTTTAGCAGACATATTGTTGACATCTACACGTGGGTATTCACATAAAAATCATGTTTATTTGTTTTACAAGAACAAAATTCTCATTAATACAATTTTTGGGGCAGCTGGAAAGAGATGTATATCTGCAGAGAAAGTTAAATCTGGTTCCTAAAATTCACCAAACATAATATATGTCCTCTACCATGACATTTTCTGAGTAATTTAGATCTCTCAGGGAAAGTAGTATTCTTACATGGTTTGTTAATCCCATTCTTTTACCAGAAGGATTGTTATTTCACAACAAATGTTAAAAGACAAGATTTACTTTAAGGAGCTTAAAAAGTGTAACTGCTTAGAACGGAAAAGACAAAAATGGTTCTTCTGTGGAAAAAACAAAGGGAAAATAGATATATTATTTCTTCCTATGTCCATTCTGTTAATAAAAGTATACATCTGTTGTACAAAGGGATGAGTCAATATTCTCTGAAATTATATTTCACTTAATTAAACTGACTAAATTATAAACGTTCATTTTAACTGTTGTTTTCATTTTAATTTTTAACCAGGACCCAGAATTGTTCTGTTAGTGAAATGGGAGGCATACAAATTTAATTAATTAATTAAAAGGAGGTGGAAGTATTTTCTTGGACTTTTATTGTGAAGAGGTAATCTATGCAACCAAAAACTATCAACTTCCTAGAATCCAGTTCAACTTGTATTTGGGAACATGTGGTAAATTTGTGGTGAGCATGGCTGAAAGAGATTCATTTAAGCTTTAAGAAAAGATTACCTGCCTGATAGACGAAGTTGCAATGCCAGTTGACTGATTTCCTACGGAAAGCTATCTTTCCACATAAGAAAAAAAAAACAAAACAATCACTAGACTTGAGTTCAGAATAAGCCTGACAGAGCTGGAAAGTCTGATGTGATGTAGGTGCAACTTAGGAACATCCAGACAGTCCCTCCTAGATGGGAACAAAGGAATATCAGAAATATCCATGAATTGTCATCTAATCTGATGGCTTTTTATGCCATCCAGAGTTCTGTAGGCCATAGCCAATGTCTTTTGCACAGGTCCTGAAACTAGGCTCATAGGTCAATCGTACGACCCAAATGGCACCTTTGAAAGCTAGGATTTTATGAATATCTAAAGTCTTAGAGGTGATCAGTTAGAACAATTCATCAGTGGAACAACTTGCCTCCAGAAGTTGTGGTTGCTCCAACACTGGAAATTTTTAAGAAGAGTTTGGACAACCGCTTGTCTGAAATGGTATAGGGCAGGGATGTCAAACTCAAGGCCCAGGGACCGGATCTGGCCCACGGGGCTGCCCTGGAAACATTGAAGGACCGGCCCACAGTGCCAGTGAGAATGAGCTCCATTTTTGCTGGCAGAGCTCTCGGGCCACCACAGACATCCCCCAACATGAATGATGTCGACCCTGGTCACCTGCCCATCCCTCCATCTGAGGTCAAACACAATCCTGATGCGCCCCTCAATGAAACCAAGTTTGACACCCCTGGGATAGGGTTTCCTGCTTGAGAAAGGGGTTGGACTAGAAGACCTCCAAGGCTCCTTCCAGCTCTGTTATTCTATATGTTCTATTCTATATATTCTTGAATCGTTCTGCATTTAGATAAGTGTGATTAGAACTCTGCTTTTTAGCTTGGAACATTTACGTTAAACGAAATATTCATTGTAGCGAATGGAGAAATGGTCCCATCTGCAAAATGGCCACGCTGTTTAGAAATAGCACTATGTTTTCAACTCCGGATGTGCCATGATGGGAAATCCAAAGGGCTCAACATTATCTCCCACTTCGAGTGGGCCATATTGGGGTGTCCCCCCCGACGGTTATGCTCTTGGTCTTGCATATAAGAGTCACCAGAACAGTGGTGGAATTCAAATTTTTTTTACTACCGGTTCTGTGGGCGTGGCTTGGTGGGGTAATGTGACTGGGTGGGTATGGCTAAGTTTTGGTTTTTTTTTACTTTTAAAAGCATTTTTCCTACACATTTTTTCTAAAAAAATGCTTTTAAAGGATTCTGAGGATCCCAGCTGAGCTGCGCAATCATCAGAGGCTTTTTTTTAACTTTTAAAAACATTTTTTTGGCTGAAGAAAAAATGTTTTTAAAAATAAAAGAAAAACAAAAAACCTCTGATGATCGCGCAGCTCAGCTGGGCATGGGCCGGGGGGGGGGGTGTTGGGAAGGGATCCGGTCCGAACCGGGAGCATTTCACCCCTGCACCAGAACAGGGGTGGAATTCAAATATTTTTACTACTGCTTCTGTGGTGTGGCTTGGTGGATGTAGCAGGGGAAGGATACTGCAAAATCCTCATTCCCTCTCCACTCCTGGGGGAAGGATACTGCAAAATCCCCATTCCCTCCCCACTCTGGGACCAGGCAGAGGTGGTATTTGCCGGTTTCTGAACTACTCAAAATTTCCCTTACCGGTTCTCCAGAACCTGTCAGAACCCGCTGAATAGCACCCCACACCAGAAAACCCAAAGAGTTTGGTAAAGTTATTTCAAAGCCATTAGCTTGGGGAAACATTTTTTTTAAAAAAATAAATTTCTTGATTAATTTGGTCTGAGGCTCTGAAAAATAAGGTGGTTTCTTATTCCCATGAAATCAGCTTCTCTCCCAACCAGGCCAAACTGCACCTGATTTTTAACGGCATTATTATTTTTAAAAATACGATGCAGTTTAGCGTGGTTGGAAGAGAAGCTTTTCCTTGCTACTGGAAGGAACTTCCTGTGGTCTTTTTTGATTTGCCTGTTGCCTGTTCAGGCTGGGCTGCCTGAAACCTTAACGCCGGGGTCAGTCCCGTAACGCATCTCGCAGGGAGGGCTCTTTCAGGGTGTAGTTATTGATGTCAAGCTTTCTCTGAATCGCCGAGAACAAAGCTGGGCTGCATCAAGGAGACCTCTAAGCAGTCAGAACAACACAGATGTGCTTCAGTGCTGCCATTAATGAACAGTATAATTCATGAAGAGTGCATTGGAATAATTGCCTAGCCCCCTAATTTTAAAGGAGTAATTGACTTTGGCAGGGTTCTCTTCTTCTGTGGTCAGCCTTGTCATGTTAGAAGTAATTATTATTCCTTTTCTCTAATTATGTATCCTGCTTTTGATGTGTTGCTTCGTTATGGTAACAACCCAGACAAGTCATCCAGCGGGGAGATATAACATGCTTACCCAGGAGTAAATTATGTTATTTTGCTCCTGTTGTGGAACAGGAATGGGGAGAAGCTGGAGTGCACCTTGTTTTTTTTCTTTTTCTGATGGAACCTTTAGAAATCTCTGCCTTCCTCTAGTTACTTAATCAATCAATCAATTTATTACAGTCTCAGGCCAGATAAATAAATGAAAATGCTCAGTAAATATACAATTAAACATTATAGTATAAAATAATAAATAACAACTAAAATCTATAATAAAACCAAGTCTGTCAATTATACATGGTCTAACTATACTACAATTATGATCCATAATCCCTCTCATTACTGTGGATATAACTTAGAAAGTATTTGTTTGAAGGTGAAGACTATCTCCGTGTATCAGATGTTCCTGTAACAAGTTGGAAGCATATAATTGCATTCTAATGTTGTTAAAAGTTAAGTTGTTTGAGCCTGATGCGTAATTGAGCTACATCAAGAGGTAGAATTTTATTCCTTTTGCACTGTATCCTTTTTTTCTTTCTGGTTGAGTGGTTTGCTTGTTGTGAAACCAAGTTCCAAGCAGATGTTGTATGCTATAGTCCAGGGGTGCACAACTTTGGCAAATTTAAGACTTTTGGACTTTAATGTCTTGAATTGCCGAGCCTGCATGGGTGATTGGAGAATTCTGGACGTTGAAGTCCACAGGTCTTAGAGTTTCTGAAGGTGTGTGCACCCCTAATACAGTTCATAGACAGTAGTGGAATGCCGCTGGTTTCACAACCGGTTTGGTGAGTGCGCGCTTTGTGTGCGCCCACGTGCTTTGTGCACACGCACAGCCAAGGCTCTTGTGCGCAGCACTGAAAATGGAGCATTTAGAAGCTCAGCAGCTTACCTTCAAAGTCAGCAGCGGTAAGTAGAACAGAGAGAGGGTGAGAATCAGCTGTGCCACGCAATTGAGATGAGCTACAAAGCAGGAAATAAAGGACAGGATAAAGTGGGGGCAGGTGGGCGGTGTTAACTGATCATCGGAACTACCGGTTCAACCGAACCAGTCCGAACCGGCTGAATGCTACCTCTGTTCATCAATGGAAACACTTTGTGTCATTGTGGAAAATTTGATCAATCCCTACAGCTGTTCTATCCTATCTAGAAATACAGGTAGCCCTTGAGTTACATCAGTTCGTTTAGTGACCGCTCAAAGTGACAGCGACATTGAAAAATGTGACTTATGACCATTTTTCATAGTTGTGACCTTTGCAGCATCCCCATGATCATGTAATCAAACTTCAGCTGCTTGGGAGCTGGTTCATATCTATGCTGTATCCAAAGATCAAGTGGTCCCCTTTTGTGACCTTCTGACAAGCAAAGCCAATAGGGAAGCCAGATTCACTTAACAACCGTGTTACTAACCTATCAACTGCAGTGATTCACTTAAAACTGTGGCAAGAAAAGTCATAAAATGGGGCAGAGCTCATTCACTTAACAAATGTCTCAATTAACAACCTAAGTTTTGGGCTCAGTTGTGGTCATAAGTTGAGGACTACCTGTAAAATGATTTTTTTTACCTGAGTTTAGTAATCCTTAGGTGGGTTGAGTTTGTAGGATCCACAGTCTAGACCAGATATTATTTATCCTTCCGTAAGTTCCTTTTCCTAAAACAAGCAAGGCTGGAGTACATATTACGATTGACTTCTTGTTGTTGTGCCAAGAGGTAATTTCGATTTACACCTCCAAGTACAGAGCAAAATCTGCCTCCTCAGAGTGACAACTAACAATTTATCAGTGGTAAATAACCAGTCTTCTGAGGGATCACTGTAATCTACCACTATTATAAAACTAACTTTCGCTGATGGGAAGAATGCAAAGATTTTAATCTATACCCAAGCATAAAATGGGCACGCACAACATTTCTCAGGTATAATATTTATTTTTATTTATTTTATTTTATTTTTTATTTTTAAAATTTATACCCCGTCCTTCTCCGAAGACTCAGGGCAGCTTACAGTGTATAAGGCAATAGTCTCATTCTATTTGTATATTTTTACAAAGTCAACTTATTGCCCCCCCAACAATCTGGGTCCTCATTTTACCTACCTTATAAAGGATGGAAGGCTGAGTCAACCTTGGGCCGGGCTCGAACCTGCAGTAATTGCAGGCTACTGTGTTCTTAATAACAGGCTTTACCAGCGTGAGCTAAACCAACAAGCATCCAAAATATGGAAAATGGTTTGCAAGCAACTGGCATGAGTCCAGAATGCTGGAGGAACCATCTTGCCCTATTGGGAGGGGTCCACTCCACTCGTTCCAGTGCCTAGGGATTTCAGCTGGCAGGGTCTACGACCATGATGGCTAACCTATGGTGCGAGTACCAGAGGTGGCATGTAGAGCCCTCTCTGTGGGCATGCGCACCATTGACAGTTGCTCTTCTGGTTTCCAGTGTGCACATGCTCACTAGTCAGCTGGTCTTTGTGCACCCCGGAGCACCGGGTTTCCGGCATGTGCAAAGACTAGCTGGCCGGTATACATGTATGCGCCGAAAACCCAAAGACCAGCTGGCTGGTGGGTGCAAGCTCATCGGCCAGCTGGTCTTTGGGTTTCTGGCGCTCCAGCCTACACACACATTCCAGTTTGGGCACTTAGTGCTGAAAAGGTTCACCATCACTGCCCTACACCATTTCAGACAAATGGTTATCCAATCTCCTCTTAAAATCTTCCAGTGTTGGAACATTCACAACTTCTGGAGGCAAGTTGTTCTACTAATTAATTGTTCTCACTGTCAGGAAATTTCTCCTTAATTCTACGTTGCTTCCCTCCTTGATTAGTTTCCATCCATTGCTTCTTGTCCTACCCTCAGGTGCTTTGGAGAATAGCTTGACTCCCTCTTTATTATTTATTAAATTTATTTGCCATCCATCTCTTTACAAAGTGACCTTTACAAATTTGTTTTAACTCTGTCTTAAATTTTATTTATTTTCATTACGTATGTTATCCCACAACAAATGTGAGCAAAGATTGCAATAAATTAAATTGAAATCCAATTTAATCCAATCCAAATGTTTTAAGTAGGATTCCTACGAGCAAAATACAGGTAAGTCCTCGACTTACGACCACAATTGAGCCCAAAATTTCTGTTGCTAAGCGAGGCAAGTGAATTTTGCCTCATTTTACAAGCTTTCTTCCAACCGTTGTTAGGTGAATCAGCACAATTGTTAAATCAGTAACCCGATTATTAAATGAATCTGGCTTTGCTTGTCAGAAGGTCACAAAAGGGGATCACAAGACCCTGGGACACTGCAACCGCCATAGATATGAATCAGTCACCAAGCACCTGAATTTTGATCGTGTGACCATAGGGCTGCTGCCACGGTCATAAGTGTGAAAAACAGTCATAAGTCAATTTTTTCAGTGCCGTCGTAACTTTGAACGGTTGCTAAATGGATCATTGTAAGTGGAGGTCCAGCTGTACTTCTTTGAATGTAAAAACGGTGTCGATTGATTGACGACGTTCGTAGCTAAGTTGGAATTTGAACCCGGCCCATAAAAACCTCACTCTTATGACACCCCTGTAGGCCTCCGTCTCTTACGCCCAAGAACTGAGCGCTATGTCTGTCAGTCAACCTCAGAAATAATGCCCCCGTTTCAGAAAGAACAAATAGTATCTAAATAATTAAGCAGCTCTTTACAGTGACTTTCTTCACTTAAATATGGCTCCGTGTCCTGCCGGCCACCTGCGATACATCCTTCTCTCCGATCAGCGTCACTTATGGAATTTTTGCCCGTTAATGGAGCTTTGTCAGCAAAAAGCAGAAAGCACTTGTCAACGGATGAACGATGGATTCCTGTCAATGGAAATCTGAAAGGTGCATTCTGTTG
Source organism: Ahaetulla prasina (assembly GCF_028640845.1). Lineage (NCBI taxonomy): Eukaryota > Metazoa > Chordata > Lepidosauria > Squamata > Colubridae > Ahaetulla > Ahaetulla prasina. The sequence continues at coordinate 792,688 of NC_080544.1, read as the reverse complement.
TTAGACAGATTAGTCTGAACTAGGGATGCGGAACTACTCCAGTGTAATTGTGTTAGTGAAAAGGTACGTCTGGGCTGCGCGAGGGAGAAGGAAGTAGGGACTGTGAAAGGGTCAACATCTCCTTTATGGAAAAGCTGCAGTGGCTTTGTTTTTTCTTCTTTCCTTCCAGAGATTCTTGGCCCTTGTGTAATTGCGGAGTTCTTTCATATTAATCCACCTTTATGGGGAAATCCCCCAACCTCAAAGCACAGAAAGCAAACACACACACACACACACACACACACACACACAAAACAAAGCCACCACAACAAAAGTGATCAAAGGTTACAATTATGTTAAAGGTAAAGATAAAGGTGCCCCTTACATATATGTGCTAGTAGTTCCCGACTATAGTGGGCAGTGTTTATCTCCGTTTCAAAGCCAAAAAGCCAGCGCTGTCCAAAGACGTCTCCGTGGTCATGTGGCCAGCATGATTAAACGCCAAAGGCGCACGAAACACCATTACCTTCCCACCAAAGGTAGTCCCTATTTTTCTACTTGCATTTTTTACGTGCTTTCGAACTGCTAGGTTGGCAGAAGCTGGGACAAGTAACGGGAGGTCACCCCATTACGTGGCACTAGGGATTCGAATCGCTGAACTGCCGACCTTTCGATCGACAAGCTCAGTGTCCTAGCCACTGAGCTACCGCGTCCCTTGCAATTATGTTAGGATTCCTGAATTGTTTAAAGAAATGGACATGAGTTTAGAACCTGGCGCAAAGTGTGATAAAACTTGCTTTGTGGTTTTATGGTGAGAGAGTGGCCTGGAATTCACCCCGTCACTTTTGTGGGTGTTACATCACTTGATTAATGAGGGGCAGAGATCAATCTCCGTGCCAGCTTTGAATGTCAGCTCTAGACTTAACGTTATCGGGGAGTAAGTTCCTCTTGAAGAATTCTTCAATGTTCTCTTGAAGAATTCTTAAAAAATACAGTTGAAGTTGGACCGTAAGGAAGGCTGAACGCCGAAGGATTGATGCTTTCAAATTGTGGTGTTGGGGAAGATTCTTGAGAGACCCTTGGGCTGAAAGGAGATCAAGTCAGTCAATCCTAAACAGAATCAACCCTGACTGTTCTTTGGAAGGACAGATCCTGAAGCTGGAGCTCAAATACTTGGGCCACCAAATGAGAAGACTCCTTGGAGAAGCCCCCGATGTTGGGAAATATGGAAGGCGAAAGGAGAAGGGGATGGCAGAGGAGGAGGAGATGGTTAGATAGTTTCAACAACACATTGGACATGGGTTTGGGCAAACTTGTTCTGACTCAGCCTTCTCAGAAGCAAGAAACACAAAGAAAACCCCCTCTTTATTTACACATTGGGAATTAACTGCATTCACCAACAGAAAGTTCAGGCAAGAGCCCTGCAAGAAGTAAACTGAAACAATAGTCCTTATCAGCTCATTAAGATAAATGCAAGGCTGTGAGCTCCCAGCTAGGAGGCTGCAAATTAAGTCAATTCAAACAGACAAATAGACAAACCCCAGTTCTGGCAAGGCAGTCTTTGTTGCACGAAACACACAAGGAGCAAACTTTCCAGAAATGCAAACAATTGTCTGCGGCAACCAAACCATTCCCCTTTCCTCCTATTTATTCCCCAGCCAGGGAGTGGCCAGTCATTGTCCATGTTTGTTTTGCTTCCCAAGCCGGCTCCTTGTCCGCCGTTGTTCACTTCTCCTATCTGCTCTGCGCATAGATGCATCTGGAACAGGCCCCAGCTGTTCCTCCTCCTCACTCATCTCTGCCTCCAAAGGCAGCTGCCTCTCTGGCTGGGAAATGCCAGACGGCCCTGGCTCTATCTCTGTGTCCGATGCTGAACATCCATCAGAGCCTTCCCGAGGCTCCAGAACTGGCCCAAGTTCTTCCCCAGCCTCCTCATCGTCCGAATCTGCTGCCAGTGGAGCCACAACAAAACTCTGAGAGACAGTGGAGGACAGGAAGGCCTGGCGTGCTATGGTCCATGGGGTCATGAAGAGTCGGGCATGACTTAGCGAGTGAACAACAGCAACACTGTGAGAATGTGAAGTATTTCAGCCATAAAGTTGCCCTTCTATCCATTGCTGTGCCTTGTTAGCAAATAGGCATTAGTGTGAATAAAGACGTGTAGATTCTGTGCTTGTTGCTGTTGGCTCAGCGAGACTTGTAGTAAATTAGAGTTAGAAATTATGCCATCATACAGTTGTTGGTTTTTAAGTGTCTCAAATGTGCTGGGCTGCGAAATAAAAATAAAAGGGTCGAGTGCAGCTTTACCCATCTGGAATTTGGGAAAAATAAGGCTCCCTGCTGAAATGCATTTATATTCCAATTTTGAATGAAAGAAATTAACGGCGTTTACATTAAGAAAGATCAATGCTCCAAACATTTACACAGAGGCAGCGAATGAGACAGTCCTCAGCCTGATCAAAATTCCCAACAACAGGACTCTCAGGGCAGCAATAAACTTTTATGGTTCCATTTGTGGAAAAGTATTGGGTGATTTTTATAGACAAGCACGTGGGTTGCTCCAATAGGCAGGACTCTCCCCCCACACTCTGCACTTCCTTTACTAAGGTATTCGTTCCACTCAGTGGAACGCTCAGCTAGCAAAAATGTAACTTGATGTTTGTTTATTAGATAGCAACAAGCACAAAGACAAAGAGGTAGTCCTCAGTTTACGGCCGTAATTGGGATCAGAATTTCCATTGCTAAAGCAGAGTGATTGGGCCTGTTTTTGTGATCTTTTTTGCCACGGTTGTTAAGCAGAACAATGCAGTTGTTAAATCAATCATGCAGTCATTAAGCAAATGACAAATGAAAAAAAGAAAGAAACAAAGAGAAAAGAAAGAAAGAAAGAACGAAAGAAAAAGAGCAACTAAGATGATTAAGGGCCTGGACTGGAGACAAAAACATATGAAGAACAGTTGCAAGTATTGGGTATGGCTAGTCATTGGTGCGCCATGTTTCCGCGTTACCTTTTCGGCACCCGGCACTCGGTGCCGAAAAGGTTCCCCATCACTAGTGTAGGGTCTCCTGCTTTGGTGGAGGGTTGGACTAGATGACCTACAAGGTCCCCTCCAACTCTGTTAATCTGTATCTAACTCTATCTTCTCTGTAAAGATATGTTTGAGGCCTTTCAGATATGCATTCTGCAATCGTTCCTGTTTTGGAAGGTGGAGACCTTCAACTAGCTCAGTGGTTCTCAACCTTTATAGTGCTGCGAACCCTTTAATACAATTCCCTACGATATGGCAACCCCAACCATAAAATTATTATTTTTAGGCAGCAATCTCAGCGCGCCTCCGCAGCCACAGAAGGGGGAAAAAATGGCAAACTGTTTTTTTGAATTGATCGCGCCTGAAGCCGTATTGGGTAGCGATCTGAACTGCTTGCGATTGCCTTGAGGACGGAGGCATTAAAGCGGAGACTCCTCCCCTATTAAGTTTATCGCGCCTGAAGCCAGATTAGGCTAGCGATTGGGAGTGATTGCAGCTGGCTTGAGAGGGAGACATCAGAGCAAAGATTTCTCTCTTTTTTAATTCATTGTGCCTGAAGCCAAATTCGCGATTCTTCGACTCGCAAGTATACTTCCCATATTTCCGATGGTCTTAGGCGACCCCTGGTAAATCGTTATTCGACCCCCAACGGGGTCGCGACCCACAGGTTGAGAACCGCTGAACTAGCTCTTGAGATACACGTCCCAACATAGAAGCCGGTAAGTAGAAATTGTTCAAGCATTTCAAATACTGGTGGAGCTTTTTGCCATGTTCCAACTTCCGACAACTCTGTGTATTACACAACCACAAAAGCATGGCTCCTCCGGGACGGTACCGCAGTGTTTGAAATGTTTGTGGTTGGAAGGCTGTCACCGACATGACTTGGCTATTTTAAATGTATCAGCTTTATTTCTTATCGCTGTACCATATTCTTGTTTTACAGGGTTAGAGTTTCTAGGCTTTTAAGGAGGCTGCTAATCTTTCATTTGTCCTGCTTGTTAATGACAAGCATTTAGGGACTTATTTTATTATGGATGAAATATTACTGCTGGTTGATTATGGAAACTGACAACTGAGGATTCCAGAGTCCCAACAGCTGGACTAGCAACCCTCTGGAAGCCAAACAGGCGCTTCCCATAATACTAAATTTGGCCAAGCTTGGATTTAATTTCAGACATCCCCTTCATGAAACGGATAAGAATTGTCCAACTGATACTTGTCTGACTGAAGGGACCCTCTGGGCTGAGCTTAATTAGGCTTATTGAGCAACTAACTCATTCTGTACTCGCTTGACAAGATTATTATTTTTTTTATTATCGTTTGTTGTTAGCCTTCCTGTGAACTGAAAACCACTTCAATACATTCAACAAAAGTCATCTGAAAGTTTCCGCCTGGTTGTGACATTCAAAAGAGAAATAACATATGGAGAAGATTATTACCCTGTCTTGTAGGTTGGGTCCAAATCTTTTAATGACAATCTCCCCATTCCCCCCCCCCCCATTTATTTTTCTTCTGGAAAGATAGGTGGTGTAGAACTAAGAGCAAAATAGTCCTTCGTGATCCAGAAGTTTGTATTAATTATGGTGTAATGTGCGCCTGCTTTTTCTAATTATTTTAAAACCCTGTCTCTGTTTGTAAAGCCACGTGGACCAGACGCCAGGTGCTGATAGAAAATTTAAGTCTGCTTTGAAAAGGGGACAACATTTAAAAAAAAATCATTGGCTGCTTATTGGTGGCTTACGGAACAGAACAAAATAACAGAGTTGGAAGGGACCTTGGAGGTCTTCTAGTCCAACCCCCTGCTTAGGCAAGAAACCCTAAACCACTTCAGACAAATGATTATCCAATATTTTCTTAAAAACTTCCAGTGTTGGAGCATTTATAACTTCTGGAGGCAAGTTGCTCCACTGATTAATTGTTCTAACTGTCAGGAAAGTTCTCCTTAGTTCTAGGTTGCTTCTCTCCTTGAATAATTTCTACCCATTGCTTCTTGTCCTGCCCTCAAGTGCTTTGGAGAATAGCTTGACTCCCGCTTCTTTGTGGCAGCCCCTGAGATATTGGAACATTGCTATCATGTCACCCTTAGTCCTCCTTTTCATTAAACTAGACATACCCAGTTCCTGCAACCGTTCTTCATATTTTAGCCTCCAGTCTCCTAATCATCTTGGTTGCTCTTCTCTGCACTCTTTCTAGAGTCTCAACATCTTTTTTACATCGTGGCAACCAAAACTGGATGCAGTATTCCAAGTATGGCCTTACTAAGGCATTATAAAGTGGTATTAACACTTCACGTGATCTTGATTCTATCCCTCTGTTTATGCAGCCCAGAACTGTGTTGGCTTTTTTGGCAGCTGCTGCACACTGCTTGCTCACTTTTAAGTGGTTGTCTGCTAGGAGTCCAAGATCCCTTCACAGTCACCACTATTGAGCGAGGTACCACATATACTGTACCTGTGCATTTTGGTTTTCTTGCCTAAATGTAGAATCTTACTTTTAGAAGTAAGAAAAATTACTTTCTGTTACTTACAGCAACCTGTAGATGCAGGATTATCTCAAAGGTCTTTCTCTAAAAAGGCAACTGGACTTTGCTGTTGTTGTTGTTGTTGTTTTCTTTGAAAATATTTCACTTCTTATGTGATCACGTGACCATCCATGGGGATGCTGCAGTGGTCGTGAGAAAAACGATCAGAAGTCTTGTACCTCTGTAACTTGCCAAGAATGCTAGTCTAGAGCAGGGGTCTCCAACCTTGGCAACTTGAAGACTTGTGGACTTCAACTCCCAGAGCAAAGCTGGCTGAGGAATTCTGAGAGCTGTAGTCCACAAGTCTTCAAGTTGCCAAGGTTGGAGACCCCTGCTCTAGAGGGTCTAGTCCAGTCAGTTGTTAGGACTTAACAATGACTCGAAGGCACACACACAAACTCTCATGCACACACACACACACACACACACACACACACACACACACACACACACGTATGCAGTATGCACACCCCACGTACGAATAAACACTCCTGGGAATCATGGAATGATTGAAGCTTTAGGTAAGCTATTACTTACAACACTGACAGGCCCTTTCAAAGGAAAAGTTAGATTAGATCTACAGCAACGGCTGGAACGCCAGAAACAAAGAGTCGGATTGAACTGTCATTTTTATTTATTTATTTATTTTTGTCACAACAGTATACACAAACATCGTAATAAATAAAAACAACACATCATGAAAGAAAAATATATATACATATATAAGTAAAAGTTTGCAACAGCTATGTTAATTTGATATAATGAAGGGAACAATAGGACAGGAATGGTAGGCACTTTTGTGCTCTTATGCACGCCCCTTATAGTCCTCTTAGGAATGGGGTGAGGTCAATAGAAGACAGTTTTTGGTTGAAGATTTTGGGATTTTGAATAGAGACTATGGAGTCAGGTAATGAGTTCCAAGCGTTAACAACTCTGTTACAGAAATCATATTTTCTACAATCAAGTTTGAAGCGGTTGACATTAAGTTTAAATCTATTTTTTGCTCTTGTATTATTGCGATTGAAGCTGAAGTAGTCTTTTACAGGAAGGATATTGCAGTAGATGATTTTGTGTGTTAAACACAGGTCATGTCGAAGTCAGCGGCGTTCTAAGTTTTCTAGTCCCAGGATTTCTAGCCTGGTGGTATAAGGTATTTTGTTGTTTTCGGAGGAGCGAAGAACTCTTCTAGTAAAATATTTCTGGACGCGTTCGATTGTATTAATGTCAGAGATGTGGTATGGGTTCCAGACGGATGAGCTGTATTCAAGAATAGGTCTGGCAAATGTTTTGTATGCTTTAGTTAGTAGTGTAGAGTTTTTGGCTGCGTAAAATTAAGTTTACAACTCTTAGAGCCCTTTTTGCTATGTAGTTGCAGTGGGCTTTGGCATTAAGGTCATTTGATATGAAAACTCCAAAATCTTTGACAGGGTGGGGGTCGTCAGTAAGGTAATGACCATCAAGTTTGTACTTGTTGATAGGGTTCTTTTTTCCAATATGTAAGACTGAGCATTTGCTGATTGAGATTTGGAGTTGCCAAGTTTTAGACCAATCGGAAACAAAGTCGAGGTCTTCTTGAAGGGTAGAAGTATTGTTAGTGGTATTAGATAGTTTGACATTGTCAGCAAAGAGAACACAATAACTTGAAATAAGGTCACAGAGATCATTTGGAGAAGGTTGAGAATCCTGAGAAGGAAGGAGGCAAATCTGCATTCATTCATGCATTTATGGGGTTCGTGTAGATCTGAGAAATGTTATATGTGTATAGATTCCTGCCTTTTATGCTGGAATAAGGTGACGTTTGGAGAAAGCAAGTTGATTCAAGGTGGTGATGGGTTGGGGAAGGTGGGATCAGAAAGAGAAAGGAAGAGTTGAAAAGCCTTTTGCCCATAAGGAGAATCTCTGGACATGGAGAAATACAGACCTCTGCTAGAATTAATCAAACCTCTGTGTGGGTTACCACAACATCTGTGGGCCAGTTTTTACACTTCAGAGATTTTATATGTTTGAACCTGCTGTCATCTTTAAAAGGCTTGTCCGTATCCTAGTAGCTTTGCATTTGTTCAGTGGCCATCATAATAAGAACTTACTCTACTGACTCTGTGTTAGTTGTTTTATAGTTTTAGGCAGAGGTAAAATGTAAAATTTGTTACTACCGGTTCTGTGGGCGTGGCTTGGTGGTGGTGGTGTAATATGATTGGGTGGGCGTGGCCAACTTTTTTTTTTTTTACTTTTAAAAGGATTTTTTCTACAACCTCTTCGGCCACAGAGCTTGTAGAAAACAAGCTTTTAAAAGCCTGCGATGATCAGGCAACTCAGCTGGGATCACCAGAAGAAAAAAAGCTTTTAAAGGGTTCTGATGATCACAGCTGAGCTGCATGATCATCAGAGGCTTTTTTTAAAACTTTTAAAAGCTTTTTTTGGCAGAAGAAAAAAATGTGTTTAAAAGTAAAAAACAACAACCTCTGATGATCGCCAGCTCAGCTGGGCATGGGCCGGGGGGTGTGTGAGAAGGGATTTTTGCTACCGGTTCTCTGAACCATCTGCCACCATCGCTACCAGATCAGGTGATCCGGTCTGAACCGGGAGCATTTCATCCCTGGTTTTAGGATGGGAGATAAAGGAATCCCTGCAGATTTTTACTCCACTAGTCACCGTTCTAGGGAACGGTGCTTATCTATGTTTCAAGGCCGTTGAGCCAAAGACATTTCCACAGCCGTGTAGCCAGCATGATGTCATGAAGATCTATTACCTTTCCACTGAAGTGGTACCTATTTATCTACTTGCATTTGCATGCTTTCGAAAATGCTAGATTGGCAGGAGCTGGGACGAGGATGGGAACTCATCCTGTCACAGGATGCTTGGATCTCGATCCTGCCGACTTTTGAGCTGACGAGTCCGGCATCTTAAGCGTTGAGCCACCACGCCAGCCTTTTTAGGATTGTAAGCCACATAGAAATTGACTAAATCTATGCACAAGTTGGAATGTGTAGGAAGTATTTCAAAAGAAAACAGAAGTCTGCTTCTGGAGAACTGGTTTTTCTAGGAGGAAGAACCTAACATGGCCTAAAGTCATCCGATTCATCATCTCATCAAGAAAGGAATAAAAAGAGAATTCTATAAGAAGAAAAGTGAAGAGGGAAGAAGGGTCATCGGGAAGAGATCTGTCTGAGTAGGATTGGAAAGAGAGAGAGTGAGATATCAAAAGAGAGACAGACAGAGGGAGGGAGAGATGGAGGGAGAGAGACAGAGGAAGAGGGAGGGAGAGGGAAGGGGAGGGGGAGAGGGAGAGAGAGGGGAAAAGGGATGGAGAGAGAGACAGGGGAGAGGGGGAGGGAGAGAGAGAAGGAGAGGGAGGGAGAGAAAGATAGAGGGAGAGGGAAGGAGAGAGAGAGACAGGGAGAGAGAGAGGGAGAGGGAGGGAGGAAGAGCAATGGAGGGAGAGAGAGCGATGGAGGGAGAGAGAGAGAGGGAAGAAAGTGGAGTTGAAAATGTAAGCAGAATCTTTGGCTGCAAGTCTTGAGTTTACTTGGATGGATTTTCTTGGGTTTTGTTAGAAATAATTCAAATTAAGCTTTGCATTGGGACATGATAAAACATTATGAGCGAGAGTAGTGTGCTAAATTCACTCCCTGCACGTAGGAGGAACAGCACCCCTCCAAAAAAGATCTTGTTTTGCAGAATCACAGTTGTGCAAAACATGCAGGTGAGATGTTTAAAGCTGAAAATACGTTGTCCAAATCAATAAAAAAAAAAAAGCAAGCTGTAAAATGTGACGGAGCTGGGAACATATCCTGTTCGAAAGTATGGTGGGAAAATACGTTATCAACGGAATGTGCTCAATTGTCTTGTGTTCCTCAGAGTTAGAGAAATGAGCTGCCAGCATGTGATTTTATCATTCTTGCTAACTGACCCTTCTGCTAAAAGTTTAATAGGGGATAAATTCACATGTGAATTCATAATCCTCTCTGTTGTACCAGAAGGATTCTTTAACAAAGCAGCAACAAAGAGCATCTTAGACAGCTTGATTCTTGTTTGGGGGATTTTGGTCTCCTCCTCCTCCTCCTCCTCCTCTTCCTTTACAGATTTAGTGGGTTAACTAGTTCCTTTCTAGAGGAGTCAGCCCAGGCAGTTTTCTTGGCCTCCCAGTTGAAACATAGGGCAGCAGAGACACTAAAACTGTTAAAAATCCTGTACCATTGAGGGAGGTTATATACTAGGGTTTAAATATATGATAGCAAGATATCTGTCTGTCTGTCTTTCTGTCTGTTTCTCTACCTCTACCTCTACCTCTACCTCTACCTCCTCTTCTTCTGCTTCTGCTTCTGCTTCTACCTCTACCTCTACTTCTATTCTTTCTCCCTCCCTCCCTCTCTTTCTCTTTCTCTTTCTTTCTCTTTCTCTTTCTCTTTCTCCCCCTCTCTCTCCTATCTCTCTATCTCTCTATCTATCCAGGGGTGAATTTTACTTCCGTTCCCTACCAGTTCGCCAATTTACAGACGCCTTTCTCTCTCTCTCTCTCGCTTCACTTGCACACACTGTCGTCTGCACATGCGCAAAGCCTTCTGCGCATGTGCAGAGGCTTAAAATGATGCAAAAAAGCAACGTCATGACATCCGCATGGGTGGGCGGAGTCTCCTGCAGCCGCCGCTTCTGGTTCGCCCGAGCCAGGTAGAACAGGCTAGATTTCACACGCCCTCTCCTTCTCTCTCTCTGTCTCTGTCTCTGTCTATTTACCTCCTATACCAGGGTCTGCAAACTTGGTTCTTTTAAGACTTGTGGACTTCAACTCCCAGAGTTCCTCAGCGAGTAAAGCTCTTTTAAAAGACTTTTTAAAAGTCTTTTTTTAAAGAGTCTTTTTTTTAAAGAGTCTTTTAAAAGACTCTTTTAAGACTTGTGGAGATGAAGTCCACAAGTCTTAAAAGAACCAAGTTTGCAGACCCCTGTCCTAAACATATATTCACAAACAATGCACACACATAATTGTAATGCACACATGTGCATGCATGATTATTTAGTATTTGATTTGTGCAGCCGCCCGTCTCCCCTAAGTGACTGTCAGTGGATCACAGCAGATAAAAACAATTCAACAAAAAATAATTTGAAAACCAGGGCACAAACATATAAAAACACCCATAATCAGTGGTGGGATTCAGCCAGTTCGCACCACTTCGGGAGAACCGGTTGTTAACTTTCTGAGTACTTTAGCAAACTGGTTTTTGGAAGACATCATTAGAGCAGAGAACCGATTGTTAAATTACTTGAATCCCACCACTGCCCATAATCCATTTAAAACAGAAAATCATGACCACTGTCAAAACATTTCCTTACAGGAGGAGATCAGCACAGCCATTGTAAGCATTCCCCACCATTATTGGGCCTCCGGGCTTGGCAGCAGAGCCCTGTTTTTGGGGGTCTCCTAAATGGATGGGAAGGTCAGGGCCAATCTAAGGGTCTGAGGCATGATGTTACCCAAGGGCAGTGATAGGATTCAGTTGGTTTGGGAAGGTTCGGGCGAACTGGTAATTAAATTGCTGACTGGCCCCACCCCTTCCTGCTCCGTCCCTTCCAGGAGTACCCACACGCCCCATTTTGGCTCTCAGGTAAGTGCAGGGAGGCTTTCTAGGCCCAAAATAGGGCACCCCCGCGGGCCATTTTTGCTCCCAGGAGGCTGCAGGGCTACTAGGCCCAAAATGAGGTGTGAGGTGGGGGGTGGCGCGTTTCCCCCCATGGAATATTTTTGCTCCCAGGCAGGTGCAGGAGGCTGAGTGCTGCCTGTCACACCCCCTGGCCACGCCCACCATGGCCATGCCCACCCTACTGGTCATTAGGGCAGAGAACCAGTTGTTAAATTATTTGAATCCCACCACTGCCCAAGGGAGATGCCATTTAGAAAAGGCTCTCTTCCAGGGTCCCATCCGATGACACTCTTCCATACATGGGTACCATATAAGATGCCTCTCCTGCGGTTCCTGATGGGACAGATAGTTGAAATGGTCTCAATGCCATGTAGGACGTCATAGGCCATAATCAGCATCTTGAATTGAACCCAGAAATAAACTGACCACTAGTGCAACTTGTGGAGCTGAGGTGTAACATGGGCTGATTGAGGAATGTGCATAAATTCCTACACCACCATGTTCCATGCATTAAGTAATCCATTTGAGAGGTGATCAGGTATTATAGAATGTGTGAATGACCTTGGGAGATGAAGGGAAGGGATGTTGTCTAGGAACATTTAAAAAAAAGAGAGAGGCAGGAATTTAAAAAAGATTTAAAAGAAAAATTTAAATTTAAAAAAAAAAGAGAGGCAGGAATCCCCCAAAGGATTATCACACCCAAGAGAACTTAGAAGGTATTTATCATAACTTCTAGTATTTGATCAACACTCTGTGTCATTAACTAACTGGAAGGCTACAAGGATTGATGGAATACTTACATAAATGTGGCAAGGACCTGGCCATGAACTGAAAAAGAATTAGTAAAACTTGGAATCAAACTAGGCCAGCAAATTTGCAGAATGACACAGTGGCCAAGAGATTGGAGGAAGTCAAATGCACCATTTGGGTAGAGTGGCAACGATATGTAGATCCAAATCATGCAGATAGTGGTTTTCCTTCCAATATCCTATGTGTATGAAAGTTGGATTTTGAAGAAGCAGAATAAGAAAAAGTGTCGATGCCACAAAACTTTGGTGTTGGAGAAGACCTCTTAGAAGATCAAGGGAGGTACTAATACCACTCTATAAAATCCTAGTAAGATCACACCCTAGAGTACTGCATCCAGTTTTGGTCACCACATTATAAAAAAGATGTAGAGACTCTAGAAAGAATGCAGAGAAGAGCCACAAAGATGATTAGGGGACTGGAGTCTAAAACATATGATGAATGGTTGCAGGAACTGGGCCTGGCTAGTCTAGTGAAGAGAAGGACCAGGGGAAACATGATAGCAGTCCTCCAATATTTGAGGGGCTGCCACAGAGAGGAGGGGTCAACCTATTTTCTAAATCACCTGTAGGCCATTCAAGGAATAATGGATGAAAATTGAACAAGGAGAAATTCAACCTAGAAATAAGGTGAAATTTTCTGACAGTGAGAACAATCAACCCATGGAACAGAAGTTGCCTTTGGAAGTTGTGGGAGCTTCATTACTTGAGACTTTCAAGAAGAGATTGGACTGCCTTTTGTCAGAAATGGTGTTGGGTCTCCTGCTTGGGTGGGGGGTTGGACTAGATGACCTGCAAGGTCCCGTCCACCTCTGTTAATCTGTTAAGAACATGGGCGGTCAGGAAAAACAGAAACAAAAACGAACTATAATCGTAGTATAAATCAATCCAGAGTTCTCACTTGAGGCACAAATTACCAGATTCAAATGTTCATATTTTGGACATATTATGCAAAGGCAAACTCCCTTGAGTAGTTTATAATGCCAGAAAGAGAAAAAGAAAATCGGCAACAAGGTGGAAGACAGTGGCAATGAGTGCATTTTTGGAAGACCTGAAGGGGGCTGTATCATCTTGGAGAAGGTTTATTTTTGCTGTTGCTGAAAAATGAAGGCCTATCTATAAATCAAAACCATACCTGAATAGTTCTTTAGTGCTTGATGCAACAGTCATAAGTGCGAGGACCAGTCATCAGTCACTTTTTTCAGTGCCATTCAAATGATCTCTAAATAAAGGGTTGAAGGCTACCTGCAATGTTACTGTTTTGTGCTACCTGGATCCTTTGAAAAATTGAAGGCAATTGGAAACAAGGTTGATAGATAAGGTAGCTCTGTAGAATTTACTGGTGACACGAACAGGGGCTTCCCAAAAAATATGACTCCAATCAACTCCGATGAAATTACATTGATTGGGTCACAAAGAGTTAAAAGCAATTGGAAGTGACCAATAAGAGGTAAAATTTCTAAAGCTTGTCCTGTCCTGTCCTGTCCTGTCCTGTCCTACCCAACCCTTCCCTTCCCTTCCCTACCCTATCCTACTGTCAGGGTTCCCACAGATACCTACTTAAATCATGAGCCTCAAGCCAAGCTTCAAAAGAAATCCAGTTATTTATTAGGAGCTTCATGTCAGCAGGAATCAAGTGAAGTCAACTCTGACCTCATTTAATTTGTGCTTTGACTCAGACCCTGTTTCCCCTTCCTCCAAAGGTGTCACATTCCCCAACTAAGCAATTTCGTGGGTTGTAGAAGTCACTCCCTCCATTCAATGTGGGTCACCCTGGAGATGACCTTGATGTTGCTGGCTGGAATGTGCTCTGTTTTGACTGAAATGCAAGTTCCTTGAGGCAGCTGCGAGGCTCGATTCCCCATCCCCCTGACTATATAAACTCGAGAGCAGGTCAGGAATGCTTCACAAGTTGACACCTACCCTACCCTGCCCTGCCCTGCCCTGCCCTGCCCTGCCCTGCCCTGCCCTGCCCTGCCCTACCCTACCCAATCCAATCCAATCCAATCCAATCCAATCCAATCCATCTATTTCTTTGTATGTATTTTGTATCTATTTCTTTGCATTCTTTCAATATATGTGCATATACTCCAGCACATTTTAGCATTTCTAGCTCATTCAAAAGCAGTTGTCAATGAACTATAGAGTGGGATTGAAATGAAAAAAATAAAAATAAAGGCTGAGGATTGTCCTGTGTGTCATACATTAATGCTCATTCCTTTCTATTTTTTTATCTGACCAATATGTTTATACCTGCCTGTTCCTTCAGAGTGTATTATATATTCCTGGCTTTCATATCTGGCAACTTACATTGTTTTAATTACATTGTAAAAACATCGACATTCTCTGTATTATGTGGGGCCTTGGCTAAAAAAATCAGCATTTTTTTTTTTTTGAATGTCATCTTGGATTCTGGTGCACTAAGTTCAGGACTGTTTAAATTCATGCTGGTGGGTGGGGGGCAATGCGTCCTTTTCAGGCTTTTAAATTGAGAGTTTTGTCAAAGGCAATGACCTTAAGGTTGCCCAAGTCCTCAGCAGCTGAACAGATACAAGACACTTTTCATAATTGTACATGAAATAAGAGGGCTTTTAGCTAAAATCTTTAAAGACTGGCTTGGCAATCGTGAGGGATTGCTCACAGCAGCTCGCAATAAACCAAAAACCATAAAACCCACAATAACACCAGAAGTTAGAAATGCCATAAAAATGTAATGCAGTTAAACCACCAGGAACAAAAATGGCTGGTTGACATCAAAAGCTCGGCCAGGTCTTGAAACGAAGAGTCTCGAGATCCAGAGGTTGGATCGAAATTCACAGAGCCATGGAAGGTCTTGAGAAGTTCTGTTGATTGCAGTGGATTTCGTCTCTGCAGAGCTGAGGCTGGGAGAACAGCATAGAACCGTGATGGCGAACCTATGGCACGTGTGCCAGAGGTGGCACCAGAGCCTTCTCTGTGGGCATGCGCATCGTCGCCAACTGATCTTCACATGCCCTGGAGCACCGGAAACCCGAAGACCAGCTGGCCGGTGTGCATGCATACGCACCGGCCATGCAGGTCTTCGGGTTTCTGGTGCTCCGGCGCATGCACATGTTCCAATTTGGGCACTCAGTGCTGAAAAGGTTCACCATCACTGGTATAGAGCTGAGAAGGACCTTCTCTGGACTTGGAAAGAATATTCTAAGACTGTAGAGCTTTCTATTTACATTTCTGCTCCATCATGGAATTTATTTATTTATCTGTTATGGAGTTTAGTTATGGAATAAGGTTCTGAACCAGGGGTCTCCAACCTTGGTCCCTTTAAGACTTGTGGACTTCAACTCCCAGACTCTGGGGGTTGAAGTTCACAAGTCTTAAAGGGACCAAGGTTGGAGACCCCTGCTCTGAACTTAGGCAAGAAGAACCAAATGCATATAAAGTATAGAATAGACCAGGGATGTCAAACTCAATTTGACATCTGTGGCTCAGACTGCTAAGACAGTCTGTTATTAACACAGCTGCCTGCAATTACTGCAGGTTCTAGTCCCACCAGGCCCAAGGTTGACTCAGCCTTCCATCCTTTATAAGGTAGATAAAATGAGGACCCAGATTGTTGGGGGCAATAAGTTGACTTTGTATATAAATATACAAATAGGATGAAGACTATTGCTAACATAGTGTAAGCCGCCCTGAGTCTTCGGAGAAGGGCGGGATATAAATGCAAATAAAACAAAAATTCATTGAGGCCACATCAGGGTTCTATTTGACCTTGTGGGGGGCAGTGTGTGTGTGTGGCCGGAGGTGTGGCCGGGGGTGTGGCCAGGGTGGGCGTGGCCAGCTTGACATTACTCATCAAGGTTCCATTTTTGGCCACGACGGCCTCCTGCAGCCCTTTGCAAGAGAAAACAGGACTCAGGGAGGCCAAGCATGGCCCGTCTGCGCTCCATTTTCACTGGCAGAGGGCTGCTGGAGGCTGTCGTGGCTGAAAACAGACTTCAGGTGCCTTGCGAGCTCCATTTTCATTGGCAGAGGAGGCCATCGCGGCCGAAAACAGAGCCCAGGCGAGCTGCGTGTGCCCCTCCTGAGCTCTGTTTTCATTGACAGAGGCACCACAGGCTGGTCCTTCACCGTTTCAAGAGCAGGCCAGATCTAAGCAACCGTCGGGCGAGGTCCGGCCCCCTGGCCTTGTGTTTGACGCCCCTGGAATAGACGGTACCTGGCTCAACAGGTGTAACTGTGAGAGGGAGCTAGGTAGCTAGCCTTTGGAAGGGAAGGATTAGGGAGGACACGACAACAGTATATCGGGGGCTCCCACAGAGAAGAGGGGATTGACTTGTTCTCCAAAGCATCAGAGGGCAAGATGAGAAGTAACGGGTGGAATCCTGTTAAAGAAATTATGTATATTCCAATTTTTTCACCTCCAAAACCATCTTTAACTTTCTGCAAATCAGCAGCATGGTTTTCTGCTTATTTGAGATGGCAGGAATTCAGAATTTTTATGTACTGGGGTGTTCCTTGCTCTTCGCCTGAGCTCTCTCTCTCCTGCTCCTCCCTGCCTGCAGGCTTACTAATTCAGAAAAGTCTTGCCTGGACTGACTCTGCCCTTCCCCAGTTTCCTCCAAAGCCAACGGAGAGAGCCTCTCCATCTCTGTTGGCTCTTGTTCCGGCTCTGAAAAAAAGTGACTTATGGACTGGTCCTCACACTTATGACTGTCGCAGTCCCCACGGTCACATGATCAAAATCCAGGCATTTGACAACCTGCACGCAATGGTGGTATTCAGCTGGTTCGGGCTGGTTCAGGTGAACCCATTCTTAAATTGCTGGCTGGGCCTACCCCACCCCTCCCCTCCCAAGTGCCCTGTTTTGGCTCCCAGGTAAGGGCAGGGAGGCCTACTAGGCCCAAAACGGGGCATGAGGGGGTGCGGTCCAGTCTACCCGTGGCCCATTTTTGCTCCCAGGAGGCTGCAGAGAGGCCTATTGGGCCCAAAACGGGTCATGGGGGGCGCGGCACACCCCCATGACCCGTTTTTGCTCCCAGGAGGCTGCAGGGAGGCCTGCTAGGCCCAAAACGGGGCACGGGGGCGGCGGTACGTCCCCCGCGGCCTGTTTTTGCTCCCAGGGTAGTGCAGGAGGCCAAGTGCTGCCTCCCACACTCCCTGGCCACGCCCACCATAGCCACGCTCACCCAGACGGTCATTAGGCCAGACAACCGGTTGTTAAATTATTTGAATCCCCCCACTGCCTGCACATATTTATTTTTGACAGTTGCAGCTTGTGATAAGCAAAGTCAGTGGGGAAGCTGGATTCACTTAATGATTACAATGATTCGTTTCATGACAAACAAAATCAGAACGGACTCCTAAGCAAACAACCGCTTTGCTTAGCATTGAAATTTCTGCTCCCAGTTATGGTTGTAAGTCAAGTGTTTATGAATGGCTAAGCCGTTGAATCTCTCTTCTGGTCTATTGAAATCTATTTTCCCAGTGTTTGGCTTCTTTTGTATAAATATTTTTTATTGTTTTATATCAAAAATTCCATTTCTATATTGAACAGTGTGTTTTCTAGGTGTCCAAAGTGTTAAAATATAAACATCATCATAATCATTATAATCATGTACATATAAACATATATGCGATAATTTACTATCTTCCATTATAGTGTCAATTATATAACTATCAAAATATTTACTCATCAGTTTTTCTTTCTCATTCAGTCCATATTTCACATAAATCCACTCATCTAACTTCTGTATCTGTCGACCAACCATTTGTAGAATAGTTCCCATGTTATAAAATATCCTGAATCTTCTTTTTCTTTGATTTTTAGAGTTAACCTATCCATTTCTGCACATTCCAGAATATTTTTTTTTATTTGGATTCTATTTGCTAAATTGACTTGGCAAGTATTTCTTCCTTCTTAAAAAACATAAAAAGAGTGTTCCTGCTTTTCCCTTAACTGGAGCTGATGAATTATGAATATCTTGCCACTTAAATTTTCCCGAGTCTGTGAGTTTTGCTTTAATGCCAAGAGTAATGTTAATATATTGGTCAGTAATAGGAAATTATTACCGTTCCTTTCCTTGGCCCTTCAGGTGCAAACTCTTCTGATTCTCAGAAGAGGCGAATTCAGTGTTTTCTCCTACTCTCCATCAGCAACCCTTCTCTTGCACATAAACAGAAGGGGAATTTCTGAAATTTATTTTTATTTTATTTTATTCATTAGTTCGTTAAACATGTACGAGATAACAGGAATAAGTATAAACATGGATATTAACACAGGAAATGGGAACGAATAAATGGGGGATAGTAGGAGAAGGACGGAAGGCATGCTGGTGCGCTTATGCACGCCCGCTCCTTATAGACCTCTTAGGAATGGGGTGAGGTCAACAGTAGACAGTCTAAGGTTAAGGTTTTGTGGGTTTGAGGATGTAACAACAGAGTCAGGTAGTGCATTCCAGGCATCGACCACTCTGTTGCAGAAGTCGCATTTTCTGCAATAGAGTTTAGAGCGGTTTACTTTGAGTTTGTGTCTATTGTGTGCTTGTGTATTATTGTGGTTGAAGCTGAAGTAGTCATTGACAGGTAGTGGATAATTTTGTGTACTACACTTAGATCAGACCACAGGCGGAGTAGTTCTAGGATGTCCAAGCCTAAAATTTCAAGCCTGGTGGCATAAGATATTTTGTTGTGAGCAGAGGAGTGGAGTACTCTTCTCGTGAAATACTTCTGGACTCACTCAATTGTATTAATGTCTGATATACAGTGCGGATTTCAGACAGACGAGCTGTATTCAAGAATTAGTCTAGCAAAGGTTTTGTATGCCCTAGTTTGCAGTACATTGTTACCAGAGAAGAAGCTTCGCACGATTTGGTTTACTGCTTTATTAATGCTGTTTTGGCAATGCTGTTACAGTGAGCTCTGGTGCTTAGATCGTTTGAGATAAGTACCCCAAGGTCCTTGACAGAGTGAGGGTCGTCTACGAGGTCATATCCACCCAGCTTGTATTTGGTGTTCTGATTTTTTATTTTTTTTGCCAATGTGTAAGACAGAGCATTTGTTGGTTGAGATTTGGAATTGCCAGTTGTTTGACCATTCTGACACATAGTCAAGATCGCTTTGTAGGGCAGCTGCATTGTCGGTGGTGTTGAATAGTTTTACGTCATCGGCGAAGAGAACACAGTTGTTTATAATATTATCGCAAATGTCATTTATGTAAAGTATAAAGTTGCCCCAACTTAACGTTCCCTATCAGCCTGTCAAGCCTGTGCAGGCTCTGAACCTTCTAGGCTGTGGTTCCCCCACCCCCCCACCCCGCCGCTCCCAAAGTTAAGCACCGGTTACTTAGCTAGCTCTAACTAATTTTAGAATGGAAGATGAAACTTTGCTGGAGTGCTGTTTGGGGTCTGCTTTTTAATCCTGATCTGTTTAATGTTTGCCTTCTGACATTCTAGGCCAGACGTCACTTTAATGGTATGTGTAGCGATAAAGCCAATAAGCTGTCAAGATGATTGATAATCTAAGCATTATAGCAATATGACTTTCCTGTTCTCTTCTGGGCTTCAGATGATGGTTTCTAAATTGAATTCTTATAGTGGTGGGGCTATATTCTCTAAACACAGGATTTCAGGAGGGGAGGCTGTTTGGTTAAAGGCGAAGCTTTAGATCTGCCCCCGCCTCGTTCCTGCATAAAATAAATCTTTTAATTTTGGAAACTCCCAGAGGGAGGAAGTTGCTCATCTCAAATTTTAATTTGGTCTGGCTGGATACCATGATGGTGGTGAGTGATCATCATAATCACTTGGTTGGGTTTATCCTCAGGATTGTTGTTCATTTTATCCTCGTAATAACAACCCTTGAAGTAGGTTGAGTTGAAGAAAAAAAAAATGACTGGGCTAAAATATAGAATATGTAGAATACTTTATTTGGCCGAGTGTCATTAGACACACAAGAAATTTGTCTCCGGTACAGAAATTCTTGAGTGTATCACTGAGCTTTTATAATGGAGGATGAAACTGAGTTTTGGTCTTCCTAATCCTAACCCATCATACCATATAGAGCAGGGGTCTCCAACCTTGGCAACTTGAAGACTTGTGGACTTCAACTCCTAGAGTCCCTCAGCCAGCAAAGCTGGCTGAGGAACTCTGGGAGTTGAAGTCCACAAGTCTTCAAGTTGGCAAGGTTGAGACCCTGACTAGACAACCTTCCAAGTCCCTGTTGTAATAACATAGAATTCGTTGGAAGGGACTTGGGAGGTCGTCTAGTCCAGGGGTCTCCAATCTTGGCAAATTGAAGACTTGTGGACTTCAACTCCCAGAGTCCTCAGCCAGCTTTGCTGGCTGAGGAACTCTAGGAGTTGAAGTCCACAAGTCTTCAAGTTGGCAAGGTTGGAGACCCCTGATATAGGGCTTTATAGATAAAGGCCAACACCTTGAATTGGACCCGGAAGCAAACTGGTACCCATTGCAATTCACGGAACAAGGGTGCCCTTCCTTGGACACACAGTAGACCACATCTGGAATTCTGCATTCAGTTTTGATCACCACATTATAAAAAAAAGATGCTGAGCCTTTGAAAGAGTGCAGAGAGCAAGTAAAGACGATTAAGAGCAGGGGGACTAAAACGCACGAGGAACGGTTGCAGGAATTGGGTATGGCTAGTCTTGAGAAAAGAAGGACTAGGAAAGACATGATAGCAGTATTTGAGGGGCTGCCACAAAGAAGAGGGAGTCAACAGATTTTCCAAAGCACCAGAGGACATGACAAGAAATAATGGATGGAAACTAATCAAGGAGAGAAGCAACCTAGAACTAAGGAGAAATTTCCTAACAGTGATGACAATCAACCAGTGAAATAGCTTGCCTGCAGAAGTTGTGGGTGCTTCATCACTGGAGGTTTTCAAGAAGAGACTGGATAGCCACTTGTCTGGAGTGGTACAGAGCATAGGGTGTCAAACTCAAGGCCCATGGGTGCTTAGATCTGGCCCACAGGGCTGCCTTGGAAACAGCAAAATTCACAGTGCCTCTGCCAGCTAAAATGGAGCTCGGGAGGGCCGTATGTGAGACCCTCCCGAGCTCCGTTTCGCTGGCAGAGGGTTGCAAGAAGCCGTCACAGCTGAAAATGGAGCTCAGGAGCACATTTTCACTGGCAGAGTGTTCGGGCCACCAGAGGCACCCCCAACATGAGTGAGCTGGCCATGCCTGCCCCAGCCCCCGAGATCAAACACAACCCTGATATGGCCCTCAGTGAAATTGAGTTTGACACCCCTGGTATAGAGTCAGGTCCTTGAGCAGGAGATTGGACTAGAAGACCTCCAAGGTCCCTTCCAACCAGTGTGTGTGTGTGTGTGTGTGTGTGTGTGTGTGTGTGTGTGTGTGTGTATTAAAGGTAAAGGTTCCCCTTGCACATACGTGCTAGTCGTTTCCGATTCTAGGGGGAGGTGCTCATCTCCGTTTCTAAGCCGAAGAGCCAGCGCTGTTCAAAGATGTCTCCGTGGTCATGTGGCCAGCATGACTAAATGCCAAAGGTGCACGGAGCACAGTTACCTTTCCACGAAAGGTGGTCCCCATTTTTCTACTTGCATTTTTTACGTGCTTTCAAACTGCTATGTTGGCAAAAGCTTATATATATATATATATATATATATATATATATATATATATATATATATATATATATATATATATATATATATATATATATATATATATATATATATATATATATATATGTAGGTCTTTGGTTATTCGGGTTTTCTCCCGCGTAAAATTTGAAGTGTCTTTCTCCTAGAAATAGGAAGCTGTAAGCACCTAGCCTGATGATGACAAATGGGATTTCGTCGAAACGTCGCCAAGACACTTCCAATTTTACGCGGGAGAGAACCCAAATAACCAAAGACCTACACACACACACACACACACACACACACACACACACACACACACACACACACATATATATATATATATATATATATATATATATATATATATATATATATATATATATATATATATATATGCTGTTGAAAGCTCATTTGTTTCTGTGTGCGCAGTTGTTGTTTCCAGTCACTATGCATATTTTAACTGGTTCAGACTGTCTAGGATCTGCTTAGGTAGCCTGATTTTCCCCCCGTGTGTGTTTCTTTGTAGGCAAAACGAGAAGAGATCATCAGGTTTGATGAGTGGGCAGAACTGGATATGGACTTCTTGCAACTAATAGCTTCTCTTCATTGACTCAATTTGTACTCTGTGCCTGTTTTCTCATCCTCTCCTCCCCCCCCTCCCGGCAGCCCTGCTTTTAGCTGACGGAGATATAGCTCAGCGTAGACTATTACTTCAACCATTTTGCCCCAGGAAAAGCATTAGTAATTTATAAATAAAATAGGAGAAGTCCAACATAGGTTTATTGACAACAATTGCACTATTAATGTTGGGCAAGCAGTTTGAAGTTGAATTAGGTATATCTACTGATTTATGAACTGCCGTTCTTCCTACCCAAAACAGATCATTTGAGCCTTGAGTAGTAACTCCTCTGGCCTTGCAAGACTACTATAAACTTAAGACTTTTGAAGGAAAAATGAAATCCATTTTATCTCGACCTGCTACAGGTAGCCCTTGACCTATGACCGCAATTGAACCCCAAATTTCTTTTGTCAAGCAAGACAGTTTTTAAGTGAGTTTTGCCTCCTTGTACGACCTTTCTTGCTACAGTTGTTAAGTCAAGTAACATGGTTGTGAGGCAAATCTGGCTTCCTCGTTCACTCTGCTTGTCGGAAGGTCGCAAAAGGGGGAATCACAACCATCATAAATGCGAGCCAGTTGCCAAACATTTGAATTTTGTAATTTGTAAACATTGAACGATCACTAAATGGACTGTTATAAGTCAAGGTGCACAAACACTCCCATTCTTGGCGCTCCCCTCATTGGGAGAGGGGTTGTTTAGCAGTCATTGTTAATATCAGTGACACAAGGGATACTGTTAAGATTGTATTTTAGACTAACAGAGTTGGAAGGGACCTTGGAGGTCTTCTAGTCCAGCCCCCTGCTTAGGCAGGAAACCCTACACCACTTCAGACAAATGGTTATCCAACATCTTCTTAAAAACTTCCAGTGTTGGCACATTCACAACTTCTGGAGGCAAGTTGTTCCACTGGTTAATTGTTCTAACTGTCAGGAAATTTCTCCATAGTTCTAGGTTGCTTCTCTCCTTGATTAGTTTCCACCTGTTGCTTCTTGTCCTGCCTTCCGGTGCTTTGGAGAACAGCCCAACTCCCTCTTCTTTGTGGCAACCCCTGAGATATTGGAACACTGCTATCATGTCTCCCCTAGTCCTTCTTTTCATTAAAAGTACCTTATCCCACTTCCATTAATTGTATTGGATTTCAGTTCCCACAGTCAATCAAATACCAATTCTTATAATCAGATCTCCACTGACAAAATTTGGACCTCTGGGTAAAGTTGGGCTTTCAAAACATTCTGCATGCTTTGTAAATCAGGAGTTTTGACTGACTGACTGATGGATCGTGTGCTATCAAATTGATCTTGATTTTTAGCAACCAGGAAGGTAGATCTTCTCTAAGGGGATCTGTCTCTGGCCTTTTGTGTGTGTGTGTTTTTTTAATATTGAATCCACCATGTCAATGAAGATTCTCAGACATCCAGGTAGAGTTGTCTGGAAATTGTGCCATGACAACTGGAGTCCGTTTGCCGTGACTCAACTTCCAGATTGAACGCCCTCTTGCTCTCATCCAGACTATCCACCTTGCTACTGGTTAGTCTCTTCTTTTCTCCTTCCCTAGCATTGTAAACCTCTCAAGAGGTCTTCACATAATGTGCCCAAAATACAATAGTTTGAACTTGGTAACTTATGCCTGAAGTGAGGACTCTGAATTGACTTGTCTATGATCCATTGTTTGGTTTTCTTGATTGTTCATGGTATTCTCAAGACTCTTTTTCCAATACCAAAGTTCAGAAGCATCATACACTTTCTATTCCATAATGTATCACACAGAAAACAATTGCCTGTGTGATCTTGGACATTGTAGACATATACTCATCATGACATATGAATCTTTTCCAAAGCCTTAATGTCTACCCCAGGGGTTGGCAACCTTAAACACTCAGAACCACAAAGGTCCTAACCGGAAGCCCCCGTTCAATTCTGGAGCTGACCGGAAGTCCAGTCCCCCCACTATATAGCCTAGCATGGTGTCCTTTTTCCTCTGCCGACGGGAAGTCAGTTCCCCCACCATAGAGTCTCCTCCTAGCGCAGGATCCTTTTTCCTCTACCTGTCCTAACCGAAAGCCCTATCAATTGTGGAGCCAACCAGCAACAGGGAGCTGCAGCAGAGGGATGAAAGAGCCACATGCAGCTCCAGAGCTGCGGGTTGCTGACCCCTGGTCTGCCCAATCAAGAGCTGGTCTGCAACATATTTCTCAGCTGCTGATCCCTTGATCCCCTTGGTTGATCCTAAAAGGGAAAAGCTACCCATGAATTTAATATTGTGATTGCTCATTTTGATTTCATCATGAGTAACTTGAGGAAAATATGCTTCTATTTATTAACTGCTGTTGCTGATAAAATGTGTCTGCCTTTGACATGAGTTGTCATAGATACGTTTTATCTGATCCATGAGTTTGCATGGATTCACGTACAGTATAGGGAATTTTGATGGTTTAATTCAACTAAGAAAGATGGCCTTACAAACATTGATCCTTGGGTTTTCATAGCTTGCACTTAACTTTCTTGAGTTTTTGCTGAACTCTTTTATCTTAAAAATCCCTTACTCTGCAAAAAAAATAAAAATAAAAAAATAAAAATAAAGTGCGTGCTAAGGTGGGACTAAAACTCCTAAAAGTCTGTAGAGATTCTCAGTCATCCAGGTCATGGTTGTCCCAATAGTGATTGTTCAAGAGGCATCTGGACATCTGGACTTTCTTGTTTTTTCTTTTGAAGACGTTTGGCTTCTTCAGCTCTGACGGGATAGTGGAGAATGGAAGGATTTATATTCCTTGCAGACAGATGGTCATTTGCATCCTTTTAGAGGGTCCTTGAAGCACTTGGAGGTTTATCTGTGTCCTCAGAGAACCTCCAAGTGCTTCAACAACCCTCTAAAAGGAGAGGGAGAGAAGCAACCTGGAACTAAGGAGAAATTTTCTCACTGTTAGAACCATTAATCAGTGGAACAACTTGCCCCCAGAAGTTGTGAATGCTCCAACACTGGAAGTTTTCAAGAAGATGTTGGATAACCATCTGTCTGAAGCGGTGTAGGATTTCCTGCCTAAGCAGGGGGTTGGACTAGAAGACCTCCAGGGTCCCTTCCAACTCTGTTATTCTATTCTATTCTACTTTAGGTCCCTCTCCAGCCCTGTGATTCTATGATTCTCCCTTTCAGAGTTGCATCTTTTAGAAATTGGATGCAATTGCTTTAAAGACTATCTTTGTTTGCCTGGATGATGTGTCTGTTCACACAGTCAAAGTTCCTTAACTCTGTTTCTGGTATCAGGGAAACTATTTGCCTTTGCAAACAGGTGTAGACTTCTGGAAAAAGCCTAGTGTGTCAGCTTTCCAAAAGTCATTGGCTTTTTTCCCTTCCCAATACTGAAGAAAGGACGTTTCTCTCAATAAAATTTTTTCTTTTCTATGTTTGCATAACCCTACTTTTCTAAGGCAGTAATTTTGGAGACAATTGAATGCGACTTTTCCTTGCCCTCAAAACTCTCAAACAATAGTTAGTTCAGTCAGCATTGAAATTTGCAAGGGGTTGGTGGGAAAAAAATAGTCTGTGCGTGATTCCTGAGAATGTGTTGGCTTTTCATTAGATGTTTTAATGTAAACTCTAACCATCTCTTGGAAATTTTCTTGTCGGTTTAAATCGGTGAAGAAACTTATAACGTCTCTGTAATTCATTTATGCACCGAGTTAGACGAGCAATAGGATTGTATGATTCTAGTAATCATGAGCCCTATTTTACTCCGGCTATTCATAGATTATTTTTAGCAGAATTAGAGAAGCAACCTAGAATTCAGGAGAAATCTCCTAATGTTGAAAACAAGCCACCAGTGGAACAGCTTTCCTTCAGAACTTCGTGGCTGCTCCTTCATTGGAGGCTCCAGCAGGGGGTTGGACTAGACCAGAGGTCTCCAACCTTGGCAACTTTAAGACTTGTGGACTTTAAGTCCCAGAGTTCCTCAGCCAGCTTTCTGGCTGAGGGACTCTGGGAGTTGAAGTCCACAAGTCTTCAAGTTGCCAAGGTTGGAGACCCCTGGACTAGAAGACCTCTCAGGTCCCTTCCAACCCATTCTATGTTCTATGTCAGTGACGGCGAACCTTTTCAGTGCTGAGTACCCAAACTGGAATGCCTGTGCATGTGCGCGCGCCGGAGCACTGTGAAATCAAAGACCAGCTGGCCGGTGCCCATGCACATGCCAGCCAGCTGGTCTTCGGGTTTCCCACATACAGATGTGTGCCGACCAGCTGGTCTTTGTGCACGCCAGAGCAGCAGAAAACTGAAGACCAGCTGGCCGGGGTGCACATGCCTGTTTTTTGGCTGTTTTTTGGGCCATTTTTGCCCAGAAAATGGCCTGTTTTTTGGGTATTTTTTTGCTGTTTTGCGGGCCATTTCCAGGCTGTTTTTCAGGGTTTTTTTCTGCCTGAAAAACGGCCCAAAATGGCTTATTTTGGGGGCATTTTCTGGTGCTCCAGTACCCGCGATGACCTGCTGACTGGCGTGCATGTGTGCGCCAGAAAGCAGAAGAGCAGCTGGCGATGGTGCGTGTGCCCACAGATAGGGCATGTGTACCTCTGGCATGTGTGCCATAGTTTCACCATCACAGTTCTATGTTTTTAGCTTTCCGCAAAGTCATGATGACATACAGACACCGGGCCAGGATGGGAACTGAACCCAGGACTTCTACAATAGACATGGAAAGGCTGCGGTGTCTTGGTTGTGTCTGATGGTCACGTTCCACGGAGTTCTGGTGTTATTCCCTCTGTTGATGCTGTTAGCCACCCAGAGGACTACTGTATAAGATGGACAGCCTTATAAATCTAATAAATAAATAAAAAAGTCCCTAACTTACACTGACAGACAAAGCCTATTTTTCTTTTTGAAACTGTCTCGGTAATAGCGACATGCGTCAGCGTTATATTAAAAAAATAAATCCTTTCCTCTTATAAATTCAAAAGGATTTTTCTTTCCTGTTCTCTCTCTCTCTCTTTCTTTTTTTTCCCCGTTTTGCTAGTAGTCAAAATTATATTTCAGTGAAGCGTGGAAGTGGATGACAGAGGCTTGGAATGGTTCGACTTTATAAAACCATGTGGAAAGTTTTTCGTGTTTTATGTAAATAGAGATTGATGGATCGTTTTACACAGAGTGCTAGTTTTTGACAAAAAGTATTGATGGCTGCTTTCAGCAAGTGTTACTTGAGATGACAGAATATTGCATTTTAAGATGAATTACACAAGAAACTCCCTGCCTGGGAATGTCATGCATTTTACTTCATCTGTTTTTGTTTTGCTTTGCTGGAATGACTAAAATCCATGAATCTCTGCAGAATTATCTGTCACTGTGTGTACGTATAATTCAGAGATATCCAGTTTTGAAATCCAGAGGTTCCATTCCCCCCCCCCACTGTGATCTTCCACAGCATCTTTTCTGCTTCTTTGTCACCAGGAACCAATTCTTAACCCTCTTAATTCCTTCTGGAACCAGCCTTTTGCCTCTCACGTTTGAATCATATTTTATTTTGGTTGGGATTGTTCTGTGTTGCGTGTCTGGAATAGCCAGGGAGAATACCCTGCTGCTAGATAGGTGAGTATCATAGATTCTACCATTCTACCCTAAGAAAAAAACTACTGAGGGCAGGACAAGAAGTAACTGGTGGAAGACCATTAAAGACAGATCCAATTTAGAACTAAGGAGGGATTTCCTGGCCATGAGAATAGATTAATCAGCGGAATGGCTTGCCCTCAGAAGTTGTAGATGCTCAATCACTGGAGGCTTTTAAGAAGAGTTTGGACACCCATTTGTTTGAAATAGTATAGGGTCTCCCCTGCTTGAGCATGTTCTGACCTAGGCTTCCTGAGACAGTAAAAAGCACACGCTTAGTCCCCAAAAAACTCTTTTTATTTCAACGGTTGTGAATTATGTTCGTTCACAGCCCCGAATGAGTCACAAATCGTTTGTAAAGATAGTTTGTAAAGAGGCCGACAGAAGTTTGCCACAGTCCTTTGGGATAAGGCTGATAAGCACTCACCTTTATCTCCCTTGACACGCTGCCAAAGATCTAATCGGCAATTAGCTTTGCAAGGCCACACGGAGCACAGAGTCAAAACGGAGCTTCAGAATTTAACCGACCAGAACCAACAAAGGTGCTTCCTGCAAAGGCTCATGTGCACCCTCAAAATAACCCCGCCTTGATTTTATTTATGAGATGAGACCGAGAGAAAGTTAGGTTCAAGATTGGTAAATCCAGGTCCAGAAACCGATAGCAGAAGGATGCCAGGAATGCTACTTCATTGTTGAAGGATAGAATGACAGCGTTTTGAGTGATGTCTAAGTTTCTTTCTGTTTCCTCTTATACCAAAGAGAATTAAGGTGGGATACTTTGTCACTCTTTTCTCTTTCCTGAAACTGAATTGCTAATTACTCTTTCAAATGGA
The DNA here is from genome assembly GCF_028640845.1 of Ahaetulla prasina. NCBI lineage: Eukaryota > Metazoa > Chordata > Lepidosauria > Squamata > Colubridae > Ahaetulla > Ahaetulla prasina. Next base: position 764,077 of record NC_080544.1, on the reverse strand, counting down.
TCATTGGTTCCTTCGCCAAGGCTATCTTTATAACCCTATAAAAAAATGAAGGAACATATCCAGCCCAACTCATGCCCGCATGCAGTGGTGGGATTCGGCCGGTTTGGACCATTTCAAGTGAATCTAGTTAAAATGTTGCCTTCCCCTGATGTGAGGTTGGCCCCAGCCCTCCTATGTTTTCACAAGGGCCTAAAGACGTGGCAATGAAGGTGCTTGATTGAGTAATAATGGATCCCACCTCCCCTCTCCTCCATCCCGGCCCTTACATTTTTTTAATGTTTTAATTGTATATTTAACAGTAAGCCGCCCAGAGTTGCATTCTGATAAGATGAGCAGCCAAAAAATTAAAATAACTAACTAATCAACCAACCAACCAACTAATTAACTAACTAACCAATCAAATAAATAAATAAATTAAAAAAAATTAAATAACTGAATGAATGAATGAAAGAAAGATGCAGCCTTTGCTTTCTCTTACCATGTTTCTCTGAAAATAAGACCTCACCCAAAAATAAGCCCTCCCACCAAAAGGCAGCTGGAAATCAGGTAAGATGGCAAGAGGAGCCCCATTTTGCTCCACGTGCCCCAAAAGAATAGGACCTCCCAAAAATAAGGCCAAGCACTTATTTCAGAGTTCAAAAAAATATGAGACAGGGTCTCATTTTTGGGGAAACGTGGTAGTAGCCCTATAAAGAGATGTGGGAAAGACCTTGAGAAATGGGACAAAGAGATGCTGATAAGAGAATAGTCGGAGAAGAGAAGGCAGAACCTGCAGCTGCCTAATGGGTAGAGAAAGTAGCTCAGAAGGGACCCTCCATAGCTTCAAGTGGGGGATTTGTACTTTCAGACTTACAAGAGTCTGTTAACGGAGCCTTGCAATAAAGTAGAATGAGCTCTCATCTGATCATGTTTCCTATCTGGTTTGCCTTGGAAGGCTGACTGCTCTTTTGCTCAGCCCAGGTGCCTACACATGACTCTCATGGGTCTAGGACAGGGGCCTGCAAACTTGGCTCTTTTAAAACTTGTGGACTTCAACTCCCAGAGTGTCGTGTCCCACTCCTCCGCTGATGGCCGGGTCAGGGAAATCCGAATCAGGCGTGCCTCTGCAGCTCTGCCAAAGTCCTAGCAAAGTCCTCAAGGCAGGCAGGAGACCAGAAAGTGACTTCAGCAAGATATGTTCGACTTTGCCTGACTCAGAGACTGCCAGAAAGCAGATCCTTTATATAGGCCATGGGGTGTGGCTCCATGACTCAGCACTTATCCAGGCCTGCCCCTCCCTTCCTTCTGACGCCGCCGCCTATCAATTCTTCTGAAGCGAGGGTCACTCCAGTCGGCAGCTGTTGGTAATAAACCTCCCTCAGGCTCACATGCTGTGGGGGAGGGGGAGGGGTCTAGTTGCTCCGTTTGCCTGGGCATGGAGCCAGGGCTGGGGCCGGGAGGTGCCCCCTCCTCCTCAGCCTGTCTGGGCATGGAGCCAGGGCTGGGGCCGGGAGGCATACTAGGACATTCTTCAGCGTTCGGAAGCAGATAAGAAGACCCCGGCTGCGGTGAGAGCGGGCAAGACACAACACAGAGTTCCTCAGCCAGCAACTCTGGGAGTTGAAGTCCACAAGTCTTAAAAATGCCAAGTTTGCAGACCCCTGGTCTAGGATAACTCGGCACAGCCAACTTGTTGCAACCAACTTGCTGCGGGATGACTTGCCTTGGCCAACTCACCCTGAGGCAGATCACTGCCGGACAAGAAGTTTATTGTCATTGTACGTATATACACAGTATACCCATACAATGAAATTCACATAACACCCAGAGACCAAGGCCAACACACATGACCATCCCCCACCCACCAAAAAGTCCCCACCCCTCAACCACTCAAGCAGACCAAGTAATGCTGTCCAACAGCTCACTGACGGTGGCCCTTTTGTTCATTGTTGAGTGCGATTATAGCTCTGGGATAAAAACTAAATTCAGAAGACGGGTGGTCCAAGTTTTAATTGTACTGTATCTTCTGCCAGAAGTCCAAAAAGATTGTAAGTAGGATGGGAAGGATATCACACTCAGTATCAAAGAAATGGTGGAACAGAATCATTAAAGAAAGGTTAGGACAGAAGGAAAACATTTTTTAAAGTTATTTTAAATACCTACATTGAATTGTTAAATTGCCCCGTGGTGAGTTGTCCTGCAGAGAGTTGGCCATGGCAAGTTGTCCCGCAGCGAATTGGCTGTGGCGAGTTGGCTGCGGCAAACTGGCCGCAACAAGGTGTCCCGTTACGAGTCTCACTACTGTTTGTCACTCTTACTACTATTGTTGAAATTGAACCTTTCTTTGTTTCTCTAGTGAAGAGCTAAGGAATATTTTCCATGACACAAAAGCCCGACTTGGACATATGAAGAGCTAACTGCAGTTGAAAATTGGGCCAAGGTCAATGTGAAATTTCCATTCTCTTCATGTATAGCTCTTAAGCCAATTGTTTCCCATCACTGTCCTGACGGGCATGGACTTAAATGATGGATCCTCTAATTTGGTTTGACTTGCAGGCTGAATTATGCAACTCCTGGCACAAGAACATGGTAACGCTGCCATTGAGTTTAGGGTTTTGGGGGGACAATAGAATGCAAATGCAAATGGTTTTCCCTTTGTCTGAGATACTTTTGGATATCTGATCTAATCTGCAACGTTGGGAATATCTACAGACCCCTCACATCCTGGACATAGGGCATTGCTTGCCAAAACAACCAGACACAAAGACATTTGTTTACTCTGCTAAACCACTAATTCCCACAACACTATCTATAGGAAGTCAAACCACCTAGCAGAGCTATATTACCTAGTATCCTTCTTATTTTTTCATCTTTCTCATTCCCTATTTTCTTAGCTTCTTGCATCTATAACTTTAGTGTTTGTCTCTCATGATTTATGTTGATTGCCTTTATTTCGTTTCCTGTTATGATTTATGTTGTTTGCTTATTTAGTATCCTATGACTATCATTGACTGTTACATCTTATGATTTATGATAAATGTATTTTATGATTATAATCATGATTTGTCATTTGTTGCTTGTATGTACACTGTGAGCTTATGCACCGGAGACAAATTCCTCGTGTGTCCAATTACACTTGGCCAATAAAGAATTCTACTCTATAAAAAAATATTTTCTATTCTACTCTGAGATCAGCCAAGGTTTGCTAGGTAGGGCCACTTAAATCAGCGGTGATCGGGCATAAAAAGTGAAAAGAATTTCTTAGTGCTGAGCCCAATATAAGATTTGCCTTTTATAGTGATGAAGCTTGACGGCTTTTATTTTTAAACTTCTATTTTATTTTATTAGTCTAGCTGCTCCCCCCTCTCAAAAAAACTTCATTATCGTTATCATACATAATGAGCATTTTTTTTCATTTTCTCATACAATGAACCCAAATATTTTCATTTCAAGAACAGCTATTATTCAGTAGAATCATGGAGACCAGGGTTAATATACCAACCAGTCTTTTGTGTAAAAGTTTTAAGCTGCTAAAATCTTATATTTAACTATAGTATCTCATATTTCAGGCCTCTGAAGGACACTGCATACATCATTACATGTCATTTAGAAGCAGCTATATTATTAATAGCCATTCTTTCCTGGAAGGGAGAAACATACTTCTCCATTCTCTCCCTAAAATTCTTTCTTGACAATTGATTTATAAATCTCTCGAATTATTTTTCTATGTATGTAAAATTATTTTTTATATTGAATGAGAACCTTTATTTATCTAACTGAATATTAGTTCTGCTAATGTTCTGGAAAATGTTCTTTTCTTTCATCTTGGACCCCAAACGTGCATTTACAACTTTGGCAAAACATGGGATTTACACAATATTGTGTAATTTCTCCAACAGAGAACTAATGTCTGGAATCATTTTTAGCTTTTGTATTTATCCCTAAGAGTATTACAATATTTGTCTACTTCTCTTTCTGAGGCCAAATAAATTGAGGAACAACCATTTTGGGGGACAAAAAAATTGATGGTCAGTAAGTTCTTCAGAAAGGAATGCAGTGGTTCAGTGGCTAAGACACTGAGCTTGTCGATCAAAAGATCGGCAGTTCAGTAGTTCAAATCCCCAGTGCCGGGTGAGCTCCTGTGACTTGTCCCAGCTTCTGCCAACCTAGCAGTTTGAAAGCATGTAAAAAAGGCAAGTAGAAAAATAGGGACCAACTTTGGTGGGTAGGGAACAGTGTTCCGTGCACCTTTGGCGTTTAGTCATGCGGCCACATGACCATGGGGAGACATCTTCTGACAGTGCTGGCTCTTCGGCTTTGAAACGGAGATGGGCACCGCCCCCTAGAGTCGGGAACGACTAGCACATATGTGCGAGAGGAACTTTTACCTATATGTTTTTAAATTCTTCACATCCAATTGCATACTTAACAGGAGTTTCTGTTTTCCAGAGAGTTCTTCCTACAAATTGTGAAGGGAATTGTGGTGGCATTAGAGCTATAGACCTACCGTAGCTGACTTCACTTCAGAACCAGGATTTTCTTGCTCAGTTTTTAACTGAATGCCCTTGTGTCCTTTTTCCATTGATAGAGCAGATGATTGTGGATCAATTTGGTGGAACTGAAATTTCAGTTATTTGTGACAATTCAGCTTTTTCTGAAAATGTCCTTGCTATGATGCAACTCCCCCCACCAGACCTGACTGTTCTGAGCCTTAAAATGATGTTTCAAGGAGACCTTAACCCATGAATTCATTCTATCTGAAAGCCAAACCACACCTCCCCACTGCTGAATAAATAGATTCTCATGACAGAATAATTCATCTCCAGTCATGAAAACATCAACTTTAAACGACAGCTTGTAGAGACCCTGTGCTTGTTAGGGGCAGATCAAGAGCCCAGATGCTGCTGGATGTAAACTCATGAAGGGAAGATTAATTTATCTGTCATCCTCAGCTTTAACAGTTGTTGTAAATCTGATTTTAGCTCTGAGCTCAAATGGGGGAGTGGGAGATTGGTGTGGATGTTTGGAATGCATGGAGAAACTAAGCTCAGAAATATAATTAAGATGTACGGATTTCAGGTTGATGAACAGTCAGGCATTCAGTAGCACTGGGTTTTCAAAAGCACAGAAAAATAAACAACTTTATCCTAAGGGAGGTTTAGCACTGTTGCTGTTACCCTTGGAAATCACTTGTCTATCAGGACTACCTTCCCAGTTTGGGTTTTTATTTGACCCCGCTGGTCACACATTATATTTGCAGGAAAGAGTACTTCAACCTGTGGATATATTTAATGGGCACAGTTCTCCCAAATCTACTTCATCCGTCTTCCTCTTCTTGGCTTATGTTTCAGAGCTCCCCTTCTCAAGATTTCCCTAAGGCTCACCAGGAAGAAATTGGATAACAATTCTCAACACGGCTACATACTGTTCAGTGCGATGCCTCTTCTTTGGGCCATTTAGATACAGAGGTCAGGTAGTCCTCGACTTACGACCAGGGGTGGGCTGCTGAGGGTTGGTAGGGGTTTGGGAGAATCTCTAGCTAAGATTTTGTGCAGTTTGGAGAACCCCCAAATCCCACTCCTGGCTGGCCCCGCCCACCCTGCCCCTCCCAGGAGTCCCCACACTGCCCATTTTGGATGTAGGTTAAGTGTGGGGTGTTCGTGGAGGCTTGGGGAGGGCGAAAAATGGGCCTACCGGAAGTTCAGGAAGGCCTCCAGAGGGCCTCCAGAGCCTGGGGAGGCTGTTTTCGCTCTCCCAGAGGCACAAGGAAAGCCTCCGGAGTCCGCCTCCCTGCCATGGTGCAGGAAACTGACTAGGCCACACCCACCATGGCCACCCACCCAGCAACCGGACAGAGAACCCCTTGCTAAAATTTTTGAAGCCCACCCCTGCTTACGACCACAACTGAGCCCTGGATTTATGTCGTGAAGTGAAAAATTTGTTAAGGGAGCTTTGCCCCCATCTCGCGACCTTTCTTGTCACTGCCGTTGTCAAATTAGTAATAATGTTTGTGAACTGAATCTGGCTTCGCCATTGATTTTGCTGGTTGGGAGGTCACAAAAAGGGATCCCGTGATCCCGGGATGCTACAACCGTCATAAGTATGAACCAATTGCCAAGCGTCTGAATTTTGATCATGTAAATAGAATTATCAACTTAAGGAAGGCTCATGATAAATGAAGTTTATAACTGTTAACAAAAATAACTGTTTTAAAGTATAAGGATGGTTGGTTTCAGAAGATGGGACAAAAATTTGTGAAGGTTTTAGATGAGTAGTATGAATTGCTTTGTATTGATTTGGATATGGTTCTTGTGGGATTATTCATACAAATGGGAGCATATGCAAAACATTATTTTTTACATATTTAATTTTGCTGTAAACCACTATGCTGTTCTGTTCACTCTCTCACAAACACACACATAACTGTGGTTTATTAATATTCCTGCACAACTCCCTTCATCAAAAACCCAGAACTGTCCCAATTAAGTCCAGCCACCAGCAGACCAATGCTGGTCCACAGAGCAATGGCCAGTGAGTTCACAAGGCACTTGAAAGTTTTCCAACCAAAATAAACCCACCAGGCAAACTTAAATCCACAATGCAAGAGGCAAGAAAAGTCCAAAGTTCACAAAGGCACGATCCAAGTCAAGGCACCATGTCAATCTAAAGCAAGGCAAAAATCATGACGACCAGAAAAAACACAGCTAGGAAATGAACACATTGTTCCCAGCATCGCTTCCCTCTCTCTGCTGTGCTAAATAGCCAGCTTCTGGTGCAGCCCATCAAGAGGGGCGAGGCTGCCTCCTTGCGAGTAATCGGGCTGACCTTCACTGCTCCTGCCTTTTCTCTGCCCTAGGTGTTCTTGGATCAGATGCAGAAGGCAGTTCCTCTTCCTCTTCACTGACTAGTTTCAGCTGTATGCTTTCCCTACCTGAAGCCTCTGGGCTGTCCTGTGGCAGCTGCATTTCAACCAAATCCCTCTCAAATGGCTCCTTGGAGCCACCAACCAACCAGGGGTGAATGCTTCCAATTCGGACCGGCTCGCCCGATCCGGTAGCGATGATGGCTTGTGGTTTGGAGAACCGGTAGCAAAAATCCCTGGCCCCGCCCCCTGCCCCAGCTGAGCCTCGCCATCATCAGAGGTTTGGGTTTTTTTACTTTTAAAAGAATCTTTTCTTCATCCAAAAAAAGCCTTTTAAAAGTAAAAAAAAAAGCCTTTGATGATCACGCAGCTCAGCTGGGATCATCAGAACCCTTTAAAAGTTTTTATTTAAACAACCTCTTTGGCCGAACCTCCTTTTAAGAGGTTCTTAAGAGACAACTTCAGAGGGGCCTTTTAAAATCTTTTTTTCCTCTGGTGATCCCAGCTGTTTCCTGATCATCACAGGCTTTTAAAATCATTTTTAAACAACCTCTTACAGCAGCCTCCACCCATGCCCACCCAATCCCCACTTACCTATAATTGCTGCTCCTTTCAGGCTCTTTGGCTGCTGCAATCAGTTGCATCAGCTAGCAACTGAATCTGCCTGCCTGCAATCCATCTCCTTGATGAGCAACTCAATCTGCCTGCCTCTAATTGGGTAAATAAACTATTAAAAAATAGTTAATTGGGTTTTTTTTAAGGAGTTGAGTTTTTTTAGACAGCAATTTAAAGTTAAGGAAGTTTTAAATTTAGCTGCTTTTATCTAAAACAGGGGTCTCCAACCTTAGTAACTTTAAGGTTTGTGGACTTAAATTCCCAGAGTTCCTCAGCCAGCTTTCCTGGCTGAGGAATTCTGGGAGTTGAAGTCCACAAACCTTAAAGTTACTAAGGTTGGAGACCCCGATCTTAAAAATATAAATAAAATAAAATATTTGTGCAGCTTTCTGAGATTTGGTGTGTTTCTGTAGTGTTTCACTCTAACTACACAAACACACAAAATCTCACAAAGCTGTATGTGGCATTTTGTGTGTGTGTGTATGTGTGTGTGTGAGAGAGAGTCAGTTGTGTTGTGTTGTGTGTGTGTAAAATGTGAAAGTTGGTTTTTGAGCTTTTTGTGGCTATGTGTGAGGTTCTTGCTTGTTGCAGGGGCCATTTTGGGTGAAGTGCAGCTGCTTTTACATTGTGTGTGTGTTGTGTGTTGTGTTTACAGTTGTGTTGTGTTGTGTGAAAGTTGGTTTTTGGTACCTCTTATTGTTTTGTATACCTTGTTTATTATTTTTATTATTTATTGTTATTGGCCACGCCCACCCAGTCATCTGACTACCAATCCACGCCCACCAATTAAGCCACACCCATAGATCCGGTAGGGAAAATTTTTAGATTTCACCCCTGCAACCAACTCACCTCCAGACATGCCTGGAACTGGTTCATCTTCTTCGGAGCTGAGATCTGGAGAGATAACTGGGGAAGCGTCCGGGGGAGTCATCATAACCGCCTATGTAGCATTCCTGATGCATTTGTGGACTATTTTAATGAATCTATTTTACCAGGAATAAACAGTTTAGGTTGGTTACTTTTAACATTTCACCTATAAAGGATCTCACAAAAGATGAAAGCGGGTTTTAACAACTCAGTTTATTTCCAAAATTGGCAATCAGATAATCATTTGCTTGTTCTTATTTCAAGCAAAATTTTTAAGTGTTCTGAGGAGCCACTTTGTGTGGAACAAGATTCGATTTTGTACACGTTTAGCTGATTGTGGATATTTCCAGCACCTTTCCAAGGCAGAAAATAGCTTTTGTGCAAATCTAATAGATGATTATTCTGGGTTGTTTTTTTTTGGACTTTACTATTTTCTATTATCTGGACAAATTATTATTTGCATATGCTGTTCAGATTACTATTTAAATATGAGTTTCTATCTTTATTTTTATTTATTTATTTATTTTGTCACAACAATATATGTAGGTATCATACAAAAAGATTATATCGTATATAAACACATATATGAGTAAATATAAGGAGGTATAAGCATATATATATATAAAGGAAGAAGAAAAGAAAAACAATAGGACAGGAACGGTAGGCACGTTTGTGCTCTTATGCACACCCCTTATGGTCCTCTTAGGAATGGGGTGAGGTCAATAGTAGAAAGTTTTTGGTTAAAGCTTTTAGGATTATGGGAAGAGACCACAGAGTCAGGTAAAGTATTCCAAGCACTGATGATTCTGTTACAGAAGTCATATTTTCTGCAATCTAGATTAAAGCGGTTGACATTAAGTTTAAATCTATTGGTTTCTCTTATATTATTGCAATTAAAGCTGAAGTAGTCTTTAACAGGAAGGACATTACAATAGATGATTCTATGAGTTAAACTTAGGTCTTGTTGAAGGCGACGGAGTTCCAAGTTTTCTAAGCCTAGGATTTCAAGTCTGGTGGGATAAGGTATTTTGTTATTTTCAGAGGAATGGAGAACTCTTCTTGTAAAATATTTCTGGACACGTTCAATTGTATTGATGTCAGAGATGTGGTGAGGGTTCCAAACAGGCAAGCTGTATTCTAGAATTGGTCTAGCAAATGTTTTATATGCTCTGGTTAGTAGTGTGGTGTTTTTGGAAAAGAAGCTTCTCAAGTGAGATGCAAATTCTTTGGCACGTTGCAGCACATGAACTTCCCTATGGCAGGGTCTGATCCAGTCAATGAGAAGGACTCTGGTTTTCTCAGTGAAAAAGGAACGACGTCTAAAACAATTGGATTATTAGGAATCTAGAAAAACTTAGAACAAGTAGAGTACTCAGCCTGCACCTTGGGTTGTGCAAAATGAGATGAACTCCATTTAACTGACATGGTTTTCTTTTCTAAATCTTTTGGAAAGTTGACAGTAAAGAACATTTTAAGACCTTGGGAATAATAGCTGGGAAGCTTTTACTCAAAACAAGGTTTTCAAAACTTTCTTGAGGGCAGCTAACGTTTTGTGGGGTTTGTTGCTTATATGTGGGTGTGGTGTGTCGATATATATATATATATATATATATATATTTCCTATATATATACTCTCTCTCTATATATATATAAGGTCTTAAGTCGTTACTTCCAATTAACAACAAATGAGACAGCCTTAAAAATTCCAAGAATTGAAAAAGACAAGTGAGTGGGAATAATTGTGATGCCTACAGTTAAGAGATGAGGCAGACAATTAGCCTCTGGTTTTAAAATTGCTTAACATTCTTAATGGACTAGGGCAGTTTTTGCCCCCTTAATTCAGATGGATTTGGTGTGCTAATTAGGGATGGATCAAAATTTGAAAGAAGCTTTTCATTTCTCTTGGATCTTACCTCCGAGCATGGCAGAGGACAGTCTTTGAATGAGTAAGGTCTTTGCCTTACAAACAAGCCCTTTGATGAGTCAGTCAGGCTCAAATTGACATTGGTTGACAGGCAGGGTCTTCCAAGTCGTTGGATTTTGAATTGAGAGTCCAAAGAAGAGATGTAACCAAGGATGAACTAATTGTTTCTGCCATATTAGAAACACAATAAACTATTTGAGTAGTACTCGATTAAGAGCCGACTTAACTTGGGAGCTGCTAATTAGTCATCCCTAGAGTCAGTGGTCTTACAACCAACCTGCCTTCCATTGAGGGTCTGTATACTGCACGATCAAAAAGAGGGCTGTGAAAATATTTACAGACCCCTTGCATCCTGGACATAAATTGTTTCAACTCCTACCCTCAAAACGACGCTATAGAGCACTGCACACCAGAACAACTAGACACAAGAACAGTTTTTCCCCAAACGCCATCACTCTGCTAAACAAATAATTCCCTCAACACTGTCAAACTATTTACTAAATCTGCACTACTATTAATCTTCTCATCATTCCCATCACCCATCTCCTCCCACTTATGACTGTATGACTGTAACTTTGTTGTCGTATCCTTATGATTTATATTGATTGTTTCCTAGTATGATTTGATTGCTTATTTGTACTCTATGACTATCATTAAGTGTTGTACCTTATGATTCTTGACAAATGTATCTTTTCTTTTTATGTACACTGAAAGCATATGCACCAAAGACAAATCTTTAATCTCCTTGTGTGTCCAATCACACTTGGCCAATAAAGAATAAAGAATTCTTCTGTGTACTGTAGCACATAAACTGAACAAAGTCTGTTTGTGCTGCTCTAATATTTTTTATGTTTTAGCATCGAACCATGTGATCTTGAAAGAGCTGAACTTTTCAGGAAAATGAAGGTAGCCGAAAGAAAGAATTTTGGAGCCCACTGGGCAAAAATCCATGGGGTGAGTTGAAAGGGTCTTCCCACAATCAATTCCTCAAATGAAAATCCATGTTAAGTTCTTTCTTTCCCTTTCTTCCTTGTCGATGTTGGTGGAAAAGAACACCCAAGCGAATATCACCATCATGTGAAAAAAGAATGGGGAACGTTCTAGCCAATCCAGTATATTTGTTGTAGTATTCTGCAGTGTTGTCTAAAATTGTGTAAGAGGCAGCTCAGTTGTCCCACGGTTTTCAATGAAGCATCGAACTAAGGACAATAGAGTTTTTTGATTAGCAGGCTAGAATCCCACTCTCAAGTAATAAATTTACAGTCAACTGTTTTTTATTCTGACCTAGGCTTCATGAAGCAAAGTCTTAATCCCGGTAAAACCTCTTTTATTAACACTGTGAATTCAGTTCATTCACAGTCAACAAGGCTTTGGCAAACAGTCTTTCAGAAGAATGTTTATCAATCCCGACCTTATCTCACTTGGAACACTGCCAGAGAACCAATTTCCAAATGCAGAGCAAGGCTAAACTTGGCACCAAGTCTATTAGAGTCACGAACAAAACTTTCCAATCTTGAAACAAGATGAACTAATTGCTTCCTGCAAAAGCCCACATCCTGTTCACTCCTCTTTTATGTCCTATGGAAGGGGCCAATCATCTCCAAGATGTGGCTTTACTCCCAAGTCGACTCTGCTTTCTTAATTGTTCTTGTCTTCTGGAAGCTTTGCACATGTGCACACTGGGAACGGGCTCCAGCTGTTCCTCTGCCTCGCTGCTGTCTAACTCCCTCTCTACCTCCAATGCAGAGCCCTCGTCCGAGCTTTCCCCAGCCCCCCAGACTGGTCCAAGTTCCTCCCCAACCTCCTCACTGTCTGACTCTGCTGTCAGCTCCACTGCCCGCCGGCGGGCCACAACAGTTTTCTTGGAAAACTCTTGTCTTCCAGTGCTAGAAGCAATCAAACTCTGTGGCTCAGACTGGTAAGACAGTCTGTTATGTACAGCAGCTGCTTGCAATTACTGCAGGTTCAAGCCCCACCAGGCCCAAGGTTGACTCAGCCTTCCATCCTTTATAAGGTAGGTAAAATGAGGACCCAGATTGTTGGGGGCAATAAGTTGACTTTGTATATAATATACAAATGGATGAAGACTATTGCTTGACATAGTGTAAGCCACCCTGAGTCTTCGGAGAAGGGCGGGATATAAATGCAAATAATTAAAAAAAACAAACACGAATTTGCTGAAGGCATCTTAGTTAGACTTCAACCATCTCTATTTTCAGGGGGTTAGAAATTTGCCCCAAAGGTTACCCATCTCACATTAGTTGACTACCTATGTAAGCCCAAGAATTGTGACTTAAATAAAAACCTTGTCTTTGAATGTTGTTTTATTGTAACATGTTACAGGTTAACAGTGGTGGGTTTCAAATTTTTTTACTACCGGTTCTGTGGGTGTGGCTTGGTGGGCGTGACATGGGAAGGATACTATAAAATCTCCATCCCCACTCCAATCTAGGGGAAGGTTATTGCAAAATCCCCATTTCCTCCCAATCAGCTGGAACTTGGGAGTCGGGGAATAAATGGGGGTGGGGCCAGTCAGAATTTTTACTACCGGTTCTCCGAACTACTCAAAATTTCCACTACTGGTTCTCCAGAACTAGTCAGAACCTGCTGAAATTGAACTCTGCAGGTTAAAGACAAGAACTAAATTTAGCAAATTTTCTGAATTCACACTATTGGAGTAAACATGGGTGCCAGCAGGACACTGGGGATAACAAAAAGAGAAAGACAGTGGGCTGTGATGACCCAGGGCATGGGATAAAAGCAACACATCTGGAGAACAGGTCTAACTTCCCTTTATTGCTCCAACTTTGCCCCCAAACGTCCCCAAATTTACTAAAAGTCCTGGAGCAAAACTCTCACACGCACCATCAGCAGCCTCTGGCTCCAAGTAATCCAGTAAACCAGGTTAGCCAAAGAGTAACCAGAGCAAGGGGTTCAGTAAAGCAGGCAAACCGGGCAAGCCCCACAAGACAGAGCACAGTAACCTCCAGGTGAGTGCACATGAGGCCCCATAGATTCAGTACTTGTTCCTGACGAATGCCCCTCTCACTGGCACCTCCTTACATCTCAGTCCTGAGGTGTGCCATGTGAAGGGGGACAGGGCACTCTCCTCCCTTGTAGCCAGCTCAGTCTGCGTTGGTCTCGCCTTCTCTCTTCTCTCCGTGCTCTAGGATCAGGAGGGGGTGGTCCTTGCTCTTTGCCTGCGCTCTGTCTCTCCTCCTCCTCTCTGTCTGCAGGCCTTACTAATCCTGAAAAACCTTGCTGAGACTGACTCTGCCCTTCCCCAGTTTCCTCCAAGGCCAACTGAGCCACCCTCTCGGTCTCTGTCGGCTCTTGTTCCCGCTCTTCTTCCTCCGCAGATTCAGACTCTGACGGGGGGCATGACAGTGGGCACAACTGTGTGATCGAACACATTTTTTACATGCGTCGTGATAAACATAAAAAAAGGGGCAGAACTTTGATCTCATGGTTGCATCCCCATCTTGACCATTTGACCTTCCGCCAAGGACACCGCTGGCCATAACTTTTGTTTTCAAATAACGCAAAGGCTAAATGAGATCTTTCCCCATTGGAGGAAAAAAAAAAGATATATTGTTGTAGTTTGAAATGACAGGCAAGAAACACATGGCCAGATTTGAGGTTCACCCATCCGGTTTTGGTGTCAACAGTCGGCTTGCCCTGTCTTTTCATTCTTCACTTTGAAAATCAAGGTTTGCTGTAACCCTTTTCAAATGTCAAATTGATAGTGAATCTGACACCGTCAAGATGCACGGACTCCCCTTTTTTAAGAAGGATTTCCATTTGAAACCTTTTCGCTTTGGGATTATGGCACTTCAGCTGTTGCATGTGAATATCCTTTAGAAGCATCTTGTTAGTTGTTCACCCATCCTGACCTGCTAGGATGCTTAGCATGAATTACTGTATCAGGGACGTGGGTCCTGCAAAGAAGGTTTGGAGAAAGGACACTGTTTCTCCCCCACCCCCGGCCATTGGGTGTATATCTTCTTCTTCTTCTTCTTCTTCTTCTTCTTCTTCTTCTTCTTCTTCTTCTTCTTCTTCTTCTTCTTCTTCTTCTTCTTCTTCTTCTTCTTCTTCTTCTTCTTCTTCTTCTTCTTCTTCTTCTTCTTCTTCAAATGTAGAAGGAAATCAGTTGCTAATCCTGATTTTTATTTGAGAAAAGAACCAGATGGTTAAAGCGTACAAGGTCACCGAAGTGCCAGGGAGAGATTGCACCATCTACACAAAAGGATACTGGCAATTCCCATTTTCTTGAGCTTTGGAACAAAGTCTTTGGTAAATCTTTAAAAAAAAGAAGAAGTCCTTTTCTTGCATGACTAAACTCATTGAAAGATTAAGGGGAAGAAAAAAAGAAAAGAGCTACCTTAACATTATTCCCGTTAACTTGATTAATTTTCTTTAAAGCCTATTTTTCTCTATTCTGAACATGAAATCCAGATAAAAACTTAACTGTGAGGAAGATACGCCTTGTTTACTTTTGAGGCACCAGATGATATTGAAAGTATTAAAATTATCCTATACCGAGTTGCGCCCTGTGGATTTTAAAATTCTTTCCTTCTTGGCTGGACTAGCTTCTGAGCAACCCTGCCTCTTCTAACTGTTATTACATTCATTTGGTCATTTTGCCTTAAGGCTTAAACTTTTCAAGGAAAACAAAGCTGGGTAGATGTCTCAAAGCCAGTGGGTTTTCTTTGTAGAAAAGAGAACAAAACAGACAACAACAACAAGCATGGGAATGCCGGCTTAGATACAGGTACAGATTAACAGAGTTGGAAAGGACCTTGTAGGTCATCTAGTCCAACCCACCCCCCACACCCACCCAAGCAGGAGACCCTACACCATTTCTGACAGATCTTCTTTTCCAGTCTCTTCTTGAAAGCTTCCAGTGATGAAGCTCCCACAATGTCTGAAGGCAACTTCTGTTCCACGGGTTGATTGCTGTCACTGTCAGAAAATTTCTCCTTATTTCTCTCCTTGGTTAGTTTCCATCGATTATTCCTTGTGTGGCCTTCAGCTGCTTTGTCGTGTCCCACTCCTCCGCTGACGGCCGGGTCAGGGAAATCCGAATCAGGTGTGCCTCTGCAGCTCTGCCAAAGTCCTAGCAAAGTTCTCAAGGCAGGCAGGAGACCAGAAAGTGATTTCAGCAAGATAAGGTAGACTTTGCCTGACTCAGAGAATGCCAGAAAGCAGACCCTTTATATAGGCCATGGGGTGTGGCTCCATGACTCAGCACTTATCCAGGCCTGCCCCTCCCTTCCTTCTGACGCCGCCACCTATCAATTCTTCTGAAGCAAGGGTCACTCCAGTCGGCAGCTGTTGGTAATTGACCTTCCTCAGGCTCACATGCTGTGGAGGAGGGGGAGGGGTCTAGTTGCTCCATTTGCCTGGGCATGGAGCCAGAGCTGGGGGCTGGAGATACTTGCTCTTCTTCAGCCTGTCTGGGCATGGAGCCAGGGCTGGGGCCGGGAGATGCCCCCTCCTCAGCCTGTCTGGGCATGGAGCCAGGGCTGGGGCCGGGAGGCATGCTGGACATTCTTCAGCGTTCGGAAGCAGATAAGCAGACCCCGGCTGTGGTGAGATTGGGCGAGACACAACATGCTTTGGAAAATAGTTTGACCCCCTCTCCTCAAAGATTGCTATCATGTCTCTCCTGATCCTTTTCTTCACTAGACTAGCCATGCCCAGTTCCTGCAACCATTCTTCATATGTTTTACCTTCCAGTCCCCTAATCATCTTGGTTGCTCTTTTCTGCTCTCTTTCTAGAGTCTCCCACATCTTTCTTATAGTGTGGTGACCAAAACTGAATGCAGTACTCTAGGTGTGGACTTACTAAAGCTTTATAGAGCGGTGTTAGTACCTCCCTTGATCTTGAATGTATCCCTCTGTTAATGCAACTTAGGGTTTATAGTTGTGTGGATGACATTGGGGAATTTTGGCAGAGGTGAAGCTGATTTTCCAAAAGAAACTGGACAGCCATTTGTTTCAAATGGTATAAGAATCTCTTGCCTTGAACAGAGGGCTGGACTAGAAGACCTCCGAGGGTCCCTTCCAGCCCTAGGATTCTATGTTCTAAATGTTGAATGGAGGAAGGTATGAAAAGTGTATGGGTGCTTAACCTCCCTGGAAATTTCAAAAATTGGAATTTTGACTCTATGCTCACGGTATTGAAGACTTAAGCAAAAGGATTAGCCCATCACATCATATCTCTGCTTGATGGTAGTCATAGAAGGACTATCCAGCTATGCTATGGGTTCCCTTATAGAACTCCTTGTTTGGTTAAGAAAGGCCATCATTGAAGGGGTGTTGGGTGGGGTGGGTCCCAGAAGGAGAGCCTTTCCTGCCAGGGCAGCTACCTTTGGAACGCCATCCCTCGCTCAGTGGTTATATTAGTCTCGTCTTTGCCAGAAGGTCTTGAAAATTTGGTTTTGTGCTTGAACCCGGAGCCCTAAATGTGCGATCGAGCCCGTCTCCTGGCTGTGTGGATAATTGGTTGGAGGATGCATGGCTGCTGTGTGCCTTACTTTTTAAAAAAAAAAATTCAAATGTATTTCATTCTAAGCTACCTAGACCCATATATGTGAGATGGGTGGCTATATAAATTGAATAAATAACAGTAGTGATGTATATTTTTAATTTATATATGTCTGTCTGTATGTGTGTGTATGTTTTCGTAAGTTTTCACGGGTATAGGTATGTAGGTCTTGGCATATTCGGGTCTTTTCCCATGTAAGGTTGAGAGTCTCAACCTTACACGGGAAAAGACCCGAATATGCCACACACACACACACACACACACACACACACACATATATATATATATATATATATATATATATATATATATATATATATATATATATATATATATATATATATATATACACATACATATACATATATGTAGGTCTTTGGTTATTCGGGTTTTCTCCCGCGTAAAATTGGGAGAATCAGTTCAAACCCTCACTAGCAGTTAAAAAGGAAGAAACAGCTGCAATCACACATTGCTCCCAGAAGCACGAAGCTGAAGCCTGAAGATGACGAATGAGACTTCGTCGAAACGTCGCCAAAACACTTCCAAATTTACGCGGGAGAAAACCCGAATAACCAAGACCTACATACAAACACCCGCGAAACCTCAGAAAACATATATATGAGGTTTTCGCAGTGGGCTTGTATGGTCTTTGTTATTCGGGTTTTCTCAGCGTAAAATTGGAAGTGTCTTGGCGACGTTTTGACGAAATCTCATTCAGCTGCAATCACACATTGCCCCCAGAAGCAGGAGGCGGAAGCCTGAGGATGGCGAATGAGACTTCGACGAAACGTCGCCAGAAACAGCTGCAATCACACATTGCTCCCAGAAGCAAGAAGCTGAAGCCTGAAGATGACGAATGAGACTTCGTCGAAACGTCGCCAAGACACTTCCAATTTTACCCGGGAGAAAACCCGAATAAACAAAGACCTACACATTTATATATAAATATATATATACATATACATATACATATACATATACATATATATATATATATATATATATATATATATATATATATATACATGTGTTTTCTTGTATTTTGTATTGAAATTAAATTAGCAATGTAATTTTTTTTTTTTCAAATGTATTGCTAATAATTTTCCATAAGCCTTAAACTTTAAGAAGAATCAAGGAGGGAAGCAAACCTGGAATTAAGGAGAAACTTCCTAACGGTGAGGACAATTAACCCGTGTAAATAAATAGCTTGCTTCCAGAAGTTGTGAGTACTTCATTACTGGAGGTTTTTAAGAAGAGACAGGACAGCCAATCGTGTAGGGTCTCCAGCTTGAGCAGGGGGTTGAACTAGAACAGGGGTCTCCAACCTTGGCAACTTGGAGACTTGTGGACTTCAACTCCCAGAATTCCTCAGCCAGCTGGAGTTGAAGTCCACAAGTCTTCAAGTTGCCAAGGTTGGAGACCCCTGAACTAGAAGACCTCCAAGGTGCCTTTCAGCTCTATTCTGATTAATTGATTGAATGAATGTAAAAAGCCTCCTTTTTAGGTGGCCAGCAGTGCGAAGGCCAAAACCAGCTAAAGAACTGGCAGAAGTGACTTCACATTTTTGGGTAGATGATGATATTGTTGTTGGTGATTCCTAACGTTGGACTAGGATGTCAAGGCCACCAGTTCATCTCCTGTTCTTCACCCTGGGCCAGATCTTAACATTTCTGTGTAACATACTTTTCCAAGTATTTATATAACACTACCAAATACGGTTTCGCCGATCCTTTTTTTGTAAGATGCTCTCCTGATCACTCTTGTTCGTCTTCCCTCAAGAAGAGATCAGAACAATGTAGTGACAGAATGAAAGAATGTTGCCTGTACTTTTCACTCACTTTTCGATGAAAAGCAATCAGGGTTCGGGGTTGGTATTCACTTACTTTCCCTATCAGTTTGCAAATGTGAGCTCGCGCTTTGCTCGCATGTGCCTGGCCTTCCGTGGATGCAGTTTGCTGGTGTGCACGCTTTCTGTGCATGCGCCCGCCCTAAAAAACATGCCTAAATAGAATGGCATAGAGCCAGGGCTGGTGGGCAGGCCCACCTATGATTTTTTTTTTTTTTACATTTATATCCCGCCCTTCTCCGAAGACTCAGGGCGGCTTACAATGTATAAGGCAATAGTCTCATTCTATTTGTATATTTACAAAGTCAACTTATTGCCCCCCCAACAATCTGGGTCCTCATTTTACCTACCTTATAAAGGATGGAAGGCTGAGTCAACCTCGGGCCGGGCTTGAACCTGCAGTAATTGCAGGCTGCTGTATTCTAATAACAGGCTTCTAACATCCTGAGCTATTCATGGCCCTGATTTCCACTACCGGTTCAGGCGAACCGGTGCGAACCAGCTGAATATTACCTCTGACAAGGTTGTAGGTATACATGGAGTCAGGTTGTTGTTGTTTTTTTAAATCTGTGTATGTATTGCTTTTTGTTAAAAAACAAAACAGTCCATATTTCTGGAACCAGAAACGTATCCAGAATCTATTAATATAATCTCTCTTGAAAACAAAATTTTGTTTGTCGTTCTCTCTCTCTTTTTTTTTTTTTACCTCAGCTGAAATTTCACTTCCTCCGATCTCTGCTGCCTTCCTCGCCCGCTAAAAACATGAAACATGTGGTGAGAACCCAGGAAGGTCCCCCCACCCCACTCCAAAGTATTTGGGAACAGTTTGGAAAGAATTTGTGCTTTCCTTCGCAAACAGCCGATGGGGTTTTTGGAAAGCGAGGGCTGAAATGACGGGCCTCTGCTGTCAGTTTTTCCAAGGCAGAACGCCTTGTGCCGTGTTTCACGAAAAAGCGTGCACACACGTGCACCTTGCAAGCACTCCAGCCTACGCTGCAAAATTTTAATTGACTCATTAATGATGCCACCCAGGGGAGAAAAAAAAAATGGCCAAGGATTGGTCATAGGGAAGCTTTTCTCTCGCTGTTACAAAACAGAAGACACCAGCAACTTGACAAGTCCAAGTGTCGGAGGCCAGGGGACTAATTGATAACAGGCAGCCTTTCTGCGAGGCTCTTTGGCAGGAACTGGGAGCGGAATCCAGTTCTCTGATCTCACCAGTGGTATTGGCCATGCCAAACCCAGCCTGACTTTGACAGATTGCTTCCCTGCAGTAATAACTTAAGCATGTTGCTTTTCTCACACAAGGCCACATGTCCCTCCCACTGGAGAGAATTGCTGGCTGCTTTCTTTCTTTCTTTCTTTCTTTCTTTCTTTCTTTCTTCCTTCCTTCCTTCCTTCCTTTCTTTCTTTCTTTTCCTTCCTTCTTCCACTACTTTTCTTTCCTCCTTCCTTCCTTCGTTCTTTCCTTCCTTCCTTCTTTCTCTCTTTCTTTTCCTTCTTTCTTTGTTTTCCTCCTTCCTTCTTTTTCTTTTCCTTCCTTCCTTCCTTCCTTCCTTTCTTCCTTCCTTCCTTCCTTCATTTTTCCGCTTTCTTTTTCTTTCTTTCTTTCTTTCTTTCTTTCTTTCTTTCTTTCTTTCTTTCTTTCCTTCCTTCTTCCACTACTTTTCTTTTCCTCCTCCCTTCCTTCCTTCCTTTCCTTCCTTCTTTCCTTCCTTTTCCTTCCTTTCTTTCTTTCTTTCTTTCTTTCTGTCTTTACCTCCTTCCACTACTTTTCTTCCTCCTTCCTTCCTTCCTTCCTTTCTTTCTCTTTCTTTTCCTTCTTTCTTTGTTTTCCTCCTTCCTTCCTTCTTTTTCTTTTCCTTCCTTCTTTCTTTCTTTCTTTCCTTCCTTCCTTCCTTCCTTCCTTCCTTCATTTTTCCTCTTTCTTTCTTTCTTTCTTTCTTTCTTTCTTTCTTTCTTTCTTCCTTTCTTTCTTTCTTTCCTTCCTTCTTCCACTACTTTTCTTTTCCTCCTTCCTTCCTTCCTTCCTTCCTTCCTTCCTTCCTTCCTTCCTTTCTTTCTCTTTCTTTCTGTCTTTACCTCCTTCCACTACTTTTCTTTCTTTCTTTCTTTCTTTCTTTTTTCTTTCCTTCTTTCGTTCTTTCCTTCCTTCCTTCCTTTCTCTCTTTCTTTCCCTTCTTTCTTTCTTTCCTCCTTCCTTCCTTCTTCTTTTCTTTCCTCCTTCCTTCCTTCCTCCTTTTCCTTTCTTTCTTTCTCTCTCTCTCTCTCTTTCTTTCTTTCTTTCCTTCCTTCTTCCACTACTTTTCTTTTCCTCCTTCCTTCCTTCCTTCCTTCCTTCCTTCCTTCCTTCCTTCCTTTCTTTCTCTTTCTTTCTGTCTTTACCTCCTTCCACTACTTTTCTTTCTTTCTTTCTTTCTTTCTTTTCTTTTCCTTCTTTCGTTCTTTCCTTCCTTCCTTCTTTCTTTCTTTTCCTTCTTTCTTTCTTTCCTCCTTCCTTCCTTCTTCTTTCTTTCCTCCTTCCTTCCTTCCTCCTTTTTTCCTTTCTTTCTTTCTCTCTCTCTCTCTCTCTTTCTTTCTTTCTTTCTTTTCCTTCCTTCTTCCACTACTTTTCTTTCCTCCTTCCTTCCTTCCTTCCTTCCTTCCTTCCTTCCTTCCTTCCTTCCTTCCTTCCTTTTCCTTCCTTTTCTTTTCTTTCTCTTTCTTTCTGTCTTTTCCTCCTTCCACTACTTTTCTTTCTTTCTTTCTTTCTTTCCTTCCTTTCTTTCTTTCTTTTCCTTCCTTCCTTTCTCTCTTTCTTTCCCTTCTTTCTTTCTTTTTCCTCCTTCCTTCCTTCTTTTTTCTTTTCCTCCTTCCTTCCTTCCTCCTTTTTTCCTTTCTTTCTTTCTCTCTCTCTCTCTCTCTTTCTTTCTTTCTTTCCTTCCTTCTTCCACTACTTTTCTTTCTTCCTCCTTCCTTCCTTCCTTCCTTCCTTCCTTCCTTCCTTCCTTCCTTCCTTCCTTTCTTCCTTCCTTTCTTTCTTTCTCTTTCTTTCTGTCTTTTCCTCCTTCCACTACTTTTCTTTCTTTCTTTCTTTCTTTCTTTCTTTCTTTCTTTCTTTTTCTTTTCCTTCTTTTCTCCCCTACTTTTCTTTCTTTCTTTCTTTTTCCTTCCTTCCTTCCTTCTTTCCTTCCTTCCCTACTTTACTTCCTCCCTCCCTCCCTCCCTCCTTCCTTCCTTCTTTCCTTCCTTTTTTTTTTCTTTCTCTCCCTCCCTCCCTCCCGCAGTGTCCTGGGGTCATGTGATCCCCTTTTGCGACCTTCTGACAAGCAAAGTCAATGGGGAAGCCAGACTGACTTAACAACCATATTCCTAACTTAACAACTGCCGTGTTTCACGTAACAAATGTGGCATAAAAGTCATAAAATGGGGCAAAACTCACTTAACACATTTCTCAGTTAGCAACATCAATTTTGGGCTCCGTTGTGGTCATAAGTGGAGGGCTACCTGTTTAGGTCTATCAGTGGAAGTTGGACTTGGAAGTCGCTCACATGGATTTGTTGGCCGGTCCCTATATAAATAAGCATGATCGCTGTCCATCGAAATGAAATGAAATATGAAATCAGAACCACAATATTGGTGTAATTCCTTTGTCACGGCTAGAAGAAAATTCAGCCTTATATGAATTTTTGAATTTTGTTGAGGAACCCATTTTGCTCATTACCAATACATACCCGGTCGTGTTGCTGATTAGGAGAAAGAGTTTGTACCTGCAGTCTTCAAATAATGTCTCTAAAAGACAAAGACTTCAGTTCCTTTAATCCCCAGTGAGTTTGGCCAGTCCCAAGATGTTGGAAACAAGCAGTTCAAAACATCTGAAAGCGCCGAATTGCATTAAACTGCCTCAAACTTAATTTGTGTCAAGACATCCAAGAGTGAAAGAAAAATCAATATTAGATATTGTAAATTGATTTTATCGCGGCCTCGGTGGCTATGGGTTGTATACTTTGCTGCAGGCTCATCTCTTATTTAGCATGGAGCGCGAGAAGTTTAAGGCATTTTCTTAAGCCCAGTTTGGAAGGGATACGACAGGCATTTCTGTAATTTGGAAAGGGGTTTATTGGGGTAAAGCTACGAAGGTAGCCAATTTGGTTAGCCAGTTTGGTCTAAGGCACCTGGCTAGAAACCAGGAGACAGTGAGTTCTAGTCCCGCTTTAGCCATGAAAGCCAGCTAAGTGTCTTTGGGCCAATCACCAGGAGATGGTGAATTCTAGTCCCGCCTTAGGCACGAAAGCTGTCTGGGTGACTTTGGGCCAATCACCAGGAGAGGGTGAATTCTAATCCTGCTTTAGGCACGGAAGCTGTTGGAGTGACTGTGGGCCAATCACTAGGAGAGGGTGAATTCTAGTCCTGCCTTAGGCACGAAAGCTGTCGGAGTGACTGTGGGCCAATCACTAGGAGAGGTTGAATTCTAGTCCCAGTTTAGGCATGAAAGGTGTCTGGGTGATTTTGGGCCAATCACCAGGAGGCTGTGAGTTCTAGTCCTGCCTTAGGCATGAAAGCCAGCTGGGTCAGTGACACAGATAGTCAGTCCAATTCACTTTACAGGGTTGTTGTTAATGGGGAAAATAAGAGGAAGAAAGAGTATTAGATAGGTTCATCACCTTGAGTTGTTTGTAAGAAAGTACTAAAGGCGGAATATAAATAATGAAAATATTATCATTCCCTGGAATGAATGTTAAATAAGTAGGGAACTACAACTTACAGAGTTATTTCTTAGAATGGAGATTCCTACTTCCTACTGGAAATCTTACAGATGGATATGATATGAATATTATCATTACTCCAGTTCTTATCCTGCAGAGGACTAAAACCATCACAACACTCAAAAGAGGCATGGGAATATTTTTAGCCTGTGTCTTCTTAAACTATACAACACGTCTCCTTGATGGTGGCTCCATGATATAATAATATAATAGATGAAAAGTGTAAAAAGAAAAAAAAAAGGCACCCTTCTTGAAATTCAACTTACATTTAACCTTTTTGGTGCAATGGTTTCCCAGCGAGATCAGACCAAATTTCTCGAGTTTAATAAAGCAGATTGGGAGTAAGTCGTGAAAAGGAACGGGATGAAGTTGAAGTTTTTCCATTTTTGGAAGTGGCGAGGCCAAAAAGGCACAACTGCGATTTCAAAATAGTTTCTGAGATAATTGTATTCATAGCCGTCGTGCCAGGATGAAAGATTAATAATAACAATAACAATAACAACAACAACAACAATAATAAAATAAAAAAACAAATTTTGCTTGTTTAGAAACAATACAAGGACTCCTTTCTGAGAAGCGAAAGCAGAATATTATTTTCCCCTTTCACTCCGCTACAGTTTGATTGTTCATTTTCTTTTGCATTAATTTATCGAAGGACACTTGCCTAAATTACTTTCTGTCTCTCTCGAAAGCCTTTGATCTTGGTGACAGTTTGACTGCATTAGGGAGAGCCTATTGGTTAATCCTTTGCTTAACTTGTCCTTTTGGGCACAGCCAGGGGTCTTTCCAGAGCTAATCTGTCAGCACAGTCTAAATCCTAATCAAACAAGGAGAAAGAGATGCTGTGAACTGTATTATAAGATGAAAAAATTGCATTGTGGGATTGGCTGCTTTAAAGGAAAAGATTTAAGGCTTCTTGAGTGGCCGTGTTCCATGGAGTTCCTTGGCATTTTCCCTTTTGCATTTTTAAAGGCATAATTGGGCAGGATAGCAGTGTCTTTTGGGAGGGGGGCCATGTAGCTATTATCAACAGTCAAGAATACCTTTCATCTTTTAAAAAACCAGGAATGGGAAAGGCGTACATGAGATTCTGAAGGGTGAAGGTGAGGAAAACACTTTAAAGAGGAAAAATTAAGATAAGAATCAGCGTCTTTAATCTTTCCTCTCTGCCATATTTGATCATGCTTTAAAAAAATGTAGAAGGGACAAAAAAGTCTACCAGGATTTGGTACAATGTTTAGTTTAAATCTTCAAAGTCTTGCGGTTTGAAACTATGGCCGTGGCTGGTCTCCTAAAATACCTGCTCTTTGTACATGATTTCCCCAAAGGCAAGCAATTCTGCATTAATTGTAGGTTGTCATCTGTGATTCAGTGCTAAATATTCAAATCCAAAACTTCAGACTGGAGCAGTGTGGTTCAAGAATACTTCCTTCAGATGCTTGCATCCAATATTCTCTACTGTTGTGACCCAGGCCCAAGTAGGTAGTAATAAACTTAGTCTGTGGAAAAACAAACTTTATTCGAACATCGTTCAACTCAAAGTAAAACAAATGCCTCCCAACACAAATTCCTCAGTTATCTCACAAGCCTTAGTCTAATGAGGCAAACTGCCAAAGGCCCTTCCTGGCAAATGTCCAGAAGCCACAAAAACAAAGACATACACGAAGCAGAGAACGCAGCTACAACGTTGTCTTCTGGCAAGCTGAAACACCGGTGCTGGTCTGTTTTAAGCCTTATGGGAGGGACCAATAATCTCTTGGCCCTACTCCTGAGTTATCCTCTCTGCTTGAGCTGCTCTTGCCTTCTGGCAGCTCTTCTCCTGCGTGCATTAGGAATAGGCTCCTCCTGTTCCTCTGCCTCACTACTATCTGTCTCTGGAGGCTCTGGAGTCTGCACCTTACTTCCCAATGGCCCTGGCCTCACCTCAGCCTCATCGCTGTCTGACTCCATTGCCAACTCCATAGGCTGCTGACAGACTACAACATCTACAGGTCACAATGTAATCAGCAATAGGATAAATAATACGAAAAAATTAACTTGTTTTTTTTTAACTCATTCCCTTTCTCCCCCTTTTGGAATTAAAATGAGGCAGAGGCAGAGGCAAGGCAGTAAGATGAAAGGAAACATGACAGCCAAAAACTTATCATCAGATGAATACTAAAGTCCAAAGCCAGGTGAGAGCCAAGGCATCAGAAGAGAGGTCCAAATCCTAAGGTAGATTCCAGGGTCCTTCTGAGGGACAAGAGAAACCCATTTGCTAAGAAGGATCCAAGACAGTGGTGGGTTTCTACCAGTTGCCCTGGTTTGGGTAAACCAGTATCGGCGGTGGCAGGAGGCTGTCACCACAGCACAGAAGGTTCTGTGCATGTGTAGAAGTGCTGCGCGCGCACAAAGCGAGCGCACGCACGCGATCACAGTTCCGAACCGGTAGCGAAGATAAGTGAAACCCACTACTGATCCAAGACCAATAAGCAAATGTGATCCCAAATCAGCTGCTAGGAACTGAGGGCTCATGGAATCAAACCAGCCAACTCCAACTCTTAGTGGTTAAGTCATTTAGATCAGGGGTCTCCAACCTTGTCAACTTTAAGACTTGTGGAGTTGAAGTCCACAAGTCTTAAAGTTGACAAGGTTGGAGACCCCTGATTTAGATGTTCCTCTGAGGTGGACAACTACTTCTGAATGAGATTTTCCTCATAAGAAGACCTCTTTCTTAGTCCCATGCTTGGTCTGAGCTCTTAAATTCCTGTTCTCTCCTTGGGGGAGGGGAGGGGATTAGCAGAGTTGTGGTCTCTCTTTCTGAATGTTGTCTCCTTCCCTCTGCCTTATGGCAATTCAGATCTCGGTTGATATCTCCACAGCTTCCGGTTGAATCCAGGCTGTTGCTGAGCTGGCTCCTTCAGATTAATTTCCAGACTGTTACTTTCTTGATGAGACCTGACATAAAGTCATATCCAATTAGGGACTACAGCCGAATGTGTCTCTGATCTGATCGAGTGACTTTGGTTTTTTAATATTAACACATTTCCACTCCTTTTCTTTCCCCAACTGGCTGACTGTGAAACCCTGAAATCCACTTATTTCTGTATTCTAATCTAACCAAAGCTTCATGTGATCATTCCAAAGTCCTATCCAAAATCATTCTGGTGCATTTTGTTCAATTACAAATATGATATTTCTGATTTCAGAAATTTGATATTTGAAGTTTCGCTGTGAAGAAAAATCTGAAGATGCCTCTCTTTTCTCCTGCAGTTCAAATTGGGCTACAGTATAAATCAGGGGTCTCCAACCTTGACAACTTTAAGACTTGTGGACTTCAACTCCCAGAGTTCCTCAGCCAGTAAAGCTGGCTGTGGAACTCTGGGAGTTGAAGTCCACAAGTCTTAAAGTTGCCAAGGTTGGAGACCCCTGGTATAAATAATGTTCAGTTATTCAAGACAATAGAAAGAACTATGGTATTTCTGAGTTATTGCCCACGTTAGCCATGAAGTAAGTTCTACCTTAGCCATAAAAGTCAGCTGGGTGACTTTGGGCCAATCACCAGGAGATGATGAGTTCTAGTCCTGCCTTAGCCGTGGAAGGCAGATGGGTGACTTTGAGCCAATCACCAGGAGACAGTGAATTCTAGTCCTGCTTTAGGCATGAAAGCCAGCTAGGTCAGGGGACTCCAACCTTGGCAACTTTAAGACTTGTGGACTTGTGGACTTCAACTCCCAGAGTTCTTCAGTCAGCAAAGCTGGCTGAGGAACTCTGGGAGTTAAAGTCCACAAGTCTTAAAGTTGCCAAGGTTGGAGATCCCTGACCTAGGTGATTTTGGGCCACTTACCAGGAGAAGATGAGTTCTAGTCCCACCTTAGCCATGGAAGGTGGCTGGGTGACCTTGGGCCAATCACACTCTCTCAGCCCAACCCACCTCACAGGGTTGTTGTGGGAAAATAGGAGGAGAAAAGTGAGTGGAATACGTTCACCACCTTGAGATATTTGTAAAAAGTAATAAAAAATGGGATACAAATAAATAACGATACAGATAGAAATTGCATAGTTGTTACTGAGTAATTGATAATCTTTCTTGAATATCATATGTAATATTATTGGGACAGCTGTGTGTGTGTGTACACATGCAGCTGTGCTGAATTATTCAGTTGTATCTTTTGCCAATCAGTTGTCAGTATTAATTTTCAAATTGTTTGGCTTATTTATTGATTTGATTCATTGTACTATTGATAATTAGAATAATTAATCAACTTGCCTCTAAAAGTACTAAATGCTCCAACACTTAAAGTTTTTAAGAAGAGACCGCACAACCATTTATCTGAAATGATAATTGGGTTTCCTGCCTGAGCAGTGGGTTGGGCTAGAAGACCCCAAAACTCCCTTCCAACTCTGTCATTCTGTTATCATTTCTTTGGAGGCACTTAATATAATATAGTGCTAGTAAGGAAAAATAGGATTATATTTAGGAGATTATTTTCAAATAAGGAGTATTTTTATCTAGTTGAATCTAGGTACAGAGGCATGCAATTTCAGTAATGGGTAGAAAGTTTTGCATGTCATCGCTTGTTAGATTAGTCAGTATTAAATCAAGAGAAAAATGTTGTTATAATAGCTAAGAGCTTCTGAAAGGTGCTCATTATGAGCAGCGCTCCGAATAATGCTTGCAAAAATTAATTTTTCTCCATGAAACACCATTTGAGGAAAGAAAGGCATTTGGGAGAATAAAGAATATTTAGTTATTTATTAGATTTATGTGCTACCCATCTTGCCTAAGGTAACTCTGAGTGGTTTACAAATATTAAAACCAGTAAACATTAAAATGATAAAACAATAACAACAAAAATGATAACAGTTACCTTTACCTAAACCGTGGTGGCACAGTGGTAAGAAGGCAATATTGCAGGCTGACTGTGCACACCACCGCCAGCAGTTCGATCCTGACAGGGTCATGGTTGACTCAGCTTTCCATCCTTCTGAGGTCAGTAAAATGAGGACCCAGATTGTTGGGGGCAAGAGGCTGACTCTAAACCACTTAGAGATAAGTCTAAGTGCTTTCCAACACAAGATGCATTTGGATGTAGAGAGAATATAAAGGGACTAGATCAAGGCGTCAAAAATTTTAGCAAGGGGTTCTCTGCCTGGTTGCTGGCTGGGCGTGGCCATGGTGGGCGTGGCCTAGTCAGCCTCCTGCACCACGGCAGGGGCATTTTGCCCTCCCCGGACTCCGGAGGCTTTCCTCAAGCCTCTGGGAGGGTGAAAATGGCCTTCCAAGGCTCCGGAGGTCCATTTCCGGCCTTCCTAAACTTCCAATAGGCCCTTTTTTTAACCCTCTCCAAGCCTCACCGCGCATCCTGCACTCACCTGCATCCAAAACGAGCTGTGTGGGGACTCCTAGGAGGGGTGTGGTGTGGTGGGGCGGGGTGGGACGGGGCCAACCAGGAGTGGGATTTGGGGGTTCTCTGAACTGTACTGAATCTTAGCTAGAGGTTCTCCCAAACCCTTGCAAACCAGGGTCAAATCTACTTACCTTTCCTACTGGTTCGGAAGTGTGCGCATGTGTGCGCGTCATGTGTGATTTTGGACCCTCTGCGCATGCGGAAAGCCTTCTGCACATGTGCAGAGGGTCAAAAACAGGTTACTTCCTGGTTAAAGGCAGGAAGTAATGATGTCTGGGCAGGTGGGCGGAGCCTCGCACTGCCGCCCCTATCGGTTCTCTGAACCAACCGCTGCTGCTGCTACCGGTTCGCCCAAATTGTTGCGAACTGGTAGTATTTCACCCCTGCTGCAAACCCCCAGCAACCCACCCCTGGACTAGATCAAAGGTGAAAAGAGAAAAAAGCATAACTTTGCAAGGATAACTACTACAGAAGGCCTAAATTATATTTTTAAAAATGAAAATAGCACACTTTTTTTTTTAGAGATAATATAAATAGCTCTTTGAGAAATTTTCCAGTTCAGACATGGTCCTAACCTTTGCCAAACCTAAATAACTGCCATGTGTGATTTAGGTGAGAAAGGGATGCTGTCTTGAGCAATGAAAAGACTCTAATTAAAAGGAAGATGGCCACAAACATTCCCAGTTCTGAGAACTTCTATTTCAAACACTTTTGAAATCTCCACGAAGAAGTCTTTGAATAAATATCAATAAAAATAAAAAATGTATAAAGAGCCAGGCTGGTCCCATGGAGAAATGCACTTTCAAGAGAACAGGCAGAAAGAGTTTGGGAAATTTGCTTGGCTTAATTTTTTTTTATTCCATTTTAAATATTTATCCAAATACAAATAGATTTTTTTTTTCAAGGTAATCTTTGATGTTTGGCTTGCCCTGCAATTTGACCTTATGCTACCCAAATATCTCATAAAAAGTTCAGGGCATCACTTTCTGGCTGGAGAGTGTATAAAGTTTGCTTTGGAGTCAAATATAATTTCCAGTATCAAACTAGAAGGAAAGAGATGTGAAGTATTATTTGCTTTATAAAGGCCACACCTGGAATACTACATCCAGTTTTGGTCACCACATTACAAAAAAAAAAAAAAAAGTTGAGACTTTGGAAAAAGTGCAGAGAAGAGCAACCAAGATGATTAAAGGCCTGGAGACAAAAACATAATAATAATAATAATAATAATAATAATAATAATAATAATAATAATAATAATAATAATAATAATAATAATAATAATTTAATTTTTATACCGCCCTTCTCCCAAAGGACTCAGGGCGATTAACAACCAGATAAAAATACAATACAATATACAATAAAAAACTATTTAAAAAACCTATTCAACCTTGGCCAATGAAGAACATTTGCAAGAATCGGATATGGCCAGTCTAGAGAAAAGAAGGACTAGGGGTGACATGATAGCAGTATTCCAGTATTTGGGAGTTTGCCACAAACAGCAGTGGGTCAACTTATTTATCAAAGCATCAGAGGGGAGAACATGAAAAATAGATGGAAACTAAGGAGAGAAGCAACCTGGAATTAAGGAGAAACTTCCTAACAGTGGGGACAATTAACAGCTTGCCTTCAGAAGTTATGGGATGCTCCATCACTGGAGATCTTTAAGAAACACTGGACAGCAGCTTGCCTGAAATGGTGTAGGGTCTCCTGCTTGAGCAGGGGGGTGGACTAGAAGACCTCCAAGGTCCCTTCCAGCTCTATTCTGATTGATTGAGACCTACCATTTATTATGCAGTATCTATTGATTGCCTGATAATCAAAGTTCTCCACTTGATTTATAGCAAATCAATAAATATCATAAAATTAATATGAAACCTGAAAGAAAATAAAATCTTCTATAGCTAAAATAATACATACTGTAGATGCACAGAAAGATATCTTAAATATGTAAAAAGGTAATGGTTCCCCTCGCATATATGTGCTAGTCGTTCCCGACTCTAGGGGCGGTGCTCATCTCTGTTTCAAAGCCGAAGAGTCAGCACTCTCCGAAGACGTCTCCATGGTCATGTGGCTGGCATGACTAAATGCCAAAGGCGCACGGAACACTGTTATCTTCCCACCAAAGGTGGTCCCTATTTTTCTACTTTCATTTTTTACGTGCTTTCGAACTGCTAGGTTGGCAGAAGCTGGGACAAGTAATGGGAGCTCACTACTTGATTCCGGTGGAACCGGAGTCAGAGAGCACTAGGGATTCGAACCACTGAACTGCCGACCTTTCGATTGACAAGCTCAGCGTCCTAGCCACTGAGCCACTGCATCCCATCTTTTAAATACTGTATGTATCAGTTCCAAGTTTGGAAGATCTGGGGAAATAATAATAAAAGTTAAAATAAAACTCATAATATATTTATATGTCTCCAAATCTCAAAAATTTCCCTTTCAAAGTATTGTGTGAAAGCATTGGCAATGAAAAAGGTACAGAGATGGTCAAACTCACTTGTTCCTGATGGATTGCAAGAGAAACTCTATAGTGATCTTCTTAATAGGTATGTCTTGTCTAAGGAAGAGAAGAACTAAGGTTGACATGATATCTGTCTTCCAGAACCTGAGGGGCTGTCACCAAGAAGTGGGAGTTGACCTACTCTCCAAAACATCAGCGGGCAGGACAAGAAGCAACAGGTGAAAGCTCAAAGAGAGAGATCCTACCAGGAACTAAGGAGAAACAAGAAATCATTAAAGAGACATCCAGCCTAGAACTGAGGAGAAATTTCCTGACAGAATAATTAACCAGTGGAATGGCTTGCCTTGAGAAGTTGTAGGTGCTCCAGCACTGGAGGTTTTCAAGAATAGACTCGACAACTATTTGTCCTCAATGGTATAGGACTGGGGTGTCAAACTCATGGCCTATGGGCCAGATGCGTCACATTTTAACGAAGGGGAACAACATTGCGATACATCACGTAACGACAAGATGATGGCGCGAGTTTGACACCCCTGGTATAGGATCTCCTGCTTGAGCAGGGATTGGACTAGAAGACTTTCAAGGTCCCTTCCATAACCGTGTTATTCTATGTTCTAATTAAATTTTGCTCATTTTTGTTGGAAGTTTTGTTTTTCAACTGAGTGATGGAACCACTGGTGGGATTCAAATAATTTAACAACCGGTCCTCTGCCCTAATGATTTCTTCCAACAACCAGTTCACCAAACTGCTCATAAAGTTAAAATAAAACTCATAATATATTTATATGTCTCCAAATCTCAAAAATTTCCCTTTCAAAGTATTGTGTGAAAGCATTGGCAATGAAAAAGGTACAGAGATGGTCAAACTCACTTGTTCCTGATGGATTGCAAGAGAAACTCTATAGTGATCTTCTTAATAGGTATGTCTTGTCTAAGGAAGAGAAGAACTAAGGTTGACATTATATCTGTCTTCCAGAACCTGAGGGGCTGTCACCAAGAAGTGGGAGTTGACCTACTCTCCAAAACATCAGCGGGCAGGACAAGAAGCAACGGG
Source organism: Ahaetulla prasina (assembly GCF_028640845.1). Lineage (NCBI taxonomy): Eukaryota > Metazoa > Chordata > Lepidosauria > Squamata > Colubridae > Ahaetulla > Ahaetulla prasina. Next base: position 731,781 of record NC_080544.1, on the reverse strand, counting down.
TGAAAGCTCAAAGAGAGAGATCCTACCAGGAACTAAGGAGAAACAAGAAATCATTAAAGAGACATCCAGCCTAGAACTGAGGAGAAATTTCCTGACAGAATAATTAACCAGTGGAATGGCTTGCCTTGAGAAGTTGTAGGTGCTCCAGCACTGGAGGTTTTCAAGAATAGACTCGACAACTATTTGTCCTCAATGGTATAGGACTGGGGTGTCAAACTCATGGCCTATGGGCCAGATGCGTCACATTTTAACGAAGGGGAACAACGTTGCGATACGTCACGTAACGACAAGGTGATGGCGCGAGTTTGACACCCCTGGTATAGGATCTCCTGCTTGAGCAGGGATTGGACTAGAAGACTTTCAAGGTCCCTTCCATAACCATGTTATTCTATGTTCTAATTAAATTTTGCTCGTTTTTGTTGGAAGTTTTGTTTTTCAACTGAGTGATGGAACCACTGGTGGGATTCAAATAATTTAACAACCGGTCCTCTGCCCTAATGATTTCTTCCAACAACCAGTTCACCAAACTGCTCATAAAGTTAAAAATCAGTTCTTCCGAACTGGTGTGAACTGGCTGAATCCCATCACTGGATAGAACTGTTGTTGTTGTTAGTTGTGAAGTTGTGTCCACCTAATGAGGACTCACTGGAGAACAGCCTAATGCTGGGGAAAGATTGCGGGCAAAAGAAGAACGGGACAACAGAGAATGAGGTGGCTGGATGGAGTCACTGAAGCAGTTGGCATGAGCTTAAATGGTCTCCAGAGGATGGTAGAGGACAGGAAGGCCTGGAGGAACGTTGTCCATGGGGTCGCGATGGGTTGGATAGAACTACTGATCTCTTCTAAAGTAGGATCACTGAACCAAGTTTTACAGAGTTTCTCACAACTTTAATGCGTCTTCTGGACATTTAATATAGATATAGTAGACACATGCTTTCAGAAACCATCAGACAATGCTGACCTCTCCTGACAGCTGCATTGTACACCTGGGAAATGAGAGACTTAAGCCATAACACATGATTGAGTTTAGTGGCATTGGGAAGCTCCCAAGGCCCAGAAAATCTCAGGGCTTGGTGTGAAATGTGTCCAATTGAATCCGGTTTAATTTCTAACTGAGTTCTATGTCAAGAGCAACTCCTTTGTGAAGCCTCGGGAGCAGGGGTGATAGGCTCCCGGTTCGGACTGGATCGCCTGATCCAGTAGCGATGGCGGCGGGTGGTTTGGAGAACCGGTAGCAAAAATCCCTGCCCCGCCCCATGCCCAGCTGAGCCACGTGATCATCAGAGGTTTTTGTTTTTTTTACTTTTAAAAGCATTTTTATTTGGCCAAAAAAATGCTTTTATAAGTAAAAAAAAAAACAACCTCTGATGATCGCATGGCTCAGCTGGGATCATCAGAGCTTTTTAAAAGCATTTTTTCTACAACCTCTTCGGCCAAAGAGATTGTTTAAAAAAATGCTTTTAAAAGTTGCCTGATCAGCAGAGGCTTTTTTTTTCTTTTCAAGACAAAAAAAAATTGCTTTAAAAAGAAACCAAAAGCCGAAGAGGTTGTAGAAAAAATGCTTTTAAAAGTTAAAAAAAAAAAGTTGGCCACGCCCACCCAGTCACATTAACCCCCACCAAGCCACGCCCACAGAACCGGTAGTACAAATTTTCCATTTCACCACTGCTCTGGAGTCTCCGGAATATGCTCTGTGTTCAAATCAGACCCAACAAGTAGCATTTCTAGACAAAGTGAAGGGTTGCGGAAGTACATTTCCTTCTCTCTTCCTGATTTCACTTAGAAAAACATTTCTTTTTTCTATCGGCGGGGGTATTTTCACCGTTGATTTCTTTCTTCCTGCCTCTACGTCTAAATATTTGATCAGGCATGAGTCTGGATGTTTCATTTGTGCAGTGACAATTGCACAGACTGCTGTTGGGTTTTTTTTCTGACGGCACGATCCCTTGGAGTAATTTGCAAATCCACGGGATTTATTTCAATTAGATGTCCTCAAGTGTGGGATTGGCTCCAGGTGGTCTTATCACAGATGCTTGAAGCAGCCTCAGAATAACTCTAGGGGTGGGTTTTGGGTTGGCTGCCTTTGAAAAAGTTTGAAAGGATCTGCAACAGAAAATCTGTAGAACAGACTTCAGGATATATCTCAATAAGAGACAATTTTGCTTCTAGCTCCAAGGTTGTTGATTTGTGTTGCCCACCTGTCAGAGGTGTCTTAAGACCAAAGCTATATCCATGGAACCTTTCCCTCACCTCCATCCATCTATCCAAACCTCAACACACAGCATTCATCCGTCCCAACTTCAACCCATACATACAAATTTGGAATCGCCTACTGAGCCAGGTGAAGAACACAGAAATGTATCACTTTTGCTGTACTCATGGTTGCTTCTCCTGTCTTCTTCAGGGACCATTTTTGTTCCTCCACTGGTTTCATTCCTCATTTAAGAAGTTCAAACCCCAGGGTGTAACGGATCCAAGCGTTGCTCATTATCTAGGTTCCACTTGGAATACACAGGTGTTATTGTGGTTAAGTGGTTGGTCTGGGATCAGGGAATTGATGCTACAGGGGAGTTTGGTGAAGATAAAGCTAGGAGATTGTCTGAGAGAAGGCAGATTATATATGCAATAACCGAATTGGAAAGGGCCTCTGAGGTCTTCTAATCCCACTGCTCAAGCAGGAGACGAGATTGATAAGAAGATAATTATTCCCAATACTACCATGTTTCCCTAAAAATAAGGCTGGGTCTTATATTAATTTTTGCTCCAAAAGACGCATTAGGGCTTATTTTCTGGTTAGGTCTTATTTTTAGGGAAATACAGTACTAAATGCATCCATCTTTTTTTTTTTTAATTTACATTTATATCCCGTCCTTCTCCGAAGACTCAGGGCAGCTTACAGTGTATAAGGCAATAGTCTCATTCTATTTGTATATTTACAAAGTCAACTTATTGCCCCCCCAACAATCTGGGTCCTCATTTTACCTACCTTATAAAGGATGGAAGGCTGAGTCAACCTTGGGCCGGGCTTGAACCTGCAGTAATTGCAGGCTGCTGTATTCTAATAACAGGCTTCTTACCAGCCTGAGCTACCATGGCCCATCTGGCTGACAATCTTAATTGGGGCTTATTTTTTGTGGGGGGGAGGGCCTGCTGTTACCTTATGCCTCCCACCGACCCGTACGATCTCACAGAGAGGGTCTCCTCAGGGTGCCGTCCGCCAAATAGTGTCGGCTGGCGGCCCCCAGGAGTAGGGCCTTCTCTGTGGGGGCACCGACGCTCTGGAACGAACTTCCCTCTGGCTTATGTCAAGTGCCTGATCTTCGGACCTTCTGTCGTGAGCTAAAAACACACCTATTTATTCAAGCGGGACTGGCATAATAGTGTTAAATTTTAATTCGGGGTTTTAGTAATATTTCTAAAATTTTAAAACTAAATTTTAATATCAGCCTTTTTGTAATTTGCTAGGTTTTAAATGTTTTAATTGTATATATTTTGTGTTTTACCTTGGCTGTACACCGCCCTGAGTCCTTCGGGAGAAGGGCGGTATAAAAATTTAATAAAATAAAATAAATAAATAAAATAAATAAATTATATCACGAGTATCCTGAAAAATCAGACTAGGATTTATTTTCCAGTTGGATCTGGGAAACAGGGTAATAAGGACGCAGTGTAACCATCATTATGGAAATCGATTGGTTGCACGCCTCTGTGCCAGTAAAACGCATCAAAGACGAGTGTGATAGAATTGCCAGGGACGGTTGTGATACCATTGGCGTGAAAGGATGACTCCATGTCTACAGAAACAGAATGGACAGCTGTGTGGACGCATTGAAGTCAGGGTGGATGGAGGGGGGAACCTATTTTTAGAGACTCTTTTCTTGATTATCAGATGCCAGGGTTGGACAGGAGGATGGATGGTGCCACCATGCCCTGCTTGTGAACTTCCCAGGGGCACGGGGCAGGCCACTGCTGGCAGACCAAAGGTTGAGCTGGATGAATCACTGCCCTGACCTGCCATGGCAGAGCTTACATTCTTACCCTATTGTCTGGAATGACAGGGGAATCGATCAACCTGGGACATTGTTTCCAGCAGGTCATTTTGGTCCAATTTATTATTTTCCTTTCTCCCAAACCAGCTTTTACTTACCAAATGTTAAAACTCTCTTAGCTTGATTGCTAACTCTAGGGTCATCAAAGCCATTTCTCCCCCCCCTCTCCCCTCCCCCCCCCGTCCCCCCCCTCAACCTCCCCCCCCCACCTCCCGTGAGTTCAGTATGTGATTATCCAACTCATGCTACTCAGGGGGAAAAAAAATAAATAAATAAGTAAAGAGGTTTTGTTTTAATAAGCAGTTTGCAGCTTGGCACACAATGCTGAGGAAAGCAACATTATCTCCAGCAGTAAACTCTGGACTCATTGCTAGGCTTGACAAGAAAATGATTGAGTCTGTTTGTTATACCTTTGTGAAGCTGCCAGGGCCGCTGATGGAAATGTTGCTGTTTATTCAGCAATGCAATAACACTTTCTGTAATTTATGGATGCACATTCCCCAGATTACTAAAGGTAATATTGTTGACTAAAGGAAAGTATACGAATGGATAGTTTCAGTTGTTCCTGTCCTTATAAAAGTGATTGACTGTTCCCTTTGCCAAGGGAAGAATTTGCACAGGCGTTTCTCTCTTAACAATTACGAATTTCCTCTCCTCTGACAGTTACAAATAACAGGGATGGTTGCTAGCCACAAAAATGTATTGACTTGCACAAGTCCCAAAAAACAGGAACTTGGAATTTGGCTTTCTTGAGCTTTATTTTGTATAAAGCCAATTGTGTGTGTGTGTTTTTTTTTTTTTTTAAAACAACAGACTTAATATGGGTCTAGAATGGAGTGATAACTTGCCTATACTTCTATGAGAAAGTTAAGGGTTGAGTAGGCGGCCCCTTCAGCCCAGAAGCTCAATCTTTATGGTTCTGTTTTGTCTTCTGCCCTCTAGGAGATATATATATATATATATATACCTTGAAAGACTTATTTCCACTTTGATTCATCAGCAAGGTATCCTAAATTGCCACTATGGAGTTTCAGCACATTTGGAACTGTATTTGGGAGCATTTATTTGCTTTTGGAGACAGGCACTAAGAGGCACATGATCCATTTGAACTAGAGCAAGTAAGTTTTGGGAATTGAGTCTCATTTCTCAGAAAGATTAGTCATCAATGTCCTAGGACTTAGACAATGGGGATATTTATTTACAGGCTTCAAAAAAAAAAAAAAAAGACCAAACAGGCATGGCTGCATGTGGACAATTGATGTCTGAGGGAATAAGTTGGTTTTCTGTATTGGGTGGAGACATATTTCTGCCAACGTATTTATAAAATAGAGCAATGTTTTTCAACCTGGGCAGCCTAGAGATGGGAGGGCATGCTGAAGAATTCTGGGAGTTGAAGTCCACCTATTTTAACATTGCCAAGGTTAGGAAATACTGAAATATAGTATGCAGATAAGATATGTGTATGTATCATATCCAAAAGGGACACGGTGGCTCAGTGGCTAAGATGCTGAGCTTGTCAATCGAAAAGTCAGCAGTTCAGCGGATTGAATCCCTAATGCCGCGTAATGGGGTGAGCTCCCGTTACTTGTCCCAGCTTCTGTCAACCTAGCAGTTCGAAAGCACCGAAAAAATGCAAGTAGAAAAATAGGGAGCACCTTTGGCGGGAAGGTAACAGCGTTCCGTGTGCCTTTGGCATTTAGTCATGCCGGCCACATGACTACGGAGACGTCTTCGGACAGTGCTGGCTCTTCGGCTTTGAAACGGAGATGAGCACCGCCCCCTAGAGTCAGGAATGACTAGCACATATGTGCGAGGGAAACCTTTACTATGTATCACATTCAGAGAATGCTGCAGGTTGATGAGTTGAAAGTTGTTTTCCTTGATATTATGACATCTGCAGAAGCAATATCTACTGCAACTGGTCTAATTTAGAAGAGACTGCTGTATTAATTTACTAAGTATTTACTCAACAAAGGGCAAAAACCTAGTACTGTAAATTGAAGAATTCTTTTAATTATACATGTTCCATTCAGTGAAGTTTATTTACCTTGAATGGTTGGTGTGGTTTGTCACCCCTTTGGGGGCCCCTTTACGTCTTTTACCATTTGTACAATCATACGTTTTAATTGTATCTTTCAATTTTTATTTTGCAAGTGGAGCTTATTTCTGGCTGACCAGGGGAGATCTGTATTTGAAAGAAACAAGGCCTTAAGGATATGGGTTTGAAAGCATTGAACAGATCCTGAACGGATCCTGCCACATGACAGAAAGTTACTATAGTTGAAAACTGATGCCTGGACCTACACCAGGGATTTGTTGTAAGTGTTCTTGTTGGAATACATGTTAGAATGTATTTTGTATTGCAACACCTATAGAATTGTTCACCCAGTAGATGGCAGTGTTTAGTGCGCATCTATGGTTGTAATCTATGGTTTCTTTACATTCTGGGTAGATTTTCAGTTTTCTGTTACAGTCATATACTCGAGCAGTAAAGCACATGGTGACTGTGCTCCTTGTTTGCTCTGTGTGGTGCTTTATATAAACAGAATTTCTAACAGTTCTGAACCAGTTTCAGTAATCAGAAATTCCAGTTTTATGACTGCATCCATTTTTTTCCTGGGCTGTAGAGAATTGAAGTCTAACATATTGAGGATAGGAAAGGATAGAGAGCCATCATCCTTGACTGTGACTCAATCTCACTTGTGAGATAGAAATCAAATAAATAAGTATCATACTATTTATGTACTTAGGAACAATAGAGTTTTGGATGGTGGTGACTATCTTAACTCTCATGAAATACGAAGGGCAAAGATTGAAATGGTAATCCAGCAACCTCTGCAAGTCATACGTTTTTGCCCTGTATTATTTAGCTGTCAAAGATTTCCACTGTTGAAACATCCTTTTCTACCCTTGGCCCCTGTGAAAAGTGATCCAACTTCAACGGGGCACATTTGATAAGGTTGCCGTGGCTCCTTCCAACATCAAAACACTTCCAAGGAGATTAGAACTATTGGGCTGGGGTGGGAGAGGCAGCGATTTTTTTCAAAACCATCACATACCTTATACATGCAAGTTGCCTCAATCAATCAGTCAATCAATACTGTGGTTAAGTATTCTTATTCAATCAAAAATATAATTGTACCTAAAATATAGAATAGAATAGAATAGAATTAGAATAGAATAGAATAGAATAGAATAGAATAGAACAGAATTTTTTTATTGGCCAAGTGTGATTGGACACAGAAGGAATTTGTCTTGGTGCATATGCTCTCAGTGTACATAAAAGAAAAGATACGTTCATCAAGGTACAACATTTACAACACAATTGATGGTCAATATATCAATATAAATCATAAGGATTGCCAGCAACAAGTTATAGTCATACAGTCATAAGTGGAAAGAGATTGGTGATGGGAACTATGAAACGATTAATAGTAGTGCAGATTCAGTAAATAGTCTGACAGTGTTGAGGGAATTATTTGTTTAGCAGAGTGATGGCCTTCGGGAAAAAACTGTCCTTGTGTCTAGTTGTTCTGGTGTGCAGTGGTCTATAGCGTCGTTTTGAGGGTAGGAGTTGAAACAGTTTATGTCCAGGATGCGAGGGATCTGCAAATATTTTCACGGCCCTCTTATTGATTCGTGCAGTATACAGGTCCTCAGTGGAAGGCAGGTTGGTAGCAATATAGTGTGCATATATAACCAATGTTAAAAAGGACCTTCAATAGAAGCGGTGAGCTTCCATCCCCAATTCATTACTTTCAACATTAGCAGATGCTACTCTTGTTTGCTCTCAGTTTTGGTCATCTCTCGCTTTTTCTGAAGGTATACAGGTAGTCCTTGACTTACGACCGCAATTGAGCCAAAAAATTTCCATTGCTAAACAAGATAGTTGTTAAGTGGGCTTTCCTCCATTTTACGACCTTTTTTGGCCATGGTTTGTAAGTGAGCCACTGCCGTTGTTCAGTTAGTAACAAAATTGTTAAGTTGCTCTGGCGCGCCCGTTGACTTTGCTTGTCAGAAGGTCACAAAAGGTGATCACTTGACCCCGGGGACAATACAACTGTCCTAAATATGAACCAGTAGCCAAGCTTTTGAATTTTGATCACATGGCCATAGGGATGCTACAGTGGTCATAAGTGTGAAAAATGGTCATAAGTCATTTTTTTAGTGCCATTGTCATTAAATGAATGTTTGTAAGTTGAGGACTACCTGTCAACAGCCATAAGAGGTTATTGCAGTCATACAGGGAGGTCTCCCTCTGTTTCTCCCTTTTCATTCCTGTTATTCAGGATACTGCTTATAAGCTCTATGTGCTTAGAACTCGAAGCATTGTTAGAGTCCCCACATACTCATGCATCACTGTCTGGTTTGATGGCAGCTGTGCCTCAGATAGAAAGTCCATACAGAGAGTGGTGAGGACAGCGGAGAAGAACATAGTAAGCTTGCTAAAAGATATAAAGAATTGTTGTTGGAATTGGGTATGTCAAGTTTAATGAAAGAAGGAGTAGGAGAGATGTGATAGCATTGTTCCAATATCTAAAGGGTTGCCACAAAAAAGAGGGAGTCAAGCTATTTTCCAAAGTACCTGAAGGCAGGACAAGAAGCAACGGATGGTAACTAATCAAGTAGAGAACCAACCTGGAATTAAAGAGAAATTTCCTGACAGTGAGAACAATTAATCATGGGAATGATTTGCCTCCATAAATTGTGGATGTTCCATCACTGGAGGTTTTTCAGAAGAGATTGGACAGCCCCTTGTGTGAAATGGTACAGGGTCTCTTGCTTGAACAGGGGGTTGGACTAGAAGACCTCGAGGGTCCCTTCCAACTCTGTTATTCTGGTTGTTCTTAAGGACAGGATTCAAAGCACCATGGTTAGTGTGTTCCTCTAACATGGGGACTTTCAGATAAGAAAGCTTCTTTCAGGAAGGCAAAATAGGGCCTCTTTCCTTGCACACAAATGTGTTCTCTTTGATTCAGTTCAGCACCATCACTCTGCTCTCCCGTAAATTAACAAAAATTGCAAATGTGCATGTTTGAATTTTAGCCAGCATAAAGCAGACATCCCCACATTTGTTATTACCTGGGCACATATTTTTTGTTTTTTTTTAATGCTCTGCGTTTTAGTAGACCCTTTTTTTGCACTTATATTTTACAATGGACTCTGGAAGACTGCTACGCCACAGAGAAATGTTGCCGAGCCGTAAGAAATCAATCTAATTTACAATATCAATATGTAGTAATACACAGAGAGACAATCTTCACCAAACAACTGTTCAATCAAGTTAACAAATACAAGCCAAGAGAGAGAGAGAGAAAAACCTTCCTAATGAATAAATAAAAGTCCTTATTTCCTAGCGCCGAGACGTATGAATTCTTCTTTTGTTGATCTTATTGAATGGGAAAGCTGCATCTTGTACAGGGAAGGTTTTCTTCTTTTCTTTCAGGGGCGTTGGCAGTGTAAGCAGTGGTGGGTTTCACATTTTGTTACCACCGGTTCCTCGCATGCACAGCTTCCACACTTGCCCCTGGCTTTCCGCGCATGCCTTTTTATCTCTCTCGTGCCTTCCATGCATGCACTGGGCCTCAAAAACGTGCCTAAATAGGAATGGTATAGTGCTGGTGGCCCCACCCACGATCTCTGCTACCGGTTCGCCTGCTGAATATCACCTCTGGGTGTAAGATTAAATGTGTTTTTGTACTGCTGAATATCACCTCTGGGTGTAAGATTAAATGTGTTTTTGTACTGGGGCAATCTTTGATGCTGCATCTTTGAGCATCTCCTAGAAATTACAAATTGTGAAGGGTTTAAGAAGATGCACGTGCCAATGGTTGCTATTTTGCAGAGGTCGTGGTTCAGACCAAGCACCAGTAAGTGGCATTGTTCTGTGTCAGGATATTCTAATAAATGCTTCATATTTTCATCTGTGAGCTGCCCAAGGAACTTTCCTCCTCTTCGTCCTTCTCCTCCTCCTCCTCCTCCTCCTCCTCCTCCTCCTCCTCCTCCTCCTCCTCCTCCTCCTCCTCCTCCTCCTCCTCCTCCTCCTCTTCACTCCCCTCCCCTTTTAACAGAGGGGTACTCACATAATTTTGTTGTTGTTAGTTGCGAAGTCGTGTCCGACCCATCGCGACCCCATGGACAACATTCCTCCAGGCCTTCCTGTCCTCTACCATCCTCTGGAGTCCATTTAAACTCACGCCTACTGCTTCAGTGACTCCATCCAGCCACCTCATTCTCTGTCGTCCGGTTCTTCTTTTGCCCTCGATCTTTCCCAGCATTAGGCTCTTCTCCAGTGAGTCCTTCTTTCTCATTAGGTGGCCAAAGTATTTCAGTTTCATCTTCAGGATCTGGCCTTCTAAAGAGCAGTCAGGATTGATCTCCTCTAGTACTGACTTGTTTTTTCGCCTTGCAGTCCAAGGGACTCGCAGGAGTCTTCTCCAGCACCAGAGTTCAAAGGCCTCAATTCTTTGGCGCTCAGCCTTTCTTATGGTCCAACTTTCACAGCCATACATCGCAACTGGTTCTAATACCACTCTAATACCACTCTAATACTAATATTAACACTCTAATAATATTAACCCTCTAATAATTAATATTAATATTAACACTCTAATAATAGAGGTTCTAATACCACTCTATAAAGCCTTAGTAAGACCACGCCTAGAGTACTGCATCCAGTTTTGGTCACCACACTATAAAAAAGATGTTGAGGCTCTAGAAAAAGTGCAGAGAAGAGCAACCAAGATGATTAGGGGACTGGAGGCTAAAACATACGATGAATGGTTGCAGGAACTGGGCCTGGCTAGTCTAGTGAAGAGAAGGACAAGGGGAGACATGTGTTCCAATACTTAAGGGGCTGCCACAGAGATGAGGGGGTCAAGCTATTTTCCAAGGCACCCAAAGGCCAGACAAGGAATAATGGATGGAAACTAAACAAGGAGAGATTCAACCTAGAAATAAGGGGAAATTTTCTGACAGTTTGAACAATCAACCCTTGGAACAGAAGTTGCCTTCGGAAGTTGTGGGAGCTTCATCACTTGAGACTTTCAAGAAGAGATTGGACTGCCATTTGTCAGAAATGGTGTAGGGTCTCCTGCTTGGGCAGGGGGTTGGACTAGATGACCTACAAGGTCCCTTCCAACTCTGTTAATCTGAAATCTGTAATCTGACAAGTGTGACATGATGGCAATCTTCCAATATTTGAGGGGCTGTCACAGAGAAGAGCGGGTTGGCTTATTCTCCAAATCATCTGACGGCAGGACCAAGAAGTAACAAATGGAAAGTCATTAAAGAGAGATCCAACCTGGAACTGAGGTGAAACTTCCTAACAGGGAGGACAAATAACCAGTGGAACAGCTTGCCACCAGAAGTTGTGGGTTTGCTTTATCACTGGAGGTTTAAGATTAAGTAAACCTGGCTTCCCTGTTGACTTTGCCTGTCATAAGGTTGCAAAAGGGGATCATACGACCCCGGGACATCGTCATAAGTATGAGTCAGTTGCCAAGTGTCTGAATTTTGATCACATGACCATGGGGATGCTACAAGGGTCACAAGTGTGAACAACAGTCAAAAGTCATTTCTTTCAAGGATGTAACTTTGAATGGTCACTAAATGAACTGTTGTAAGTTGAGGACTATGTGTACAAACACAGAGAGAGGAGCAAGGATAACCCAAAGCATATTTATGCTGTGAGGATCTTCATCCAGATAAGAAGTCAAGGTTTTTACTCTCTATGCTTAGGGCTTTTAGTCCTACCACTCTCATTTTCTATAGGTCTCCTCCTCCTAGGAGATCAGTGTCTACAGAGAAGAACCTCTTGGTCCATGGAGACTCTCCGCTGACTAAGACTGAGATTCCTGATTTCCCCAAGTCCTCTGCATTAGAGGAGGTTCTCCATCACAGACAGGTGGAGAGGGGAAAAAGAGATTCATGTTACCATGCGCCTGCCCTTAAAATCCACAAACTATTTTCTCCTCTTCTTTTACAGAATAACAAAATTGGAAGGGACCCTGGAGGTCTTCTAGTCCAACCCCCTGCTCAAGCAGGAGACCTTCTCCTCCTCCTTCTCTTCCTCCTCCTCTTCATAGAATAACATAGTTGGAAGGGACCTTGGAGGTCTTCTAGTCCAACCCCCTGCTCAAGCAGGAGACCCTCCTCCTCCTCCTGGAATAACATAGTTGGAAGGGACCTTGGAGGTCTTCTAGTCCAACCCCCTGCTCAAGCAGGAGACCCTCCTCCTCCTCCTCCTCCTCCTCCTCCTGGAATAACATAGTTGGAAGGGACCCTGGAGGTCTTCTAGTCCAACCCCCTGCTCAAGCAGGAGACCCTCCTCCTCCTCCTGGAATAACATAGTTGGAAGGGACCTTGGAGGTCTTCTACTCCAACCCCCTGCTGAAGCAGGAGACCCACCTCGGTTTTTTTTTTATTATTTGCATTTATATCCCGCCCTTCTCCGAAGACTCAGGGCGGCTTACACTGTGTTAAGCAATAGTCTTCATCCATTTGTATATTATACACAAAGTCAATTTATTGCCCTCACAACAATCTGGGTCCTCATTTTACCTACCTTAGAAAGGATGGAAGGCTGAGTCAACCTTGGGCCTGGTGGGATTAGAACCTGCAGTAATTGCCGGCAGCTGCTGTTAATAACAGACTGCATTAGCAGTCTGAGCCACAGAGGCCCCTCATCCCTCTCCTCCCCAAAGAACAGAATTGGAAGGGACCTTGAAGGTCTTCTAGTCCAACCCCCTGCACAAGCAGAAGACCCTATGCTATTTTAGACAAATGGCGGTCCATTCTCTTCTTGAAAGCCTCCAGTGATGGAGGACTCCACAACCCCTTAAGGCAAGTCATTCCTCCAGTGCTTTATCATTCTCACTGTCATTTCTCCTTAATTCTAGGTTGTCTCTCTCCTTGATCTTAGTTTCCATCCGTTGCTTCTTGTCCTGCCTTCGGGTGCTTTGGAGGAGGGGTCTCCAACCTTGGTCCCTTTAGGACTTGTGGACTTCAACTCCCAGAGTCCCTCAGCCAGCAAAGCTAGCTGAGGAACTCTGGGAGTTGAAGTCCACAAGTCTTAAAGGGACCAAGTTTGGAGACCCCTGCTTTGGAGAACAGCTTGACCCCTGCCTTTATTTCTTGTGTTTCTTGCTCATTCATGCTTTCTTCCTTTTCCGATTTTTCAGTAAATATAGATTTCCCCAATTTACGGAGGGGGGTGGGGAAATCAACTTTCTCTTTTTTAAAAAAATGCAAGCATTCTAAATGTTTTTAGAATAGAATAGAATAGAATAGAATTTTTTTATTGGCCAAGTGTGATTGGACACACAAGGAATTTGTCTTGGTGCATATGCTCTCAGTGTACATAAAAGAAAAGATACGTTCATCAAGGTACAACATTTACAACACAATTGATGGTCAATATATCAAAATAAATCATAAGACAGATATCAGATTAAGAAATATCAGATTGCCTTTAATAGTAGTAGATTCAGTAAATAGTCTGACAGTGTTGAGGGAATTATTTGTTTAGCAGAGTGATGGCCTTCGGGAAAAACTGTTCTTGTGTCTAGTTGTTCTGTGTGCAGTGCTCTATAGCGCTTTTGAGAATAGAATAGAATAGAATAAATAAATCATAAGGATTGCCAGGAACAAGTTATAGTCATACAGTCATAAATGGGAAGAGATTGGTGATGGGAACTATGAGAAGATTAATAGTAGTGCAGATTCAGTAAATAGTTTGACAGTGTTGATGGAATTATTTGTTTAGCAGAGTGATGGCCTTCGGGGAAAAACTGTTCTTGTGTCTAGTTGTTCTGGTGTGCAGTGCTCTATAGCTTCGTTTTGAGGGTAGGAGTTGAAACAGTTTATGTCCTGGATGTGAGGGATCTGTAAATATTTTCACGGCCCTCTTCTTGATTCGTGCAGTATACAGGTCCTCAATGGAAGGCAGGTTGGTAGCAATTATTTTTTCTGCAGTTCTAATTATCCTCTGAAGTCTGTGTTTTTCTTGTTGGGTTGCAGAACCGAACCAGACAGTTATAGAGGTGCAAATGACAGACTCAATAATTCCTCTATAGAACTGAATCAGCAGCTCCTCTAACTACGCAGAGGAGGATTTTGAAGCCACATGCCTACTTATGTTTCAACAGAGTGGACATCTTGTGTATCAACAAAGGATTCCAAGCAGGGCATTTTTGTGCTGCATCTTCTCTCTCTTGATCATCACTTCATCTGGAAGGATTAGTGAATGAATGAATTCACTTAATGAATAATCCCCGGTTAGGTTTACAGGTTACAAAAAGTCTCCCCCCCCCCAACCCCCCACAAAAATATATCTTTTACAAATAGGCAGGCGGGTTGAAAAAAAAGGCAGCAGCCCCTCTTACGAAACCGTGGCATTGTTTTAAAAACGGCTCCCAGGGACCGATGGCGTAAGCCCCTCGCAATCTGGAACATTGTTTAAATACCGTAAAAAATCTCTCGGGCTCCATTTATAGCCTCTCAACCCCAGAGAGGAAAAAATGGCGTGTAAGGTCGGGGCCGTAGCAGGTGGCACCTGCTTTCATATCTGTGCGAAATGAAACGTGTGCCTGCGTGCGAGGGGGGTGGGTGGGCGGTGCCCCTATTCTTTCGGCCAGCTCTCTCTTTTTTTTAATCTTTAAATAAGACGATGGGTAGCCCCCGTTGCCAAGAAAATGGATCCTGGGATTTTATTCAAAAGTTAGGCAGGGATGATAGTTGAGGTTTTGTGGCGGGAGGCGAATGGTTGCTTTTCAGAAAGTGCCGTCAAGGGAAGATTTTTTTTCCCCCACCCCTCTTCTCTTCCCTGTGTTACCTGCTGGGCCCGAGCTCTTTTATGTTGTTGTTGTGACAGGTAGATTTATAAGGCTTGAAATTTGTACAAATCAGTTGTCATTCAGGGCAAGCTGTCAATGTGTCAAACTGTCACGCCTGCTGTGAGGGAATGCCTGAGGGGGTGTTCAAGGGGGCAACCGTAGAGAAAGGAAATGAGTTCAAATAGAGCTGAAATGGAGCTCACTTCTCTGGGTTTTTTTTTTCTTTTCTTCCCCTCCTGCCCCTGTAGAGCTGGCATTGATTTTCCTTGATGTTGAGCAACAGAAAACCTTAAATGACATGTTAGCAATCTAAAGTTGCTGTTTATTGTCTCTTAAATGGCAGCAAATCATGCAGAAGAGAATACTCGGGGTGCGCGTGTGTGGTGTTTTGAATTGTGCGGGTGTGAGCAGGACCCTGCTCACGCTGCCTTGCTTGAGCCTGGCTGGTCTCTAACTGGAGTCCCACTGCCACCAGTTCGATAAGCGCCACTTTTGCTGCTGGCATCATCGGCAGACAGACTCAGCATGGGGGAGGAGATTTCTCCTCCGGCCTATGGATGGCAAATAAGCTCAGCCCTTTCAAAGATGGGAAGCCCCTTCTGATGTGTTGCCTTTTGTCTTCAGGAGCCAATCAGGTTGTCCCAAAAGAAAGGAAGGCCCCAAAGGATGGACCAATGGATTAAAAGGAAAAAACAATAATCACCACATTTTAGCCCCAGTAATTTAACTTTCCTTTCCTTTCTCTTCTCCATTTACTTCCTTTCCTTTCCTTTCCTTTCCTTTCCTTTCCTTTCCTTTCCTTTCCTTTCCTTTCCTTTCCTTTCCTTTCCTTTCCTTTCCTTTCCTTCCGTTTTCCTTTCTCCATTTACTTCTTTTCTTTTCTTTTCTTTTCTTTTTTCTTTTCTTTTCTTTTCCTTTCCTTTCCTTTCCTTTCCTTTCCTTTCCTTTCCTTTCCTTTCCTTTCCTTTCCTTTCCTTTCCTTTCCTTTCCTTTCCATTCCATTCCATTCCATTCCATTTTATTCTACTCTATTCCTTTCCTTTCCTTTCCTTCCCCTCCCCCTCCTCTTTTAAAGTGCTGCACATTGGTATAATTATTAATTAATTAATTCAGAGTCAGCATTACACAATTATTACTCAGAAATAACCAATAGAAATAGCAGGTAAAAATGATGGCCTAAAAATTATGACATTCTTTGTTCAAATGCTTTTTCTGGAATTAGAATCAGAATAGAGCTGGAAGGGACCTTGGAGGTCCTGTAGTCCAACCTCCTGCTCAAGCAGGAGACCCTATACCATTTCAGACAGGTGGCTGTCCTGTCTCTTCTTAAAAACCTCCAGTGATGGAGCACCTGCAATTCTGAAAGCAAGCTGTTCCATTGGCTAATTGTTTTCACTGTTGGAAGTTTCTCCTTAATTCCAAGTTGCTTCTCTCCTTGATTAATTTCCATTCATTGTTTCTTGTCTTGCCTTTATTTATTTATTTATTTGTCAAGAATGTATTAGGTAATGTAATGTAATATAAAGTATAAGCATGAATTGAATACATAAAATAGATACAAATAGAGGAAACATTAGGACAGGGACGGTAGACACGCTGGTGCTCTTACGGATGCCCCTTACAGACCTCTTAGGAATAGGGTGAGGTCGACAGTAGACAGTCTAAGGTTAAAGTTTTGAAAGTTTGGGGAAGAAACCACAGAGTCAGGTAATGCATTCCAGGCATTGACCATTCTGTTGTTGAAGTCGTATTTTCTGCAATCGACTTTAGAGAAGTTCACTTTGAGTTTGTTTCTATTGTGTGCTCCTGTATTGTTGTGGTTGAAGCTGAAGTAGTCATTGACAGGTAGGACATTGTAGCAGATAATTTTATGAGCTACGCTAAGATCATACTCAAGGCAAAGCACCTTGTGGTACTTTGAAAAATAAGTTGACCTCCTCTTCTTTGTGGCAGCCTCTCAACTACTGGAATACCTAACCTTAACCCTAACCCTAACCCTAACCCTAACCATTCCTAAGAGGACTATAAGGGACGTGCATAAGAGCACAAAAGTGCCTACCGTTCCTGTCCTATTGTTCCCTTCATTATATCAAATTAACATAGCTGTTGCATACTTTTACATATATATATATATATATATATATATATATATATATATATATATATATATATATATATATATATGTATATATCTTTTATGACATGTTGTTTTTTATTTATGTTGATGTTTGTGTATACTGTTGTGACAAAATGAAATAAAAAAAAAATACTGCTATCATGTGCCCTCATTCCCTCTTTTCTCTAAACTAGCCATACCCAATTCCTGCAACCGTTCTTCATATGTTTTTGTCTCCAAGCATCTTAGTTGCTCTTCTTTGCACTTTTTCGAAAGTCTCAACATCTTTTCTGTAACGTGGTGACCAAAATTAGATGCAGTATTCCAGCTGTGGCCTTACTAAGGCTTTATAAAGCGGTACTAATATTTCACGTGATTTTGATTCTATGCCTCTGTTTATACAACAAAGGATTGTGTTAGCTTTTTTGGCTGCTGCCACACACTGCTGGCTCATGTTTAAACAATCGTCCACTAGGTCTCTAAAATTCCTCTCCCAGTTACTGTTTTGAGCTAGGTTTCGCCTAATCTATACTTGGTTTTTCTCCATATTAAACTTCATTTTGTTGGATAGGGCCCATTGTTCAAGTCTGTCAAGATCATTTTGGATCCTGAGCTTGTCTTCTGGGGGTGTTGCTTATTCCTGCCAACTTAGTGCCATCTGCAAATTTGATGAGTTCCCCTTCTATTCCCTCATCTAAGTCATTTATGAAGATATTGAAGATTACTTTCCCTTAGGCGGAACCTTGTGGTATGCTACTTCTTACTTCCCTCCTTGTAGACATAGATGTATTAAGGACTACTCATTGAGTACAGTTTGTCAGCCAGTTGCGAATCCATCTGGTGGTGATGATGCTGTCCATCCCACATTTTTCTAGTTTACCAAGAAGTAGGTTGTGGTCTACTTTGTCAACTGCCTTGCTGAAATCTAAATATACTATGTCCACAGCATTTCACAGGTCTACTAATTTAGTCAGTTTGTCAAAGAATGAAATAAGATTGGTTTGGCATGATCTGTTTTTAACTAACCCAGGTTGACTACTAGTTATAACTTTATTTGTTTCTCGATGTTCATAAATCTGTTTTTTGATAATTTTTCCAGTAGCTTCCCAGGTATTGATGTCCAGCTGATTGGTCAGTAGTTTCCTGATCTGTTCCCCCCCCCCTTTTTTTTTTTTGAAGATGGGAACCACATCAGCTCTTTTCCAGTCCTCTGGTAGTTTCCTGGTGCTGCAGGATTTTTTTAAAAAAATTGGTACAATGGTTCTTAGATAACATCTGCCAGCTCCTTCAGAACTCTGGGATGTGATCCATCAGATCCCAGTGATTACGCAACTATTATTCAGAAATAACCCATGGAAATAGCAACTAAAAAATAATGACATTTTTTGTTCAAATGCTTTTTCTGGAATTAGTTTGTGGGCAAGTGGGCTTCTCCCACTTTCTGATTACCCAATAGTTTACTTCATTTTTTATGCCAATTTATTATGACTTTAAACCGTGGGCACAGTCTCATAAGCAGCATTTGCGTTTTAAACCAGATGACTTTGTAGTGTTCACATCTGGACCAGTGGCCCTGCCTTTGATGTGTCTTACTCTTTCCCCCTGTTTCTGCTGTGCCTAGTTTGATCCTTTACGTAACAGGTGATTTGGGGAAAGAACAAAAAAAAAGAAAAAAAAGAAGTAGTAGTGAATCTGGATGGAGATGGGAAATGAGAAGGTGACATTTGAGCGCCAATCAACAGCAAGGAGTTGAAAAAAAAATTAATCAAAGATTTCCATGCAGCCATTACCAGCTGGCGTTCATGGCCTCTGAGCCGTTGAGCTAAAAAGTCTACCGAGAGATACACGGCGCAGCTGAGTTTGTCTTGTAAAAACACAGCTGTCCAAGACATGACAGCTACAGCATTAGCAGGGCCATTAAGAGGTGTAGAACATTTCCAGGGAAATGATTTGAAAAATGACAATGCTGACTCCTTGTGTGATATTAATTATACCCCGTGCTCATGGCAAATAAGCTAAAATGGTTGGCAAGAAAGACGGAATGAGGTGTCTCATTTTTGGTGGTTGGATCGGTCATTGCAAAGCCTCGGCCTTCTTTGTCCTCATTGAAATGCAGAAAAGCCAAGGAGAAAGTGGGACGACTCTCCAGTGTCTCTCCTTGCGCCTCTGCTTGTGAGGTTACTTTGGAAAGGAAACTTCTCAAAGGGCAACCAAGGTCATTGGGCAGCATTGGGAATGTTTGCTGAATACATTATAACAGAGTCGAAAGGGACCTTGGAGGTCTTCTATTCCAACCCTTTACTCAGGCAGAGAACCCTATACTATTTCAGACAAGTGGCACTACTTAAAAACCTCCAGTGTCGGAGCACCCACAACTTCTGGAGGCAATAAAGCTTGTTCCACTGGTTGATTGTTCTCAGTGTTAGGAAATTTCTTGCAAGTTCTAGGTTGCTTCTCTCTTTCTCAGTGTTAGGAAATTTCTTCTAAGTTCTAGATTGCTTCTCTCCTTCTCTCTCTTCAGTTTTAGGAAATTTCTTGTAAGCTAGATTGCTTCTCTCCTCTCTCTTCAGTTTTAGGAAATTTCTTGTAAGTTCTAGGTTGCTTCTCTCTTTCTCAGTGTTAGGAATTTTCTTGTAAGTTCTAGATTGCTTCTCTCCTTCTCTCTCTTCAGTGTTAGGAAATTTCTTGTAAGTTCTAAATTGCTTCTCTCTCCTCAGTGTTAGGAAATTTCTTGTAAGTTCTAGGTTGCTTCTCTCCTTCTCAGTGTTAGGAAATTTCTTGTTCTTTCTCGTCCTACCTTCAGGTGCTTTGGAGAATAGTTGTTTACTGTTGAGTTTACTGAGAATAGTTTGCTGTGGGAGGTAGAAAACCTGGCCAGATTCCTGATCTGTCATGATAGAGTCATGACCAAGCTAGTCTCTTCCCTGCCAGATCAATGAATACTCCATACGATTGATCTTGATTTGAAATAACAGATTCCCTTATGCCAAACCAGGTCATTTTATTCCCCCCTCCCTGGGCCACATTTGGTCCTTTGGCTCTCCCTGTCTAGTCTGCATGGATTGTTTTCATTTTGAAGGTCTTCTGCTATTTTTCCCCCTCCAGATCAGGGGTCTCCAATCTTGGCAACTTTAAGCCTGGAGGACCTCAACTCCCAGAATTCCCCAGCCAGCAAGGTCCACAAGTCTTAAAGTTCCCAAAGTTGGAGATCCCTGCTCCAGAGGATAAACAATAACAAACTAATAAAAACAGAACAAATGGATAATAGTTCAGTGAAAATGTAAAAACTACTAATCAAATACCATTTCAATACAAATAACCCAAAAATCATGTTCAATACTGTACTCATCTATTACCATATTTCCCATATTCTATAACTAGAATAACAGATTTTTTGTAAAAAATAAATATGTCTAGAAATCTTGCTTTGATTCTGCATATTTTTTTTACTTTGTAAGCTTAATAGTTTGCAGTTTGGAAATTAATGGGAGAAGGAAGGAAGGAAGGAAGGAAAGAAGGAAGGAAGGAAAAAGAAAGAAAGAAAGAAAGAAAGAAAGAAAGAAAGAAAGAAAGAAAGAAAGAAAGAAAGAAAGAAGACTTCTACCTCTTCCATTTGTTAATATTTAGTCGGAAGTAAAAAGAAGTCTAGTTGGATACTTATTTATATCCAGATTGATTTTTTTTAATGTTTTATTTCCAGTGTGTGTATTTTTAAAGTTTGAAAATTAAAAGGAAATTACTAACTTCAAGATTAATTGGAAGTGAAATGAAAAGAATCAAAAGGCCTAGCGTACAAAACCTTTTCTCCAAATACAGTTATTTTTCTCTGGAAAGAATAGATAAAAGTCATATTTACTTCTAGAGTAAACCAGGAAAAAGAACAGTTTGTTGTATGCTAACCAGGTATAAATTATGGATTCATTTCTACAGGAATGTATCCAAACTTACATCGATGATTACTGTTGATCGTTCCTGCCATGATAGTGAGAAAGGAGGCATAAGAATTTAATAAATAAATAAGTAAATAATACATTGTTTGTAATGTATCTTTAAATATTTTGGCGGGAACCAAGCACGTTGCTGATTGGTTAAAGCCGCCGGCTAAACTGTATATAAGGAGAGGTTTTTCCCCAGCCAGGCTGCTGGGTTCACCATATATTAAAGAGCTGTTGTCACTACCCTGGGTCTCCAGCCTCGTTATTGCCCGAACTTAACACTGGCGACGAGGATGGGATATCGAGGCTAAGAGCACCAGGTACAGCTGAACGCACGAAAGAACCGAACCCAGCAAACTCAGGGCGAAAACACAGCGATGGCCAGCTACACACCGCCCGCACCGTTTGACCCATCCAGGGAGAAATGGGGAACGTACATGACCCGTTTCGAGAGCTTCCTCGAGGCAAATGAACTGCAAGGAGTTCCAGACAACCGAAAAAGGGCATATTTCCTGAGCCACTGCGGTCCCGAGGTCATCGACATCGCGGAAGCCCTGGCAGAGCCAACGCCGGTACAATCGGTATCGTGGCAAACTCTGCAAAATCTTTTGAAGAACCATTTCGCGCCAACACCATCCAAATATGTACAGCGTTTTGAATTTGGAGAGCGCAGACAGCACGAGGGCGAATCCATCAGCGATTACATGGCCGCCCTGAGGAAAGCCTCCAAGGATTGTGGGTACCGAGACTTGGATGAGGAGCTGTTGGAGCAACTCATCCGTGGGGTCAGAGACATTCGTTTGCGGAGGCGACTGCTATCAAAAAGCAATCTAACGCTGGCAAACGCTCTGGACGAAGCCAGAGCCCATGAGATGTCCACCCAAGCGGCGGAGACCCTGCACAAGCCGCTCACGCCAACGGCAAGCGCGAAAGCAACCCCGGTCCACAACGAAGAAATCCAGACCGAATCAGACGGCGAGGATGAGGAAGGAGTTTGCCACACCGGGAGAAGGGGAAAAGAAGACCGGGACGAATGCGGAAGTTGCGGAGGACAACACCAGCGTCAACAATGCAAGTTCAGGGACGCTACATGTCGGCGGTGCGAGAAGAAGGGGCACCTGGCTCAAGTCTGTCGAGCACCCCAACCTTCCCGCCGAAAATTCAAACCAACCAATCAGAGAGCAGGATCGGCTAGGCGACCCGTGATTGGTCAAAACAAAAAAGGCGCAAATTCAAATCGAACGACCGTGATAGTAGGTCGAGCAGCAACCCGCGTTGAGAAGAAAATCTTCACAAAACCGAAAATCGAAGGAGTGCCGTGCCGACTAGAAGTGGACACAGGGTCAGCGATCACAATCATGTCCTGGGACATTTTTGCGAAAGCTTTGCCGAAAATCGCCAAACGCAATCTGCAAACACAGCGGCTTAAAGTCCAAGACTACCAAGGGAATCGCATCCCTGTTCGAGGGACCACCTCCGTCCGCGTCGAGTACGGACCACACAAGAAGACCCTGCCCATCACAATAGTCGAAGGGACCCTGCCAAGTTTGTTGGGACTAGACTGGTTCCGTGCGTTGGGCATGGGAGTGACTGGCATCTACCGAAATGACTTTAACCTAAAGGACACACTCATGGTCGAATTCGAAGATGTCTTCAAGGACTGCCTGGGCAAGTACAAGGGGACCCCTATTTCCTTCAATTTAGACCCCCAGGTAACCCCTATACGATTAAAAGCAAGGAGGGTCCCTTTTGCCCTTAAACCCAAGATTGACAGGGAGATAGACAAGCTCATCAGTCAGGGGATACTGGTGCCAGTCGATCACGCAAAGTGGGAGACGCCAATCGTCACCCCAGTGAAACCAGATGGGTCAGTTAGAATCTGCGCTGACTACAAGGCAACGTTAAACAAAGCCTTGCAAAAAAGCGCCTACCCGGTCCCCGTGGTGCAACACTTGCTGCACTCGCTGGGGCAAGGGCACATTTTTGCCAAATTAGATTTGGCCCAAGCCTATCAACAACTGCCTGTAGACGCCAACACAGCCGAAGCCCAGACAATTGTGACTCACAGAGGTGCTTTCAAGTGTACCCGATTACAGTTTGGGGTGAGTGTGGCACCGGGTCTGTTTCAAAATTTAATGGAGCGACTTCTGCAAGGGCTCCCGGGGGTAGTCCCCTATTTTGATGATGTATTGGTATCAGCCGAAAATTTAGAAGAATTGGGGGAGCGTTTGAGGAAAGTTTTGGGCATTTTCCGGTCAGCCGGTCTAAAGGTTAAAGTGAACAAATGCCAAATAGGGGTAGAATCCGTAGAGTTCTTGGGCTACAGAATAGACAAGGAAGGAATCCACCCCACTGAGAGCAAGGTCAAGGCAATAAGGAAGGCTCCAGCGCCCAGAAACAAAACAGAGCTACAGGCATTCCTGGGTCTAGTGAACTTTTACGCGGTCTTTTTAAAAAATAAGGCAACCATTGCTGAGCCGCTACATAAGTTACTGGGAAAGAATACTGTTTGGTCTTGGGGAAAGACGGAAGCTAGGGCCTTCGAGGCAGTAAAAAACCTGCTCTCGAGCAATAGCTTACTAATCCAGTATCATAACACAATGCCATTGGTATTAGTTTGCGATGCTTCCCCTTACGGGGTGGGCGCTGTGCTCAGCCACCGGCTCCCAAATGGCACAGAAGCCCCAATAGCCTTCTACTCCAGAACGATGTCCTCAACAGAGAGGAACTATAGTCAGTTGGATAAGGAAGCCCTAGCTATAGTTTCAGGAGTAAAAAAGTTTCACGAATACGTTTTTGGCAGAGACTTTGAAATTGTTACAGACCATAGACCACTGTTAGGGTTACTGGCCGGCGACCGCCCAACGCCTGTGGCACTCTCGCCCCGTTTGACCCGATGGACTATCTTTCTAGCCGCCTACTCCTATAAACTGCGGCATCGGCCAGGAAAAGAGTTGGGGCATGCGGACGCATTAAGCAGATGCCCACTACCAGGGGCGATCGAGGACCCCACTCCGGGGACACCCGTACTGTTGATTGACTCTCTGGACTCTGGCCCAGTCACGTCTAAGGAGGTGGCTCGGGCGACATACCGGGACATTATTTTGAGAACTGTACTTGGTTGGGTACAAAGAGGGTGGCCCGCTGCGCCGGGCGAGCGTTTTAAAGAGTTTGTAAAGAAACGTGGGGAACTCTCGGCTCAAGGGGGGTGCCTGCTATGGGGAGATCGAGTGGTGATACCAGAGAAATTGAGGAAAAGGGTGTTGGATCTCCTCCACGAGGGTCACCCAGGGATCGTAAGGATGAAGGGTCTAGCGAGAAGCTATGTGTGGTGGCCTTTAATGGACTCGGAAATTGCTGAAAGGGTAGGGAAATGCCAGGCCTGCCAGGAGTCCAGACCGCTACCCCCTACGGCCCCGGTTCGGGAATGGGAGAGACCCCAAGGGCCCTGGTCTAGAATCCACATTGATTTTGCCGGTCCCTTCCACGGCCAAACCTTCCTGGTAGTAGTCGACGCCTACTCCAAATGGCTGGAAATCATTCTCATGAGATCCATGACAGCCGAGGCCGTGATCTCAGTCCTACGGCACCTATTTGTAACCCATGGGTTGCCCGACACGTTAGTATCCGATAACGGCCCGCAATTCACAGCAACCCAGTTTGAGGAGTACTTGGCAGAAGAGGGCATCCAGCATGCCCTCTCGGCGCCTTTCCACCCTGCGACGAATGGCCTTGCAGAGCGTTTCGTCTGGAGCGCAAAAGAGGCATTGTCCCGACTCAAGCCAGGCGACTGGCAAACAAAAATCGATGTTTTCCTGGCCGTCCAACATAGAACTCCCTGTGTCACAACTGGCAGAAGCCCAGCAGAATTGTTAATGGGCCGAAAGCTCAGGTGCCCACTAGACCGTTTAAATCCAAAC
The DNA here is from genome assembly GCF_028640845.1 of Ahaetulla prasina. Lineage (NCBI taxonomy): Eukaryota > Metazoa > Chordata > Lepidosauria > Squamata > Colubridae > Ahaetulla > Ahaetulla prasina. The sequence continues at coordinate 706,926 of NC_080544.1, read as the reverse complement.
TATACACCGGAGGGTTACAAGGGGGGACTCGAAAAAACAAGAGAAATGGACATAGGCGATCGAGACCCCACTCCGGGACACCCATACTGTTGATTGACTCTCTGGACTCTGGCCCAGTCACATCTAAGGAGGTGGCTCGGGCGACATACCGGGACATTATTTTGAGAACTGTACTTGGTTGGGTACAAAGAGGGTGGCCCGCTGCGCCGGGCGAGCGTTTTAAAGAGTTTGTAAAGAAACGTGGGGAACTTTCGGCTCAAGGGGGGTGCCTGCTATGGGGGGATCGAGTGGTGATACCAGAGAAATTGAGGAAAAGGGTGTTGGATCTCCTCCACGAGGGTCACCCAGGGATCGTAAGGATGAAGGGTCTAGCGAGAAGCTATGTGTGGTGGCCTTTAATGGACTCGGAAATTGCTGAAAGGGTAGGGAAATGCCAGGCCTGCCAGGAGTCCAGACCGCTACCCCCAACGGCCCCGGTTCGGGAATGGGAGAGACCCCAAGGGCCCTGGTCTAGAATCCACATTGATTTTGCCGGTCCCTTCCACGGCCAAACCTTCCTGGTAGTAGTCGACGCCTACTCCAAATGGCTGGAAATCATTCTCATGAGATCCATGACAGCCGAGGCCGTGATCTCAGTCCTACGGCACCTATTTGTAACCCATGGGTTGCCCGACACGTTAGTATCCGATAACGGCCCGCAATTCACAGCAACCCAGTTTGAGGAGTACTTGGCAGAAGAGGGCATCCGGCATGCCCTCTCGGCGCCTTTCCACCCTGCGACGAATGGCCTTGCAGAGCGTTTCGTCCGGAGCGCAAAAGAGGCATTGTCCCGACTCAAGCCAGGCGACTGGCAAACAAAAATCGATGTTTTCCTGGCCGTCCAACATAGAACTCCCTGTGTCACAACTGGCAGAAGCCCAGCAGAATTGTTAATGGGCCGAAAGCTCAGGTGCCCACTAGACCGTTTAAATCCAAACTATACACCGGAGGGTTACAAGGGGGGACTCGAAAAAACAAGAGAAATGGACATAGGCGACCGAGTGTGGGCACACAACTATGGTGAAGGCCCGTCATGGGTAGCAGGAAAAATCCTAAACATAACAGGTCCAAAATCATACTTGGTAGAGATAACAGACGGCCGAGTATGGAGGCGACACATAGACCAATTAAGAAAACGCATAGACAAAAAACCCGAATTGGACGAAACAGGCCCTGACTATACAATGTTTGAATCCACAGCTGACTCAAACCCGGGAAAAGCGCAGGACTTATCTGAGTTCCCGGAGATCCAGCGACGCCAACAGGTTCCATTAGAAAACAGCAGGGACGATTCTGCAAATAATCCAGGGCCGGATGGCCTAGAGGAGGAGCTGAGAGGAGCAAACAGCCCCTCCGGTCAGCTCAACCCACTCCCAGGGAATGAACTACGCAGGTCTGAAAGAGTCAGGAGACGCCCAGTCTATTTGCGTGATTACGTTGAAAAATAATATGTAAATATCATGTAAATAGTGGTAAAGTGTTTTCTGGGAGGGAAGGAGTGTAATGTATCTTTAAATATTTTGGCGGGAACCAAGCACGTTGCTGATTGGTTAAAGCCGCCGGCTAAACTGTATATAAGGAGAGGTTTTTCCCCAGCCAGGCTGCTGGGTTCACCATATATTAAAGAGCTGTTGTCACTACCCTGGGTCTCCAGCCTCGTTATTGCCCGAACTTAACATTGTTATTGCTACTGGGTATATACAGGGGTGGTCTTCAAAATTTTTAGCAAGGGGTTCTCTGCCTGGTTGCCGGGTGGGTGAGACCATGGTGGGCGTGGCTTAGTTGGCCTTCTGCACCACAGCAGGGGGGCGTTTTTGCTCTCCCCGGGCTTTGGAGGCTTTCCCCGAGCCTCCAGGATGGTGGAAATGGCTTCCTCAGGCTCCAGAGGCCCTCTGGAGGCCAGAAACAGGCCCATTTCTGGCCTTCCCAAACTTCCAGTAGGCCCATATTTCGCCCTTCCCAAGTCTCCACATGCTCCCTGCACTTAATCTGCATCCAAAATGGGCCACATGGGGCAGTGATGGGATTCAAATAATTTAACGACTGGTTCTCTGCCCTAATGACCAACTGGGTGGGCGTGGCTTAGCAGTCATGTGACCATGTGGGCGTGGCCAACTCAACGTCGCTCTTGTCGCTGGGCGCCTCGCCTTAGCTGTTACAATGTAATAAGGGTTAACCAGAGAGGCAGTTTCTGTAGGCAGGGCAATAAAGATTAGGCTAGAAACAACACCAGAATGTTTCTTTCCTGCCTTCCTTACAGGATTAGCCCTGTAAAGTGGAAAAAAACAACGTAAGATTTCTTCCAACAATGGGTTCTCCGAACTGCTTAAAAAGTTAACAACCGGTTCTCCCGAATAGGTGCGAACCGGCTGAATCCCACCACTGACGTGGGGACTCCTGCGAGGGGCCAGCAGGAGTGGGATTTGGGGATTTTCCGAACTGCACAAAATCTTAACTAGAAGTTCTCCCGAACTCCTGTGAACCCCCAGCAACCCACCCCAGGGTATATATCTATTTCTTGAATCTACACAAGATTCAAGAACCCTATAGGGTTAACTCTTGGTAGTTTACAACAAAAGACAAGAATAAATAAATGGCTCCAATTCTAGGTCATGTAATAAATCATAATATTCGTTCTACTTTCAAGGCCTTGCCTTCCTGAAAGATGCCGAAATAGGCACTGTCTAAATTTCCGAAGAAGGACTGTTCTGTTCATTGTAACCTAAGCATCCTTCTCTGGAATGACCACATCAAATGGGTGGGTTATACCCAGAGAAGGTGGTCTGAAATGGTCAAGGATAAGAAACCAGGAGTCCAGGTAGTTCAAATAAATATAGGTTTATTGAATGCTAATGCTCTGTACAAGAATTTGAACTACTAACGGTCAAAGCAAAATGACCATTAGTAGTCAAGAGCGGTAGATAAAAGTCAATGGAATTCAAGGTGGGACTGGACTTTTTTTATTTTTAATTATTTTTATCACAACAGTATACACAAACATCGTCATAAATAAAAAACAAGATATCATGAAAGAAATATTTGTATATATAAGTAAAAGCGTGCAACAACTATGTTAATTTGATATAATGAAGGGAACAATAGGACAGGAACGGTAGGCACTTTTGTGCTCTTATGCACGCCCCTTATAGTCCTCTTAGGAATGGGGTGAGATCAATAGTAAACAGTTTTTGGTTGAAGATTTTGGGATTTTGAATAGAGACTATGGAGTCAGGTAATGAGTTCCAAGCATTAACAACTCTGTTACAGAAGTCATATTTTCTGCAATCAAGTTTGAAGCGGTTGACATTAAGTTTAAATCTATTGTTTGCTCTTGTATTATTGCGATTGAAGCTGAAGTAGTCTTTAACAGACTACTTGAGACTTGGATCTCTTGTGGGCACAAAAGGATTCAAGACTAATGATGCATTTGACTCCCCTCTCCCTTGGGCTCAGGCTGGTCATATCCTACAAAAATATTTGGCGGTCAAGACATTTACCATGTTTCCCCAAAAATAAGACCCTGTCTTATATTTTTGGAACCCTGAAATAAGTGCTTGGACTTATTTTCAAGGAGGTCTTGAAAATTTTGGGGCGCGTTGAGCAAGATGGGGCTCCTCTTGACATCTTACCTGATTTCCAGCTCTGTCTCCCTAACCCTAACCTGAGAAAGTGGCGGGGACCGGTTGCGCATGCGTTTAAATATTTTCAGGGAGGGTTTACTTTTGGGGAGGGCTTATTTTTTGGGGAGGGCTTATTTTGGGGGAGGATTTATTTTCAGGGGGGGTTTTAGCACATGTGCTCAAAAGCCCGATTGGGCTTATTATCAGGGGATGTGTTATTTTCAGGGAAACACAGTACTATACAAGATTAAGAGGCGAAAAAGAGTTTCTTGAAGGGATGTCATTTTTTTTTTCTTGAAATCAAGATGATTTGATAGATTGGTTATGTGACACGAAGTCATTTCAAGCCACCGATTTACTCAGTGCAAATAAAGAGGAAGAAGCATGGAGCAATCCAGTCCAGATGAGTTGCCAGCACAGGGAGTTGGGAGAACACGGCTGAAATAGAAAATAGAAGAGAAGATAGAAAGAAGAACTTGGTTGAAATCACCCAACAGATCCTTTCCTTAATGAAAGGATAATTCTAAAATGTGTAGGGCAAAAAGCCAAGATTTGCTGGCACATTATGGAAATGGTTTCCTTCTGTTTGGCCCTCATGTTTTGTTTTAACCTTTACCTCCCATATTCCTGGGTTGGTTTTTTTTTTTTTTTAAAAGAACATTTTGGTATCATTTTTCCAGGCTTCTTGTTAAACGTTTTCCTTTTAAGGGCAGATTTCAGAATCAAGAAACACATTTCCTTCTTCAACATCTTAGCTCCATCTTCTGCTCTTTAACCAAAGATTACATTTCACTTCAGAGGCCGGGAAGAAGTTAAACTGCTTACTTTGTGTGTTGTGATCCCAAGCTGGGAAAAGGTGTTGGGTTTTATTTCTTCTTCTCCTTAGTGATTTTTTTATAAACAACATGTTGAACATCGTATCAAGTGAGATTCTCCTGCCTGTGTCTTATCTAGGGGTGGGCTTCAAAATTTTTAGCAAGGCGTTCTATACCTGGTTGCTGGGTGGGTGTGGCCATGGTGGGCGTGGCCTAGTTAGCCGCCTGCACCATAGCAGGGGGGGTATTTGTGCCCACCCGCCCGGCTCTGGAGGCTTTCCTCAAGTCTCTGAGAGGGTGAAAACCACCTCCCCAGGCTCTGGAGGCCCTCTGGTAGGCCTGTTTTTTGTCCTCCTCGAGCCTCCGTGCACACCCTGTACTTACCTGCATCCAAAACAGGCTGCATGGGGACTCCTGGAGGAGCGGGGTGAAGTGTGAGGGCCCAGCCAGGATTTGTGATTTGGGGGTTCTCCAAACTGCACAGAATTTTTGCTAGAGGTTTTCCTGAACCTCTGCGAACACCCAGCAGCCCATCCCTATTTTTACGTGAAGTTAGAATTTTAATTAATCCATGCACATGTATGAGTGCCACCCAGGGTAACTTTCTCCACAGAATTGTTGTAGATGTCAGTGCAGACTCCAAAATAAATTGGGAGGAAGAGACTATTCTCTTTAAATGAGATTGGTTGGCTTTATCTATAGATAGGAGAAGACATTAAAAAGACATCTACAAAGGAAACAGTCAGGTAAATTAAGGAAGCCAATCAGGAAAGGTTGGAAGACAAGATGCAGATAGCAATAGCACTTAGATTTATATACCGCTTCTTCATAGTGCTTTACATCCCTCTCTAAGCAGTTTACAGAGTCAGCCTCTTGCCCCCAACAATCTGGGTCCTCATTTTACCCACGTCAGAAGGATGGAAGGCTGAGTCATCCTGGAGCCTGGTGGGATTCGAACTGCCAAATTGCAGGCAGCCAGCAGGCAGTAGAAGTAGCCTGCAGTACTGCACTCTAACCACTGCACCACCGTGGCTCATATAAGATAAGGAAAGAACTTTTAGGAATAATTCTGCTGCTCCACTATGTATTTACTAAAAGTGGTCCTCCAGATTTTTTGGTTGACCTCAGAATCTCCTTTGGCCAGCTGGCTTTAGCCCTAGTGAGTAATGCTCGACTTCTACTGCCTAGATATCTGCTAGAGATCTACCAGGCTGCTACTTGTGTTGATGCCCTGCTTAAATTATGCTATATAAACAGCTCTGTCATTCCATCCTGTGAAAATGTTGGGCATTGTTGGGTGAGAAGAAATTTGGCCTGAAAATGAGGGGGGTCACACAGAGGTCAAAGCCTTTAGTGGAACGATCCTGCAAAGTTTTATGCCAGGGAAATTTGAGATTCTGGCTTATATAGTCACTTCCTTGAAGGTATAAATTTATCCATCCATTATCTATCTATCTGTCTGTCTGTCTGTCTGTCTGTCTGTCTGTCTGTTTTCTGAGGTTTTCGCGGGTGTTTGTATGTAGATCTTTGGTTATTCGGGTTTTCTCCCGCGTAAAATTGCAAATGTCTGTCTGTCTGTCTGTCTGTCTGTCTGTCTGTCTATCTGTTTATCTATCTATCTATTTATCTATCCCTCTATGTCCCTCAATCTATTTATTTTTCAATCTCTCTTTCAATGCATCTTTCTTTTCCTTCCTTCCTTCCTTCCTTCCTTCCTTCCTTCCTTCCTTCCTTCCTTCCTTCCTTCCTTCCTTCCTTCTTTCCTAAATATCAATTTACATATCAAATGAAAACCTTCTAAGATGGAGTTAGATGTTTTACGCAGGCATTTAAATGCTGCAGCTGGTTATCTGATAATCCCTCCTAAAGGTTGAAAGGGTACTTTGCCTTAACTGCTAAGCGCAAGGGAAAATGTCTTAAAATTATAGCGTATGACAAATTAGAGCCGGCTTTGTTTTCTCCCGCCTTCTTTTCTTACCTTGTTTATCTTGAAAACGCACTTTTTAATGCCTGTGGTGTTTCTTTTAACCTCCTTGAACTCTGCTGATTTCATTCATGTGATTTGTTGTCGAATGACCTTTCAAGGATTTTACAAAACATGACCTTTTTCTTGTCAAACATTCAAGAGTTTGTCAGGCGAAGCTGTCAGGGCCACAATACTTGTTTTGCTCATTATAGCTTGTGTGCTTCCAAAATGCAAAACTTGTTTTTCTTCATCAGACTGGAGGTCACTGTTTTGTAAAAGGAAGGACTTTGGGTGGACAATGCCATACAGCATGCAACTTTCCACACAATGGGTTTGTAGTGACAGAAGCAAATGTTCTACAGATTGATCTGCACAGCTGTTACATTCACCTGGGGGAGTTTTTTCCAAAATGCACCGATTTTGAAGAATCTCATGGATTTTTAAAAATGATATAATGGGTTCCTAACTTTCCTTGAGATAACTTTATTTATTTGGGAAATGGTTGTTTAGAGCAGGGGTCTCCAACCTTGGTCCCTTGAAGACTTGTGGACTTCAACTCCCAGAGTCCCTCAGCCAGCAAAGCTGGCTGAGGAACTCTGGGAGTTGAAGTCCACAAGTCTTAAAGGGACCAAGGTTGGAGACCCCTGGTTTAGAGAACCATCCAAGAAGAGGAAGGGGGGGAGAGAGAGAGAGAAAGAGAGAGGAGAGAGAGAGAGAGAGAGAGAGAGAGAAAGAGAAAGAGAAAGGGGGGGGGGGAGAGAGACAGACAAAGAGGATAGAGAGGAGAGAGTGAGAAAGAGAGATGGGAGAGAGAGAGAGGAAAGAGAGAAAGAGAAAGAGAGAGAGGGAGAGAGAGAGAGACAGAGAGAGAGAGAGAGAGAAAGAGAGGGGAGAGAGAAAGAGGAGAGAGAAAGAGAAAGAGAGAGGGGGGAGAGAGAGAGACAGAGAGAGAGGAAAGAGAAAAGAAAGAGAGAGGGGGGGAGAGAGAGAGGAGAGAGAAAGAGAGAGGAGAGAGAGGAGAGAGAGAGACAGAGAGAGAGCTGAGAGAGGGAAAGAAAGAGAAAGACCTTTTGTCTTTACCATCATATAAAAAAGTGAGTATATCCAGCTGAGTTAGGATAGAAATGTCATCCATCCATCCTTGGCCCATGATTAAGAGCAATATTGGCTCCAACAGTGAGCTGAAGAATTCAGCTTTCCTTTTAGGCTTGGTTGTCCTTACATTTTGAATTGGTGGACATCAATGGTGGGTTTCTTGTCAGCATTAGTGATAGGATGCAGCATATATGAATCTCTATGTAAGTTAAAAACAGCCTAGGAATTCTGGGAGTTGAAATCCCCAAGTCTTAAAGTTGCCAAGTGTGAAGACACCCTCCCCCCACCCCCAACCCCCCGAGCTGGACAGTGAAGGGAGAAAAATCGTCTTGGAAGACTGAAATGGCAAGACTCCCCTTTATTGTTGCCTAAACACGTCCATGAAATAGCTCAGAGTTGAACTTGGCCTGAGGAACTTTTTAAATCCTCAGCTGATCACTTAACACTTAATTTTTCAACATTTTCATCTTATTGGTTTAAGGTACCGTTGTACCATTTTGCCGTCTTGACCAGTGCCAAGACATCATCTATGGACACTCCTTTTGATTGACCTGTCCCTCTAGATGACCTTGGCTGTTTCCATATCATCACTAAGCTGCTTATGCAGCAACGTCAGCTTTATTTATAGCCCTTGTTTTGTGTTCTGACAAACAACTCATTGCTTTCTGTGATTTTTTTTTTGTCCCATTGGAATGGTTTCCAGCTGTGCTTTTAGTACAGTGCCTCCTTTTTAAAGAACTACTACTACTAAGCTCATTTTCATTAGGTTTGTTGGAAGAAATATCCATCTGGGTTCAGTTCCAAGTGGGGAAAAAGACACTGGAAACATGGAGACTGCTTGGAAAGATGGTTTAATGGTGGTCACATGTTCAAGGCGTTGGGTGAAGAACCAGAGAGGAAAGGAGAAGAAGAGAAGAAGAGGGGAGAAGGGTAGAAGGGCAGAAGGGATGCTGAGTGCCTGAGTTTATACTCTCTGTGGGGCCCCACCTTGGTGTTTCCTGTTCCTGTATAAGAAATGTACCCTGATTGGTTGTCAAACTCCCAGGTGGTCTAGGGGTCTTAGCTAACATTGTAGGTTGTCTCTCAAGCTTGCTTGAGGCTTGCCATGTGGTGAGTTTCTGTTGCTAGATGAATCCTATTGTGTTGCAGATGATGGTCCATTGACAAAGGTGGGGGGATTGAGTGAGCTTGGCTGAAGCCTTAATGGCCCATTGACAAAGGTATGAGGAGGCAGGCAGCTGCTTTGTCTTTAAAACAGGTTTCTCCATTTCTCATCTATTTAATATCCTCCAAAATATTTCATTCTTCTAGGAGAGGGGTGAGGGCTAACTTCCTACAGGTTATCTACGTAATCCGGTCACTTTCATATTTTGTGTTGTTTTTCTTTACTCGGCTTTTCGTGATCCCCACTGGGTAGTCAGCTTGTGAAAGTAAGACAAATCTGAATTTCCTAGAAGGGGAATTCATGCACTTAGATTACACGCCAGAATCTGCAGTTTGATTTGGGAAATCATCTTCTATATGAGGGGTCCTTGGTGCTCTCTGAGCTTGCTCGTTTTCTTGCAGACGTTTCATTACCCAACTAGGTAACATCATCAGGAGTTAGTAAGGAGTGCTCTTTGCTGTCAGTTTATATTCTGGTCGCTGGCTTGTCAGTGTTGATGCTTAGAGATTCTTCAGTTGAGTTGTTTACTGTTGGCTCTTTGGCAATTTCTTGATTAGGGTATTGTTTATTGCAGGGGTCTCCAACCTTGGCAACTTTAAGCCTGGTGGACTTCAACTCCCAGAACCCCCCAGCCAGCAAAGCTGGCTGGGGAATTCTGGGAGTTGAAGTCCACCAGTCTTAAAGTTGCCAAGGTTGGAGATCCCTGGTTTATTGGATTGTTGGTCTGATGTTAACTTTGGAGTTAATCTATGCTGATCTGGGTACAGATTGCCGGTGGAGAGTTGCTGGACTCTTTTTGTTCTCTTTTGGACTGGTTGGTTGTGTCTTTTGCACAGTCTATAGATGTTGTAATGTCTATTGGTCTATCGATGGCTGATTTGTCAGTGTGCCAAGCTTCCAGAAATTCCCTGGCATTTTTTTGACTTGGCCTGGTCTAGGATGGTCACTTTTTCCGGACTAAAACTATGGGTTATATGTTGTGAAATTAAAGAATTTTCATTTTCATAAAGAGAAGTGAAAGAGGATGGATTTGTTTGCCTTCCTGAGTTATTTGTAAAAATAATAAAAGTGGAGACACAAATAAACAAATAAGTAAATAAATTGAGAGGTTTTCTGATGTCTAGATAGATTTCAGAAAAGTAATTCTTGGACTTCTTAAGTAGGTGGCAACTTTATATCAATGACTGTCAGAGTAAGAAATATTTGATATGCATTTGGCATCTGATACGTATTTCCAACGTTCTAGTTGAAACTAAATGGGTTTGGAAGGAATTTAGTGGAAAAATATTTGTGGGGAATTTATTCAGAGAGAGGAAATCAAATATGATATGTGAACTTCCTTGACAAATGGCTCCCTTAATTTCTTTATTATGTCATTTTGTCTTTGCCCCAGTCTCAGGACTTAACTACATTAATCAGCAGAAGTTTTTAAAAAATTTATTTTCATCCTCAATGATTGCTGTTGTATGTAGCCAGTCCAGGCAGATATATAAGATATGGAGACCTGAATATCATCACATGAAAGATCAAATTGGATAATGGGAAACTTTCTTTCCATAGTCCTGCAACTATTTATTTGTGTAATAATGTGGAAGCAAATTTATTGAAAATATTTTAATACTCAGGAAGGCATCTGAACAGGAGACAGGTTCAGTAACTTTATCTAAAACAATACATGCAATTGCTGAGAATGTGTTGGTAGGGGACATTTATTTTATGCAGATAAAATGTCTTCCAATAATGAACCAATTCACAGGATCTAATAAATGTTTTTGTTTCTTTAAATTATCTTATGGCAATTCCTAGTCTCGTTTACTGTTGCTTTCTTCTTTTTCTGTATTTCCTGTTAATTTCCTACTAATTCCCTATTAATATCCCAATGAAGGAACTACCAATTCAGACAAACAAGCTATAACAGTAAACAACAGCCAATCAATGAACTACCTGACACTGACACTGACAGGGTAAGCTCCACTCCCTTCTAGAACTGATGATGTTACTTAGGTGGGTAATGAAACTTCTGCAAGAAAGCAACCAAGCTCAGAGAGCACCAAGGACTCCTTGCGAGCATCTTCTTCTGTGTTTTGCTTTTTGAACTTCCCCGTATTAACCAACCCCAAGCGTGTTTAGCTTCCCAACCTTTCTAGCTAGCCAAGGGTTACATAGCTACATTATTTTCTATTATTCAACTTGCAATAAAATTTCCCAACATGGGGATTTTTGGAACTTTGTAGGATTAGTGCATCCAGACGGTACCTTCTGGGAAAGCTTGCTATATCTTGGCTTTATCATTTTCTACTACTTATCCCTACATTATCAGAAGACAGGAAAAGCACATGCATGAATGTCCCAAAGATGTTTTTTCAGGAGGCAACTGGACTTTCTTGTTTTTTCTTTTGAAGGAGTTTCACTTCTCATCCAAGAAGCTTCTTCAGCTCTGACAGAATAGTGCGGAATTATAATCAATGGTAGCTTAACAGAACCTTTTAAGATTGCGAAAGGAACAAGACAGGGATGTCCTTTATCACCATTACTGTTTATTTTAACTCTAGAACCATTATTGGATAAAATACGAGAAGTAAAGGAGATAGAGGGAATTAAAGTTAGACAACATGAATATAAGCTGAGAGCTTTTGCAGATGACCTGGTGATTACTTTAACAAACCCTATAAATTCTAGTAAATCTTTGTTGGAAATAATTGATCAATATGGGAAGGTTTCAGGGTTTAAGGCAAATCAGAAAAAGACAAAAGTGATAATAAAAAATATGGCCAGACAACAGAAAGAAAAACTAGAGGAAATAACAGGATTTGAAATTGTAAAGAAGGTTAAATACTTAGGGGTCTATATTACATCGTCAAATGTGAAATTGTATAAGAATAACTATGAGGTTTTATGGCAAAAAGTTCAGAAGGAGTTGATTGTTTGGAAAAAATTGCAATTATCTTTGCTGGGGAGAATAGCTGCTATTAAAATGAATGTTTTACCTAGATTCTTATTCCTCTTTCAGATGATACCAATAATTAAGAAAGATAAGAATCTTGAGGAATGGCAGAAGGGAATTAACAAATTTATATGGGAAGGTAAAAAAGCTAGGGTTAAAATGAAAATAATTCAAGATTCTCGGGAAAGGGGAGGTTTAAAAATGCCCAATTTTAAATTATACTATGAAGCAGCTGCTCTCTCTGCAATAAGTGATTGGTTTAATTTAACAGAGGAAAGAATTTTGAATATAGAAGGTTATGATTTGCTATATGGATGGCATGCATATTTAATTTATGACAAAAAAGTGGATAAGGCCTTTAAAAATCATGTGTTAAGAACTGCTCTTCTGTGTTTGGAAAAATACTCTTATAAACTAAATTATAAGGTTCCTATATGGGCAAGTCCTAGACATACAATAGAGAATATAAATATAGAACAGAATCAGGAAATGATTACATATAAAGATCTTTTGTATACTGAAAGAGGTAATTTGCAATTAAAATCTCTGCACGTACTAAAAGAAGAAGGGAAAAATTATACTTGGTTTCAATATGAGCAACTACGTGCTAGATGGAAGGAAGATCAGAAAATTGGTATAGAGCAGAACGAGGAAATTTGGTAAAGCAAATTAGAAAACAGTCTCAGGAGCATATAAAAAGTTGTATTAATGTGTTACTTGAAATAGATTCTGAAAGGGACTTGGTAAAGGATTGTATGATAAAGTGGGCACAAAATTTTCAGGAGCCAATATTATTGGAAACTTGGGAAAAATTTGGGTTAGAAATGTTAAATTCACGAGGCACAGAATCTGAGGAAAACTTTTATAAAATGTTTTATAGATGGCATTTAGATCCTAAGAAATTATCGTGTATGTATCCAGATATGCAAGCAAAATGTTGGAGATGTAATTGTGATGACGCTACATATTTTCACATTTGGTGGACTTGTAAGGATATAAAGGCCTTTTGGATAAAAATTTGGTGGATTTTACAAAATGTTTTGAAAAGAAGATAAAGTTCCTGCCGCAATTTTTTTGTTGGGAATTATTACGGACTGTACAGTAATTGAGACTAAATTGATTTTAAATCTAATAACAGCAGCAAGATTACTAATAGGACAATACTGGAAGAAAAAAGAAGTACCTACAATAGAAGAATGGATATTGAAAGTTGCCAATTTGGCTGAGATGGCGAAGATATCAGCCTTTTTGAAAGACAATACGCAAGAAAGATACTTAAAGGAATGGAAAAAATGGATTGACTATATTCAAAGTAGATATCAGACTAAGAGTTATCAGACTGTTTTTGAATGATTATGATGTATTATTTTTGATTGTTTTCGGGGGAAGTTAGGAATTGATGATTGTAGGGTATAATTAAGTTGGGACAAAATTTTTAGCATATGTTTGTTTTATTTTTAACTATACCTTGTGCTCGTTCCGGGAAATCGGGGGAGGGGTTGTGAAGGAGGGGAGGGGAGGTGGGGGGAAAGGGGAAAAAAAATTTCTGTAAATTTTTTTGAATAATAATAATAAAAAAAGAATAGTGCGGAATGGAAGGATTTATGTTCCTTGCACACAGCTGGTCATTTGCATCCTTTTAGAGGGTCTTTAAAGCACTTGGAGGTTTATCTGTATCCTCAGGGTCACCTGAGTGGTGTTCCTGGTTCCTGTAGTCTGCCATTTTTCCTCTGGAAATCCAGTCCTACTCCCACACCATTCACATAAATCCTTCCGTTCCCCACTATCCTGTCAGAGCTAAAGAAGCTTCTTGGATGAGAAGTGAAACATCTTCAAAGAAAAGAACAAAGTCCAGTTGCTTCCTGAAAAAAACACAAACATATTTGGGACAACCATGACCTGGATGACTGAGAATCTCTACAGACCACATGCGTGAATGTGTAACCACTAGCAGGTTTACTTACTTCTTGGAAAATGTTCTCATCATTTCTTTAGAATCATTAAGACATCTATTGGCATCTGTCTAAGAATATTAGGTAACCTTCAACTCTAATTGTCTTTGTCTTATTCTTTGGGGAAAACTCACTCTATGAGTAAGATGGGTGGTCTCTAAATTTGATAGATAGATGAATAGATAGATAAATTGATGGATGGATGGATCATAGATAGATAGATACAGACAGAGAGACAGACAGACAGACAGAACATACAATACAGAGGTGGTATTCAGCAGATTCTGACCAGTTCTGGAGAACCGGTAGCGGAAATTTTAAATAGCTTGGAGAACCGGTAAATACCACCTCTGACTGGCCCTGCCCTCATCTATTCTCTACCTCCCGAGGCCCAGCTGATCGGGAGGAAATGGGGATTTTGCAGTAACCTTCCCCTGGAGTGGGATGGGAATGGGAATTTTGCAGTAACCTTTTCCTGGAGTGGGGCGGGAACGGAGAGTTTACAGGATTCTTCCCCTGGACTGGGGAGGGAATGGAAATTTTACAGTATCCTTCCCCTGGAGTGAGGCAGGAATGGGAATTTTGTAGTAACCTTCCCCTGGAGTGGGGTGGGAATGGAGATTTTACAGTATCCTTTCTCTGCCATGCCCACCAAGCCAAACCCACAGAACCGGTAGCAAAAAAATTGGAATCCCACAATTGGTACAGTACATACATACAGTACATAAAATGTCATTCCCACTGAAGTGTCAGTTGGGATTGGAAAGGGCCATCCCCCAAAACATTTATAGCTTTTAAATAATGTGCTGTTCAAATTTGCAGGTGAAACTCCTTGCTCAAGGAGCAAAGCTACCTCTACCATTTCTAGCCCAGGCCTGTAATTTGCAAAGGTTTCAAAAGTGAATGCTTTCCTGTACAAATAAAAATGAATAAAGAAATCCATTAAAGGCCAAGGAAAAGTTAGACTTTTACCTAAACCAATGTCTTTTTTTCCTTTGAGGTTATTTCAACTTTCTGCCTCAGATAGATAGATAGATAGTTAGGGAGAAAGACAGACAGACAGACAGACAAATGTGGTACAGATCAGAGAAAGATGTCAGCGTTCTAGAAAACCGCCTCATGCAGAAAAGACTCCGAGGCAAACATCTTGCAAAGTTCTTTTACTAGCATAGGTAACTGGCACAGCTGGATAAACTCCGAATCTGGAGATCCGGGTTTTCCCTTAGTAGTACAAAACTCCAGACCACCATCCCTTGACTCCTCTGCCGATCACATGCTCCAGTCACCAACTGTCCCATCTCAAGGCATCACTCCGACCACTCCTTCTCCAGATGCAGTCTTGGCCTGACCAGGAAGAATGTTATTATGTCTAATGGCCCCTTGTACCAAACACCCCCCTTCTCCTACTTTCCCACACGGGAGATCGTGGCAGCGGGTGGAAGCCTTTGGCCTAGTATGGCTTCCAAAGCTGACAAAAGGATTGTGCCACATACTGCTACTGAGTGTGTCCATTGGTCTCAGAGAATACAGAGAATGTATTCTGAGGTGTACCGCAATTGCGTATCCTTTTGTTCAGGGGTGGGCTTCAAAAATTTTAGTAAGGGGTTCTTTGCCCAATTGCTGGGTGGGCGTGGCTATGGTGGGTGTGGCCTATTTGGCCTCCTGCACCGCGGCGAGGGGGGGGCATTTTTGCCCTCCTGAGGCTCCGGAGGTTTTTTTTGAGCCTCCGGGAGGGCAAAAACGGCCTCCCCAGGCTCCGGAGGCCCTCCGGAGACCAGAAATGGGCCCGTTTCCAGCCTTCCCAAACGTCCAGTAGGCCCGTTTTTCTCCCACTTTGAGCCTCCGTGCATGCCCTGCACTTACCTGCATCTCAAAATGGGCCACATGGGGACTCCTGAGAGGGGCGGGGTGAAGTTTGAGGGCCCAGCCAGGAGTGGGATTTGAGGGTACTCTGAACTGCACAGAAACTTAGCTAGAGGTTCTCCCGAACCCCTGTGAACCCCCGGCAGCCCCACCCCTGCTTTTGTTGCATGTAGTCTGTCTAACGTTCCCATGAAAACCGAGAACAGGAAATCAGAACCAATGCAAAGATGGAGGCTTGAAATGTTTTTGCTGAGGAATTGTTCGTGTGTGTTTCTGTGTGAGGAAATCGATCCAGCTGTGAACCCTCTTCTGCGTATGTTTACATCTATTTAAAACATTGGCTTCGATCCAGCATCTATATAGGAACTTGCCTATGTATGGCGAAGCTTTGAGTTCATTTTAAAGAAAACTCGTGATGCAGCACGAGGCGTCATTTGATCCGCACACTTCTGAAAGTAATGTTCTTCCTCTTTAGTTTGCTGAAGTCACAGGTTCTGAACCTTTTGCTTTTGACTTTAAGTTGTTTTATGAGTAGCAATTATATCAGAAGTGCAAATTTTCCTCCCAGTTATTTAATGATTCAGGATAGGACAGGCATCTGCAAACTTGGCTCTTTTAAGACTTGTGGACTTCAACTCCAGCTTTGCTGGCTGAGGAACTCTGGGAGTTGAAGTCCACAAGTCTTAAAAGAGCCAAGTTTGCAGACCCCTGGGATAGGAGTATGATACTTATCTTAAAAGAAGTCATGAGCAGAGGTGGTATTCACTTAAATTCCCAACCAGTTTGCAAATGTGAGTGCGCGTGTGTGCACATGGCCTTCCACACATGCGCTTAGCTTGCTCGCATGCCTTCTGCACATGCGCCCAGTCTAAAAAATGTGCCTAAATAGGACAGCATAGAGCTGGGGCAGGTGGGCAGGTCCACCCGCGATTTCCGCTACCGGTTCGGGTGAACCGGTCTGAACCAGCTGAATACCACCTCTCGTTGCGAGAGGTTATTTCGATCCAAATATATCCAAATTTATAAAAAAATTCCAGTGTTTTAAATATTGTTTGGAAATCAGTAAACCAGCAAGTCCATAAATAATGTTATTTGTCCTTGTCTTAAATACAGGTTTGTTTTTTTTTAAAGGACTTTTATTTTATTTTAATTTTTAAAGTTTTGGGGAAGTTTCTTCTTTTTAAGAGAACAGTGCTAAGAGATATTAATTTCGCTTTCCCCCATTCTCCTTTGTGGGATACACGTGTTTGCTTTATGGACTGCTCCTAATATAAAGAAACTTCGATGAGTCAGTGTTTAATTTAAGGGTCTGTGGTTTTATGTGATGATAGATCTATAACAGGCATTTTATATATGCTTAAATTGCAAGTCTTTGTGGGTGCTTTCAGTTAGCTGGGCATATCAATACAGTTGGCATAAATTGGTTTAATAGACATTAATTTCACTCCTTCGGGACCTCTTAATTTGGTTGGAAGTCTTCTGAACATCTCCACTTCCCTACAAGATCTTTATTTTTTAACTGATTTGTCTTAATAGTATAAAATATCCTCTCTACATGACCATTTTATAGTGAATTGTAGTGAGTTCCCCAATTGGAGTATTTTCCAACATCATAGCTCCATGAAAGCGAACCTATGGCATGCTTGCTGGAAGTGACCGCTGTCCCCTGATTCTCTTCCAGGTTCCGGCACGCTGGCTAGCTGGTCTTCATGTGTGTGGGAGTGCCAGAAACTGCAAGACCAGCTGCCCGGTGCGCATGCATGCACCAGGAAGATGATCTTCCAGTTTCCGGCACGCGCATGCCTACTGGGCAGTTGCTCTTCCGGTTTCCAGTGCTGTTGTGCACGTGAAGACCAGCTGGCCGGCACACCGGAACCTAGAAGAGTAAGGGGACAGAGTTGCCAGCCAGGACGGGCGGGCTGGGGCTTCCCTCCCTCCCTGCCCGAGTGGGCTTCTTGCGTAGCCCCAGCCCTCCAGCCTGTGGCACCTTCTGCCGGGTGGCTGCTCTTCCAGTTTCCGGTATGCGTGTGTGTGCAAGCCCACGCTCCCGTTTCAGCACTTGGTGCCGAAAAGGTTCGCCAATTGTCTCATAGCTCCTCACCATTATTAGTAAGTCCTACTTGAATATTTATACTACTCCTATAAAGGCAATACCTATAACTTGTTTGTTAAATTAGGATGAGTGGAAAGCTGTAAGCTGGAGAACCTTAAATACAGCCTTTAATTCTGCAATGGGAAATGTACAAGGCGTTTATAGAATAGAATAGAATAGAATAGAATAGAATAGAATAGAATAGAATAGAATAGAATAGAATAGAATAGAATAGCAGAGCAGAGCAGAGCAGAGCAGAGCAGAGCAGAGAATAGAATAGAATAGAATAGAATAGAATAGAATAGCAGAGCAGAGCAGAGCAGAGCAGAGCAGAGCAGAGCAGAGCAGAGCAGAGAATAGAATAGAATAGAATAGAATAGAATAGAATAGAATAGAATAGAATAGCAGAGCAGAGAAGAGCAGAGCAGAGCAGAGCAGAGCAGAGCAGAGCAGAGCAGAACAGAGCAGAGAAAATAGAATAGAATAGAATAGAATAGAATAGAATAGAATAGAATAGAATAGAATAGAATAGAATAGAATTTTTTATTGGCCACGTGTGATTGGAGACACAAGGAATTTGTCTTTGGTGCATATGCTCTCAGTGTACATAAAAGAAAATAATCATAAGGTACAACACTTAATGATAGTCATAGGGTACAAATAAGCAATCAGGAAACAATAAATATCAGTATAAATCGTAAGGATACAAGCAACAAAGTTATAGTCATACAGTCATAAGTGGAAGAAGATGGGTGATAGGAAAGATGAGAAGATTAATAGTAGTGCAGTCTTAGTGAATAGTTTGATAGTGTTGAGGGAATTACTTGTTTAGCGGAGTGATGGCATTCGGGAAAATGTTCTTGTGTCTCAAAAAGGGGCTTCTTTCCAAAAGGGAACTGGAGTTTCTTGGTTTTGTTTTTTTTTAACATTTCGCTTCAGCAAATGTTTTCAAAGGAAGCAAAACGTTTTCAAAGGAAAAAGAAAAAAAAAAACCAAGAAAGTCCAGTTCCTTTTTGGAAAGAAGCCCCTTTTTGAGATAAATGCCTTGTATATTTCTCATTGCAGAATTAAAAGTTGTGCTTAAGGTTCTCCAATTTACAGCCTTCCACTCATCCTAATGAAAGGTGTAGGAGTAGGAATGGATTTCCGGAAGCACCTTTGGGACAACCATGACCTGAATGATGGAGAATCTCCACAGACACCAGGCCTTTCATCTATTTTCAAGTCATTTTCAGTATAATTTTAGTGCAGGGAAAGTATTTTCAGAATATGGGCATGCATCCTAGTATGTAAAGTGATGTAGGGTGACATAACATTTCTCCTGAACGTGATGAATGTAATTAGCTTTGAGAAACCTTTTAATTGCTCCGTACAGCTCTAACTTTGTAATGGTTCTATTTGCACAGTCGGGAATATGAACGAATGAGTTTGTTTCTTTGTTCTTCTAAGTTCTCATTTACTCCTTCAGTGGATATTTACAGTGGATAATCCCGGCTTTAATTTGCTGAAAATTACTAATGCCATTCAAATTCATTGTTCCCAAATACTATGGGTAAAATGATCATTGCGTTCCACTGTAACGAAGGACGTGCAGAATTCTTCGAACGGTTACGACGATTATTAGAATCAAAATTCTCATTTGATTGATAGAAATATTACACACACACACACATACACACACACACACACACACACACACACACACACACACACACACACACACCAGTCTTCTCCCACCTGGGTTCCCGAGCTTTCCTTGCAGTTTTCTCTTCTGGAAAGGAGATGTCAACATATGGTTACGATCTCTGAATTCTCTGACCAGATTTGGTTTCTGCAGAGTTCACGAGAAGATAAATTTTGTCCTAGTAATACTATAGTGACTCATAAATAAATGGTTACCCTTTGGTGCTTACAGTTTTCATTAAAACAGCCTGAGCTTTGTTATTGACACCGTAGGTTGCCTATTCAGGGAAATGCAGTAAAATTTATCAGTGTGCTTCCTACACCTAATAAATCATCCAAGCAGGGAACCATATGGCAGATAAGACCTTGAAAATGTGGCTTCAGCATGTGTACAGTCAAGTTGCTGAAATCTTGAATGATTACAGCTTGGGTGCCTTTTCCTCTGAATATCTTACCCGGTATTATACATGCCATTTGCTTGTTTCCTTTTGGTTTTTTCTTTCTCCCCCCCCCCACATTTTCTAGTCCTCCTTTTCCTTCCATTCTTTTGTTCTTCGTTCTTCTTCTTCCCCCCCACATCTCTTTTGGGGTGAGGGGGAAGGAGAGAAAAATGGCTGTTTCTTGAGGAAAAAAATATCCCTCCCCCTTCTAAAGCCGATAAGACATTTTTATAATGCCTGGCTGTGGAAGAGGGGCAGAGAAGCAGAGACTGATGGGAAAGGATGATAGATGTGGCGGCTGTGTCCCAGGTCTCCTCCAGCCTATTGTCATTAATCATAGCTATTAAGGGGTCCCCCCTTCTTTCTGAGCTGCCTTCTCTGCACACCGCTTCGGAAAAGCCATTGTGTTTTGTTCATGCCACAACTGAGAGGAAGGAGGAAATCTTTCAGCAAGGACTGCTGCGTTACTCCTTCTAAAACATTTAGGAATTTTGTCCACTGCTGCTGCTCCTGGGGGAGCATCCCCCACCGCCCAAATTCTCAGTTTTGTTTTGTTTTTGTCTTTTCGTAATTTTGTTCCATTTCACAAAGTGAAACGTGTGCCGGAACAACAACAGAAATTAACACACCAGAGAAAAGATAAAGAGTGGAAAGGGAAATGGGGATAGGTGCGCAAAGAGATGGAAAGAAAAAAAGAAAGGGGAAGGAAATATATTTGGAATGAAGGGCTTCCAACTTCTCAGATTTTCCTGCTATGGATTTCTTACCCGTTTTCAGTGATTGGGAGCTAGAAAGACTTTTTTTTTTTTAATGGTGTAGTAGAAGACTTCTAGAGACAATTTGCAGATCACAAGGCTATCGCAGCTAAGAGAGATGGTCTTTGTAAAGCATTTGTAAAGCAGTGACTAAGACAAAGGAAATAGGAAGGGAATATGAGCACGTGGTAGCTGTTTTTACTAGAGTCTCCTAAGCTTGGATGGCAACTGAAAACACATTCACTTTGTTTATTTATTTCAAGAAAATGGGTGCTTTGTCTGATTGTAGACTTCTGAAATGTGATTGTTCAACATGCAAACATAATTTTTTACAACTTACTTAGTAAGGCAGTGTGAGCCGTAAAAGTAAAAAAAAAAAAGTAAAAACAGTAAAAAGTAAAAGTAAAGGCATAAGTGCACCCATGTGCCTACCGTCCCTGTCCTAATATTCCTTTTTACTTACTCTTTTCATGCATCCAAATTATGTTTATACTTTTACCTGTTATCTTGTATATGATTGACAAAATAAATAAATAAAAATAAATAAATAAAAAGAATATCTTGGGAAATAACCAAAATATTGGACAAAGTGCCAAGAAGAAATATATCTTCTCCAGGATGGTGTGCATTCATGATCCCACACATGGATATTTTAACAAGCTCATAGTCACTCATGCCCTAGTCACCTTCCAGTTAGACTGTTGATATGTGGCCTACATGGGTCTGTCCTTGAAGAGGAGCTGGAAGTTTCAGCTGGTACAAAAAGCAGCAGGCAGTTACGGGTGCCTTTTATTTGATACCCATGGCAGCACATCTGCTCCATGAGCTAGATTGGTATCCATCCATGCATGCATCCATCCATGCATCCATCCTCCATCCATCCATCCAACATCCATCCATCCATCCTCCATCCATCCATCCATCCATCCATCCATCCATCCATCCATCCATCCAACATCCATCCATCCATCCATCCATCATCCATCCATCCATCCATCCATCCATCCATCCATCCAACATCCATCCATCCATCCATCCTCCATCCATCCATCCATCCATCCATCCATCATCCATCCATCCATCCATCCTCCATCCATCCATCCATCCATCCATCCATCCATCCATCATCCATCCATCTATCCATCCATCCATCCTCCATCCATCCATCTATCCATCCATCCAATATCCATCATCCATCCATCCTCCATCCATCCATCCATCCATCCATCCATCATCCATCCATCTATCCATCCATCCATCCTCCATCCATCCATCCATCCATCCATCCATCCATCCAATATCCATCATCCATCCATCATCCATCCATCCATCCATCCATCCATCCATCATCCATCCATCCATCCATCCATCCATCCATCCATCCATCCATCTATCCATCTGATTTATACAGCTGCTCATCTCGCAGAACAAGTGAATCTGGGCAGCATACAACAAAGGTAAAACAATCAACACTTAAAACCATTCTCATTATCGCAAACATTAAAACCTATAAAACAGAGCTGATAAGAATTAGTAGGCCAAGGGATTTTAAGAAGAATAACACTTAATAATAACTTATTTGACAGTCCCCTGAGGTGCCCAGGCCCGCTGGTATAACCAATCCCGAGGGGCCTTTGGAAGCTCATAAATTATGGAACCAGCCTGACCCAAGCATGGAGTATATTCCACAGTGTGGGCACCACAGTAGAAAATGCCCCTTGCCAGGGCCTGCCAAATGTAGCTCCAATGATTGACCATATGCCAAGCCTTGATCATTTACCTTTGAGGTCCTTCATAAGTCTAGGCAGGTCAACCTCTGGGGTCACCCCTCTGGTGGTCTCTACCCATTTTGTAAGATCCTCTTCTCCTGTAAGATACTGAAGAGGAGTACTCTTCAATATCTTCATAAATGACTTAGATGAGGGAATAGAAGGAGAACTTACCAAATTTGCAGATGATACTAAGCTGGCAGGAATAGCCGACACCCTAGAAGATACGCTCAAGATCCAGATGGATCTTGTCATACTTGAACACTGGGCCCTATCTAACAAAATGAAATTCAATGTAGAGAAAAGTAAAGTCCTACCCAACCAAAAGTACATATAAAGACTGGGTGAATCCAGGCTTAATAGCAGCAACTGTGAGAGGGATCTTGGAGTCTTAGGGGACAACCAGCTAAATATGAGCCAATAGTGTGTGGCGGCAGCCAAAAAAGCCAATGCAATCCTAAACTGCATTAATGGAGGAATACAATCAAGATCAAGTGAGGTACTAATACCACTCTATAAAGCCTTAGTAAGACCACACCTAGGATACTGCATCCAGTTTTGGTCACCACACTATAAAAAAGATGTTGAGGCCCCCCAGAAATAATGCAGAGAAGAGCAACCAAGATGATTACGGGACTGTAACATACAATGAACAGTTACAGGAACTGGGCATGGCTAGTCTAGTGAAGAGAAGGACCAGCGGAGACATGATAGCAGTGTTGTAATATTTGAGGGGCTGCCATAGAAGAGGAGGGGGTCAAGCTATTTTCCAAGGCACCCGAAGACCAGACAAGGAGTAATGGATGGAAACTCATCAAGGAGAGATTCAATCTGGAAATTTCCGACAGTGAGAACAACCAACCCATGGAACAGAAGTTGCATTCGCAAGTTGTGGCAGTGTCATCAGTGGAGGCTTTCAAGAAGAGATTGGACTGCCATCTGTCAGAAATGGGCAGCGGGGTTGGACTAAATGATCTACAAGGTCCCTTCCAACTCTGTTAATCTGATAATCCTACAGGATAGGTATACTGTACTCCAGATCCTGTCTCCAACGGAGTGTTATTTGACTGGTCCCAGGAAGAGAGCCTTTTTTTTGTCAACTTTCTAGCATCTCTTTGGCGACCAGAGCGATTCATCTCTGATGGCCTTTCACACGGTCTTGAAGACCTGGTTTTGCCATCAAGCCTGGGGCACTGATAGTTTGGGTGAGTCTGTTTCTCCTGTTGGGAATTGTTACTAATTGTTGATGTGATTTGTTTTTCCTGGTTGTTATTTGTTATTTAAAAAATTGAGGCCTTTGAATTCTGGTGCTGGAGAAGACTCCTGCGAGTCTCTTGGACTGCAAGGAGATCAAACCGATCAGTCTTAGAGGAGATCAACCCTGACTGCTCTTTAGAAGGCCAGATCCTGAAGATGAAACTGAAATACTTTGGCCACCTAATGAGAAGGAAGGACTCACTGGAGAAGAGCCTAATGCTGGGAAAGATTGAGGGCAAAAGAAGAAGGGGACGACAGAGAATGAGGTGGCTGGATGGAGTCACTGAAGTAGTCGGGGTGAGCTTAAATGGACTCTAGAAGATGGTAGAGGACAGGAAGACCTGAATGTTGTCTACGGTGTCACAATGGGTTGGACACAACTTCGGAACTAACATCATTTGTTATTTATTGTTATTTACTTAGTCATGTACTGAGAAGGGTGGCCAGAAACTTCAATAAACAATAAGTAAGTCTTTGGTTGCTCAGGAAGGATACCCCTGAAATCTATCCCAATTTGTGCAGTTCTCAGGTTTCTCCAGGCCATTCCTAAAATAACATTCTTTTCCTTGGGTTTATCAGTTTAATTTACTTTATTGTCATTGCACTTTTTTTTTTGTTTACATTTATATCCCGCCCTTCTCCGAAGACTCAGGGCGGCTTACAGTGTGTAAGGCAATAGTCTCATTCTATTTGTATATTTACAAAGTCAACTTATTGCCCCCCAACAATCTGGGTCCTCATTTTACTTACCTTATAAAGGATGGAAGGCTGAGTCAACCTTGGACTTGGTGGGACTAGAACCTGCAGTAATTGCAGGCAGCTGTGTTTTAATAACAGGCTATCTTACAGCCTGAGCCACACCGCGGCCCTTCATACAACAAAATTAAAGGCCATCTTCAGTGTACATTATAACTATAAAAATAAAACACAAACATGCATCTTTCACATTCTATACAATTGAATTGAAAACCCCTAATATTGCATTACTATTGCACCATACAGTAGAATTCAGTATAGTTACCGCTCTGGGCTAGAAGCTGTTTTTCAGCCTATTTGTCCTTGTTTTTATTGTCCTGTACCGTCTGCCAGATGGTAATACCAAAAAGAAGGCCTGGTCGTATTTTCTTTTGGCCCCTGAAAAACGGCTAGGCCTTCTGTTTGGAGGGTTCTAATTATTGAGTCATCTGCGGGGTTGGCACCAACAGCCCTGCCCTGCAGGAGCCCGTTGCTGGCCCATTTATTTATTTATTTATTTATTTATTTACATTTATATCCCACCCTTCTCCGAAGACTCAGGGCAGCTTACACTATGTTAGCAATAGTTTTCATCCTATTTGTATATTTATATACAAAGTCAACTTATTGCCCCCAACAATCTGGGTCCTCATTTTACTTACCTTATAAAGGATGGAAGGCTGAGTCAACCTTGGGCCTGGTGGGACTAGAACCTGCAGTAATTGCAAGCAGCTGCTGTTAATAACAGACTGCATTAGCAGCCTGAGCCACAGAGGCCCACTTTATATTTATTTATTTATTTATTTATTTGTCATAACAGTATACATAAGCATAAGCATGAAGCAACTATATAACATATAAGCGTATGAGTATAAGCATGTAATAACTATATAAATTGGATATAATGAAAGGAAACAGTAGGACAGGAATGGTAGGCATGTTTGTGCTCTTATGCACGCCCCTTATAGACCTCTTAGGAATGGAGTGAAGTCAATAGTAGACAGTTTTTGGTTAAAGATTTGGGGATTTTGAGTAGAGACCACAGAGTCAGGTAGTGTGTTCCAAGTATTAATAACTCTGTTACTGAAGTCATGTTTTCTGCAATCAAGATTGAAGCGGTTAACATTAAGTTTAAATCTATTGTTTGCTCTTGTATTGTTGTGATTGAAGCTGAAGTAGTCTTCAACAGGAAGGACATTGCACTAGATGATTCTATGAGTTAAACACAGGTCCTGTCGAAGGCGGTGGAGTTCTAAGTTTTCTAAACCCAAGATTTCAAGTCTGGTGGCATAAGGTATTTTGTTGTATTCAGAGGAGTATTCTTCTTGTAAAATATTTCTGGACATGTTCAATTGTATTGATGTCTGAAATGTGGTATGGGTTCCAGACAGGCGAGCTGTACTCAAGAATTGGTCTAGCAAATGTTTTATTAGCTCTGGTTAGTAGTGTAGTGTTTCTGGAGAAGAAGCTACGTAACTTCTTCTGTAGCCGCTTGCCGCCACTCGCATGCATCACCCCAGCCTCCGTTTTGCCTTCACTTGCCTTCCAGAGGGGGGAAGAGGGGGTTAGGAGAGAGTGCACCGGGCGTTAACCCCATCTTTTGCATTTTGTCTGTTTTGTTTTCCAGGGTGTGTTTTCTTCTGCAGGGGGGGACGCCTGTCAGCTTTGGAAGCCATACTAGGCTGGAGGTTTCCGTGCTACCACTTTCCCATGTGTGGGAAAGTAGGAGGGGGGATTTGGTAGAAGGGGCCATTAGACATAATAACATTCTTCCTGCTGGTCAAGATCAGGCCGAGCCTACATCTGGAGAAGGAGTGGCTGGAGTGATGTCTCAAGATGGGGCAGTTGGAGATTGGAGCATGTGATCAGCAGAGGGGTCAAAGGGTGGCGGTCTGGGGTTTTGTACTACTGAGGGAAAACCCGGATCTCCAGATTCAGAGTTTATCCAGCTGTGCCAGTTTACCTATGCTAGTAAAAGAACTTTGAAAGATGTTTGCTTTGGAGTCTTTTCTGCAGGAGGGGGTTTTCTGGAACGCTGTCGTGTCCCACTCCTCCGCTGATGGCCGGGTCAGGGAAATCTGAATCAGGCGTGCCTCTGCAGCTCTGCCAAAGTCCTAGCAAAGTTCTCAAGGCGGGCAGGAGACCAGAAAGTGACTTCAGCAAGCTAAGGTAGACTTTGCCTGACTCAGAGAATGCCAGAAAGCAGATCCTTTATATAGGCCATGGGGTGTGGCTCCATGACTCCGCACTTATGCAGGCCTGCCCCTCCCTTCTTTCTGTTGCCACCGCCTATCAATTCTCCTGAAGCGAGGGTCACTCCAGTCTGCAGCTGTTGGTAATTGACCTTCCTCAGGCTCACATGCAGTGGGGGAGGGGGAGGGGTCTAGTTGCTCCATTTGCCTGGGCATGGAGCCAGGGCTGGGGGCTGGGGGCACTTCTTCTTCCTCGGCCTGTCTGGGCATGGAGCCAGGGCTGGGGCCGGGAGGCATGTTAGGACATTCCTCAGCATTCGGAAGCAGATAAGACGGGCCCGGCTGCGGGGAAAGCGGACGAGGCACAACAAACGCTGACACTCTGCATCCAATAATAGAGATAACAGCAGATGTCTGTTATCTGAATGCAAAACAGAGGCCAGGGTGATGCGTGCGTGTGGCGGCAGGCAGAAGAAGGCAAGGCAGGTGTCGGGGTGTGTGCAACTCCCCACCCTAGCTTATTTTTTACCTGTGTGCCTCTCCCCACCCCCTGCACCTCGGGGTGGGCGGGGTCTTAATTAGGGCTAATTTTGTGGGTGGGGCTTAATTTGATCGCATGCGCTCAAAAAACTTTTCAAGATGGGTCGCCTTTTTGAAGAAACACGGCAGTTCAAAAAATAAATAAATAGATGAAATGGATCTTTAAGAATATTTTGAACTTTCTTAAAGCAGTGGGAGCTATAAAGCTCTTCCAAAGAGGGGAGAAGGCAACCAATGATCCTCTGGGGCAATGACGTTAACCCTCTGGAGTGCTGTCCTATCTGCCACTGTGCAAGTGGCAAACCATACACAGTTGCAGTAAGTTAAGATACTCTCTATGGTGCAGCGGTAGAAGGTCAGCAGCAGTTTTTCCATTCGGTTGTTGTTTCCTGAGAAGTCTCAGGTCGCATAATCTCTGCTGGGCTCTTTTGACCAGGGCTGCAATGTGAACGCCCAGGACAAGTCCTCTTTTATGATCACACCCAGAAACTATTGCTGTACATCATGGTGGGGGAGTGTGGTAACTTCTATCCATGGGTCTCTCAACCTATATGCCCAGGGCTGACTTTGATCAGCTGACTTGTCAGTAACTGGAATTTTTTTATTTATAATTTATTTATAATTTAATTTTTATACCGCCCTTCTCCCGAAGGACTCAGGGAGGTTTACAGCCATATTAAAACCGACACAAAATACAAACACAAATTTAAAAGCAAAATTAAAAAACCAAATTACAATAGGCCAAATCAAACTAAAACGGTCATAGACTGACATAAAACCCATTAAAATTTTCATTTAAAAAAATTTGCTTAGGCCAGTCCCGCACGGTGAAATAATAAGGTCTTAAGTTCGAATGATAGATTTGGCATGGCATTTTGGGAAGACCATTCGACAGGATGCTTAAAAGACAGCAATGCTTTTTTTAAAAAATTTGAATTTATATCCCACCCTTCTCCGAAGACTCAGGGCGGCTTACATTGTGTTAAGCAATAGTCTTCATCCATTTGTATATTGTATACAAAGTCAACTTTTATTGCCCCCAACTATCTGGGTCCTCATTTTACCTATCTTATAAAGGATGGAAGGCTGAGTCAACCTTGGGCCTGGTGGGACTTGAACTTGCAGTAATTGCAAGCAGCTGTGTTAATAACAGACTGACTTAGTCTGCTGAGCCACCAGAGGCCCTTTCACCAGCATTTCTAACATCATGGTTAATAAAAAAAAATATTGATAGCACAACATCTGCTACAATTTCAAAAGCAGATGTAGAGTAATGGCTGGATATGATGCCTTTTAATTGAAGGAGGTGGCTTCAGTTCACAGACTAACAATTTGTCAGCTCACCGGTGACTAAGACTTTTTTCCAGTCTCGTTCTTCTAATTTAAACAAGATCCTAGTGAAAAATGTTCCATCTCTCCTTTGTGAATGTAGTCCCGATACTCAACATCCTTGTTCTATTAACTGTCCATCATCAAGATCAGACTTTTTCTGGTTTATGGAAGAGAAGATAAGTAATAGTGGAGTGGTGGCGGAGTTAAGTGTCTTATCAGCTTAGTGTTGTTAAGTTCCTAGAAATGGTCCCAGTCCAGTTCCTTCTCAATTTCACTGACCCTTATTGATTTAGTATTGAACTTTAGTTAACTAAAGTCAGAGGTGGTATTCAACTGGTTCGAACCGGTTCGGGAAAACCGGTTGTGGTGACCTGCAGATGCAATCCTGTCCTATATCGCTGTGTTCTTGATGCCACATGCGAGCAAATTGCCGTGTTGTTTGACATCGCCCGCATGTGTGGACGGCACGCACAAGCGAATTGCTGTGTTTTGTGACACTGCATACATGTGCGGGTGGCGCATGAACAAACAAAGGGAGCGTGTACGCAGGCACTCTCACATTTCCAGTGCTGGGTGAACCGGTTGCTACAGTATATGAAGCCCACCTCTGACTAAAGTCTTGTGTAAAGGCTTGATTAGACTTCTGTGCTGCAACCTAATGGATGGTCCTGATTTTTTTGCACCAGACAATACCAAGCCATCCTTTTAAAGGCTACAAGAAAAGCTCTGTTGTGTTTTCCAGTCACCCGTTTAAAATCAGTGTTCCATTCCTAGAGTCAGCAATACGTACCAAAATGAAATTCTATAACTTATCTTCCCACTCATTGTCACGGCTACGCTGAATGTTAGGAGACCTCCTGTCATGAATTGACCTGCTTTGCTCGTAAAGAGCAAAGAGTTAAATATATAATAAGGGGGTGGCTGCAACCTTGGATCACATCCTGACTATGCCACCTCTCTCCTCTCCTGTATCCCATCACTGCCCATGATTGATGGAGGTTCTTGGGGGATGAAATGGAAAAAGAACCCTCTACAGTGTCCCTCGCACTCCACAAAGGACGAATTTGACTGAACATGGGTCAGAGCTGTTATTAAGGCCTATCTTGGGGTGGTGATGGCAAGGGTGGCAAAGTGCCACCAGTTCTACACCCTTCTTGCCTCTGCAGATTGCCACCCAGCAGTAACCTGGGTTCCGGTGACACAGGTTTTCTTGGGTAAGAGGGTGCAGAAAACCTCTTACAAGGGCATGGAGAGAAATTTATGCAGGAATTTCCTTCCTTCCTTCCTTCCTTCCTTCCTTCCTTCCTTCCTTCCTTCCTTCCTTCCTTCCTTCCTTCCTTCTTTCTCCCTTCCTTCTTTTGTCTCTCTCTCTCTCTCTCTCTTTCTTTTTCCCTTTCTTTTTTTCTCTTCTTCCTTCCTTCCTTCCTTCTTTCTTTCTCCCTTCCTTCCTTTGTCTTTCTCTCTCTCTCTCTCTCTTTCTTTCTTTCTCCCTTTCTTTCTCTCTCTTTCTCTTTGTTTCTTTGTTTCTTTTCTTTCTTTCTGACTTTCTTTCTTTTTCTTTTTTCTTCCTTCCTTCCTTCCTTCCTTCCTTCCTTCCTTCCTTCTTTCTTTCTCCCGTCCTTCCTTTGTCTCTCTCTCTCTTTCTTTCTTTCTTTTTTCTTTCTTTCTTTCTTTTTTTCTTTGTTTCTTTTCTTTCTTTCTTTCTTTCTTTCTTTCTTTCCTTTCTTTCTTTCTTTCTTTCTTTCTTTCTTTCTTTCTTTCTTTCTTTCTTTCTGACTTTCTTTCTTTTTCTTTTTTCTTCCTTCCTTCCTTCCTTTTTCTTTCTTCTCTCTCTCTCTCTCTTCTTAAAAACCTCCAATGATGAAGCACCCACAACTTCTTTAGCCAAGCCATTTCCACTGGTTAATTGTCCTCGCGGTTAGGAAGTTTCTCCTCAATTCCAGGTTGCTTCTCTCCTGTGATTAGTTCCCATCCGTTGTTTCTTGTCCTGCCCTCTGGTTCTTACAACACTACTTACGTTATAACATTACTGGCCATGGCTTACTTTTATAACAGCATTTCCCAACCTTTCTGGCTTTGCTGGTGGATAGGTGGGAATGGTTACCCTGAGTGGCGGGTGAGTGTGCGTACGTGCGCTCAGCTCTATTTCCACACATGCATGCGCTCGCTCACGCGCCATTTCCACAGCCTGGTTCTGAACAGGCCAAGGAATGGTAGTGGGTTGCGGCCCAGGGGTTGGGGACCCCTGTTTTGTAACACTACTTGCCATCAGTGGTTTTTTTGTCTATCTGTTCTAATTAAGATGACAGTCTTTTTTTTTTTTTTTTTGCTGGAGAAGTCAAACCACTATCTCCAGTAGTGCTTTGGACAGCTCTTCAAGCAATTGGTTTCCTTCTGGAGGCATTATTATTACTATTACTATTACTATTACTCCTCCTCCTCCTCCTCCTCCTCCTCCTCCTCCTCCTCCTCCTCCTCCTCCTCCTCCTCCTCCTCCTCCTCCTCCTCCTCCTCCTCCTCCTCCTCCTCCTCCTCCTTCTTCTTCTTCTTCTTCTTCTTCTTCTTCTTCTTCTTCTTCTTCTTCTTCTTCTTCTTCTTCTTCTTCTTCTTCTTCTTCTTCTTCTTCTTCTTCTTCTTCTTCTTCTTCCATGGTCTTTTTTGATAGCTTCAGTGGTGATATTCAGATCGTTCGGACCAGTTCAGGTGAACCGGTAGCAGCAACTGTGGGTGGGCCCTGCCCCCGCCCACCTGCCCCAGCGTAATACCATCCTATTGTAGTCACGTTTTCAAGGCTGGGCACATGCGTGGAAGGCAAGCATGCGAGCAAAGCACATGTGCGGAAGGCGCATGTATGTGCGAAGCGAGCATGCATGTGTGCGGTGAACCAGTGGTAAGAATATGTGAAACCCACCTCTGGTTATCTTGGTTGGGCACATGGGGTGAAAAATATGGATTGCTATTTCTAGGCATTGATCGGAGACTCCTTCACATAGGTGCTCTGAGAAACGTTGTTTCTGAATAACAAGATGGGTGGGTGGCAGGAGGCCCTTCCTGAGATGTTGTGGGAACTGATAAGTACGTTGGTACGATGTACCCTTTCTACGTTACACCGATTCTTCTGTGTTTGTTCTTTCTGTTGATTGACTGTAGGCGTGCCGTTGTGATGGGGCAGCTGGTGTCTTAAATCAGAACTGGAAGACCGGGTTGTAACATGACACCTGAGTGTAATGCAGCAGGGTCATAAAAGTTGATGTGGGCTAGTAATGTTGACTTATTGCCAAAATAGATTTGCCCTTTGTTCTGTGTGGCATCACTGCCAGCCACCAGTCTGTATTCGGTAATAACTGTAGATTAACTGGAGAAATAGGAGGCGGTTTGTGTCGGCATCTTGGATCTCACCTGCCATGTGCATATTCTCAAGGATGTTTATTCTCTTTGCGTGGAAAAAGGGGAAAGCAAATGCATTTTGGAATTTACATCAAATAGCACGTACCATTCCCATGAGGCTTTGTGCAGTTCAATGTTTGTGAAGGCTTGCAGTGGTGAATATCATGTCCCAGCATTAATACCATGTTGAAGAAACTAGTAAATCCCAGTCTGTTTGAAGTTGAAGGCAACTTCTGTTACATGGGTTGATTGCTCTCACTGTCAGAAAATTTCTCCTTATTTCTAGATTGAATCTGTCCTTGATCACTTTCCATCCATTATTCCTTGTCTGGCCTTCGGGTGCCTTGGAAGACAGGTTGAACACCTTCCTCTCTGTGGTATTCAAATATTACAACACTGCTATCATGTCTCCCCTGGTCCTTCTCTTCACTAGATTAGCCATGCCCAGTTCCTGCAACTGTTCATTGTATGTTTTAGCCTCCAGTCCTCTAATCATCCTGGTTGCTCTTCTCTGCACTTTTTCTAGAGTCTCAACATCTTTTTTATAGTGTGGTGACCAAAACTGGATGCAGTATTCTAGGTGTGGTCTTACTAAGGCTTTATAGAGTGGTATTAGTACCTTACTTGATCTTGATTCAACTATTCTTCTGCATTAACAGAGGGATAGACTCAGGATAACATGAAGCGTTAGCACTGCTTTATAATGCTTGGAATGCTGCATCCAATTTTGGTCACCACAATATTAAAAAAAAAAGATGTTGAGGCTCTGGAAAGAGTGCAGAGAAGAGCAACAAAGATGATTAGGGAACTGGAGGCTAAAACATATGAAGAACAATGATTACAGCAATTGGGTCTGACTAATTTAATGAAAAGAAGAACTAGGGGAGACATGATAGCAGTGTTCCAATGTCTCAGGGGCTGCCGCAAAGAAGAGGGAATCAAGCTATTTTCCAAAGCACCAAGAAGCAATGGATGGAAACTCATCAAGGTGTGAACCGACTTCGAACTCAGGAGAATTTTCCTGACAGTTAGAAGAATTAATAAGTGGAACAACTTATTAATTACTAAGGTAGGTAAAATGAGGACCCAGATTGTTGGGGGGGCAATAAGTTGACTTTGTAAAAATATACAAATAGAATGAGACTATTGCCTTATACACTGTAAGCCACCCTGAGTCTTCGGAGAAGGGCGGGGTATAAATGTAAACAACAACAAAAGAAAACTTGCTTCCAGAAGTTGTGGGTGCTCCAACACTGGAGGTTTTTAAGAAGAGTTTGGACCACCATTTGTCTGAAATGGTATAGGGTTTCCTTCCTTAGTAGGAGTTTGGTTCTGCAACCCAACAAGACAGACACAGACTTCAGAGAATAATTAGAACTGCAGAAAAAACAATTGCTACCAAACAGTTTTCCATTGAGGACCTGTATACTGCACGAGTCAAAAAGAGGGCTGTGAAAATATTGACAGATACCTCACATTCTGGACATAAACTGTTTCAACTCCTACTCTCAAAACGATGCTATAGAGCACTGCACATCAGAACAACTAGACACAAGAACAGTTTTTCCCCGAACGCCATCACTCTGCTAAACAAATAATTCCCTCAACACTGTTAAAC